>NC_057396.1:10753420-11973868 GCF_019320065.1 Cervus canadensis
TATTACTCAACCGTTAAAAAGAATTCATTTGAACCAGTTCTAATGAGATGGATGAAACTGGAGCCCATTATACAGAGTGAAGTAAGCCAGAAAGATAAAGAACATTACAGCATACTAACACACATATATGGAATTTAGAAAGATGGTAATGATAACCCTATATGCAAAACAGAAAAAGAGACACAGAATTACAGAACAGACTTTTGAACTCTGTGGGAGAAGGTGAGGGTGGGATGTTTCAAAAGAACAGCATGTATACTATCTATGGTGAAACAGATCACCAGCCCAGTGGGATGCATGAGACAAGTGCTCCGGCCTGGTGCACTGGGAAGACCCAGAGGAATCGGGTGGAGAGGGAGATGGGAGGGGGGATCGGGATGGGGAATAAGTGTAAATCTATGGCTGATTCATATCAAATGTATGACAAAACCCACTGGAAAAAAAATAAAATAAAATAAAAAAAAATAAAATAAAAGGGGACTGGTAAAATAAATAAATAAATAAATAAAAAAAGAAAGTCTAACCTCTATTCCAATTCAAATAAATCCTCTATTCTGATGTGAAGAAGTGACTCTTTGGAAAAGACCCTGATGTTGGGAAAGATTGAAGGCAGAAGGAGACAGGGATGACTGAGGGTGAGATGGTTTGATAGCATCACTGACTCGATGGACATGAGTACGAGCAAGCTCCTGGAGGTGGTGATGGACAGGGAGGCCTTGCATGCTGTAGTCCATGGGGTCATAAAGAGTCACACACAACTGAACAACTGAACTGAACATTTATTCCAGGTCTATAATATTTGCTTTTTGATATTTGCTATCAATTTTGTACCTCTAAGAATCTGATGTCCAGATTCCATTTTCACTTAAGGATTTGATTACAGGTTTGATTGCTCTCTCCCTTTTTGACTTTCCCTTTTCCCCTCCCCTTGTGGCTCAGCTGGTAAAGAATTTGCCTGCAATGTTGGAGACCTGGGTTTGATCCTTGGGTTGGGAAGATCCCCTGGAGAAGGGAAAGGCTACCCACTCCAATATTATGGCATGGAGAATTCCAGTCCATGGGGTCGCAAAGAAGTGGACATGACTGAGTGATTTTTGCTTTCAATTTACTTTTCTCCTCCAGGTCACCTCTATACCCCTCCTCTCTCTTTGCTTCTCTACATAACTCTGTGAATCCTTCTGGGTGTTCCAGGCTGTGGAGAGCACTTACTGATTAAATTAATGGCTAGGTTGCTCTCTACCCTTTTGGTCCTCCCTTTTATCCTCCTGGCTACCTCTATCTCCTTTATCCCTCTTCTCTTCTCTATATAACTCTCTGAATCTTTCTGGGTGTTCCTGACTGTAGAGAATTGTTTCACCAATAAACCTAGGGTTTTTATTTTTTATGCTATATGGATGGAGAAGTCTTGAGGCTAGTGTAAGAGAAGGACTGAAATTTAGAAGCGGAGGCTTAACTCCAAAACTTCAGAACATCAGAGAACTCCTGACTCCAGGGAACATTAATAGACAGGATCTCACCCAAAAGTCTCCACACCTACACTGAAACCAAGCTCCACCCAAGAGCCGACAAGTTCCAGAGAAAGACACACCACGATAATTCTCCAGAAAAACAGGAACACAACCCTGAATACTAAAAGACGGGCTTCCTGAAGCCATGTTAAACCCATAGACACCCCAATACTCACTACTGGGCACTTTATTGCACTCCAGAGAGAAGAGATCCAGTTCCACCCACCAGAACACAGACACAAGTTCCACCAACCAGGGCACCTTGACAAGCCATTAGTCCAACACCAACCACAAAGAGAAAACTCCACAGTTAAGAGAAACCATGACCTTCCAGCCTGGTCATGAATGAATGAAATGAAGCACATACAACTGAAAGTAAAGGGCTGGAAAAAGATATTTCATGCAAATGGTGGCCAAAATAAAGCAGGAGTAGTAATGCAATACTCATATCAAATAAAATAGACTTTGAAATAAAAGACCATGATAAGAGACAAAGAAGGACACTACATAATGACCAAATGATCAATCCAAGAAGAAGATATAACAATTGTAAATATATATGCACCCAACATAGGAGCATCTCAATATGTAATGCAAATGCTAACAAGTATGAAAGGGGAAATCAGCAGTAACACAATGATAGTGGGGGGCTTTAATGCCCCACTCACACCTATGGATAGATCAACCAAATAGAAAATTAGCAAGGAAACATAAGCTCTAAATGATACAATGGACCAGTTAGACCTAATTGATATCTATAGGACATTTTACCCAAAACAATCGAATTCACCTTTTTCTCAAGTGCACACGAAACATTCTCTAAGATAGATCACATCCTGGGCCATAAATGTAGCCTTGGCAAATTCAAAAAAATTAAAGTAATTTCAAGCATCTTTTCCAATCACAATGCAGTAAGATTAGATGTCAACTATAAGGAAGAAAAAAAAAACTATTAAAAATACAAACATGTAGAGGCTAAACAGCATGCTTCTGAATAACCAACAGATCACAAAAGAAATAAAAAAGGAAATCAAAATATGCATAGAAACAAATGAAAATGAAAACATGACAACCCAAATCATATGGGATTCAGTAAAAGCAGTGCTGAGAGGGAGATTCATAGCAATTCAAGCCTACCTCCAGAAATATTAAAAATAACCTAACTTTACATCTAAAGCAAGAAGAAAAAGAAGAAAAGAAGAACTGCAAAGTTAGTAGAAGGAACTTAAAAAAAGAAGAATCATAAAAATCAGAGCAGAAATAAATGAAAAAGAAGCAAAAGAGACTATAGCAGCAATCAGCAAGCTTTTAGACACATCATTAGCCAGACCCATCAAGGAAAAAGGGAGAAGAATCAAGTCAATAAAATTAGAAATGAAAATGGGGAAATCACAACAGACAACAGAGAAATACAAAAGATCATAAGAGACTACTATGAGCAATTAAATGCCAATAAAATGGGCAAGTTGGAAGAAATGGACAAATTCTTAGAAATGTATAACCTTACAAAACTGAACCAGGAAGAAAAAGAAAATCTTAACAAACCCATCACAAGAACAGAAATCGAAGCTGTAATAAAAAATCTTCCAAGAAGAAAAGCCCAGGACCAGATAGCTTCACCAGTGAATTCTACCAAAAATTTAGAGAAGAGCTAACACCCATCCTACTCAAACTCTTCCAGAAAATTGCAGAGGAAGGTAAACTCCCAAACTCATTCTATGAGGCCACCATCACTCTAATACCAAAACCAGAAAAGATGCCACAGAAAAAGAAAACTACAGGCCAATATCACTGATGAAAATATATGCAAAAATCCTCAACAAATTCTAGCAAACAGAATCCAACAACATATTAAAAAGACCATACATCACGACCAATTGGGCTTTATCCCAGGGATAAAAGGATTCTTCAATATTCACAAATCAATGAATGTGATACACCATATTAACAAATTGAAAGTTAAAGACCATATGACTATCTCACTAGATGCAGAGAAAGCCTTTGACAAAATTTAATACTCATTTATAATGAAAACTCTACAGAAAGCAGGCATAGGAGGAACATACCTCAATGCAATAAAAGTCATATACAGCAAAAACACAGCAAGAATTATCCTTAACGGTTAAATACAGAAAACATTCTGAGAGAGTCAATTCCTAGGCAGGTTGATAAGAAGTCCAGGTTCCCTGAAGAGGAAAAAGGGGTCTGGGGCTCTCAAGGAGGCAGAAAGGACAAATTTTTTTGTTTGTTTGTTTTTTGGGTTTTTTTTTTTTTCCTATACATTCTTTAGTCACATAAAACTTTTTTTTTTCCTTTAAGCCTCAAACTGATGATTATACAACAAAAAATTCAGTTTAAACTCTATACTAGGGATTATATAACAACAATGTATCCTGCTTGAGGACAGTTTCTCCTTCTGGAAAACCTCTTGACTAATCCTGATATTTTAGAATGTATATATGGTAGTGGGTCTGGTAGGATCTTTCTATTATCAAGTTCTAATCCTGTTACCCTAAAATGCAAACTGTGAGAGTGAGTCTAATAAGATCTTTACAACCTTGAGACATTCTTTTGACTTATTGTAATAATTAGTTAAAAAGTATACAACTCCCTTACTAGCACTAGCAAGGGGGGCATTCTCCATCCCTCTTCTGATGTCTATATTAGAAGCTTACTCTGTTCCTTTTATTACTTTAATAAAATTATGCTACACAAAAGTTTTTAAGTGATCAAGTCTGGTCTCTGGTCCTGAAGATAAATCTTCTTCAGAGATCAAGAATTTGGCATTGTTCACCATAAGCTATCAATTCCCTCTAAAATCAGGAACAAGACAAGTGTGCCCACTCCCACCACTACTATTCAACGTAGTTTTGGAAGTCCTAACCACAACAATAAGAGAAGAAAAATAAATAAAAGGAATCTAGACTGGAAAAGAAGAAGCAAAATTCTCACTGTTTGCAGATGACATGATTCTCTACATAGAAAACCCTAAAGACACAACCAGAATATTACTAGTGATAATCAGTGACAATAGTAAAGTTGCAGGATATAAAATTAGTACACAGAAATTATTTGCATTCCTATATGCAAGTCAGGAAGCAACAGTTAGAACTGGACATGGACCAACAGACTGGTTCCAAATAGGAAAAGGAATATGTCAAGGTTGTATATTGTCACCCTGCTTATTTAACTTATATCGAGAGTACATCATGAGAAATGCTGGGCTGGAAGAAGCACAAGCTGGAATCAAGATTGCCGGGAGAAATATCAATAACCTCAGATATGCAGATGACACCACCCTTATGGTAGAAAGTGAAGAGGAACTAAAAAGCCTCTTGATGAAAGTGAAAGAGGAGAGTGAAAATGTTGGCTTAAAGCTCAACATTCAGAAAACTAAGATCATGGCATATGGTTCCATCACTTCATGGGAAATAGATGGGGAAACAGTGGAAGCAGTGTCAGACTGTTTTTTTGGGCTCCAAAATCACTGCAGATGGTGACTGCACCCATGTAATTAAAAGATGCTTACTCCTTGGAAGGAAAGTTTTGACCAACCTAGATAGCATATTAAAAAGCAGAGACATTACTTTGTCAACAAAGGTCCATCTGGTCAAGGCTATGGCTTTTCTAATGGTCATGTATGGATGTGAGAGTTGGACTGTGAAGAAAGCTGAGTGCCAAAAAATTGATGCTTTTTAACTGTGGTGTTGGAGAAGACTCTTGAGATTCCTTTGGACTGCAAGGAGATCCAGCCAGTCCATCCTAAAGGAGATCAGTCCTGGGTGTTCATTGGAAGGACTGATGCTGAAGCTGAAACTCCAATACTTTGGCTACATCATGCAAAGGGTTGACTCATTGGAAAAGACCCTGATGCTGGGAAAGACTGAAGGCAGGAGGAGAAGGGGATGACAAATGATGAGATGGTTAGATGGCATCACCAACTCAATGGACCTAAGTTTGTGTAAACTCCGGGAGTTGGTGATGGACAGGGAGGCCTGCCATGCTGCGATTCATGGGGTCGCAAAGAGTCAGACACGACTGAGCGACTGAACTGAACTGAACTGACCTAACAATGAAAAAACAGAAAGAGAAGTTAATGAAACAATCCCATTCACTACTGCAATGAAAAATATAAAATACTTAGGAATAAATTTACCTAAAGAAACAAAAGGCCTATCTATAGAAAACTATAAAACTCTGATGAAAGAAATCAAAGATGACACAAAGAGATGGAGAAATATACCATGCTCATGGATTGGAAGAATCAATATAATGAAAATGAGTATACCACTCAAAGCAGTCTATAGATTCAGCACAATCCCCATCAAGCTACCAATGGTATTTTTCACAGAACTAGAATAAATGATTTCACAGTTTGTATGGAAACACAAAAACCCTCGAATAGCCAAAGCAATCTCAAGAAAGAAGAATGGAACTGGAGGAATCTGCCTGGCTTCAGACTATACAGCAAAGATACAGTCATCAAGACAGTATGTACTGACACAAAAACAGAAATATAGATCAATGGAACAAAATAAAAAGCCCAGAGATAAATCCAGACACCTATGGACACCTTATCTTTGATAAAGGAGGCAAAAATATACAATGGAGAAAAGACAATCTCTTAAACGACTGGTCAACCACCACTTTTGTGCTTGGAAAACTGGTCAACCACCTGTAAAAGAATGAACTTAGAACTCTTTCTAACACCACACACAAAAATAAACTCAAAATGGATTAAAGATCTAATTGTAAGACCAGAAACTATAAAACTCTCAGATGAATACATAGGCAGAACACTCTCTGACATAAATCACAGTAAGATCCTCTATGATTCAGCTCCCAGAGTAATGGCAATGAAAACCAAAATAAACAAATGGGACTTATTTAAACTTAAAGCTTTTGCACAATGGAGGAAACCATAAGAAAAGTGAAAAGACAGCCTTCAGAATGGGATAAAATAATAGCAGATGAAGCAACTGACAAAGAATTAATCTAAAAAATATACAAGAAGCTCATGAAGTTCAATACCAGAAAAATTAATGACCCAATCAAAAAATGGGCCAAAGAACTAAACAGATGTTTCTCCACCAAAGACATACAGATGGTTAACAAACTCATGAAAAGATGCTCAACATCACTCATTATCAGAGAAATGCAAATCAAAACCACAATGAGGTACCATCTCATGCTGGTCTGAATGACTGCCATCAAAATATCTATAGATAATAAATGCTGGAGAGGATATGGAGAAAAAGGATCCCTATTACTCTGTTGATGGGGATGCAAACTAGTACAGCCACCATGGAGAACAGTGTGGAGATTCTTTAAAAACCTGGAAACAGAATTGCCATATGATCTAGCAATCCCACTGCTAGGCATACACACCAAAGAAACTAGAATTTAAAGAGATATGTACCCCAATGTTCATTGCAGCATGGTTTACAATAGCTAGGACATGGAGCAACCTACATGTCCATCAGCAGATGGATGGATAAGGAAGCTGTGGTACATATACACAATGGAATATTACTCAGCTATAAAAAGAATGCATTTGAGTCAGTTCTAATGAGGTGGATGAAACTGGAGCCTATTCTACAGAGTGAAATAATCCAGAAAGAGAAACACCAATACTATATATCAATGCATATGTATGGATTTTAGAAGATGGTAGCAATGACCCTATATGCAAAACATCTGCTGCTGCTGCTGCTAAGGCGCTTCAGTCGTGTCCGACTCTGTGCGACCCCATAGATGGCAGCCCACTAGGCTCTGCCATCCCTGGGATTCTCCAGGTAAGAACACTGGAGTGGGTTGCCATTTCCTTTTCCAATGAAGGAAAGTGAAAAGTGAACATCTAAAGAGACACAGATATAAAGAACAGACTTTTGGACAAAGTGGAAGAAGGCAAAGGTGGGACGATATGAGAGAATAGCAGAAACATATATATTACTACATGTAAAATAGATGACCAGTGCAAGTTTGATGCATAAAGCAGGGCACTCAAAACTGGTACTCTGGGGCAACCCAGAGGGATGGGGCAGGGAGGAGGTAGGCCGGAATTCAGGATGCTGGGACACATGTACACCCATGGCTGTTTCAAGCTGAGGTATGGCAGATGTCACCACAATATTGTAAAGTAATTAGCCTCCAATTAAAATAAATACATTAATTTAAAAAAAAAAGATTTCAACTCTGGTGGTAGGTGGTGGAGACAGCTTCTAGTACAATATGAGAGTCCAATTGATAAATTTTCATCTGTTTTGAGTTGGTATGATGTTTGTGAAAGAGAATGTCTGTGTGCACATGATGATACATACAAGGATGATGAAATTGCATATGTATTACTAAGTTGCATTGTTGCCTTAGAGGCAGATAATTAAAAACTTAGGACAAGTAGCAAGTAATTGATAACTGAATATGAAAGTCATACAGTTTCTTTGGTAGTTTACAAAAAAACCTTCATTTTTATGCAGTGAATGAGCATGAAGATAGTTGAATACTCAGCCTGGGCAAATGTGTTATTCCTAAATCATGGCCGTAATTTGGAAAACTAGGAATCCTGCTACATGGGATGGGGATATTTTGGTGGATGACCCCAAAATGTTTGTTTCTCAGATTTCTCTAAGCATTCTGGGCCTATAAATGTGGTATATCCCTGCCTATTAAAGCTAGTACCTGTACAGAAAAGTAATGCATAATTATTTCACTCAAAAGGCAAAGGTGACCACCCCAAAAGCTGTCTCCATGGTTGCCACCCCTGTAACTCTACAATCCAGGTTAAGTCACAGTGTAATCCATCCTGAGGCAAATGGTGCCAGATAAAAGGAAAAAAAAAAAAAAAACAAAAACAAAAAAAACAGGACTTTACATCAAAGAAGCTGTCTATCTCAGAGAATCCAACCTGTGATATCACGTGATGGAGTAATTCCCATGTATTTACCAAAGAAGATTAATGACTGAATTGTTTGAGAAGAAAACATTAATATGTGATTATATGTACATGTGTCCATGCTCAGTCACTTCAGTCTTGTCTGACTCTTTGTGATTCCATGGACTGTAGCCTCTGTCCATGATATTTTCCTAGCAAGAATAATGGAGTGGGTTTTCATGCCCTCCTCAGGGGATCTTTCTAACCCAGGGATTGAATGCAACTCTCCTGCATCTCCTGCATTACAGGTGGATTCTTTAACTGCTGAGCCATTGGGGAAGTCCAATTATATGTCCAAGAAATTTATTTTAAGGAACATGTGCAAAAATTAAAGGGGGAGTTTTGTGGTAGAGTCTTCATAGCATAATACAGGCCTGACCACTGTGAAAACATGGGATGAAGGAAGGATTAAATAGGAATCATCTCACACTGCAGTTTTGAGACTCTATCTGACTGATGGGATACAGCAAGGAAATATGGCCTGTTAGAGGAGTCCTGCACTGGGTAAAAATGGCTCAGATCAGGGCTTAGTCATTGGCTAGGAACAGCCTGGGGCAAGCATGATACTGACAGCACTACCATCTCAGCAGATACAAAGATGTGACAGCTGGAGATTGTCAGTCAGCTGTGCTCCCTGGAGCAAGCTACCTTGAAAGCATATCTGAGCAGTTCAACTACATGGCCATAAAAATCACATATGACTACACAAAGAATGCACACAAAAGTTCATAGAACCTTTATTCATAATAGTCCAGGTCAGCAAAAAACCCAAATGTCCATCAAAAGCTAAGCATATGGCATATCTTTACAGTGAAATGTTACTCAGAAACAATGTGACAAGCTACTTATGTGCAACAACATGGAAGAAGCTCAAAACTTGTGTGCTGAGTACATGAAGCCAGAGAGCAGATGATGTTGAGTCAAACAATTCTATTTACAGGAAGTTCTAGAGCAAACAAAACCCATGTATATCAATAGAAATTTGGCCAGTGGTTACCTGGAGCAGGGATTGCAAGGTACTTGATTATGAAAGGTCAGGAGAGAACTTTTGGTGGTGCTGAGTATCACAATTGAAACCATGAATTCATATTTGGTACATTTATCAAATTGTACTCTGAAAATGATGATACATTATTTTTTGTAAATTATATATCTGTAAAGTTGCTTTAAAAAAATAAGTGGCCACTCAAATAATCCTATTTTAGGAATATTTATTATTTTTCTATATCAATTAACTAATAAAATTGAATTCAATTTAATAAATAAACAGGAGGGACTGTGAGGTCATATTTCCCATATGCAACACTTTTAAAAAAAGCTTTTAATGTATATATCATTATTCTTATCTTGCAAAGGAAGCAGCAGAGGCTCAACAATATTAGTTAACTCATTTGAAAACATACATCTCTTGTGGGAAGAGGCAAATCCATGTGATGTCAAATTCTATACTTTTCCACTCTGCTTTGTTGCTTCATATTTTGATAGCATAACAAAAAACTAAGAAACCCTACCCATCATCAATTTACATAGAGAAGTTGAGTATGATTCAAAAAGGAAATTAAATCTGATAATATCCTAAAATACAATTATTTTATTTCTCAATCTTAAAATTTAAGTGATCCACTATAAATGATATTACTACTAATAATACTCTACCATACATTGATAGAACCCTATTCTCTTCTGAGTTGTTCATTAATAAATGCATAACATAGCTTTTCTGAAATTATGGTTAATCAGCTATTTCTAAGATTCTTTAATACACTAAAGAGAGTACAAAGTTAATAGAAATAAAATGGATTTTCAAGGGAGATATGAAAATAGTTAAAGTCACTGATTTAGAAAGACAATTGTGTGTTAAAATGCTCCACAGAAGGTTAGGAATAGCTGCCTTTGTATATACATGTCAAGAAGGCAAGGAACCAGAAGATAAATGATACTAAGAGGAAAATTCAGATCAATAAACCTGGAATTAAAAAAAAAATTAAGAAGCCAATTTAAAAATGGACTTCAGAGTAAATAGGAATCAAATGATTTATACAAACTAGGTTAATGTGTATGTATTTGCTCTTATTTCCCGTGAAGAAGAAAGCAAGGAATAGCACAGACAGAGCTCACATATAAAATAAAATAAACAAACAAAAGGACAGAAAGAGAATCCTGTTTAAGTACAAACAGCTTTAGTAAGTAAGGGTGTCAAAATGTTAATTTTCACTTGCTCTTGGAGCACAGGTGTTCCAAGTCCAAGCTCACACTGCCACGTAACAGATCAGTAGCTGGAGAGACAAGGTGTTGGGGCAAGGAATAGTGACTTTATTCAGAAAGTCAGGAGAGCAAGTGCTCGTGTCCCAAAGAACCATTTTACCCAAGTTAGAATTCAGGTTTATTTTATATAAAAGGGAAGAGAGGTGTGTCTGGTGTTTGCAGACTTTTTGATGCAGGAATCCTATTTCAGCTGTCCATGTAAGTCGTTATTCAGAAGGAAATGGCAACCCATTCCAGTACTCTTGCCTGGAGAATCCCATGGACAGAGGAGCCTGGCAGGCTAAAGTCCATGGAATTGCAAAAAGTCATACATGACTGACTGACTTCACTTTCACTTTCATGTAAGTCTGGTACCAATGTTCCTATAACCCTTCAATGAGCCCATGGTTATTTTCTTTTCTGAAACTTTTTATTAATGTATGAATGGAAAAGTACTACACTTTTAAAAGTCAGAGCCTTGAAAATGGACTATCATATATATTTCAGGCTACAGGCAACATTCTTTTACAAAAGTACAAAGTTAGTAAGACTAAGCACAGGTAGCAGAGCTTAAAGGCTACGGTAAAGGAAGAAATCCAATATGGAGTCAGGTTTGCTCTTCTCTGTTGCACAAGTGCTTCTTTATTTCACTTATACCATTAAATGGCCAAGCCTCTATTACTCATTAGAAATTGTGGGTTCCTTGTATTGTATGGAATTTTAAGCTAATTTGAGAATTTCCTTTACAGTGAGGCTGATACTGAATTTGCACTTAATTACTTCTGTATTTGAGTTTCCCATGTGGCTCGGTGGTAAAGAACCTGCTTCCCAATGCAGGAGATGTGGGTTTGATTCCTGGGTTGGGAAGATCCTCTCGAGAAGGAAATGGAAACCCACTCCAGTACTCTTGCCTGGAAAATCCCATGGACAGAGGAGCCTGGCGGGCTATAGTCCATGGGGTTTCACAGAATCAGACAGGACTAAGCAATTGGTACAAGCAGAAGCTTCCATGTATATGCTACGGTCTGAATGTGCATGCCCCAATTCACATGTTGAAGCCTGATCGCCAGTATGATGGCATTTGAAGGGAGGCCTTTGGAAGTGATTAAGTAATGAGGATGGGGCCTTTATAAAAGAGACCCAAGAGAGATCTCTCACACCTGCTGCTATGTGAAGTTACAGCAAAAGGTTGGTGGCCATGAGCCAGGAGGTGAGTCCTCAGCAGACACTAAACATATCTGCATCTTGACCTTAGATGTCACAGCCTCTGAAATTGTGAGAAATAAATTTCTGTTGCTTATAAATCATGCAGCCTATAGTGTTTTGTTATAACAGCTTGAAGAGTCTAAAACAATGTATTTCTTGACATGGGACATTCTATAATTTTAAAAATAAGTAGCAATTTATTATATTTTATTAGATAAGCCCTATTTAATTGATCTCTTTTCTTGTCCTCAAAAATGATTTATTTAGTGTATGTTCAAGTGATATTTACTTTGGTTGTCTTCTAATGGCATATCTTTGATAAACATATTGTTTATTGATACTGAAGAATATCTCAAATGACATGATCTCTTCATTGTTATGTAAAATACTACACCAATTATAACAGATGTTCCTTGACATCTTAAGAAAAGAAAGTCTTTTTGCTTTCCCCCATCCCTTTATTCTACTTCACAATGAAGACCTATGCTAATGCTATTGTTCAGTTTCTAAAATACGCTTCAGACATTTTTTTTTTTTTTCAGGTATGAAACCTCATGGAAATAATTTGGTCTAACTGCTTGTTTCTATCCTCCAGCATCTTTTCAGTTCATCCTGGGAAGTTTTACCTCTCCTTTAACAAGTACAGTAAAGTCAGAGACTCATGTTTGAATATTGTGTTAACTTTTTCTTATTTCTCTGGTTTGAGAGTTCTGTAGTTTGATTTGTGACCACAATCTTCAAAATTTTAATGCCATCATATATATATATATATATATATATATATATATATATATATAATTTAACTTTATTTTCAGTGACTTTGCTGGGATAGAAATATTGGAGATGAGGTAAGTGTCAGGTATTTCTGAATTTCATGGCCCAGTGCTATGAAAAAATGACATTTTAATTCAGCATTATCGTTATTCTCAACTTTTAGCGTCCTCAATGAAGTACTAAACGATAGAATTAAAGTCAAGGAGGGTTTCCCTGGTGGCTCAGATGGTAAAGAATCTGCCTGCAATGCAGGGGACCTGGGTTCCATCCCTGGGTCAGGAAGAACCCCTGGAGAAGGGCATGGCAACCCACTCCACTACTCTCACCTAGAGAATCCCATGGACAGAGGAGCCTGGAAGGCTGCAGTCCCTGGGGTCGCAAAGAGTTGGACACAACTGAAGCAGCTAAACAGTAGCAGCAGCAATGCCAGAAGAAGACATGATAGAGTCAGGATTTTTAATATAGAGAAGAAGTAACATCCTCAATTGTTTAAAAGAAAGATCTGAGAAAAGAGTTCTTTCAGGCTAAATTTCTACCCAGGAGCCAAAAAAATAGGTATCAGGATACCTAAGTGAATGTAAATCAGAAATGCCAACATAGGCAAAATTTCCATAAGTTGGAAGATAATAGAACATTTCCTATACTTCTTAAATTTCTTCTCAATCCTAAGAATGTAAAAGATTTGAAAGATCAGAGCAAGGGATGATTTATAAAGAAATTTTTTTGGACAAAGAAGTTGTTATAGTTAAAGACCCACACCATATTCCAGTCAAACTTACTGCAACTTTGGAGAAAAAAATGTTATCTTCTAACCCTAGTCATTAATGAAACTCAAGGTAGATTCCTAGAGACCCACTATTTAACCAGTAGTTGGTATACACAGAGGACTGGTGTCTAGCTCACAGAAGCTGTGGAGCTAACTCTTGAACAGATTATGATTCTCAGAAAGTGCAACAGAGAAAGGTAGACAGGAGATTTCAGCAATGGATAGGCTTAGTCTTCCTGGGTTCACTGGGGTAAAGGATGCCTCAGTGTTCCATGGCAACATGAGAGTCAAAGTTAATGTGAGATCATGAGCCCAAAGAACAACAAATCAGGTTACAAAGTTACCAGTTCAAATAAAAATGCTGCAATGCTTTAGCTCTCCTCTCTCTCCCCTGCTTTAACACGACCAAGTCTAAAATAATATTTATAAATAATGGAGGTAAGAGTTTGGGGATCAACCACTATCCTCAGTTTAGGCTTATAGGCTGTGAAAGAGTCAATGCTAAATAAAGTTGAGATTTAGACTATATACTAAAATTTTATAATATATGATACACAATTTATCTTGTAAATCTATTGAAGATATATTTGTGACTTAAAGTATATCAAGGCCTTTCTGTTTCCTAAAAATAAATATCAAAGAGTCTGGCAAAGGACACTGAATACACCATTGAATTAAATTTAAAGGAATAGTAGAATAAACAGATACAATTGCATTATCATTACAAGACTTACAGCCTGGTTATTTAACGAACCAGTTATACTTATGTACTAGCAAACATAGAAAGCATTATTTCTTTTTTGTTTCACACTAGTCCTATGTGGTGAATATTGTAATTCATATTTTACAAAGGAGAAACTAATGTCAAACATGATAATCTGGTTTTCCTAGGACACTAAATAGCTGAAGTGGAATCAGAAGTCAGGCAAATTTTAATATGAACTCTGTACTTTGTCCTATAGAGAATCATAACTTTCTAACAACTCCAACCTGCCTCTGGAGAAATCTGTATGCAGGTCAGGAAGCAACAGTTAGAACTGGACATGGAACAAAAAGACTTGTTCCAAATAGGAAAAGGAGTAGGTCAAGGCTGTATATTGTCACTATGCTTATTTAACTTATATGCAGAGTACATCATGAGAAATGCTGGGCTGGAGGAAACACAAGCTGGAATCAAGATTTCTGAGAGAAATATCAATAACTTCAAATATGCAGTTGACACCATCCTTATGGCAGAAAGTGAAGAAAAACTTAAGAGCCTTTTGATGAAAGTGAAAGAGGAGAGTGAAAAAGTTGGCTTAAAGCTCAACATTCAGAAAATGAAGATCATGGCATCAGGTCCCATCACTCCATGGCTATTAGATACAGAAACAGTGGAAACAGTGGCAGACTTTTTTTTTTTTTTTTTGGCTCCAAAATTACTGCAGATGCTGACTGCAGCCATGAGATTAAAAGACACTTACTCCTTGGAAGAAAAGTTATGACCAACCTAGATAGCATATTAAAAAGCAGAGACATTACTTTGCCAACAAAGGTTTGTCTAGTCAAGGCTATGGTTTTTCCAGTAGTCATGTATGGATGTGAGAGTTGGACTATAAAGAAAGCTGAGTGCCAAAGAATTGATGCTTTTGAACTGTGGTATTGGAGAAGACTCTTGAGAATCCCTTGGACTGCAAGGAGATCCAACCAGTCCATCCTAAAGGAAACCAGTCCTGAATATTCATTGGAAGGACTGATGTTGAAGCTGAAACTCCAACACTTTGGCGAAGAGCTGACTCATTTGAAAAAGCCCTGATGCTGGGAAAGATTGAAGGCAGGAGGAAAAGGGGATGACAGAGGATGAGATGGTTGGATGGTATCACCAACTCAATGGACATGAGTTTGAGTAAACTCCCGGTGTTGGTGATAGACAGGGAGGTCTGGCATGGTGCAGTCCATGGGGTGGCAAAGCATTGGACAGACTGAGCAACTGAACTGAACTGAACAACTCTAAAGCTAGAATGGTTATCCCATGAAGCAGAGTTTGCTATAACCAGAGAAAATTCAATGAAATATCAATGATAATGCAGATAGTTTCTTATATGTTAAGCTCTAACAGGAATTTTATTCATTTTGACAATTTAGTCAAAGTTAAAGGAAATAATTTCAGAGCACAAACTGTCTTTGACTATGTATATAATTATCACACGATAAAATACTAAGGGGAAACTGTATAAGGTAAATATATTTCACAGATATTATATGCTCAATTTATTATCATTTTTCAAGTAGTAACTAATCAAACTTTTAGAAATGAATAAATAGCCCCAGTTCCCCTGGCGCCGCCCACCAGTGGGGCAGCACCCAGGGGACATGGGATCCCCTAGGGAAAATAGCTGGCCATACCAGAATTCAGCACTGTCTACCAGCAGCTGGTTGCTTATGCACAAGACAAAGCCTCGCAGCCGACCAATGTGCCCTGAGTAGTTGAGCCCACCACAGTAGAGAAGCCTATGAAGATCAAGTAGGGAGCAACCTTAAATCATGTAGCTCTGGAGACCAGAAAAAAAGTGTACTGCTGGACCTTATAGGAGCAAGATAAAACCCCAGAAGCACTAAGAGAAGCAGAGAAAAGCAACTTACTCAATAAAGAGTTATAGGTAATGATCATAAAGATGCTCAAAAAACTCAGAATAAAAATGTTAGATAATATAAAGGGTTAGATGATATAAAGAAGAACCAAAGAGAGCTGAAGAATACAATAACTGAAACAAACACACACACACACACACACACACACACACACACAAAAACACTAGAGGAAACACAAGTAGATTAAATGATACAGAAGAATGGATCAGTGAACCAAAAGAGTAATAGAAATCACTCAAGCTGAATAGATAAAAGAATTTTTCAAAAAATAAGCATAATTTAAGAAACATCTGCCAAAGAAGACATACAGATGGCCAGTCAATACATCGAAAGATGCTCAAAATCACTCATTATTAGAGAAATGTAAATCAAAATTACAATGAGTTATCACTTCACACCAACCAAAATAGCCATCATCAAAGAACTTACAAACAATAAATGCTGGAGAGGATGTGGAGAAAAGGGAACACTGTTGCACTGTTGATGGGAATGCAAATTGATACAGCCCAATTCAAAAAGACACATGTACCCCAGTGTCCATTGCAGCACTGTTTACAATCACCAGGACATGGAAGCAATGTACGTATCCATCAACAGATGAATGGATAAAGAAGATTCAGTAATATATACAATAGAATATTACTTAGCTATGAAAAGGAATGGGTTTGAGTAAGTTGTAGTAAAGTGGATGAACCTAGAGCCTGTTATACAGAATGAAGTAATATAGTTATGACTATTTTCATTGTTGTATGGCAGAAACCAACACAACATTGCAAAACAATTATCTCCCATTAAAAATTAAATTAAAAAAAAGAGACCTCTGGGAAAGCATCAAACATACTGTCATTCACATG
Organism: Cervus canadensis; assembly: GCF_019320065.1. Taxonomy (NCBI): domain Eukaryota; kingdom Metazoa; phylum Chordata; class Mammalia; order Artiodactyla; family Cervidae; genus Cervus; species Cervus canadensis. Next base: position 10,770,335 of record NC_057396.1, read on the forward strand.
ATAGAGGTGAGAGAAGGAGAAGACCAATAGAAAGGTCAGAAAACTCATATAAGGCTATAATAGCTGAAAATTTCCATAATTTGAGAAAGTATAAAGACATCCAACTCCAGGGAGTACAGAGGCCCAAATAAGATCAACACACCAGGGTATACTTTAATTAAAATGGCAAAAATTAAAAATAAAGGGAGTATACAAAAAATAGAAAGTGAAAAACAACTAGTTATGTATTAACTGCAAAACATACATAGACATGTGTAGGCTAAGGAGTATGCCACTAAATAACTACTGGGTCACTGAAGAAATCAAAGAGGAAATCAAAAGATACCTGGATGTATTTGAAAACAAAACCACAAACCAAAATCTATTGTACACAGATCTAAGAGATAAATTTATAAAATACAAGCCCACCACAGAAAATGACAAAAAAAGTCTCAAATGAACAACCAAATCTTACACCTGAAAAAATTAGAATAACAAACAAAACCCAAAGTTAGTAGAGGGAAATGAAATGATAGGAGTAGAAATTAATGAAAGATTAAAAAATAAATATAAAAGTCCAATGAAAATAGGAGCTGGTTATTGAAAAGGTAAACAAAATTGATAAGTTGATAGGCAGACTAATCTGGAAAAAAAAAGATAGGGGTCATTATACTTTATGCCTTTTCAGTCAAGGTGAGTCTCAGAAGGTGGTAAAGGTGCCATATTAGCAGCCAACATACATACCTGGAGGATGCATTTATCAACAGTAAAGGGAACTTGGAGGATCCTAGACAACTTCAATATTTCATTGTTTTTAATTGGTGAAAAGGTCTTAATTAAAGTTGTAGTAGGCTCCTACTTTTCTATTTAAACAATAGCATTTCTGCACTGAATTTCTAAGCACTACAGAGCATGGCTGTTGCACAGATCTCATTGGAGAAAGAAGGATATGTTTCTTTTTTTAAATATTTTAAGGACAGTTTAAGAATCATCTTCTTAACTTGTGACTTTTCTTGAAACTCAACTTCATTTCCAAATAAAAATATAAAGATAAGATTCAAAGCATAGCTAGTTAAACACGCTTGCTGCAATCAAGTAAAATCATCTTTATTATTCAGTTTCCGGTTATTTTCAGAATATGTGCAGAAGACTGCATTTACAATCAAGGTTTAAAAATAAATAAAAAATTAAAAATGTATGAAGTAAATTATTTAATAAGTATTATTCAGAAAACATATTCATTTTCAGAAAAAATCAAGAAGTGATATCAAGAAATGTGCTATTGTTCTTTTTTACTATGAAACTAAAAATAAATGGGAAATAAGTAAATGTTTTCACAGAAATTATTATTAAGCATATCAACGACCTACCAAATTCATATCTTACTTTATATATTTCTTAATTGAATTCAAAGATCATAAACAAAGGGTATCATATCCAGTTTTTGCTTTTAAAAATCTGGCAATCAAAGGAAGTATGGGCTGGACTTAAAAAAATTCCAAAAATAAATTCTGATTTTTTTTTTTTTAAAGCAGTGGGAAATTTTTTCTACTTAAAGAGATGGTAATAATTTTAGAGATAAAGAAAACTGCAGATTACTGAGAATCTTTCATTATTCATGAACTCATTCAACTAATAATCATTGACAATATGCAGTAGGCCAGGCATTTTGCTAAGCTTAGGTATTTGCAAATGATAGCATCAACAAAAATCTCTACCCTTGAAGAACTTACATTTTCTTTGTGGAAAAAAAGAAACTATATACTAAATAAATAAAATGTGCTAGATGGTGAGAAAAGCTCAAAGAAAAATAAAGCAAAAGAGAAGTATGGAGAATGGAGGAAAGAAAGGCACATTTTCGTAGTGTGGCCAGGGTGGACTTTACTAAAAAGGTGATAGAAATAAATACTTGAAGAAGTTGAGACAAGTCATGCATTTCTGTGGAGGGAGACATTTCCAAGCACAGGGCAGATTTGAAGGTAGCAATATGCCTACCGTGTTCTCAGAGCAGAAGGAAGCTGGTGTGGCTGAGTCGAATGGGCAGAGGAGGGGTAGGATGCCGGCCTGCAGAGAGTGAAGACAGTGCAATGAAGGACATTGTAAGGACTATCTTTAATTAGCAACGGGAGCTATTTGGTGGTTTTGAACAGGAGATTAATAAGATATGACATATGTGTTCACATATTTACTGTGACCATTAAGTGGAGAACAGCAGCAAAGTTGTAAGATCAACCAGTTAGAAACTTCTAGCAATAATCTAAGAGAGTGGGTTTGAGCAGTAGAGATGGTAAACAGCAGTTTGATTCTGGATACAGTTTTAAACAACTGTCAATAGAATCTGCCCATTTTAATGGAGTGTGATAAAAACAGAGGAGTCAAGAAAGACTCCCATATTTGGACTTGAGTAGCCAGAAGATTAGAATTGCCATATACTGACATAGGAAAAATAGGATGAGCAGGCTTGGTGGGAGGGGAGAATAAAACTTCCATTTTGGATGTAGTAGGCGTGAGATGCATATTAGAATTTCAGACAGAGTTGTCAAAAAGGTAGTTAGATATTTAAATCTGGAATTCAGAACTCTGGAAACATTCTATTAAATTCCATTCAACAATAGTTTTCACTTTTGGATATCTATAAACACCAATATAATATTGAAGTTTAATTCTGAAAAACCATTTCCTCAAGAATCCATAACATTATGATCTAGGAGTATTGCTTTTGCTAATACAACTGGTTGAAAATAAACAAAGGTATAGCTTTGGCAGGATCAATTTGTATCAAAGTTCTTACATACTTTCTAACCATTTAATTGTGAGTTGAAACAGAATAGCACCAACAGTAAGATAGCGTGCATTCAAAGGACTTTTTGTTTTTACAGTATCTTAAACTGAGAATTCTTCTTCTCAAATATGTGAGAATAATGTTTTCTTATTATTAATAATGTTGTATATGAAGAGATGTGCACAGTATATTGATGATTAAAACAGGCTATACAATATTGTTTTGGACATGATATATTTTTGTTAAAATACATATTATGAATGTGTGTGTGTTCACTAGGAAGATGAATTAATATTTCCCTATTATCTTAGAGTTGCATCACTTTTAAGAATTATCCCAAGGCCAGGAGAGTGAAAGTTATTTAAGTGCCTTTTCAAGGAGAACAACTGAACAACATCATCAGACACATCTCTACAGTACTTACTATAAGGCTGCCATCTGGAATCACCTTACTACCCCAACTTGCTATAAAAACAAAAAGCTAGAAATCTGAGAGTCACCATGGCCTTCTAATGAGCTGTGAGGAGGGCTCTAAGAGATTACTCATGGGTACACAGAATCCCGCCAGGAAAAGTGACTGGTGGGTCATTACCAGGGTGAAGCTCTTTTGACTTTGAATTTGCTGCTCTATCCTCTGAAAAAAAGAAAAACAGCAAGCAGCCGCCAGCCTGGTAGATCAATCTAGCTGTGATGCTGCTAGAGCCAGCCTGACATTCACAGCTGGATCTCGGTGTTCTCTGCTGAACTTGAATAATATCACAGAACATCAGTATCACACAGGGCTACTCCGTAATGGTAATGGAACAAGAGTAAGACAACTTCATAGTCTTATCTGAATACAGAGAAACTTCAACATTGTTCAGGCTACATAAATAACTGAATATCATGGCTAATATGAAAAAGAATTTATTCTTTGTCAATTATAGCATTGGCATCTAGTCTTCCCTACTTCTTGATAAGATTTGTTATGACATCAAATCTTACAATTACCTCTTTTTTCTGACAGCATATAATCCAGAGTAAAGCTCAAATTTTTAAACCCTTCACAAAATCACCTAACAGTGGCCCAAATAAAATAGCCCTGTGTAATACAGTCTCACCTAGACTGCCACAATTTCCCATGATGTACATTTTCCCTTGCTATCATGAACAATAGACCAACTTGTTCAATTACAGGTGTATCCCCGGTGGTCTTTGACTGCAGAGCATGTGTAACTCTGAGTATATATGAATTAACAAAAGAAGAAATCTGGAGACCAGTGGTAAAGAAAGAGGGAACAATAGGGCATTCTTCACTGCTCTGATTTAGTAATGATGCTTTAGTTCCCTACAGCAAATGGAGAGGTATCTCGGCTCTGTCTACACTGAAAATATCTGACACAAGTGGGCTTATTATGGAGACAACGAAGCCAAGAAGTTTAGAGAGAGTAATCTGTGCCAACAAAGGAGGTTTGGGGGAACTCAGTACAATGTACTTATCAATTCAAGGGAACTGGGTAGTGGGAAGGGCCCTAAAAAATGGACATAAGAGCCCCATGAGAGAGCCAAAAGCTAGATGCCTAGATACATAGCAGGAATCTAAAGGATAGGCAGAATCTGATAGAAAGAGTAAATAGAATACTTCCCCTATACTTCTCCATGCTTTTTCTCTGCAGTCCATGCCACTCTAGAGGAATAGCAGGAGTGAAAGAATTCAGAAAAGTACATAAAATGAAAAGCTAGACCTACCCTCTATCCAAATATAGGTTTCTTGTTTCAAAATCCAAGCATAAGCTTACAGTACAGTAAAAGAATTCAAATAGTTAAAAGGGTGAAGGCTTGCCAATTGACTAGACCGCAGTGGAGTTCACTTAGGTAACTAGAAAACATAGCCTTGTCCAAAATGTCATTAAAGATTGGAAAGAAATAGTCAATAGAAAATAAGTGAAAAATAGAGGCAAGGATAGAAGAAAAACAGCTATGTTTCTACCTCACTCAGTTGAGACTGTTTGATAAATTAGTCCTACAAAACAGAAAAATAGATCTAATTTTATGTAACCAAGAGTTCAGTTGTTTTGCATTCCCTTTCCTTTTAGCCTCTCTGTAACTTTTGCAACATTTTTCTAGACTAAACACTTATTTGTATTTTAATAAATATTAAAACTTAGTAACTTTTTAAAAGCAAAAATTTCTAGCAAAATAATGAAAGTATGATATTGTAGTAAATAAGAGGTTTTCTTTTTTGAAGATGGTTAGTACAATAGGCCCTGAAGTCTATAATAGATGATATAGTGAGTTCTCCTGTCAGCCTCAGTCAAACCCTGTGTCTTCGCTTTATTTTTCTAATAGCTTGATTGTGCATGTGTCCTAAGTTGTTTCAGTAGTGTCCAACTCTTTGAGATCCTATAGACTGTAGCCTGGCAGGCTCCACTGTCCATGAGTGTTCTCAAGGCAAGGATACTAGAGTGGGTTGCATTGCCTTCCTCTAAGGGATCTTCCTAACCCAGGGATTGAGCCCTCATCTCCTAAATCTCCTGTATTTGTAGTCAGGTTCTTTACCACTAATGCCACCTGTGAAGTCCAGTACCTTGACAAAGGTACCTAATTTATCACTTCCAGAGTTTTTGTCTTGTTTTTTGTTATTCAGTCACTAAATCACGTCCAACTCTTTACAACCCCATGGACTACAGTACACCAGGCTGCCCTGTCCTTCACTATTTCCCACAGTTTCAAATTAATGCCAGTTGGGTTAATGGTGTTATCCAATCATTTCATCCTGTGCCACTCCCCTCTCCTTTTATCTTCAATCTTTCCCAGAGTCAGGGATTTTCCAGTGAGTGGGCTCTTGACATCAGGTGGGCAAAGTATTGGAGCTTCAGTTTTAGCATCAGTTCTTCCAATGAATATTCAGGGTTGATTTCCTTTAGGATTGACTGGGCTGATTTCCTTGCAGGCCAAGGGACTCTCAAGAGACTTCTCTGATACGATAATTCAAAAGCATCAGTTCTTGGGCACTCAGCCTTCTGTATGGTCCAAATCTCACATCTGTACGGGACTATTGGAAAAAACATAACTTTGATTATATGGACCATTGTCAGCAAAGTGATGTCTCAGCTTTTTAATATGTTTGTCTATGTTTGCCATAGTTTTTCTTCCAAGGACCAAGTGTCTTTTAATTTTAAGGCTGCAGTCACTGTCCACAGTGATTTTGGAGAAAAATAAAATAAAATCTGTCACTGCTTCCACATTTTTACCCGTCAATTTGCCATGAAGTGATGGGATTGGATGTCATAATCATAGTTTTTGGATGTTAAGTTTCAAGCCAGCTTTTTCACTCTCTTCACCCTCATCAAAAGGTTCTTTAGTTCTTCTTCACTTTCTGCCATTAGAATGGCATCATCTGCATATCTGAGGTTGTTGATATTTCTCCCTGCACTCTTGACTCCAGCTTGTGATTCATCCAGCCTGGAATTTAATATGATATACTCTGGATGTGTTAAACAGGCAGGATGACAATATGCAGCTTTGTTGTACTCCTTTTTCCACCGGAACCACTCAGTTCCATGTCTGTTTCTTATTAACCTGCATTCAGGTTTCTCAGGAGGCAGGGAATATGGTCTTGTATTCCTAGCTCTTTAAGAATTTTCCACAGTTTGTTGTGATCCACACAGTCAAAGGCTTTAGTGTAGTCCATGAAGCAGAAGTAGATGTTTGTCTGGACATCTACTTGCTTTCTCTATGATTCCTTTGCTTTCTCTATGACCCATTGAATGCTGACAATTTGATTTCTGGTTCCTGTGCCTTTTCTAAAGCCAGCTCGTACACCTGGAGCATTTTTTGGCTCAAGGATTTTGGGGCATAACCTTACTAGCATGTGAAATTAGCACAATTATACAGTATTTGGCACTTTTTTTTTTTTTTTTTTTTGCATTGCCCTTCTTTGGGATTGGAATGAAAACTGGCCTTTTCCAGTCCTGTGGCTACTGCTGAGTTTTCCAAATTTGCTGAGACATACTGTATGCAGCACTTTAACAGCATAGCTTTTTAGTATTGGAAATAGCTCAGATGGAATTCCATCACCTTCAGTAACATGTTTTGTAGTAATAGTTCCTAAGGCCTACTTGACTTCATGTTCCAGGATGTCTGGCTCTACGTGAGTGACCACACCATCATGGTTATCCAGGTCATTAAGACATTTTTTGTGTACTTCCGGATATTCTTGCCTCCTGTTTTTAATCTCTTCTACTTCTATTAGGGTCTTGCCTTTTCTGCCCTCATTGTGCCCATTCTTGAATGAAATTCTCCTTTGGTATGTCTAATTTTCTTGAAGAGATATCTAGGCCCTCCCATTCTATTGCTTTCCTCTATCCCTTTGAATTTTTCATTAAGGAAGGCCTTCTTATCTCTCCTTTCTAGTCTCTGGAATTTTACATTCAATTGAGTATATATTTCCCTTTCCCCCTTGCCTTTCACTTCTCTTCTTTCTTCAGCTATTTGTAAATCCTCCTCAGAAAACCACCTTGCCTTCTTGCATTCCTTTTTCTTCAGGATGGTTTTAGTCACTGCCTCCTGTACAATGTTTCAAACCTCTGTCAATACTTGTTTGGCAGTCTGTACACCAGATCTTATCCCTTGAATCTATTCATCATCTCTACTATATAATCATATAAAGTATTCGATTTAGGTCAGATCTGAATGGCCTGTAGTTTTGTCTACTTCAGTTTAAGTCTAAATTTTCTGATAAGGAGTTCATGATGTGATCCACAGTCAGCTCCCATTCTTGTTTTTGCTGACTGTATAGATCTTCTCCATCTTCAGCTGCAAAGAATATAAAAAATCTGATTTCGATATGATGATCTAGTGATGCCCATGTGTAGAGTCATCTCATGTTGTTGGAAAAGGGTGTTTGCTATGCCCAGTTTGTTCTCTTGACAAAAGTCTGTTAGCCTTTTCTCTGCTCCATTTTGTACTCCAAGGCTAAACTTGTCTGTTATTCCAGGTATCTCTTGACTTCCTTCTTTTGCATCCAATGCCCTATAATGAAAAAGTTATCTCTTTTGGTTGTTAGTCCTATAAGATCTTTAGGTCTTCATAGAACTAGCCAACGTTAGCTCATCTAGCATTAATTATTGGGGCATAGATTTGGATTACTGTGATGTTGAATGGTTTGCCTTGGAAACAGACCAAGGCTATTCTTTTGTTTTTGAGATTGCACCCAAGTGCTACTTTTTGGACACTTTTGTTGACTATGAGGGCTACTCCATTTCTTCTAAGGGATTCTTGCCCGGAGTAGTAGATATAATGGTTATCTGAAGTAAATTTGTCCATTCACATCCATTGTAGTTCACTGATTCCCAAGATACCAATGTTCACTATTGCTGCCTCCTGCTTGATCCATCCAATTTACCTTGATTTGTTAGTCTAACGTTCCAGGTTCCTATTCAATATTGTTCTCTTTTTTTTTTTTTTTTTATTAGTGGGAGGCTAATTACTTCACAACATTTCAGTGGGTTTTGTCATACATTGACATGAATCAGCCATAGAGTTACACGTATTCCCCATCCTGATCCCCCCTCCCACCTCTCTCTCCACCTGATTCCTCTGGGTCTTCCCATGGCACCAGGCCCGAGCACTTGTCTCATGCATCCCACCTGGGCTGGTGATCTGTTTCACCATAGATAATATACATGCTGTTCTTTTGAAACATCCCACCCTCACCTTCTCCCACAGAGTTCAAAAGTCTGTTCTGTACTTCTGTGTCTCTTTTTCTGTTTTGCATATAGGGTTATCGTTACCATCTTTCTAAATTCCATATATATGTGTTAGTATGCTGTAATGTTCTTTATCTTTCTGGCTTACTTCACTCTGTATAATGGGCTCCAGTTTCATCCATCTCATTAGGACTGATTCAAATGAATTCTTTTTAACGGCTGAGTAATATTCCATGGTGTATATGTACCACAGCTTCCTTATCCATTTCAATATTGTTCTTTATAGCAATAGACTTTAGCCACCAGACACAACCACAACTGAGCATCATTTCTGCTTTGGCCCTGCCACTTCATTCTTTCTGGAGCTGTTAGTAATTGCCTTCTGTTCTTCTGTAGCATGTTGGACACCTTCTAACTGGGCAGATCATCTTCTTGTGTCATCTTTTTGTCTTTTCATACTGTTCATGGGAGTGGTTTTCCACTGGAGTGGTTTGCCATTCCTGCCTCTAGTGGGCCACAGTTTGTCAGAACTTTTCATTATGACCCATCTGTCTTGGGTGGCCCCACACAGCATGGCACATAGCTTCATTGAATTACACAAGCCCTTTTGCCACAACAAAACTGTGATCCCTGAGTTGGGAAGATCCCCTGGAGGAGGAAATGGCAACCCCCTCCAGTATTCTTGCCTGGAAAATCCCATGGACAGAGGAGCGTGGTAGGCTACAGTCTATAGGCTCGCAAAGTGTTGGACACGACTCAGCACAGCGCAGTAACAATGATGCCCCGCAAATTCCTGTCTGATGTAAGAAGTTTCTTTCCTTGATATGTTTACAATATTAACTTACTCAGTGTTAATGAGTATTAAGCAAGTGATGTATCCCTAGTGATCAATGCAGTTTTGGCACAGAGAGGGTGCACAATATTATCTATATTTTTTTCAAAAACGTCAATAAGGTAAATAATATCTCAAAATTGTAGGATGATTAATTGTAAATAAATTTATAAGTTGAAAGTTACTGAGATTTCACTCACTGACCTGGGGCTATGAAAATGTTTAAGGTATATAATTCTACTGGTTTTCAGTAGGATTTTTGCAACCTATTATTATGCAGGGATTAGCAAATGATTTAAGAGCTGAAAAATATAATTAATCCAAAATAAAATGAAAAATAAGTGCTTTTCTGTGGAAGATCTTGTCAAGATAATAAGAATACAAGCCACAGATCAGAAGAATATTTCAAAAGGGCTGTTATCCAAAATATGCAAAAGACTCTTGTAACTCAATAATAAGGAAACAAACTACCCAATTAAGAAAAGGGCAAATGACCTGAACAAACACCTCAGTAAGAAGATATATAGATAACAGATAAACATTTAAAAGATGCTGTACATCAGATTTCATGAGGGAAATGAAAAGTATAACAATGAGTTATCACTACATACCTATTAGAATGGTCATTATCTAAAATAGTGACAGCGTATATGGTGAGGAAGATATTAGGCAACAGGAATTCTCATTCACTGCTGGTGAAAATGAAAAATGTTACAGACACTTTGGGAGACAGTTTGGTGGTTTTTCCAAAGCTAAACATACTCTTAATATTCAATCCAGAAATCATACTCTTTTGTATTTATCCAAACTAACTGGAAACTTGGGTCCACACAAAAATCTTCAGGCAGATGTTCATAGCAATTTTATTCTTAATTGCTGAAACCTGAAAACAACCAAAATGTTCTTCAGAAGGTGAATGGATAAACTGTGGTAAGTACATTTAGACAACTTTAGCACTACAAAGAAATGGGATAACAAACCATGAACAAATGAAGGAATCTTAAATATATATAACTAAGTGAAATATATCAGTCTGAAAAGGCTACATACTGTATGATTCCACAACATCCTGGAGAAGTCAGAAAAAATATGAGTAGTTACTGGGGGTTAAGGAGTAGAGAGGAATGAATAAATAGTTGAAAGACAGAGGATTTTTAGGACAGTGAAACTATTCATATGATACTATAATGGTGGATGTACATGTACATCCAAAGTACATGTCACTGTACATTTGTCAAATCTCATAGAATGTACAACACCAAAAGTGAATTCTAATGTAAGCTATGGACTTCAAGTGATAGTAATGTTGTCAATGTACATTCATGGATTGTAACAAATATACCACATGCCACTCTGGAGGGAAATGTGGATGGTGGAGGAGGTATGTTTTATTTTAGAGGGTATATGGGGATTCTCTGTATTTTATGCTCATTTTTTCTATGAACCTAAAAAGTCAAGTTTATTTAAAAGTTTTTTTAAAAGTAGTGTTTCCACAGCTACTCTTAGAGAAACCATATAAATATCATTATGTTTAAGTATATTTTTATACTTGCATTAAATTTTATGTCTCTTGATATGAGAAAACTTTTATTTTACACATTTTCTGCCTCAACAATATCTAGCATAATAACTTGGAAGAGGTGATTCTTATACTTTTTAATGAAGAAAAATATTCATTCTGAAAACTAAACCTAATCTTAAGTAAATAGTGTAGTGAATGTTCTGAAACTGAACACACCTGTCTAATCAACATCTAACTAGCACCACAGAACCATTCCCCTTGTTGTCTTCCAGTCATTAACAAGCCCAGAATAACAACTACCCTGACATAATAGCATCACACCATTTTGCCTTTTCATTATTTCATATGTGTGAAATAATCCAGTGTGTACTTTTCTGTGTCGGCCTCTTTTTCTTTAATATTTGTGAGATTCAACTCATGAATTACATGAGTTGCATGTAATTGTTTTCACTCTCATGACTGGAATGCAAATGAAATATCTGTATGGTATTTCATTTATTTTTTTCCACTATTAATGGACATGAGGGTAGTCTTTAGATTTTGGGTTTTTCTCTCTCTCTTTTTTTTTTTTTTGGCAATTGCAAAAAGAGTAACAAACTTAAACAGTGTATTAAAAAGCAGAGACATTGCTGACAAAGGTCTGTTTACTCAGAAGCTATGGTTTTTCCAGTGGTCATGTATGGATGTTAGAGTTGGACCATAAAGAACGTTGAGCACCAAAGAATTGATGCTTTTGAACTGTGGTGTTGGAGAAGACTCTTGAGAGTCCCTTGGACAGGAAGGAGATCAAACCAGTCAGTACTAAAGGAAATCAATCCTGAATGTTCATTAGAAGGACGGATGCTAAAGCTGAAGCTCCGATACTTTGGCCACCTAATGTGAAGAACTGACTCACTGGAAAAGACTCTGATGCAGGGCAAAACTGAAGGCAGGAGGAGAGGGGGATGACAGAGGATGAGATGGTTGGATGGCATCACCGACTCAATGGACATGGGTTTGAGCAAGCTCCAGGAGATGATAAAGGACAGGGAGGCCTGGTGTGCTGTAGGGGTTGCAAAGAGTCAGACACAACTGAGTGACTGAACAACAACAATAATAATTTCTGTTGAGTAGAGTCTGGTGGGTTCACAAAGAGTCAGACATCACTAAGTGACTAACACAACAACACCACCAATACCTAAAAGTAAAGTTTTATTTCATAAGTTAAGTGCATATGGTTTTAGTATATACAGATTTTTTTCAAAAGTATTAAAGCAATTTACACACCATGAATAGTGGAAGATATTTCCTCCTGCTTCATATTTTCACTAATGGTCAGTATTTTTCAAGCATATGTCCATTTAATCCAAATGATTAAGTTTATTGTTATATATTTTTCATGTTATCTGCTTTTATTTTTCTGATGTTTGCACAATCTGTAAAACATACTATTTAACATTCTACATGTTAGTAATTTGTGAGTCCAGTCATTTTTTCTGAGTTATTTATTGCCTTTATTATTAATATTTAAGAATTGGATTGGGAATTTATTGATTTTTATTTAATATATTTTTGCTCTAATTTTATGATTTTCATCCTTCTATTTTATGTGTTTGATGTATGGCTCTTTCCAAGCTTCTTGACATAGATGTATAAGTTATTGTTTTTCAGAATTTTTTTCTTTTATTGTTTATACATTTCCTTCCAAATGTTTCATGTCGATAGTATGTTTTTGTCACATCTTACTTATTACTCGGTTAAAATATTTTCTATGGCAAATTTTATTTATAAGTACACAGAAATGTTGTTAATAAAATAAAAAGTATTTTTAACTATGAAATGTTTGCTATTTACCCTATTTACAAACTAACAACTTGGGTTGCGATTTTTTCATAAATGCTCACAGAAGACCTAATAAGTGGGTCAGAATAAAAAGAAAAAAAGCACATATAGCACAGCAAGGAGCATTGAGCATTGTGTGCACTGATTCTACTTGCTGCACACGTTCCCCAGGTTGAATTAGAAAGACCCAGGTGAACCCTGAACATGCAGTTAATTTGTGTCATAGCTGAGGAATCCCAAGCTTGAGAACTGAAATAAGCAGCAAGACCACCTGACCCTTGTCCCAGAGGAAGGAGACATTACTTTTATCATGCTGGACATTAAAGAAACAAAAGAATGAATACCTGCCCTCTGATTTGGAGGGAGACACTATCTTTATTTTCCAAAAGTATTCACTCTACCAACTGTCAAGAAAATGTAGCCTATAACAAAGACTGTCAGTAGCTCTGCTCCCAAGATGTGCAGAAATATGAGACTTACGAAGAATTACTTCCCATCAGTAATTTCTGCTTTGATTTCCTCTTTGAATGGGCAATATTCTTCTTATGGCTATTGATAACATATTTGCAAAGTATATACCAGAGTCAGTGTTACCATCTTAACTTTGATTCTGACTTTGAATACCATAAAAGGCATTTTCTATTTATCTCTCTTAATTCAGCTGAGCATAAAACAGGAGAATCTAGGAGGGTGTTCTACAGTACTTTCCATCTGCATTTCTAGAAATAATTAATTATTACTAGAAATAATTAATTGTTATGGAGATAATGTGACACAGAGTTATTTCAAAAACCTGCATGTTAAAAACAAGTGTGCTGATCTGAGAATCACTGTAATAAATCTGGCAGTAAAAATAGGAAAAAAAGAACTTCCTGACAGAATCAGTGTATAAAATATTTCCCCTTGACCTACAGTCTTTAGATAAAGAAAAGGAATGTTTTGTTTAGCTTTGTTTTTTTAAACTTCAGAAATAAATATGTAATATCTTACAAGATAACCAAACTTTAAAGACAATGTCTGCTATAGGATACCGTTTCCAGCATCTAAGGCTATGCCTTGTTGAAAACTAGAAAAGGGGTGAAGGGGAACTGGGTTAGGCCTTGCATTTTACTTGACCCAGCATGTTTTTTTAATGACTAACTGGTTGTAGAAGAGAGAACAAATGTTAAAATTCCGTGTCTGTCTTTCATCGGAGCCAGATTTTTAAAAGTCAGAATGCCCTTCTTTTCCTTCCCCTGGTGAAATAATGTCAGTAGGTAAACTAATTGCTAGGACAATAAGAAGAACAATGACTATAATAGTCCTCAGATTCTCAAGTAAAGTGAAAACCATTAAGCATTCAAGAAAAAACACTGTTATAAGTGTTTGGTCTAGGAAGAGAACTAGTAGCCCAAATCTAAATATTTGGCTTCTTAACATTCAATTATCCATGTGAAAATAAGAAAATTTATAACTTTAGGAAAGCACTTTATACTTAATGACTAGAATGACTGCCATCATTTCATGGTTCAGAGTATGGGTTCTAAAGGAGATTTGTCTTCCATGCCAAATTATATACAATGATAGGAGCACTATATTTAGCAAAATGAAACTGCATTTGGGTTATTTCAGAAAAAAAAACTGTTTTGAGGGATGAATCATTCATGGTATTAGAAAGAAACAGAATGCATATCAGTTGGTTCAAATGACATTTAAGGAAGGTACTACTTAGAGAACTGTGAGCAGTCTAAGGGTACTTGTGAAGAGTACAGAGACAACCAGAGACAGACAACAGAGAAAATTACACAACTAAAATGTCAGGGTCATGAAATAATGTTATCATACCTTTTGTGAGAGCTGATTGTGGGGTGGGCCTGCCTGATGAAACTGTGGAGGAGAACTGAGGAGAGGAGCCCTTGAAGTAAGAATGGACCAGGGACCAAATATCTTTCTTCTTGCATTCTGATCTCCTACTAGTACCTTCCATTGGCCAATCCAGGGGTGGATTGATAGATGAAGTGTTTAAGAAATGACTTTCAAAACAAAACTTTGATTTTAGAATTTGCTAATACCCATGGCATAATCACTTTCACCATGGCTGATTTCAGTCTACCAATGTGATGTCATTGAACTGGAGGTGAGAACAGATGCATATAATTGACTCTTACAAGCTGGTGGTGAGCTGGATCCAGCATATTACTGGATAAATCTCAACAAAAGCTTTCTATCATGGAGTTCAGGAACTACAGTATGCAGAAGATTTAAAGCAAGACAATGACTAATGGAGATGTAATTTGGGAATGGGGGGGGGGCAGGTAGAGGAAGTGTTCACATGGTGAATGATCATATTGACAAAATAATATGACTTGCCCAAAATTTCTATATTAGTGACCAGCCAGGACTCAAAACTAATTTTGATACAGTGCACTGTGTTCTCTCCTACAACTTGCTCTGTCTTTTTAATGTAATGCTTGGTTAGGGGGAAAAAATAGCTTATTTTACATGCACCCACAGATTTCATAAAAAGGTTGACACAAGCCTGAAATGAAGCAAAGATTCAGATAGAGAAGCTATTGCATGGAAGTTTAGCTCTTGGAGAAAATATATTTTAAGCTTAGAAACTAAGCTTTTTTTCTTTGATTTTTAAGATGGAGAAGGGTAGTGGGGATAGATTTCAGTAGGATCCAGTGATAGGAGAGGACAAAACATATTTGTTTTCTTCTTCCAGGAGTTTATTCAGAGATCGATAGGGAAAAGCTCAGTCTTTCACAAGTCACCACTGTGACAAGGATTTTGAAGGTGAAATGCAAGCATCCAAATAGTAGAATTTGTAATTAAATATCTTTTTAAGGCCTTCAAAAATTAAGATTTGATGAGTTTGGATCATCTAGAGTAAAATTTTTATTTTTATTTTTTCTATGAAATTATCATTACAAATTAAAGTCTTCCATTTATTGAATTTCTACTAAATGCCAGTTATTTTCTCATTTGTAATATATCAGTTCAGTTCAGTTCAGTCTCTCAGTCATGTCCGACTCTTTGCGGCCCCATGAATCACAGCACGCCAGGCCTCCCTGTCCATCACCAACTCCCGGAGTCCACTCAAACTCATGCCCATCAAGTCGGTGATGCCATTCAGCCATCTCATCCTCTGTCGTCCCCTTCTCCTCCTGCCCGAAATCCCTCCAGGCATCAGGGTCTTTTCCAATGAGTCATCTCTTCACATCAAGTGGCCAAAGTATTGGGGTTTCAGCTTCAGCATCAGTCCTTCCCATAAACACCCAGGACTGATCTCCTTTAGGATGGACTGGTTGGATCTCCTTGCAGTCCAAGGGACTCTCAAGAGTCTTCTCCAACACCACAGTTCAAAAGTATCAATTTATTGGCGCTCAGCTTTCTTCACAGTCCAACTCTCACATCCATACATGACCACTGGAAAAACCATAGCCTTGACCAGACAGACCTTTGTTGGCAAAGTAATGTCTCTGCTTTTTAATATGCTATCTAGGTTGGTCATAACTTTCCTTCCAAGGAGTAAGCGTCTTTTAATTTCATGGCTGCAATCGCCATATGCAGTGATTTTGGAGCCCCAAAAAATAAAGTCTGAAACTGTTTCCACTGTCTCCCCATCTATTTGCCATGAAGTCATGGGACAAGATGCCATGACCTTAGTTTTCTGAATGCTGAGCTTTTTCACTCTCCTCTTTCACTTTCATCAAGAGGCTTTTTAGTTCCTCTTCACTTTCTGCCATAAGGGTGTTGTCATCTGCATATCTGAGGTTATTGCTATTTCTCCCAGCAATCTTAACTCCAGCTTGTGCTTCTTCCAGCCCAGAGTTTCTCATGATGTACTCTGCATATAAGTTAATTAAGCAGGGTGACAATATACAGCCTTGACCTACTCCTTTTCCTATTTGGAACCAGTCTGTTGGTCCATGTCCAGTTCTAACTGTTGCTTCCTGACCTGCATACAGTTTTCTCAAGAAGCAGGCCAGGTGGTCTGGTATTCCCATCTCTTTCAGAATTTTCCACAGTTTATTGTGATCCACACAGTCGAAGGCTTTGGCGTAGTCAATAAAGCAGAAATAGATGTTTTTCTGGAACTCTCTTGCTTTTTTCAATGATCCAGCAGATATTGGCAATTTGATCTCTGGTTCCTCTGCCTTTTCCAAAACCAGCTTGAACATCTGGAAGTTCTCGGTTCACGTATTGCTGAAGCCTGGCTTGGAGAATTTTGAGCTTTACTTTACTAGTGTGTGAGATGAGTGCAATTGTGCGGTAGTTGAGCATTCTTTGGGATTGCCTTTCTTAGGGATTGGAATGAAAATTGACCTTTTCCAGTCCTGGAGCCACTGCTGAGTTTTCCAAATTTGCTGGCATATTGAGTGCAGCACTTTCACAGCAAAATCTTTCAGGATTTGAAATAGCTCAACTGGAATTCCGTCACCTCCACTAGCTTTGTTCATAGTGATGCTTTCTAAGGCCCACTTGACTTCACATTCCAGGATGTCTGGCTCTAGGTGAGTGATCACACCATTGTGATTATCTGGGTCATGAAGATCTTTTTTGTACAGTTCTTCTGTGTATTCTTGCCACCTCTTCTTAATATCTTCTGCTTCTGTTAGGTCCATACCATTTCTGTCCTTTATTGAGCCTATTTTTGCATGACATTGTCTCTAGTCGGAGGTTAATATGGGATTTTTTTCTGTCTCAGATTTGATTGGGGAAACAAAATTTCACCAAGAAACCACTTTGTGACATATCCTTCCAAATGCCAAAGTGCCAAAGTGAGGATTTGCAAAAATAAAAGTATCCTATGGGTTGGGGGTGTAGGTGGGAATTGGGTTCAGGATAGGGGGACACATGTGCACCCATGGCTGTTTCATGCTGATATCTGGCAAAACCCACCACAATATTGTAAAGTAATCATCCTCCTATTAAAGTAAATTAGTTACTTAAAACAAGAAGTCCCTGGGACATCCCTGGGTCATCTCTGGTGGTCCAATGGTTAAAATTCCTAGCTTTCAATTCAGGGGGTACATGTGGGTTTGATTCCTCCTCAGGGAACTAAGATCCCATATGTTGTGCAGCATGGCCAAATAAATAAATCAATGATCTCTAAAAAAAATTGTAACCATAAAAAAAAGAAAGTGTCCTAAATTGGTTTCAGATTCATAGCTCAATATCTATTCAGGGGTCTGGATGGGTTGAGTTTGAAAAAGCTGGCAGAGCAGACTACTGTAGGAAGTGTAAATTTCCCCTCCTCTGCTAGAGAGGCTTTTCCTTCACCTCACTCTGGGTTAGGGAACTTAATGAAGGATTTTCTGTAAGTCTGCTGGCATTTGAGTGGGATATTTCATGGAAATAATGTGTAGCACATACTTTTGAGGAATCTGGGCTTCCCTAGTTACTCATATAGTAAAGAACCTGCCTGCAATACCAGAGACCCAGGTTTGATCATTAGGTCAGGAAGATCCCCTGGAGAAGGGAGTGGCTACCCACTCCAGTATCCTTGCCTGGAGAATTCCATGCACAGAGGATCCTGGTGGGCTACAGTCCATGGGCTCACAAAGAGTTGGGCATGACTAAGTGACTAACAACACTTTGAGCAATCTAAAGCTGAGAGGATGAATCTATGAGCCTGAGGCATGAAAGGGAGGGAAATGATGGCAATAGGACTGAACTTTATTACTACCAACAGTGGGGCAACAAGTGGATGAGTCTTACTCATAGGTGAGAGTGGCCATCGGATAGATTTGACTCTCTCTGTCTTATGTCCTGCCCGAAGTAGTGTTCTAGGACTGACATGAAATCAACAGAGAAGATGGACGCCAATTGTCCAAGAATCTAGAGAAAAGAGTTAACGATGGAAAAACTAATACCAAATACGTAAACTGAATCTTGGAAAGGACAGTCCAAGGCCATTAAAGACACTGCCAAGAGAGAGTGAGCACCCAATATCCATAAATTCTAGACAGTACTGATGTTAAGTTAGGATAAGCCCTGGCAAATAAAATAATGGTTGCTCCTTAATTATCCCTAATTTGCTCCAGCTTCAAAGTACTCACATACTGGGCTGTCAGAAACCTTGGCTAGTTAACTTGCAATAGGCTAAGAAACACAGTGTGAGAACAGAGAAAAGCTAGCCATCCCCCTTCTTACCATGGGCTTACCACTGGGTGGTGCAGTGAGAAAAATTATCTGTTAAACATTATTTCCATGAAATATCCCTGGGTTTGAACCCTGGGTTTGGAAGATCCCTTGGAGTAGGAAATGGCAACCTGTTCCAGTATTCTCGCTTGGGAAATCCCATGGACAGAGGAGCCTGGAGGGCTACAGTCTATGGCATCACAAAGAATCACGCATGACTGAGCACACACACACATACATACATAGACAAAGAAACAATATGAGAACAGAGAAAAGCTAGCTATTCCCCTTCTCACTAAAATATTTCCAAGTGTAAAGCAAGCTGGAAATATTGAGAAAGTGGTCTGAAATTTTTATTGCTAATTTAGAAACAAACCAAACAAAAAAATAATCTCTAAAATTTTGTTATGAGAAGTGACTCCAAGTCTTTTAAATACCAGAATAACCAAAATAAAAGAAAAAGATTACAGTCTTTCCCTGGTATCCTCAGGGGACTGATTCCAGGATTTCTGCACCTAACCCCCATGATACCAAAATCCACAGATGCTCAAGTCCCTTATATAAAATGTAACAGTACAGTGGGCCTTTTTATCCACAGGTCTCATGTTTGTGGTATGGAGGGTTGCCTGTAAAGAGACAAAGAAAGCACAAATTTAAAAGATAGGATAAATAAATCAGTATTACTGCTTAGAAAATTAGAAATGATGTTTGTAACAAATATAATGTTGGATATAAATATTCAGCTAAATAGGAAAAAAATGAATAAACTCCATCAATAGACATTTCACAAAAGAGGAAATATAAAACCATAGTAAATATTTGGAAGCTGTTCAGTCCCTCTACAAGCAAGAAAATACAAAGTAAAACTTGAAAAAGATACTATATTACAGATACAAGACATACAAAATTAAAGTCTGACAAAACAAGTGCAAATGAGAGTTGCAGAGCAAGAGAAATTTGTGAGTAGGATATAATTTGTATCAACTTTGGAAAATTATTTTGAATTACTTGTTAAAGTTGATGTAATGGCATGATATGTTTCAATTCAAATAATCTGTGAAACTGAATCTCAAAATTCCCTTTCCTGAGTGGTTTCAAGTTAGGTTTTTCCCATATGAAAATTTGCATGTTCAGTTAGTGTCTGTAAGGGGCAGACTTAAGATAACAGTGGTTTCCAGTTTGCCCCTTACTTCATTTCTAAACTAGCCCATTTTCTTCTCTGTCAGCCCCGATGGATATATTTCTGCAAATTCATAGGCAGTATCTGCAAAAATCCAGCAAACTTCCTCAGACTTCTAAATCAAACTTTTTAACAATTTCACTCCTGCTCTCGGATATGCCTCCCTTTCCACAAGCTTAAACTTTTTCAACCACTTCAAGAGTGGTTATTTTTTTCGATCCTATTCAGATCTTTATGTCTCCAACACATCCCATAATTTTATAAGATTAATACTTATAGCAAATTTCTTATTACATAAGACATAGTAATTCTGCTGGCCTGATCAAATATTGACCCATATATAACTTCTGATCCTGCAAATCCATTCTTGAATACATATTCTGAAATATTTCTTGTCTTTGTACATCAGAAAATATAAAAAGAATGTTTTTGTATTTGGGAATTTTATTGCAATATAATTATAATAAGACTGAATTCAACCCAAATAACTATTAAATATAAAAATAAATAAATAATGTGTGGTGTGGTTACTTACAAATAAAATGAACAAATCATAACTTCCACATTAACACAGTCTAATCTCGGGAAGCAAAATATTGGCATAAAAAGTCATGCAAGAATTAATTACATAATGGTTCAGTATATAAAAAGTAAATTATCTTTCAAGATAAGCAATATTTTCTGCAGTACTTAAATAACTGGCAAAATTATAAGAAAAGAGAAGGAATAGCAATTACTAAATTTAGGATTGTAGTTACTCTTGGAGAAGAAAGACTAGAAAAGGAACAGGGAGAGACTGGAAGGTAAGCATTAATGGGTTGAAATATGTCCCTTTCCAAACTCATAGGTTGAAGTCTTAAACCTCAGTATCTTACTATGTGACATTATTTAGAGTTAGGGTCCTTACAGAGATAGTTGAAGTAACCTCATTAAGGTGGGTCCTAATCTAATATGACTGGCACCTATTTCAAAAGGGGAAGTCAATGTGAAGACAGAGAGAAGGGGGCCATCTACAAGCCAGTAGATGTCCTGAAAGCCATTATTCCCTCAGAAAGAACCAACAGTGCCAACCCCCTTATCTGAGACTTCTAGACTCCAGAACTGTGAGACAATACATTTCTAATGTTTGTCTGCTCAGTCACTTCAGTTCTGTCTGACTCGTTGCATTTTATCCTCTGTAGCCCACCAGGCTCCTCTGTCCATGTGATTATTTCAGCAAGAATCCTACAGTGGGTTACCACGCTATCCCCCAGGGGACGTGGGGTATCCCCACGCTGCGCCACCACCGCAGTTAGAACTGGACATGGAACAACAGATTGGTTCCAAATAGGAAAAGGAGTACGTCAAGGCTGTATATTGTCACCCTGCTTATTTAACTTACATACAGAATACATCATGAGAAACGCTGGGCTGGAGGAAGCACGAGCTGGAATCAAGATTGCTGGGAGAAATAGTAATAACCTCAGATATGCAGATGACACCGCCCTTATGGAAGAAAGTGAAGAGGAACTAAAGAGCCTCTTGATGAAAGTGAAAGAGGAGAGTGAAAAAGTTAACTTAAAGCTCAACATTCAGAAAACTAAGATCATGGCATCCGGTCCCGTCACTTCATGGCAAATAGATGGGGAAATATTGGAAACAGTGGCTGCCTTTATCTTGGGGGGCTCCAAAATCACTGCAGATGGTGATTGCAGCCATGAAATTAAAAGATGCTTACTCCTTGGAAGGAGAGTTATGACCAACGTAGACAGCATATTAAAAAGCAGAGATGTGACTTTGTCAAAAAAAGTCCATCTAGTCAAGGCCATGGTTTTTCCAGTAGTCATGTATGGATGTGAGAGTTGGACTATAAAGAAAGCTGAGTGCCGAAGAATTGATGCTTTTGAACTGTGGTGTTGAAGAAGACTCTGAGAGTCCCTTGGACTGCAAGGAGATCCAACCAGTCCATCCTAAAGGAGATCGGTCCTGGGTCTTCATTGGAAGGACTGATGCTGAAGCTGAAACTCCAATACTTTGGCCACCTCATGTGAAGAGTTGACTCATTGGAAAAGACCCTGATGCTGGGAAAGATTGAGGGCAGGAGGAGAAGGGGATGACAGAGGATGAGATGGTTGGAAGGCATCACTGACTCAATGGACATGAGTTTGGGTAAACTCCAGGAGCTGGTGATGGACAGGGAGGCCTGGTTCATGAGGTCAAAAGTCGGACACAACTGAGTGACTGAACTGACTGACTGACTGACTGACCCCTAGGGGATCTTCCCAACCCTGGAACTGAAAATGCATCTCCTGCACTGCAGGTGGATTCTTCACTGCTGAGTCACCTTGGAAGTCCTTTCTATTATTTAAGCCACTGCTTTTAGTTCTGTATCTCTAGAAGACAGTGTCAAGTTGAGAATAGTCTTGAGGCTTCACTTTCGTCTAATCTGTGGAGAAAAATTAGTCCATGAAACATGTTTGGACAGGTAATGGAGCAAAGCATAAAATGACTCTAGGAGCATAACTTCACATGTTCTACACAAATAATCCATTGATTATACAGCATTATCTCACTTAAATACACTAAAATCCTATGAAATAGGCATTATTAGCCCCATTTTTAAGACATAGCAGAGAGACTTTTAGAATTTCTTTTTTTTTTTTTTTGGATGTGATTTATTTCTTTTTTTCTTTATTAGTTGGAGGCTAATTACTTCAAAACATTTCAGTGGGTTTTGTCATACATTGACATGAATCAGCCATGGAGTTACACGTATTCCCCATCCCGATCCCCCCTCCCACCTCCCTCTCTACCCGATCCCTCTGGGTCTTCCCAGTGCACCAGGCCCGAGCACTTTGAGCAATGTGTGCCCTCTTTTCTTTCCTTTCCTTCTCGTCTTTTATAGGACCTGTCTCTACTTCTCTTCTTAGTTCTTCTATATCTTGGAATGACTCTAACCAAGGACAGAAAATCATGAATTTGGCTAGTGGCGATTTCCAAACTTGGCTAATCATCAAAGGTACCTGGGGAGAAGTTTTTAAATATAGGTTAGGAAAAAAATAAATAAATAAATAAATAAATATAGGTTAGGAAATACTGGTTTTGCAAAATGCTGTTGTCTGGTTTCTGAAACTCTGTCCGTGTTTCTCCCACTTTACTGTGATATAATTGATGTGTAGCGTTGTGGGATTTTAAGCTGCACAATGTGTTGATGTGATACACTTATAATAAAAAAGGTGTTTACCACCATGGCATTAGCTAACACTTCCTTTCCGTCACATAATTAACATTTGTATTTTTTACAATGAGAATTTTACGCATATTTGAAAACTCCACCTTCACCTGACCAAACTTCCTAATGCCAATAAATATATACAGCTTTGCTGAAATTCTATAGAATTTATGTAACCATTTTTATACATATCAAATTCTATTTTGAATAACATGTATCTATATAATGTTTCCCTCAGATAGTAGGTTAATATTTCTTAAACTTAGGCTTTATATTCGGCTAAAGCATTTTTTTCAAAAATAACAAGCAAAGTATTGTACATATACTGAGTTAACAAAACTAGATTTAGGCATAAACAAATAACTTATGGGTTAAAAAATAAGAGTGGTGAAGTGAAGAATAGTTAGAAAGCAGATAAATCAAAAAAAAAAAAAAGAAAGCAGATAAATCTACAGCATAGACATAGAGAAGGAAATAAGTCACAAAAAAAACCACATATATACCCTTAAAAATGTTACAATATACATAAAATGATTAAGATGTTATCCAGTTCTATGGAATCATGTTTATTGAGTAATTTAAAATGTTGAATAAATATATTCATCTCCATAAATAATTGATTTTAGTCTGAAACTGGTAATACAATTTAATGAGTGTGTTCTAGGTACAATACTTTATATTATTAATTCTATTTAATTCTAACAACTCTGCAAGACAAATATTTTGTTTATATATTTTAGATGAAGAAACAGAGAAATAGAACAATATTCTAAACACACACAACAGTTTCAGAGATCTGTATATTGTATTTAGAGCCACACAAAGACCATTGACCTAGGTCAGGATATACATTTTATCCTGCATACCTCAAATTGATTATGTCTAGGGCAATATCACAGCAATAATCCTCTTCTGCAGGGAACACATTCCAAGATCATTTAAGTGGATGCTCGAAACTGTGGATACAACCAAACCCTTATATACTGCTTTTTTGTCCTAGCCATCAATCTATAGATAGATAGATATATTAAGGATTAAGTTTAATTTATAAATTAGGGACAGTAAGAGATAAATAACAATAATTAATAATCAAATAGGACAATTATAACAAAATAATGTAATACAAGTTATGTGATTGTGTTCTCTCTCTCAAAATACCTTAGTGTATTATATTCACACTTTTTCTTGTGATGAGGACAAAATACCTATGTGATAATTCCAAGTAAAGTGAATGGCATGGCATTGTTACTTAGCATTAACCTACTACTGACTTGATGATACATCAAGAGGAGAATCATCTGCTGCAGTTGGTCCTGGGTCCCAGAGCCCTGATGATGTCTATGGATGGACAAAGAGCAGACTTGCCAGTGGTTGGGGATTCCAGGCAGGATTGAAGCAGGAGGTAGGGCATGAGACTACATCATAAAACTCAGAAAACTGTGGAAAGTGAAGCTGTAGGTAAGGGGGGAATTCTGTAATCACTAAAAGGTCAGACGACTAGACTTCAACTAAGTAGCAGACTGGAGCTTAATTCATTATTTCAAATATTCAATCACTATAATGGTATTCTGAAGTCACCTTCTCTATAGCAGATACTCGGCTAATCCATCTACAGATAAAGTGAAATGCGTATAGGAGCACAAACTACTTTTGTGTGTGCATTCAATGATTTTTACTTTAATCATTAATAATCACATACATTCATCTGTGAAATTGGAAACATTTTTAGGCTCCCTTATGCTTATTGTGATAAATTGCTTACAAAAACAATTTAAAAACCACTTAAGAAAAATATAAAGTACTAGGGGAAAAAATACATAAAATATTCCCTATTGTACATGGTCCCTACTAAAACTAGATGCATCTGTGTAAAAGGCATTTTTTCCCCATAATTACAGCTTTGGCTTTTAATTTAAAATAAACCTGTTAACTTAGAATAAATCTGGCATTAAAATAGTTTTCATATCAGAATAAATGTGTGTTTTCCCCTAAAGAAAGCTTGATAAAATACATTTAATTGTTTAATCTTAACTTCTCATTATTGGGTAACTGAAATTAGCAATGATAGGTGTTTAAATAAGCAAATTCCAATTACTATTAACATAAGCAATTCATTATTCCAAATACAATCAATGTAGCTATTAAAGAACTGTAAACAGAATCATTACCAATGTGAATTATATTACTACTCCATACACAGTCCATCAGATGCACTCTTTTTCAGTGAGTTTTATGTATTGTACTTTGTGTATTTATGTACCACATCTGCTATATAAGTATATGTAAATTTTCTATTTGTGAACATTCACCTCTGTTTTTCTTCTCAGGTTTGTAAACAAAATTTAGAAGAATATTAGAGATTTGTAAATAATACTTGTCAGCAAAAACCTACTCTTATTTTACTAAACTTCATTGACTAAATATAGCTAGTCATGCTTTCAGGTCTAATTTAAAGTTCTATGTTATTTCTGTGACTTTTGTTTTCTCTTTTTAAAGAAATACGGCCTCATCCTAATGTTATCATTCATGTGGCTAAAACAACTTTAAGCGAACTATAGACTCAATTATAGACTAAAGTAAGACTTTTTGGATATTCTGAATCAGCCAGTTTCTTAAAGATGTTAGTGGTGGTGGTTGTGTCAGTGTATGTGTTTGTGTGTAGAGGTGGGATGCAGGAAAGAAATAAACATTAAGAGCTTCATAGAGCAACAATTGTCACACTGATCAGACTGAGTACGCCCTTAATCAAACTCAGAAGACTCCACACCACCACATACATGGGCTACCACCACATAAAGGCTACTGGGATGAACCAGCCAACCAGTTAATCTGAAAGAGCAGGGATTATCATTTCCACTTTACAAAAGAGAAAACAGATTAGTAAACTCTTTAAATATGACTCTCTCCAAAGTCAGCTTGTCCATATAATTATAGGAAAATATTGAAAGTTCACAAGGTAGCATTAATTATCAAAGGTTAGAAAGACAACTTCATCTAAATTCTCAATAGATAACGTGGAAACAAACTATGTTAAATAATTTTCCAGTAAGTGATAGAGTGAGAAAGATGATCCTAGACCACAGTTGTTTTTGCGAAGTCTTGATGGTTAGAAAGGGAGAGAAATACTGCTTAATTAATTTTGTCTAACATTTTCAATACCTTTATGAGTACAATTTGCCTTTTGTTTGCATAATATTATTTTATTATATAGGCTTCTCAGTGGCTCAGCAGTAAAGAATCCACCCGCAATGCATGAGATAACGTGTTTGGTCCCTGAGTCAGGAAGATCCCCTGGAGGAGGGCATGGCAACCCACCCCAGGACTCTTTCCTGGAGAATCCCATGGAGAGGTGCTGTCAGGCTACAGTCCATAGGGTCACAAAGAGTCGGACATGATTGAAGTAACTTAGCAAGCATGCACATACATCTTGTTATACAATTATAAAACAGAGTTCTATTCTGAGGAGGAATGTTTTATGACAATGAAAAGCCAGACGATGAAATTTAGCATTATTGGTAGAATTGCTTTCCAGTGAATATTTTGTCTTTTATGAAAACAATCTTCTAAACCTCCTGTCTCCTTCCACTGCCACTGCTGCCCAAAGGTTAGAACTTGGACTCTCGAAAGAAGAGGAAACTGCAATCCTATCCCCTTGAAGCAAAACGTTTATAGACAGGCCCCTGCAGCACAGAAACTGGCTAAAAGATGGAGAAAGATAACCTAAGAGCAAAACTCTATGACGAAACTTGGACTGGACTAATTATACTGATTTAAAGTTTGCTGTTTCAGTTATCTTTAATTTGCCCAGCTCTTTAGGTAAGTACTCTTAAATGGTAAATCTCATTATTAACAATCATGTGGGAGAAAATATAGAAGGGTCTCACACCTTACAAGGTGCAAAGTAGAACCAAAGAAGCAGAAGCTGCCTGAAGCTTATAGTTAGCAGAAAGTGATCCACAAAACAAATAGGGCAATGGTCTAGAGCCTGCTGGACAGTGAACAGAGGTAACAAGTAACACCCAGAATGCATTTGCAAAATATATAAATGTTCCTCATGGATTCCTTGAGGAATCATCAGAAGAGACCATAAAATAGTGATTTCTTATAGCCAAGGACAGGCCTTGAAGCTTAATGATTTGTACCTAATTTTAGAATCATTACTTGTGAAGATTGTTACATCCAGTTTTGTATCCCAACACAACCATGTAGTGCAAGATGTAATTTCAAAGTTTCCTTGTCCTGAAATACAAATAGTACCATAATTGCTACCAGCTCGAATTTCAAGCAATCATTAGTGAAATTTCATTCCAAAATTTGAATTAACACATGCCATAGCTCCTGTCATTGATGTCATAGGGCCAATGTAGTGATCATTTTATAGGTATAAGAGTGAAAAGGCCAGCATGTTTGGTCTACCAAATTTGAAACCTAAGTTTGAGATCAAGATTTCATGTAAAAGTAGTCACCATATATTAATACATCTAAGTCTTATCTCTTCTAACATGTTTTATGGCCTATTAGTATTCATAATATGTTCAAATTATTTTAATTAGCATACTCAATAATTTGAATTACATTAGATTTTTACTGTAGCAGCTGAGCCTTACTATCTCCATTAAGTTTTCATTTATTTTTAATTAAAAATTTAGAATGAGAAAATAACCAAATAAAACCAAAATGGTACCATCCTGCATTGATATCAGGTCTGCTAAATGAGGACTCATGTCTAGTCCCACTTAATGGGAACAAAGATTAAGTGGGAATCAGAGACTATCAAATTTCTATTTACTCTCACCACAAACTGAATGCTAGAGCATCTTTAAGACTAAATTGTAATCATAAGGAGAGGATTCTGGTATCTAGATTTAGATGAATCTCAGTTTGCCTCAATACTTTAGCTCAGAAGGTAAATAAATGAGTCCATAGGAATTCAAAATAGCTTGAAAACCGGGTTAATTTTCTTGTATGTTTATAAATTCAGCATGTTTATAAATTCAGTATGTTTATAAATTCAGCAATGACAGCCTGTTACAAGGCTCACCAAAATTAGTGGGAGGACATGAACGTAAAAAAGTGCAATTGCATTCTCTTCCCAAGGACACAAGATGAGAACTGCCAAACATAAACAATGAGAGCACAAAATAACTTAGGCAATAAAATGAAAATAAATTAATAAACAAGTAAATGGGAAAAGAACAAAATCAGTTTCTTTATACATTATCCATGAATCATGAAAACTATGCTCTAAGGTTCATATTATCATATCTGTTACATAAAAGGAAATGAGACTCTGAGCTTAAGAAATGTGGCTAACAAGATTTACACATTAAAACACAAAATGGTGAGTTTTAACCTCAAACTTTCTATTCATTTCCACTGTCACATAGTTCCTCAAATTTGAGGGTGTGTCTCTCTTTCAAATAATCTCCCACCCCAGTCTTGGAACCATCACTTTGTTGTACTCTTTAGTTTCCTTGAGTTTCATTCTGTTTTCTATTTTGAGATTCAAAGAACCCAGAACTCAGTATTATATCCTTGTCGTGTTCAGATTAGATCACACACAAAAAAGGAACTCTAGGTAATAGGATTTTTTTTTCATAAATTGAAATAATTAGTATTAAGAATGAGATGTAGTTAGAGGCCTCACTCAGCTCATTAATTCAGTTAGCATAACCCAAAGAGAAGAGAACAAGCTGGTTTTATTTTGTGACACACCTGGCATCCTGCTGCATAAGAAAAAGATTGCTGTGGAGCCAAAGAAGAAATTCTGTATCTCAAAGGAGAGCAGATTTTCCTTTAAGAGAGGCAGTTATATTACATTTTCTGCCTTATCTTTCCTCTTTGTTGTTCACCAGGACTGAAATAATAGATTCATCTGCCCTAAAGGTAGACATTATTAGTTGCTCACTTGTATCAACTGAGCCTTTGCCTCATTAACAGAGGCTCCCCCATGCTGTGGTTAGTTATGGTTATGCATTAAGCAGAAAACTTCATTAAATCAGCACTTCAATGTTCTCTTTTCACCTTTACATTTTGAATTTATGAAAAAGCTTATTTAACTCCATCACCTTTAAATAGTTTACTCAATTGATTAGTTCATTAAATGCCATCCAATTCATGTGTATATCTTTTCTTTGTAAATATATCCAAGTCTGTAGCAAGAATCATATGCCTAAAATTATATAACTGTGCATGTGTCAGGGGGCTGGAATGTGTGGTTATCCATCATTACTGGTACTTGAGAAGAGGTGGTCTTCTGAGTAGTTTTAAGTTTCTCAAGGTATATTCATATTAAAGCATTAATGTATGTCTTTAGAAATGTTTATCTAAACTTTGTATTCTCTTTTGTTTTCTAAGAACCATTATATTATCTGTAAAAGATACAGTGACTTTGGAAATAGTTTAGAAATAACTCAAGTATATAATTTTCTGTGTTCTGAGCCAAAGATATTAATATTTGACTTTGAATCTGGCCCCTGGTCTTCCAAGTGATGACTGTTTGGCTATTTCTGGAGTATCTCTTTAAGCTTACTGCAGTACTCATTTCAGGAGGAGTTAGAACCAAATGACTCTTCGGTCTTGTGTGGATTCTGATTTTATTTAATAAAAAAGCCATTAATTATAGAAACTAATTTCAAGAATTAGTTCACTGAATAATATAAGCAATCAAGGTAGTTTTTACTAAATCCTCTTGCTTAAGTGATAGTGTTTTAGCAACTTTCCCTTGTTTTGCTTTTGAGCTATCTTAGAGTACAAACTAGATAAACAATGAAAATTATGTACATGTGAGGGCTAATCTAGATAGTCAATAATAGAATGTCTATATGAAATAATTCAATGTAAGGACCAAAGGTAATAACAATAAATACAATGGTTTACTATTTATAATAAACAAACTTGGAAAGCAATTCCATACATGTTTGTCATAGAAAATACTCAATT
This sequence comes from Cervus canadensis, assembly GCF_019320065.1. Classification (NCBI taxonomy): domain Eukaryota; kingdom Metazoa; phylum Chordata; class Mammalia; order Artiodactyla; family Cervidae; genus Cervus; species Cervus canadensis. The sequence continues at coordinate 10,800,423 of NC_057396.1, forward strand.
TTTTAAAAACCTAATGATCATAAGTTGGAGAAGGCAATGGCATCCCACTCCAGTACTCTTGCCTGGAGAAGCCCATGGACAAAGGAGCCTGGTGGGCTGCAGCCCATGGGGTCGCACAGAGTCGGATATGACTGAAGTGACTTAGCAGCAGTAGCAATGATCATAAGTAGGATGATAATAAAAACAAACAGGATGGGGAGTCAGAAGAATGCAGTTGTCACTGCCTTTCTTGTTGACTGCAGCATCTTTGACCATTAGGCACCCACTCTAGACTTCATTTTCTTTATCTTCATAAAAATATTATAATCTTGTATGTTTCAGAGAATTTCATAATAGGGTTAAATTAAATTAAATAACTCATGTGATATTACTGCAAAACATAAAGCACTGTGTGAATATTAGCAGCTTTTATTGCTAACGTAATTATATGTTTTTGCTGTCATCTCCATGAAATATCTAAATTTCAAGCTTATTTTTGTTAATTTGCTCCTTAACCTCTGTTTATATATATATATATACATATATATATATATATTTTGCCCCTAAAGCATCTCATCATCTCGAGTTTGCTGTTTCTTCAGTGACTGTCACAGCCATGGTCCCATGGTTGGGTTATGCAAAAATATGTGTATACTTCCCTTTATCGATTGATCTTTACTTTTGACTGGAATATCATGCTTTAAAAAGTATTTTTAAATTTCTCTGTTCATAACTGAAATACCTTTTATAATACTTTGCTCTTCCTTCCAAAGCTAAACTTTTCTTCACCCATTCCCCAAAATGCCACCCGAAGGATGTAATAGATTTGTAAAGCAGTTCACATCTCCACTATAATGGATAGAAGCCAGGATCCCTGTAATATGTGAGAGTGTAGCATGTGTATGGATGTGTATGGATACATGTATGTGTGTGTATACAATGATAATAATCTATTAATGAATTGAAGAGAAAATAAAATGGTTTTATTTAAAAGCTGAGGATAGAGAACATCAGGTTGGTGTGAACAGTGACAAGGGGCTTTGTGTTATACCCATCTTGCCGGAGACCCACAGACTAATGGGAGCTCTGAGGCTGCCACACACCCTCTGAGCTGCTTCCCTTTGTGAAAGATTAACTGAATTTTTAAAATTACTAATTTACTATATGGGATGCAATGGTCAAGCAGAAGACAGATGTATTTGTGTCCTCTTGTTTGTTTTTATTTGTGAAGTTCTGGGAAATTTGCATGGTTTGAAGAACAGTTAAGTCAACTCACTCTCTGCATTGCCATGGGCGTATTTCCTGATGAGGCCTGCCAACATAGCAAAATGGTGTTTCCCAGACTGTTGTGCACATCGTGTCTTGAAGTGAAGTTGCTTAGTCTTGTCTGACTCTGTGCGACCCCATGGACCGTATGTAATCCACCAGTCTGCTCTGTCTTGGAGTTTTCCAGGCAAGAATACTGGAGTGGGTTGCCATTCCCTTCTCCAGGGAATCTTTCCAACCTAAGGATTGAACCTGGGTCTCCTGCATTGCAGGCAGATTTTTTACCATCTGAGCCACATCTTGTCTTCAGTTCAGTTCAGTCGCTCAGTCATGTCCGACTCTTTGTGACCCCATGAATCGCAGCACGCCAAGCCTCCCTGTCCATCACCAACACCCGGAGCTTACTCAAACTCATGCCCATCGAGTCAGTGATGCCATCCAGCCATCTCATCCTCTGTCTCCCCCTTCTCCTCCTGCCCCAAATTCCTCCCAGCATCAGGGTCTTTTCCAATGAGTCAACTCTTCACAGGAGGTGGCCAAAGTACTGGAGTTTCAGCTTCAGCATCAGTTCTTCCAAAGAAAAACCAGGAATGATCTCCTTTAGGATGGACTGGTTGGATCTCCTTGCAGTCCAAGGGACTCTCAAGAGTCTTCTCCAACACCACAGTTCAAAAGCATCAATTTTTCGGTGCTCAGCTTTCTTCACAGTCCAACTCTCACATCCATACATGACCACTAGAAAAACCATAGCCTTGACCAGACAGACTTTTGTTGGCAAAGTAATGTCTCTGCTTTTTAATATGCTATCTAGGTTGGTTATAACTTTCCTTCCAAGGAGTAAGCGTTTTTTAATTTCATGGCTGCAGTCACCATTCTCAGTGATTATGGAGTCCAAAAAAATAAAGTCTGACAGTGTTTCCACTGTCTCCCCATCTATTTCCCATGAAGTGATGGGTCCAGATGCCATGATCTTAGTTTTCTGAATGTTAAGCTTTAAGCCAACTTTTTCACTCTCCGCTTTCACTTTCATCAAGAGGCTTTTTAGTTCCTCTTCACTCTCTGCCATAAGGGTGGTGCCATCTGCATATCTGAGGTTATTGATATTTCTCCTGGTAACCTTGATTCCAGCTTGTGCTTCTTCCAGACCAGCATTTCTCATGATGTACTCTGCATATAAGTTAAATAAAAGGGTGACAGTATACAACCTTGACATATTCCTTTTCCTATTTAGAACCAGTCTGTTGTCCCCTGTCCAGTTCTAACTGTTGCTTCCTGACCTGCATATAGGTTTCTCAAGAGGCAGGTCAGGTGGTCTGGTATTCCCATCTCCTTCAGAATTTTCCACAGTTAATTGTGATCCACACAGTCAAAGACTTTGGCGTAGTCAATAAAGCAGAAATAGATGTTTTTGTGGAACTCTCTGGCTTTTTTGATGATCCAGCGGATATTGACAATTTGATCTCTGGTTCCTCTGCCTTTTCCAAAACCAGCTTGAACATCTTGAAGTTCTCGGTTCACGTATTGCTGAAGCCTGGCTTGAAGAATTTTGAGCATTACTTTAGTAGCGTGTGAGATGAGTGCAATTGTGCAGTAGTTGAGCATCCTTTGGGATTACCTTTCTTAGGGATTGGGATGAAAACTAACCTTTTCCAGTCTTGTGGCCACTGCTGAGTTTTCCAAATTTGTTGGCATATTGAGTGTAGCACTTTCACAGCAAAATCTTTTAGGATTTGAAATAGCTCAACTGGAATTCCATCACCTCCACTAGCTTTGTTCGTAGTGATGCTTTCTAAGGCCCACCTGACTTCACATTCCAGGATGTCTGGCTCTAGGTGAGTGATCACACCATTGTGATTATCTGGGTCATGAAGATCTTTTTTGTACAATTCTTCTGTGTATTCTTGCCACCTCTTCTTAATATCTTCTGCTTCTGTTAGAATGTGGTCCACTGGAGAAGGGAATGGCAAACCACTTCAATATTCTTGTCTTGAGTACCCCATGAACAGTATGAGACGGCAAAATGATAGGATACTGAAAGAGGTACTCCCCAGGTCAGTAGGTTCCCAATATGCTACTGGAGATCAGTGGAGAAATAACTCCAGAAAGAATGTAGGGATGGAGCCAAAGCAAAAACAATACCCAGTTGTGGATGGGACTGGTGATAGAAGCAAGGTCCGATGCTGTAAAGAGCAATATTGCATAGGAACCTGGAATGTTAGGTCCATGAATCAAGGCAAATTGGAAGTGGTCAAACAGGAGATGGCAAGAGTGAATGTTGACATTCTAGGAATCAGCAAACTAAAATGGACTGGAATGGGTGAATTTAACTCAGATGACCATTATATCTACTACTGTGGGCAGTAGAAGAAATGGTGTACCCATCATAGTCAACAAAAGAGTCTGAAATGCAGTACTTGGATGCAATCTCAAAAACGACAGAATGATCTCTGTTCGTTTCCAAGGCAAACCATTCAATATCACGGTAATCCAAGCCTATACCCCAATCAGTAATGCTGAAGAAGCTGAATCTGAATGCTTCTATGAAGACCTACAAGACCTTTTAGAACTAACACCCAAAAAAGATGTCCTTTTCATTATAGGGGACTGGAATGCAAAACTGGGAAGTCAAGAAACACCTGGAGTAACAGGCAAATTTAGCCTTGGAGTGGAATGCAAAACTGGGAAGTCAAGAAACACTTGGAGTAACAGGCAAATTTAACCTTGGAGTACGGAATGAAGCAGGGCAATGGCTAATAGAGTTTTGCCAAGAGAACGCACTGGTCATAGCAAAAACCCTCTTCCTACAACACAAGAGAAGACTCTACACTTGGACATCACCAGATGGTCAACACCGAAATCAGATTGATTATATTCTTTGCAGCCAAAGATGGAGAAGCTCTATATAGTCAGCAAAAACAAGACCGGGAGTTGACTGTGGCTCAGGTCATGAACTCCTTATTGCAAAATTCAGACTTAAACTGAAGAAGGTAGGGATAACCATTAGACCATTCGGGTATGACCTAAATCAAATCCCTTATGAATATACAGTGGAAGTGAGAAATAGATTTAAGGGACTAGATCTGATAGACAGAGAGCCTGATGAACTATGGACAGAGGTTCATGACATTGTACAGGAGACAGGGATCAAGACCATCCCCATGCAAAAAAAATGCAAAAAGGCAAAATGGTTGTCTGAGGAGACCTTATAAATAGCTGTGAAATGAAGAGAAGCAAAAAGCAAAGGAGAAAAGGAAAGATATTCCCTACACCCATTGACCCCACTCCAAATATGCAGCCTTATACACAAAAGTCACATTTTGCCCCAGGACATTTGTACTTGCGGTGTCTACTACTTAGAATACTCTTCTTCTAGATATCCATATGGTTTATTCTCTCATCACTTTCTAGTCAATAATTAAATGTCCCTTTTTTAGTGTAGCCTTCATCAACCACTCTATCAAATAAAAACTCTCTAAAGAAGCTCTTCCTTTCATAGAACTTAATTTTTGTCTAATATTTGCTATATTTTACTTATCTTGCTAATTTCTGATCTTCAGTAACTAGAATATAAACTTATTGAAGACAAAGATATCTTTGTTATGTTACCTGTGGTGTCCCATAGTCTAGACCTCTACCTGATGAAAGAAACTATGAATTTTAATACCATGTCTAAAGAAATTGCAAAAATACTCTCCACATGGTAGTTTGTTCATACAATCCTTAGTATGCTTGAAAAAAAAAAAAAGAAAAAAAAAAACAACTTTAAAATGAATAAAACAAAGGTGTGTAGGTAAGAAATTTGAGCAATATAGGTTGTGACATAGCTTTTTTGCTCATAAAGCTGTGAGAGTGTAAAAGACTAGAGAAAGGAAAAATGGATATTGTATCACTTAAAATCCAAATGTATTATCATCCTTATTTCCTCTATAAATATCTTAGACCCATAAACTCTCTAGTTTCTTTGAGCTACTTGAGATAGTGTTTAGTTCTTTACCTCAGGTTGCTACATACCATATGACTTTATGTAGCATTCTAAATACCAGAAAAATAGGGCATATCTAGAATTTATGTTACTACACCTATTTCACCTAAAAAGTTTAGTCCTAGTAAACACTGAAAGAAAAAAAAAATCCAAAATCAATCATTTATTGCTTCATGGATGTTACATTTCTTTAGCATTTTTACCTCATAATTTTGCATCCCTTCTCACAGATTTCATACTTTGAAGATGGAAATAAATGGCAACACTTCAAATTTGTTACCAATGTCAATTTCTTCAGTGAGTTTTCCTAAAATAGATTGACTATTTGCTTTGAAAAAAATGTTTGACATGCCTTTTGAAGATTATATAAATTCAGAAAACTCCAAATATACAGAGATCTCAAAGTCAAAATATTTCTTTCTGATGATTTGAATTTACATCATGGAATTCTCAGAATGATGTTACATTAGAAAAGGTACATCTTTGGATATTAAAGCTTTAGCTTAAATTTAATTTTTCTATACCTGTGGAAATCTAATTTATTTTCTATATGATCTTCATTTCTTCTTTACAGAGCTATTGGCTATCTGATGACAGATACATGATCTTTGGTAAAATTCAATATCTGAGTATCTATGAATATAATTTTTAAAATTTTACTCCAAATTCAATCTATAGCTAAGTAGTAAACATTTAGACTGCTTACTATCTACTCTTTTTTTTTTCTTTTCTTTCTTTTTTTTTTTACAAAATATTTCTCTTTTCTATAATATTTTGCAATTCAAAGGCTTATTGTATTCCTAGGCTTTATTTATATGGGACCATTTATTCAAGTATTCTCAACTAAGACATTTATCTTTCTCCTGCATCCATTTTTACAGCAGCAAAAAATATCATTCATAGGTACAGAACATATGGCAGTCATGATAATCTATGTAGTGAATAGTGATGATTTGAAGGTGTACATTGGCTAAGCTCTGAAAAGGTTTGGATTTCATGAGTTACTAGATGGGAATCTCTTTGTGCAGAGTCTTATAAACAGAAAGCATTGTGCACATGTCAGTTCTGATTTTGCAATGATAGCTAAATTCTGGCCTTGTGGGATGGGGACCAAGGTGTTTCACTTCTTTCAGTGGACATCTAGATACAAATTTGTAAAATAATTTCATGTACTTTCCCAGGGAAAGTTATGAGAAAATTCCCCAAACGCTGAAAATAATCAAACTTAGCTCAAATGATCAACATTTATTTTGTCTGAGATCTCCTATGATATTAACAACAAAAAGGCAAAAGAAAACCAGCTTTCAAGCTCTGTTTAGTAAAGGGATTTGGTGAAATTGTCATGGGCCTTAACGGTTTAGTTAAAGCAGACATTGGTATTTGATGAAAATTAATTACTAACCACTAGTCATACTGTTCTACTTTCATAAGGGACAGTCTGAACACATAACCTGGTGTCCATGGCTAAGCCTAAAATAATTCACTCTAAAGCAGTTCAGGCAGCACAAAATTTGCAAATGTCAGGAATGGCTTTTCAGCATTACAGACTCTGCTGTATTATTTGTGAGCTCCTGACATCAACTAACAGGTAACACATGAGATTGTACATCTGAATTGCAGCAATAGCCCCAGGTCTTCCACTAAATAGCTGTAATCTAATCTCTGGAATTCAATTTCTCATCCAGAAATTGAGAAATATAAAGAAGAATGCAATTCATCTAGTCAACAAATATTTATTTAGTGGCTATTATGTGTCAGGCCTTGTGCTAGCTGCCAAGGAAAGAAGTTATTAGCATTTAGAATCTTAGGTAAATACAGATATGCAAACAAAATACTTTAATTCAATAAAATGACAGCTATAAATCAGCAAGCTAGAAAGCGAAAGTCGCTTAGTAGTGTCCGACTCTTTGCAACCCCACGGAATGTAGTCCATGAAATTCTCCAGGCCAGAATACTGGAGAGGATAGCTTTTCCCTTTTACAGGGAATCTTCCAGGGATACCCAGGGATAGAACCCGGGTATCCCACATTGCAAGTGGATTCTTTACCAGCTGAGCCACAAGGCAAGTCCAAGAATACTGGAGTGGGTAACCTATCCCTTCTCCAGCAGATCTTCCCGACCCAGGAATCAAACCAGGGTCTTCTGCATTGCAAGCAGCTTATTTATCAACTGAGCTATCAGGGAAGTCATAAGTCAGCGACTTAAAAGGTCTACAAAAGCAATTTAGAGTTGCTGCGGAAGGCATTTCAACATGGATTGAGAATGATTTGACAAACAAACAAAAACTACAGGAAAGAAGTAAGAGAAGAAGGCAGGGAATGGCAAAAAGGGGAAGAAAGAAGGCCAGGAGAGGTTGTAACTGCTGGAGAGAATGTGATGTACAAAATCCAATGAAAGCATGGACAGGCAGGTTATACTTGGGAAAATCCCCATGGGAGAGGATGAGTGATGAGGAATACCAGAAAGTAGTGAATTTATTTAAACAAAAGAAGTCTTCAAAGAATTTTGAGGAAGGAGATAATAAGATCAAATTTGCAAACTCTAAGAATTTCCATGATAGATATGGGAAATATATTAGCTGCTGAAAGTGAAAGTAATGAAAGTGTTAGTCTCAGTCTTGTCAGAGTCTTTGTGACCCATGAAATGTAGACTGCTAGGATCCTCTGTCAATGGAATTATCCAGGCTAGAATACTGGAGTGCGTAGCCATTCCTGTTCTCCAGGGTATCTTCCTGACCCAGAGATGCAAACCAGTTCCCCTGCATTGAAAGTAGATTCTTTACCATCTGAGCCACAAGGGAAGTTCATATTAGCCTGTAGAGAGAGTCAAAGCTTAGAGAAACTAGAGAGAAGACCATTATAAAGATCCAAATGATAGGCAACAAGGGGCAAACCAGTTAAGGCTAATCTTTTTTAGTATTTGCTATTTTCATGTTTTAAAGCAACTCATTTATTCAGTAAAACAAGCCTGAAAGATAATCACTGATTTATCTATCACCTCTATTTTGCAGATGAGGAAACTGAGGTAAATAGGTGAAGTAACATGGTAGAGTTAAGCTATGAACTGAGGCATTTTGACTGCTAAGTCTGTACTGTAAACTTCTACACTTTACCCTAAAGACCACACTATAATGATGCAGAGTAATAATAAAAAGGATAAGTTTCTATTCCAATTACCAGCTTAAATTTCTACTTCCACCTAGGAGTAAAACCTTTTATCATGATTTTGCCAATTCCCTTGCAGGTGTTGAGCGACTGGTTCCTACAAGCCAAGCAACTGAGGAGAGTCATATGCTCAAATATAAGCCCACAGACCACTTCTGAGTGTCCAGAGTCCACTTTCAGAATCACCTATTCTTTGATGGGGTTAATGATGATGGAACACAGAAGAAAGCTGGACTGGATAAATTTTTCAGTGGCTTCATTATTAGGCCAAGTGAGAAGACCCCTGAAGGCCTTTTAGCCATAAAGTATTTTCCAACAGGGCATCAAAGTCCATGAATGACTGATTTTGAAGCAGAACAGCACTATTAGTGCCATGGGCTAAGAACCAGGCTTTGAATTTACAGAAGAAACACTTCGTAGGCAACTTCAGTGACAAAGGCATGCATGCCCTGTGTTTCTGAGGAATATGCCTTGGAACAACATAGTAGCTGGAGTCCTATTATTGTTTTTCTTGATCTTTTTTTAATTTTAAATTTATTTAAATTGAACAGTGATTGTTTTACAACCTGGTACTGTTTATACCACCTCCTAATCTTCCTGAACACTTAATACCAATATTACATGCATCCAGTTTCCCAAACACTTTTGTTACATAAAGTAAAATTTCACTCAGAAGTCCCAGTTGATAAATTGTCTTTGGAAAATAAATAACCAGATAATACAATAATCCTGGTACATTATGCTTGCCAGCCAAACTAACTAAATTTCATTCTCCACACCTTAGGTCTGTCAGAACCTTTCCTACCTCTTGGATACATTTTATTCAATTTATGGTATTTTTTTGCTCCATTTATATCCTGCTGAATCCCCACATCTGACAAGTGTAAGTGATGGCTCCCATGGGACAGAATAAAATAGAATCCATTAGAAAAAAATCTACTCAGTGTTTTTTGTATTTTTTTTTTAATAGTGATTGTGGAAATGTGGTTATTTTGGAAGAATAGTTTTCAGATCTTTTGTTATTTCTCTATAAATGAACACTCATAAAATAATGTACATAAAATACTGAAGTAATATAGTATTACTTTTTCTAGTCTTTTCACTTTGGGAAATTTTGTATGGAGAACAGTAAGGAAAGCAAGCTTTTTGATCAACTTCTCACATTTAAAAAGCTCTGATTTCTTCCATTTTAGTAATTTCTATAGCCCTTCCACTAAGAACTCCAACAGAGCTTCCTCTTCTTAGAACAAGGTTACTAACATGATAAGCCATTTTCACTTTATTACTTTCCCCATCCCATCCAATTTAAAGCCTTTAATTTAATCACTCCGTCTTTTTAAAGAGTTCATGCTTTCTCCTGGCCTAGTACAAAATATGTATGCCTCTCCTTTGAAAAAGGACCCAGGAAGTGGACTTGTAAAGGTCTAATAGTCTCATCAGATACTATACTCAAATGTTAAATGCCTTACTGACATTCAAAAATTCAACTTGGGTCTCAGAGTGGAAAAAAAAAAAGTCATGCCACTCAGAATTCAGAAACCATAACATATCATCTACTGAGTGAGGATATGAAATCTGTCTGGTTCCGAGGAGTATTTTCAAATCTTGATAAAGAATAAGGAGTTCAGTTTACATGGTGGAAAAATGATATTGCATTTTATTGTTTTGAAAAAATTCTGAAGAAAGAAGTTTATCAGTCCCTGCATATAATCTCAATTAAATTTACAAGCATTTAATTATCAAAATCCCTTTCCTCTTGGCACATATTTGTTATGGATTATAGGATTAAGAAACTCAAAAATAACAGTATCTATTCAGTTGTGAGATAGAGAACTGCTATTCTAATTTTAAAATTACTCTGCCACATTCTGTATTATACCTTTTCAGAAAAAAAGCCACTTAATTAAGTAACTCCTAGTTTACATAAAAATTGCTCCCAAAGGAATGAGAACTCAGAGCTGTGTCTCACTCATTTTTGTATTGTTGATGCCTATTATATATTATAGTTTGTTTTATGTACTTAAAAAAGTATTTGTTACAAGAATAAATGAAAAGAATCTTGAACACAAAGTCTCTAATACAAAGGAATCTTTCTTCCCTTGAAACATATCTTACTCTAAAAATAAGCTTCTCTTCCTTATTATTCATCTGGTACCTGCTTGCCCCTTAAATTCACATTCTTTGAGCATACTGATATTTTGATGCAGTTTGTGCCGTGATAGACACCCACCCACTAATTGATGCAGTAAGTGTTCACTAAGCCTCTACTGTATGTCATGTGGGTGGTAATCAATCACTGCTTCTCCGTAAACAGTACTGAAAAGTTGTTACAGGAGGTCAAGATACAGATAGTCATCCTCAACTTTAGGCTTTGGTACTCTTTGGAGCAAGAAATAGCAGCCCACTCCAGTATTCTTGCCTGGAAAACTCCATGGACCGAGGAGCCTGGTGGGCTACAGTTCATGGGGTCGCAAAGAGTTAGACACGACTGAGTGACTAACAATGTTCTCTTTTATTTAAAGCAGTATACAATCTCTTCAAATTTCATGGCTGCAGTCACCATCCAAAGTGATTTTAGAGCCAGGGAAGAGGAAATATGGCACTACTTGAAGTTTTTCCCTTTCTATTTACCATGAAGTGATGGGATTGCGTGCCTTGATCTTCATTTCTTGAGTATGGAGTTTTAAGCTGGCTTTTTTTCACTCTCCTTCACTTTCATGAAGAGGCTCTTTAGTTCCTCTTTGTTTTCTGCCGTTAGAGTGGTATCATCCCCATATCTGAGGCTGTTGATATTTCTCCTGGCAAACTTGATTACAGCTTGTAACTCATCCAGCCCAGCATTTCACATGATGTGCTCTGCATAAATAACTGGGTGACGGTATTGTACTTCCTCAATTCTGAACCAGTCAGTTGTTCCTTTCAGGGTTATAACTGTTGCTTCTTGACCCGCATACAGGTTTCTCAGGAGACGGGTAAGATGGTCTGGTATTCCAATATCTTTTAGAGTTTTCCACAGTTTGCTATGACCCACACAGTCAAAGGCTTTAGTGTAATCAATGAAACAGAGGTAGAGGCTTTCCTGGAATTCCCTTGCTTTCTCTATGATCCAGGAAATGTTGGCAATTTGAACCTGGTTCCTCTGCCTTTTCTAGATCCAGCTTGAACATCTGGAAATTCTCAATTCATGTAATGCTGAAGTCTACCTTGGAGAATTTTGAGTACAACCTTACTAGCAAGGAAGATGAGTGCAATGTTTTACTGTCGCATATGTTAGAGCAGAGATATAATTGGGAAAAACCATGTTAGAGACCTTGAATGACCCCAGTAAATACATTTGAAGGATTGATCTGCTGTGCTTAAAATATAAAAAGAAAATAATAGATATTTCCCATTTGAATAAATTCTCCCCACTTCCACACCCACAATGGCCATTTTCACTTTAATAATCTCAGCTCACTTTCCCCCCATTTTACTTTCTCTAATGCTTCTAGCAAAGTACCAGGTAGAGTTACCATGACTGGGTTTTAGGATCTTTAGATCAGGCCAATATAAAGCCCAAATCTTTCCCTTAAGAAGTCTTTTCTCCCACAGTTCAACTCTTAAATCCTGTAAATGTTATTGCAGCTGTAACCCTATCTTGAATGGGAAGCAGGTTTTGCTTGAAAGATTTATCTTTGTAGTATAAGATGGCTTTATAGCCATGCATACCATTTATTGAGCTGACAACGAGGTTGTAATTTTTCTGAGGGGGAAAAAAAAAGCTTTTTAGGGAGTATGATGAATGAAGGCAATGCTTATGTGCAGTTGCACCTTTTTTTAAGGGGATAATTAAGAAGAGATTTCTGACAGGGAAATCCAAATAGGATGGCCCTGACCCATGGCTCTTTTTCCCCACTTTTTGAAAATTCTTGCTTCATCTTTTGGGGCTCCTGATCTTCATGGTGGTGCCATATAAAAACCTATTATCAAAAACACTCAAACTAAAGCCATACTTCTCCCACAGGGAATTATATTTCTACAGAAATCAAAGTCTCAAGCTGAAGGAATCAACTGCAGAGGTAGGATTTCAAGCATGTCAAATGTACCAATTAGCTTCTTAAAGGAGTTTTGTTAAAGTGACCTTTTCCTTTACTTATTCTGTAGAATAAAGTAAGTGAAAAGAGAAATTATAAGACTAACATTTTGTATTTCTTGAAAACTAAGACCTTTTAATGTAGCTGAGACTCAGGGCATAGCTGGCCTCAGCTATTAAAAGTAACAGTGCAGAAATGGACAATAGCAATTTAGTGCTTCCAGGTATCTTTTTGCACAGTGTTTTCTCTATTCTACCTAGAAACTTTTTGCTTGCTCTGATAATTCTTTAACTGCATCCTAAACCTGGCATGTACTTGAGGTAACTGAACTCTAATCCAGCCATTGCTTCAAGGATCCTTTGGAGTAATTCTTTTTTGATTCTTTCCTTTTTTGAAGTTTCCATCAGCTTCTCTCTTATTCCAGGGTACCCATATTTCAGGAGAAGAAACAAAAGTTAGGATTCACCATAACGAGTTTAAGCTTAGGTTCATGATACATTAGGGCTAGAAGGGCTGTTACTTGTCTACTAGTCTAAAATCTGGTAAAACAAGAAACTTGCTTTTGGAGAAGATAAGTGGTTGACGTAAATTAAAATGACTGCTTACTGGAGAATTGATTCCTGTTGTTTTATGAGATTATTTGCATGAATAAGCCTGAGCTCTACTTTCAATCTCATCACTTACTCTATTCAGATGTCCCTCTCTTGTCCAAACCAGTGGAATAATTCACACTTTCTTCACAAAGGCTTAACACACCGGTAGGTTATGATTTTTTGTGAAAATGCAGTAAACTGTGTTTAATACACTCTGGAGAATTTCAAGCTAGATATAAAAAGCTGGTTATCCCGTGGATTATGTGAACAAGAGCTAGATAAAGTTTGTTTTTTTTTTTTTAAGAGATAAAGTTTAGAAATGACTCAGCTGAATACATCTTCATGTCACATAGTGCTCAGCCAAATATTATTAATGGAAGATAGTAGATGAAATTATAAATGATCATGAAAGTAAAGAGTATATTAGATGATATGCCCAGGAATGTACAAACAATACCTTAACTCAGCTACCTTTTTTATTTTAATTTCAGGCAAGAAGTAAATGTATGAGAAATGTGATACAAGGGAAAGATCATTATTTTATCCAGATTTATCCCCCAACAGATTATTTAATTTTCAGTTAGGTTACCTAAGCCTATGAGATCTCCTTTCATTCCTTAAGCACAAACTTGAATTTAGGAATTTAGCCACCTCTGACTGTACCAATGGAAAGAGAAATGAAAGGAGTACCAGAACTGGCTGAGTCAGCTTATCAGTTATGGAGAATTCATGTATTTTACTTTTCTTTATGAGAGAACCACCAGAAAATAACAGTCTCTTAATAGGCAGATAAAAACCTAGACCCTGACTGTATGAAAGGAAGAAGAGAGAGTGTACATGTACATTGTGTATTAACACAGTTACCATGCAGTAGTTAATACAGATAAATTAGCATTTTACCTCTATCAACAGAAATAAACCAAGCAGAATAGCCATCTCCATGGGAATTACAGAAGTGGGCTGAGAGGATTTAGGAGAAGTAGAAGAACTAATACTTTTAGTTGTCTGTAAACATATACTTATTTCCTGAAATATAAACCATATTCCCAATTTGTAATCTCTTGATGTTAGTGGGAAAAAAAGTAACATTTATCCAGGTCTTTCCTGGTGGCTCAGATGGTAAAGAATCTGCCTGAAGTACAGGAGATCTGGGTTCAATACCTGGGTTGGGAAGAACTTCTGGAGAAGGGAATGGCAACCAACTCCAGTATTCTTGCCTGGAGAATTCTATAGATGGAGGCGCCTGGTGGGCTACAGCCTATGGAGTCTCAAAGAGTCAGACACGACTGAGCAACTAACACAGAAGCACACACAACATTTATCCAGAATAAGTTAACTACCAAGATTCAATATAAAGCAGTTAATTCAATGTGAACTTTATTTGTAACATAAAATTACTTATATATAAAAGGTCCTTGTCATGTAGATGTTCTATACTTATTTTGAATTCACAATTTGTAGGCAAGTTCTACTCTATATAGACTCAAACTAGAAAATAAAAATTTCCAGTACTAAGGGGTCATTTTTCTCCCATAGCTGAGTGGTTTCCAGGCAAAAATCTGGGGTCAGCCAATGTCCGTGGTTTGCATTTTTAGCACAGGTCAAACGGTGACCTCAAATCCTGTATAATGCCAAATATATTATGAAAGAGTTTAGGCTCCAATCATTTACATTTAAATGAGAAATATGTTTTACTCTGATATGTCGGCAGTGGTTCAGTGCAAATGACCCGTTTTTACACATTGACGTTTTGCAAGGCTTTAGAGCAATTGGCTTGAAATTCGAACACTTATCTCTGAGTTTCATGCCTCCGGTGTATGAAGGAGTGCTTTTGTGGAATTGTGTCCAGTTATTTCTATTGAATTCCCACCTCCATAAAGTTCTAAGAAATGAGAACAGTGCTTAACTGTCAAAGTGAGATTTTGCTTTAAATAAAAGTCAATTTATTTTTAGCCTATTATATAGGATCAAATTTGGAATGGAAACATTCATGTTTATACATTGCCCTCATTAAATCATTTTAATCAGCAAACAACAGTTTTAAAGCAGCACAGTCTATTAAAATACTGCAGTGTTGGAAAGAGAGCACATTAATGTGAACTCCACATGGAAACCAAGCACTATGGTTGTTTATTAAACCCTTTCAATTATAAGTCCTACTTTTATTTTCCTTCAGTTATACTAAATGTCATAGATTAGTCTAGATGGATTTTAAACTCCTCCCTATTTTGAAGCTGTTCCAAATAGGGCCAAATGTGTCTGCATGGAAGAAGATGAAGCCTGATTCTACCACCTACTACTTGTATAACCTTGGGAAATTTTAAAACTTTGTGTCTTAAGTTTCTCATTTGAAGAAATTGGGATAGAAATATAGTATCTACCTCACAAGATTGTTATGAAGACTATATGTAATAGTGTATATAAAACATTTACAGTTTTTTATCCTATGTCATAAATGCTCAATGAAATTTCAGAGTTAAGGTGTAAAAATAGATAACAAAGAGGTGATTTTCCCGGCACTTTTTATGCTATAAGTGATTCAGCTCTTAGGATATCATTTTATAATTCTAAGGCATAAAATCATCAAAAGTCAGTGTGAGTGGTACAGAATGTGCTCTGGGCATTTAAGAAAGATGGAACTCAATAAAGACTAGAATCAGAACCTAGCTTCTCAATTTAGCAATTGTGTGCTTTCAGGAGAAACCAGTCTCAGTATTCTAAGTTTTTCATCTCTAAATTGAGTATAATTACCTTTATCTTCTTTACAGTATTAATATGAGATGTATTTTTTTTTCAACTGGAAAGTTATATTGCAACTTAATATTACTGTCTTTACAGACATCTCAGAAGGTGTGAGATTTAAATAAGTTTGAGAAATGGAAAGAAGGATTAAGGAGTTTTTTCCACTATGCAGTGTATACTCCAGAGCATCACTATTTACCTTCATTGTAACATATCAAAATTTTATTTTGAGAAAAAAGTTGGAAACTAAGATAAAACTTAGCTAACCAGTACCATCAGATTTGATGTTAGTTCAATATATATTTTGTTGTTTAATCTCTAAGTTGTGTCCTCTTTTGCAATTTTCTAGGCTTCTCTGTCCTTGGGATTTCCCAAGCAAGAATACTGGAGTGGGTTGCAGTTTCATTCTCCAAGGGATTTTCCTGACCCAGGGATCAAACCTGTGTCTCCTGCATTGACAGGCAGATTTTTTTAACTACTGATCCACCTGGGAAACTATGGATACGTGTAAACCTACATGGATGTTATCAGATGGATGACTTAATTAAACTAAGCTTTGTAATTACAATGCAAATCTTTCATCCAAGAATGAAAATATATTATGTAAAAACTCCAAATTAGATTTGGGGTTTATTGTAATAAAGATCTATGCATGGCTAATGAGACAATATGACATTTATATTTGCATATCCTATTAATTTTTGTGCAACACTTATACAATTATCAAATTTTGTGCTGGGTTTTATAATGTAAATGAACATATTAAAACAACACAATTAATGCAATGCTTCACGTGTAGGTAACTTAATGCTACCCTATTTAGCTAACAGTGACACTTGCTTATATTTATCCTAAGTGCTTTAATTTAAATAGTGTGTGACAATATGCATGAAGATGATTCTAAGCTCAAACTCAAGAAACTCAATTTGTTCATGGTCTCACATGTGCCATCCGTCTTTGATTATAGGTATACTTATCCTTCTATAGTTTCTTGCATTCATGGAAAAGGGAAATTACTGTCTTCTTTTCCTTGGTTATGAACTTGAGTATTATGTGCAGAGCACATTCATTGTAACAAGAAAAATAAATCCTTATAAGATCAAATATAATCAATATCAGTTAGTCCATGAGAACAAACCTCATTCTCCGACATATTCCAATTACATACTGGGAAATCACATCCACTTTTCCAGCAAAACATGGTGTTTCCATGAGCTCCAAAATACTTTAATAGAATGGAACCCTGTAGTGATAGTTAATTTTACAGGTCAACTTGTCTGAACACATTGTCAGGGTTAAACATTATGTCTGAGTATATCTGCAAAAGTATTTCCAGATGAGATTAGAATTTGAATCAGTGGACTCAGTAAAATAGATTGCCCTTATCAATGAGGATGGGCATCATCCAAACCACTGAAAGGCCTATATGCAACAAAAGGCAGAGGAGAGAAGAAATTGCCTCCTTTTTCCCATCTGCATACTTAAATGGGGACATTGGCCTTCTCCTGCCCTGGGACAGGGAATTATACCATTTGTGTCCACGCTGCTCAAGTCTTTGGACTTGGACTTAATTACAGCACTGGATTTCCTGGGTTTCCCTCTTGCCAATGACAGACTGTGGGGCTTCTCAGCCTCCATAATCACTTGAGCCAATCATTTCTTCATAATATCTATCTAGCTATGGAATCTACTGAATTTATAGTATTAGATGAGATTCTCCAGAAAAGAAATGGGATATCTCCTTTTCTCTCTCTCTCTTGCTAGTTTTGTGTTTCTGTGATATATACATATCCCAGATGGAATCAATAGGTGACCTGTGTGTGTGTGTCTTTTTTCCTGTAGATAAATAGATGGGTAGATAATAGATAATTAGACATAGCTCATGGGAAAGTATGAATATATCCTATATAAAACACTATATAAATAGTTTAGCTTAAAAATCCCATTTATCTGGAGAACCCTGATTAATATACTGCTAAAACTATTTGTAAAACTAATAAATCCAGGATCGGGTAGAGAGGAAGGTGGGAGGGGGGATTGGGATGGGGAATACATGTAAATCCATGGCTGATTAATGTCAATGTATGACAAAAACCACTACAATATTGTAAAGTAATTAGCCTCCAACTAATAAAAATAAATGAAGAAAAAGAAAAGAGAGAATAAAATGATATAAGAATGCAAAAAAAAAATTCCAATTAGGTTTTGCACGGAATTCATCATTTATTTCATACTCCATAAGAACTAAATTCTTTCTCATTCCTAAGATTTTCTCTCAAGCTTCATTTTGAGCAAAGAAATTTTTCCCCTATGTGTCTCTATACATTAATTCTTGTTTTCACTTCAACATAACATTCCTTATCTTTCCAGCCCTCAGCAGTCCCTAGGTTTTCTGTGTTCAGAGAATGTCCAATATATTACTGAACCAGACCTTCAGTTGGAGCCTAAATAGATTCTTAGACTATAGACCACAAAATAATAATATAAAATAAGAATACAAAGCAAAATTTCAAAAACAACAATAAAAGGAAATTCTGTCAAGTCTAGATTCCAATATTTCCACTTAAATCAGCTTGAAAATGGAAAATATGTAATAGTTAAGAACATGTACTCAAGCCTTAAACCATGCATATGAATACTAAGGAATTGTCAACATTCTAAAATTTTCTATAGTATAAAGATTCTAGATACCTGGAAATCATAAGCAAGAATATGCTTAGTGATTTGTAATAAGTACTGAAAAGATGAAGAAAGATAAATGAAAATTGAAAAAAACATTGTTTTCTTTTTTAACTAAAGAGCTTCTTGATGAAAGTGAAAGAGGAGAGTGAAAAAATTGGCTTAAAGCTCAACATTCAGAAAACTAAGATCATGGCATCTTGTCCCATGACTTCATGGCAAATAGATGGGGAAACAGTGGAAACAGAGGCTGACTTTATTTTGGGGGCTCCAAAATCACTGCAGTTGGTGATTGCAGCCATGAAATTAAAAAAACGCTTACTCCTTGGAAGAAAAGTTATGACCAACCTAGATAGCATATTAAAAAGCAGAGACATCTACTTTGTCAACAAAGGTCTGTCTAGTCAAGGCTATGGTTTTTCCAGTAGTCATGTATGGATGTGAGAGTTGGACTATAAAGAAAGCTGAGCGCCGAAGAATTGATTCTTTTGAACTGTGGTGCTGGAGAAGAGTCTTGAGAGTCCCTTGGACTTCAAGGAGACCCAACCAGTCCATCCTAAAGGATACCAGTCCTGGGTGTTCATTGGAAGGACTGATGTTGAAGCTGAAACTCCAATACTTTGGCCACCTGATGCGAAGAGCTGACTCATTTGAAAAGACCTCAATGCTGGGAAAGATTGAGGGCAGGAGGAGAAGGGGACGACAGAGGATGAGATGGTTGGATGGCATCACTGACTCAATGGACATGGGTTTGAGTGGACTCCAGGAGTTGGTGATGGACAGGGAGGCCTGGCATGCTGTGGTTCATGTGGTTGCAGAGTTGGACACGACTGAGCAACTGAACTAGCTAACTTTTTTAATGAGAACAGGATGGAATGCCAAGCAGTAACTTTTACTAATCTAAAACAAAACATTTTTGGTTTTCTCTCTCCTCACCTTAAACCCTTTATCTTTACTTAACCATTTGTAAGGTTAATTGCCATTCCCATCCTGAATACTAAAATGAACTTTACATCTTATTTATAATCAAGATACAAGACTGGCACAACCTTAGTTCTCTTATTTTTTGTTTTTAATTCAGCTAAATTTTGCATGCAGTGAATGCACAGATATTTGCTGAAAATTTCTGATGAGTTTTGATAAATATATAGTCCTGTGCAAATATAAATTTAATCATAATGTAAAACATTTCCTTTATCAAATGGATCATGTTTTTCTGCTTGTTGTTTGAAAATTTTTATTAAGTGATGACAATGTTATGTGCTTGATCATAATATTTTCTTTAAAGTGTGTATTTTCCATATATTGGCTGCTTTTATGTATGAAATTACTTAACCTAAAGATTTTTCTTTTCTCTTACTTTTCCTAGGCATTTTTTTTAAGATTGCCATTTATATTGGATACAAAATGATATTAAGAGAAGTGACATTTGGGGAAGAGGATTCACTTTTATTTATTCACCTCTATAAATCATGAATGTTGAAAAAAATACCTTTACAGCAGTAGTCCTAAGTAGAGATGTAGTACAAATGCAAATCTAAATTTCCCTAAATATAAGAAAGTAATCTGAAAATTGTTTCTTTCCTAATACACATCTGCTATAAAGTAAATGACCAAAGGAATAAATCACCTAATAGGGGATTAGAACCTAGAGTTAGATGACCTCTATGGGTCATCTCAGCACTATGGGTCATTCTGGTCTAGCAATTAAAACATGAAGTTTACTATATATCAGGCAACAAATAGATGGTATAACATTGACAGCTTCATTTAGTTCTAACAATAACTCTGTGCTGAGTTAAGTCTGTGTATGTTTCATAGATGCAGAAAGATGAAGAGATTGACCAGTGTCACAATGGAGTTAAATGGCCAACATGGGAATGAATCTAATTTATATCCGATCCCAAAGCCTGTTTGTAATCTTACAGACCCAGAGGGATGGGATGGGGAGGGAGATGGGAGGGGGGATCAGGATGGGGGATACATGTAAATCCATGGCTGATTCATGTCAATGTATGGCAAAAACCACTACAATATTGTAAAGTAATTAACCTCCAACTAATAAAAATAAATGGAAAAAATAAAATAAAGACAGTGATGCTACATATAAAAAATAATCTTACAGTGCATTTTTTAATGTCTCTTTCATACCCTTTCTGTTTTTAAATTGAGTTTTTTCTTTTCTAATTTGAGTTATCTAAAAACAATTATGCCTTTTGAAGACATGGGAAATCTATTAAAATAATTCACATACATGTCCCTTCTATCAACGGGTGACTTATTTTAGTGAAACTAGAGTCCATTCCATAAGCATGAAACACTTTTTCCTTTGATTTTGTCCTTAATGTCACTACTATAGGCAACACAGACTGGAGGAAAGACATTTGACTATCAGTTTGTCAGTGGTACAGCAGAAACGGAGGCGACCTTTTTAAAGGCATAATTATTCATGTCAGTGCCAGATATAAACATTCTTTTTAAATTTTGGGTATTGTCACATCTAGAAACAAAGTACAAGAGTCCAAAATAGGTCATTCTCAAAACGTTGAAAAAGGAACAGAGAAAATCAAGCGCACAACTGCAGTGCTTGTTATTGCTATAGCTATTGTTACTTAGCAAATCTCGGAACAAAGGCAGATACAGCATCTACAATATACTCCTACTCACTGTCCTGAATGTGTTCCATTACTCAAATGAAGAAGTTGCCAAGATTTTTTAAGTTATCATTTGTTATATTATAATGCTAATACAGAAAGAAGAAACTATTTCCCATGACAAAATGCTAGTAAGAGCCTCTGCTAATGAGGTTTTTGTCATATTAGTGCAAACAAATGCCAATATGATATAGAACTATTATGAATAAAATTCTTAATGTGGCAGCCCTCATGGGGAAAATATTGAATACACAACAAAGATATTGGCAGTGTGTATGAGTGAGTGTGTGTGTGTAAAAGAAGCTGAAAGAATGAATGAGATCCTGAGTTATTTCAACCATATCAAAGATATCAAACCAAAAGCAATTAATATGGAAAAGAGATTGATAATGTTAAATATACAAAGAAACAAAAGGAGATCTAATGGGAAAAGATCCCTTCATATTATGATCGTAAGATGCATTGGGGTAAAAATTCATAATTTATATTTATTTTTAGAAAGCAAGCAAAATAATGAATATGTAAAGTACTTTACCTGAAAAGTATGTTGCTATTATTAATATTACTCATAAGAACTCATATTACTCATAAAAAGAGATTTTTCTGAGATGATGTATCATGTCACTGAACATACCAGTTTTTTATCATGATAAAAACAATTCGTTTTCCTTATTATGAATGCATTTTTAGCTATTAAATTATTTAGAGAGTCTGAAAGCTGGAAGGTCCCAGTTCAGTTTAGTGGCTCAGTCGTGTCTGACTCTTTGCGACCTCATGAATCACAGCACGCCAGGCCTCCCGGTCCATCACCAACTCCCGGAGTTTACTCAAACTCATGCCCATCGAGTCGGTGATGCCATCCAGCCATCTCATCCTCTGTCGTCCCCTTCTCCTCCTGCCCCCAATCCCTCCCAGCATCAGGGTCCTTTCCAATGAGTCAACTCTTTGCATGAGGTGGCCAAAGTACTGGAGTTTCAGCTTCAGCATCAGTCCTTCTAATGAACACCCAGGACTGATCTCCTTTAGGATGGACTGGTTGGATCTCCTTGCAGTCCAAGGGACTCTCAAGAGTCTTCTCCAACACCACAGTTCAAAAGCATCAATTTTTCAGCGCTCAGCTTTCCTCACAGTCCAACTCTCACATACATACATGACCACTGGAAAAACCATAGCCTTGACCAGATGGACCTTTGTTGGCAAAGTAGCGTCTCTGTTTTTTAATATGCTATCTAGGTTGGTCATAACTTTCCTTCCAAGGAGTAAGCGTCTTTTAATTTCATGGCTGCAATCACCATCTGCAGTGATTTTGGAGCCCAAAAAAATAAAGTCTGACACTGTTTCCACTGTTTCCCCCATCTATTTGCCATGAAGTGATGGGACCAGATGCCATGATCTTAGTTTTCTGAATGCTGAGCTTTAAGCCAACTTTTTCACTCACCTCTTTCACTTTCATCAAGAGGCTTTTTAGTTCCTCTTCACTTTCTGCCATAAGGGTGTTGTCATCTGCATATCTGAGGTTATTGATATATGGAAGGTCCCAGGTGCCCTTTATTTGTGTTGTGCATTCTGTCTTTGATCCACCACCTACTTTAATTTTGCTGTAACAGTATCTATCAAGAAAATTTATTAGTTTACCCTTGTCAACAAATTATATGTGCAAGCCATTTATCAAAAAGTATTTCTTGACTTCTGATTGATAACCACTTCAAGAGGTATGTATTAATTTTGAAAAATAAGACATTATTTCTCAAGAAGATAAAACTTGAGAATTATACTGCCATTAGTAAATCTAAATTGAGTTATATTATAGCAGAAAGCTTTCTTTGGTGGCTCAGTGGTAAGGAATCTACCTGCAAATGGAGAAGATATGAGTCTGATCCCTGGGTTGGGAAGATCACCTAGAGAAGAAAATGGCAAACCACTCTAGTATTCTTGCCTGGGACATCCCATGGACAGAAAATCCTTTCAGGCTTCAAGCCATAGGGTCAAAAGAGTCAGACATGACTTAGCGACTATACCACAAACCATTACCACCACAGCAGGAAAATGGTAGAGATAATCTGACCACAATAAGAATCAACAAAAATAATTCCCCACACGTGGTTTACAGGCTCTGCAGATCATCTCCTGGTTTCAGTTTAGTTCAGTCCCTCAGTCGTGGCTGACTCTGCCTCTCCATGAACTGCAGCATGCCATGCTTCCCTGTTCATTATCAACTCTTGAGCCTTGCTCAAACTCATGTCCATTGAGTTGGTGATGCCATCCAACCATCTCATTCTCTGTCGTCCCCTTCTCCTCCTGCCTTCAATCATTCCCAGCATCAGAGTCTTTTCCAGTGAGTTTGTGATTTGCATCTGGTTGCCAGAGTATTGGAGTTTCAGCTTCAACATCAGTCCTTCCAATGAATATTCAGGACTGATTTCCTTTAGGATGAACTGGTTGGATCTCCTTGGAGCCCAAGGGACTCTCAAGAGTCTGCTCCAACACCACAGTTCAATAGCATCGATTCTTTGACACTCAGCTTTATTTATAGTCCAGCTCTCACATCCATACATAACTATTGGAAAAACCATACCTTTAAGTAGATGAACCTTTGTTGGCAAAGCAATGTCTCTGCTTTTTAGTATGCTGTCTAGGTTAGTCATAACTTTTCTTCCAAGGAGCAAGGGTCTTTTAATTTCATGGCTGCAGTCACCATCTGCAGTGATTTTGGAGGCCCCCAAAATAAAATCTATCACTGTTTCCGTTGTTTCCCCCATCTATTTGCTGTACTGTGATGGGACTGGATGCTATGATCTTAGTTTTCAGAATGTTAAGTTTTAAGCCAACTTTTTCACTCTTCTCTTTCACTTTCATCAAGAGGCTCTTCACTTCTTCAATTTTTGCCATAAGGGTGATGTCATCTGCATATGTGAGGTTATTGATATTTCTCCGGACAATCTTGATTCTAGCTTGTGCTTCATCCAGCCTGGCATTTAACATGATGTACTCTGCATATAAGTTAAATAATCAGGGTGATGACATAAGGCCTTGATGTACACCCTTCCTGATTTGGAACAACTCTGTTATCCCATGTCCAGTTCTAGCTGTTGCTTCTTGACCTGCACACAGATTTCTCAGAAGGCAAGTTAGGTTAAAAAAAAAAAAAGAAGGAAAATAAGGTGGTCTGGTATTCCCATCTCTTGAAGAGTTGTCCACAGTTTGTTGAGATCCACACAGTCAAAGGCTTTGGTGTAGTCAATGAAACAGAAGTAGATGTTTTTCCCCACTTCAGTATTCTAGCCTGAAGAATTCCATGTACTGTATAGTCCATGGGGTTGCAAGGAGCCAGATGTGACTGACTGACTTTCACTTTCACTTTCAATACAGTATAAAAAGTGGTGCCATCAAAAATATAAAATGGCAAGAAAAAAAAGGTTGGAGCTTTATAGGCACATGAAGATAAGTTGCTCTCAGTCTAAAACAGATTGTTTTATACATGAATATACTCTATGTAAACCTCATTGTAACCATAAAGACAACATCTAGAGTAGGTTCACAAAACATAAAAAAGGGAACAGAGCATATAACCATGGGAAAATAATCAATTTACAAAGGTAAGCATATTCAGAGGGCAAAAAGAAACAATCTGAAGAGAAAATAACCAGAAAGCAAAGAATAAGATGTCAATATTAAGTCCCTATATACTAATAATCATTCTAAAGGTAATAAGGTTGGATTCACCAATGAAAAGGCACAGAGTGGTTGGATACTTTAAAAAAAAAGAAGACCCACCTGTATACTTTAGCCAAGAGACTCATTTCACCTCTAAAGACATAAAGCCTCAAAGTGAATGGATGGAACAAGATATTCCCTGCAGATGCAAACCAAAAAAGAGTGGGATTAGCCATACTTATACTAGACAATATAGATTTCAACAAAAAAAGGTAACAGAAAATGAAGGTCATTACAGAATGATAAATAGGTTGATTATTCAAGAAGATAAGCAATCATAGATGAATGTACACCAAACACTGGAGCACCTGAATAAACAATCACTAATGGATCTGAAGGGAGAAAAGAGCAGCTATACTAGTAGGGACTTCAATACCCCACTGTCAGCAATGGGTAGATCATTCAGACAGAAAATCAACAAGGAAACATTGGAATTAAACTATACTTCAGATGAAATAGACTTAGCAGACACATATAGAGTATTCACTCTAACAGCAGCATAATACACATTCTTCTCAAAAGCACACAGTACATTCTCCAGGATAGATCATATAATAAACCACCTTTTATCAAATTTAAGGTGATTGAGCTCATACCAAATAACTTTTCTGACCTCAGTGGTATAAAACTAGCAATCAACAAGAGGAAAGCTGAAAATCTATAAATATGTGGAAACTCAATGACACACTCCTGAATAGCCAATAGCTGAAAGAAGAAATTGAAAAGAAATAAGCTATCTTGAAACAAATGAAAATGGAAACACATCACATCAAATCTTATGGAATACTGTGAAAATAATTCTGGAAAAAGAGGTTTACAGGGATAAATGTATATGTTATGAAGTCAGAAAGATTTCAAATTAAAAAAAAATAATTTTACACCTCAAGGAACTAAAAAGAAGAACAAATTATTCCCAAAGTTAGAAGAACAAGGAAGTAGTAAATATCTGAACAGAAGTAAATTAAGTAAAGTCTAGAAAAACAGTAGAATGCATAAATGAAATTAAGAGCTAGTTTATTGGAGAGTTAAACAAAATTGACAAACCTTTATCTATACTAAGAAAAAAGACTCAAAATTAAAATTAGAGAAACATTGCAAATAATGCTACAGAAAAATAATGAGTAATAAGAAAATACTATGAAAAATATATGCCAATAAATGGATAAATTCATTTCTAGAATGATATAGCTTAGTGAGACCAAATTAGGAATAAATAGAAAATCTGAACAGAACAATGACATGTAAAGAGATGAATCGGTATAAACTTCCCAACACAGAAACCACAGGACCAGATAGCAAATTCTAGATAACACTTGAAGAAATAACACCAACTCTTCTTAACCTTCTCCAAGAACTGAAGAGAAGGAAATACTGCCAAAATTTTAAATGAGCCAACATTACACTGACACCAATTTCAGTTAAGAACACCAAAAGTAAAGAAAATTATAGACTCATATCCCAGATGATATGAGAAAAGGTCAGTTTTCATTCCAACCCCAAAGAAAGATAATGCCAAAGAATGTTCAAACAACTGTACAATTGCACTTATTTCACATGCTAGCAAGGCAATGTTGCAAGTCTTTCAAGCTAGGCTTAGCAGTATGTGAAACAAGAACTTCCAGAAGTACAAGCTGGATTTAGAGAAGGCAGAGGAACCAGAAATCAAACTGCCAATATTCATTGGATCATAGAAAAAGAAAGAATTCCATAAAAATATCTATTGCTGCTTCATTGACTATGCTAAAGCCTTGATCGTGTAGATCACAACAAACTGTGGAACTTTCTTAAAGAGATGGGACTACCAGACCACCTGACCTGCCTCCTGAGAAACATGCATGCAGGACAAGAAGCAACGGTTAGAACTGGACATGGAAAAGTGGATTGGTTCAAAATTGGGAACGGAGTATGTCAAGGCTCTATATTGTCACCCTGCTTATTTAAAACATATGCAGAGGATATCATGTGAAATGCCAGGCTGGATGAATCACAAGCTGGAAACAAGATTTCTGGGAGAAATACCAACAACCTCAGATATGCAGATGACACCACTTTAATGGCAGAAAGAGAAGAGAAACTACAGAGACTCTTGATGAGAATGAAAGAAGAGAGTGAAAAAGCTGGCTTAAAACTTAGCATTCAAAAAACAAAGATCATGGCATCTGGTCCCATCAGTTAAGTTCATCATGTCTGACTCTTTGCAACCACATAGACTGCAGCATGCCAGGATTCCTGTCCATCATCAACTTCCAGAGCTTGCTCAAACTCATGTCCATCAAGTATGTGATGCCATCAAACCATTTCATCCTCTACTGCCCACTTCTCCTCCTGCCTTCAATCTTTCCCAGCATCAGGGTCTTTTCCAATGAGTTAGTTCCATCATATCATGGCAAATAGATGGGGACAAAGTGGAAAAAATGACAAGTTTTATTTTCCTGGGCTCCAAAATCACTACAGATGGTGACTGCAGCCATGAAATTAAAAGACACTTACTCCTTGGAAGAAAAGCTATGACAAACCTAGACAGCATATAAAAAAAGCAGAGACATTATTTTGCCAACAAAGGTCCATCTAGTCAAGGCTATGGTTTTTCCAGGAGTCATGGATGGATGTGAAAGTTGGACTATAAAGAAAGTTGAGTGCCGAAGAATTGATGCTTTTGAACTGTGGTGTTGGAGAAGACTCTTGAGAGTCCCTTGGACAGGAAGGAGATCAAACCAGCCAATCCTAAAGTAAATCAACCCTGATCATTCATTTGAAGGACAGATGCAAGCTGAAGCTCTAATACTTTGGTCGCCTAATTGAAAAGCCAACTCATTGGAAAAGACCCTGATGCTGGAAAAGATTAAGAGAAGGCAGATAAGTGGGTGACAGAAGATTAAACGATTGGATGGCATCATCAACTCAATGGACGTGAGTTTAAGTAAATTCCAGGATATAGTGAAAGACAGGGAGGCCTGGCATGCTGCAC
This sequence comes from Cervus canadensis, assembly GCF_019320065.1. Taxonomy (NCBI): domain Eukaryota; kingdom Metazoa; phylum Chordata; class Mammalia; order Artiodactyla; family Cervidae; genus Cervus; species Cervus canadensis. Next base: position 10,828,237 of record NC_057396.1, read on the forward strand.
TCTATGGGGATATGAAGAGTCAGACATGACTTAGCGACTGATCACCAACACCATGCCATCTACCAGTTACTACTTCTGGGTTAAACTCAAAGAAAATGAAAACAGGATATTAAAGAGATATTCCAAGTTTATTGCAGCATTACTGTAATAGCCAAGGCGTAAAGACAACCTAACTGCCTGTCAATGCATGAATGGATAAAGATGTGATATAACCATTCAGTCCTGAGTAGGAAGTCCATCTTTTGATTTGTGGTAACGTGGTGGATTTTGTGGACATCATGCTAAGTGATGTAAGTCATATACAGAAAGACAAATACTGTGTGATACCACCCATATTTGGAATCTAAAAAAGCCAGATTCATAAAAAATGAGAGTATTATAATTGGTACCAAGGTTAGGGTGGGTTGGTGAGAAAACAGGATAGGTGTTGTTTAGGAGTATAAATTTGAAATGAGGAGTAAATCCTAGAGTTCTAATGCACAGTATAATGAACATTGACAACAACATTGTATTATAATCATTAAACTCATGAAAATCTGAAAATTAAGTATTTCAACCCTCAAAAAGAAATGACAATCATGCAATATGCTAATTATTGCTATGATACAATCATATTACAACATATAAATGCATTAAATTAACATGTTTAACATGTTGCATACCTTAAATTTACCAATGCTGTATGTCAAATATATTTTAATTAAAATAAAACATAAACAAAGACTTAAGTATGATACTGAAAATGCAGCATATAAATTTTTCACCAAGATTTGACCTTGATAAACTTATCTGCAGGATTGGAAACATTAAAAAAAAAAAAAAAGAATTGGATAGGGATTTGTAGCAAAATAAAATATGCATAAGTGAGCCAGCATGAAGCTGATGGTAAATTAGTGAGTTCCAGTCTAGATGTTGTTATTTAGGCTCATGGTCAGGATCCATTTGAGCAAAACTTCCAAGATCAGGAGAGTTCACAGTTACCATGAGAGAGATATGTTTAGTATTAAGCATATTTTGTAAATGTGGACTTTTCTAAATTCACTGATCATGTATGTTCATAGTATCTACTATAAACTGTATCTTCTACTCAGCAAAAGTAATTATCTGTGATTTTTTACTTGGAAAGAAATGTACTTGTTTAAAAATCTCATAATTCTGCCTTCACCTACCCTCCATATAAAAAGGCAAGCAATATATTTTAAGACTCATGGTTAGTAATTGCAATTGTACAAATATTTTTAAAGCTTTGATTGAAATTGAATATAAAAATCTTTTCTTGATATACCATACAAATACTCCTTACCTAAGTCATTCTGTAGATCTTTCTCAATTTCTAAACAATGTGGTTTCCTTTTATTAAAAACTAGTTGATTGGAGAACAAGATGATAGAGGAGTAGGTGGATGTGTAGTACATCTCTCTCCACGGATACATCAGGAATACACCTTCAGACACAAAAGTGCATGCCCAACATGAGATGAGAGCAGACAGGAGTACCTGACCAGCAGAAAAGAATATATACACCCACACAAAGCTCGGTAGGATGAAGGAACTAGGGGGAAAAGCAGGAGTGTTAGTAGAACTGGATCTGTCCTTGGTGGGTGGGGGAACTGAAGCAGGGGTCCGAGTCCCACACTGGGACAAGTGTCTGAGTCAGAAGAGAAACATTTAAGGCTGAGAGTGAAACAGCTGATCTGTGGCAGCCTGAATGGAATGAGAACCAGACAGTCCTTAATACAGCCATACATACCCTGGACAGGGACACAGGTCCCCTGGAAGGTGCAGTGGCTGGGAAATGGAGTTCAGGGATTGTGGAGTCATCTCAGGGCAAAGGCTGATGTTGACTGTGGGGAGACGGACAGAGGGGATGTGAGGGAGGAGATTGTGGTGGGAAATACCTGTGGAGGAAAACCAGGCGGCCGTGGAAGCAAGGGGATACTGCTGAGTCACATGTAGGGGAATGGAGCCATCACCATAGCCTCTCTCCCCCCACACGCCAGCATTGCTAGCTGAACAATAGAGAGTCTGGCCCATCAAATGCCTGAGTAGGATCCCATCCAGGATGCCCCTTTAAGTGACTGATGTGCGGAGTAGAACTCCAGCCAGGGGTGGGCCCTCCATGTGCCTGACTTGCCAAACAACAGAGAAGGACCCCAGGCAAATGAGCCCTCTAAGTGCCTGAACGGGTGGAGCTATGGAGGAAGACTGGTCAAAGAGGCCTTCTGACCGCCACTACAAGGAGCTCAAAGAAAGACTCTGATAGGGCCATAACTCCTGCATCAGACACAGTCCATGTCCCTCCCCACGTGGTGCCGCAAGGGTCCTTGTAAGCCAAACAGTTGTGCCACCTTCACATTCAACTCTCTCTGGGGGCAGAGCTGCCACAGGCAAAAAAACGTCTTGCATCTATGCAAGCAGGATCACTTCAGTAGTGTCTGACCCTTTGTGACCCTGTAGACTGTGGCCAGCCAGGCTTCTCTGCCAGGGAGGGGTTTCTCCAAGCAAGAATATTGGAGCATATTGGCCAATACTGGTTGCCATGGCCTTCTAGAGAACTATATTTCCTGTTGCCCAAGCTGCCAGTTCCCCTGAGTACCTGGTGTGTCCAAAATCCCTGCAGCCCAAGCAGCTGCACCACCTCCACCCCTGGCCCTCACAGGGGCAAACCCAAGTCCTCCAGGGCAGCCTCAGGAGAAAGCCCCAGTGCACGACCCACATGCAGAGTTGGACATAAAACCACAGTTGAAACTCAGGGGCAGTGTGACTAACGAAGAAGACCCAAAACTTTCCCACCAGTTTTAAAAGCTGCAGATTAAATCCATATGATCACCTAGGCAGATTCTGTGTCTATGGAATATATAAAAGGTAACTCAGAGATCCCACAAAACACGCTGGTTCTGATAGCTGCGAACATTGGAGACAAGAATACACAGGAGTAGGACCAGATTAGAATCTGAACTGTTCCCACAACAGGTCCAGAGATCAGCTCAGTGTTGGAGGGCATCCTAGGGAGGTGAGGTGGACTATGACTCTCAGCGAGGGAAAGGACTCTGACAGTAGTGACTCAAGAAAAACAGTTATTACTCTTATGTTTTGACTTGTTCTGTAGATTCTTTTTGATTCCCCCCCCCACCCCCATTGTAGCTGTCAGGTTTTTTTGGCACTATGAAATCTAATTAAGCTTTTGAGGTGTTTTTTTTTTTTTTTTCTTTCTTTCTTTCTCAGTCACATTTTTGATTGTTGTTATAAACCCCTGCCTCTACGTTTTCCTTTTTCTTTTTCTTTTCTCTATCTCTCTTTTTTTAATTTAATTTTATTTTTTTTATTTTTTATTTTTTTGTGTGTGTAATAAAGTTTTATTAAAGTATAAAGGAGATAGAGAAAGCTTCTGACATAGGCATCAGAAGGGGGCAAAAGACTACCCCTTTGCTAGTGTTAGCAATGGAGTTATATACTCTCCAATGAATCCAAAGAATGTCTGGAGGTTGCAAAGACCTCACCAGACCCACTCCCATAATTTACATTTTAAGATAACAGAGTTGGCTAGAAGGTTTAATCCAAAGATTGTCCTCAGGCAGGATACATCCTTGTAAAGACCAGACCTACTCCCATAATTTACATTTTAAGATAACAGAATTAGCCAGAGGGTTTAATCCAAAGACTGTCCTCAGGCAGATGGGGAATACGTGTAACTCTATGGCTGATTCATATCAATGTATGACAAAACCCCCCCCTAAAAAAAAAAAATAAATAAATAAATAAAACACATAGTCCAAAAAAAAAAAAAAAAAGAAAGAAAAATAAATAAATAAACTGCTGCGTCTACATTGTGTTTTTGCAGTTTTGTGGAATTTTCCTTTTTTTTTAAATTTTCTTCTTTTATTTTATTTTTCTTTTGTCTATTTTTTAATTTTAACTTTTAATTTTTTTAAACCTATTATTTTTTTTTGCTATATTTATTCCTTTGTTTGCCTTTCCTACAGTTCTTTTCCCCTTGCAGTTCATCTTGAATGTGTATAAATCTTCTTCATCTGTCTCCATTAACTTTGCATATACATAATTCATTTCTTTCTTTCTTTTCATTCCCCTCAACATATTTGTTAGGTTTTTCTTTTCTTTTTTTTTTTTTCTTTTTCATTGGTTTTTTCACCACCTTGGCACCTTACTTTATTTTATTTTCCACTTTGTGCTTTAGTTAATTTTCTTATTAACTGGTAAATATAATTTCTGATTTCCTTTGTTCACTGAGTCAGTCTACTGTACTTTAATTTAGTTGGACTCTTTTGACTTTGCTTATGGGTGTATATGTAAATGTGCATATTTCATTACTTTAATTATTATTTGCCTGATTTTGTAACTGCCATTTGTCTGAAGTTTATCTTTAGTTTCTCATTTTTGGGCATTTGCTTTAATCTCACTTAACACCATAACAAATCACTTGTGGAATCTTTGTTTATGAACAGGTATTAGGCCCTGAGACTTTGGAGTGGGAACACTGACTCCAAGATGATAGACTACTATGGAACTTACCCTTCAGTTCAGTTCAGTTCAGTTCAGTCTCTCAGTCGTGTCCGACTCTTTGCGACTCCATGAATCACAGCATACCAGGCCTCCCTGTCCATTACCAACTCTTGATTTACTCAACTCATGCCCATCGAGTTGGTTATGCCATCCAGCCATTTCATCCTCTTTTGTCCCCTTCTCCTCCTGCCCCCAGTCCTCCCAGACCCCAGAATCAGGGTCTTTTCCAATGAGTCAATCCAATGAGTCAACTCTTCGCATGAGGTAGAAAAAGTATTGGAGTTTCAGCTTCAGCATCAGGCCTTCCAAACAACACCCAGGACTGATCTCCTTTAGGATGGACTGGTTGGATCTCCTTTAGTCCAAGGGACTCTCAAGAGTCTTCTCCAACACCATAGTTCAAAAGCATCAATTTTTCGGCACTCAACTTTCTTCACAGTCCAACTCTCACGTCCATACATGACCACTGGGAAAATCATAGCCTTGACTAGGTAGACCGTTGTTGACAAAATAATGTCTCTGCTTTTTAACATGCTGCCTAGGTTGGTCAAACTTTCCTTCCAAAGAGTAAGTGTCTTTTAATTTTATGGCTGCAATCACCATCTGCAGTGATTTTGGAGCCCCCCCCCCCCCAAAAAAAAAAAAAAAATAAAGTCTGACACTGTTTCCACTGTTTCCCATTCTATTTCCCATGAAGTGATGGGACCAGATGCCATGATCTTAGTTTTCTGAATGTTGAGCTTTAAGCCAACTTTTTCACTCTCCTCTTTCACTTTCATCAAGAGGCTTTTTAGTTCATCTTTACTTTCTGCCATAAGGGTGGTGTCATCTGCATATTTGAGGTTATTGATATTTCTCCTGGCAATCTTGATTCCAGCTTGTGCTTCTTCCAGCTCAGTGTTTCTCATGATGTACTCTGCATATTAGTTAAATAAGTAGGGTGACAATATACAGCCTTGATGTCCTCCTTTTCCTACTTGGAACCAGTCTGTTGGCCCATGTCCAGTTCTAACTGTTGCTTCCTGACCTGCATACAGGTTTCTCAAGAGGCAGATCAGGTGGCCTGGTATTCCCATCTCTTTCAGAATTTTCCTCAGTTTATTGTGATCCACACAGTTGAAGGCTTTGGCATAGTCAATAAAGCAGACATAGATTTTTTCTGGAATTTTCTGGCTTTTTTGATGATCCAGCAGATGTTGGCAACTTGATCTCTGGTTCCTCTGCCTTTTCTAAAACCAACTTGAACATCTGGACATTCATGGTTCATGTATTGCTGAAGCCTGGCTTGGAGAATTTTGAGCATTACTTTACTAGCATCTAAGATGAGTGCAATTGTGTAGTAGTTTGAGCATTCTTTGGGATTGGAATGAAAATTGACCTTTTCCAGTCCTGCAGCCACTGCTGAGTTTTCCAAATTTGCTGGCATATTGAGTGCAGCACTTTCAGAGCATCATCTTTCAGGATTTGAAATAGCTCAATTGGAATTCCATCACATCCACTAGCTTTGTTCATAGTGATGCTTTCTAAGGCCCACCTGACTTCACATTCCAGGATGTCTGCCTCTAGGTGAATGATCACACCATCGTGATTATCTGGGTCATGAAGATCTTTTTTTACAGTCCTTCTATGTATTCTTGTCACCTCTTCTTAACATCTTCTGCTTCTGTTAGTTCCATACCATTCCTGTTTTTTATCAAACCCATCTTTGCTTGAAATGTTCCCTTGGTATCTCTGATTTTCTTGAAGAGATCTCTAGTCTTTCCCTTTCTGTTGTTTTCCTCTATTTCTTTGCATTGTTCACTGAGGAAGGCTTTCTTATCTCTCCTTGGTATTCTTTGGAACTCTGCATTCAAATGGGAATATCTTTCCTTCTCTCCTTGGCTTTTCACCTCTCTTCATTTCGCAGCTATTTGTAAGGCTTCCTCAGGCAACCATTTTACCCTTTTGCATTTCTTTCCCACAGGGATGTTCTTGGTCCCTGTCTCCTGTACAATGTCATGAACCTCCATCCATAGTTCATCAGGCACTCTGTCTATCAGATCTAGTCCCTTAAATCTATTTCTTACTTCCACCGTATAGTCATAAGGGGTTTTATTTTGGTCATACCTGAATGGTCTAGTGGTTTTCCCTACTTTCTTCAATTTAAGTCTGAACTTACCCTAGGGAGTATCAAATAGTGAGAACTCACACAGAGGAAACCACTTGAATACAAGACCCAGCATCATCCAACCACCAGGAGCACTGTGTGCAGGGCACCTCATCTAAACAACAAACAAAAGGATAATACAAACCCAGTCAACAGCAGACAGGATTACCACCTCACTCAGCCATGTGCATCAGAGGAAAAAACAAAAAACCAAAATCTCAGCACAAATCTTACTGTATAGAAGCTTACACAAACCACTGGACAAACCTTAGAAGAAGAGAAGCCAATAGGAAGAAAGAATTCAAACTTGAAGCCTGGGAAAGGGGACCTCAAACACAGTAATTTTTTAAAAAAGAAAAGAAAAGGCAGAGCAGTACTACACAAATGATGGAACAAACTAGAAGACAGGAGTCCAAATAAATGAAGAGGAAATAAGCAAACTACCTGAAAAAGAATTCAAAATAATGATAGTAAAGATGATTAAATACCTTGAAAACAAAATGGAGAAAATGCAAGTATCAATTAACAAGGACCTAGAAGAATTGAAGAATAAACATACAGAAAAAAAGAACACAATTACTGAAATAAAAAAATACTCTGCAAAGAATCAATAGCAGAATATGTGAAGCAGAAGAATGAAGCAATGAGCTGTAAGATGAAATGGTGGATACGGCATCTGAAGAGCCGAATAATGTAAAAAGGATGAAAATAACTGAGGATAGTCTCACAGACCTCTGAGACAATATCAAACACAGCATCATTCAAATTATAGGGGTCCCAGAAGAGGAAGAGAAAAAGAAAGGGTAAGAAAAGATTCTTGAAGAGATTATAGTTCAGAATTTCCCCAACATGGAAAATAAGATAGTCAATCAAACCCAAGAGGCACAAAGAGTCCCATACAGGATAACCCCAAGGAGAAACACACCAAGACACATACTATCAAACTAACAAAGACTGAACACAAAGAAAGAATATTAAAAGCAAGGGAGAAGCAACAAGTAACATAAAAGGGAAACCCCATATGCTTAACAGCAGAAACACTGCAGGCCAGAAGGGAATGGCAGAATATATTTAAAGTACTGAAAGGGAAAAATCTGCAACCAAGATTACTGTACCCGGCAAGGATCTCACTCAAAATTGATGGAGTAATAAAAAGCTTTTCAGGCAAGCAAAATTTAAAAGAATTCAGTACTACCAAACCAGCTTTACAACTAATGTTAAAGGGACTTATATGGTCAAGAAATACAATAAAATAAAAAAAGATCTACAAAGTCAATCCCAAACTATGAAGAAAATGGCAATAGGAACATATACATCAGTAATTGTTTTAAATGTAAGTGGATTAAATGTTCCAGCCAAAAGACACAGACTGGCTGAATGGATACAAAAATAAGAGCCATGCATATGGTGTCTACAAGAAACACACTTCAGACCTAAAGACACATACAGACGGAAAGTGAGAGGATGGAAAAATATATTCCATGTAAATGGGAAGCAAAAGAAAGCTGGAGTAGCAATCCTCATATCAGACAAAATAGACCTTAAAATAAAGAAGATTATGAGAAATAAGGAAGAACACTACACATGATCAAGGGATCAATCCAAGAGGAAGATCTAACAATTATAAATATCTATGCACCCAAAATAGGAGCACCTCAAAACATAAGACAAATACTAACAGACATAAAAGGGGAAACTGACATTAGCACACTATTAGTAGGAGACTTTAACACCCCATTCAAACCAATGGACAAATCATCAAACAGAAAAATAATAAGGAAATGCAAGTCTTAAATGATACATTACATGAGATGGATCTCATTGATGTCTTCAAGACATTCCATCCAAATGCAGAAAAATGCACCTTCTTCTCAAGTGCACATGAAAAATTATCCAGGATAGATCACATCTTGGGTCACAAATCAAACCACAGTAAACTTAAGAAAATTGATATTGTATGAAGCATCTTTTCTGACCACAATGCTATGAGACTAGATAACAATCACACACACACACACACACACACACACACACACACACACACATACACACACACACACCTGTAAGAAGCAAAAACACATGTAGATTAAACAACATGTTTCAAAATAACCAAGAGGCTACTGAAGAAATCAAAAAGGAAATTTAAAAAAATTCTAAAAACAAATGACAATGAAAACATGAGAACTCAAAACCTATGGGATTCAGCAAAAGAAGTTCTAAGAGGAAAGTTTATAGCAATACAATCCTACCTCAAGAAACAAGAAAAAAGTCAAATAGAAACCCTAACTTTACATCTAAAACGGTTGGAAAAAGAAGAGCAAAAAAACCCAAAATTAGTAGAAGGAAAGAAATCATAAAGATCCAAGCAGAAATAAATGAAAAAGAAATGAAAAAAAGAGAGAGAAAGAGAGATTGATAAAACTAAAAGCAGGTTCTTTGAGAAGATAATAATAATAATCATAAAGAGACAAACCTTTACCAGGCTCATAAACAAAAAAAAAAAGAGAGAGAAGAATCAAATCAACAAATTTAGAAATGAAAAAAGAGAAGTTACAAAAGACAGTGCAGGAATACAGAAGATTATAAGAGGCTAATATGAACTATATAGTGATAAAATGGATAACGTGAAAGAAATTGTCAGATTCTTAGACAAATTCAATCTTCCAAGACTGAACCAGGAAGAAATAGAAATTGTGAACAATGCAATTACAACCACTGAATTGAAGCTGTGATCAAAAATCTGACAAAAAACCAAAAGCACAGGACCAGATGGCTTCAGAGGAGAATTGTGTCAAACATTTAGAGAAGAGATAACACCTATCCTTCTAAAACTCTTTCAGAATTTCCAAACTCATTCTATGAGGCCACCATTACCCTGATACCAAAACCAGATGAAGACAGCACGAAAAAAAGAAAATGACAGGCCAATATCACTGATGAACATAGATGCAAAAATCTTCAACAAAATTTTAGCAAACAGAATTCAACTACACATCAGAAAGCTCATACACCATGAGCAAGTTGTGTTCATTCCAGGGATGCAAGGATTCTTCAATATATGCAAATAAATCAATATGATATACCATATTAACAAATTGAAAGACAAAAATCATATGATAATGTCAATAGATGCAGAAAAAGACTTTGACAAATTTCAGCACCCATTTGTGATTAAAACTCTTCAAAAAATGGCCATAAAAGGTGCCTACCTCAACCTAGTAAAGGCCACATATGATAAGCCTACAGGAAACATTATCCTCAATGGTGAAAAACTGAAAGCATTCCCTTTAAGATCAGGAGCAAGACAAAGGTGTCCATATTTACCTCTAATATTCAACGTGATTTTGGATGTCCTAGCTACAGCAATCATAGAAGAAAAAGAAATAAAAGTAATCCAGATCAGAAAAGAAGTAAAGCTCTCATTATTTGCAGATGACACAATATTGTACATCAGTTCAGTTCAGTTCAGTCACTCAGTTGTGTCCGACTCTTTGCGACACCACAGACCGCAACATGCCAGGCTTCCCTGTCCATTACCAACTCCTGGAGTTTACCCAAACTCGTGTCCATTGAGACGGTGATGCCATCCAACCATCGCATCCTCTGTCGTCCCCTTCTCCTCCTGCCCTCAATCTTTCCCAGCATTGGGGCCTTTTCGAATGAGTCAGCTCTTCTTATCAGGTGGCCAAAGTATCAGAGTTTCAACTTCAACATCAGTCCTTCCAATGAATTTTCAGGACTGATCTCCCTTAGGATGGACTGGTTGGATCTCCTTGCAGTCCAAGGGACTCTCAAGAGTCTTCTCCAACACCACAGTCTAAAAGCATAAGTTCTTTGGCACTTAGCTTTCTTTATAGTCCAATTCTCACATTCATACAAGACCACTGGAAAAACCATAGCCTTGACTAGATGGACCTTTGTTGGCAAAGTTATGTCTTTGCTTTTTAATATGCTATCTAAATTGGTCATAACTTTCCTTCCAAGGAGTAAATGTTTTTTAATTTCATGGCTGCAATCACCATCTGCAGTGATTTTGGAGGCCCCCCCCCCAACCAAAAAAATAAAGTCTGACACTGTTTCCACTGTTTCCCCGTCTATTCCCCATGAGGTGATGGGACCAGATGGCATGATCTTAGTTTTCTGAGTGTTGAGCTTTAAGCCAACTTTTTCACTCTCCTCTTTCACTTTCATCAAGAGGCTTTTTAGCTCATCTTTACTTTCTGCTATAAGGGTGGTGTCATCTGCATATCTGAGGTTATTGAGATTTGTCCCGGCAATCTTGATTCCAGCTTGTGCTTCTTCCAGCCCAGCGTTTCTCATGATGTACTCTGCATATAAGTTAAATAAGCAGGGTGACAATATACAGCTTTGACGTACTCCTTTTCCTATTTGGAACCAGTCTGTTGTTCCATGTCCAGTTCTAACTGTTGCTTCCTGACCTGCATACAGGTTTCTCAAGAGGCAGATCAGGTGGCCTGGTATTCCCATCTCTTTCAGAATTTTCCACAGTTTATTGTGATCCACACAGTCAAAGGCTCTGGTACAGTCAATAAAACAGAAACAGCCTTAACCATAGATACTATATATAGAAAAACCCTAAAGATAATATCAGAAAATTACTAGAGCTCACAGTGAATTTAACAATGCTGCAGGATACAAAATCAATACAGAGAAACCACTTGTGTTTCTATACACTAAGAATGAAAAATCAGGAACAGTAATTAAAGAATCAATCCCATGCACCACTGCAACAAAAATAATTAAATATCTATGAATAAACATATTTAAGGAGATGAAAGAACTGTACACAGAAAACTATAAGACACTGATGAAAGAAATCAAAGATGACATAAACAGATGGAAAGATATTCCATGTTCCTGGGTAGGAAGAATCAATATTGTGAGAATGACTATACTAGCAAATGCAATCTACAGATTCAATGTGATCTCTATCAAATTACCAGTGGCATTTTTCACAGAACGAGGAGAAAAACTTTCACAATTCATATGGAAACACAAAAGACCCCAAACAGCCAAAGCAGTCTTGAGAAAGAAGAAAGCTGGAGGAATCAACCTTCCTGACTTCAGATTATGCTACAAACTTGTATTCATCAAGACAGTATGTTACTGGCACATAAACAGATATATAATCCAATGGAACAATATAGAAAGCCTAGAAATAAAACCATACATCTATGGGTACCACATTTTTGACAAAGGAGTTAAGAATATACAACGGGGCAATGATGATCTCTTCAATAAATGTTGCTGGGAAAACTGGACACCTACATGTAAAAGAATGAAATTAGAACACTTCCTAACACCATACACAGAGATAAAGTCAAAGTGGAGTAAAGACTTAAATATAAGACCAAAAACTATATAAAACTTTTAGAGGAAAACATAGGCAGGACTCTCGATGACATGAGTCAGAACAAGATCTTCTGTGACCCACCTCCTAGTGTAATGGAAATAAAAACAAGAGTAAACAAGTGAGATCTGATTAAACTTAAAAGCTTTTGCACAGCAAAGAAAATTATAAGCAAGGTGAAAAGACAACCCTCAGAATGGGAGAAAGTAATAGCAAATGAAACAATTGACAAAGGATTCATTTCCAAAATATACAAGCAGCTCATGCAACTAATGCCAGAAAAACAAACAGCCTGATCAAAACGTGGGAAAAAAGACCTAAACAGACATTTTTTTTTTCCCAAAGAAAACGTACAGATGGCTAACGAACAAGTGAAAAGATGCTCAACATTGCTCATTATTAGAGAAATGCAAATTAAAACCACAATGAGACATCACCTCACACTGATCAGAATGGCCATCATCAAAAAGTCTCCAAACAATAAATGGTACAGCAGGAGTAGAGAAAAGGGAACAATCTTGCACTGTTTCTGAGAATGTAAATTGATACAACCACTAAGGAAGAAGGTATGGTATGGAGATTCCTTTAAAAAGCCATATGACCCAGCAATCCTGCCCCTAGGCATATACCCTAAGGAAACCAAAATTGAAAAAGGCACATGTACCTCAGTGTTCATTTCAGCACTATTTACAATAGCTAGATCATGGAAGCAACCTAGATATCCATTGACAGAGGAATGGGTAAAGAAACTATGGTACATATATACAATGGAATATTACTCAGCCATTAAGATGATTGCATTTGAATCAGTGATAATGAGGTGTATGAAGCTAGAGCCCATTATACAGCATGAAGTCCAAAAGAGAAAGAAATATTGTATACTAATGCAAATGTATTAAATCTAGAAAATGGTACTGATGAATTTATTTGTAGGGCAGCCATGGAGAAAGAGACATAGAGAACAGTCCTATGGACACAGGGGATGGGTGGGGAAGAGGGTGAGATGTGTGGAGAGAGCAACATGGAAACTTACAATTTCATATGTAAAATAGCCAATGGGAATTTACTGTAGGACTCAGGAAACTCAAATAGGGGCTCTGTGATAACTTAGAAGGATGGGATGGGGAGGGAGATGGGGAGAATATTTGGGAGGGAAGAGACGTGTGTGTGTATCTATGGCTGATTCTTGTTGATGTTTGACAGAAAATGACAAAATTCTGAAAAGCAATTATCTTGCAATTAAAAAATAAAGTTACAAATAACTAATTGACATTAACATTGTTTGATTTTTTTAATTCACCAGTCTGATTGAAATATTGATACTCTATATCTGTGTGGGTGTGATGTTTGTGCATGTGTATGTGTATGGTTTAAATTAGGCATCCAATTAATCAGTCATCTCTGCTGAACTTGTCTGACAAAATACCTGCTGTAACAACTGAATAACATGTCTTTTTTGAAAGCATATCCAGATAGATACCAGTGGCATCTATTCATAAGCTGGCTGTCTTGTTATGTCACTATTACATTGTCAAGCCCACAGTAGAGCTGTGGCTTTGCAAATCATTGAAGCTTTGAAGTTTTTGAAATGTGTTTATCTTATCAGATCATGGTTGCAATATCCCACTTAACTAAGTCACTGTCAACTTGGGGACTGACAAATGTCTTCTGGAAATTGTTACACTATTCATTCATCAGAGGAACAAGATAATTAAGTCATACATTAGCTCTGATGCTTGCTTCAATGTGTGCTAATTTTTATATCCTACCATTGGTGTGTTTGTTGCTCAGAGAAACCTCTGATGGATATGTGAGCAGTCATAGCTACCTCAAGGCTTAAATGCCCTGGAAGCCTAAACTGAGACCACTGTATTTATCCTTCTGTTTTCAATTGTTTTAACTTTCACATACAACCTGGGTCTTCAGTACAACCACTCAAGCTAAATTATTTCTTCTTGTTGTTCCCATAACCCTTTTCCTATCATATTCCTTAGCACAACATATTATAAGAATTTTTCTGGCTCTTCTACTCTAACATAATATCTTCAATGTATTGGATTATATCTTACTTAATTTTGTTTCCATTACACAAGCCTACTGACTGCCATGAAAAATTGGTTAATACATAATGGATATGTTAATTAAATAATTGTACTTCTGCTTTATCAAATTTGGTATAGATGATAGAATAATAATACTATTTAAAGAGAAAGTCTGAAAATAATTTATTAAGTAAATTGTGTGATAAAACATATTAGAAAAGATGTGATCACCTAGATTTAAAGCCATGAACGAAGGTAGTGGAGGTGATGCAATTCCAGTTGAGCTATTTCAAATCCTAAAAGATGATGCTGTTAAACTGCTGCACTCAACATGCCAGCAAATATGGAAAACTCAGCAGTAGCCACAAGACTGTGAAATGTCAGTTTTAATTTCAATCCCAAATAAAGGCAATGCCAAAGAATGTTCATACTACCACACAATTTCATTCATCTCACGTGCTAGCAAAGTAATGCTCAAAATTCTCCAAGACTTCAACAGTACATGAATAATCAAAATTCCCCAAGCTTCAACAGTACATGAACCGTGAACTTCCAGATTTTCAAGCTGGATTTAGAAGAGTCAGAGGAATCAGAGTTCAGATTGTCAAGATCCTTTGGATCTTAGAAAAATCAAGAGTTCCAGATAAACATCTACTTCTGTTTTATTAACTACGTGAAAGTCTTTGACTGTGTGTATCACAATAAACCATGGAAAATTCCTCAAGAAATGGGAATTCCAAATCACCTTACCTGACTCCTGAGAAATCTGTGTGCAGGTCGAGAAGCAACAGTTAGAACTGGACATGGAATAACAGACTGGTTCCAAATTGGGAAATGAGTACATCAAGGCTGCATATTATCACCCTGATTATTTAACTTATATACAGAGTGCATCATGTGAAATGCCAGGCTGAATGGAGCTCAAGCTGAAATCAAGATTGCCAGGAGAAATATCAATAACCTCGAATATGCAGATAACACCACCCTTATGGCAGAAAGTAAA
Organism: Cervus canadensis; assembly: GCF_019320065.1. NCBI lineage: Eukaryota > Metazoa > Chordata > Mammalia > Artiodactyla > Cervidae > Cervus > Cervus canadensis. The sequence goes on from NC_057396.1 coordinate 10,843,319, forward strand.
GAGCCTCTTGATGGAAGTGAAAGAGGAGAGTGAAAAAGGTGGCTTAAAGCTCAACATTAAAAAAACTAAGATCATGGCATCTGGTCCCATCACTCCATAGCAAATAGATGGGGAAACAATGGAAACAGTGACAGACTTTATTTTCTTGGGCTTCAAAATCACTGCAGATAGTGACTTTAGCCATGAAATTAAAAGACTCTTACTCCTTGGAAGAAAAGGTATGACCAACCTAAACAGCATATTAAAAAGCAAAGACATGAATTTCCTGACAATGGTCCATATAATCAAGGCTATGTTTTTTCCAGTAGTCATGTATGTACCTGAGAGCTGGACTATAAATAAAGCTGAGCACTGAAGAATTGATGCTTTTGAACTGTGGTATTGGAGAAGACTCTTGAGAGTCCCTTGGACTGCAAGGAGATCAAATCAGTCCATCCTAAAGGAAATCAGTCCTGAATACTTACCAGAAGGACTGATGCTGAAACTGAAACTTCAATACTTTGGCCACCTGATGTGAAGAACTGACTCACTGGAAAAGCCCCTGATGTTGGGAAAAATTGAAGACTGAAGGAGAAGGGGACGACAGAGGATGAGATGGTTGGATGTCATCACTGACTTGATGGACATGAGTTTGAGCAAGCTCCAGGAGTTGGTGATGGACAGGGAAGCCTGGTGGGCTGCAGTTCATGGGGTCACAAAGAGCTGGACACAACCGAGTGACTGAACTGAAACATGTTTAAGCCTGGACTATGTCATTTGTGAGCAAAATAAATTTTGAAAATAATTTCACTTTTCTGTTATCTCAACTAAAAAATCAAAATTTCACAATGTCTACAACCGAGGCTTACTGTACAAAGAAATTTAGGAATCTTTTAAAATTATTTGTGAACTATAATATACAGCTCAGAAGGAGATATTATTATGAGTTTTACCACTGTTAACATAGTCAAATTTCAATTTTTCTCTTCCTACATCTATTTTAAGCCCTTGTCATCATTGATCTCTTCCTCCTTGAAATAGTTTGGTCTTCTCTATATCCATCTAGTTATTTTTTTCTCAATAACTCTTGCTTTTATCTCCACATGTCTCTGATTTTTTAAAGCTGAAGTCCAATCTTATATATTTTACTCTATCTAAACTTAACTTTTGAGGGGATCTCATTCAAATGTATGATTTTAAATTTCACCCGAATACTAAAGATTCCTAAAGATTTATTTAAAATCAAGCAATCTCCCCTGAGGGCTTTCCAGTTGGCTCAGTGGTGACAAATATGTCTGCCAATTCAGGAGAGGCCAGAGACTCAGGTTTGATCCCTGGGTTGGGAAGATCATCTAGAGTAGGAAATGGCTACCCGCTCCAATACTCTTGCCTGGAAAATTCCATGTACAGAGGAGCCTGGTGGACTACAGTCCGTGGCATCATAAAGATTTGAACACGACTAAGCATGAACGCACCACACATTATCTCCCTTGAATTCAGATTTACATATCTTTCCATTAGCCATCTCCACACGGATATTTAAAAGATATCACAAACCGAGCATGTAAAAAACTGAACTCCTGCCCTATCCATGACTCACCTTCATATAGTCCACCTACAGTCTTCTCACTGTTAACGGAAGCTTGACGCACTCAGGTATGGAACTCCCAAGTTTGTTAATCATCCTTTCTCTTACATTTCACATCGAATTTATCAGAAAATCATAATCACCTGCCATCTAAATATAAACTGTGTCTGACCACTTCCAGCACGTCCACTGACTGCCGCATCCTCATCCAAGCCATCATGATCTTTTGCTTAGATTATTATATCAGATTTCTTACCAACCTTTCTACATAAACTCTTTCCCTACTACTTGTCTCCTCAAAGTCTTTTTTATCTTAAAAATTGTAAAACTGAAAGTCTCTACAATGGTCAACTATCCCTATTTAATTTGTACACTCCCCCATACCATTACCATTATTATATATCTGATCTCATCCCAACTCAGTCCTAATTCCTTCCTCTACATCAGTCACACTATTTTTCAAACACACATCTGTCTTTCAGCCCCAAGGTCTTTGCAACTTTTGTTTCTTCTGCTTGCACGCCTTCCCCCTGTATATCCTCAAGATTCATTTCCTCACAGCATTCATGTCCTTATGCAAATGCCACCTTCCCAGTAAGGCCTTCTGTCACTATTCTATTGAAAATTGCAACTGCCAACATCCTATCAACCTTCCCTGTCTCGCTGTTTTCTAAAACATTTATCATGCCCTGAAGTTATTTACTTAAATATTTTGCTTCACTCCATGCAAGCAAGCATGTATATCTGCTTTATTAGTGACTGGTTCCTAGTGGATAATACAGATATAGGTCTGGTATAGAAAAGATACTCAGGAAGTGTTTATGAAGTGGATGAATGATTTATAATAAAGTTATACTCTCCAAACAAGTATTAATCACTCATTTTTTTGTATTTGTTTGTTTTTTCCAATGTCTTCCTTCACACCTATTTAGTAAAGACTACTATTCAGGATTACTCATGCCCACTTATCCTCTTTTGATAAACTGTTGAGCTATTGCTGTGTTAGTCGTTCAGTCATGTCTGACTCTTTGCAACCCCATGGACTGTAGCCCACCAGGCTCCTCTGTCCATGGAGTTCTCCAGGCAAGAATACTAGAATGGATTGCCATTCCCATCTCCAGGAGATCTTTCTGACCTAGGGATTGAACCTGGTCTCCTGTACTGCAGGCAGATTCTTTACCATTTGAGCCATCATGTAAATGTAGTTGAAAAAATATATACAGTGTTGAAACTTGCAAAATCATGACAAAGTGAAAAACATATTGATTAGGTACAAACATTACTTATTTTCAAGGGAAAGACCAGTATTAATGGGTATAATCATCTAAATGTATTACAAATTGTTAGAAGATAACTATGCTGAGAATATAAAACTAAATAGACAAATTTATATTAAAAAGTTAATAAATATTGTAATTTCATAAAGACTGCTGTGCCTAAAAATTTGGTGAATATGTAAATATCACAGCATATGTAAATCACTATATTTATATCACTTTCCTTGAGCCAAGCCAAATTTGTACACATCTCTTATTTAATATTTATTTGTTTATTTGACTGCACTAGACCTTAATTGTGGCACTCAGCGTCTCCACTCTTAATTGTAGTATGAGGTTGTGTCATGCGGGATATAGTTTCTTGATCATAAATCAAACCTCAACCCCCTGCACTGAGAGCACATAATCTTAGGAATTGATTATGACCACTAGGGATGTCCCCAGGTTTCTTTATTAGCAGTAATTTTATAATATGCATAAATAGTAGTGATAATTATATTTTCCCTTGACAACAGTCTACTTTAAAAAAAAAAAAAACTGGATTTTGAAACACCTTTAGATTATCAAAAAACCATGACCATAATACATAGTGTCCACATATGCCCAATTTCCCCTACTATTTACATCTTATATTAATATGGTAGACATCTAACAATTAATGAATGAATATTGGAACCATATACAAGAACTTGTGTCCTCGTACTTTGAAGTGGAAGTCTTTTGTTTTAGGAGGCAGACCCCCACCAGATGAAAACTACTGACTACAAGAACAGAGACCCTAAAGTTGAAAACAGAGAGTGAGAGATGTTGAAATTTCACCTTGACATCAACCAATCTAAGAATTGTCCCCTCCTTCACAATGCCTTTAAAACCCCTTTCCTGAAAGCAATGGGGGAGTCCAGGCTTGACCATGAGCTTGCCCATACTCCTTGCTTAATGCCCTGCAGCAAATGTCTGTAGATTGGCTTTACTGTACATGAGTGTATCCAAGTTTGGTTCATAACAATATTGATACCTTATTATTAACTATGGGCTTGCCTGGTGGCTCAGACAGTAAAGAATTTGTCTTCAATGTGGGAGACTTGGGTTCAATCCCTGGGTTGAGAAGATCTCCTGGAGAAGGTTAACAGAGACCCACTCAAGTTTCCTGGTCTGGAGAATTTCATGGACAGAGGAACCTGGCAGGCAACAGTCCATGGAGTCACAAAGAGTCAGACACGACTAAGCAACTTTCAAACATAGTTCATATTTTACCCAGCTTTCTCCTAATGCCTTTTCTATTCCATGATTCCATTCAGGATATCACATTGCATTTAGTAGTAATGTCCCCTTAGGTTCTTCTTGGCTGTTAGAGCTTCTCAAGACCTCCCTTCGTTTTGATGACTTTGGCAGTTTGATGATGATTGATCAAGTATTTTATAAATTTATTTCAATTGGAATTTGTCTAATGTTTTTGCCATGATTAGTCTGGATTTTAAGAGGAGGATCACAGAGGTTAAAGTGCTATTTTCATCACATCTTCTCAAATGTAAATATTCAGCATGATGTTGGTGAATAGTATCACTGTTAACTTTGATCACCTAACTAAGATAGTGTTTATCAGTTTACTTCAATGTAATTTTTTTTTCCTTGTTTCAAGTTGTACTCTTTGGAATGCAGTCAAAATTGTACCCATTCTTAAGGAATGAATGGTTATTTACATTGTGGCATTATTTTGTATGGAAAATTTGTCCATTATTCCATTGATTATTTATTCAATCATCTATATATCAATATGGACTCTTGGATACTTATTTTCTACCTTGTAATGTGATACTACTTTACTTATTGGTCTTTCCAGATTGTACTATTAATAATAGCTCTGGCTACTGGAAAATCTTTTAATTGACTCCTATGTCCCTTTGACATAACTTTATCATTGTGAGGGTTTTTGTTTGTTTTATTTTATTTTACTGTATTGTAGCTTTTTGGTTTTATTGAGCATTTTATTACTTTCTGGAACTGCAAAGTGTTACAGAGTCATCTTGTATATTCCCTGACCAGTCCAAGAAACAGCTATTTCTCCAAACAGCTTTGGTCCCTTTTGCTGAAGAATATTTTTAGAAACTTAGATTCAAGCACTAGTTGTTCATATTGCTGCTGGTTGTCTTTGGTTCTAGGTTATCTCAATTTTCAGTATAAGAATTTATATGTGTATAAACTAACCTATGACTTCCCAGCTGGTGCTAGTGGTAAAGAGTCCACCTGCCAATGCAGGAGATGCTAGTGGGCTCAGGTTCTGGGTCGGGAAGATCCCCTGAAGGAGGAAATGGCACCCCATTCCAATATTTTGGCTTGGAAAATTCCTGGGCAGAGGAGCCTGGTGGGCTAGAGTCCAGGAGGCTACAAAGAGTCAGACATGACTGAATAACTAAGCACACACACACATACTTACCTATACATATATACACATGCCTATAAATATTTCTATATGTAAGCATATGAATCTATATTATGCCAAATATGAGTCCATACTGATGTTTCTAGCTCTAATATAGTGCCATATGAATTACTCTAGCCTCCTTCCCTTGATAATCTTAATCAATCACTCAATTCAACAGTGAGACTAATGTGCATATTGAAGTACATTTTGGTCTTCTCCAGTTTTAAGCCATTACAGATAAAGCTGTAATAAATGTATGCATATAAGTTTCTGTTTGGAATTGTTTTGTTTTCTTGAATTCTAAGAATTGTGTGTGTGTGTGTGTGTGTGTGTGTGTTGAAAATATGTCCTCTCAAATGTGTTTTTAAAATATTTTGTCCCAAACTTTCTCTTTTGTTTTCATTCTCTTAATAATGTCTCTCACAGAGAAGAACTTTTAATTTAATAAAATCCAATTTATCAAATTTTTCTTTCATGGATTCTGCTATGGTGTTATTTCCAAGTCCTTATCAACAAATTCAAGGATGTATCATTATCTCCTATGTTTCCATCCAGAAGTTTTATGGTTTTGAATTTTAAATTCAGATCTATGATTCATTTTGAGTTAATTTTGGAAACAGTTATTAAATCTGTATCTAAATTCTTTTTTCATATTGTATGAAAATGTGTATGAAAATATTGTATGAAAAATCAGTCCTGTTCCTTCAAAGACTATATTTTCTTTATTGGATTGCCTTTGTACTTTTGACAAATATCATTTGAGTATATATGTGTGAGTCTATTTTTGTGTTCTCTTCATTGTCCCATTAAGCTACTTGCCTATTCTCTTATCAATACTACACAGTTTTGACTAGCGTAACTTTTTAGTAAGCCTTGGAATAGAGTAATGTGAATTCCAAATTTGTTTTCCTTTTTTTTTTCCCCAGTATTATGTTGATTCAGTTCAGTTCAGTTCAGTCGCTCAGTCATGTCTGACTCTTTGTGACCCCATAAACCTCAGCACGCCAGGCCTCCCTGTCCATCACCAACTCCCAGAATCCACCCAAACCCATGTCCATCGAGTCGATGATGCCATCCAACCATCTCATCCTCTGTTGTCCCCTTCTCCTCCTGTCCTCAATCTTTCCCAGCATCAGAGTTTTATCCAATAAGTCAGCTCTTCACATCAGGTGGCCAAAGTATTGGAGTTTCAGCTTCAACATCATCCTTCCAATGAACACCCAGGACTGATCTTCTTTGGGATGGACTGGTTGGATCTCCTTGAAGTCCAAGGGACTCTCAAGAGTCTTCTCCAACACCACAGTTCAAAAGTATCAATTCTTTGCTGCTCAGCTTTCTTTATAGTCCAACTCTCACATCCATACATGACCACTGGAAAAAACTATTGCCTTCATATAAACTTTATAATCAGTTTATTATACACCTAAATATATAACTCTCTGGAAATTTAAAGGTATTTCATTGAATTTCTAGATCAAGTTAGAAATAATTGATATCTTTCACCTTTAAATCCATGACCATGAAATATTTATCCATTTATTTAGATTTTTTACTTCCTTCATCACTGATTTGTAGTTTTCTGTACAAAGATCCCACACATAGTTTGTATGATCTGTAAGTGACTACTCTAGTCCCTGGTGGCTCAGAGGTTAAAGTGTCTGCCCGCAATGCGGGAGACCTGGGTTCGATCCCTGGGTCGAGAAAATCCCCTGGAGAAGGAAATGGCAACCCGCTCCAGTATTCTTGCCTGGAGAATCCCTTGGACAGAGGAGCCTGGTGGGCTACAGTCCATGGGGTCGCAAAGAGTCGGTCAAGACTGAGCGACTTCACTTTCACTTTCACTCTAGTTTAAAATGTTATCTTACATTATAAATTTAGCCTATAAATATAAATTTATGAAAGACCTATATTCATATTTGAGGAAAACCTCTTTAAATAATATTAATGCTGTATTTTATTTATAATTATATATAATACGTACTTAACTGTATAGTCAATGTCAAGGTATTCAAAGTACTATATAGCACAGTATACTAAGAATATCTGACTGTAGCTCAAGTAGCACTAGAATAGGAGTGAAAAGATTAGATGGAAAGTGATAGAATGGAAGCTAGTACTGGGTCAGCCACATGCTAGATGTATACCTGCCCCCAACTACTCCATAGTCATCATGGAGGTTGTATAAGATCCGTGAAAACATTTTATTAAATTTAAGTCTCCATAATATGTCAAGATAAATAAGTAGCATAGCCACCAACCTAGAAATAATTTTAGCAAATTTGTCTCTCATTTATTTAGTGGAGGATCTCATAAGTTTAAATTTTAGTGATCACTGAATGTTACATATTAAACTCACCACCCAGTCTACTTGTCTCTGCTCTAAACAAAATTCCTAAATCATGTTTTTTGTTGTTGTTGTTATGTTTAATTTGCATTTTTATTGAAGGATAATTGCTTTAAAGAATATTGTTGTTCTGTCAAATAGCAACATGAATCAGCTGTAGGTATACATATCTCCCTTCCCTTGTGAACCTCCCTCCCATCTCTCTCCTCATCCCACCCCTCTAGGTTGATACAGAGCCCCTGTTTGAGTTTCCTGAGCCAGACAGCAAATTCCTATTTGCTATCTATTTTACATATGGTAATATAGATTTCCATGTTACACTTTGCATGCATCGCACCCTCCCCTCCCCTCTCCCAAAGTCCATAAATCTATTCTCTATGTCTGTTTCTCTATTGCTGCCCTGCAGATAAGTTCTTCAGTATCATTCTTCTAGACTCTATCTATCTATCTATCTATCGATCGATCTGTCTATCTATCTATCTATCTGTTAGAATACAATATTTATATTTCTCTTTCTGATTCACTTACCTCTGTATAATAGGTTCTAAGTAAATCCACCTCATCAGAACTGACTCAAATTCATTCCTTTTTAGGGCTGAGTAATATTTCATTGTGCATATGAACCACAACTTCTTTATCCATTCATCTATCAATGGACATCTAGGTTGCTTCCATGTCCCAGCTACTGTAAACAGTGTTGCAAACAGCAATGGGATACATGTGTTTTTTCAATTTTGGTTTCCTTGGGATTTATGCCTAGGAGTGGGATTGCTGGGTCATATGGTGGTTTTACTCCTAGTGTTTTTGTTTGTTTGTTTGTTTTTTAAGAAATCTCCATACTGTCTTCCATAGTGGCTGTATCAGTTCACATTCCCAAAAACAGTGCAAGAGCATTCCCTTTTCTCTATACCCACTCCAGCATTTATTTTTTGTAGATTTTTTGATGATGCCATTCTGACCAGTGTGAGATGATATCTCATTGTTTTGATTTCCATTTCCATAGTAATGAGCAATGTTGAGCATATTTTCATGTGTTTGTTAGCCATCTGTATTTCTTCTTTGGAGAAATGTCTGTTTAGGTATTTTTCCCACCTTTTGATTGGGTTGATTGTTTTTCTGGCAATGAATTGTATGAGCTGCTTGTATATTTTGGGAATGAATCCTTTGTCAGTTGTTTCATTTGCTATTACTTTCTCCCACTCTGAGGGTTGTCTTTTCACCTTGCTTATAGTTTTCTTTGCTGTGTAAAAGCTTTTAAGCTTAATTAGGTCCCACTTGTTTACTTTTGTCTTTATTTCCATTATTCTATGAGGTGGGTTGGAGAAGGCAGTGGTACCCCACTCCAGTACTCTTGCCTGGAAAATCCCGTGGACGGAGGAGCCTGGTGGGCTGCCGTCTATGGGGTCGGACATGTCTATGGAGTCGGACACGACTGAAGTGACTTAACAGCATGAGGTGGGTCAAAGAGGATTTTGCTTTGATTTATGTCATCGAGTGTTCTGCCTATGTTTTCCCCTAAAAGTTTTGTAGTTTCTGGTCTTATATTTAGGTCGTTAATCCATTTTGAGTTTATTGTTGTGTATGGTGTTAGGAAGTGTTCTAATTTCATTCTTTTACATGTAGGTGTCCAGTTTTCCCAGCAACATTTATTGAAGAGGTCATCTTTGCCCCCTTGTGTATTCTTGTCTCCTATGTCAAAAATAACGTACCCATAGGTGCATATATATGGGTCTTGGGTTTGTATCCATTCAGCCAGTCTGTGTCTTTTGGTTGGAGCATTTAACCCATTTACATTTAAAACAATTATTGATATATATGTTCCTATTGCCATTTTCTTAATTGTTCACAGTTGATTTTGTAGATCTTTTTTTCTTCTATTGTATTTCTTGACGACATAAGTCCCTTTAACATTAGCTGTAAAGCTGGTTTGGTGATACTGAATTCTCTTAACTTTTGCTTGTCTGAAATACTTTTTATTTCTCCATCGTTTTGAATGAGATTTTTGTTGGGTACAGTAATCTTGTTTGCAGACTTTTCCCTTTCAGTACTTTAAATATATCCTGCCATTCCCTTCTGGTCTGCAACTCTTAAGCATATGAGGTTTCCCTTGAATGTTACTTGCTGCCTCTCCCTTGCTGCTTTTAATATTCTTTCTTTGTGTTTAATCTTGTTAGTTGTTAGTATGTATCTTTGTGTGTTTCTCCTTGGGTTTATCCTGTATGGGACTTCTTGTGCCTTTTGGACTTGATTGACTATTTCCTTTTCCATATTGGGAAAATTTTCAACTTCAATCTCTTCAAAAATTTTCTCATACTCTTTCTTTTTCTCTTCTTCTTCTGGGACCCCAATAATTTGAATGATGGTGCATTTGATACTGTCCCAGAGGTCTGTGAGACTATCCCCAGTTATTTTCCTTCTTTTTATTTTATTATGCTCTTCAGACGTTATTTCTACCATTATATCTTACAGCTCACTGATTTGTTCTTCTGCTTCACATATTCTGCTATTGATTCCTTCTAGAGTATTTTTAATTTCAGTAAGTGTGTTGTTTGTCGCTGTATGTTTATTCTTTAATTCTTCTAGGTCCTTTTTAATTGATTCTTGCACTTTCTCCATTTTGTTTTCAAGGTTTTTGATCATCTTTACTGTCATTATTCTGAATTCTTTTTCAGGTAGTTTGCCTAGTTCCTCTTCATTTATTTGGACTCCTGTGTTACTAGTTTATTCCTTCATTTGTGTAGTATTTCTCTGCCTTTTCATTATTTTTTTAACTTATTGTGTTTGAGATCTCCTTTTCCAAGGCTTCAAGGTTGACTTCTTTCTTCCTTTTGGTTTCTGTCCTGCTAAGGTTTGTCTGGTGGTTTCTGTAAGCTTTGTATATGATGAGATTTGTGCTGAGTTTTTGCTTGTTTGTTTTGTTGTTGTTGTTGTTTGTTTTTCTTCTGATGGGCATGGCTGAGTGAGGTGGTAATCCTGTCTGATGATTATTGGGTTTGTATTTTCATTTAGTTTGTTGTTTAGATGAAGTGTCCTACACAGGGTGCTACTGGTGGTTGGGTGATGCCAGGTCTTGTATTCAAGTGGTTTCCTCTGTGTGAGTTCTCACTATTTGATACTCCCTAGGGTTAGTTACCTGGTAGTCTAGGGTCTTGGAGTCAGTGTCCCCACTCCAAAGTCTCAGGGCCAGAACTTGGTTCAGGAACAAAGATTTCACAAGTGGTTTGTTATGGCATTGAGTGGGAGTAAATCAAATATCCAAAAAAGAGAAACCAAAGATGAACCCCAGACAAATGGCAGCTACAAAATCAGGCAAATAATAATTAAAATAGTGGAATATACCCATATACATATACAACCATGAGCAAAGTAAAAACAGCCCAACAAAAATAAAGTACAATAGACTGACCTGGCAAACAAAGAAAATAAAAAAATTTTATTTACCAATTAAGCACAAAACTAACTAAAGCATATATGACAAAACCCACTGGAAAAAAAAAAAAAAAGTGAAAAACAAAACAAAGCAAGATGCCAAGTGGGGATTAAAGCAATGAAAATAAAACTAACAAATATTTAGAGAGGAAAGGAAGAAAATAAAGAATTGATATTCAAAGTTAAACAGAAGTAGATGAAGAATACTTAAATATGTTAAAGATTAACTGCAAGGGGGAAAGGACAGTAGGAAAAGCAAATAGGAATAAATGTAGAGAAAATAATGATAGGCTTAAAAATTAAAATTAAAAAAAAGAAAAAAGAAAAACTCCACTGGACTGCAAAAGCCCTACGTAGATGCAGAGGCTTATAACAACAATAAAAAAAATGTGACTGAGAGAAAACAAACAAACAAACTCAAAAGCTTAATTAGATTTCATAGTACCAATAAAATTGACAACTACAATGGGTTGAGGGGGACAGAAAAAAACATCCAAAAGAATCTTCAAAACAAGTCAAAACATAAGAATAATAAATTTTTTTTTTTTTCTTGAGTAACTGCTGTCAGAGTCTTTTCCCTGGATGGGAGCCACAGTCCACCTCACCTCCCTAGGATGCCCTCCAACGCTGGACCTATTGTGGGAACAGCTGTGATCCTACTGTGTGTTCTTACCTCGAATCTGGTCCTATGCCTGTGTGTTCTTGCCTCGAATGTCCACAGCTACCAGAACTAGTGCATTTTCTTTTGTGGGAGCTCTCAGCGACCTTTTATATACTCCATAGACACAGAGTCTGCCTAGTTGACTGTGTGGCTTTAATCTGAAGCTTGTACAACAGGCGGAAACATTTTGTTGTCTCCCTTAGTCACACTGCCCCTGAGTTTTAATTGTGGTTTTATTTCCACCTCTGCATGTGGATGGTACACTGGAGTTTGCTCCTCAGGCTTTCTTGGAGGACTTGGGTTGCCCCTGTGAGGGCCAGGTGTAGAGGTGGTGCAGCTTCTTTGGGACTCTGGTGGCACCAAGTGAGCAGGGACATGGACTGCCTCCACTGCAGGTGTTACAGCCCTATCACAGTCTTTTCTCAAGCCTCTTGTAGCTGGCGGTCAGAAGGCCTCTTTGGCCAGTCTTTCTCCATAGCTCCACCCATTCTGGCACTTAAAGGGCTCCCTTGCCTGGGGTTCTTCCCTGTTGTTCCTCACATCAGGCTCAAAGAGAGGCTAACTAGCTGAGATCCTACTCTATAGTTCAGTGCCTCAGGTATTTGATGAGCCATCCTCTCTATTGTTCAGCTGGTAATGCTGGCCTGTGGGGAGAGAGAGGCTATGGTAATAGCTCCACCCTCTATGTGTGACTCAGCAATATCGCCTTGCTTCCATGGCTGCCTGACTTTCCTCCACAGGTATTTCCCACCACAGTCTCCTGCTTCACATCCCCTCGATCCATCTCTCCACACTGGACAGCAGCCCTCACCCTGGGATTGTTCCACAATCCCTGAACTCCATGTCCTAGCCTCTGCACCTTCCAGAGGACCTGCATCCCTGTCCAGGGTGTGCATGACTGCAGTTAGGAGTGTCTGGTTCTCGTTCCATTTAGGCTGCCACAGATCAGCTGTTGCACTCTCAGCTTTAAATATTTCTGCTGTGACTCAGACAATGCCCAATGTGGCGATTGGAACCCTGCTTCAGTTCCCGCCCTGTCCAAGGGCAGGTCTAGTCCTACTAACACTTCTGTTCCCCCCCTCCCCCCAGTTCCTTTGCCCTACTGAATTTTGCATGGTTCTATATATTCTTTTCCACTGGTCAGGTACTCCTGTCCACTCTCCACAGGTGTTCTGCATGCACTTCTGTGTCTGAAGGTGTCCACGGAGAGAGATGTACTCCACATCCACCTACTCCTCTGCCATCTTGTCCTGTCTAAATTTTCTTAATGTTTTTTCAGACAAAATTTAGTGTTTGAATATGTATTTATAGACACTCAGTGTGAAGAACAGCTGGTACATACTTAAAATAGTGTATTATATGTATCAATTCTCATTAATATTTAAAAACTCTCATTAAAAGGAGAAAAAGCCTTTATCCAAAGAATACTATTTCAAAGTTGTTGCATATTTGTAGGAGCACATATCACAAATGTATATTCAAATCCTATATAACAAATAGGAGAGTTACAAATGAGATCTAAAGGGAAACAAATCTTTTGAGTTGTGGTATATTTTTTATTTTAGAATTATAATGATCAACAGTGATCCATAACAGATCATTACACAAACTAGTAAATCCTCTGCTCTCATATCATAAGCACTTAAGAAGGACTTGGGGCCACATTGGTAATGTTTATACTTTACCTTGTCTTTATATCACCTGAGATATACATCTGTTGGACTGCAATATGCTTAATGTGCATTTCTATGCACGATTGCAACTAAAATCTATTGCCAAGGGTCTTAAAAATCCAATTGTCCCAACACTTCAAAAAAATTGAAATAGCCAAAGAAATCATAAACTGCAGGTATAATATTAGTGACACCAGATAACTTTTCACCTTAACAACTTGAGGAGAGGCAGTTGGTAGAATCTGGATCCTTTAAAAGTGGATCCTGATGTTTTTCTTCCATTTATACATAATGTGTTGAGTCACATCTGAGTCTCATTACTTACAAATAAAGTAGACATTATTTCTTGGCAAAGAGAGGTCAGAAAGCATCAGCAGATGGCCCTTAGTCTACTTTTCAACAAATATATAAAAAATGGAATTCTTATTCTTTTCATCAAATATGTAAAATTTACCTTTAGGAAGTTTTATATTATGAACATTATCATTTTTATAAATATATAGATTTAAATCCAACACATTTAGATTAAGTAACTTGTCCAAATTTTACAGTTTATGTATCTGGAATGTTAAGTATAATGATGGAGTTTTAAACTTCATATTATATAAGAAAACACTGCACCGAGATGCTAATGTTTAGGCAGTGATTTTAAGGATTTGCAAGCATTTCCTAGAGAGAGAAAAGACCTATGAGAAGTAGGCAGGCTTTTTTGTGGTAGTTATCAGAAATTTTATGAGTTGGTTGCAGTAAAAGGGTATAAAAATAAAGATAAGGAAGATGAACCACATATTTAGCCAAAATAAATAGCCATTCTTAGTTTGCAAAAGTATAAAGCCTATTTTAAGTGGTTTAGAATCAAGACTGACTAACTGACAAGAATCAGGTACAGAAAGGAATCCCTAATCCCTAAGGTACTACAGAAATCAAAATATTTTACAGCCTTTCCTGTTCATCTAAAGGAAGACTTTCCCTTCCTGGATATGTCTAGGTCTATGCTATTTAGAATCCATGTCAAATCATCGTATCTTTAGTCTTTACCTGGGTTATGAGGAGTTTAGGGGTACTTTATGTTACAGAATTATTTGAATTCTCATCTATTTAATGAGCTGATGGACAGTTCAGTTCAGTCAGTCATGTCTGAGTCTTTGCAACCCCATGGATTGCAGTTCACCAGACGTCCCTGTCCATCACCAACTCCCAAAGTTGCTCAAATTCATGTCCATTGAGTCAGTGATGCCATCCAACCATCTCATCCTCTGCTTTCCTTTCTCCTCCTGCCTTCAATATTTCCCAGCATCAGGGTCTTTTTCAGTGAGTCAGTTCTTCACATCAGGTGGCCAAAGTATTGGAGTTTCAGCTTCAACATCAGTCCTTCCAATGAATATTCAGGACTGATTTCCTTTAGGATTGACTGGTTGGATCTCCTTGCAGTCCAAGGGACTCTCAAGAGTCTTCTCCAACACCACAGTTCAAAAGCAGCACTTTGGTGAGCAGATGTATAACAAGCTTAAGGGAAGATGAACAAAGGAAATAATTACTGGCAGTCTTTATATATCCCTCTCGACCATAATATGAGAATTATAAGATTTAGCAAAGAAATTGTAATCTCTCAGAAGATTCTCCAGCTCTTTTAATAAGGTACTTTTTTTTCTAGTACTATATTAAGTTTTCTAACTTTTACATTTGTCTCCCAAATGATCTTGGTAATGTTAAAAATCCTGGACAAATTTCTAGGGATGTAAGAGCAGGAATCCTCACTTAGGACTTCACAGGTCCCATAAATACAGGCTAAAATATTGCTTGAGCTTACTCCAGATTGACTTTGTTTTCTGCTTGTTTGTTTTTGTTTTTGTTTTTGCTTTTGGCTAGACTGATGGGTTAAAGTCCACGGGGTCACTAAGAGTCAGGCATGCCTGAGCGACTAAACACAACACAACAGAATGTTTCAGGTTTCCCAGGAGGCACTAGTGGGAAAGAGTCTGCCTGCCAATATAGGAGACTCAAGATATGAAGATTCGATCCCAGGGTCAGGAAGATTCCCTGCAGTAGGAAATGGCAACCCGATCCAATATTCTTGACTGGAAAATTACATGGGCAGAGAGGCCTGCAGGGCTAGAGGCCATGGGGCTACCAAGAGTCGGACATGACTGAGCAACTGAGCACACGATAATATATTTCTACGATTCCTATATTATTATCTGTCTGGTTGATTTTCCTTTAACCATAGCACACATCAGGACTCTAAATTTAGGCATCGTAGGTATACTGTGGCAAAATTCTGCCATCCAATCCAATAAATATTTTTTCGAATGATGAATTTATCTAAATTAACCCCAAGTTCATTATCCGTTTCTGCTATAATTTTGTTTGGCAAATATGAATAGAGCATTAGTGTATGTTGGGCATATATTTCTCTTGCTTACTGTAGGCCTGGTAGTACTTTGCAAAGCCCTTTGTGCCAAGCTTTATACTATTAGCAAGAAATCATTCCAGGGGCCAGTGTCAGCCATTGAACACAAGAGTAAAATTTCAGCATATTGAGTATTGTTTGAATAAGAAGGATTTATTCTTTAAATTTTGGTTTAAGATTTTTGAGAAAAATATATGCACTTCAGTGAAATGTTGGGACATAATTGTTCAGATGTATTACTGACTCTCCCATATAAATAAAAATATATCGGCTATCAGAGTGATTAGGGTTTTTAAAGACAGCTGAACTTAAGTGAACCACAGTGACATAAATAGCACCAGGTGGAGATGAAAAGAGAATGGTACTGGGTATGAAATGATGAGGAAGGAAAGGATGACAATTTACTTTATGGGCTAAAGATATGCAACAAAGAATACCATAGTCTATTGGATGTTTTTGCTGTTTTTTTGCAAATAAAATATAAGATATGGAAAAAGTGACCTATTTAAACTAAATACAACATACTAAGCCATGGGCTGACTCACTTTTCTATAAAAGGCAAGATAGCACATATTTTAGGCTTTGAGGGGCATATAGCCTCTGATGATGTTGTTGTTGCTGCTCAGTCACTAAGTCGTGTTCAACTCTTAGCAAACCCAAGAACTGCAGCATGTCAGGCTTCACTGCCCTTCACTATCTCCCAAAGCCTGCTCAAACTCATGTCCCTTGAGTTGGGGATGCCATCCAACCATCTCCCCCTGTGTCAACTGCTTATCCTCTTGCCCTCTGTCTTCTCCAGTATTTTCCACGAGTTGCCTTTCACATCAGGTGGCCAAAGTGTTGGAGCTTCAGCACCAGTCCTTCCAATTAATATTCTTTGGATACATATTGGGATATTCAATGAATATAACCTTTGTTAAAACCACTCAACTCTGCTATTGTAATGTGAAAGTAGCCATAGATGATATCTAAACAAATGTCATGGCTATATTCCAGTAAATCTTTTTATTTATTTATTTATTTTTTTTAGAAAAAGTCATTTGACTGGATTTGGACTATAGGCCATTTGTTCTATACCGAAGGGCTTCTTGGATACTTCAGACAGAATTCTAAGAATATCAACCAATTACCTTGCCCTTGTATAATCTCCTCCCCTCTGAATGTAGGTGGTCCATTAATGCAATATGATAAATATGACAAAATATCACTACTGTCACTAAGTTACATTATATGGCAGAAAGAAGAGCATTTGCATGTGTTAATGCAAACACACAAACCCTTAAAATTAGTTTTCCTTAGCAAATAGAAGAGAAAGTAAAAGAGATTTGAAGCCTGTGAGGGAGTCAACACAATTATATTTTTCCACTGCTGAGACGGAGAAGACCTGTGACTAGGAACTTCAAGTAGTCTTAAGCTCTGAGAATAGTTCTCAGCTGACAGCCAGCAAGGAAATAGAGATCTCTGTACTAAAATCACAGGAACTGAATTCAGCCTATAACCTGAATGAACTAAAAACAGGTTTTTGTTTGTTTGTTTGTTTTCCCCCTCAGGGCCTCCAGGTAAAAGCCAACCTTGCCAACACTGAATAATTGATGCTTTTGGATTGTGGTGCTCAAGAAGACTCTTGAGAATCCCTGGGACAGCAAGGAGATCAAATCAGTAAATCCTAAAGGAAATCAACCCAGAATACACATTGGAAGGACTAGTGTTGAAGCTGAAGCTCCAATACTTTGGCCTCCTTTCTCCTCTCCAAAGATGGAGAGTTTGTTTGTTTTGTTTTGTTTTGTTTTTTTTTCCATCACTCTGTAGTTTTCATTATCTACTGTCCAAGCAACAGGAGTTCTCTCTTTGGCCTTTTAATTATCATGAGTTTGATGTGGATTGCATGTCTCTCTTATTTAAAGAATCTCTTCTTAAAGCTCAGTTAAAGGCTGTAATTCCTATAGGGTGGTAATTTACCATTCTACCCTTCTCTTATTATTTTTTAGCTTAGTTAGCCATTTCTAGTTTTGACCAAATTACCAATAGACTGGACAGAGCAGATGATGTGAGAATTTCAAGTCCAAGGTCTAACCCTTTAAAAGTCATAAGACAACTTCTGAAATCTAAAAAAGAACCATGTTTTATATGTTCACACAATTTAATCAAATTTCATTCAACTTTGATAAGAAACCCTTGAGGGAAGGCAACCAAGATCACTTTTCTTGCCCTCTGAGCCTTAGTGTAGTCTAAAGGTATAAATTTTCATTATTTTTCAGTATCCCTGAAACTGGACCCATTTGATCTTTCCAATTCATGTTTTGGCATCTCTGGGGTCAAAAAAGAAATGGATTAATTGATATAAATCAGGTAGCCTAGTGATAAGTCCCTACTTTTAAGACCTACTATATCCTTCTACTTTTCTGTCTATTCAATTAATTTTTGAGAGTTTGATATCAAAACTACAACTAAAAATAATTGTAATACATAGTGGAACTTTATGTAACTTTGTTCTGTATTTTCAAACTCTCCTCTAAATAAGTTATCATACTTTCATAATTATAAAAGATTTTTAACTTCAAATAATAATAATCTCATTTTTATTTTGTGGAAGATGTTTAATGATATCCCAAAAGTTTGGAAACTTTGTTTTAGAGCAGGTATCAGCAAGCTATAACTCATGAGCCAAAGCAGGCATGCCCCCTATTTTTGTGAATAAAGTTTTACTTAAAGACAGGTATGTCCATTTGTTTTTGTATTATTCAAGGTTGCTTTCACAATATAGAGTTGAGTACTTGTAACAGAGACCATATGACCTAAAAAGCAGAAGTATTTGTTATCTGACCCTTTACAGAAAAAGAGTATGGGCTCTGAAGTCAGCCTTCCTGGGTTCAAATACTTGTTCTATTGCTTATCATCTGTGTGATTGTAAATAAGATACTTAACTTTTTGTGCCTTTATTTGCTCATGTGGTATTCCAATCTATGTACAACACATAACTACTCATTTTGTTGAGAAAGACTTTTAGGTATTATCTAAAACATAATCACATTAACCACCATTCTTGGCCATTTACGCTGAACCAGGCAGAATGTAAAATGCTTTGGACCTGTCTCATTTAATTATTAAAACACTCTTAGGAAGCATTAATTTCTAGATTAGAATAACATGAAGGTAAAAGCTTACATTCATTTTTTTTTTGAGCTTTTTTTTTTCATTTTTATTTTATATACATACTTTCATAAGTCTCGACTGATAATATGTTCAGGATTTAGATAATCGCAGTTGCATTTTCCTCAAAATACTATAGAAAGGAGAACAACTATTAATTATCATGGCTTATATATCCACAAACACTTACTTTCTAAACGTAAGAGAGAAATCTTGGTCAGTCTGTAACATTTACTTAAAGCTAGATTAGCGGTCTAAGCTCAATTTAGAGGGAAGTTATGAATGACTTCAAGTGGTTCTGGAGGTCTCCGAACTAGACAGTAGGACTGCTCAGCATAGCAGGGAATCTTGGAGGGCATTGTGAAGGGTGCAGAGCTTGTGAATGAGCTAAGTCTATGAACTGTGACCACATTAATAATATCATCTCCATTTTACAGATACCAAAACTCTGGTAGTTTACCAAGTTTTTTTCAATGTTATATAAGAATAATTTCAGTTTTTGTTGTTGTTGTTTTCTTTAATCTTAGGTTTTCCATTTCTTAACCATTTCTCTACATTGCTCTCCAAGAAGTACACACTTGCAAAATTCTACCTCTAAGTAGTATACTAATCTTACCTATGCCTCATGGCATTAAAAAGGACAATCTCATAGAAATGAGGTAATCAATTATATTCTGTTCAGCACACATTTAAAGGGTAGCAGCTGCATATAATTTTGCACAGTGCTATGAAGATATAGACATACTAACTTGGCCCTCGAGGAGTTCAGGATCTAGAAAATATAGACACAACATAAATACAGAGGATGACAGTTATAAATGCTATAAGTACAATCAATATGTTCTAATAAGGCCTTCAGCAAGGATAAGGTAAAGATCTCCATTGCCATGTTAGTATACTGTTGCTGTTCATTATGATACTAAACTGTAGTTACCTTGAACATATCAGTATCAGAAATTTTGCTAGTTTATCCACACAAGTATGATATATCAGTTCACTTGAATTTTTTATAAGAATAATGTTTTCTGAATTTTAAATGAATACTGGTTCTGAGCCATAGATGTATGCTATGGGATGTTTACCTTCCAAATCTGACAGAAAATTATCAAAGATTAATAAGTTGTACTGTGACTTACCCCACCAAAGATACATCAGCTCAGAAGTACAAGTGTGGCTGCTTCTAAGAAGAGTGTCTATAAATTAACAAGAAAGTTCCCAATTAGATTATAGATGATATACATTGCAATTCCTTACTTTTATCTGACTTTATATTTAACATGAAGAGATAAATCATGACATCCCTATCTAGAGCCAAACTAATATGTAATTCAATATGAAAACTTTAATATTTGTAGTTAGCACAAATGCTATAAAATTTTACTTAATATCATAATTCATTTCATGTTAAAAGGGAGCAAACCAGGTGTGTGTCAAAACTAAATTTTAACCTACATGACAACTAACATAGAATGCATCCAAATGAACAGAAGCAAGGTTATTCATACATTTAAAATAGTAAAATCACTCTGTACTGGATACAGTGCCATCTGTTTTAATAAACTAAAATAATCTGCAAATAGACTAAGAAGTTTAGGAACACTCAAAATAACCATCTAGGTCAGTTCAGTTCAATCACTCAGTTGTGTCTGAGTCTTTGCGACCCCATGGACTGGAGCTCACAAGGCCTCCCTTTCCATCACCAAATCCTGAAACTTGTTCAAACTCATGTCCATCGAGCCGGTGATGCCATCCAACAATCTCATCCTTTGTCGTCCCCTTCTACTCCTGCCTTTAATCTTTCCCAGCATCAGGATCTCTTCCAGGGAGTCAGTTCCTCTCATCAGGTGGCCAAAGTATTGGAGTCTCAGCTTCAGCATCAATCCTTCGAATGAAGATTCGGGACTTATTTCCTTTTTGATTGACTGGTTGGATCTCCTTGCAGTCCAAGGGACTCTCAAGAGTCTTCTCCAATACCACAATTCAAAAATATCAGTTCTTCAGTGCTCAGCTTTCATTATGGTCCAACGCAGATCCATATGTCTTTGTTTCCATTGTTTCCCCGTCTATTTGCCATGAAGTGATGGGACTGGATGCCATGATCTTAGCTTTATGAATGTTGAGCTTTAAGCCAGCTTTTTCATTCTCTTCTTTCACTTTCATCAGGAGGCTCTTTAGTTCTTATTCACTTTCTGCCATAAGGGTGCTGTCATCTGCATATCTGAGGTTATTGATATTTCTCCTGGCAATCTTGATTCCAGCTTGTGCTTCACCAAGGCTGGCATTTTGCATGATATACTCTGTCTGCATAGAAGTTAAATAAGCAGGGTGACAATATACAGCCTTGACATACTCCTTTTCCTATTTGGAACCAGTCTGTTGTTCCATGTCCAGTTCTAACTGTTGCTTCCTGACCTGCATACAGATTTCTCAGGAGGAAGTTCAGGTGCTCTGGTATTCCACCTCTGGAAGAGTGTTCTGAAGTTTGTTGCCATCCACATAGTCAAGAAAAAGAAATGCAAAAAAGCAAAATCTGAGGAGGCCTTAAAAATAGCTGTGAAAAAAAGAGAAGTGAAAAGCAAAGTAGAAAAGGAAAGATATACCCATTTGAATGCAGAGTTCCAAAGAATAGCAAGGAGAGATATGAAAGCCTTCCTCAGTGACCAATGCAAAGAAATAGAGGAAAACAATAGAATGGGAAAGAATAGAGATCTCTTCAATAAAATTAGAGATACCAAGGGAACATTTCTTGCAAAGATGGGCTCAATGAAGCACAGAAATGGTATGGACCTAAAAGAAGCAGAAGATATTAAGAAGAGGTGGCAAGAATACACAGAAGAACTGTACAAAAAAGATCTTCACAACCCAGATAATCACGATGGTGTGATCACTCACCTAAAGCCAGATATCCTGGAATGTGAAGGCAAGTGAGCCTTAGGAAGTATCACGATGGACAAAGCTAGTGGAGGTGATGAACTTCCAGTTGAGCTATTTCAAAACCTGAAAGATGATGCTCTGAAAGCACTGCACTCAATATGCCAGCAAATATGGAAAACTCAGCAGTGGCCACAGGAATGGAAAAGGTCAGGTTTCATTTCAATCCCAAAGAAAGGCAGTGCCAAAGAATGCTCAAACTACCACCCAATTGCACTCATCTCACACACTAGTAAAGTAATGCTTAAAATTATCCAAGCCAGGCTCAGCAATACGTGAACCGTGAGCTTCCAGATGTTCAAGCTGGTTTTGGAAAAGGCAGAGGAACCAGAGATCAAATTGCCAACATCCGATGGATCATTGAAAAAGTAAGAGAGTTCCAGAAAAACATCTATTTCTGCTTTATTAACTATGCCAAAGCCTTTGACTGTGTGGTTCAATAAACTGTGGAAAATTCTGAAAGAGATGGGAATACTAGACCACCTGACCTGCCTCTTGAGAAACCTGTATGCAGGTCAGGAGGCAACAGTTAGAACTGGACATGGAACAACAGACTGGTTCCAAATAGGAAAAGGAGTCCGTTAAGGCTGTATATTGTGAGCCTGCTTATTTAACTGATATGCAGAGTATATCATGAGAAAGGCTGGGCTGAAAGAAGCACAAGCTGGTATCAAGATTGCCAGGAGAAATATCAATAACCTGAGATATGCAGATGACAGCACCCTTATGGCAGAAAGTGAAGAAGAACTAAAGAGCCTCTTGATGAACGTGAAAGAGGAGAGTGAAAAAGTTGGCTTAAAGCTCGACACTCAGAAAATTAAGATCATGGCATCCGGTCCCATCACTTCATGGGAAATAGATGGGGAAACAGTGGAAACAGTGGCTGACTTTATTTTTCTGGGCTCCAAAATCACTGCAGATGGTGATTGCAGCCATGAAATTAAAAGACGCTTACTCTTTAGAAGGAAAGTTATGACCAACCTAGACAGTATATTAAAAAGAAGAGGCATAACTTTGCCAACAAAGGTCCATCTAGTCAAGGTTATGGTTTTTCCAGTGGTCATGTATGGATGTGAGAGTTGGACTCTAAAGAAAGCTGAGCGCCAAAGAATTGATGCTTTTGAACTATGGTGTTGGAGAAGACTCTTGAGAGTCCCTTGGACTGCAAGGAGATCCAACCAGTCCATCCTAAAGGAGATCAGTCCCGGGTGTTCATTGGAAGGACTGATGTTGAAGCTGAAACTCCAATACTTTGGCCACCTGATGCAAAGAGCTGACTCATTTGAAAAGACCCTAATGCTGGGAGTGATTGGGGGCAGAAGGAGAAGCGGACAACAGAGGATGGGATGGTTGGATGGCATCATTGACTCAGTGGATATGGGTTTGAGTGGTCTCTGGGAGTTGTTGATGGACAGGGAGACCTGGCGTGCTGCAGTTCATGAGGCTGCAAAGAGTTGGACACGACTGAGTGACTGAGCTGAACTGAACATAGTCCAAGGCTTTGGCATAGTCAATAAAGCAGAAATAGATTTTTTTTTTTTTCTGGAATTTTCTTGCTTTTTCAATGATCCAACCTATGTTGGCAATTTGCTATCTGGTTCCTCTGCCTTTTTTCAGTCCAGCTTGAACATCTGGAAGTTCATGCTTCACGTACTGTTGAAGCCTTATCTTGGAGAATTTTGAGCATTACTTTGCTAGCATGTGAAATGAGTGCACTTTGAAATTACCATCCAGGTAATCTGTAAGTAATTTCAGTGTTGATTATTTAAAGTTTGATAATTTAATGGAGGAGAATCTAATCAATTGAATTAAATATTAGGGACAATAAGAATGTTAAGGAAAAGAAAGGACAATTGAGAAAAACAGAGTGGAAAAGTGACAGAGTTTGAGAGAAGAACTAAGAGTGAAGGAAGTATTATAAGACTTTTTCCTGTAAAGGAGAGTCTAGGTTGAAAATATTGCAGTTTTCTTGGCTTGGCTATTTCTAACTTGATAACTTTTTTTCTTTCTTTTTTCACAGACCCATTTGAGAATTTGACTATGACTTCAGAAATATACACTGTTTCAGAAAGGTTATAGTTCTCCTAAATTCCACTTATGGGCTTGAGGTTAAGAAGACAGGTTATAGAAGCTGAAAATTCTTTCAGCCTCCTTAGTTGAGAAGAATTTTGCATACATTCTCAGTGTACCAGCAATGTCAGGTTTCTATGGAACAGACAGACTAAGATGTGTGGTTAATTTATCAATATAAATATTTTGTGGGGTTCTCTCTAGACTGAAACTTTTTCTTTATTTTTTTAGACTTCTTTTGGTTTGCTATAGATCTCATATATGAACCCTGAATCTCTGAAAATAATAACAGAAAGAAAAATACCAAATTTATTATCTACTGGTACTATTTATGCATGCAATGTTCTTGATTATAAAATGTACAAGCGCTCTACATATTTAATAATAATTACTTTCTCTAAAATGTCAAGGAATAATATTCCGAGTTGTCACTTATCTCAGTGAAATTTCTGAGTTTTTTCACAGCTATTTCCCCTTCCACAACCCCCAGCTCCCAGAAAGACTTTTCCATTTCCAAAAAATTTTGGTGAATTTTTCTTTAAATCCTGGTGTTCTCACCACTGAATTAAATATTCAATTAATTCATAAGAATTGTCCATGTTGCCCACATTTTTTCTCCTCCACAATTATATATTTAAAAAAAAAACTATTCTTCAATACACAGAAATATGTACAGAAAGATGCTATCATATTATCAAAATACCATCTATCTCAAGGAGAATTTATTGGTTAAATAAATAACATGCATATAAAATATATGTAATATATAGATTCTCCCTGGTGGCTCAGACAGTAAAGAATCTGCCTACAATGCAGGAGACTGGGCTTGATCCCTGAGTTACAAAGAGCCCCTGGAAAAGGAAATGACTCCCCACTCCAGTATTCTTGCTTGAAGATTTCCATGGACAGAGGAGACTGGTGGATTACAGTCCATTGGGTTACAAGAGTCTGACATGCCTGAGCAACTAACATATTCACTTTCATATAGTATATGATCAGTAAGTGACAACAATGTGGAGTCAATATCACTATTTCTACTATATATCGATACATAAACACACTCATATGCATGATCCATGTAAGCATATGCATACTAAAAATCACAGTTCAATATTTGTGAAAGGAAGGAAGAGTAAATCTCTCTGGAATTCCCTGAAGGATAAGTGACAAGGGCAAACGTGAATGTATTCACATTCAACCTGCCATAACGAGTAGTTCTAGCCAAGTTTAATACTTCTGTTCAGACCTTTGGCGAGGGTAATATATATATTTTTCATTCCAAATTGCTACCTAGAATAAGTGAAAAGCAAGAAGATCGGATCATCAACTACACCAGGGAGAAATGGCAAAGACCTTTCACACCTCTGTTGTCTTCTACTTATTTCAACAATACACAACACTGAATTTTTGCTAATGATGAGAGCTGAAGAGAGCTATTTCAAATCCTAAAAGATGATGCTGTGAAAGTGCTGCACTCTATATGCTGGCAAATATGGAAAACTCGGCAATGGCCACAGAATTGGAAAAGGTCCATTTTCTTTCCAATCCCAAAGAAAAGCAATGCAAAGAATGTTCAAACTGCTGAACAATTGCACTCATCTCACATGCTAGCAAAGTAATGCTCAACATCCTCCAAGCCAGACTTCAACAGTACATGAACTTCCAGATGTTCAAGCTGGATTTAGAAAAGAAAGAGGAACCAGAGATCAAGCTGCCAACATCCTTTGGATCATTGAAAAAGCAAGAGAATTCCAGAAAAAAAAAAAAAAACTACTCCCACTTCATTGACTACACTAAAGCCTTTGACTGTGTAGATCACAACAAACTGTGGAAAATTTTTCAAGAAATGGGAATACCAGACCACCTTGCTGCCTCCTGAGAAATCTGTGTTCAGGTCAAAAAGCAACAGTTAGAACTGGACATGGAACAACAAATTGGTTCCAAACTGGGTAAGAAGTAAGTCAAGGCTGTATATTGTCACCCTGTTTATTGAATTTATATGCAGAGTACATCATGAGAAATGCTGGGCTGAATGAAGCACAAGCTGGAATCAAGATTGCCAGGTGAAATATCAATAACCTCTGATATGCAGATGACACCACCTTAATGGCAGAGAGTGAAGAACTAAAGAGCCTCTTTATGAAAGTGAAAGAGGAGAGTGAAAAAGCTGGCTTAAAACTCAACATTCAATAAACGAAGATCATGGCATCTGGTCCCATCACTTCATGGCAAATAGATGGAGAGACAGTGTAAAGAGTGACAGACTTTATTTTTCTGGGCTCCAAAATCACTGAAGATGGTGATGTCAGCCATGAAATTAAAAGACGCTTGCTCTTTGGAAGAAAATCTATGATAAACCTAGACAGCATACTGAAAACAGGTTTTCCCAGTAGTCATATATGGATGTGAGAGTTGGACCATAAAGAAAGCTGAGCACTGAATAACTGATGCTTTTCAATTGTGGTATTGGAGAAGCCTGTTGATAGTCCCTTGGACTGCGAGGAGATCAAACCAGTCCATCCTAAACGAAATCAGTCCTGAAGGTTCAGTGGAAGGACTGATGCTGAAGTTCCAGTACTTTGGTGACCTGATGCAAAGAACTTTTCTTTGGAAAAGACCCTGTTGCTGGGAGAGATTGAAGGCAGGAGGAGAAGGGGATGACAGAGGATGAGATGGTTGGATGGCATCATTGACTTGATGAACATGAGTTTGAGCAAGCTCTGGGAGTTGTTGATGAACAGGGAAGCCTAGCATGCTGCAGTCCGTGGTATCGCAAAGTCAGACACGACTGAGTGACTGAACTGAGCTGAAGTGAACTGATGATGAGATAGAATCCTAACAGGAAAAAAAAAAAGAAGAAGAAGAAGAAGAGCTGCCTAGAAATGAGTAAAAACGGTGTGGTATTTGGAGAAGACTGAAGTTCAACACTATTCTGGGAAAACTGCAAGGAAGAGTAAAGAGAAAGTGATCCGGTCAAGACTTCCTGTGAAGCCACAAAAAAGGCCATCTTTGTTGATTTTTCATTAGTATATTGATACAGAAAATGTAAGATTTCTCAAAAATTCTCTTTGTCCATGTACAGTTTACCTGTTTAATATTTGACACATGCACTACACGGTTTGTATCCAAATGAAGCTTCTAAGACCAGGGTTCCTGCATACAGAATAGGAAAATTATGTGTTTTAGTGGCATATGTGAGTATTCACAGAGTATTTATATATCTAACAAAGAAGATAATTTTGAGAAATTTTTATCACTTTCCTGACCATGCACCTCTCTTTATCTTGAAAATCAGCATCAGAGGATACTACCTTCTTATTTCTCTCCAAGAATTTCCCATTCAATTCATCAGTTTCTCTCAATTCAGCTCATCATTTAGGATTCTTTACTGCTATTAATGGCAAACACTACTTACTCTCAAGTTCCAAATGGAAACCTTAAATTTATCTATGTTTCCAGGTAGCCATTAGTTTCAAACATTTATCAAGTCCTTTATATTTCAACTTCTGAATACACTTAAATCAACATTAATCGTTTTCAAACTTACTGTCACTCTCTTAGGTGTGTGCACTAGCCCACAAGCTGTTCTTTATGAGTAGAATTATATTTGATTTTTAACTAATTCTAAACACCAATCAAGATGTCTAAATTACACATTCCATGATTTCAAAGACCAAATTTTTCTTCTTGGTTGTTTTCCTATTAGAGTCTACCAGAATTTTTTTTTTTTAAATAAATGAATAAATAAATAACCTTCAGTATAATATATTCTAAAAACCTTCATTGGATTTAAATACCTATTTTTGTGTTGGCTCCAGAGCATATGTTTATAACAATATATAATCTTATAGTTTCCCATTTGTCTATTTCACTGACTAAATTTTGACACTGGCAAATAGGGTGTGCTCATTTAAGTTTCTAAAGTCAAAGAGAGAAAAGGAAGATATTCAAGATTTATTATTACAGTAGAATTGAGTATACAGAAACCATAGAAACAGTTCTCTCATTTGCTCTTCAGAATAGATACTAGTTTAAATATTTAACATCTGAAAATTTAATTGTTCAGCCTGCACTTGCAATCCTGCTGAGAAATTTCACAGAAAAAGTACTTCTAGTGTAGTACAAAAAGTCTTCAGATGCTGTGAGAAATGAGTTGTGGCAAGTTTAAGCAGTGATTTTTAAAGACTGTTGTTCCACAAAGAATCACCTAAGATGGTGGGTTAGTTAATCAGAAGGTGCTGCCATCAGTGTCTTCTAAGACCCTCCAAGTGATTCTAGGGCATACTAGGAGTCGATAACTGCTGAAGTGGAAGGACAGATTGACTAAGGCAAAATTGTAACAGAATATGTTATGTCTAGGGTATTCACCTTCTCTTCTTGAATTTTGTGATGCTAAGGGTTCTTAACTAGGAAAGAAGTAAGTTCTCATCCCATGGTTGATGGACCAACCTAATGCCTGTAACAGAACATTCACTCATTGTGGGGAGCAACTTATAAATATTATCTCACCTGGCCTCAAAACAATAATGTGATGATGTATTATTATCCTTACTTTGCAGATGAAAAAAATGAGTCTCAGTAAATTTAAGCAACTTTTCCATGCAATACATAACAGATTCAAGAGTGTAGACTGATCCATCTGACTCTGAAGTTCATGCTCATAGCTATTCTACTTCTCTTTCTATAAACACAACTTGAATAGTTTCATCCAGGGAGTAAGAGAGAGCAATTATACTTTTTATTCTGTTTAAAGGCCAGGCATGTTAAAGGAAAGGATATAGCTTCCTCCACAATAAAATTTGGTAATATTCAGACAGTCAGCAATAAATGATGTAATGGTCCTTTTCCCATCAGTTTCTTCATTAGTAAATCTATATGTGAGGTTTCCCAGATTTCCTAACTCCTGTCTGAGCTCTCATGTTCTGAAGAGGTGACTTCGAGACAGAGTGAAAAATTAATGATCTCTTTATTTTCTTTGGCTCTTTCCTTCTGGTCATGTAATAAAGGCTAATTTGCAAGACCCTCCTTGGCATCCTTAACATCTGTATAGCTTCAAATTGGCAGCAGGTCTCAAATGCAGACAGTGGTTGGGGGTGGGGTTGTTCAACTGGAAATGTTCCATATTATCTAATTTATGTATCTAAATTATGTATCTGAATGTACCTAGTATCCTATACATAGTGTGTGTGTGTGTGTGTGTGTGTGTGTGTGTGTGAAGTTGCTTTAGTCATGGCCGACTCTTTGTGACCCTATTGACTAGGGCCTGCCAGGCTCCTCTGCCCATGGGGATTCTTCAGGTGAGAATACCAGAGTGGGTAGCCATTTCCTAGATTTTTCCCCACCCAGGGATTGAATCTCCTGTGGCTCCTGTATTGCAGGTGGGTTCTTAACCAATATGATTTTTTTGCTTGAAACTATTGTGTTCAGGAATAGTGGTAATACTTACTGATTTTTTGATGGATTTTATGAAATGTTTGTTTGAAACCTCTGTTGCACTTGTTAAATTTGTCTTATTTGATGATTAAATATACAAACATACTCTAAGTGAGAGCTCACTTACTTTTCCCATTGAACATGCCAGAAGGACTGACTTCCTGAAAGGCCATTATCTCATTCTAGACTTGGATTATTGTAGTCCATAGTTACCAATTGATCAAATGGTACAAGGTTAATGTTTCTTAAGTACAGAAATAATAAGCAAATATCCTAAGAAATAGCACACTATTTGACAATATAGATCAAAGGGCAAGGCAGCAGGACATATTCTCTGATCTGTAACATCTAAGGACTTGAATACATTACAAGTGATTTCAAATCACAAAAAAAAGGGGGGGGGAGTTTAAGATTAGAGTAAAATTATGGATGGAAAGTAAGAACTTGAAATGTGAGGTGAGACCAATAATTGTTTTACCTTCTAGGAAAACAATTTGAGTTAGAGAAGCTGCTTTCTAAAAAAAGAAAAAAAAGTGTTTTCCTGAGAAGATCTGACTGATTTTCCTTAATTACAGAGAAGAGGTAGAGTATTATCATCAAAAACACCTTCATTTTTTACTCCTATAATAGTTTTTGTCTTTTACCTTAAGAAATAATGAAAAACTATTTGATGATTTTGTATTCAAAGTGTGAGGAGTGTGTGTAGTTGCTTGGTCGTGTCTGACTCTATGGGAGGGATGGAAAGGGCAAATTCACAGTCTGCTCAAGACAACCACAGTTCTCTTCCTGTCCTCCTCAAAAGCATGGAAGGTCAAGGCTCTGACAAATCCCTACATTTATGTTGGTGGAAAGTGAAGAAGTTATGTACATTACCAAGGTCACTCAAATCAAAAGCACCTCACCCATTAGAAATGAGAGCATAGAGCCCATTTTTTCCCTTCTGTTATATCTGTTGATTATTCTCACTGTATAGGAGCTAATCATTTTCACCTACTTCCCAAGAGAATGTTAAAAAGTAGTGAGAGGGAGAAATATAAATTTTAGTTCCTAGACCCTAGATCAATATACATCATTTATTGCAATGATTTCCTGAAGATAGTCCTGTTTGTATTTCATGTGATAGCCTCACCTCCATTCGGAGGCCAGGATAATCTGAAGATAAATCATGTCAGCTTTCTCAGAAAACTTAAAAAAAAGAATCTATCGTTTTCCATCTTGAATTCAATCAAAGTATTTACTTTAGAATGTAGGTAGTGTATGGTTTGCTCAACCTACTCCAGCTAGCTTCCACCTTCAAAATTCTTCAGGCAGTGAACAGACGCCAGTGTGTATCTTTAGGTATAACCTACATTGTACATTCTTGTGTGCTTCCAGCATATGTGAAAATCTTCAAAGGGCTTTCCCTGAATTCCACTGAGTTTCTATACCTCAGCAAGCATCCACCTTGAGAATATGATTTTAGTCTCTTAGACAAGTGATGCTGATCTCTAAAAGCTATCTTATTTGCTTGCAAAAGAAGCCCAACAAAGAACTTCCTCTCTAAACTTTTGAGCCACTCTTCCAGGACTGCCATCTTTGTGATTTCTCCTCATAGATTGAAAGAGCATTTGTTGGTGACAAACCTCAAAAGAACAGCTTTGTCATCTCCTTGTGAGGGATCATCAGGCAGTTTTGTTCAGAAGGTGAGCATACTCACTACTTTTTGTTTTGTAGTTTGAGAAATTGCAATAAAGAAACTTCTATGTAACATCGTTTAGTGGTAACAACATGGCTGTTGAAAGTCTTATTTACCAAAATTTCTATGTACAGAACAATGGCATAGTTAGCCAGGAAAAGCAACCTATCTAAATATCATATAATCACTGTAAACTCAGAGATACTAAATAATCTTCCTTAAATTCCAATTCATTTGTGCCACAGAAGGTAAGACTTGAGTTCAAATTCTGACTTTTCCATTTTGGCTTAATGTCTGGTAGATGACATTAAGCAAATACTTTACCATTGTTAAGACTTTTTTCCTTACATGTGAATTGAAGATCTGATACAACTTTTATAGATATTCTGAAGATGATGCACTATCAGGCTTGCAAAGTTTCTACACAATAATAAAATAAAAAAAATCTAATGGAATCTAATTCATGCCTACTATGAACAAGATATAGAACCCATGATTTCTTGTTGTTAAGTCACTCAGTCATGTCCAACTCTTTGCAACCCCATGGACTGCAGCATGCCAGATTCCCTGTCTTTCACCATCTCCCAGAGTTTGCTCAAACTCATGTCCATTGAGTTGGTGATGCCATCCAACCATCTTATCCTCTGTCATCTCCTTCTCCTCCTGCCTTCAATCTTTCCCTATATATTAGTAAATAAACTTAGAAATTTACATATTGATAGGCAACTTAAACCTTTAATTTTACATTTACTCAAATATGATTACACTCTGGAATAAAAGAAATTCATTCATTTCCATTTCATTTCAACACTGCACAGGAAGACTTCATTGACAATTTCCATCTATACTCTATATACATCTACATTTCTATCCTTACAGGTAAGAATTAATTCTAAGTTGAAAATAAAAACCCTTGGTGAATAAGCTTAAAGAAGTATTTTCCAGCAATCACTAAGGTGATCCTATAAACAAGCTTGTGGAGGGGGGGGGGGAGTTACTTCTGCTTTACATATTTCATAAAATTTAAGCTCCGGGTGACTCTTCTTCAAAGACTTGCAGCTACTAGATGGAGGATGAAGGACAAAATGATGGGCACAATAAAGGACAGAAATAGTATGGACTTAACAGAAGCAGAAGATATTAAGATGATGTGGCAAGAATACACAGAACTATGAAAAAAGTTCTTCATGACCCAGATAGCCACGATGGTGTGACACTCACCTAGACCCAGAAATCCTGGAATGAGAAGTCAAGTGGGACTTAGGAAGCATCACTTTGAGCAAAGCTAATGGAGGTGACAGAATTCCAGCTGAGCTATTTCAAATCCTAAAAGATGATGCTGTGAAAGTGCTGCACTCAGCATGCCAGCAAATTTGGAAAACTGACCAGTGACCACAGGACTGCAAAAGGCCAGTTTTCATTCCAATTCCAAAGAAAAGCAATGCCAAAGAATGTTCAAATTACCGCACAATTACACTCATCTCACATGCTAGCAAAGTAATGCTCAAATTCTCCAAGTGAGACTTCAACAGTCTGTGAACCGTGAACTTCCAGATGTTCAAGCTGGATTTAGAAAAGGCAGAGGAACCAGAGATCAAATTGCCAACATCCATTGGATCATTGAACTTCAGCTTTATTGACTTGGATCGTGTGGATCACAAGAAGCTGTGGAAAATTCTTAAAGATATGGGAATATCAGACCACCATACCTGTCTCCTGAGAAATCTGTATGCAGGTCAAGAAGCAACAGTTAGAACAAGACATGGAACAAAATACTGGTTTCAAATCAGAAACGGAGTATGTCAGGGCTATATATTGTCACCCTGCTTATTTAACTTACATGCAGAATACATCATGGGAAATACTGGATGAAGCACAAGCTGGAATCAAGATTGCTGGGAGAAACATCAATAACCTCAGATATGCAGATGATACCAACTTTATGGCAGACAGCAAAGAAGAACTGGAGAACCTCTTGATGAAAATGAAAGAGGAGAGTGAAAAAGCTGTCTTAAAACTCAACATTCAAAAAAAAAAAAACTAAGATCATAGCACCTGTTTCCATCACTTCATGACAAGTAGATGGGGAAATAATGGAAACAATGACAGAATTTATTTTGGGGGGCTCCAAAATCCTTGAAGATGGTGATTTCAGCCAAGAAATTAATAGACACTTGCTCCTTGGAAGAAAATCTATGATTATCCTAGACAGCATACTAAAAAAAAAAAACCAGAGCATTACTTTGCTTACAAAGGTCTGTCTAGTCAAAGTTATGGTTTTTCCAGTAGTTATATATGGATGCAAAAGTTGGATTATAAATAAATCTGAACTCTGAAGAACTGATGCTTTTGAACTGTGGTGTTGGAGAAGACTCTTGAGAGTCCCTTGGACTGCAAGGAGATCAAACCAGTCCATCCTAAAAGAAATCAGTCCTGAATATTCATTGGAAGGACTGATGCTGAAGCTGAGACTCTAATACTTTGGCCACCTAATGTGAAGAACTGACTCATTGGGAAAGACCCTGATACTGGGAAAGATTGAGGGCAGGAGGAGAAGGGTATGACAGAAGATGAGATGGTTGGATGGCATCACTGACTCGATGGACTTGAGTTTGAGTAAACTCCAGGAGTTGGTGATGGACAGGGAAACCTGGTGTGCTACAGTCCATGGGGTTGCAAAGAGATTTGGACGTGATTGAGTGACTGAGTGACTGAATTGAACTGAACTGATACTCTTAACATTAATAGGTAATATCTATATTGTGCATATTGTCTTACAGGTGCCAGGCTTAATTTTAAATTATACACACACACACACACACACACACACACACACATATAATGTATATATATCTATATACATTAGCTCATTTAATCTTAATGAAACTACTCTGAGGTAACGTTCTTACCATCTTAGTGATAGTTAATTTCATGTGTCAACTTGGCTGCACCAGAGGATGCCCAGATATTCAGTTAAACATTAATTCTAGGTGTGTCTGTGATGGTGTTTCTGGGAAATTAGAGTTTGAATTGATAACCCAAGTCAATTCCCCCATGTATATGAGCATCATTCAATAAACTGAGGGCCTGAATAGAACAAAATGTTGGAAGAAGGTTGAATTTCTTCTCTGCCTACCTAATTGAGTTGACACATAGGTATTCTTCTTATTTTGGTGCTTCTGGTTCTCAGATATTCAGTTTCAGTCTAAAATCCACACCATCAAGTCTTTGAAGTAAATCACTGGCTTTCCTGCATCTACAGCTTATGGATCATGGGACTTCTTAGCCTCAACAACCATGTGGTCTTGTTCTTCATAATAAATCCCTTTCTAGGCTTTGAAAGAGAATCATAGAGAGGTAGAGAGAGAAATAGAGATAGTGATATATAGATATCCTGGTGTTTATTTCTCTTCAGAACCCTAATTACATCTCTATTTTACATAAAGGTAATTGATATTATAGGTATTACATAGTTTTCCAAGAGGCTATATTCAAATCCAGGCATTTTGGATAGAGCCTTTGCCCTTATACTCTGTGCATTGCCTTTCTATCCCTAGATATTTAAGACGTGAACAGAAGGACATGATTTTAGAGATGGTATTTAGGCTATTTACCCTCCAACAGAAGGAAGCTGTAGAGTAAAACATTCAGAGCAACAGGAGAACTGAAGTCTATTCCTAGCTCTTTAAGCCAGCTTTTAATTTTCAGAAAATCAGTTTACTTCTTCAGAAAATCAGTTTAGTCCTTCAATAGTAAAATGCGGGGGGCGGGGGGGCGGGCAGGAGTAAATAATAATTAAGTTCTTCTCAAAGATGGTGATTGCAAGATTGTGTGTTGGATGATGACAGGGAAGATGAAGGTCATATAAATTCATTTAAACTGGTGTATTTCATCACAAAAGATTATTCTCCCAGGTTCAGCCCTCTGCAACAACTTTTATGGAATTGAAGCTTGCACATCTCCATGAGCTGTAAAATACAGTTCCATTGGAAATTGTCTTATCCCATTTATAACCCTGAGAGCTCCCACTAGGCATGGAAAAACACAAGACAGCAAAACATCTAATTCAAAAACTCTTATGTGTTCATTGGAAATGGAGTTGTAAAATCCTTGCTTTGTTCTATATGATCAAGATGATTATAAGACAAACAAAGAGAAGATATCGTGCTGTGAAAGTAAGGAAACTGCAAACATCCAGTGGGAATAGACAAGAACTATTCTGATGTGGTCTTGAGACCACATTTTTCATAATTTACTTTTTGTTTGGTTGTTTTCTGTTGTGGTTGTTTGCTTTTCATCTGTGTACACCACACAAAAATAATGCAAGTAAATAAGGATATCAAAGTGTTGTCAATATGCTAATCTCTTACATAGATAAATCATCTTAGTTTTCACTTTTACAGAGAACAGTATTTTCAGACCTTTTCCCTAAAACAACACATAGCAAAGCCATATACCTCTAAGTTACAAATAAAGTCTCTGCTCTGAAAAAATAAATTAATAAATAAAATTAGGATCCTATCTCAAAGGAAACCAATCCTGAATATTCACTGGAAGGACTGATGTTGAAGCTGAAACTCCAATACTTTGGCCACTGGATGCAAAGAGCTGACTCATTGGGAAAGACCTTGATGCTGGGAAAGATTAAAGGCAGGGAGAGAAGAGGACAACAGAGGATGAAATAGTTGGATGGCATCACAGACTAAGTGGATATGAGTTTGAGCAAGCTCTGAGAGATAATGAAGGACAGGGAAGCCCAGAGTGCTGCAGTCCATGGGGCCGTAAAGAGTCAAGACATGACTGAGTGACTGAACGACAACCATTGTTAAAGCAGGCAGGTTGCTAGATACGCACAGAGAAAGGGGAACAGAGACTTATTGCCATGAAATCAAACCACACGTCTTGTTAAAAAAAAACAGAGGTCTTTAGGCAGATAAAGAGTAAGAACCTCCAGAGTGACAAGAAATCTCACATTTTGAGGTGCCAAGTGTCCTGGAGGCAGACAAAGAAAGGTGGGAAAAGACAGGTGTCTCCAGCATTGAAATGCATAAACTTTTGCTCATTATGCTCTCATTACCATAAAATTGGCCTTTACAGATAAGAAGTGCCCATGACGCACTGATGCTGAAGAAAAACAAAAATCCCTCCTCCCCTAGGGAAGGCAGAGCTGAAGTGAAAATAAGAGAATACAACTCCAAACTCCTCCCACCTTAATGAATATTCTACCCTTTCATTTCTATACCCCACATAGCTGATCTGCCAAAGAAACTCAGGGCAATTACTTACCTTACTTATCTACTTGTTCTCCTATTGACAGCCTACTATCACTTCGTAAATCCTCACTTTACCTTCTTGAACTCTCTGTCTCATCTGTGAATTCTTTCCTCAGTGAGACAAGAACTTCCATTCTTGTATCACCAGGAACAGGAAGTAAACATCAATCCATCTTGTCTCTGAGATGGGTAGACTCCCTAAAAGTGGCTTAATTAAATTTTGGTCTCAGCAAGTTCAAATCTTCATCATTAATTTATTCTACATTAGTGTTTTCAAGTATAACCTTAAAACTTGGGAAATAAGAGGCTAAAAATATAATAAAATATTAAATGCCTGTAGAGTAGGGAAGAATTTCAGTGTTAATGGTGCTGGTGCTAAGTTGCTTCAGTCGTGTTGGACTATTTCTGGCACCATGGACTGTACCCTCCAGCTTCCTCTGTCCATGGGATTTTCCAGGAAAGAATACTGGAATGGTTTGCCATTTCCTTCTCCAGGGGATCTTCTCAACCCAGGGATCAAACACACATCTCTTAGGTCTCGTGCTTTGGTAGGTGGGTTCTTTACCACTAGCGCCACCTGGAAGCCAAGTGTTGATAAAACAGTTCTACATCTAAGTTATATTAAAAACTAAATTTCTGATCATAATTTGTTTTCTCAAATCAGTAAAGCAAGTAGTAAAATATGTGTTGAAAAGCCACATTAAATATTTTTCAATACTTGCCATGTACATTTCTCAATATACATTTTATTTATTTGTATATATTTTATATAAACATATACCTATAAAAACTAGCATAGTCAGAAGGCAAACATTAATAAGAATAACTGAAGTAGTATTAGAGTTAAAATACAAATATTGATGTCTTTGAAACTAGATAATGCTTTCAAAATAAGTTCAGGCTTGTCACAATCATCACTGTTTCAGTAAGTGAAGTTCCTATGTGTCATTC
The DNA here is from genome assembly GCF_019320065.1 of Cervus canadensis. Lineage (NCBI taxonomy): Eukaryota > Metazoa > Chordata > Mammalia > Artiodactyla > Cervidae > Cervus > Cervus canadensis. Next base: position 10,880,585 of record NC_057396.1, read on the forward strand.
CATAAAGTTTGGTGTTTAAACTAAACAGATCTTGAAACTTAATGGATTGGCACTCAGGCTGCATGCTGTTGCAAGACATTCAGCAAGGATATAGTCCTCTTGTTGAATATAAATGTGGTGATTTTGGAGTTACATTGCATTGCCCCTGCAAGATCAAAACCAAAAAGGGAGTAATTTGCAAAAGATATACGCCTGCTCCTCTTCTCAGCCAGCCTTCCTTTATTGTATTTTCTATAGAAAGTGCTGGAGATGTTTGCACTGGAGAAAAATGAGAAAAAGTCACCCTAATAGGGCCTAGTAGGACCTGACTGATATTTCTATCATGTGCCTGCCATGAAGAAAATATGCATGTGAGATAAAATCATGAATAAAACACAGAACCTGACTGGTATCTTTCATCTACCAGGTTAGTTAACAGCTAACTTATTTACACTGTGAGTACACAAATATAGATGTCTCAGTGGTAAAGAATCTACTTGCAATGTAGGAGACAAGTTTGACACTGCAGCAGAAAGATTCCCTGGAGAAGGAAATGGCAACCCTCTCCAGTATTCTTGCCTGGGAAAATCCATGGACAGAGAAGACTCGTGGACTACAGTTCATGAGGTTTCAAAAGAGTCAGAAATGACTTAGCAAGTAAACAATAACAACAATATGGTTATACGCTATAGAGAAGAGATGGATTTTGACAGTGAAGTGCCAAGAAAGGAAAGAGGGGACTTGAAAGGTAAGCAGGATTTGGAGTGGCAGAAAAATTGTGGTGCTAAAGTATTCCAGAGGGATCATGAGAAGAAGAAATTCCATGGCATATTTTGGAATTACACCTAGCTTGAGGATATGGGGTGAATGGCGGGCTAGAGAATGATAAAATATTCTGTGATTGTGGGAACAATAATAATAAGTTAAAAATATTTACTATACACAACAGGAGAGTCACCAAATCCCCATGTTCCAATGTCTCTCAGATTTATTTCTGAAAAATACCTTCTCCCTTAATTTTCTGTTGTATTTTATTCTTTCAGAAAATATTTGTTGAGAGAATACTGTGGATGCAATAAGATATAGAAAAGATACAGACTATTTAATTACTATTCTCAAGGAACTTAATGTGCGCTGGAGAAAATAAGACATGGTAATGAAAAAAAAAAAAAAAAAAGGCATAAGCCAAGATAGGTTATAAGTGAATGTCAAATCAGAGACAAAAGACAAATCAATTCAGGTTGACTTTTGTGATTTTTAATCCTCACCTCCTTCAGTGTTAGTAAGTATACGGTGGTATCCAAGAGGCAGCAGAAGATATAAAATACTTGGAAAACCACTGAAATTTCTACACAATTGATTCTCGGTTCAACTTCACTTCTACTTCGTATGAAGAAGTACTTATAAATTTGTGGACAATCTTATTATTATCAATAATTATGATCTGCCCACATCAAACTCTGACAGAAGTAAATCTATGTATGAAAATTTTCTATTTTAGAGCAAATATCTTGATGCCAAATGTAAATCAAATTGTATTAACTCTTCCTTCCAATGAACCACTTAATTATTGCCTGGTGTTCATGAATCTCAGCCTCTCAGCTTCTGACTGCTGGAGAATGTCTGTTTTCACATTCTACCTCGTTATGTCCTTCCTACCCTTTCCTTAACCTCTATTTTGTTTTTTTTAATTTTAACCGAAATCTAGAACACATTTTCAGCTCTCCTAAGTGTATTCTCAAGATCCATTCTTACTTGTATTCCAGTCCTTTCTTTCTGTTTTCTCTCATTATGCTCTTTGTTCCTTAGTATAACAGTGAAGTTATAGTTTACAGAAGCACCCAATGTTTTGTTCCTTTTAAAACTAGAGAGTAGCTGCAGAGTGTATCTAATTTTTCACATGCAATTCTCAGAAAGAAAGGCTGATGGAAAATTGATGTGCTAGTTGAATTTCAAGAGACTTAAGGGCCCTAGAGAGCCAGAACTCCATAATAAGATCAATGAACATAAAGAGTGAGAGGTAACATCAGTGAATATTCTAAAGCTGTTAGAGGTTGCTAAGTCAGAGCTTGATAATCAGCTGATCTGCATGAGAGGCAGGCCCAAGATTTGAGTCTAGGGAAAGACCAGATTATACTTTGCCATTAAAGTAAATTCAGAAATAATACTAACAAGGAAATTATATCAACTGTATATATTATCTTATTCTTTAATGCATGCTATACTTCTGAGGTGTGTAATATTGGCTGTTTTGTATATTAACCTCTTTTTACCATGCATTTAATAAATTGTAGACAAAAAGTTTGCCTTATGAGAAATTCAAGAAAAGTTAATTTTTAAGAAATTCAAGAAAATTTCTATGAAAATTGGTCCTAGGCAATTATTTCTTTAAAATATGTAACCAGATGAGGAGTATACAGTCATAATAGAATCATAATGGATTATTATGTGTTCAGTTCAGGAAGGTTTATCATGTCTTAAACAGACTTGCAAAGAAAAGTACATAGTTATCTGTCAACATGTATATCGAGAGAAAACAAATGTGGCAAATTATAAACACTTGGGAACCTTGATTGAGGCCATATAATCACTCATTATATGTTCTTTCAGCTTTCTTGTAGCTTTAATATTTTAATAAAATATTAAGAAGGATGACAAGAGAAATGAGAAAGGAAGAATGAAAGAAGGAAGGAAGGGGACAGGGAGGGAGGAAAGGAGGGAAAGGGAGAAAGGGAGATCACTGGGCTCTATGCTACCCTTGCAGTCTCCAAGTTTAGACCAGCTGAACATCCGCCCCAGTAAACTTCAAGCTATTCACTGATTGTGGCTCCAGCAAATTTCAGAAAGTTATTAATAGACACCTTTAGAACTAGGGAAGATGGCTAAAAAGTTCAACAACCAGGAAATCAGATTATAGATTGGCAAAATGTGAAAAGTGAAGGTATATTCATCTTTTACAATAGCTAGAAAATAATGATAATGTGATGAATCTTGCCATTATAATCAAAGCTTGCAAAGTTGCATCATCTTCCAGAGTGACTGCAGAAATTTGTGTTTTTCACATACACAGGATGAAAAAAGACAAGAGTCATGCTCCAAGTTCTACAGAGTTTGTAGTAAAGTTTCATTCAATAGCCATGGTAGATCATGGCATCATTATGGACTGATAAGCTTTGCAGGCCTAGAGATCCTTTGACATTCCTGTGAATAATTTATCTATAACACTTATAATCTGCAGAGTACTAGAGGAAATACTCCAGAATAGAGAAATTATTATATGTTTTCCTCTAGTGTAAGTGTAATCAAATGTTTTTATTAATTGTGGACTGATCAAACAAATAATAAAAGAAAACTAGTAAAATAAAGGGGGTGGTTTTTAGCAATATTATTGTAAACCTTCTTAGCTGTGCCAATTTTTAGGTGATGCATGATTCAGTACTTAGAGATGAAGTGTCAAGATGTCATATATTGCAAATAGGAATAACAAAAAACAAGCAAACAAATATGAAAGAAATATATAATTTAAAATCTAGGATTTATATTTTTTTATTTTTCAAGCTAGAATTTTAAATTTAAAATTTATTTTAATACTTAATTTTTAAATCTGATTGGTTATACAAAAGTTTTTTTACATTATTTTTTCCTTTACTTTTGAAAAAAATTGTGTTAGCATTTGGAAAGAACAAAAACAATGTTTTAGGGAAATGATTTGACATCCATATAATTCATAAATATATAGACTGACTTATATAAGGTTATAATTCAACTCATCTCCCTATTTTCAACAGGGTTTCAATGATTCATGTGCTCCTAAATCACTTTTAATACATTTCTGTTAATCTCTGATTTGATCAAGACCTGAAGTATTTTTGCTATTTGTTTCTACAGCCTTTTTGATTATTCTGTTCCCTGATGGTTCTGAAAACCAGCTCTTCTTAAAAAGTTTCTCCCCTGCTGCTTTTTAAACTGATTTTTATGTTACTCCAAATTAAATCCATTACTTCTAGTCTATCAATTTTCTAACTTGAATCAGCACCCTTTAAGAGTCCCATCTGCTATCCATTGAAAAGCCAGTTTTTAAATCTTTCTTTCTGTCATTGGTATCTTGGCCTCCTCAGGTGCCTTGGAAGCTCCGGTCAGACTTTCCAGGTACTGATCTCTGCCTGTCAGAGATGTCTAGGTTATTCTGTGCAGAATACAGCACCAGGCATCTTTCTGCTTCCACGGCTTTACTGTCAGATTTATAAATGTTTAAATTTGAAAGAGCTTTAAAGCCATGAGTAAAAGTCAACTCCCAAGAGAAATATAGAATGTCCCTAGGATATAGAAACAACAGAGTACAATAAAAGTATGTACGAGTGTACTAATTGAAAACGCCCTGCACCAGAAGCAAGAGAACTGCAATCAGTCAATCTACGGACTGAATATACTGTGCAAGCTTGGACAAGGCATTGCACATTACTTTCCTCAAATATAAAATAAGGGTGATTGATTGAATAGAATCTGTGTTCCATCTTAACTTGATTTTAAAATAAATTTATTGTTTTATATTTATAAACAAAATAATGCACTAGTTATAGAAAATTTAGAAATTATTTAAGCATACAGAAAGGAAAAGATTACTAATTTTACCACTTGAGTTACCTGCTTTTAAATTATTGGTGTATACCCTTCTAACCCCGTGCACACACATGTGTATGTGCAAATAGATGTAAATTAAAGTTATTACAAAATTGGAACATACACTACATATTGTACTTTGTACTCCACTGTACTAATGTTCTAATATTCTAAGATCATTTTTTTGAGACTTGCCAATAAGAATACCAGACCACCTGACCTGCCTCTTGAGAAACCTGTATGCTGGTGAGGAAGCAACAGTTAGAACTGGACATGGAACAACAAACTGGTTCCAAATAGGAAAAGGAGAACGTCAAGGCTGTATATTGTCACCCTGCTTGTTTAACTTATATGCAGAGCACATCATGAGAAATGCTGGGCTGGATGAAGCACAAGCTGGAATCAAGATTGCCAGGAGAAATATCAATAACCTCAGATATGCAGATGACACCACCCTTATGGCAGAAAGTAAAAAGAACTAAAGAGCTTCTTTATGAAAGTGAAAGAGGAGAGTGAAAAAGTTGGCTTAAAGCTCAACATTCAGAAAACTAAGATCGTGGCATCCGGTCCAATCACTTCATGGCAAATAGACGGGGAAACAGTGGAAACAGTGGCTGACTTTATTTTTCTGGGCTCCAAAATCCCTGCATATGGCGATTGCAGCCATGAAATTAAAAGACACTTACTGCTTGGAACAAAAGTTATGGCCAACCTAGACAGCATAATATAAAGCAGAGCCTTTACTTTGTCAACAAAGGTCCGTCTAGTCAAGGTTATGGTTTTTCCAGTGGTCATGTATGGATGTGAGAGTTGGACTATAAAGAAGGCTGAGCACTGAAGAACTGATGCTTTTCAACTGTGGTGTTGGAGGAGACTCTTGAGAGTCCCTTGGACTGCAAGGAGATCCAACCAGTCCATCCTAAAGGAGATCTGTCCTGGGTGTTCCTTGGAAGGACTGATGTTGAGGCTGAAACTCCAATATTTTGCCCACCTCATGCGAAGAGATGACTCATTGGAAAAGACTCTGGTGCTGGGAAAGATTGAGGGCAGGAGGAGAAGGGGACAACAGAGGATGAGATGGTTGGATGGCACCATCGATTCAATGGATGTGGGTTTGGGTGGACTCCGGGAGTTGATGATAGACAGGGAGGCCTAGCATGGTGTGGTTCATGGGGTTGCAAAGAATTAGACACGACTGAGCGACTGAACTGAACTGAATAAGATGGTGGAGTAGAAGGATGCAAGCTCACCCCTTCTTACAAAAACACTGAAATCATGATTAGCTGCTAAATAACTGTTGACAAAAAAAGAAAAAGTTAGAGCATATTAAAAAAAAAAAAAATGCCCTACCCCTAAAGACAAAGAAACAACAGTGAGACAGTAGGAGGGGCACAATTACTATAAAATAAAACCCACACCTGCAGGTGGATGCAAACTGGAAGATAATTAAGCCACAGAAGTTTTCCCACAGTAATGGAAGTCCTAGAGGTTTTGTAATGGGGAGGAGGAGCCCTAGATAATCTAGCTTTGAAGATCAGCAGGACTAGATGGCAGGAATTCCTCAGGGCTGGGGAAAACAGAAACTCCACTCTTGGAGAGCACACACAAGGTATACTGCGCACCAAGACTTCCCCCAAAAAGCAGTGCTCTCATAAGAGACTGGGGCTTCCCAGGTGGTACTAGTGGTCTAGAATCCACGTGCCAATTCAGGAGACACAAGAGATGTGGGTTTGATCCCTAGGTCGGGAAGATCCCCTGGAGAAGAAAGTGGCAACCCACTTCAGTATTCTTCCCTGGAAAATCCCATGGACAGAGGAGCCTGGCAAGCTACAGCCCATGGGGTCACAAAGAGTTAGACATGACTGAGCAACTGAATATACACACACATAAGAGACTAGGCCAAACTTACTTGCTAGCATCTCCTATGGCAGTGGGTTGAGATGTTGTGGCTCAAGTGTCTTTGCAGGAACAAAAGCACTTGTAGCAGCATTTCTGGCAAGTCCTCATTAACATGAGCCCTCCTAGAAGCCAGCATTTCCCCTTCAAGACCTAGTCCCACCCAATAGCCTGCAGGGTCCAGTGTTGGGACACCAGAGGCCAAATATCTAACACAGCCCTACCCATCAACTGGCAGGCTGTTTAATGGGAACTGTAATTACAGAAAGTTAGATAATACAAGACAGCAGATGAATATATTCCAGATGAAGGAACAAGATAAAACCCCGGAAAAAAAATTAGGTGGAGATAGCCAATCTACCAGAAAAAGAATTCAGAGTAATGATGATGAAGATGACCCAATATCTCAGAAAAAGAATGGAGGCACAGATTGAGAAGATACCCAAACACATGGAAGCTAAAAATATGCTACTAAACAACCAAAGGATCACTGAAGAAGTAAAAGAGAAAAAAAAAGATAGAAAGAGAAAAAAGAAACAGAAATAAAGAAACCAACAGCAAAGATCAATGAAACTAAAAGTTTGTTTTTGAAAAGATAAGCAAAATTGATAAACCTTTAACCAGACTCATCAAGAAAAAAGTGGGAGATGGCTGAAATCAGTAAAATCAGAAATAAAAAAGGAGAAGTTCAATGGACACCACAAAAATACAAAGGATCATAAGAGATAGCTATAAGAAACTATATGCAAATAAAATGAAGCAATGAACAAATTCTTACAAAAGTACAATCTCCCAAGACTGAACCAGGAAGTAATTGAAAATACAAACAGACAAATCACAGGTACTGAAATTGTAACTGTGATTAAAAACTACCAACAAAAGATTCCAGTACCACATGCCTTCACAGGTAAATTCTATCAAACATTTAGAGAAGAGTTAACTCCTATCCTTCTCAAACTATTCTGAAAATTTGCAGTTCAGTTCAGTCGCTCAGTCGTGTCCAACTCTTTGTGACTCCATGGACTGCAGCACAGCAGGCCAGAGCAGAGAATATTCCCAAACTCAATCTATAAAGCCACTATCACACTGACGGCAAAACCAGACAAAGATATCACAAAAAAAGGAAATTATACTCAATATCACTGATGAATATGGATGCAAAACTCCTCAACAAAATACTAGTGCTCCGAAGTTAGCAATACAATAAAAATATACCCCATGATCTAGTGGGATTTATCTGAGGAATACAAGGATTTTTCAATATCTACAAAGCAGTGTAATACAGCATATCAACAAATTGAAAAATAAAAACCATATGATCATCTCAAAAGATGCAGAAAAAGCTTTTGACAAAACTCAACACCCAGTTATGATAACAACTCTTCAGAATGTGGACATAGAAGGAGCATACCTCAACATAATGAAGGTCATATATGTAGCTAACATCATACTCAATAGTGACAAGCTAAAAGAATCTCCTCTAAGATCAGGAACAAGACAGGGTTGTCCACCATTGACTCATTTTTTATTTTGTTTTGTATTTCATAAAACTTCAACAGTTTTTTTTCATAGCTGTTGAAGTCCTAGCCATGGAAATCAGAGAAGAAAAAGAAATAAAAAGAATCCAAGTTGGGGGAGAAAAAGGAGTAAAATTGTCACTGTTTGCATATGGTATGATACTATACATAGAAAATCTTAAAGCTGCTACAGTAAACTACTAGAGCCAATGAATTAGGCTAAATCAAAGGATACAAAATTAATACACAGGCATCTCTTGCATTTATATACTAACTATGAAGGATCACAAAGGAATTTTTTAATCCCATTTACTATTGAATAAAAAAAATATATACCTAGGAATGAATCTACTCAAGGAGACAAAAGACCTGTACTCCAAAAACTGTAAGACACTGAAGCAAGAAATTGACAATTTCTCAAACACATGGAAAGGTATACCATGTTTTTGGATAGGAAGAATCACTATTATGAAAATGACTGTACTGCCCAAAGCAATTTACAGTGCAATATCATTCAAATTACCAATGGCATTTTTCACAAAATTAGAATAAATTTTTCTAAAATTTATAGAGAGATGTAAAAGAGCCTGAATAGTCAAAGCAATCTTGAGAAAGAAAAATGGAGCTGGAGGAATCAGGCATCCTGAACTCATATTTCCAGCTATACTGCAAAGCTACAGTCTTCAAATCAGTATGGTACTGGCACAAAAAAATTGGAATTAGAACATGCTTCAACACCATACACAAAAATAAGCTCAAAATGAATTAAATACCTAAATGGAAGCATAAATATTATAAAATTCATAGAGGAAAACAGGCAGGACACTCTTTTACATAAATCACAGTAACATATTTTTTGAGCTGTATCTTAAAGAAAAGGAAATAAAAACAAGCATAAGCAAATAGGACCAAATTAAGCTCAAAAGCTCTTTCACAGGAAAGGAAACCATAGGCAAAACTAAATAATAACACACAAAATGGGAGAACACATTTGTGAAAGGTGTAACGACATGGAAATAATATTCAAAATCTACAAACAGCTCAAGCAGTTCAATATTAAAATAGTAGTGATAATAATAACCCAATCAAAAAATGGGCAGAAGACCTAAATAGACATTTCTCCAAAGAAAACATACAGATGGCTAAAGGGCACATGAAAAGATGCCCAACATCACTAATTATTAGAGAAATACAAATCAAAGCTGCAATGAGCTATCACCTCACACTAGTCAAAATGAAAGTGGAAGTGAAAGTCACTCAGTCATGTCCAACTCTTTGTGACCCCATGGACTATACAGTACATGTAATTCTCCAGCCCAGAATACTGGAGTGGGTAGGCTTCCCTTCTCCAGAGGATCTTCCCAACCCAGGGATCAAACCCAGGTTTCCCATGTTGCAGGTGGATTCTTGATACCAGCTGAGCCACAAGGGAAGGCCAAAAATACTGGAGTGGGTAGCCTATACCTTCTCCAGTGGGTCTTCCCAACCCAGGAATCAAACCGGGGTCTCGTGAATTGCAGGCAGATTCTTTATCAACTGAGCTATCAGGGAAGCCCACTAATCAGAATGGCCCTCATCATAAAATCTACAAAAAATAAATTCTAGAGAGGATTTGGAGAAAAGGGAATGTAATTTGGACTGACACTGTGGATAATAGTATGGAAATTCCTTAAGAAACTAAAAATAGAGCTACCATATGATACAGCAATTCCACTTCTGGACATACATCACAAGAAAACCATGGTTGGAAAGGATACAAGCACCCCCAACGTTTGTTGTAATGCTGTTTACACTAGCTAAGACATGAAAGAAACTCAAATCCATTGACAGATGAATGGATAAAGAAGATGTGGTATGTATGTACAATAGAATATTGCTCAGCCATAAAAAAGAATGAATTAATTTACAGCAACATGAATGGACCTGAAGATTGTCATACTAAGTGAATATGTCAGGGAAAGAAAGGCACATATGTTATGATATTGATTATATGTGAAATCTAAAAAATGATGCACATGACACAAAGGGAAAAGCGTGGAGAGAGGGATAAAATCAGAGGGTTGGGATTAGCAGATACATATCACTATATGTAAAATAGATAACCAACAATGACCTACTCTATAGTATGTGGCTCAGACAGTAGAGAATCTGCCTGCAATGCCAGAGACCTGGGTTCCATCCTTGGGTTTGGAAATCTCCTAGAGAAGGGAATGGCAACCGACTCCAATATTCTTGCCTGGAGAATCCCCATGGACAGAGGAGTCTGGCAGGCTACAGTCCATGGGGTTGCAAAGGGTCAGACACCAGTGAGCAATTAAGGATACACACACACACACACACACACACACACACACATATATATACATATGTATATATATGTATATATGAATCACTGTACTGAATAACTGAAACTAACACATTTAAATCAGTTATACTTCAATTAAAAAAGGAATGAGTCATCCTTCCTGAATTTCCAAATTTCTAGAATATTGTGTGCACGCTGTCACTTCAATCATGTCTGACTCTGTGTGACCCTATGTACTGTAGCCCACCAGGCTCCTCTCTCCATGGGATTCTCCAGGCAAGAAGACTGGAGTGGAGTGCCATGCCCTCCTCCAGGGGATCTTCCCAATCCATGATCAAATCTTCATCTTTTACATCTCCTGCATTGGCAGGCAGATTCATTACCACTAATGCCACCTTAATCTAGAATATTATTTAACTACAATTTGAGTAGTCAGAAAAAAAAATTAAAATGTCAAATTTGCCAAAGAACTTGAAGAATGCTAAATTATTATCTAATAGACTTTTTTAGGATAAAAGAATTCTTAGTGAGGCAAAAAAAGCTTTAACTCGAAATCTGCTATATGGATCTTGAAAAATAGCATGTGTATGTGAGCAATTAAAAGTTATGACATAAAAATTTTAAAAAAACTCAGAAAAACATTAATTTAGCTTAGCTATTTGAAAATGATGGAATCAGAAGAAAGGGTTGAAGCAAATTGTGTGCATTTAGCTTTGTAGGTGTTATATACTACCTGGGAATTTTATAAAGGATTATGTTCCCCTTACAGAGGAAAATATATATATATATATATATTATTAAAATAAAAGTGGGGAGTTGCCAAGTGGGGAGTCAATTACTAGCTTCAGCTAATAAGTAATATAATTAACATGCTTGCATGCTTTGTTTATTTGAGAATATAATTTTATTAATCAAATATAAGCTATAATGGTGGCTACCTGGTGATTTGTAAATGTATACACCTTGCTGAATAGCAATTTGGAGTCCATTAACTTCTAAAACTGTCAGGTGGAAGTTTCATGATGAGTTTGCAGAAATACACTCAAAATAGAAGTATCAGCTCATTAATGAAAGAGTTTGAGAGAAGTTGGCTTCAACTCTGTTGAAGGTCATTGAAAAAGGGTGGAAAGCACAACAGTGTTATCCCCAAATCACTTTAGTTCACTGTTCAGAGGAAATGATCACTGTCAAGTAACCTTGTGGAGCAGGAAAAAGCAGTCACACACAGCTACCAGAAGAAATGGTCTAAATCCAAGACTGCATCTTGATGCATAGGTTCCGAGGGGAAAGTGCCACTGCCTTAAGGAGAAGGATAACTTGCATGGATTCTTTAAATTACTAACAAAACTTTATTTTAGAAGATGCTAAAGTTACTTTAGGCTATGAATACATGAACATTAAACTTCTCAAGTTATTTAAAATTATTTTTAGAATTCATACTGCAAAGGTACATCATTTTACCTTCTCTAGATTCATTTCTGCTGCTGAGATTTCAAAGTGCATTAGTAGGGAGAAGGGTCTTTAAGATCTTAGAATGGATAAGTCACAGCTAATAATAATAATACCTATTATTTATTGAATACTTTGCTTGAGTCAGGCATTTTTCAAAGCCCTGTGTATATATTACAGTATTTAATCCTCTAAGCAACTCTATGTGTGTCATTTCCCAGCTAGATGTAAAAATTGCTGTAGCCTTGCAACAAATTTTTGCCTGTGGAATGTGAGAGGAAAGGATATGTGCTGCTTCTTGGCCAAAGCCTTGAAGAAGCAGGCGTGCATTCTCCTCTATCACTTTTCCTTTTTGCCGGCTGGTATGTCAAGGATAAGGGTTTCCCTGATAAGGTCTGTGGGATGGGCAGAATTGCATATTGGAAGAAATAAATTTTCTCAGTCATCACAATGATAAATGTCATTCACAATCCTGATCTCTGCCCTGGATGACTACAAGTGAAACAGATGGACTTTTATTTTGTTAGAGCTCTTATATATGTAGATCTATTTGGTTGGCATTTTAGACTACTGTAATATTATATCTGTGTTATGGTGGAGGAAACAGAGGCACAGAATTTTTATTTTTATTTTTTTCAGAATTTTTAAAAGAAATCCCTCAATTGCTGATTATCCTAATGAGCTTTGAATCCATGCCATTTAACCAGAGACTACTGGCTTTTTAACTACTTTGCTATCCTTACTACCTCAGTTTTGTGTGGTGTCTAAATTGTTAACAGAAAATAGTTCAACTATTGCTGATCTAGAAGAAATGGCTGGAAGCAGCAGCTAGCCAGTGAGCATAATGTGTAGGAAGAAATTACTCTTGTTGACTTAGGGAAATAGTTGATGGATAAGAAGTTGGAGGTTATGGGCAATAAAACTACTCACCAAGGGAAGGATTTCAATCTAAGTCTAATAAGTAAAACTATTTTTTTTTCCTTTTCTCTAACCTTTCCTCCTTGCCCAATGCATTAAGAGGACTTAATCATTAAAAGGGGAGAAATTGGAGACATTTGTAGAAAGGAGATTTCCAAGGCCCCTCGATTTATGAAGCCACACACAGTTCAGCTCTGCCAGGGTTATGGGAAAAGAGAACTTCAAGTTTGAGATGAAAAGTTTTTGTTTGTTTGTTTGTTTTTAAATGACAATAAATATGACATAATTTAGATCTCAGTATACTCTATTAACCAAATGTGAGAGTAGGGGTATGAAATAGGAATACCATTAAAGAGAATTTAATATAGTACAGATTAAAACATGGTTAGGAGGAGGGCATGGCAACCCACTCCAGTATTCTTGCCTGGAGAATTCTATGGACAGAGGAGCCTGGTGGGCTTCATAGGGTCACAATGAGTTGGACACAGCTGAAGCAATTTAGCATGCACACAAAACATGGTTAGGGAAAACAGCCTCCATGACAACTAAACAGATATTTGTTTACATTTTAATTAGGATAACAGTCATCTTTATTTGTGCCCTGGAAACCCCTAAGTCCTGAGTAAACCAGGGCGGCTACTCACTCTGATTCCAGTGGGCTGACCTTCCTTTAGAACTATTTAGATCCGCTTTTCACTTTCTATATCTGCTTTTCACTTTCAATTCAATGCCATTTATATCTATTTTGCCTCCTTCTTGACTTACTTTTTCATTCATGTTTTCCTGCTCGGCACCTATCATTAGCCAAACATGAGCATCAGAAGTTCACTAAACATGCTGTTATTCCATTACTTTTTGCCATTATATATTTATTTTAATGCTGCATTTTTCCTATTCAAATATGCTGTTCTTCTGGTAACACCATCTCATCATTCAAAATCTAGTTTAAGAATGGACTTCTCTGTTAAGTCTTTCTATTTCCCCAACTCCAGCTAGAATGGACAGTTTTTTCTTTGTATCCTGTATAGACTTTTATTTCAGTAGATGTGACCTATTATTGCCCTTCATGTTTCCAAATGCATAGATCTCTCTCATATCTCACAAGTTGGGATCAGTGTAATCTGACTTCTGAAATCTGCAAATATATTTTTAAAAGTCAAGGGAAGGTGATTTATATGTTTTAATGCTATTCTCTCAAACAACCTGGAGGAATAAGGTGGGGTGGGATGTGGGAGGGGGTTTCAGGATGGAGGGGACACATGTATACTTATGTTCAATTCATACTGACATATGGCAAAAACCATCACAATATTGTAAAGCAAATATCCGCCAATTAAAATAAATACTTTTTTTTAAGTCAAGGAGAAGAATAAGATTTTTTGATTAAAGTATAGCATTTTAAATAAATATCAATCTGTTATGAAAAATGTAAAAAATAATGTAGATAAGCATTTTACCTGTTTAAGAATGAACCTCTCTTTTACTGTGACAATTTGTAGTTGAAAGATATTTTATCAGAATAAAATGCAATTTCTGTGAGTTAGTGGTTTTGTAAGTTGTGTTTTATGAACTGTTACTACATCACTAATTCTTGGGATTTTTGTTGTTGTTGTTGTTTAAAAGGGTCTATAAGTCACTAACATGCACTTAAATTCTAAATGTGATGATCATGACATTTGTTACTCATTGTTCACTTCTTTATGAGTTTTTACGGAGCTGAATTTCCTGAGTTCTCTCAAGAATGTACCTTTGAACAGAATATTCCCTTTCCTTCAATCATTGGTGCTCTCTAGTAGAGAATACCTGAAATGGTCCACGTGTGTGTTGGCCTAATCGTTTAAGCTCAAGAGACTCAGCTTCATTACCTTTCATTGAAGGTACCAGGACAGAAGGGCTTTAAAGTTCAGCCAAGCTCTAAGTAGGTTGCTACAGTGAACCCATTAGCCTATCTGCTTGACTGAATCAATGTCCTGGCTCAGGATTGTGAGGTCACAGGAATAAAATTCCACATGTGCCTAATCCCGAAGGAAGTATTCCATAGTTAAGATTATGGTGGGAATTTAGAATTATGTATGAGATAGTTTATCTTTAAACTAGTGAGAACAGAAGTAAGAACCTAATTCTGTTTAAACTAGATATGTTTAACTTGGGCTTCATTGGTGGCTCAGACAGTAAACAGTCCACCCACAGTGTGGAAGACTGGGCTTCCATCTCTGGGTCAGGAAGAGCCCCTGGAGAAGGGAATGGCTATCCACTCTAATATTCTTGCCTGGAGAATTCCATGGAGAGAGGAGCCTGGTGGACTACAGTCTAGGAGGCCACAAACAGTCGAACATGACTGAGCAACTAACACATGTGTAATAAGTTTGAAACTTGTAACAATTACTTACAAATATTTGAATAACATAAATACTGGAGGGAATCAACAGCCTATGGAGATACACATTAAAGAAATAGATTTAATTCAGGGAACATAGTTTCTTTATATTAAGAATCATCTTTTTAAGAAGGATGTTAATAATTTAATGTGGTAGGAGATAAGTTTTTCAAGCAAAGCCTTAATATTTTAAATTAAAACAAAAAGTAGCATCTCTTAAAATATTGAAGAAATTGTACATGTAAAAATATTTTTATTTTTGAATTTTAAATTTGTTGATCATTTGTTGGTAGTTAATGGGCATTTCCTATGTGGCTTGCTTAAAAAACAAAACAAAACTCCATAGAGCCTCTGTAATAACTTACACAGAATGTATAAAATAAAGTGAAAACTTTTTCTAGTCTACATAGATTATTTGGACAATCCTGAACAATCACTACTTTTTGACAATTTAATATCATATTTAGCAGCAAGACCACAATTTGCAAAAGTCAGTGCAAAATAACCTCTTTTTTTAGTGCAAACATGTGTTCTTTTCAAATACTGTTTCAAATAACCTTAATTTCCTTTATCTTTGGAGCTTACTCTTCCTCATGAAAATCCTTTTGTATGGCAACAATTAAGAACTGTGAAGGGCTTTGGATTTTATACTACTTCCTGGTTAACAAATTAGCTTGCCACAATTTTATGAGCGCTAACAGAAGACAGGGGAAACCTTGGGTCAGAGAAAAATCTGTATTATTCATGACACAGGGTCAGCATGACAGTCACATTCACTTCTCATCTCCTTGTCTCCTGAGCCCATGGTGGCAAAGTAGAGGGGCCCAGATAGACGCTCACCAAAGTTCGAAGAATGTCAAGCTTAAGGAACCTACATTTGTTATAATAATGGCTGCGGGCAAACCTACAGGATGTTGCCCTTGAGGGACATATTATCTGCAATATATCAGCCAGTCAAAAAAAGAAAAAAAAATTGGAAACAAAAACTTTTTGCTCTCAACTCTGAAGAAAGATGCTATCTCCATCTTTCAAGGCTGGTAATTGTTCCAACACTTTTAAACTCTAGAACAAAGGCTATTGGCTCAGATGACTTCTCTTAAGATGTTCAGAGATGTAGCTCTAGAAAAATATTATGGAATTTAGAAAGATGTTGTAATGATGACCCCATATGCAAGACAGCAAAAGAGACACAGACATAAAGGACAGACTTTTGGACTCTGTGGGAGAAGGCAAGGGTGGGATGATTTGAGAAAATAGTATTGAAACATGTATATTACTTTATGTGAAATAGATCACCAGTCCAACTTTGAGGCATGAAACAGGTCACTCAAAGCAGGGGCAATGGGACAACCCAGAAGGATGGATGGGGAGGGGTTTGGGAGGGGCTTTTGGGATGGGCGACACATGTACACCCATGGCTGATTCATGTCAATGTATGGCAAAAACCACAATATTGTAAAGTAATTAGCCTCCAAATAAAATAAATAAATATTAGAAAAAAGAAAAAGGTTATGGTTTTTGTTTAAAAAATAGAAAATCCACAAAACCACAAACATCCCCATTTTCCTGCTTTCCAAGTCTTAGTGAAGATTGCCAAGCTATTATCTTTTAAAAGAAAGGCACTTCTGGAAAATAATCTTTTCTTCTTTGTCTTGCTATGAAACAAAGGAAAATAATGGAACCTTAAAGCTGATATCAAACTTACTTTGACAAAACTTCTAGTTCATGATGTAGGAAGCAACCGTGTGTATTAATGAAGGTATTTCTCTGGTATGTTGTTTTAAAGTCTAAAAAAAATAGATTATTAAAGCCAATAAGTATGATACACCCATGATATGTAGCATGACCATTAAAAGACAGGTTAAAGCAATTACCCTTCAGTTAAAAAATAAATACTTTTTTAAAAAAAGATTTAAAAAAGACAAGTTTCCAAATGATATTTAATGATACAGAAAAGTAAAATTTTTTAATGTAAAGGTAGTGTTCACTCATTATATCACATTTTAAGATTATCTTATATTGAATCATACTTGATTAACAGTAGTGTGTTAGTTTCAGGTGAACATCAAAGTAATGGCCTTACATATACATGTATGTCTTATTGTTTCCCATTTAAATTATTGTTGAATATTGAGCAGAGTTCCCTGTGCTATACAGTAGGTTCTTGTGGGCTGTATATTTAATATATAGTAGTGTGTACATGTCAGTTCCAAGCTCCCAGTGTATCCCTCCTCCCAACCCTTCCTCCCTGGTTACCATGTTTGTTCTCTAAGTCTGTGATGTTTAGGTTGCTTCCATGTCTTAGCTATTATAGTTACAATGAATATTGGGTTGCACATATCTTTTCAAATTATAATTTTCTCCAGATATACGCCTAGGAAAGGGATTGCAGGATCATATATGGTAACTAAATTTTAGTATTTAAGAAATCCCCATACTGTTCTCCATAGTGACTGTACCAATTTACCTTCCCACCAGGAGTGTAGGAGAATTCTCTTTTTTTCATACCCTCACCAGCATTTATTATCTGTAGACTTTTTCATGATGGACATTCTGACTGGAGTGGGATGATACCTCATTGTAGTTTTGATTTTCATTTCTCTAATAATTAGCCATATTGAGCATTTCTTCACCTAATTATTGGCCACCTGTATGTCTTTGGAAAAATGTATGTTTAAATCTTATGCATATTTTTTAATTAGGTTGTTATCTCATCAAGATGAGAATTAACAGTTCAACAGAGAATGTAGCAGTAAATCAAAAAACTTACTTAACTTGAAAAGCTGCATTTCCAGATGAGAGAAAAAAACTAAAAACCACATATCCTAACCCTCCATTATGCCTTCAGAAACATTCCTCATTTCAGGCTTCGTAGGTTTTTCTTTAGATTGAGTCACAAGTTTTCAGCTTCCCTAGTGGCTCAGGTGGTAAAGAATCCACTTGCAATGAGAGTCCCAAGTTTGATCTCTGTTTGGGGAAGATCCCTTGAAGAAATGAATGGCTACCCACTCCAATATTTCTGTCTGGAGAATCCCATGTACACGGGAGCCAGGCAAATTACAGTCCATAGGGTCGCAAAGAGTGGGAAACAAATTAGTGACATTCACTTTTTTCACAGTAATTTTCAAAACTACCATTAATTGGGTAATTTTAAGTAAAATGTTAAGTAAATACACTTAAAATAATTGCAGAGAAAAATACAACTCATACACATTCAGCTGGATGCATTTTCACAAAGCAAAAACAAATAAACCAGAAAAATGTAGCCAACTGCCAGATTAGAAAGATCCAAAAGGTCAACATTCATCCTCTTGAAAGCAGGGTACAACCTTCCCCTTTTAAGTTAAACATTATCTGATTCCTAACACCATGGATTAGTTTCACCATTTTTGAACTTTATATGTGTGGAATCATATATGTATAATCTAGCTCATTTCATTTGCTGTTTTGGATATTGTACTTAATTCAATCCCATCGTGGTAGAGTAGCTTTCTGTGTGAGTATATGATGATTTATGTTGCTTTCTTCTTTTGAAAAACATTTGTGTTGTTCTGTGCTCATGTGTGCTCAGTCGTGTCGGACTCTGTGACCCTATGAACTATAGAGTTCCAAGCTCCCTTGTCCATGGGCTTTTTCAGGCTAGAATACTGTAGTGGGTTGTCATTTCCTTCTTCAGGGGATCTTCCCAACCCAGGGATTGACCTGCATCTCCTGCACTGCAGGCAGTTTTTTTTTTTACCTGCTGAGCCATTGGAAAAACCAATGTGTTTTTCTGGTTTAGGTCTAATTCTATAGTGTTATTACTAATATTCTTGTATACAGTATATCCTTTGGTAAGCATACATTGTTGCTGTCATTTAGTCATTAAGTCATGTCTGATTCTTTTGCTACCCCATAGACTGTAGTCCACCAGGCTCCTCTGTCCATGGGATTTCACAGGCAAGAACACCGAAGTGGGTTGTCATTTCCTTCTCCAGGGGTCTTTCTGACCCAGGGATCAAACTTGGGTCATTGGCAGGCAGATTCTTTACCACTGAGCCATCAGGGAAGCCAAGCACACATACTATATACTCCTCTTTTCTGACTTTACAACTAAGACTGAAATTGTTGGATTATTAGACAGGCATTTGTTTAACTTTAGTGGATATTGACAAAACATGCACCAAAGTGGTGATTTTTCTCCTACCAATGGTATACGACAATTCCTGTTGCTCTTTGTCAAAATCCACTACTGTCATTTTTTAGCCATTCTAGTAGGTTCAGAATAGAGTCACTTTGCATTTCCTTGATGAAGAGCAATGTAGAGCACAGCTAATCAAAATGTGGCCCAACAAGCAACAGCATTTATATCATCTGGGAGGTTGCTAGACATGCAGAATTTTGGGTTTCACCCTAATCTATTAACTCATTTTAAAAAATCCCCAGTTGATTCATATACACGTTAATGCTCGAAAGACCTTGATGTAGAGTATTTTTTAATATATTTACTGTCATGTTGAACAGTATGTTCTAAAAAATGCTTTGTAAGACCTGTTTCTGTGTGGGGATCTAAAGAGCTGATAAACCATCACTCTCAAATTTACAGCAAGAAAAAGCAAAATAAAATGCAAGTTCACAACTTTTTTTTGAAATAATCAAATAACTGAGGTATCAGGATAACTGCTGCTGCTGCTAAGTCACTTGAGTCCTTTCCAACTCTGTGCGACCCCATAGGTGGCAGCCCACCAGGCTCCCCTGTCCCTGGGATTCTCCAGGCAAGAACACTGCAGTGGGTTGCCATTTCTTTCTCCAATGCATGAAAGTGAAAAGTGAAAGTGAAGTTGCTCAGGCGTGTCCGACTCCTAGCGACCCCATAGACGGCAGCCCACCAGGCTCCTCCGTCCATGGGATTTTCCAGGCAAGAGTACTGGAGTGGGGTGCCATTGCCTTCTCCAATCAAGATAACTGAACAATACCAAATTTGGAGGAAGACAGGTGATGGCAGGATTTCTTTACTGGACAAAACCAAACACTGAAAAGTTCAGCTAAAATAGTTGATGAATTCATGAGGACTGGTATGGGCAGGAAAGAGTGTGATTAAGGCAAATACTTTCAATCATTCACCATTAACTATGATTTATTTGAAAATTTTTGTGTAAAATACAACAGATTAAGGAAATTATACTCTACTCATAGTTTGCTATTTTTTCTTTTACATGAATGACTTGAGTCTTTTTAATGTGTGCTCAGTGTACATCTAGAAGATCACATAATTCTTTTCATGTTAATGTGGTGAAGCACAGTATAGATTTTCCAATGTTCAATGATGTTTAATTTCCTGGATCAAAACCATGAAATTCTGTATTATCATCTTTATATATTATAGAATCCGACTTGCTAATATTTTGTTGAATAATTTAACACAAATGTTACTGAGAAACATAGGCATACAATTTTGTTTTATTGTAATAACCTTACCTTCTCATTTCAATGTACTAAATAGTTTCAGTGAGTTTTCTATCTAAACAAAAATTAAAATTAATCAAAATCATTAGCTTAAAGTTATTCATCACATTCTCTTATTATCTATTTAAAGTCTATACTTTCTTTTGAAATTTTTCCTTTTGATTCCTGATAGTGGTCATTTTTATATAGTTTTATTTTTATACCTTCATCAATATTGCCAAATATTATTTAATTTTATTAATCTTTTTAAAGAACCAATTTGGGACTTTTTAAGCTCTGCTTATATTCATCAACAGTTTCTTAACATTTTCTCTAATTTTCTTATTTTCTACTTTAGTAATTTGGTTTCAATTTGCTGTTGTTTTTCTACCTTTAGGAGGTAGAATTTTACCTAGTTAGTTGTCAGTTTTTCCTTTTGCATTTTATATGTGTCAGATACCACATTTTTTTCTAAGTACTGCTGTTGCTACATTTCCCCCATTTTGAAGTACCCAATCATCATCAGCCATCAGTTAAAACTTTTTTCTCCTTTTAATCTTGATTTTGTTCCCTACCTGGAGCTAATTCAAAAGGAGTTAGAGATTTTCTATTTAATTGTATGTTCATGATTTCTATCTTAATTCCACTTCAGATAGAGAAGAAACTGAATTCCAATAAGGATTATTTTATGATTTAGCATATGATCAATTTTAGTAAATGTCTCATCAGTTCATTTCAGTCACTCTGTCATGTCTGACTCTTTGTGACCCCATGGATTGCAGCAGGCCAGGCTTCCCTGTCCATCACCAACTCCCAGAGCCTGCTCAAACTCATGTCTATTAAGTCAGTGATGCTATCCAACCATCTCATCCTCTGTCGTTGTCTTCTCCTCTTGTCTTCAGTCTTTCCCAGCATCAGGGTCGTTTCCAGTGAGTCAGTTTTTAACATCAGGTGGCTAAATTATTGGAGCTTCAGCTTCAGCATCAGTCCTTCCAAAGAATATTCAAGGTGGATTTCCTTTAAGATCTACTGGTTTGATCTCCTTGCAGTCCAAGGGACTCTTAAAAGTCTTCTCCAAAATCACAGCTCAAAAGCATTCTTCAATGCTTGGTTTCCTTTATGATCCTACTCTCACATCCATACATGACTACTGGAAAAACCATAGCTTTAACTAGATGGACTTTTGTTGGCAAAGTATTGTCTTGCTTTTTAATATGCTGTCTAGGCTGGTCATAACTTTTCTTCCAAGGAGCAAGCATCTTTTAATTTCATGGCTGCAATCGCCATATGAAGGGATTTTTGAGCCCACCCCCCAAAAAATAAATAAATAAATAAATAATAAAGTCTCTCACTGTTTCCACTGTTTCCCCATCTATTTGCCATGAAGTGATGGGACTGGATGTCATGATCTTAGTTTTTTGAAAGTTGTATTTTAAGGCAGCTTTTTCACTCTCCTCTTTCACTTTCATCAAAAGGTTCCTCAGTTCCTTTTCACTTTCTGTCATAAAGGTGGTGTCATCTGCATATCTGAGGTTATTGATATTTTTCCCAGCAATCTTGATTCCAGCTTGTGCTTCATCCAGCCTAGCATTTTGCATGATGTACTGTGCATATAAGTTAAATAAGCGGGGTGACAATATACAGCCTTGACGTACCCTTTTCCCAATTTGGAACCAGTCTATTGTTCCACATCCGGTTCTCACTGTTGCTTCTTGACCTGCACACAAATTTCTCAGGAGGCAGGTAAGGTGGTCTGGTATTCCCATTGCTTGAAGAATTTTCCACAGTTTTTTGTGATCCACACAGTCAAAGGCTTTAGGGTAGTCAATAAAGCAGAAGTAGATATTTTTCTGGAACTCTCTTGCTTTTTCAATGATCCAATAGATGTTAGCAATTTGATCTCTGGTTCCTCTGCCTTTTCTAATTTCAGTTTGAAGATATGGAAGTTCTTGGTTCATGTACTATTGAAGCCTGGCTTGGAGAATTTTGAGCATTACTTTACTAGCATGTGAGATGAGTGTAATTTTGCAGTAGTTTGAACATTCTTTGGCATTGCCTTTCTTTGGAATTGGAATGAAAACTGACTTTTTCCAGTTCTTGTTGCCACTGCTGAATTTTCCAATTTTGCTAGTATATTGAGTGCAACACTTTGACAGCACCATCTTTTTGGACTTGAAATAGTTGGAATTCAGTTGGAATTCCATCATCTCCACTAGCTTTGTTCAAAGTGATGCTTCCTAAGGCCCACTTGACTTCAGACTCCAGAATGTCTGGCTAAAGGTGAGTGATCACACCATCATGGTTGTCTGGGTCATTAAGATCTTTTTTGTTTAGTTCTTCTGTGTATTCTTGCCACCATTTCTTAATATCTTCTCCTGCTTAGTCCATAGTTTACTTAGAAGTTGACTGAATTTTTTTGTTCTTAAATTCAGTGATGCTCAGGTCAAGGTTATCAACTCTTCTTAACTCTTACAGAAACAGAAGATTAATAACCACTAATGATGCCACAGCCAAATAAATTCTGCTGGTCTGATGAAGGCATATCAGGGAAACACTTAGAATCTCTGTATCTGAAATCAGATACTAAAGTATCCAAGATTCCTTTTCTTATAAATTCCATTACCTATAATGATTACTATTTGATATACACAAAGTTCATACTAAATAATATTCAAATGTCTTTAGAATCAAGGCTGTATAAAAACTGATTCCAACCTACAGCAATAGTATTGTTTCACTGTATATCCATGGGCTTCACTGGTGGCTCAGAAGGCAAAGAATCTGTCTGCAGTGCAGGAGAATTGGGTTTAATGCCTGGGTCAGAAAGATCCCCAGGAGAAGTGAATGGCTACCCAGAATTCTTGCCTGGAGAAATCCATTGACAAAGGAGTCTAGTGGGCTATAGTCCAAGGGGTTGCAAAGAGTCAGACGTAACTCAGCGAATAACACTTTCACTTTTCCCACTTTATGTGTGTGTGTGTGTGTGTGTGTGTGTGTACATATGTATGTATAGTAAATTACAGTCAAAGTAAAATTTTTATGATTGTCTAAATTTAGTCCCACACTTTTTGGCCTCTGACTTTGAAGTATTTGCTGTTGTTTTTGTTCAGTTGCTAAGTCATGTCTGAAACTTTGCAACCCCAAGTATTCCAGAATGATAGTCTGTCCTCTCCTTTCCTATCTCAGGGATTTGTCTCAAACACATATCATTGAGTCAGTGACACCATCCAACCACTTCATCCTCTGTCATCCCTTTCTCCTTCTGTACTGAATCTGTCCCAGGATCAGTGTTTTATACAATGAGTTGACTCTTTGCGTCAGGTTGCCAAATTATTGGAACTTCAGCTTTAGCATCAGTCCTTCCAATGGATATTCAGGCTTGATTTTCTTTAGGATTGCTGGTTTGATATCCTTTCTGTACAAAAGAATCTTAAGAGTCTTCTCCAGCACCATAATTCAAAAGCACCAATTATTTGGCACTCAGTTTTCTTTATGGTACAACACTCACATCCATACACGACTAATAGAAAAACTATAGCTTTGACTATATGGACCTTTGCTAGTAAAGTGATGTCTCTGCTTTTAAACACACTGTCAAGGTTTGTCATAACTTTTTTCCAAGGAGCATGCATATTTTAATTTTATGCCTGCAGTCCCCATCCACGGGGATTTTGGAGCCATAATTTGCCATTGTTTTCACTTTCCCCATCTATTTGCCATGAGGTGATGGGACCAGATGTCATGATCTACATTTTTCAAATGTTGAGTTTTAAGCCAGCTTTTTCACTCTCCTCTTCCATTTTCATCAAGAAGCTCTTTAGTTCCTTTTCACTTTCTGACATTATTGTGGTATCATCTGCATGTCTGAGGTTGTTGATATTTCTTCTAGCAATCTTGATTCCAGCTTGTGATTCATCCAGCCTGGAATTTCACATGATGTACTCTGCATACAAGTTAAATAAGCAGGGTGAAAAAATACAGCCTTGATGTACTCCTTTTCCAATTTTGAACCAGTCTGCTTTTCCATGTTCAGTTCTACTACTGCTTTTTGGCCTGCATACAGGTTTACCAGGGACAGGTAAGGTAGTCTGGTATTCTCATCTCTTTAAGAGTTTTCCACAACTTGTTGTGAACCACACAAAGGCTTTAATGTTAGTCAATGAAGCAGAAGTAGATGTGGTGTTTTGTTTTGCTTTGTTTTTGGAATTCCCTTGCTTTTTCTATGATCTCTGGTTCCTCTGCCTTTTTAAAATCCACCTTTTTAAAATACATCTGGAAATTCTCAGTTCACATACTGCTGAAGCCTAGCTTGAAGAATTTGAGCATTACTTTGCTAGCGTATGAAATGAACACAATTGTATGGTAGTTTGAACATTTTTTGGCATTGCCCTTCTTTGTGACTGGAATGAAAACTGTCTTTTTTTCACTCCTGTGGCCATTGTTGACTTTTCCAAATTTGCTGACATATTGAGAACAGCATTTTAACAGCATCATCTTTCAGGATCTGAAATAGCTCAACTGGAATCCCATCACTTTTTTTGTAGTAATGCTTTGTTTGTAGTAATGCTTCCTAAGGTCTACTTGACTTCACACTCCAGGATGTCTTGCTCTAGATGAGTGACCATACCATCATGGTTATCTGGGTCATTAAACATTTTTTTCTATAGTTCTTCTATGTATCTTGTCACCTCTTCTTAATTTTGGAAGAAAAAGCCTCTTGACGAAGGTGAAAGAGGAGAGTGAAAAAGTTGGTTTAAAGCTCAACATTCAGAAGACTAAGATCATGGGATCTGGTCCCACCACTTCATGGGAAATAGATGGGGAAACAGTGGAAGCAGTGTCAGACTATTTTTTTGGGCTCCAAAATCATTGCAGATGGTGATTGCAGCCATGAAATATAAAAGATGCTTACTCCTTGGCAGGAAAGTTATGACCAAGCTAGATGCATATTAAAAAGCAGAGACATTACTTTGCCAACAAAGGTTCATCTGGTCAAGGCTATGGTTTTTCCAGTGGTCATGTATCGATGTGAGAGTTGGACTGTGAGGAAAGCTGAGTACCGAAAAATTGATGCTTTTGAACTATGGTATTGGAGAAGACTCTTGCGAGTCCCTTGGACTGCAAGGAGATCCAACCAGTCCATCCTAAAGGAGATCAGTCCTGGGTGTTCATTGGAAGGACTGATGCTGAAGCTGAAACTCCAATACTTTGGCCATGTCATGCGAAGAGTTGACTCATTAGAAAAGACCCTGATGCTGGGAGGGACTGGGGGCAGGAGGAGAAGGGGACAACAGAGGATGAGATGTCTGGATGGCATCACCAACTCGATGGGCATGAGTTAGAGTAAACTCTGGGAGTTGGTGATGGAGAGGGAGGCCCGGCGTGCTGCGATTCATGGGGTCGCAAAGAGTCGGATACGACTGAGCGACTGAACTGAACTGAACTGTGAAAGCCTTTGAATCCCCTTTAATTAGTTTTCTCAATGTCTCTACCTCTCCAGTTGGGAAGTGACCATGAGAAGTCACTCAGTCATGTCCAACTCTTTGCGACCCCATGGACTGTAACCTATCAGGCTCTTCTGTCTGTGGGATTTTACAGGCAAGAGTACTGGAGTAGCTTGCCATTTCCTCTAACACTCAACAGCCTAAATTTCAACTTTCAGCATATATAATTATTTCACAAAGCCTTCACTGATCTTCCATTGAGAATGCATTTCTCCCTATTAAGTTGCAGTCCTTTGTTTACATTTTGTCTTACATTTTAATCATTTATGTTTATATCTGATTGCTCCCACCAGATTTTAAGTTTATAAAATCAGTACTCTATTAATATTACTGTGTAACAAAATTACTCTGAAGTATTGTATCTTAAAACAAACAGTTGTTGATCAGAAATTAGGGTGTAGCTTAGCAGGATTTTTTTTTTTTCCTTAATGTTGCATAAGTTTGCAGCCACAGTTTGCCCAGACCCTCAGTCATTTGAAGGCTTAGCTGAAGCTACAAGAACTGCTTACTAGTTGGTTCCCTCACATGACTGCTGACAGGAGGCTACAACTCCTCCTCAGCTACTTGTCAAACAATTTGAGTGTTCTTACAAGCAGCCTCCCTCAGAATGAGAGATTCGAGAGGGAAGAGGTCACAGTGCCTTTTATGACAAGGTCTCAAAAGTCACACAACATGAATTCTGTCCCATTTTTCATTTTTGTTATAAATGAGTTGAGAACAATTCAAACTCAAGTGGAGGAAAATTAAATTCTAATTTTTGGAAAGACGTATAACAAATAATTTGTAGATATATTTTAAGACCACCGCAAGAATAATATATGAATTAATATCCATAAAATCACATTACAGTGACTTGTACATTTTGAATAAAAATGAGTAGATTAATGAACATTATAGCTATCTAAAATAAATTGTTCTTGTGGATTTATTTTTAATACCCTCTATAGTCTCTAGAAATCCTAAAGGAAGGAATATTAAAATGAATTTTGAGTCGTCCCACATCCCAATTTTCCCAAAACAATTCTAATTAATTTCATATTGTCTCAACTTCCCATGTCATTTAATAACTGTCCTGGATTTTTTTGTTAGGTGAAGAACTATTGGCATCAACACTGACACTGACATTAACTAGGATTTGTTTGATACACCTCCATTCTTCAGTTTCACCCCTGCTATGGTTTTGTTCTGGAATTTGTGAGAGAACTGTATAGTTAAGAAGTGTGTGTGTGTGTATGAGTTAGTCACTAAGTTCTCTCCGATTCTTTGCCACCCCATGGACTGTCACTCACCAGGCTCCCTTGTCCATGGATTCTCCAGGAAAGAATACTTTAAAGAGGGTGTCCATTCCCTTCTTGTGAGGACTTTTCAACTCAGGAATCAAACCTGGGACTCCTGCATTGTGGGCAGATTCCTCACCATCTGAGCCACCTGAGTTCCTCTTTAACATCTGCTTAAATCATGAATGAAGCCTTTAATACCTCCAGCCACATATTACATACTGATCCATTTACTCAAGGACAAATGGAGACTATTAGTGAATAAAACAAAGTATCCTCAAGTAGAAGCAGCTGGAATAGCTGATTGCACTTGGTCTTTGGCATTAGGGGAAAAGTATTCAGTGCTGTAGCACCTGCCACTCACTTCCTGTATGAATCAGTTGTGCCATATCCGGTGCAATTTTGCCAAGCCACCAGGTAGCTGTGTCGGTGAAAACTGTAGTAAATTATCACCTAGTTCTAAGTGAAATATGAGCAGGAAAGAGAGGTCGAAGAGCTCCACTTTAGACTTTGCAAAAGCACAGTTTTAATATTCTTGCTACAAATGTTCTTGCCATATATTGTATTACACTTTAAATACTTAACTATGTCTTAGTATTTTCAACCATATTCCTTTGCAGGAAATTCTTATGGCATAAATTAACTAAAAAAATCTTTTATATTGAAAAATTAGCTACCAAATTGTCATTTCTCAAAAAATTGACAATAAAAATGTGTGTCTCAGTCACATTTGTTGCAATCCACTGTCTACTATGAAGACTACTATAAAATAACTGATCATAAGACTATTCAAAGACATAATTTTGCTGAAAAAGTATCAATATCAACTTCAAAAGGTAGCATTCTGAGAGAAAGGCCATCAGAATTGTGGCAGCACAAGATCTTCCTCTTTTCTCTCTCCTTTAACAACTAATTATATGTCCATAACTAAACAAAAGTGCCTCTGCACATTAACCAAATGATCCAAGAGGTTTCTGTGCATCTGAAAAGAAACAAACAGACATCAGTAAGGGCTATGTATCCATATCAAAATTGCCCAACCCTGTTCACCATGACCAGTAATGAAAAGAAACTACTGGCTACAAACTTGGTAGATACACATGTACAAAAGAGAATTTGTTCTCTTGAAGCATCCCACCCTCGCCTTCTCCCACAGAGTCCAAAATTCTGTTCTGTACATCTGTGTCTCTTTTTCTGTTTTGCATATAGGGTTAGTGTTATCATCTTTCTAAATTCCATATATATGTGTTAGTATACTGTATTGGTCTTTATCTTTCTGGCTTACTTCACTCTGTATAATGAACTCCAGTTTCATCCAAAAATGAGATGGATGAAACTGGAACCATTATCTGGATGCATGAGACAAGTGCTCAGCCCTGGTGCACTGGGAAGACCCAGAGGAATCAGGCAGAGAGGGAGGTGGGAGGGGGGATCAGGATGAGGAATACATGTAAATCCATGGCTGATTCATGTCAATGTATGACAAAAACCACTATAATATTGTAAAATAATTAGCCTCCAACTGATAAAAATAAATGGGAAAAAAAAAAAAGAGAATTTGTGAAAGTCCAGCCTGCCTGAAGAGAGATTCCAGTGCACCATCATAATGGGATAGAGATAAGTTTGGATGCATTAAAGGCATGTGTTACTGCTGGCTGCTTCAGAAATTCAGCAGGAAGTCCACCTGCAAACCTCTGAGAGTATCTCCACTAGAGTATCCCCACTGTCCTGGGGCAACCACCCCAAAGTCCCACGTGACGAGCCTATACTTTCCCCTACTCTACTGCCAGCTCCTTGTGTGTTCTCCTGAGTGAATCCATGAAATCCAGCTACAGCAGACAAACAGGGCACACTTGAGCTAGAGTGCCACGTTCTAAAAGACAAAGGTTTTTCATAGTCTACCGAATTGAAAGAAGACATAAAATACAGTTAAGGAGATGTCTACTACTTCAAATGCCAAAGCAGAAGTACATGTCTACAAACACATACACAAAATCAAGGAACTATCATATCACACACACACACACACACACACAACATGATGATTCTTAGTAATCAAACTCAAAAGCATGGGATATTGGGATCTAATTCATAAAGAATTCAAAAAAAAAAAAACTCATATGAAGAAAAACAATGAGCTACAAGAAAATGTTTTCCCATAAATTCAAGAGTAAAATTAGTGAAAATAGTGAGTTCTTTCCAACAAAGTTATACACACACACACGCACACACATACACATAATATTGAACAACAACCACAAAAAGGTAACACTGAATAATTCAATGAATGAGATGAAGAATGCTATAGAAAACATTAGTGACAGGGTTGATCAGTTGAAAGAAAGAAATTAATGACTTGGAGATAGGGATATACAAATAATTCAGTTAGAAGAGGAGAGAAAACTAAGGTTTTTCAGAAGTGAAGAAACACAATGAGAGCTATTGCATTCTATCATATGTAACATGATAATTGGTGTAGCATAAGATGACAGGAATAAGGAGGCAGAGAATTTATTTAAGGAAATAATAGCAAGACATTACCAATCCTGGGGAAAAAATTGGAATATACAGGTCCAGGAAGCTAATAAAATTCTCTATTTTCTCTGTACAAAAAGACTTTCTCCAAGACACATTATAATGAAATTACTAAACAATGATTAAAAAAAAACCTTAAAGCTAGTCAGGGAAAGAATAGAAAGTAGCCTACAAAAGAACCCCCATGAGGCTATCAGCAATTTCTCAGAAGAAACTTTACAGGTCGGGAAGGGATAGAATGTCATATTCAAAACGTTGAAAGACAAAAATTGCCAAGCAAGAATACTTTGTCCAGCAAAATTACCCATCAGATATAAAGGGAAAATAAGGCTTTCCAAGACAAACAAAAGCTGAGGGAGTTCACCACCACTATTCTGTCTTGCAAGAGATGCTGAAGAGCTTAGGTTGAAAGGAAATAATGACCATCAGGGATGTTAAAGCATATAAAACTACATAAAATTGAGAAAAGTGAAAAATAGAATTAGAAAACTGTAACTCTATGTCAGAAACACTTAGCCAATGTATGAGTATTAAAAGTAACTATAATTATCATGATCTATTAATGCATATACATCATCAAAAGAGATAAATTGTGCAATGAAGAACATAAAAGAGGGTTCTTGCCTGCCCTTTCATACAGCACTTTCTACGGACACACATGCCTGCTTATCTATCTTCTTCCATGGTGCCAAAAACATGCTTCGATCCCCAGTGCTAACAGAGTGTGTTAGAAACATATTTTGTGGTGGCAAATTAGCAGCTAAGAATTCTCTCTCTGTCTGTAATTGAATGTGCCCTCGTATGGAATGACAGATTCTCCAGACAAGAATATAAACCTCAGAAAGTCAGTTCAAAATTTTGACGTAGGAATATCCTGCACTCACCTCCTCAAATGGACACACCAAATCTACAACTACATATGAAAAAATTCCCTCTTAACAAGGACCTGAAATTAGCTGAACAGCTCCTTCATAGAAACTCACACCTACCTCCAGAAATAAGAAAATTCTCAAGCAAGCTAATTTATACCTCAAAGAGCTAGGAAAGCAACAAAAAATTTCAGTGTAAACAAAAGGAAGAAAACAGCAAAAATCAGAGCAGAAACAAGTAAAATACAGGCTAAAAAAAATAAAAGATCAATGAAGCTAAAAGATTTTTCTTTGAAAAGAAAAAACAAGGTTTTAAAATCTTTATCTGAATTCACTAAGAATAAAAGAGCAAGGACTCAAATAAATAAAATCTGAAATAAAAGGAGAGATTGAACCTGATATCACAGAAATACAAAGACTCATAAGAAGATACTATGAACAGTTAGACACCAATAAATTGGACAATCTAGAGGAAATGAATAAATTCTTAGAACCATGCAACTTCCCAAGACTGAATCATGAAGATTTAGAAATCTGAATACACCCATGATTAGATAAGGAGATTGAATAAGTAGTCAAATATGTCCCAACGAAAGTAAGTCCAAGATCAGATGGTCTTACTAATGAATTCTACAATTCATTCAAAGATAATTAATAATAGTTCTTCACATTTTTTCAAAAAAAAAATGAAAGAAGGGAAATGTCCAAACTCATTTTTGAGGCCAGCATTACCCTGATACCAAAATCAGACAATACCACAATAAATTAAAATTATAGGCCATTATACCTGATGAACATACAATCAAGAATATTCAAGAAAATAGTAGCAAACTGAATTCAGCAATATATGAAAGGAACATACTCTAAGGTCGCTGAGATTTATACCAGGGATAGATGGTTCTACATCAGTAAATCAGTCAACATGACATACTATATTAACAAAATAAAAGTTAAAAAATATATGACCTTCTTAATAGACAATGAAAAAGCATTTGACAAAATTCAACATCCATTTATGATAAAAATCTCAATGAAGTGTGTATAGAGAAAATATACTTCAACATTTTAGAGGCAATGTATAACATGTCTACTGCTAACATCATAATCCATAGTGAAATGCTGAAATATTTGCTCTAAAATCAGAAGTAAGACAAAGATAACCACTCCTGCTACTTTTATTCAGTATAGTATTATAATTCCTAGCCACAGCAATCAGACAAGGGAAAAAAAGAATAAAAGACAACTAAATTGTAAGGGAATAAACTAAAGTGACACTATTTTCAGATGATATAACCCTATATACAGAAAACCTTAAAGATTCCACAAAAAAAAAAAAACCAAACCAACAACAACAACAAAGACTGCAGAACTAATCAAAGTTAAATACAAAATCAATATACAAAACTCTGTTGTGTTTCTAGACACTAATAACAAGCTATCAATAAACTATCAGAGGAGATTTTTTTGAAAAATAATACCATTTACAATTGCACTAAAATGAATAATATTTAGGAACACATTTATTTAACCAAGGATGTAAAAGATCTGTATCTTTTTTTTTTTTTTTTTTTCAAAGTTTTGAAAATTTTAAAGCATTAATAAAACATTGAAGAAGACACAAATAAGTGGAAAGGTATTCTATGTTCATGGATTAAAATTATTAATATTGTTAAAATATCCAAAGCAAATCTAAAGATGCAAAGCAATCTCAAAT
The DNA here is from genome assembly GCF_019320065.1 of Cervus canadensis. Lineage (NCBI taxonomy): Eukaryota > Metazoa > Chordata > Mammalia > Artiodactyla > Cervidae > Cervus > Cervus canadensis. The sequence goes on from NC_057396.1 coordinate 10,912,969, forward strand.
AACCAACCTAACTTTATATCTCAAGGTACTAGAAGAAGAAAAATTTAAGCCCAGTCTGTGGAATAAGGAAATAATATTGATTAGTGCAGAAATAAATCAAAGGAAACTACAAAAACTTTTGGAAGGATCCAAAAAAGAAAACTAACCTGCTTTTTTGAAAAGAAACATATAATTAGTTTAGCCTCAGCTAAACTAAATTATTCTCTCTGATATTCCCTGGTGGCTCAGATGGTAAAGAATCCATCTGTAATGCAGTAGACCCAGGGTTCAACCCCTGGGTTAGAAAGACCCCCTGGAGAAGAGAATGGCTTCCCATTTGATCCCTGGATCAGAAAGATCCACTGGGGAAGGTAATGGCTACCCACTCAAGTATTCTTGTGTGGAGAATCCCATGGACAGAGGAGTCTGGCAGTCTACAGTTCATGGGGTCAATAAGAGTCAGACACGACTGAGCAACTAACACTTTTCAAACTCAGTTATTCTCTCTGATACTACAGAAGTACATAAGACCATAATGGGCTACTATGAACAGATTATACACTGACAAATTAGATAAGTCAAAATTAATGGATGAAATATTTTATCCATTGGTAGAAACAATACCTACCAAGATTGAATAAGGAAAAAATAGAAAATCAAAAGAGACTAATAATGGACATGGCATTAAATCAGTAATCTTAAATTCCCCATACCAAAAAAAAAAAAAAAAAAACCAAAAAACCCAAGACCAGATGGCTAACTGGAAAGTTCTAATAACCCTTTTTTTCTACAATTAAAAAAAAAAATCCATTCTTTCTCAAACTCTTCCAAAAAATTGAAGAGGAGTAAACATTTCCAAACTCATTCTGTGAAGCCAGCATTCTCTTTATATGAAAGCCATATGAGGGTCACTATAAGGAAAAATAAATGCTATAGAGTAATATCCCTAATGAGCATGTATGTGAAAATTCTCAAAATAATGGTAGCAAACCAAAATCAAGAACACACTAACAGAATTATACACCACGACCAAGTGGGATTTATACATGGGATGCAAGGATGATTCATACCTGCAAATCAAGAAATATAAAACATTATATTGGTAGAACAAAAGATAAAAATCACATGCCACCAAAAAGCATTGGACAAAATACAGTACACTTTCATGATAGAAACTCTCAAAAAATTGGGTATAGAAAGAGCACACCTCACATTATAAAGGCCATAAATGACAAAACCCAGCTAACATGAAAATCTGAAAATTTCTTTAAAATCAAGTAAAAGACAAGGATTCCTATTTTCCTCACTCTTATTCAATTTAGTACTCTTGAGTCTTAGCTAGAGTAATTAGTCAACACTAAGAAATGAAGGTATACAAATCATAAAGGAAGAAGTAAAATTTCACAATTTGCATAACAATAATTTTGTAAATAGAAAATCCCCAAGACTAGCTGTTGGATAATGAATGAATTCATTAAATTTGTAACATATGAAATCAACATACAGAAATGTTGCATTTCTATTTACTAATAATTTCTATACAATTCATTCATCTGAAAAAAAAGAAGGGGGCTTCTCTGATAGCTCGGTTGTTAAAAAATCTATTTGCAATGCAGGAGACCCCAGTTTGATTTCTGGGTCGGGAAGATCTGCTAGAGAAGGGAGAGGCTAAAAAAGAAAGGAAAGAAAAAATAATCTTAAAAAGATAAAGGAAAGGAAAAATATCTATCATATTCTCAATAGAAGTGAAAAATAAATAAAATACCTAAGAATACATTTAACCAAGAAAGTGAAACATCTATACATTGAAAACAACAAGAACTTTGAAAAAAGCTGAGACAAAAACAAGTGAAAAGATACTTTGTGTTCACTGATTGGAAGAAGTAATATTGTTAACATGTCCACATTACCCAAAGTCATCTATAGATTTAATGCAATTTCTACCAAAATTCCAATTTTATACTTCACAGAAATAGAATTAAAAAAAAAAAAAAAACCTAAAAAGCTTATGAACTCACAAATTATCCCTAATAGCCAAGCAATTCTGTAAAAGGACAAAGTCCCAAGTATCACACTAGTATGGTACCAACAGAAAAATAGACATATAGATCAATGGAGCAGAATAGAGAGCCCAGAATTAAACACCAATGTGTACAGTCAAATAATGCTTGACTAGAAAACCAAAGCATGCAGTAGGGAAAGGAACGTCTCTTCAACAAATGGTGTTGGGAAGGCTGGATGAAAATGCAGAAAAATGAATTTGCATCCTTATTTTACACCACTCACAAAAATTAACTTCAAATGGATTAAAAATTTAAATATAAAACATGATACCATAAAATCCTAGGAGAAAACATAGGGAAGAAATGACTAGGACCTTGGACTCATCAATGACTTTTTGTATGTGACATCAAAAACACAAAGAAAGCAAAATTCAATGAGTGGGACTACATCAAACTTAAATGTTTCTGCACAGCAAATAATGAATAGATAAGACAGTTGTGGTCCATGTGCACAACGGAATGTTACTCAGCTTTAAAAAAGAATGTATTTTAATCAGTTCTAATGGGGTGGATAAAACTAGAGCCCATTATACAGAGTCAAGTAAGTCAGAAAGTGAAAGACAGATATGGTATTTTAAGGCATATATATATGGAATCTAGAAAGATGGCACTGACAATTTTATATGCAGGGCAGACAAGGTGACACAGGCATAAAGAACAGATTTTGGACACAGTGGAAGAATGATAGAATATCATTGAAACATATGCATTACCACATGTAAAATAGTCAGCGGGAGTTTGATGTATGACACAGGGAGCACAAACCCAGTGCTCTGTGACAACCTGGAGAGATGGGGCGGGGAGGGAGGTGGGGAGGGGGCTCAGAAGAGAGGGGACACATGTATGCCTATGGCCATTACATGTCGATGTGTGGCAAAAGCCATCATAATATTGTAATTATCCTCTAATTAAGATAAATAAATACTTTTTTAAAAGGCTTACAATAATGGTAAAGGAGGGGAATGTAAAACATAGAAAATGATAAAAACGAATCAAATTATTTTCAAAGGAATACTACAAACACATTGAAAGGGAAAAAAGAACTAATCTGAGTAGCTTATGAACACATTACTTGAATTCAATCTTGAGTGGTATGAGTTGGTGAGCATAAAGTGAAAGTGTTAGTCACTCAGTTGTGTCTGACTCTTTGCATCCCCATGGACCATAGCTCACCAGGCTCTTCTGTCCATGGAATTCTCCAGGCAAGAATACTGGAGTGCACAACCATTCCTTTCTCCAGGGGATCTTGCCAACCCAGGGATCAAATTTGCATCTCCTGCATTGCAGACAGATTCTTTACTATCTAGGGCACCAGGGAAGTCAGGTGATGGGAAGGGAATCTACAGATAAGTCCTGAACTCTTTTTAGGTCATTTCACTTTTTATTTGTATGAACAAAGCAATTCTGAAATTATCTTAGGTGTGTTATAAGATTGAGAAAATTAGTAAATCTGTAAATTTTGAAAGTCAGAATTTTCAAAGTTGAAGAAGAAAGATGAAAAATAAGAAATATGTGGAAATATTAGACATGGAGGTGTAGGTATGAATTCATGATTTCTAAAATATGTGTTTATATGTCTATACTTAAGTAACATGTGTATATACACATGTATATATGTATACTCTACAGTCCTGGGTGTTCATTGGAAGGACTGATGTTGAAGCTGAAACTCCAATACTTTGGCTACCTGATACGAAGAGCTGACTCATTGGAAAAGACCTTGATGCTGGGAAAGATTGAGGTCAGGAGGAGACGGGGACGACAGAAGGTGAGATGGTTGGATGGCATCACTGACTCAATGGACATGGGTTTGAGTGGGCTCCAGGAGTTGGTGATGGGCAAGGAGGCCTGGCATGCTGCGGTTCATGGGGTCGCAAAGAGTCGGACACGACTGAGCGACTGAACTGAACTGTTATGCATATATAGATAAACAGATACAAAAATATATAGAAATATATACATAGCATGTGTTCCCTAGCTCTGACCACAGAAAGAGCCTAGAAACAAATGTATTCAAGTAAAAATAAGTACACCTAATACTAAGATTTTGGTTTCTGATAACATTTCCTATTAAAAGGAAAAGCTTCTCTCCAAATTTATGAAGTCATAAATAAGAAGCTTCCAAAAAATTATGGGGATATGTCACAGGGCACAGGTGCTAGCTTGAAGGGGACCCACTGGTCAAATCTAGGTTAATCTGAATACCAAGGTAATTAAGTATGATAACAAATTATAAACAATTGTAAAAATAGAAATCTATCAATCTGTATCAAAAATCAACAGGAAAATAATACATGCATATATAAACACACACATAAATACATTTATAAAGGGGAGGGGGCTGTTGCTTACAATAGAATACCAAATGTCAGCTAGTGAATATGGAGCAGGTATTAAAACTGGAAAATTGTCATTTGCAACCATGTGGTAAAGTGTTGTTAAGACTCAACAGATGACAAACTGCTGGGGGGAGATGATTACAGAATATTCTCATTCCTTAAACTCTTTTCTTACAAATTGCTCATTAATTCAAGGGAAAAATAGTATGTTAAAGAGTGGAGAAATGAGGGATGATCTTGTCTGTGTATTCAACCTTTGAATCACCAATGGGGACAAATGGACATCAAGTGCTTTCAGGTGTGAGTTTCAGACAGCAACACATCACAACAGCCAGAAATATATAGTGGGTGCCTAATATTGAGGAAATATCAGGAAAACAGAGATTGATGAGTCTTCTATTCAATACGAGTAAGAGATTACTATACTGTTAAAATATCAATGTTATGAAACAAAGAAATGCTGTTGTCATATTCTAAATTTGTAAAAGGACTGAATAGATGAAATAATATAATGTTTGTATCCTGCATTGATGAAAAAATGCTATACAAGAAATTATTTATTCAAGTGGAAAAATTGAATCATAGATTGTAAAGTAGACAGAACTATTGAATCATTGCTAAATTTTTAGCTAATTGCTGTTCTGCACTTATATAAAATAATGATCCTATTTTTAGGAAATACATGGAAAAATCTTGTAGTAAAGGGCCATATTTTACTTACTCAAATGGGGTAAGATGTTAACAGTTTGTGTGTTTGTGTGTTAGTCGCTCAGTTGTGTCCAACTTTTATAACCCCATAGACTGTAGCCCACCAGGCTCCTCTGTTCATGGAATTCTCTAAGCAAGAATACTGAAGTGGGTTGTCATGCTCTCCTCCAGGGGATCTTCCCGACCCAGGGATCAAACCCAGTTCTCCTGCATTGCAGGCAGATTCTTTACCATCTAAGCTACCAGAGTGTCTGTATAAAAGAGATTAAAGTATTCTTCAAACTGTACTTATTCTTAAATCCTTACTACAAGGTTGAAGGACTCTCCAAGTCAAATGTTAAAAATATCAAATTGTGTTTTAAAAGCATTAACATTATTGAGTACCTGACAAGTATACTAAGTCCTTAGAGAATGTTAAATCTATTAGCTAGTGGCTCCTATTATCCTCCTTCAACAATAGACATGAAAGTTAGGAAGGCATTGAATGGAAAATAACTGGCAAATATTAAAAACTAAGTGGTTTTCATAACTTTACCCATTCCTATTTAACTTTCTTTTTTTATAAAGCAGCCCAACTATTTCAAATCATTCACTCCAGTCTCTCTCTCTCTCACACACACACACTTGCACACATCTTTTTCGTACACATTAAATTTTGTTTTGTGAAGGTCTGTAGTTCAGAATAAAAGGACCCTGGATAGACAAAGGCTGCAGCTAGTCCGTCATCCATTACCGCTTCCTTTGAGTACTTCACTGTGAATTGTTTATTTATTGATACTTGTGAGTAATCCAAGGATATTTCTTTTTGTGAATTTCACTCACTGCTACGCTTATAAAAACCAAGGAGTCACAATGAGACCTGCCCCCCCCCCCACTGCCCCCAAAAGCCAGCTGTTAACACGGACTTCAGATCATCCTTGCAGAGTTCAACAGTGTTCTCACAAAGCTATTTTAGAGTCAATGCAATAGAAAACCATCAAGGTCTCCCTGCTTTGTGAACGTGTGACTTTGATAGAAGCTGATCTTTATATAAAAATGTACTCTTTAGAAAGTCATAAGGCAATTTCATTATTTTAAGATACAAGGAAGCAGCTATTCAGAAGAGTTTAAAACTCAAGAATAACATATTCCTTTCAGAACGTCATCTTCTAAACAAGTAATAAATCCAAACACCAGGCTCTGAATAATTTTCAGTGCTTCTCCTAAATGCAAACAACAGGGAATGACCTTGAAGAAATCACTGTTTAGATAAGTTGAATTTCATATCACAATGCTGTATTAGTCACCATCCCCACAGATAAATCTCTAAACTTTAACATCTAGAATATATAAGAGAAAATGCAGTTATACAGCCTGTATAACTGTCAATTATTATGACAATATTCTTCTTAATAGCACCTTCTTAATACCTGTATCTCCCTGATATGTTAAGAAAAACAGATTAGTCTGTTCATATTGAGCCTGATGGAAAAATGGAAGAATTTAGTTGCCACTTTTTTTCTTATCAAAAAGTGCCAAACCAATAAGTACCCGAAGCCCTGAACTATAGGGAAAGCCTATTATCCGGATAGTTCTTCTCTTAAAAGTCATTAGTTAGAACTTCGATGGACTCATGTTGTTGTCGTTGTCACTGACTTTTGTTTTCTCTTTGTACTACTTGAAACTGAGTATTTGTATTGTCAGTGTACCCAAAATTTTCTCCATGGCTCTAAATTTCTTTAATTTTATATTCCACATGCAATCAGTTTCTAATCCAAGTATTTGTCACAAATGTCAGGACTATCATTGTAATCCATTGATTTAATTTCCAGTCTCTGAATTTTATCTCTTTCTAGTTTAATTGCCTAAGGTATCCTTCATGATCCTATTGTCATGATCCTATTGTCTCATACCTGAATTAAGTCAAATTCATGTCTCCCTGTTTCATCTCCTTCTGATGGAAAAACTAATAAATCTTATCACTGCTTTTAATAAGTATAATATATATTAATATATTATAATTAATATGTAAAATTAATTATATTATATATTGTTTAATATATTTATTAATATATTTAATATCAATATGTATATATTATATTATTATATAATATATAATAAAATATATATATATAAAACAGTGAGATAGGCAAATCTTAAAAATTTTGGTGAATTTTGAAAGTCAAGATTAGATCATATTCTTGGGCACCTGGGCTTTGGGAAAGAGGTGTGCTGAACAAGTTGAACTGTAACACTTACTAGCATTAATTCTTTCAGCTGCAAATAGAGATTCATTCTCCTCCTGCTTTATTCTCCATTTCTTCACCAAAATCAGATAACTAGCTCTTTCCCAAATGCCCTTGTATAGTGTGGAATTTGTGTTTTCAACTCCTTCTTTTGATATATATTTGTTTCATATATTCTTGGTGTTTCTTCTTGCTTTGCTGTTGTTTTTCAATCACAAGTTAGGTCTGACTTTTTGCAACCCCATGGACTGCAGCAAGCCACGCTTCCCTGCCCTTCACTATTTCCCGGAGTTTGCTCAAACTCGTAATGCTATATAACCATTTCATCCTCTGTCACCCCCTTTTCTTCCTGCTCTCTAATTTTCCCAGCATCAGGATCTTTTCCAATGAGTCAATTCTTCCATAAGTTGGCCAAAGTATTGGAGTTTCAGCACCAGTACTTCCAATAAATATTCAGGGTTGATTTACTTTAGGATTCACTGGTTTGATCTCCTTGCAGCCCCACTATTTGAAAGCATCCATCTTTTGGTGCTCAGCTTTCTTTATGGTCCAACTCTCACATTTGTACATGACTACTGGAAAACACATAGCTTTGAATAGACAGACCTTTGTTGGCAAAGTGATGTCTCTACTTTCTAATATACTGTCTAGTTTGATCGTAGCTTTTCTTCCAGGGAACAAGCATCTTAATTTCATGGCTGCAGACATCTGCAGTGATTTTGGAGCCCAAGAAAATAAAATCTGTTACTGATTCCACTTTTCCCCCAACTATCAGCCCTGAAGTGATGGGGCCATGATCTTGGCTTTTTGAAAATGGAGTCTTAAGCCAGCTTGTTTACTCTCTTTTTTCACCCTCATACCTCATCAAGAGGTATCTAGTTTTTAGCATTCAGTTTTTCTGAGACTTTTTTCTTGTTTCATATAAGTTGTTGGCCATTTATTAAAATAATAAATATTTACAGTGTGTGTGTGTGTGTGTGTGTGTGTGTTCTCAGTTGCTCAGTGATATCTGACTTTTTGTGGCCTCAGGGACTCTAAACCAGCAGACTCTTCTGTTCATGGAATTTTCCAGGCAAGAATACTGGAGTGGGTTGCTGTTTCCTATTCCAGGGGATCTACCCAACCCAGGCATTGAACCACATCTTTGTTGTCTCCTGCAATAGCAGGTTGATTCTTTACCACTGCATCATCTAGAAATCTCCAATTCACAGACCAAAAATTTATTTCTTTTATTTAGAAAATTTATCTTCCAATGTATAATTACTGCTATAATAAGAATTATTTTGCCACTTTTACCTTTTATATTGTCTGCTTATAGTACTTGATTCATTTGTTTTCATATTCTCCAGGCATTCAAAATTCAATGCAAAGTTAAGTATCTGCAAAAAACCAACCTCCAAAAATGCATAGACATCAAAGGTATTTTTTAATTTATTTTTTAATTGAAGCCTAATTGCTTCACAGAATTTTGCTGTTTTCTGTCAAACATCATCATGAATCAGCCACAGTTGTACACATGTTGTATGTGTACATATTGAACCATAGGTGTATATACAGAACCATAGGTGGACATATTGAGCCATGGGTGTACTTATTGAACCCATTTTTGTTCCAGTACCTGCAGGTTACATCTTTGTCAATGAGAAGGAAAACTCCCTCAACCCCTCTTGAATTCTTGTGACCAGACTAATAATAAAATGGACACAGAAAGATTAACAGGAGAAAAGGAAACAGATGTAATTGGTGCACATAGATGTCTTATGGAAATAGGACCTAAGAGGTAGTCAAAGCAGACAATGTTTATACATTTTAGACAAAGAAGCAATAAACTTGAGAGGAATTGACAGGACAAAATAACTTAGGCTTTGGTTCTTAATTAATAAGTAATTTAAGCAAAGGTTGGGCTTGGGGGATAGTTAAGAAGTAATAAGCTTTGTTTATATAGTCGTCTCAGCTAGAGTTCCTTGTCTCTGGTTATACAGAGAGGGCACCTTTCACATGGCAGATTTATTTCCTGTTTTTAGAGAGACAGAGAGGAAGATCAAAGTATTCCTCCTGCATCTGCCATTTCTTAAGTAACTTTAATTAAATATAATCAATAGGCCATTGAGGCATATTTTGGGGTGGTCTGTTTTGGGTCCTAACACACTCAAATAAAACACACTCTAACTAGAGATGCATTGAAAAATAATTAGTCTCCTTGCAACTGGTTTCTTTAAAGTGGTATCACTGTGAGTTTACAACCAATCCCTTGGCCACCTTCATAAATTTTCTTTTAAACATCTTTCCTTCTTTCCCTGAAAACCACCACACACAGAATCTGCTAAAAATTCTGTTTTAGTCTTTCTCTCTCTGCCTCCACTGGTTCTCTATCCCACCTCCCATACACAGACACATCAATATCACACAGCAAATACCTTTGAATCACATTGCTCTTCTGCTCCATTTTTCATACTCCACTGAGCTACCCAAACACATTATTTCCAGATGGTTTCACAGAAAAATAACATATTATAAAGCCTCCGGGGAAAATCTAGTTCACTGTAGATAATTAAGTCATAGTTTCTAGCTATTTGCTACTTCTCTTGAATGGGAGGCTGTATTTCATTGACATTGTTGCACATAGGTTTGGCAGTGTGATTTCTCTTAGCCACTGAAATATTTGCAAACATGCTGTGTGTCATTGTAAGGTAGTAAGTTTAAAATCCATCGCATCGAGTTAAAATCCAATCCATTGAGGAGTGGTTCACCATGCTCAATACTTTTTCTTTTTTAAATTGGATTTATCTTCTGTTAAGATAATGCTGAATGTTGAGTCCTAACAGAAGCAGAAGATAAAACATGAGGTGCAAGAATACACAAAAGAACTATACAAAAAAGTCTTAATGACCCAGACAACCATAGTGGTGTGATCATTCATCTCAGACATCCTGAAGTATGAAGTCAAGTGGGTCTTAGGAAGCATGACTATGAAGAAAGCTAGTGGAGGTGATGGAATTCCAGTTGAGCTATTTCAAATCCTAAGAGATGATGCTGTTAAATTGCTGCAATTAATACTCCAGCAAATTACAAAACTCAGCAGTGGGCCACAGGACTGGAGAGGGTCAGTTTTCATCCCAACCCCAAAGAAGGGCAATGCCAAAAAATGTTCAAACTATCACACAATTGCACTCATTTCATGTGCTAGCAAGGTAATGCTCAAAACCCTTCAAGCTAGGATTCAGCAATATGTGAACCAAGAACTTCCAGATGTAAAAGCTGGATTTAAAAAAGGCTGAGGAACCAAAGATCCAATTGCCAGCATCCACTGGATTATAGAAAAAGCAAGGGAATTCCAGAAAAACAGCTAAGTCAGCTTCATTGACTAGGCTAAAGTCTTTGACTGTGTGGATCACAACAAACTGTGGGAAATTCTTCAAAAGATAGGAATACCAGACCACTCTACCTGCCTCGTGAAAAATCTGTACATAGGTCAAGAAGCAACAGTTAGAACCAGATATCGAACAGCACACTGGTTCAAAATTGGGAAAGGAGTACATCAAGGCTGTATATTGTCACCCTGTTTATTTAACTTATGCACATAATACATCATGTGAAATATCAGGCTGGATGAATCACAAGCTGGAATCCAGATTGTCAGCAAAAATATTAATAACCTCAGATATGCAGATGACACCAACGTTATGGCAGAGAGCAAAGAGGAACTAAAGAGCCTCTTGATGAAGGTGAAAGACGAGAGTGAAAAAGCTGGCTTAACACTCAAAGTTCAAAAACTAAGATCATGACATCCAGTCCCATCACTTCATGGCAAATAGATGGGGAAACAATGGAGACAGTGACAGACTTTACTTTCTTGGGCTCCAAAATCACTGAAGATGGTGACTGCAGCCATGAAATTAAGACATTTGTCTTAAGAAATTAAGACAAAATACTCCTTGGAAGAAAAGCTATGACCAACCTAAACAGCATATTAAAAAACAGAGACAGAGAGAGCTAAGATGGTGGAGGAATAGGACGGGGAGACCACTTTCTCCCCCACAAATTCATCAAAAGAACATTTGAACACTGAGTAAACTACATAAAACAACTTCTGATCCCTAGCAGAGGACATCATGCACCCAGAAAAGCAGCCCATTGTCTTCGAAAGGAGGTAGGACAAAATATAAAAGATAAAAAGAGAGACAAAAGAGTTAAGGATGGAGATCCATCCTGGGAAGGGAGTCTTAATAGAGGAAGTTTCCAAACACCAGGAAATTCTCTCACTGGCGGGTCTGGGGGAAGTTTTTGTATCTCGGAGGGCATCTTAACTGGGAGGAAAAATAAACAAAACCTACAGATTACATGCCTAAAAGCAACTCCCAACAGAAAAGTACCCCAGATGCTCGCATCTGCCACCAGCAATTGGGGTTGAACGGAGAAGAGTGGGCGGCATTGCTTAGGGTAAGGACCAGACCTGAATGCTCTGAGAGCAATCTGAGGGAGCTAACATGAGATAGCAACTTAAACTGTGGGATAGCAAGAGAGAGAGAAAGAAAATTAACCTACGAAAAACCCTAACCTAAGGCACAGCCAGACCATTTGCAGAACAAAGGGCTGAGCAATACCAGGGAAGAGCTAGTTGGCTGTGGACTGGACCATCCCCTGCCAGATTTAGGAGGCAGGGGGGAGGTGGGTGCCAGCCAGAGCCAGAAAGGGGCAAACTCAGCCCCAGAGATGGCATCCCCTACCAAACTGCAAACAGGCTTCCAGTTTCTAACCAAAGACTTCCTGAGATTCTGGATGATTGACATCTGCCAGGAGGGTCGTAGCCAGAGATCAGCTCCCCAGAAGAGACACAAGGAGCACCGGACTGGCGCGCCCGGAAACTGAGGCTGGGACGGGGAGGGGAGAAGTCGCGCTGCACCTGAAGAGAGTGTGCTCATCAAGCTCCTGGTTGCCTGAGCTGCTCGGACTGGGGAAGGCATGAAACGCAGGCCCAACCGAGTCTGCACCTTTGTGGAGTACCCGAGAACCTGAACCTGAGAGGCTTAGGCCTGGGAAGTGTATGCAACTGAGGGCCTGCTCCCTGTAGAGCAACCTGGAGCCTGAGCAGTGTAGATGGGGAAAGCACACACGCCGTGAGCGGAGGCAAACCCAGGTGGCCGGAACACTGCGAGTGCTCCCCACACACACCAGTGATATTTGTGTGAAATGCCCCTCCCTCCCCAAAGCACGACTGAACAAGCGAACCTAAACAAGAGACCACCTCCGCCCACTAGTGTCAGGGAGGAAATTAGACGCTGTAGAGACCTGCAAACAGAAGCCAAATAAACAAAGGGAACCGCTTTAGAAGTGATAGGTACAACAGATTAAAATCCCTGTAGTTAACACCGACTACACCGGAAGGGGCCTATACATATTGAGAAATGTAAGCTGGAAAAAGGAACTCTCTGAAACTGAACTGAACCTACACTGCCCGCAACAGCTCCAGAGAAATTCCTAGATATATTTTTACTATCATTATTATTATTTTTTAAGTCCTCTATTACTCCTTAATTTTCATTTTTATAACCCACTATAATCTGGCAAAAAAAAAAAAAAAGAAAGAAAAAGGACCCTAGTTTTAAAGTGAACTTCATATATATTTATTAAATTTTTTTCTGTTTTTGTTTTTTTCTTAATATTGTATTTTTAAGAGTCTAACCTCTACTCTAGATTTTTTTCTTTGTTTTTCAGTATATGGTATCAATTTTGGACATTTAAGAATCCAATCTTCAGTACCCATTTTTACTCAGGAGTGTGATTGCTGGTTTGATTACTCTCTCCCCCTTTTGACTCTCCTTCTTCTCCCCCGGATCACCTCTATTTCCTCCCTCACCCTTTGCTTCTCAATCCAATGCTGTGAATCTCTGTGGGTGTTCTAGACTGTGGACAACACTTAGGGAACAGAGTACTGCCTAGATATGTCTTTCTTCTCTTGAGTCCCCATTTTTCTACTACTGCTCACCTCTATTTCCTTCCTTCCTCTCCTCTTCTTCATGTAACTCTGTGAACCTCTCTGGGTGTCCCTCACTGTGGAGAATCTTTTCACCATTAACCTAGAAGTTTTATTATCAGTGCTGTATGGATGGAGATATCTTGAGGCTACAGGAAGAATAAGACTGAAATCCAGAGGCAGGAGGCTTAAGCCCAAAACCTGAGAACACCAGAGAACTCCTGACTACAGGGAACATCAAGTAATAAGAGATCATCCAAAAGCCTCCATACCTACACTGAAACCAACCACCACCCAAGAGCCAATAAGTTCCAGAGCAAGACACACCACACAAATTCTACAGCAATGCAGGAACATAGCCTTAAGCATCAATATACAGGCTGCCCAAAGCCATATCAAACCCATAGGCCGATCTCAAAACACACTACTGGACACTCCATTGCACTCCAGAGAGAAGAAATCCAGCTCCACCCACCAGAACACCGACACAAGCTTCCCTAACCAAGAAACCTTAACAAGCCAATCATCCAACCCCAACCACTGGGAGAAACCTCCACAATAAAAAGGAACAACAGACTACCAGAATACAAAAAGGCCACCCCAAACACAGCAATCTAAATAAGATGAAAAGGCACAGAAATACACAGCAGGTAAAGGAACATGAAAAATTCCCACCAAGCCAAACAAAAGAGGAGGATATAGGGAACCTACCTGAAAAAGAATTTAGAATAATGATAATAAAAATGATCCAAAATCTTGAAAACAAAATGGAGTTACAGATAAATAGCCTGGAAACAAGGTTTGAGAAGATGCAAGAAATGTTTAATAAGGACCTAGAAGAAATAAAAAGAGTCAATTAAAAATGAACAATGCAATAAATGAGATCAAAAACACTCTGGAGGGAACCAACAGTAGAATAACGGAGACAGAAGATAGGATAAGTGAGGTAGAAGATAAAATGGTGGAAATAAATGAAGCAGAGAGGAAAAAAGAAAAAAAGAATCAAAAGAAATGAGGACAACCTCAGGGACCTCTGGGACAGTGTGAAACACCCCAGCATTTGAATCATAAGAGTCCCTGAAGAAGAAGACAAAAAGAAAGACCAGGAGAAAATACTCAAGGAGATAATAGATGAAAGTTTTCCCAAAATGGGGAAGGAAATAGTCACACAAGTCCAAGAAACTCAGAGTCCCAAACAGGATAAACCCAAGGTGAAACACCCCAAGACACATATTAATCAAGTTAGCAAAGATCAAACACAAAGAACAAATATTAAAAAGCAGCAAGGGAGAAACAACGAATAATACACAAGGGGATTCCTATAGGTATAACAGCTGATCTTTCAATAGAAACTCTTCAGGCCAGAAGGGAATGGCAGGACATATTTAAAGTAACCTACAACCCAGATTACTGTACCCAGCAAGGATCTCATTCAGATATTAAGGAGAATTCAAAAGCTTTGCAGACAAGCAAAAGCTGAGAGAAGTCAGCACCATGAAACCAGCTCTTCAACAAATGCTATAGGATCTTCTCTAGACAAGAAACACAGAAAGGTTGTATAAACGCAAACTCAAAACAACAAAGTAAATTACAACAGGACCATACCTATCAATAATTACCTTAAATGTAAATGGGTTCAATGTCCCAACCAAAAGACAGACTGGCTGAATGGATACAAAAGCAAGACCCCTATATATGCTGTCTACAAGAGACCCACCTCAACAAGGGATGCATACAGACTGAAAGTAAAGGGTGGAAAATATATATATATATATATATATATATATATATTTCATGCAAATGGAGACCAAAAGAAAGCAGGAGTCACAATACTCATATCAGATAAAATAGACTTTAAAATAAAGGCTGCGAAAAAAGACGAAGAAGGACACTACAAAATGATCAAAGGATCAATCCAAGAAGAAGATGTAACAATTATAAATATATATGCACCCAACATAGGAGCACTGCAATATGTAAGGCAAGTGCTAACAAGTATGAAAGGAGAAATTAACAATAACACAATAAACCTGGGAGACTTTAATACCCCACTCACACCTATGGATAGATCAACTAAACAGAAAATTAACAAGGAAACACAAACTTTAAATGACACAATGGAGCAGCTAGGCCTAATTTATATCTATAGGACATTTCACCCCAAAACAATCAATTTCACCTTTTTCTCAAGTGCACACGGAACCTTCTCCAGAACAGATCACATCCTGGGCCATAAATCTAGATTAGGGAAATTAAAAAAAAAAAAAAAAAAAAAGAATTCATTCCAGTCATCTTTTCTGACCACAGTGCAGTAAGATTAGATCTCAATTACAGGAAAAAAAAACTATTAAATTTCAAACATATGGAGACTAAATAACACACTTCTGAATAACCCACAAATCATAGAAGAAATCAAAAAAGAAATCAAAATATTCATAAAAATGAATGAAAATGAAAACACAAAAACCCAAAATCTATGGGACACTGTAAAAGTGTGCTAAGGGGAAAGTTCATAACAATATAGGCTTACCACAAGAAACAAGAAAAAAGTCAAATAAATAATCTAACTCGACACCTAAAGCATCTAGAGAAGGAAGAAATGAAGAACCCCAGGGTTAGTAGAAGGAAAGAAATCTTAAACATTAGGGCAGAAATAAATGCAAAAGAAACAAAAGACCATAGCAAAAATCAACAAAGTTAAAAGCTGTTTTTTTGAAAAGATAAATAAAATTGACAAACCATTAGCCAGGCTCATCAAGAAACAAAAGGAGAAGAACCAAATCAACAAAATTAGAAATGAAAAGGGAGAGATCACAACAGACAACACTGAAATACAAAGGATCATAAGAGACTACTACCAGCAGCTATATGCCAATAAAATGGACAACTCGGAAGAAATGGACAAATTCTAAGAAAAGAATAACTTTCCAAAACTGAACCAGGAAGAAATAGAAGATTTCAACACACCCATCACAAGCATGGAAATTGAAACTGTAATCAGAAATCTTCCAGCAAACAAAAGTCCAGGACCAGATGGCTTCACAGCTGAATTCTACCAAAAATTTAGAGAAGTGCTAACACCTATCTTACTCAAACTCTTCCAGAAAATTGCAGAAGAAGGTAAACTTCCAAACTAATTCTATGAGGCCGCCATCACCCTAATACCAAAACCAGACAAAGATGCCACAAAAAAAGAAAACTACAGGCCAATATCACTGATGAACATAGACACAAAAATCCTTAGCAAAATTCTAGCAAACAGAATCCAACAACATATTAAAAAGATTATACATCATGACCAAGTGGGCTTTATCCCAGGAATGCAAGGATTCTTTAATATCCGCAAATCAATCAATGTAATACACCACATTAACAAATTGAAAGATAAAAACCATATGATTATTTCAATAGATGCAGAAAAAGACTTTGACAAAATTCAACATCCATTTATGAAAAAACCCTCCAGAAAGCAGGAATAGAAGGAACATAGCTGAACATGATAAAAGCTATATATGACAAACCCACAGCAAGCATTATCATCAATGGTGAAAAACTGAAAGCATTTCCCCTAAAGTCAGGAACAAGACAAGGGCTCCCACTCTCACCACTACTATTCAACATAGTTTTGGAAGTTTTGGCCACAGCAATCAGAGTAGAAAAAGAAATAAAAGGAATCCAGATTGGAAAAGAATAAGTAAAACTCTCACTGTTTGCAAATGACATGACCCTCTATGTAGAAAACCCTAAAGACTCCACCAGAAAATTACTAGAGCTAACCAATGAATATAGTAAAGTTGCAGGATATAAAATTAACACACAGAAATCCCTTTCATTCCTATACACTAACAATGAGAAAACAGAACGAGAAATTAAGGAAACAATACCATTCACCATTGCAACAAATAATAAAATACTTAGGAGTATATCTACCTAAAGAAACAAAAGACCTATATATAGAAAACTATAAAACACTGATGAAAGAAATCAAAGAGGACACACATAGTTGAAGAAATTTGCCCTGTTCATGGATTGGAAGCATCAATATGGTCAAAATGAGTATACTATCCAAAACAATCTATAGATTCAATGCAATCCCTATCAAGCTACCAACAGTTATTTTTCACAAAACTAGAACAAATAATTTCACAATTTGTATGGAAATACAAAAAACTTCGAATAGCCAAAGCAATCTTGAGAAATAAGAATGGAACCGGAGGAATCAACCTGCCTGACTTCAGGCTCTACTACAAAGCCACAGTCATCAAGACAGTACAGTACTGGCACAAAGACTATAGATCAATGGAACAAAATAGAAAGCTCAGAGATAAATCCACGTACCTATGGACACCTTATCTTCGACAAAGGAGGCAAGAATATACAATGGAAAAAAGACAAGTGGTGCTGGGAAAACTGGTCAACCACTTGTAAAAGAATGAAACTAGAACACTTTCTAACACCATACACAAAAATAAGCTCAAAATGGATTAAAGATCTAAATGTAAGACCAGAAACTATAAAACACCTAGTGGAGAACATAGGCAAAAACTCTCCGACATAAATCACAGCAAGATCTTCTATGACCCACCTCCCAGAATATTGGAAATAAAAGCAAAAATAAGCAAATGGGACCTAATGAAACTTAAAAGCTTTTGCACAACAAAGGAAACTATAAGTAAGGTGAAAAGACAGTCTTCAGAATGGGAGAAAATAATAGCATACTAAGCAACAGACAAAGGATTAATCTCAAAAATATACAAGCAACTTCTACAGCTCAATTCCAGAAAAATAAATGACCCAATAAAAAAATGGGCCAAAGATCTAAACAGATATTTCTCCAAAGAAGACATACAGATGGCTAACAAACACATGAAAAGATGCTCAACATCACTCATTATCAGAGAAATGCAAAGCAAAACCACAATGAGGTACCATTACACGCCAGTCAGGATGGCTGCTATCCAAAAGTCTACAAGCAATAAATGCTGGAGAGGGTGTGGAGAAAAGGGAACCCTCTTACACTGTTGGTGGGAATGCAAACTAGTACAGCCACTATGGAGAACAATGTGGAGATTCCTTTAAAAACTGGAACTAGAACTTCCATACGACCCAGCAATCCCACTCCTGGGCATACACACCAAGGAAACCAGAACTGAAAGAGACATGTGTACCCCAAAGTTCATCACAGCACTGTTTATAATAGCCAGGACATGGAAGCAACCTAGATGCCCACCAGCAGACGAATAGATAAGGAGGCTGTGGTACATATACACAATGGAATATTGCTCAGCCATTAAAAAGAGTTCATTTGAATCAGTTCTAATGAGATGGATGAAACTATAGCCCATTATATAGAGTGAAGTAAGCCAGAAAGATAGAGACCAATGCAGTATACTAACGCATGTATATGAAATTTAGAAAGATGGTAATGATAACCCTATATGAAAGACAGAAAAAGAGACACGGATGTACAGAACAGACTTTTGGACTCTATGGGAGAAGGCAAGGATGGGATGATCTGAAAGAATAGCATTGAAACATGTACATTATCAAGTGTGAATCAGATCACCAGCCCAGGCTGGATGCATGAGACAAGTGCTTAGGGCTGGTCTTTGGGATGACCCAGAGGGATGGGGTGGGGCGAGAGGTAGGAGGGGGGTTCAGGATGGGGAACACATGTAAATCCATGGCTGATTCATGTCAGTGTATGGCAAAAACCACTACAATATTCTAAAGTAATTAGCCTCCAACTAATAAAAATAAAGGGAAAAAAATTGAAAATCCATTGTCAAAAAACAAAACAAAAACAAACAAACAAACAAAAAAAAAACCGACATTACTTTGCCAACAATACATCTACTCAAAGGTATGGCTCTCCAGTAGTCATGTACAAATGTGAGAGTTGGACCATAAAGAAGGCTGACTGCTGAAGAATTGATGTTTTCAAACTGGTGCTGGAGAATACTCCTGAGAGTCCCTTGGACTGCAAGGAGATCAAACCAGTCAATCCTAAAGGAAATCAGTCCTGAATATTCATTGGAAGGACTGATGCTAAAGCTGAAGCTCCAATACTTTGGTCACCTGATGCGAAGAGCTGACTCATTTGAAAAGAGCTTGATGCTCGGAAAGATTAAGGGCAGGAGGAGAAGAGGGCAAGAGAAGATGAGATGGTTGGATGGCATCACCTATTCAATGGACCTGAATTTGACCAAACTCCGGGAGATGGTGAAGGACAGGGAAGCCTGGTATGCTGCAGTCCATGGGTTTGCAAAGAGTTGGACATCACCGAGCAACTGAACAACAAGCTTCTTCTTCTTTTTTTTTTTTAATTGACATATAGTTGATTTACAATGTTGTGCCAATCTCTACTGCACAGCAAAGTTACTCCTTTATACACAGCATGCACCTTGCCATGCTCCTTTGTCCATGGGATTGGCCAGGTTCCTTTGTCCATGGGATTCTCCAGGCAAGAATACTGGAGTGGGTGCCACGCCCTTCCCCAGGGGCTTTTCCTGACCCAGAGATCAAACTCTTGTCTTTTATGTCTCCTGCATTGGCAGGCAGGTTCTTTACCTCTAGAGCCACCTTGGAATCACCGTTATATATATACATACATTCTTTTCCATTATATTTTATCCCAGGAGGTTGAATATAGTTCCCTGTGCTATACACTAGGACCTTATTGCTTATTCTTTCTAAACATAACAGCTTCCATCCACTCACGCCAAAATCCCAGTTCATTTTCTCCCTCCCCATTCCACGTGGCAACCACAAGTCTGTTCTCTATGTCTATGAGTATGTTTCTGTTTTGTAGATAGTTTCATTTGTGCCATATTTCAGATTCCACATCTGATTGATATCATTTGTCTTTCTCTTTTTGACTTTCTTCACTTAGTATGATAATCTCTAGTTGCATCCAAGTTGCTGCAAATGGCATTGTTTTGTTCTTTTTACAGCTGAGTAGTATTACCTTATAAATATGTACCACTCACTACTTCTTCTGTTACAAATGTGAGTCATATTTTCAGGATGAATATTTAGCATGAGTGATAAATAAATCTTGTCATTTGTGAATTACCAGGATTAGGGGGTCAGCATTTTATGCAGTTTACCCAAGCACCACTTGATCATTCATACATCTTTCATTCTTCCCTCTGCATGCTGTGTTGCATTTATCACTATTTCTGAGATGTTTGTAGAGTAAATCACTCCACCATATATAAGACTGACTGTGAAAGTACTATATCAGAAATATTAAAAAATTAAAATAATAAGAGAATAGATAATTTATTCTGATGGCTGAAATTAGGAACGTTTCATGGAGATAGGTTTTAAATCAATTAAGTAAGTTAATCTTAAAGGAGTGATTAGAACAAATATGAACTAGGGTAGGTATGCATGTGTGTGTGCTAAGTCACTTTAGTCATGTCTGGCTTTTTCACTTCACTCATGTCCAACGCTTTTCAACCTTTTGGATTATAACCTGCCAGGATCCTCTGTCCATGAGATTCTCCAGGCAAGAATACTGGAATGGGTTGCCAAGCCATTTTCAAGGGGATCTTCCAAACCCAGGGATTGAACCAGGGTCTTTTACATCTCTTTCCAGATTCTTTAACATTAGTGCAACCTGGGAAGCCCGGGGGAGGTATGTTAGTTTTCTATTACTGCTGTACCAATGTATCAAAAATTTAGTGTCTTAACAAATAATTATTATCTTATACTTTTGCTGTTCAGAAATCCAACATGGATCTTAATGGGCTAATCTCAAGGTAGTATCACTTCACTCCTTTCTGGAGGTTTTAGAGCAGAATTCATTGGATTATCCTGTCTAGCTTCTCACAATCCTGTTTTTTCTGAGCCCTGCCTCTTTTCTGAATTTTCTAAGCCAGAAACACCAGGTTGCCTCTTCATTTTGCCATCTTACCAACTCTTTTCTATGAGTCCCTTTACAACTTTTAAGGACCCTTATTATCACACTGGGGCCTCCTGCATAATCTAGGATACTTGCCCTCTTTTAAGGTCAGCTGATTGTCACTCTTAATTTCATTTGCAACCTTTTTTTCCATGTGCTAAACATATTCACTTGTTCTGGGAATTAAGATATACCCCATCACCCTGCTTATTTAGCTGATATGCAGCGTACATCATGTTAAATACTGCACTGGATGAAGCACAAGCTGGAATCAAGATTGCTGGGAGAAATATCAATAACCTCAGATATGCAGATGACACCACCCTTATGACAGAAAACGAAGAGGAGCTAAAGAGCCTCTTGATAAAGATGAATGAGTAAAGTGAAAAAGCTGACTTTTTCTCAATCAAAAACCTAAGATCATGGCATTCTGCTGGCTCAGCTGGTAAAGAATCTGCCTGCAATGCAGGATACCCAGGTTCAGTCCCTGGGTTGGGAAGATCCTCTGGAGAAGGGAAAGGCCACCCACTCTAGAATTCTGGCCTGGAGAATTCCTTGAACTGTGTAGTCCCTGGGGTCACAAAAAGTCAGATATGACTAAGTGACTTTCACTTTCACTTTCATCGCATCCAGTCCCATCACTTCTTGACAAATAGATGGGGAAACAAAGGAAACAGTAACAAACTTTATTTTCTTGGGCTCCAAAATCACTGCAGATGATGACTGCAGCCATGAAATTAAAAGATGCTTACTCCTTGGAAGAAACCTAGATAGTGTATTAAAAAACAGAGACACTACTTTACCGACAAAGATCCATCTAGTCAAACTATGGTTCTTCTAGTAGTCATGTATGGGTGTGAGAGTTGGATCATAAAGAAGTCTAAGAGCCAAAGAATTGATGCTTTCTAATTGTGTTGCTTGAGAAGACTTGAGAGTCCCCTGGGTTGTAAGGAGATTAAATCAGTCAATCCTAAAGGAAATCAACCCTGAATATTCATTGAAAGGATTAATGTTGAAGCTGAAATTCCAATACTTTGGCCACCTTATGAGAAGAGCTGACTCACTAGAAAAGACTCTGATACTGAGCAAGATTGAAAGCAGAAGAAGGGGATGACAGAGGACTAGATGGTTGGATGGCATCACTGACAGAGATGAGTTTGACCAAACTCCAGGAGATGGTGAAAGATAGGGAAACCTGGCGTGCTACAACCCATGGGGTTGCAAAGAGTTGGACACGACTGAAAGACTGAAAAATAACAGTCTTTAGGGGAGGGGGCATTATTCTGCCTAACTCAGCAGGCAATTCTGCTTTCCGATTAATATTGTGATTGAGGTGTAATCCTCCAGAAAATGTGAGTATGGTTAAATATTAAAGGGAATTGCAGCAGTGCCTTCCCCCTTGTTTTTGTTTTTGTTTTGTTTTGTTTTGTTTTTAGGTGACAGCATCAAATGCCCATGGAAGAATTCTGTTCTATTGTCCTACAAATATTAAGAGTAAAGGGAATGTCTATGGAGAGATTTCACACAAAGTTTCCCTGTGCAATCTGATTGACTCCCAAAGTTTTGTTATATATGGAAACTTGTTTCTGAAAGCATCTACATGACTAAGTGCCTTCTCTCCACAGCAGTGAGTGCTTCATGAGAAAAGATTGTATATGGTCACTGCTTCCCTCAGACTACTATAGTCATTTGGAAATCAAGTTTCCTTTTCAACCTCTACCTTGTCTTTGGAAAAAAAGCTGTATGTCTCTATATATTGAGAAGTAAATAACGTCAGAGGATGAAACCAATCAGAAAAATTCTCCAAATGTATCAAATAATATTAAAATTTACTTATTTTAAAAATATTTGTAACCCCAAAATTTTATTGACTAGCATTAACTACAGTTATGGCAAAGAATCTTGGGACAGAGAAGGGAAATTAACATGTAAATTACTTTGTTGTATTTGCAGCAGGTGAGCTGTTTAACAAAATCAAGACAAATGACTCTGCTTTAAATCTATCCCAGATTTATTGCAATATGTTCTATTTCATTATCAGTACATTTTATTACCTAATAGAATTGTTCAGTAGTAATGTCCTCCCAACCCACCAGATTTTTTTTTTTTTTTTTAATGCTTGTGAAGCTTTTTTGAATGAGGTTTTGATTAAAGTGAGCAGATTACAGAAGGACATGCAAAATAATAGAATTGATTCATAGAGTGAATAGGACTCAGGCAAAATCATACAAAATGATTGAAAGGAGTGATGCAGTCAAATGTAAGCTCTCTGAAATGCCTTGGTGAAAGGTTCCAAATCAAACTCTTTTTTTTTTTTTTTACATAAAAGAGAAAAGAAAATAAAAAATCTCACCTCTTTAGGAACTAGCTTCCATATCAAGATCAATGAAACATGACTAGCTGGACTCAATTCAATTAATTGCTGACTACAATTGAAATATGTCCTGTGCATCCGCTGAAATGTCTCCCTTGGCCATTATAAACATATGCTCCCCTGCTCCTCACACAGGCATCTTTAGAATCCAGTCTACTTTGTGTTATACCTTTATAGACAATTACATCTTTCTTGAGGTATCATGTGCACTGTATTTTATAGTGCTCCAGGTGAAGTCTTACTACTTTATATATAATAAGACCATCTCTTTGATTTATACTTTATTTCTCTAGAATTCAACTTGCTTCTTACAATATAGAATTATAGTGAATTTCAAGCCATGAGGAATAGTTTTGCAATAACTCCCAAATTCATTTGCAACTGATTGTTGCAGGATTCTTTTTTTTTTTTTTTTTTCCTACTAAGATTTATCAGAATGTGTCACTCTATTTGGTATGAACTAAATTTTAGCAGCATCTTAGTAAATGCATTGAAAAAAAAGCTTTTCCTCAACTTTTTGTTCCTTTTTTTTTTTTTTTTACATATTAAGTCTTCTGTCTACAATCATTTTCAAACTAAAGTATACTTCTTTAATACACTGAGCAGAAATTGGTGAAAATTTCTAGGTATATTTTACTCCTTAATAATTTGATAAAAACAAAAGTAACTGAAAAAGAGCCTTTGATTTAAAAATGCAAGTAGATGAATGCTTGAAAGGACAGTCAAAAAAAAAAAAACCAAAAACCTTTTTTCTCCCTTTATTCCTTCTTTCTTCACCATTCCAACTTTTCAGAAAGTATAGTTCCATCACTTTCCCATGATCAGTGTCAGTTTCTCTCCTAATCCTCACATTTATTTGGCCCCATCATTTTTTAGACTGGAAAGCAGAAAACCAATATGTTTGAATAACATATAGAAAAAATATATTTTAACAATATCTGTATTGATATGGATAATAAAGACCAACAGAAATTTTCTATAGTATGAAAACCACAAAAATAGCCAAAAGGAAAAGATTTTTGGACTTGTTTATCTCCTATTAAAATATAATCTATTGTTCTCTCCTTTACCTTATTGAAATAGTGCTATAATGAATATGTCAGTAAAATGGCTGCTTTTGAATTTTGGATTTCCAATAGTGGGAGAGTCAATTCCTAGGCAGGTTGATAAGAAGTCCAGGGTTCCCAAGGAGGGAGAGGGGTCTGGGTCTCTCAAAGAGGAGATAGGGGTCTGGAATTCTCAAGGAGGAGGAAAGGACAAATGTCTTTTTTTTTTTTCTTTCTCTACATTCCTTAGTCTTAGTCACATAAAACTTTAAAATTTTTTTTTTTTCTTTAAGCCAGGAGCTGATGATTTCACAACAAACAACTTGGTTTCAACCATGTACCAAGGATTATATAACAAATATATATCCTGCTTGAGGACAGTTTCTCCTTCCTGAAAACCTTCTGACTAATCTTATTACTTTAAAATGTATATTATAAGGATGGATCTGGTAAGATCTTTCTATTGTTAAGTTCTAATCCTGTTACCTTAAAAAGTAAATTCTGGGAGTGGGTCTAGTAAAATTTTACAACCTTGAGACATTCTTTGGATTTATTGTAATAACTAATTTTAAAAGTATATAACTCCCTTGCTAACACTAGCCAGATGGCACTCTCTGTCCCCCTTCTGATGTTTATGTCAGAAACTTCCTTTGTCCCTTTTCATACTTTAATAAAACTGTTACACAAAAGCTCTTGAGTGATCAAGCCTAGTGCCTAGTCCTGAAGCTAAATCTTCTTTGGAGATCACGAATCCAACATCCTTCACAGTAAGCAATCAGGAGTCTGGAGAAGGAAGATAAGAAAAGGCTTCACAAAGGGAGAGGTCAGAGGAGCCCAGGTTTTAAAAGGCCATGTAAACAAGAATGAAGGCAGTTTTGTTAGACTGCTTTTATCCAACCTGAGAGAACATTGTGTGTCTCAATGACCAAAGAACTGCAAAGAGCCACAGAGTACCCAGAGTCCACTCAGAAGAGTTCCTTTACTAGCTGTCTTCCTTGTTTTTGTCCTGTGAATACCTCTCATGGAAAGTAATCAATATATCATGATTTTATTTGTCCAGGAAGAATAAAATCTATCTGCAGCATCAACCAACTATCTCAAACAGTTTCTCCTTTATCAAAGACTAAGTTCTCTCCAACAAAGAAGAGTTCCATGAACATCTAACCTTATATTTGAGCGGACTGAATGGAATCAGTTTGAGATATCCCCTCACATTTGCACAGTTGTGAAAACACAACATGAAACAATATTTCTGAATTATTAATTAAATATTAAAGGTATTATAAGGAAGGTATCATTCTTTAAAAAAGGAATCAATTGTTAACATGACACCTAACAGGAAGTTATTCTTCTTTACAGAAGAGAGTGAAATATCCTATTACTTAGGACAACACATTGCCAAATGAGAAAACAAGCAATAATTGCTCAGATTGGGGAAATATTCATTTTGTTAATTTATTTATTTTTAATTGAAAGATAATAGCTTTACAGTAATGTGTTGGTTTCTGTCAAACCTCAACATGAATCAGCCATAGGTATACATATGTCCCTCCCTCTTGAACCCCCTCCCAACTCCCTCTCCATCCCACCCCTCTAGGTTATTACAGAGCCCCTGGTTGAGTTCCCTGAGTCTACAGCAAACTCCCATTGGCTACCTATTTTACACATGGTAATGTATGTTTCCATGTTAGTCTCTCCATACATCCCAACCACTTCTTCTTTTCATAGTATCATCAGATCAGTTTATCAATCATAGTAACCATCGTTCTCAAAAAAAAAAAACAAAAAACACAATTTCTTGTTAAAGTCCTGACTGAACTCCTTTGACCATTACTATGCAGAGATTATTAAGGGTACATTCAATTAGGATCTTGACAAACAGTCAAGGTTTTTCAATCATCAGAAAAAGGATATTAATAGTGCTATATACAGTTAGGGTTAGGAGGTAATATGTCATGATAGCCAAAAACCACAGGATATGAAGTCATAGCACAGCCTGAACTTACTCTCTGCATTAAAAATCCAACTTTCTCATATGCACAGCTAACATATTAAGGGAAATGATTGTATTAATAAAATTACCTGTATCATTACATGCCAGTCATCACAGTGGCTGATTTGTAAATATTATCTATAATATATAAGCATGTTTTGTTCTTGTTATTTTCTTTATCTGCCTCATCTTTCTACTTTTACTCTCTCATATGCATATTCCATTATCTAAACTCCAAAGGCAAATCAAGTGTCATTACTTTGGGATTTTATAATACCTTCTTCCATCTCCAGACCTAAGTAATATTGTTTAATTCCTCCTTCTAATATGTTCCCATAGTACACTGTAGATGATTCTAGTTGTATTTATTCATGTGCTCATACACTTAAGTGAAATATGAACTTCACAATACACCTTGCATGAGTTTCTCTCCTATTGTTTCAGGTAGTTAGTATAGACTGAAAAAATAGTGGCTTATTGAAGGTGAGAGTAGATGTCCATGAACTACAACTAGCAAACAAATGAGACCAACTGATTATTGTCTGCTGTGAGTGAGGCACGATTTTAGGTACTAGATATAGAGGAGTTATCAAAACAAAGTCATTGGCCACAGGGAATTGACTATCTATTGGATGGAGACAGACAATGATCAGACAAGCACAAAAATAAACTCTATTAAATTATGACAAGTGCAGAAATAAAAATGAAACAGGTGAGGAGAGAGGTTGCTGAAGTGTGATTTTATACAGGGCAGTGGGGGAAGACTATGTTGATAGTGAGGCTTGAGTAGAAATCTGATGATAGAACAAAGCAAACTGCATGGGTTCTTGGGGAAGAGAATCAATAAAAGAGCAGAGCAGATGCAAACCCTCCAAGGTTTGAAGCCAAAGGATTTGACTACAAAGACTATGCTCCTAATTAGTACTTTACCCTTCCTTGTTATGAGGATTAAGTGAGTTACTACATAAGGGCATTTATCATAATGCTTTCAACAAACCTAATTACTATCAGAAAAATTGTAAATGCTTATGCAGACCAAAGCAGAGTATAGCTGCACAGTCCTTTTTGCTCTTCAGTAATCTGCCTGAAATACAGGAGACCAGCATGTGATCCCTCAGTTGGGAAGATCCCCTGGAGGAAGAAATGGCAACCCACTCCAGTATTCTTACCTGGAGAATTCCATGGACGGAGGAGCCTGTTGGGCTACAGTCCATGGGGTCACAGAGCCAGACACAACTGAGGGACTAACAGAGAATAGAATAGTGGTGCTCTATCAGCTTTCAAATTGTGGCAAACATGCAGTATTGTGGCTTATTAATAAATACCTGAAAATAATGTGTTAAAAATAATTACTACTCAGCTTTGAAAATACTGGCAATATAAAAGAAATTTTCTTCTCAGATTATATAATCTAAGATTAAAAATAAAAGTCAAGGAACAAGAATCAATGGAATTTCCAGAGCAGTCATCGGCAACTATCTTTATAGACTTATGGCTAGCAGATTTTATTCAGCTGTGTTTTTTAGCCATGAAATTTTCAATAAAATGTAAATAAAAACCTTATCACATAAAATGTTCCCTTATTTGTAGAACCCACCCATTCTAGATCTGCATGTGCCCATCAATGTCCTCAATGTGTTCCCAGAACCAAGTGGCAGATCTACCACACTGCTGGAATATGCCTGTTCTGCCCATGTGATTACACATCCTGACTGAAGTTGTAACACCCCATCATTGCAAAATGCTCTGTTGGCACAGCCTCTTTGGGCAGTGGCCAAATGGTTGCTCAGGAATTTACACCTACATGAAGATCAGGGAGTCTTCTTGACTGTGACAGCATAACCCATAGTTAAGTTCAGATGAGCTCAAAGGTACAATATTTTCATGAAGGTCACAGGCAACTGAATTTTGCTCTTAAGGTGAGGAAGTTGAGAGTTGTAACCATCACTAGTATCTGTCAACTCCCTCTGGATCAACATTTTCATTTAAATGGCCAAGTGGCACTAGTGGTAAAGAAATTACCTGCCAATACAGGAGACCTGAGTTCAGTCCCTGGGTGGGGAAGATCCCCTGGGGGAGGAAATGACAACCCAGTCCAGTGTTCTTGCCTGGAGAATCCTTTGTACAGGAAAGCCTGGAGAGTTACAGTCCATGGTGTCACAAAAGTGTCAGACACAACTGAAGCAACTTAGCACGCAAGCATCAACTTCTGATTTCAAATACAGAATCAGTCACTTCCACCCTCCTTCCCATTGCACACTTCTGAGCAATGCCTTCTCTTTCCCTAGAGCCATTCCCTCCTGAGAACCTCAAAGAGGTCCATATGGTGGGCAGACTACTCTGGTCTGCAATAACTTATTTCCCATTATATTCTTTGTAAGAGTCATAGCAGTCAACTTTCTTTCCCCAGGTTTTCCTCCCTCTGAGTCTTAGATTTTTCAGAAATCTTGCCAACTTATAATTTCTGTCCTTTGTTGGTAGAGCCTCTTCTCCTGAAGGCCCAAGTATTCACTTTTCCTATATTATTCCTCAGAGAATCCTCTAGATAATAATGTAGATAGAATTTAAAATAAATTGTCACATTTAATTCTCACATACAAAAGCAAAAGAAAAACAAACAAACAAACAAAAACCTGTGTGACAACTAATTATTATTTCCTTTTAAATATAAGAGTGGGGTTCAAACAGGTTTAGGTAGTGAATTGATTTTAAAACCCTTGTTTGCCTTACTGCACTCTCACTTTTTCCTTATGATATGCTAGAAAATAAGAAAATGATTGTGGGTAATAGCATTCAAGAAGCCAGAGGTGGGCTTGTCTCGTGCTAGGACTTACTCTAGCTCAAGTCAGAGCTGATTCTACCTTTTCCCAAATGGCTCAGGTTTTGTTTTTATATAACCTGATTTAAATTTGCCCTTTTCTTTTTCTCTTCTGTTCACAGGCATTTTTGTGATGGATAACACAACAGTAAAAAATGCCCTATTTTCAGTTATTGCAATTGCTCATGAAATGCCACGTCAAGTATTGATATGATTCAATTCTGAGTTTGTTAGTGGAAGAAGACCAAAACAATGCCAAATTCTTATTTTTGATTATTTGAATTACCTTGCAGTCTAATTGCTGAGAAATGTGATCAGCACTGCCATTGTGTATTTAATGCTTCTTACACTGGCAAAATATTATTGCTAACAGTTTTATATTTTGCATAATAATAATATTTATCTTTCTGTAAATACCCAAAAAGGTCCTGATTGAGATGCTCTTCAGGTAAAATATACTAAAATAAAAATATAAGCATATAAAAACATTTAAATTTGTCATAAAGTGTCTCTTAGATTGTCAAACTTTGTGCCTTCTTCTAAAAAAAGTATTTTGAAATTCCCCTTTATATCTTGAACTGAAATCTACAGCTAATGTAAAATGCAGACATGTATAAAAAT
Organism: Cervus canadensis; assembly: GCF_019320065.1. Taxonomy (NCBI): domain Eukaryota; kingdom Metazoa; phylum Chordata; class Mammalia; order Artiodactyla; family Cervidae; genus Cervus; species Cervus canadensis. Next base: position 10,943,018 of record NC_057396.1, read on the forward strand.
AATGTAACCCATTAATTAGAAGATGAATAAAAAATTAATGTCATGTCATTTTCCCCAGAAGCAAAGTTCTCCTTTGAATCCTTACATAGTAGAAGGGATAAGGAGCTTCCTGAGGTCTCCTCAGAATTGTTAGGAAACAGGGTATATTACCCCAAAATATGTTTCAATGACATATTGTTTTGAATTCCCATGTGGCGTTGGTGGAAAAGAACCTTCCTGCCAATGCAGGAAATGTAAGAGATGTGGGTTCAGTACCTGCATCAGGAAGATCCCCTGGAGAAGGAAATGACAACCCAGTCCACTGTTCTTGCCTGGAGAACCCCATGGACAGAGGAGCTTGGTGGGTTACAGTCCATGGGGTCATAAAGGTTCAAACATGACTGAAACAACGTAGCACACACAGTTATTTAAGAAATGGCCAGTATGAGAATAACACTCTGACTCTTCTGTCTCCCTAAAAACAGGAAATAAATCTTACATGAAAGGTATACTCTCTGTATCTAGAGGTAGAAGGACAACTTTGTCACCAAAGATAGGGAATTTGGGACCAAGAAATCTGTATAAATAAAACTTATTACTTCTCTTGTTTACTGTCAAATCCAAACTCTGTTTAGATTCTTCATTAATTGGGCACCCAAAACCTAAGTTTCTTTCTCCTGTTAATTCCTCACAAATTTATTGTATAAAAAATATCAAAACTGCTTGCTTTCTCCATCTTTGAGGTCCCATTTCTATGAGGCCTTTGTGCACATGAATTAAAATTTGTTTCTTTTTCTCCTGTTAATTTGTCTTGTGTCAACTTTATTATTTTTTTTTTCATTTATTTTTATTGGTTGGACGCTAATTACTTTACAATATTGTAGTGGTTTTTGCCATACATTGACATGAATCAGCCATGGATTTACATGTATTCCCCATCCCGATCCCCCCCCCACCTCCCTCCCCACCCCATCCCTCTGGGTCTTCCCAGTGCACCAGCCCCGAGCAGTTGTCTCATGCATCCAACCTGGGCTGGTGATCTGTTTCACCCTTGATAATATACATGTTTTGATGCTGTTCTCTCAAAACATCCCACCTTCGCCTTCTCCCACTGAGTCCAAAAGTCTGTTCTGTACATCTGTGTCTCTTTTTCTGTTTTTAGAACTGCCATATGACCCAGGAAATCAACTTAATTGCTATTCCAGCCACTAGAACTGAAGAGGGCTAAACGAGGAAACATCCCCCTCCCGAACAGAACCTAAGAACTCCCAAAGGCCCCAGCTTCTAATATCATTACATGGTTTTAGAATTTCAACATATAAATTTAGGGAACACAGAACATAGCAGGGGATGAGGGATCTCTCATTCCATCCAAAGGTAATTCTTGAAGGAGCATCTCAGTAGTTGGCCTCGTGGCTCAGTTGATAAAGAATCCACCTTCAATGCATAAGACCCGGTTCAATCCCTAGGTGAGGCAAATTCCCTAGAGAAGTGAATGGCAACCCACACCAATATTCTTGCCTGGAAAATCCAGAGGAGGCTAGTGGGTTACAATCCATGGGATCAAAAAAGTGGACACAATTTAGTGACCAAACCAACACCTCAGCAGTTAGCAGCTAGGGTGTGAGGATATAGGCCAGGTAAAGAAATAACAGGCAGGGCATCAAGCATTGTAAGAAGAAAATATAATAAGATAGCACAACTTTAATATACAAATTCTCAAGTACAACTGGACTTGAAAGAAAAGAAAACATTCAGACATTTGAACCTATTCATGAAATTATAATGAATATGACAGCTACTGCTATAGGCTAATACAAGTGTTTAGTGTGGAGATTCAAATACTACAGTGCTGCCATATGAAACATGATTTTCTAAGGTGTAGCTAAATCTTTTGAAAATCTGAAGGAAAAAATGAGAACCTTTCTTCAAATGACATTGTTGTTGCATTTTTTAAAATTCAGTGTACATAAAAACTGTGCAAACAATGTGCTGGAAAAATAAAGAAGAGTTTTGTTTAAGAATTAGATAGTGATAAACAAGATTTTCACATATTTAGAGGCAAACCTACAACTTGTGAATAACATTGAAATATTCTTCATTTTGGAACTGCACATTGATGGTTGTTAGTTTTCACGACTTCAGTTCAGTTCAGTTCAGTCGCTCAGTTGTGTCTTTCATGACTTAACCACTAACAATTCTCTCAGTCACTGGGACAAAGTGTCCCTGCCAAAAATGTCCAAATTCTCTGCCTCCCAAAATTCCTAAGATGTTTCCAGGGTACTTTACAAACTCTCTAGGGATTATTGGTTGAGAATTATTAATCTTGAGTACATGAATTTTGAACATAGGTAGCTTTCATGATAAAATCATTCCATATTCTACAGTTATATTCCAAGGGCACTCTAGAATCTTACACACACACACACACAGAAGAGATGATAGAAAAAGTATGGAACTAGTGCAATAATATAAGAGCAGACAAAATATTACATATACATAATAAGTAGATGTATGTTATTTCATCAATCTAAAGTAAAATATAAAGTTATACTTACTGGTTTAATGTTTATATCAGAGTACATAATGAGAAATGCTGGGCTTGAGGAAGCACAAGCTGGAATTAAGATTGCTGGGAGAAATATCAATAACCTCAGATATGCAAATGACACCACCCTTATGGCAGAAAGTGAAGAAGAACTAAAGAGCCTCTTAATGAAAGTGAAAGAGGAGAGTGAAAAAGTTGGCTTAAAGCTCAACATTCAGAAAACTAAGATCATGGCATCTGATCCCATCACTTCATGGCAAATAGATGGCGAAACAGTGGAAACAGTGGCTGACTTTATTTTTCTGGGCTCCAAAATCACTGAAGATGGTGACTGCAGCAATGAAATTAAAAGATGCTTACTCCTTGAAAGGAAAGTTATGACCAACCTAGACAGCATATTAAAAAGCAGAAACATGACTTTGCCAACAAAGGTCCGTCTAGTCAAGGCTATGGTTTATCCAGTGGTCATGTATGGATGTGAGAGTTGGACCATTAAAGAAAACTGAGGGCCGAAGAATTGATGCTTTTAAACTGTGGTGTTGGAGAAGACTCTTGAGAGTCCCTTGGACTGCAAGGAGATCCAACCAGTCCATCCTAAAGGAGATCAGTCCCAGGTGTTCACTGGAAGGACTGATGTTGAAGCTGAAACTCCAATACTTTGGCCACCTGATGTGAAGAACTGACTCCTTGGAAAAGACCTTGGTGCTGGGAAAGATTGAGGGCAGGAGGAGAAGGGGACAACAGAGGATGAGATAGTTGGATGACATCACTGACTCAATGGACATGGGTTTGTGTGGAATCCGGGAGTTGGTGATGGACAGGGAGGCCTGGCGTGCTGCAGTTCATGGGGTCGCAAAGACTGAGCGACTGAGCTGAACTGAATGATTATATCTACATGCGTACTTATAATTTTAGTCCATGGTTCTAGAATTCCAGATAACGTTCAATGATATTGCCAATTATAACATAATGGCATTCTAATGTTACAGAAAGAAATATAAAAATTTCAAAAATTAATGGAGGGGAGAAAGGTCAAAGTAAATTTAGAGAGAGAAATTCATCTCTTATTATACTATATTTGCAACCTGATTTACAATAGTCAATCTCCCTGAAGTTGGGACTGTAGTTATTTTGATTAGTAGTTCTTTTAATGAGTGCCAAAACTTCTTACATTGGTCATTCATACTGTATTAAAAAATGTCTGTTAAAATTCCCACAATCTTGAAGTTAAAAAAGTCATCTGCTTTCCCCCCATATTGGTGCATCCAGGTTATCTTATACCTTAAGGAATATAATTTGAACAACCCTGAAATCCCCTATCTTTGAGTTTGTCTTGAGATAAAAATGGAGAGCCAAAAGAACAGGTGTAAATGCAAAACAAAATCGCAAATTACTGAAGAAAAGTATATTGGAATATGTCTATCAGGCCTAGTTGCCTTCACAGGCTGCTTGCACTTGCCCTATAATCTGAACATGCTGAAAAAGCCTTTGAGCTACTGCATACATAATTTTCCCTGAAGAAGGATCATTAGGGAACCAGAGAACTCTCAGCAGGCAGAAGTATCTAGAGGAAACTAGATTTATGTGGAAATAATTGTGACTAATAATTATAGCAATTACTATTCAGAGAAAAAAATCATTCTTTATTAAAATCACTTCCTTCTCTTATGCTCTGAGCTTCATCATTTCCTGTATCTTGGAATATATTTTCACAATTCTGTCCATCTCCCACAACAATTTAAAGTATTGCTGTCCTCTCTTTTCTTTTTTAATCAATCCTTCTTAGTCATTCCAGGTTGATCCTAAAATTACTGTCTTTCATTGTTCCAGGGGGGAAACCATAAAGTATGCATCACATTAAGTTCAAAGCATCTGGTGGGCTTTCAAAGTCCCTAACAGTCTGCTCCACCCAACATTCCGATCTGTCTTGTTTACCATTCTCTGAAATGCTTTCCGTCTATCATTCTACTCAAGGTTTTGCTTAATATATAGTTCCCAAATTCTAATGAGTTGACTTCAGGTGCACTGGAGGAATATTCAGGATCCTCTACTTAGTTAGGAATCTAATGTCAAATTAGTCTTGGATAATAGTTTTTCCCCATTTTGCTACTGAATTATAGTGTCATCATGTCATTTTGCTAGTCCTTGTCTTTGAAACACAGAGGCCTGAATAACCTGCTTTTCATTTATCTTGAAGAGTCTTTACTTCACTTTTTGTCATTGCTTTTCAGTATATCAATATAATTTACATATTCAAGTGAAATATTGACACTCAATGAGAATATGAGTGACAAATTATTCAAGTGTCAAGATTTTGAGCTGAATGTCACAAGGAGATGAATGTTCAAAAGAATGTTCAAAATAATTTAAACTTAAAGGCAAAAATTGTGGGATTAAGCCTAATTCTCCTATTTTTCCTGATAACGATTTCTGTAATTCTGATCAAATAGATGGCACAGTGGTAAAGAATCCATCTGCCAACACAGGAGACTCAAGAGACTCAGGTTCTATCCCTGGGTCGGGAAGATCCCCCAAAGTAGGAAATGGCAATTCACTTCGGTATTCTTGGCTGGAAAATTCCATGGACTGAGGAGCCTGGCAAGCTACAGCCCATGGGGTTGCAACAAGCCCAACATGACTGAGAGGCTGAGCACACATACACACAATGTCGTCTATGTTACAATAGTGTCAAATTTAGAAAAATACTGCGGAAATTTGCATTAGAAGAAAGTTTTGTTTTGTTTTGTTTTTTTGCTTTTTTATAAAACTCTTAGTCATACTATCTCACCTTGGTGCTAGTCCACAGATATGAAAAAAAAAAAAGAAGCAATTCCCATAACATCCAAAAGAGCTTCATAAAATCACCTAAATGCTTTGAGTCAGATTAGTCTTTTTTTCCCCTTAGTTTCCCAGTACTCTAAAAAGAGATATTACTACTGAAAAAATAGTCCTGGAACTGGTTACATATTTCCTGACTATTGAATCTTATTATGTGTATTCATTCTGTTTTCCTCTATCTGCAATGTTCCTGGAACTTCTAAATATCAAATAAAAGCCTTACACATTATTTGAGTGTCAAAATGGCCCTGTTTACTGTTTGTTTTTCCCTTATACCTCTCTACTAAATGAATGGGCTAGCTTGAGTGCATGGAATGGAAAGCAACCAAAGTAAAAGGAATTTTAAGCCTCATAAATATCTAATATAAAAATAAAACAATTGAGTCCCATAAGGCTACTTGCTTCTTATCTAACTGATTTTTACCCCTTGTTTCTTTGAAATACCTACCCAGCCTTGTTACATAATTCAGAATTTGTCTGGTCTTTGTATCTGGTTCCTGGGAGGTAATTTCTCTAGTGGTGTGAATGTCTTTGATATTCATGGTTAGCCCTTGGACTACACCTGAGTTTATGCTAAAGAGATGATTAAGGATGAGAGCTACTGGTTATGCCAGAAAAATGAATCAAATGATTATAGGGAAGGGGCTTTGAGCCACTTGGTATCAGCCTGACCTTCCAACATCTGGTGAGGATAGGGGACTAGAGGTTGACTTCAATCACATGGCCAAAGATTCGATCAATTATGCCTACATGGTGAAACCCCAATAAAAATTGTATACACCAAGCTTGGCGGAGGTTTCTAGTTGGTGAACAAACTGAAATGCCAGAAGGATGACACATCCTGATTCCATATGGAGAGAGAACAAGAGGTTTGAATTCTGAACCTTTGCAAATCTTGCTCTATATGTCTCTTCATTTGACTGATCCTAATTTCTATCTTTTATAATGAGGCTACCATTGTAATTATAATAGTTCTGTGACTCCCATGAGATTTTCTGGTGTATTATTAAATCTGAAGAAGTCTTGAGTACTGTCAAATTTGTAGCCAGTTGGTAAAACATGTAGGTGGTCTGGAGACCTCTACAATCAGCTGGAAGGAGGGCAGTCTGAAAGGAGGGCAGTCTTGTGGAGAACTGAGCCCTTAACTCATAGGATCTGTGCTAACTCCAAGTGAATATTGCTGGGACTGAAGTGCAGTATACAAGTTGGTGTCAGAATATTCATACTTATCTTTGCAGATCTGCTTTTGATGCCTGTATATCGCATCTATAACTTTGGTTTACATGATTTAACATGCACCCTTTGATTTGACAGGCACCCTTGTAATATTTTAGACTCTTCTGTTGAAATACAAAGATTACCAGAGACTATTTCGTTTCCATCAGAATTGGAGGCAAACACTGGTTTGCCTCACTGGTAACTTTTTGCAAAAGTTTGACTAAGAAGTGTATTTAGACAAAGTAAATAATTGTTTTCCTGGTTAAGGCACCTTCTCAGTGATGAAAGGAGTTCCCTGATTCTTTCCCCACCTAAAGCTTCAACATTTAATGCAAAGAATTCCCTTACACATAAAGTAGGTCAGTTTTTAACATTTAGAGTTCTGAAAATAAAAGCAACAAACGGTCTTTTTTTTTTTTTCCAAATAAAAATGAGTTTATTCAGCCCATCAAAAATCCACAATATAATCCAAAATCAATATGTTTGTGCAATAATAATTAAGCATCATCTACATCAATAAATTTATTAACATTGGCTCTAATTGTGAACCCTCTTCTCATGTAAGATGAAGCCCTGCTCCACAAAATTGCCTTGTATTTGAGCTAACTACTTCCAAACGTTCAACTGAGCTAAAATATAACAATATCTTAGTCAATCAAATAGTGGAGAAGCCAAAGGTTTTGGTTGGTTTAGTGGATCACAAAGGGCAAGACTTCTTAGTCCAGTTCATATATCACAGATTTTAATTTTTAATTTGTTATGACTATTTGAATGCCCAAATAGATTCTCAGACACGCTGTCACTGAAAAGTGAACATGTAACTTGATTATATAATCAGAAGAAAGAAACAATCTCCTGAATTGCTAAGTGCCTCAACAAAAAACAAATTTGGTGATCAGTTTCTAATCATTAAAATAGGTCAGTCTCTGAGTATCCTTGGGTTTAATTCCCTGAGAAAAAGAGAATGTGATTGGCTTTGTTTGGATAAGATGAACACTCCTGGTTCAATGAACTGTGGATAAGAAGCTGGGATTACTTGGTACCCCAGCATGGTCATTTCAATCATTTCACCTTCCCCAAAGTCTTTAATGTGGATACTTAAAAGAATACATGTGTGAAATGAAAATTTACCTTGCCATATCAATAAACAAAAAAATGTCACAGCCATCAGTGATTTCTGGCCTCCAAATGTGAATGAGGGCTCCCAAAAACTGAGATCCAGCAAATGCTGCCACCCCCCACGATGATTGCTGAGGAGCTGGGGGAATGTAAGAAGCAGCCACCTGACCCTCTTTAAGGTGGACAAGAAAACAGGATTTGGCCCCAGATAGCTGAGAAAGAATCTGCCTGCAATGCGGAGGCCTGGGTTCTATCCCTAGGTTGGGAAGATACCCTAGAAAAGGAAAAGGCCACCCACTCCAGTATTCTGGCCTGGAGATTTCCATGGACTATATGGATGGCAGAGTCGGAAATGACTGAGTGATTTTCACTTCACTTCACTTCTTCGGCTGAGGTGCATATGAAAGGAATGAATTTGGTGACCCCAGAGGCTTGCATCTTCCCAATTATAGAATGCTAAATTCCTTAATTTGACTTGATGTTCAGAATGCCTGTTCCATTTATTGCAAACTTGTGTGTAGCCTGACTCCCCTCCCTCTTCCTTGAAGCAGTTTTCTCAGAGCTACAGAGATTCTGTCTCCTGGGCTCAGAGTCCTAAACATTCTCACCAAATAAAATAACTCTCTACTTTGAAGTTTTGACTATATTTTCAGTCTACCCATGTTAAGAGGTAAAATGTATCATGAATACTAGTCTACTGCACAAAGATCTAACTCATAATGCATTTTTGCTTGTTACTATTATTATTTTTTTTAGGTATTGATTCTGTGACTTAATTGGAATATTCTATGCTCCTTCTCAGGGTCTAACACAGTGCAAGTCCTCAATAGATAATTAAAAAATCATTTCTGATAGATTGTTATTGCTAGAAGGATATCATGCGGAATTAAATTTAATCTTGGTCTACTACTAGGGAATTTTTTTAAAAGTCTAGAAAATAAAAATAATATCAATATGTGTAAAAAATATATAGCAACAGAACTGGCGTGATAGGTTGGAAATGACCATTATTCAACTAGACAGGAGAGCAAGATTGAACTTCTGGGTCAGTTGCAATTATTTTTATTATCCAGTTATTGTCTGATCTTCAGCTTATTTCATGTAAATAACAGAGTTGGGGGAAATGTATTTCAAGTTGGGCCCAATGATTTAACTCCCTATAGAAAACAAAATTTATGCTGTCTGTGTGATAATTTCTGTGGTCTAAGTTAATATTTAAGAAATATCAGTGTTCTGGGAGTGGCCTGAAGGGTGATGTTAAGGAGGGGATTTTAAAAAGGAAGTTAATATTTATTATGCCACTAGTATATGTTATATATTGTTTAAAGCATTCTTAGTCACATTATTCCATTTTATCCTCATAAATATCCCATCAAAACTGACATAAGCATCCAAGTGTATTTACTAGCTTATATCATTGAAAAGTCCTTTAGGCATGGCTGATTCAGTATCTAACAAAACAGCTTGAAGTTCAAGGCTGTATTGATCAGTTAACACAGTTCTTCTGTGGCTTACCTTCATTTTCATAATGGTGCTTCCCTTCAGCTCACAATGTGGGAAAAATATTAGCTTAAACCAAGAACCTAGGGATGTCAAGGGCTCAAGTTGGATTCCATGTTCATCCTTGAACTCTTAATAGCTACAATTGCCCAATGAATGAAATACATTGCTAAAGTTCAATTATCTTCTGCACCTCTAGTAACACAAAGCACATAAACAAGAGTAGGAGAAAAGTACAGAAAACTCTGAGAACAATTTCTCAAATTAGACTTAATTGAGATTAGGTAGTAGAATCATGGATTCATTCAGCCAACAAATTTTATTGACCACTGTTCATGAGTTGGACACTGTGCTAGGCACTTGGAAGATAGCCCTAAATAATCAAGAAAATGTCTTTAGGTTTCATGCAGATTAGATTGATGAGGTAAGAGACAAAGAATCTATCCTGACAATAGTTTTCTATTTCTATTCTCCCAAAATCTCAGAAAAAAGGCAAATGCATTGAAGTGAAACCCATGTTCTATGCCACCTGTTTATATGAAAATATTGTGTATTTCCAAATTCATAAGTGACATAGGACAAAACAGCTAAGAAGCTGTGCTGAAAGCGGTGCTTAAAAAATATAGAATTTAATAATTTGAAATGTAGAATGAGGTTAATAAAATTAGAATGCTTAGGTTTCTAGCTTTATTGAGAAAATTTTGAAAGTAATAATTGACTTAAAGCTCTTTCAAATTTTGTATAGCTATAATGTGTTTTATGCCATTTAAATAAATAGTTCAAATTGTTCTTTTTTAGTCTTTCTTTCTAGTATTATTTATTCTCTCTAAATTACTTATGTACTTAGGTTTTTTCATTATTCTTTTGTTTCTTGTTTTGTGTTTTGCCATCTATAGGTACATAGATTATAGTCAGTGATGATCTGGATTTACAATTGAACTACTTTCCTTTACATATCTTTTCCAGAGAACTCTTACCCAGAAAGATAATAGTTGCATATATTGTTCACATTGCTCATTGTTCTATTGTTCATGTCAGAAAATTTCCAGGAAATAATTTAATGAACACCAAAATTTCCAGCTTTTCAGCAAGCAACATCAAAAACTGTTTACTCTGTAAGATTCCAAGACTATTTACACTCTTGACCCCAAACTCCTACTTGCTTTCTCTACTCATCCTCAACTGTAATGTCATTATACTTACCCAGTCCTAATTAAGCCCCTGCCCTGAGACATCCACCTAAAACTAGACTCTAAAACCTTGGTACTGTCCTGAATTTGCCCTCCCTATTTGGAGATGCTAGTAACACTCAGTCAAAGTAATCATCTCTCTTACCGGCTTTGTCTTAAAAAGTAGTTTTGGTGACATTTTCCTGAAGTCAGAATTCAGTAGCTGCAAGCAGGTTTAACTACCACGGTTCTAACATAGAGTGCCTGCATATATTGCTAAATGAATAGGCAAATGAATTACAAGGTCATTCAGATCAGAATAGATCACTTTATAGTTCTATGTGATAGTGAAAGCCTCTAAGTCATGCCTGACTCTGCAACCCACCAGGCTGGTCTGTCCATGGAATTCTCCAGGTAAGAATACTGGAGTGGGTACCCATTACCTTCTCCAGAAGATTTTCCCCACCCAGGACCAATCCAGAGTCTCCTGCATTACTAGCAGATTCTTTCCATCTGAGCCACTAGGGAAGCCATTATAGTTTATATACTTGAGCTATAAAAATCCTAGATACAGCACTTCTCATCAGGTATCAAAGGATAGTCAAATTGGTCAATTTTAATTCCATTCTTTGTCTGCAACTGATTTCCCCCTTTCTTTCCATGTTGTACATACTTCTTTCAGAATTATTTGGATTCCTTGAAATACTCTTTAAGAAGACAACAGAAATAATGTGGAATTGGTATAGCATTAAGAGTTTTATGAACATAGTGCTTGATAATTTGCTACAGATTTCAAAGAACTATCAAGAATTATCAAGCACTATGTTCATAAAGCTCTTAATGCTATACTAATTCCACATTATTTCTGTTGTCTTCTTAAAGAGTATTTCAAATAATTCAAATAATTCTGAAAGAAGAAGTACATACAACATAGGAAGAAATGGACAAATTAGTTGTACACAAAGAATTGAATTAAAATGGCCAATTTGACTATCCTTTGATACCTGATGAGACACACAGCATCTAGGATTACAAATGAAGATTCTTTATGAAGTGTTTCCTGATGACGTGTAGATAGTCAGTGTTGAAATTCATGCAGGATAAAGAGATATGAGAAACACAAACTCATATCGAAGAAATATTTATTTCAAGCATTTTTGCCCTTTTAAAATAACTGAAAATAATGGCTTGTCTTACTACCTCCTTAAGGGAATTGTCTCCCTAAAATATAAGCTAATTTTTAGTGTATGGTTAAAAATGTCAATTTTCCATGATTGCATTAATCTCAGTGCCAAGATTTAGAAGCAAGATTTAGAGTCTCAGTCTAATGTTGATTAGACAAGAGAAGAATAATAGCATCGACTACTTTGTCTTACAAGGAGAAATAATGCAAATAGGTGCAGCCTCAGGGTAACAAAACAATATACATTTGGCCTGTCAGAGTCCTCCTATCCCAGAGGGCTCTGTGTTCAGAGAGACGAATTCAATGAATGGTTAGTAAAATGGCAATTTCTAGTTTTCAGCTTTAGTTTCTGCTTTTGAGAGAAAAAAATCTTTTTCCTCACAGACAGATAGGGGAAACCCACAAGGGCATCCCAAGGTAAGGTATTTCCATAGACGGGAATAGTTCAGATGGAAATTAAGGACAAAAGGTGGCCTGGTGATGTGGGTTTGCTCCTACTGGGCAGTTAGACAAAATAGACTGTGAAGTGCTTTTGTAGACAGAAAAGTCCTATAAAAATGCTAACCCATTAATCATGGGTGATTTTAATTATGGTGATATTGATTAGTATAGCAACTATGCAAAATCTAAGCCACACACAATGTGCTTTCCTGAGTTTGCTTTTTTTTTTTTCCCTTCTCAGTTTCATGAACAGCTGGCTTAACCAAAGCCTATTTTAAGACCCAAAAAGAGCAAACATGAATAAAGTAAAGTTGAAGGTTGTAGAAGTTTACAATGAGAAGTTATTGAAAAAAAAAAAAAAAAAAAAGAAGTTATTGAAGAAAATGGAATTCTAGAATCTCTAAGAAAACTTGGACTCCTCAAAGAAAGCTCTGCAAAGTATTATGCCTCTAGGGAATGTTTTAGTCAATTTCTATAGTAAATGCATGAATGGTTCTATTTGGTTTTATTCCCTTGATTGAATATACATAGTTAAATTAAATAGCATGTATTTGATGTACTTCCTAAAGCATATATACGTACATCTGTGCTTTGAGACTAGCCTCTGCTTTTATGAGAATATTGTCTTCCTACACACAATTCCAGTTCACACAAATGACAATAAAGAAAATGTCTTAATTTATAAAGAAATGCTGTACCTAATGGTATCATATCACATTCACATATTTAGGCACACTACCACTCAGATGTGCAGAGAAATCATGTAAACATAGCTTATTTTCTTTTATAAAACTGATCTAATTGTTGTCACAAACTCTTAACTGCTATGTAGTGATAAATTTATTTTTTTAATTCATTTTAATTGATTATTTTTTTTAAATATCTTTAATTCCTTTTGGTTTCAAACAATCTCTTAATTGATTTTAGTTTGGATAAATGCTCAGTCTTTCACATTTAATTTCCTTGCCCATAGGCCCATCGATATGATTTTGGAATCTTGAGACCTCATGAAGAATGATGTGGCAAGTGGCAGGGAGGCCAAAAAAAGACTCAAGGCTCTTCCATGTAGATCCTTGTTCTGTTTTCCCAAGTAGAGTGTTTTACCTACCAAGTCTAACATTGTTCAGTCCTTGAATTAGTGTCTCTTAAGATGCTGCAAGTCTTAATTAGTGTTAAGCCAGTACTTGATGTTGAATTCCAACTTTTCCCCTTTTGGTCACAAAATCCCTATGCACTATAACCATCTTATCAGTTTATCAGTCTAGTCAGTATATCTGTTCTCCTCAGGGATATGAAGAAACTGGAGTCTTCTACATTCTCCTGTGGGTGATCAGGAGCTGAACACTGTCTCAGGCTCATTAGTTTATGCTCTTTCCAATAGTCATGCGCATGCCACACTGGTCTGGCACTGGGACAAGTGAAGAACTTCTCCAGAGAGTAGCAGCTTCTCATGGACTACCCAATGGAAAAGCAGTCTCTCTTCTCACTACAAGCAGCTTCTTGTAGTGAGGTAGGGTTAGGAAACAGGAGCATGGATGTGAGACTTGCCCAATTCCTTTCTATTCTCTCTACCTTTACTCTGAAGGGTAATAGATGCAAAGAAGACATGTAGCGTTCCATATTTTTAAAAGAAAAAAAAAATAGTTTTCCCTTGCATCTGAAAAAACATGTATAAAATTTAATATATATTTAAACTTAATAACTAGTGTGTATGTGCCAGACATGGTACTAAAATATATTTATGCATTTATTTTTGAGATGTATAATTGATTTACAATGTGGTGTTAGTCTCAGATGTACAGCAAAGTTATTCAGTTATACATACAACATATTTAATTTTTTCCAGGTTCTTTTCCTTTACAGGTTATTACAAAATATTGAGTATAGTTTCCTGTTCTGTAAGTAGGTTCTTGGTTATCTATTTTATTCATGTACTGTGTAATGATTAATCCCAACCTCTTAATTTATCCACCACCTGCCCCCCACCTTTGGTGACCATATATTTGTTTTCTGTCTGTGGATCTATTTCTGTTTTATATATAAACTCATGTTTATCTTTTTCTTAGATTCTACATGCAAGTGATATCATATTTTGTTTAGTATGATAATCTGTAGGTCCATTTTTGTTACTGCAAATGGCATTATTTTATTCTTTTCATGGCTGAGTAATATTCATTGTATAAATATACCTTATCTTCTTTAACCATTCATCTGCCAATGGACATTTAGATCCATGTCTTGGCTACTGTAAATAGTGATGCAATGAATATTAGGGTGCATGTAACTTTTCAAATTGCAATCTTCTCTGGATATATGCCCAGGTGTAGGATTGCATGATCATATGGTAGCCCCCCATTTTTAGTTTTTCTTTAAAGAATCCCCATACTGTTCTCCATAGTGGTTTTACCAATTTACATTCCCATCAACCGTGCAGTTCCTTTCTCTCCACATCACCTCCAGCATTTATTATTTATAGACTTTTTGATGATGACTTTTGATAGATGTGAGATGACACCTCAAAATAGTTTTGATTTATTTACATTGTCTACCAAGTAGTGAGGCTGAGCATCTTTTTTATGTGCCTTTTGGCCATCTTTATGTCTTGTTTGGAAAAACGTTTATCCTTAAAGATGAGCAAAATATCTTATTTAATATTGATATCAAACTTGAAAATAGGTATCAACATTTTATCAATGTTAATGAGTAGTTTCGAGGATCAAGAAAGTTAAATAACTTCTCTAATGTCAAACAGCCAATTTATAGCAAACCTGGTATTCACGACCAAGCATAGAAGACTTTGAACTGACACCTTTAAATATTATAATCAAATGTAAGAGAGGGAAGAACTGATTCACCCACATCTATATCCCTATGAAAACAAATATCCAGGAAGATATTATAAAATCCAGCAAATATATAAACTGAAAACTTAGAGTCCATAAGTTTTAATGTGATATATTGTCTTTTTTGGAATTAATAATACATTTCTTGGGCTGATTATAAGGAAGACCTATCAGCAAATACAGGACATCAATGCTCTTCTTAGAGTTCCAAATTAAAGGACACTCATGTGTAGACAAAAATAAGTCCCTAGATCTTGAATTCAAATTTCAATATTAAGTTACTCTGTATTGGAAATATCTCGAGTAGTTGTTGTTTCTTACAGTAAACTTTAGCTAGTAAAATATATATAACTGGAAGGGATTCCAAGAAAAGACCCTTAATATGGAATTCATCACCAGTGAAAGTGGGTTGTAGGTGGCCTATCAAATGTGGTCATTGGTAGCATGCAGTTTCTTATCACTGAGTGGGATTTGGAGTTCAAGTGGCTCCTGAAAATGATCAAGAGGAATTTAGAGAGAATAAGGTGAAGTGGTTTCTTCTGATTGAATAGAATGACACAATGAAAGAAAATTATAACTTGGGGACTTAAATATTCAACTTCCTTTTCTTTCCTTTCTTTCACTTCCCAAACTCACCTGCTCCCTTAAGTTTAGACTTTCTTGAGTCCTTAAAAGGCTCTCTTACTATCAACAGTCACTCACTGAGACAACAATAAATGAGACACAGAAATCAAATCAAGGAGTTACAGAAATATAAAGTAATTTGAAGCTTCTACCTTGCCAGGTCTGTTATATGAAAGTTAGGCTCTTAATAGGATAGAGTTAAGCTCTCAGAATCATAATGGAAACATGTGAGAGAGATACAATAAATATGAGTCTTCTAAATCTCCAAATCCTATTACTGCTCCTTGCCTAGAGAATTAACTGGTTTACTGTGTGTGTGTTTGTTTGTTTGTTTGTTTAACAATTTGGGGGGGGGAAGCCATAGCTTCTTGAAGATACTGAAATTGCCTCACTTATCAGTCAGGGTCCATAGTCAGAAAACAGAAGTCAAAGCAATTATTTGAAGAGAGAGACTTTTTTTGAAAAATTATTAACTAGGAATACAGTTTTTAGCCATGTAAGTGAAAGGATAAAATGGAACTCTAAGGTTTGGGAAAGGTAGCAGCTGTAGAATACAGTGTCTTCATGCATTTTAAGTCACTTCAGTTGTGTCCGACTGTTTGTGACCCCATGGATTATAGCCACCAGGCTCCACTGTCCATGGGATTCTCCAGGCAAGAATATCAGAGTGAGTTCCTATGCCCTCCTCTGGGGATCTTTCTGACCAAGGGATTGAACCTGTATTTCTTACCTCTTCCTTCATTGGCAGGTGGGTTCTTTACCACCTGTGAAAACCATAAGATTCTATCCCTAAATCTCAGAGAAGGAAAGTAGTTGGAATTATAAAAACTTAGAAACTTATAGGATGGGGCTGAGAATGTGGGACCCAGACTTCTGAAGAGGGGACACTGGTTGGCTGTGGCTGGTATATGAAGATGGGTGCAGGATGAAGCTGGTTGTGCTACTGTTTGGAAAAGCTGAAAACAAGATATATTTACTGCTACCAGAAGGAATTACTATTGCTAGCACAAGGAATCATTAATGAGTTGGCCCTGACAGGAACCAGAAATAAACAGGAAACTCACAAGAAAGAAACTAGAACAGGTAAAATGCTTCTTTCACCTCTATATTTGAAGTATCCTACTATCCTTTATCACAGATTCTATCATATAGCCACTTGGCCAAACAGAAAGGTGTTTGCAAAGACCTAATTCCAGCATCACGGACAGTATACAAGAATACAGACATAGCACCTTAGGCAGTTCCTTCAAGAGCGCTTACCAATTATCCTCAAGTCCTGCTTTAGCCACCCCTCACAGCTTTCAAATTCATAACCACAGTCATATCCTAACGTATGCCTCAGGAGGCAAAATGAAAGATCTGACTTGGGAGGAGATGCTTCACACACCATAAATGTGATTTACAGGTTAGTCACAAGACTTTGCTAATTCACCTTATCCAAAATGTATGGAATACGTGTGGGGATGGATTACATGGCTCCCAGTAGGGGATAGTGAACACAACTTTAGAGATGTTGGATTTATCATTAAAGGATGATATTTCAGATTGAATTTTATCTCTACCACTTACAAGCCTTGTGAAAACTGTGAACTTAGACAAGATGCTTAACTGTTTTTTGCCTAATTTTGCTCATCTATAAAATAGGGATGACATTTGTATTTACCATGTGTGATTATTGTGAAGATTAATATATGTACCAGCTTAGATAAGTATCTAGAACATACTAAGTATAGTGTTAGCAGATAAAAACTACTCAGGAAGCTAGAAGCAACTATAATAGTTTTTTTTTTTTTTAATATCTCAATGAAACATGGATTCAGCAGTTGCCTGAATTAAATAAGGTTGACATATCAGATATTTATTGTGTAACATAATGGAAGAAATCCAATGACTTAGGAAGATAGGAATGCTGTACATTTTTCACCTGTGATCTGCTTATCCACTCCCTACCTGTATTACCCTGGAGGTCTATCAAATAAATATTTATCTAGGCTTCCCAAATGAATATGTGGCTTTCTACCAAGATGGGTGCACACCTTATACTGAGGAAAGAGAACAAACTTGACTTTCAAAGGATTACTATACAGTGGTCCCCACTGTTTGGGAATGCATGATAATCTATTGGGGTTTACCAGTCAGAATAAGAGTACATATGGACTCAGTGGTAAATGGAATTTGTCTTGAGTTCAGCTCCAACAGCAGATTTGTAAAACAAACCTCTATTTATTTCTACCACTTTTGATTACATAATTTGAACTGACAAACCTGGCAACTAACGAAATTCCAACATTGGTTCCTTCATAATAATGAGGATTATTTTGCTTGTTAAAGCCTAGGTAAGCCCCTTAAACTTCCCCTGTATACCAAAATAACAAACCAAATTCAATCTTGTAACTCTGGTGCACCACAGATATTAGTGCCAACCAAAGACTTAAAGAACAAGGTGATGATTTCTATCATGTTCCCATTTAAGAAGCAGAAGGTATACTGATATTGTGAAGAGAAGACGAGTTAGTGTTTGAGAATGACAGAGAATGATTTTAAACTTGATCAGAAGGTTAAATGTAACTGGTTGCTGCTCCCCTTGTGGTCTCCTTTCTGCAGCTAATCCACATTCTTCTGACAACTGGTAAGCAGTTTTCAATGTGCAAGTTTGTTTTTTCTTCCTCTGTCTTAACAAGCAGATGCAGTTTGCTGTGAGGTCAGCAGTACACCTCTGGTTCTCTGCATAAATTGGCTTCCAGAATCTTGATCTTGATCTAACCATCCTATGAGATAATATGCTGGTTCACTGTATGGATAACATTGTGTTGACTGAATTTGATAAGTATTTACAGAAATACTCTAAATGTCTATATATGCAAACATTACTTCACAGGAAATAGATGGGGAAACAGTGGAAGCAGTGTCAGACTTTATTTTTTTAGGTTCCCAAATCACTGTAGCCATGAAATTAAAAGATGCTTGCTACTTAGAAGAAAAGCTATGACCTACCTAGACAGCATATTAAAAAAGCAGAGACATTACTTTGCCAACAAAGGTCCATCTAGTCAAAGCTATGGTCTTTCCAGTAGTCATGCATGGATGTGAGAGTTGGACTGTAAAGAAAGCTGAGTGCTGAAGAATTAATGCTTTTGACTCTGCTGTTGGAGAAGACTCTTGAGATTCTCTTGGACTGCAAGAAGTTCAAAACAGTCAATCCCAAAGGAAAACAGTCCTGAATATTCTTTGGAAGGACTAATGCTGAAGCTGAGACTCCAATAATTTTTGGCCAACTGATGCAAAGAACTGACTCATTGGAAAACACCCTGAAGCTGGGAAAGATTGAAGGCAGCAGCAGAAGGGGATGACAGAGGAATGAGATGGTTGGATGGCATCACTGACTCGATAACATGAGTTTGAGCAAGATCCAGGGGTTGGTTATGGCCAGGGAAGCCTGGCATGCTGCAGTCCATGGGGTTGCAAACAGTCAGACTTAACTGAGTGACTGAACTGAGCTGAATGCCAAAATAGAATAATAGTAACTGCTACACAAGTGACTATAAGCATTCACTGAGGCTATATTCAATTAAAATAAATAAATTTAAAAATAAAAATAGTAGAAAATGATGAAGAAAATATAAATCATTTATTCAGAAAATTAATTGTCAAGTCCCTTATGAGAGAGTCTGTAGTAGTCTGCTGAGGTAAAAATAATGAATAAGCATGGCCATTACATGAGGTGTACATAAGTCTTTTAGGTTCTGCTCCCAACTTCAATGTGTGGGAGTACAGGGCTCATAACATCAACAAAGTTTGAGACACCAGCTTGTGTTCCACAATTATGAGTTCTGACACTATTTACCCTTAGATAGCATCGTATTCTACAGGTTAAGAATTCAAGGATTCCCCAACCTCCATCCCTAAACGTACTCCCCACCTCCCATTCCACCCAATTTCAGATACTAGCTGCAAGCCCAAGTTGGCACTTATACTTCTGACCATCTGGTGTAATCAGACATTTGAGACTCATGAAGACCTGTTTGCTTTCTCCTTAACTGCATAAAATAATTTAGATAAAAGTTCATATCTTTGGGGATCTCATACATATGAAATTTATTTTCTCTCCTGTTCATCTGTTTTATGTGCTTCCCTTGTGGCTCAGCTGGTAAAGAGGCCAATGCAATGCAGGAGACCTGTGTTCTATCCCTGGGTTGGGAATATCCCCTGGAGAAGGGAAAGGCTACCCACTCCAGTATTCAGGCCTGGAGAATTCCATGGACTGTATAGTCTATGGGGTTGCAAAGAGTCAGACACGACTGAGTGACATTCACTTTACACTTCCAATCTGTTTTATGTCAATCTAATTATTGGACCAGACAACCTAGAAGGTAAGAAGTTTAGCTTAGTTTCCACCCTTACAAGCTGACTGACAGCTAGCAAGGTTTATTTGTTTTCCTATGGTGAACATTATATTATTCTCAGAAAATAACAGAACCTGTTTCATTAACTTCTCCTTATTTTTGATGCTAATTTAGATATGGCATGATGATGGACTCTTTTCTCCTTCCCTCAGGAAACCAAAAAATGAAGCTTCTTAATTAAGATGGGCCAGCCAAAGAAGCAGATAAAGAACTAAGAAAAAATGTTCCCAGGTTACCATGTTTTTACTCTTGTCACTATATATACAAAACCATGATTCACTAACTTACTCCTCATTTCTAAATAGAGAACCCAGGCACAATTCCTGATATCTAGTTCACAGTTTGAAATGCTGGTTGCTTTCAGGTGAGGTTAATTTGGGTAATATATTCACCAACTTTGTAAAATATATAAAATCTCTCATTATCCTTCAAATCAGTATGCATGCTTAGTCATTCACTCATGTCTGATGCTTTGTGACCCCATGGATTATAGTACACCAGGCTCCTCTGTCCATGGGATTCTCCAGGCAAGAATACTGGAGTGGGTAGCCATTCCATTGTCCAGGGGATCTTCTCAACCCAGGGACTGAACCCAGGTCTCCTGCATTGCAGACAGATTCTTTAACATCTGATCCACCAGGGAAGCCCTCAAATCAATACACTGTTTATTATATAGCTTATGTAGTAGCATTTTTGGCTTCCCAGGTAGCTCAGCTGGTAAAGAATATGCCTGCAATGCAGGAGACTCTGGTTTAATTCTTGAGTCGGGAAGTTCCTCTGGAGAAGGGATAGGCTACCTACTCCAGTATTCTTGGGCTTCCCCGGCAGCTCAGAAGGTAAAGAATCTGCCTGCAATGCAGGAGACCTGAGTTCAATCCCTGGGTTGGGAAGATCCCCTGGCAGAAGACATGGAAACCTACTCGTATTCTTCCCTGGAGAATCCCCTTGGATAAAGGAGCCTGGTGGGCTATGGTCCATGGGGTCACAAAGAGTTGGACATGACTAAGCACAGCACAGTAGCACTTTTCCTGTGACCCACTAAAATGGCCATTCGTTTTCATAGAATAAATAAGGTTAACCACTGTCTAAATTTCAAAGCAAGAAGCTACCTTTACTAACCTGCCTTCTTCTTCTTTTAAATGTCTCCTTTAGGTTGTATTAACCAAAATCACCCTATATTCCACTATGAGTTCCATGGAGAAAAATAGTATTAAAAAACTTTCTAGAACACAGACATGCTCTTTAAACCCACATACCATTCCTACCAAATATCCCATTACCTTAACTTTTATGGTAAATATTAAATTAATTAAGCAAATAAGCCAATCTATCTAGCTTAAAATTCTTCTGCTTCCTAAAGATTAGACTCATTAGTTCAGAAGTCAATTAAACATCATTTCTTTAATATGTGATGCTCATTATGTCAATGAATGTATTATATGAAGCTATTATCATGGATACCAAGGTCTTGCTGGGAATCTGTATATTGTTGTTGTTGTTCAATCAGTCATGTCTAACTCTTTGCAACACCATGTACTGAGCATGCAAAGCTTCCCTGTCCTTCACTATCTCCCAGAGTTTGTTCAGACTCCTGAACATTGAGTCGGTGATGCCATCCAATCATCTCATCCTCTGTTATCCCCTTCTCCTCCTGCCTTCAAACTTTCCCAGCATCAGGGTCTTTTCCAATGAGTCAGCTCTTCTCATCAGGTGGCCATAATATTGGGGCTTCAGCTTCAACATCAATACTTCCAGTGAAAATTCAGGATATGATTTCCTTTAGGATTGACTGGTTGGAACTCCTTGCTGTCCAAGGGATTCTTGAGAGTCTTCTCCAGCACCACAATTTGACCTGGGTATATAGTAAAGAACTAAACAGGCAAAAATTCCCACCAAAGTTAATGTTAACCAGTATTCTTGCCTGGAGAATCCCTTGGACAGAGGAGCCTGGTGGGCTGATTCAGAGGGTTGCAAATAGTGGGACATGACTGAAGTGACTCAGCATGCAAACAAAGAAGCAAAAACATAACCATTTAAAGAAATTTTTATTTATTTATATTGATTGGAGGGTAATTACTTTACCATATTGTGATGGTTTTTGCCATACATCAATATGAATCAGCCACAGACATACACGTGTCTCCTCTCTCCTGAACTTTTCTCTGACATCTTTCCCAACTCCATCCCTCTGGGCTGTCACAGAACACTGACTTTGGGTGCCCTGTGTCATAAATCAAACCCCCACTAATGATCTATTTCACATATGGTAATGTACATGTTTCAATGCTATTCTCTCAAATCATTCCACCCTCTCCTTCCCCAACTGAGTCCAAAAGTCTGTTCTTTATGTCTATGTCTCCTTTTCTGCCCTGCATGTAGGATCATCAGTACCACCTTTCTAGATTCCACACGTGTTTTAATATGTGGTATTTTTCTTTCTCTTTCTGACTTATTTCATTCTGTATAATAGGCTCTAGGTTTGTGTTTAAGCCCATCTCATTGTATTAATAAACTGTCCAGCTATTCAGTCCATTTCATAATCATATTGCATCAGATCTTTAGTTCCCATTAAATTTGCCTGTCCTAAACTATCCCTCTCAATACCCATATCTGTCAATTAATGCTACTCTAAATCTTATTACCTTAAGAACAAATACCTCGATGATTGAAAGTGTCAAGACTTTTAATGCTGATAATGAACTAAAATGTAAATCATTCAACAGTCAATAATTTCCAGCACATCTGTATTACAATAAAGATTTATGGAAGAAATAAAGAATAAAAGGAAGGAGAGAGAATGAGAGTAAGCTTGGGAGTAAGTGGGAAATCAATAAGAGAGAGAATAAAGGAAGTAACAAAAAAAGGAAGGAAGGAACAGAGAAAGGAAGGAAAGAAGGAAAATAACAATAACTATAGTAAATTGAAAGATCACTTGTGTCCGGCTCTTTACAACCCCGTGGACTATAGAGGCCAAGGAATTCTCCAGGCCAGAATACTGGAGCGGGTAGCTTTTTTCTTCTCCAGGGGATCTTCCCAACACATGGATCAAACCCAGGTCTCCCGCATTGCTGGTGGATTATTTACTAGCTGAGCCACAAGGAAAGCCCAATACCTATAGCAATATAGTTGACTATCAGGTGACTGCTGGTGTTTGCCCAAGGCAAATGCTAACAGAGTTTTGCTGAGAGAACACATTAGTCATAGTAAACACCCTTTTCCAACAACATGAGAGATAACTCTACATATTGACATTACCAGATAGTCAATAATGAAGCCAGATTAGTTATGTTCTTTGCAACTAAAGATGGAGAAGCTCTATACAGTGAGTAAAAACAAGACCTGGAACCAACTGTGGCTCAGATCATGAGCTCTTTATTGCAAAATTCAAGCTTAAATTGAAGACAGTAAGGAAAATCACTAAGTCATACAGGTATTACCTAAATAACTTACTTTATGATAATACAGTAGAGGTGATTAATATATTCAAGGGATTAGATCTAGTAGAGTGCCTGAAGAACTAAGGAGAGAGGTTCATAACACTGTATAGGAGACAGTGGCCAAAATCACCCCAAAGAAAAAGAAATGCAAGAAGACAATGTGGTGTCTGAGGAGACTTTACAAATAGTTGAGGAAAAGGGAGATGTGAAAGGCAAGGGATAAAAGGAAAGATATACCCAACTGAATGAAATGTTCTAGAGAATAGCAAGGAGAGATAAGAAGGACCTCTTAAATGAACATTGAAAAGAGACAGAGGAAAACAATAGAATGGGAAAGACCAGAGAACTCTTTAAGAAAATTGTGGATATCAAGGGGACATTTCGTGAATGGATGGGCATAATAAAGGACAGAAACTGTAAGAACCTAACAGAAGCAGAAAATACTAAGAAGAGTTGGCAAAAATTAACAGAACTATTGAAGGAAAGAGTTAATGACCCAGGTAATCTGGATGGTGCAGTCATTCACCTAGAGATGGACATCTTGGAATGTAAAGTCAAGTGTGCATTACAATGAACAAAGGTAGTGCCAGTGATGGAATTCCAGCAGAGCATTCTAAATCCTAAAAGATGATTCTGTTACAGAGCTACACTCAATATGCCAGCAAGTTTGGAAAACGCAACAATGGCCAAAGGGCTAGAAAAGATCAATTTTCATTACAAATTAAAAGAAAAGCAATACCAAAAATATTCAAACTACCATACAATCTTGCTCATTTCACATGATAGCAAGATTATGCTCAAAATCCTTCAAGCTAGGCTTCAGCAGCACATCAATGGAGAACTGCCAGATATAAAAGCTGGGTTTAGAAAAGGCAGAGGAAACAGACATCAAATAGCCAACATGTGTTACAGCATGATACTTACAGAAAAACAACTACTTCTGCTTCATTGACCATACTAAACTCTTTCATTTTGTGGACATAACAAACTGTTGTTGTTATTTAGTTATTAAGTATGTCTGACTCTTTTTGACCCATGAATTGCAGCACACGAGGCTTTCCTGTCCTTCACTATCTCTTGGAGTTTTGTCAAACTCAACCATTGAGTTGGTGATGTCATTCAACCAATTCTTTCTCTGTCATCCTCTTTTCATCCTGCCCTCAATCTTTTCCATCATCAGGGTCTTTTCCAATGAGTCAGCTCTTCTCATCAGGTGGACAAAGTGTTAGAGCTTCAGCATCAGCATCAGTCCTTCCAATGAGTATTCAGGACTGATCTTTGGGATAGACTGGTTGAAAATCCTTGCAGTTGAAGGGACTTTGAGTCTTCTCTAGCAACACAGTTCAAAAGCATCAATTCTTCAGTGTTCAACCTCCCTTATAGTCCAACTCTCACATCTGCACATGAATACTGGAAAAAACATAGTTTTGACTATACCGATCTTTATCAGCAAAGTGATGTCTCTGCTTTTTAATAAGCTGTCTAGGTTTGTCACAGTTTTTCTTCCAAGGAGCAAGCATCTTTTAATTTTGTGGCTGGAGTCACCATCTGCAGTAAATTTTGAGCACAAGAAAGTTAAATCTGTCACTAGTTCCATTTTTACCCATCTATTTGTCATGATGTGATGGGACAGGATGCCATGATCTATGTTTTTTGAATGTTGAGTTTTAAGCCAACTTTTTCACTCTCCTCTCTCACCTTCATCAAGAGGCTCTTTAGTTTCACTTCACTTTCTGCCATTAAAGTGGTATCATCTGCATGACAAACAGTGGAAAATTCTTAAAGAGAGGGGAATACCAGACGATCTTACCTGTTTCCTGAGAAATCTGTACACGAGTCAAAAGCAACAATTAGAACTGAACATGGAACAATGGACTGGTTCAAAAATTGGAAAAAGAGCAAGACAAGTTTGTATATTGTCACCCTGCTTAAATTATATGCAGAGTATATCATGTGAAATACAAACTTGAGGGATCGCAACCTGGAATCAGGATTGCTGGGAGATATGTCAGCAACCTCAGAAATGCAAATGATACCACTAATGGCAAAAAGTAAAGAGAACTAAAGAACCTATTGATGAGGTTGAAAGAAAAGGATAGAAAACTTGGCTTGAAACTCAACATTCCAAAAACTAAGATCTTGGCATCTGGTCCCATCAATTCATGTCAAATAGAAGGGGAAATATTGGAAGCAGATTTTATTTCCTTGGGCTCTAAAATCACCTCACCATGGACAGTGACTGCAGCCATGAAATTAAAAAAAAGAAAAATTAGAGACATCACTTTGATAAAAAGGGTCTGTTTAGTCAAAGTATGATTTTTAGAGTAGTCATGTATGAATATTAGAGATGGACCAAAAAGAAGACTAAACACCAAAGTACTGATGTTTTTGAACTGTGGTGGTGGAGAAGACTCTTGAGAGTCCCTTGCATTCCAAGGAGGTCAAACCAATCAATCCTAAAGAAAATCAACCCTGAATATTCATTGGAAGGATGATGCCAAAGATGAAGCTTCAGTACTTTGGCTACCGGATGGAAAGAGCTGACTCATTAGAAAAGATTTTGGGAAATACTGAAGGCAGGAAGAGAGGGGGATGACAATTAGATGGTTGGATGACAAAACCAACTCAATAGACAAGAGTTTGAGCAAGCTCCGGGAGATGGTGGAGGACAGGGAATCCTGGCGTGCTGCAGTTTATGGGGCCACAAAGAATCAGATATGATTTAGCAACTGAACAACAACAGCAGCAACAAAAAATTGCCCAAAACGTGATTGTCATTTGTAAGTATAAGCTGTGTTTTTTGAACTTTTTGTCACTCATGAATAAAACTTTGCACTCATTGGATTTCTGAAACTGTTGATACTTTTATTGTCCAAAACCCATAAACGTCATCTCTGAATGATGTGTTAAATCCAGGATTATACGGCATATTGATTGCAACACTTTAACAGGATCATCCTTTAGGATTTGAAATACCTCATCTACAATTCCATCACCTCCACTGACTTTGTTCATAGTGATGCTTCCTAACTTGACTTCACACTACAGGGTGTCTGGTGCTAGGTGAGTAATCACACCATCATGGTTATTGGATCACTAAGAATTTTTGTTATAGCTTTTCTGTGTATTCTTGCCTCCTCTTCATAATATCTTCTGCTTTTGATAGATTCATATCCTTTCTGCCCTTTATTGTGCCCATCCTTGTATGATATGTTCCCTAAGTATCTCTATTATTCTTGAAGAGATCTCCAGTCTTTCCCGTTTTATTGTTTTTCTCTATTTCTTTGTATTGTTCACTTTGAAGGCTTTCTTATCTTTCCTTGCTATTCTCTGCATTCAGATGGGTATATCTATCCTTGTCTCCTTTGCCTTTCATTTCTCTTTTTTCCCCAGCTATTTGTAAGGTTTCCTAAGACAACCATTTTGCTTTTTTGCTTTTTTTTTTTCTCTTGTGGATGGTTTTGATCAACACCTTCTGTAAAATGTTACTAACCTCCATCCACAGTTCTTCAGGCACTCTATCAGATTTAATCTCTTGAATCTATTTGCCATTCCCACTGTATTGTTGAAATGGATTTTATTTAGGTCATACCTGGGCTTCCAGTCCAGGTAATCTTTCCCAGTTAAAGGTTCCCTGAACCTTTCGTTCAGATGGTAAAGAATCTGCCTGCAATTTAGGAGATACCCGGGTTCAATCCTTGGGTCAAGAAGATCCACTAATGAAGGACAGGGGAACCCAGTCCTGTATTCTTGCCTGGAGAATCCCATGGACAGAGGAGCCTGGTGAGTTACAGTCCATGGGGTCACAAAGAGTCAGACATGACTGAGTGACTTTCACTTTCTTTAGGTCATACCTTAGTGGCCTAGTGATGTTTCCTGCTTTCTTCAATTTAAGTCTGAATTTTGTAATGAGGCATTCAGGATATGAGCCACAGTCAGTTCCTGGTCTTTGTTGGCTGACTGTATAGAGCTTCTCCATCACTGGCTTCAAAGAATATAACCAATCTGATTTTGGTATTGACTATCTGATGATGTCTATGTGTAAAGAACCATCTCCTGTGTTGTTGGAAGAGGTTGTTTGCTCTGACCAATCCAATCTCTTGGCAAAACTCTGTTAGCTTTTGCCCTGCTTCATTTTGTACTCCAAGCCCAGATTTTCCTGTTACTCCAGGAATCTCTTGACTTCCTACTTTTGCATTCCAGTCCCCTATGATGAAAAGCACATATTTTCTGTTAGTTCTAGAAGGTCTTATAAATCTTCATAGAATTGCTCAATTTTATCTTCTTCAGCATTTGTGGTTAGGTCATAGACTTGAATTACTGTTATATTGAATGATCTTGCCTTGGGCATGAAAGAGAAAATTCTGTAGTTTTTTAGATGGCACCCAAGTGCTGCATTTCAGACTCTTTTGCTGACTATGTGGGCTACTCCATTTCTTCTAAGGGATTCTTTTCCGCAGTAGTAGCTATAATGGTCATCTGAATTAAACTCTACCTTTCCTGTTCATTTTAGTTCACTGATTCCTAAAATGTTGATGTTCACTCTTGCCATCTCCTATTTGACCACTTCCAATTTATCATGATTCATGGACCTAACATTCCTGATTCCAATGCCATATTGTTCTTTATAACATCAGACTTTACTTTCACGACCAGACACATCCACAACTGGGTGCTGTTTCTGTTTTGGCTCAGTTTCTTCATTCCTTCTGGAGCTATTTCTCCACTTTTCTCCAGTAGCATATTGGGTACCTACTGACCTAGGAAGTTCATCTTTTAGTGTCATATATTGTTGCCTTTTCATACTCTTCATGGAGTTCTCAAGGCAAGAACACCAAAGTGGTCTACTATTTCCTTCTCCAGTGTACCCATTTTGTCAGAACTCTCCACAATGACCTGTATGACTTGGCCCTACATGGCATGGCTCATAGTTTCATTGAGTTATGCATCTGTGATACATGTGACCAGTTTTGTTAGTTTTCTGTGATTGTGATTTCCGTACTGTCTGCCCTCTGATGGATGAGGATAAGAGGCTTGAAGAAGAAAGGAAGACTTGCACGCTGCAGTCCATGCCAGACACTGGGCTGGATGAAGCACAAGCTTGAGTCAAGATTGCTGGGAAAAATATCAATAGCCTCAGATATGCAGATGGCAGCAACCCTATCGCAGAAAGCAAAGAGGAACTAATAGGGTTCCAAAATCACTACAGAAGATCACTGCAGCCATGAAATTAAAAGACGTTTTTTCCTTGAAAGAAAAACTATGATAAACCTAGACAGCGTATTAAAAAGCAGAGGCATTACTTTGCCAACTAAAGTCCATATAATCAAAGCTATGTTTTTTCCAGTAGTCATGAATGGATGTGAGAGTTCAACTATAAAGAAGGCTGGAGTTTTACAGACCTAAATCACACAAATACTTGTTCTAAATCAAAATGTGTTGAATTCTGTGTATGCCTACTGTCAAAGGTTTTGTTCTTGTTTTTTAAACACATATACTGAGGTTTTAAGCACATTCAGAGAATATTATATTCTGACTATAGAAAGCTAACTGTAATTCACATAGATAGGCACACTGTTCCATGACAAAATATTCTGCTACAGTAGTGATATTATTAATAAAAGATCTTTGAATACTGCTTTAAATATATATTGCAATGTAAAGAAAAATTAAAATAATGTTTTGTTTTGTATTTGGGAAGTAAATAATTCTAATTTATTTCCTGTATTTTTCCCCTCAACTCACCACAGAAATACGAAAAAACATAAGAATGGGGGAGAGTTAAGTAAATAACGATCTGGGGTAAAACAAATATAGTTACTACCAAAAATTTAAGGTAATTTACATTGGCATAGAAGAGGCCTTATCAGATACAAGATTGATTTAAAATAAAAGCATTTATTTCCATTACTCTAGGAGGTGGATCAGAGACAATCCTGCTGTGACTTATGTCAGAGAGTATTTTGGCTAAGTTTTCCTCTAGGAGTTTTATAGTTTTTGGTCTTACATTTAGATCTTTAATCCATTTTGAGTTTATTTTTGTGTATGGAGTTAGAAAACGTTCTAGTTTCATTCTTTTACAAATGATTGACCAGTTTTCCCAGTACCACTTGTCAAAGAGATTGTCTTTTCTTCATTGTATATTCTTGCCTCCTTTGTCAAAGATAAGGTGTCCATAGGTGCGTGGATTTATCTCTGGGTTTTCTATTTTGTTCCATTGATCTATATTTCTGTCTTTGTGCCATGACCATACTGTCTTGATGACTCTAGCTCTGCAGTATAGCCTGAAGTCAGGCAGGTTGATTCCTCCAGATCCATTCTTCTTTCTCAAGATTGCTTTGGCTATTTAAGGGTTTTTTGGTTTTATTATGTGTGTGTGTGTGTTTTTTGTATTTTCATACAAATTGTGAAATTATTTGTTCTAGTTCTGTGAAAAATACCATTGGTAGCTTGATAGGGATTGCATTGACTCTATAGATTGCTTTGGGTATTATATTCATTTTCACTATATTGATTCTTCTGATCCATGAACATGGTATATTTCTCCATCAATTTGTCTCATCTTTGATTTCTTTCATCAGTGTTTTATAGTTTTCTATATATAGGTCTTCTGTTTCTGTAGGTAGATTTATTCCTAAGTATTTTATCCTTTTCGTTGATATGGTGAATGAAATTGTTTCCTTAATTTCTTTTTCTGTTTTCTCATCGTTAGTGTATAGGAATGCAAGGCATTTCTGTGTTTTAATTTTATATCCTGAAGTTTACTATATTCATTGATTCGCTTTAGTAACTTTCTGGTGGAGTCTTTAGGGTTTTCTATGTAGAGGGTCATGTCATCTGCAAACAATGAGAGTTTTATTTATTCATTTCCAATCTGGATTCCTTTTATTTCTTTTTCTGTTCTGACTGCTGTGGCCAAAACTTCCAAAACTATGTTCAATAGTAGTGGTGAGAGTGGGAACCCTTGTCTTGTTCCTGACTTTAAGGGAAATGCTTTCAATTTTTCACCATCAAGGATAATGTTTGCTGTGGGTTTGTCATATACAGCCTTTATTATGTTGAGATATGTTCCTTCTATTCCTGCTTTCTGGAGGGTTTTTATCATAAATGGATGTTGAATTTTGTCAAAGGCTTTTTCTGCATCTATTGAAATAATCATATGGTTTTTATCTTTCAATTTGTTAATGTGGTGTATTACATTGATTTATTTGTGGATATTAAAGAATCCTTGCATCACTTGGATGCAAAGCCCACTTGGTCATGATGTATGATCTTTTTAATATGTTGTTGGATTCTGTTTGCTAGAATTTTGTTAAAGATTTTTGCATCTATGTTCATCAGTGGTATTGGCCTATAGTTTTCATTTTTTGTTGCATCTTTGTCTGGTTTTGGTATTAGGGTGATGATGGCCTCTTAGAATGAGCTTGGAAATTTAACTTCCTCTGCCATTTTCTGGAAGAGTTTGAGTAGGATAGGTGTTAGTTCTCTGAATTTTTGGTAGAATTCAACTGTGAAGCATCTGGTCATGGGCTTTTGTTTGCTGGAAGGCTTCTGATTACATTTTCAATTTCTTTGCTTGTGTTGTATCTGTTAAGATTTTCTATTTTTTCATAGTTCAGTTTTGAAAAGTTGTACTTTTCTAAGAATTTGTCCATTTCTTCCAAGTTGTCCATTTTATTGGAATAGAGCTGCTGGTAGTAGTCTCTTAGGATCTTTTGTACTTCTGTGTTGTCTGTTGTGATTTTTCCATTTTCATTTCTAATTTTTTTTATTTGATTCTTCTCCCTTTGTTTCTTGATGAGTCTGGCTAATGGTTTGTCTATTTTATTTACCTTCTCAAAGAACCAGATTTTGGCTTCATTGATTTTTGCTATGGTCTCTTTTGTTTCTTTTGCAGTTATTTCTGCCCTAATTTTTATGATTTCTTTCCTTCTACTAACCCCAGGACTCTTCATTTCTTCCTTTTCTAGTTGCTTTAGGTGTAGAGTTAGGTTATTTATTTGCCTTTTTTCTTGTTTCTTGAGGTAAGCTTGTATTGCTATAAGCCTTCCCCTTAGCACTGCTTTTACAGTGTCCCATAGGTTTTGGGTTGTTGTGTTTTCATTTTCATTCATTTCTATGAAGATTTTGATCTTTTTTTTATTTCTTCTGTGATTTTTTTGGTTATTCAGAAGTGTGTTGTTTAGCCCCCATATGTTGGAATTTTTATTAGCTTTTTTTTTTTTTCTCCCTGTAGTTGACATCTAGTCTTACTGCATTGTGATCAGAAAAGATGCTTGGAATTATTTCAATTTTTGAATTTACTAAGGCTAGATTTATGGCCCAGGATGTGATCTGTTCTGGAGAAGTTTCCATGTGCACTTGAAAAAAAGGTGAAATTCCTTGTTTTGAGGTGAAATGTCCCATAGATATCAATAAGGTCTAACTGGTCCATTGTATCATTTAAAGTTTGTGTTTCCTTGCTAATTTTCTGTTTAGTTGATCTATCCGTAGGTGTAAGTTGGGTATTAAAGTCTCCCAGTCTTATTTTGTTATTGTTAATTTCCCCTTTCATACTTGTTAGTATTTGCCTTACATACTGTGGTGTTCCTATGTTGGGTGCATACAAATGGGAGCTAATTAAACTTAAAAGCTTTTATACAATGAAGTAAACTATAAGCAAGGTGAAAAGACAGCCTCCAGAATGGGAGAAAACAACAGCAAACGAAGCATTAATCTCACAAATTCTGACAAAGAATTAATCTCAAAAATATACAAGCAAATCCTGCAGCCTAATTCCAGAAAAATAAATGACCCAATCAAAAAAATGGGCCAAAGAACTAAACAGACATATCTCCCAAAACATACAGATGGCTAACAAACACATGAAAAGATGCTCAACATCACTCATTATCAGAGAAATGCAAATCAAACCACAGTGAGGTACCATCCCATCTTGATCAGAATGGCTGCTATCAAAAAGTCTACAAACAATGAATGCTGGAGAGGGTGTGGAGAAAAGGGAACCCTCTTACACCGTTGGTGCAAATGCAAACTAGTACAGCCACTATGAAGAACAGTGAGAGGATTCCTTAAAAAACTGGAAATAGAACTGCCATATGACCCAGCAATCCCACTGCTGGGCAAACACACTGAGGAAACCAGAATTGAAAGAGACACAGGTACCTCAATGTTCATCTCAGCACTGTTTATTATAGCCAGGACATGGAAGCAACCTAAATGTCCATCAGCAGACTAATGGGTAAGAAAGCTATGGTACATACACAGTGGAATATTACTCAGCCATTAAAAAGAATACATTTGAATCAGTTCTAATGAGGTGGATGAAACTGGAGCCTATTATACAGAGTGAGGTAAGTCAGAAAGAAAAACACTAATACAGTATACTAACACATATATATGGAATTTAGAAAGATGGTAATGATGATCCTATATGCGAGACAGCAAAAGAGACACAGATGTATGGAATAGTCTTTTGGACTCTGTGGGAGAAGGCGAGGGTGGGATGATTTGTGAGAATAACACTGAAACATGTATATTTTCATATGTGAAACAGATTGCCAATCCAGGTTCAATGCATGAGACAGGGTGCTCAGGGCTGGTGCACTGGGATGACCCTGAGGGATGGCATGGGGAGGGAGATGGAAGGGGGATTCAGGATGGGGAACACATGTACACCCATGGCTGATTCATGTCAGTGTATGACAAAAACCACTACAATATTGCAAAGTATTAGCATCCAATTAAAATAAATAAATTAAAATAAAAAAATAAAAGCAGATTTGTTTTCCTATTTGGATATGCAAACATGTAAAAGATATTTTCATTAAAAAAAAATCTGACATGTGGGTTTATATTATGGCTTCTGATACAATCTAGTATGGATAGAATTGAAATAAAATAGGGGAGAAAAGTTTTTTGTCTTTGGATAGGTTTGTGATTAGCTTAACTGTTGGAAAAAAAGTCAAGGAAAAAGGATCATAAACTAGGTAATTTAAGTTAATGACAAAGTGTTTCTCTACACGACGGAATCAGGGCTGTGTTCTAACCTTTCTCAAACAACTAAAAAAGACATAGTTACTCACTTCTGAATTGGAAATTACTAAATACTTAGATACTTGGAACAACAGACTGGTTCCAAATAGGAAAAGGAATACATCAAGACTGTATATTGTCACCCTGCTTATTTAACTTATATGCAGAGTATATCATGAGAAACGATGGGCTAGATGAAGCACAAGCTGGTATCAAGATTGCCAGGAGAAATATCAATAATCTCAGATATGCAGATGACACCACCCTTATGACAGAAAGTGAAGAGGAACTAAAAAGCCTCTTGATGAAAGTGAAAGAGGAGAGTGAAAAAATCGGGTTAAAGCTCAACATTCAGAAAACTAAGATCATGGCATCTGGTCCCATCATTTCATGGGAAATAGATGGGGAAACAGTGGAAACAGCATCAGATTTTATTTTGGGGGGCTCCAAAATCACTGCAGATGATGATTGCAGCCATGAAATTAAAAGACGCTTACTCATTGGAAGGAAAGTTATGACCAACCTAGACAGCATGTTAAAAAGCAGAAACATTACTTTGTCAACAAAGGCCCATCTAGTCAAGGGTATGGTTTTTCCAGTAGTCATCTATGGATGTGAGAGTTGGACTGTGAAGAAAGCTGAGCACCGAAGAATTGATGCTTTTGAACCGTGGTGTTGGAGAAGACTCTTGAGTGTCCCTTGGACTGCAAGGAGATCCAACCAGTCCATCCTAAAGGAGATCAGTCCTGGGTGTTCATTGGAAGGACTGATGCTGAAGCTGAAACTCCAATACTTTGGCCATCTCATGAGAAGAGTTGACTCACTGGAAAAGACCCTAGTGCTGGGAGGGATTGGGGGCAGGAGGAGAAGGGGGAAACAGAGAATGAGATGGCTGGATGGCATCACTGACTCAATGGACATGTGTTTGAGTAAACTTTGGGAGTTTGTGATGGATAGGGAGGCCTGGCGTGCTCGCAAAGAGTCAGACATGACTGAGCCACTGAACTGAACTGAACTGAAATACTTAAGTCTGAATTTATAAATATGGAAACTAATTCAGTAATTGAATGCTTTCTTTGGAAAATGTTTGATTCACCTAAAATTCTCCTATATCATTCTTTAGTCATGTCCTATTGAATTTACATCTTATTGCCATTGTTAACGTTCTTTGTCCCTCTTTCTACTAGTCAATTTTAAATATTTTTAGCTTTCCCTTATATGTAGGTCATAGCTATCGGTCATAACTACTCAGTTCAGTTCTGTTCAGTCACTCAGTCGTGTCCGACTCTTTGTGACCCCATGAACCACAGCACGCCAGGCCTCCCTGTCCATCACAAACTCCCGGAGTCCACTCAAACTCATGCCCATCGAGTCGGTGATGCCATCCAGCCATCTCATCTTCTGTCTTCCCCTTCTTCTCCTGCCCTCAATCCCTCCCAGCATCAGGGTCTTTTCCAATGAGTCAACTCTTCGCATGAGATGGCCAAAATATTGGAGTTTCAGCTTCAGCATCAGTCCTTCCAATGAACACCCAGGACTGACCTCCTTTAGGATGGACTGGTTGGATCTCCTTGCAGTCCAAGGGACTCTCAGGAGTCTTCTCCAACACAACAGTTCAAAAGCATCAATTCTTCAGTACTCAGTTTTCTTCACAGTCCAACTCTCACATCCATAGATGACTACTGGAAAAACCATAGCCTTGACCAGACGGACCTTTGTTGCCAAAGTAATGTCTCTGCTTTTTAACACTGAACACTGGTTTCGTTTCTGTTACCAATTTATGGTTTTTGAGAAAGGTGTTCAATATTCCTGATGGTCTGAAAAACAGTTAAAAATGAGTTATGATTAGCTATAGGGACCAACTGTTCCAACCCTATACTTTTCGGAAGGGTGGAGTAGAAATACCAGTGAGCTGCAGACACACTAAAACCATAATCATAACTACTGATAAAGAGTAATAGGGGTAATTATTTATTTATTTATTCATATATTCACTCATTTATGAAACTCCATGCAAGAGTACTGGAATGGTTAGCCATTCCCTTCTCCAGGGCATCTTCCCACACATTTATTTTTATATATACATACCCATTCATATTAGGACAGTATCTGTATGAGTTAGAGCTTCACTAGAGAAACAGAACTAGTAGTAAATATTAGATAGATACATTTAATATAAAATATTAAATTATACATATTATATTATAAATTATTATAATTTTATATTTCATATTATATATATTTATACTTATACATATTTATATTATAAAATATTATAAATATATATATTAAATTGGAGAAGGAAACAACAACCCACTCCAGTAGTCTCTCCTGGAAAATTACATGAACAGAGCAGCCTGGAGGACTACAGTCCATGGGGTCGCAAAGAGTTGGACGCAACTTAGTGACTAAACCACCATATATTAAATATTGATTGTTTTAGTTGCTAAGTTGTGTCTGACTCTTTTGTGATCCCATGGACTGTAGCTTATTAAGCTCCTCTATCCATGGGTTTTCCCAGGCAAGAAAACTGGAATGAATTGCAATTCCTTTCTCCAGGGGATCTTCCTGAACCAGGAATTGAACTCACATCTGAATTGCAGGTGGAATCTTCACCACTGAGCCAATTATTAATATATAATATTAAAAAATAGATAACATTTAATACATAAATTCCTTATGATCGCTGGGAAGACTAGCTAGGTTAATCTGAAATATGAAGGTAGACCATAGGCAAGAGCAGGACAGTTTAGAAATTCTTGGGAGAAGCTAAAGCCACAAACCACTAGCAAAATGTCTTCCCTCATAAGAAAACCTTAGTTCTGCTCTTAAGTCCTTTCAATTGATTAAACTAGGCCCATCTGCGCTAATCAAGGTTACTTCCTTTACTTAAAATCAACAAATTGAGGACATCAATCATATCTACAAAACATCTTCATAGCACCACTTATATCAGTGTTTCACTCAATAACTGGGGACTATAGCCTAGTCATGTTGACAGTTAATACTACCACAGTATCAAATATTTGTGAAGTACAATGGTAGACACAGCAGGAATTGCTACCGTGATGAACCTGCATTCAAATAAGAATGGATTTCCCCAAGTGAGGATCCCTATTGTACATAGTTCTGTTCAGTTCAGTTGTGTCAAACTCTTTGCAACCCCGTGAACTGCAGCATGCCAGGCTTCCCTATCCATCACCAACTCCTGAAGCTTGCTCAAACTCATGTCCTTCGAGTTGGTGATGCCATCCTACCATCACATCTTCTGTCATCCCCTTCTCCTCTTGCATTCAACCTTTCCCATCAATAGGGTCTTTTCCAATGAGTCAGTTCTTCACATCAGGTCACCAAAGTATTGGAGTTTCAGCTTCAGCATCAGTCCTTCCTATGAATATTCAATACATAATATTCCAACTATTCTGTAAAGTGGCTATATAATGAAAACTGATGTGAAATAAGGGGGAAAAAGACCCCACTTAACTTATGGATCAAGATCTTTTTCATGTGACATTCCCTGACCTTCCTTAATTACTGCTTCTGAAATCTACTATCTTCCCTATGGAATTCAATTAAGGAATACATATTGTGTTCAACCAAAAATATTAAGTTGTCATACTGAGCTATTTTATGAGTACTCTTACTCTTCATCTAGTTAAGCTCCTTGAAGAAAGTAATTACGTAGTGTTTGGGTCCTCCCTCCATCTCCTACCATGCATTTTTGGGACATGATGAGTTTGCTAATATGAAGTACAAGCCTCAGTCAGACTTTTTTTTTAATATTTAAAATTCTTAGGAACTTATACATAGGGTATATGAGTTATATTGGTCAAAAATAGGAATTAAAACAGATCCCACTCTGTGTGCCTATCCAATAAGTTTTCATTGACCTTTCATATACACCCTTCTCCCCGCAAATGTACTGACATACACAAAGGGCTGTAAAGCACTACACCAAGACTCCTAAACTTGATGTTCTAGGACTTCTTCCTGAGAATGTCATTACTAATCAAAAGAGCTCGACTAATGGAATATAAAGTGACAGAGTCTTTTATAGAGTCATAAAACCTTTTAAGATGTACTTCAGGGGCTTCTAATCTTCCCAGTAACATAGTAAATATAATGAACATAAAAATTATCTTTGCAGCTGTTGTGTGTGTCAGTAGCAATAATAAACTCTCAGCACTGCAGAAGACCAAAAAACCATCTGGTATTTTGATTCACCCAATTTAATCACATAGAGTTTAAACATTTAGTATTTTACAAGTTTGTTTATTGATTTGCAAGGTTTTTGCAAGATTATGTGAAATCCCATGGAATACACAGTTAGCATGGACCCATTCTGCTCATCCCACAGGCTTAGACACATTGCCAAAAGCACTCATGCATATCCTCAGGGAGAGATTTAGCATTAAATGGCACAGAGCTTTGAGTGAAGGAAAGAAATCAGATAGTGTTGTTGTTTTGTTTTTTTTTTTTTAATGTAAGAGTATGACAATTTCTATCACAATATTAATAAGCCACATTAATAGATTTTTTCTAGCCTCTAACTTTTAATCTGCAAGCATTATTATGATAATACTTGCATAAATGTACTAGTAACATAACCAATGATAGTTTTTTCTATGGAACAGATCTAAAATCAGACTTTTAGAGATAATACTTTGTTATAAATCTTAATCATTTTTCATTTCTTGTTTTGGGATTTTTTCCAATGTAAACAACAATAAATTAGATTATAAAGATTGCAATCTGATGAACATCTTCAGAAAGTAACAAAAATCGGTGGCTGTAGTCTAGATTCCCTGTTTGCAGATTTTTGTGGCTTCCTCTCGATGACTACTTTACAGCACTGTGGAATGTGAGGCAGAAGTGTTTTCCACATCCTGAACTTTAATGGGACTTATTAACTATTTTGTAGTATTAAAGATCTCTCATTATATTCATATGTTTAATATCTAGAAAATATTAAGGCAAATGCTTATATTTTCTTTAAATTTTTATTCATATTATATTATATGAATATAAATATATTATATATCTTTTATATTAAAAAGTAGAATTTGAACAAAGATTATGTATTTTGCCTGCCAGCAATACACTAAACTAAGGAGTTCAAAACTCAAATAAGACATGGTTCCTGATCCACAAAGAATGATTCCTTTAAATGGTGGTGAATGAAAGGATGTACCTGTTTCTTTTCCAACATTCTCTCTGAAGAGTTCAGTTCAGTCGTTCAGTCATGTCCGACTCTTTGTGACCCCCAAGGACTGCAGCATGCCAGGCTTCTCTGCCCATCACCCGATCCCAGAGCTTGATCAAACTCATGTCCACCGAGTTGGTGATGCCATCCAACCATCTCATCCTCTGTCTTCCCCTTCTCCTCCTGCCTTCAATCTTTCCCAGCATCAGGGTCTTTTCCAGTGAGTCAATTCTTCCCATCAGTTGGCCAAATTATTGGAGTTTCAGCTTCAGCATCAGTTCTTCCAATGAATATTCAGAACTGATTTCCTTTAGAGTGGACTTGTTGGATCTCCTTGCAGTCCAAGGGACTCAAGAGTCTTCTCTAACACCACAGTTCAAAAGTATCAATTCTTTGGCTCTCAGCTTTGTTTATAGTCCAGCTCTCACATCCATACATGACAATTGGAAAAACCATAGCTTTGACTAGACGGACCTTTGTTGGCAAACTAACGTCTCTCCTTTTCAATATGCTGTCTAGATTGGTCATAACTTTTCTTCCAAGAAGCAAGAGTCTTTTAATTTAATGGCTGCAGTCAGCATCTGCAGTGATTTTGGAGCCCTCAAAAAATAAAGTCTTTCAGTGTTTCCACTGTTTCCCCATCTATTTGCCGTGAAGTGATCTTCATTTTTTGAATGTTGAGTTTTAAGCCAGATTTTTCACTCTTCTCTTTCCTTTCATCAAGAGGCTCTTTAGTTCTTCCTCACTTTCTGCCATAGGGGTGGTGTCATCTGCATATCTGAGGTTATTGATATTTTTCCCAGCAAACTTGATTCCAGCTTGTGCTTCATCCAGCCCAGTATTTTGCATGATGTACAGTGCATATAAGTTAAATAAGCAGGGTGACAATATACAGCCTTAATGTACTCCTTTTCCTATTTGGAATCAGTCTGTTGTTCCATGTACATTTCTAACTGTTGCTTCTTGACCTGCATACAGATTTCTCAGGAGGCAGGTAAGGTTGTCTGGTAGTCCCATCTCTTTCAGAATTTTCCACAGTTTGTTGTGATCCACAGTCAAAGGCTTTGGCATAATCAATAAAGCAGAAATAGATGTTTTCCTGGAAGTCTCTTGCTTCTTTGATGATCCAACAGATGTTGGCAATTTGATCTCTGGTTCTTCTGCCTTTTCTAATTCCAGCTTGTACATCTGTAATTTCATGGTTCACACACTGTAGAAGCCTGGTTAGGAGAATTTTGAGCATTATTTTGCTTTTCTCTCTGAGCAGGAATTCCAATTAGTATGTGCTTAAGATTATTGTGTATTTCCCTGGTATTAGCTGGTAAAGAATCTGCATGAAATGTGGGAGACACAGGTTCAATCTCTGGGTCAGAAAGATCCCCTGGAGAAGGAAATGGTTACCCACTCCAATATTCTTGCCTTGAGAATTCCATGGACAGAGGAGCCTGGCAGGCTGCAGTCCATGGTGTTGCAAAGAGTCAGACACAACAGAGTGACTAACACTTTCACTAATATTATTAATGGTAAACAGACTTCCAATAGTTGAGGTTTACAGAGAGATAGCAGAATTTTTTTTTTAATATAGATAACACATTGAAAAAGAAAAATAGTGTAAAGTGACTAAAGTGTTAAAGAAGAATTTATTTTCTCCTACCTATTAGAGAGATATGTACTTTTTTCAATATCTGCCCTCTTTCCCCCTCCACTAAAAATCAAAAGCCCAAACATGTTTGCTTCTTGAATTTCATTTGTTTCTTATTGATTCCCTGCCTTTGAAGATAATGTTCTGCAGAGATGTGTTGGTTCTTGGTGTGTGCCAACTGCTGTTTTGATAGCGCTTGTGTTCTGTGTCCAAAGATAAAGGCTGGTTCTCTCTGCATGAGGTAGCCAGGGTAGCTATTGTTGCTCCTTGTCAAGATTTACCAATCTGAAATATTCCTGTTAAGAAGAAATAGAAAGACTTGACACCTAAAGTAAATTAGCTTTAAGTCTCCACAGGATATCTTACATATTTAGTTTTCTTACATATAGGAATTGACCATTTTCTCTGGAAAAGTAGAAAGTAAGAGTGCAAAAAAGTGACTTAAAATGTTCAGGTGTTTGTAGGGCAGGGAAGAATAACAACGGACTAAAGAGAGGATGTCACTTTTCTTGAGGTCATGATAGGAGGGTGTGGACTTGAAACACAGCAGGATGGATTTAAGTTTCGATGTGAGGGAAAGTGTACTATGAAGATAGGAGACTCTCTTCCTGATTGTCCATCTGTTCTGAATAATTAATGTGTAATACTGTTTACTAGATGGCAAATGAATAAGATCATAACAAGATGTTTCAAAAGTTGGTATGAATCCCTCCACACTATACAAGTTGAGTAATTGATAATTTTTGTAATGAGATTGGAAAATGTTTGGCTAATAAGCCACCTCAAGCACATATCTAGGAAAGAAAGAACTTTAATAATAAGAAAGTTTGTAAAACTTTGTGTGATTTCAACATAGTTGGCCATTTGCAAAATTCAGTAAGTTCTTTTTAAAAAGGGTCAAGCTGCCTGCCTGACAATGTAGGGCAAGGGGAAAAAAAAAAAAAAACAAAAAAACCTTAAGAAGATACTTTTTGCCTGCAGTGAAGAATCCAAGACTACTGATCATCTGATAATCATAAATTTTGCAGAACTAAAAAGTCAAAATTATTTTTCTTATGCTAAAGTTAATAAAGACAAAACCCAGAAAACAGGAAAAAGGATAAAAATTGGATTCAAGGAGACCTGAAAAAAAAATGCATCTGACCTGTCAGGCATGTCTCAAATATTTCACTGACCAGAAGTAATTTACTCCACCATCTCAGATGTAGCTTGAGAGGGACTGATTTGTTACGCTTCAGCATCTTAGACTGAAAGAGTGGGTAGACCCCTGAGGCCTGCGATTGAAAGAGAAATGCGTAAGAGCAAATGCAGCTTCAACAGCCCTTCCTCCGTTTTCTATCTGGCCATGTTTCTATCCCAGGTTACAACCAGAAACTGAATTAGCTAGTTAGTAACTACAGTAAATGCCAGGAAAAAGCATAGGGTTTTCAACTGTTCAGCGAAGACCTAGGTATTCATAATTGTACCAATATAAAGTAGGCATTTAATGTACTGGAATCCTCCAAAAAAGAAATATGTCTTTTGCCCCACTGAGGCCAGTTCAAAGGGGACAAAAAATATGGACATTCTCGCAGGATATAGGAGCTGGAGCACCTTGAAGGACCAGGAACAATTTTCACTCATTGGGAAACTACTCCTTGTTATTTTAGCCCAACAAAATTTGAAATATTATATAGAGCAGTGCTACCTTATAGTCCACCTTCAAAGATGTTCCTCACTGAACAGCTTCTCCCAGCACTCATGCCCTTTTGTGGTACTGTTCATATTTAATCTGAGATGCCCCAGTGACTAGCTTTAATTCAGAGGATGGAAGTGTTACTGTAACAGTTCTGAGCCTAAACTTTAAGAGAGCTTGGAAGAACCTCCTAGAAATCCCTGAGACTCCATATAAAAATCTCATCTACCCCATTGGAGAGGCCACATAAAAAGATCATGGAAAGAATAAGTAAGGTTACTAAGTGCCCTGATATGGAAAGGGAGAGAGAGCAAATATTCTAAAATACAGTGTAACCTCCAGATGATTCCCTCATCAGTTGCCATCAGACTGCAACCAACAGAGAAAACATGAGAGACCAACAGAATCATAAAATATAATAAAGTGATTGTTTTAATTCACTAAGTGTTAGGGTGGTTTTGTAAGCAGTAATGGATAACTGAAACAAAAGTTGCCTCTTGTTTCATTTGTTTAAACTTCTAAATAAATGTTATTACTGTGGTTAACCTGTTTATCATCCCAGATTATATGAAAGACTTTTGAATCAGTTTAAATTAATCATTTAGGAATAAACTATAGACTGTGTGAAACCACATTTAGACAAGACTGATTGAAATGCTTACCTCCCATTGATCCTGGAAATGGAACTGAGGGCAACATCTAGACATGTGCTGGGATTGTGGGAAAGATTATTAGAGTACATTTGGCTTTATGTGAAACAGTTGCAATATGCTATGTGGAAAAAGCCCACTTGAAATAATTTGTATAAGGAAAATGGGTGACTATTGCAGGGAGTGAGGAAAGAGAATAATTGTGTGTTTACTTTTTCTATCATTACTTGCCCTCTTTTTCTGGTAACTGAACCCTCTTTGATAGAAACCTATTGTACATGGCTTGGGTAATACAGATGTCATCCTAACACCACCACAGGATGCTCTGCTTCTAAGGAATACTGTTAACGTAGGAGTTGCTTATCTAAGAGAATGTGAGTCTGAGACTGTGCCATCCTGCTTGTAGAGAGAGTCTGAGAGAGAAGGAAGAACATACTGAGGAATGAAATGTGTATTGAAGATATTTGGAAGAAGAAAGGGGAGGGGGGGAAAGACAGAAAGAAAGGAGGAAAGGAGATAGGGAAGAAGGGAGAAAGGGAGAAGATGGAGGGAAGAAGGGAGGATGGGAGATAAAGGGAGGGAGGAAGAAAGAAAAGAGAAAGAAAGAAGGGGTGGGAGTGGAGAGCAAAAGATCCAATAATGCTATTTAAACACCTGAATAGATAATACTTAGTTTTCCCAGGAATATGATATAATAAATTCTACTCCTCTTCCTTTTTCTTTCTTTATTATTGTTATTATGATTATTGGTGTTATTTGCTTTTGAGTTGTTTTCCTCTCATTTTTCATGAAAAGAGTATGACTAAAGTTGGTATTCCCACAAAATTTTACT
The DNA here is from genome assembly GCF_019320065.1 of Cervus canadensis. Classification (NCBI taxonomy): domain Eukaryota; kingdom Metazoa; phylum Chordata; class Mammalia; order Artiodactyla; family Cervidae; genus Cervus; species Cervus canadensis. The sequence goes on from NC_057396.1 coordinate 10,986,357, forward strand.
ATAATTTTCCTAGAAAATTAACTATAATTGCTATGCTAGACAAGTGAAAAGCAAATAATCTGAACCTTCTCCTTTTCCTGGGAGAGGTATTATAGAAGGCCATATCCTGTGATCTTGCCCAATTCCATAATGACCCCTAAAAGACCTTTCTCACAGAATTTTCAGTTTTCACCCTGGAATCTGCCTCAGTGAGGGTCTGACCTTCTGGGCTAGGTTCCATCATAGCCCCGTTTCAGGGAAGCTTGTGTATCAAGGAGAGCATTATCAGCCCAAAGGCAGGGGCAAGTTTGGCTTAAAGCTACGGAATCATGTGAGGTAACCTAGCTTGCAAACTGAGTGTAGAATGATTAGGATCGAGAAAAAATTGTGAAAGCCCTTTGCAAAGCTTAGGGAATTAGAGCTAAGTCATGGACAGGTGGCCTAAAGTCACAATAAGGTGGTGAGTAGACCTCTAAAAGCTGGATAGCAAATAAACTAAAAGGGAGTAACTCATCAAGGTAGGATCAGAGGCTGTAAGGGTCCAACCCAAAGGAATCTTGCTGGAGAGATGCCTGTCCCTCCCTCAGACTATGTGTTTGTGTGTGCCTGCATATGCAAATACATGTGTGTCCACACACACATAGGTATAAGGAAGATGCCATGAAGATTATCACAATGAAAAGTAAAACCACAACTGCCTTATTAGAGGGGAAACATTTATACCTGTGTCCTATTCATGTTGCCATATGGCAAAAACCCTCTCACAAGAGTGTAAAGTAATTATTCTCAAATTAAAACAAATTAATTTTTAAAAAACTAGGAAAGGAGCATGTCAGGGTTGTATCTTGTCACCTTGATTATTTAACTTGCATGCAGCAAATACCATGTGAAATGCCAGGCTGGATGAAGCAAAAGCTGGAATCAAGATTGGCAAGAGAAATAGCAATAACCTCAGATATGCAGATGACACCACCCTTATGGTAGAAACCAAAGGGGAACTAAAGAGTTTCTTGATGAAGGTGAAAGAGGAGAGTGTAAAATCTGGCTTAAATCTCAACATTTAAAAAACTAAGATTGTGGTGTCCGGTCCCATCACTTCATGGCAAACAGATGAGGAAACCCTGGAAACAGTGATAGACTTTATTTTCTTGGATTCCAAAATCACAGAGGATGGTAAATACAACCACAAAATTAAAAGATGCTTTCTCCTTGGAAGAAGAGCTATAACAAACCTAGACAGAGTATTAAAAAGCAGAGACATTAGTTTGGTGACAAATATCAGTATAGTCAAAACTATGGTTTTCCAATAGTCATGTACTGATGTGACAGTAAATGAGGCTGAGTGCTGAAGAATTGATGCTTTTGAACTGTGGTGTTGCAGAAGACTCTTGAGAGTCCCTTGAATTGCAAGGATATCAAACCAGTCAATCTAAAGGAAATCAACCCTGAATATTCTTTGGAAGGACTGGTGCTGAAGCTGAAACTCTAATACTTTGGCCACCTGTTGAGAGGAACTGACTGATTGGAAAAGACCCTGATGCTGGCAAAGATTGAAGGCAGGAGGAAAAGGGGATGACAGAAGATGAGATGGTTAGATGGCAACACTGACTCAAGGGACATGAATTTGAGGAAACTCCTGGAGATGGCGAAGGACAGGGAGGCCTTGCATGCTGCAGTTCATGGGGTCACAAAAAGCCTGACATGACTGACAACTGAAAAACAACAACAACAAAGACATACATGAGCTTCCCAGGTGGCACTAGTGGTAAAGAATCTGCTTGCCAATACAGGAGATTCTGAAGACGAGGATTTAAATGCTTGTTGGGAAGATCCCCTGCCTGGAGATGGTCATAGCAACCCACTCCAGTATTCTTGCCTGGAGAATCCCATGGACAGAGAAGCCTGATGGGCTATATAGCCTATAGGGTCACAAAAAGTCAAATACGACTGAAGCAACTTAGCATGCATGAATTCAAAGACAAACATACTCTGAAATAAAGGTGAAAAATTATGCATCTCAAAATAATAAATCCTTGTGATTTCAAAAGTAAATAGGATAATTAGAAAGTGTTATATTTACAGCTCTGCAACTATACTAAAATCTTTGACTTGTATTCTTTAAACAGGTGAATTTCATGGTATGTGAATTGTATCTCAGTAAGCTGTTTTATTAAAAAGGGGGGAAAATCTGAATCTTTTGGCTTTACTTTATAAACAAGTATTTTCCAAAGTGTCCTCCAAGGAACACTATTCTCACATCACTCACCACAACAATAATGCATAAGACTGGGAAACAGCACATAACACCAGGCTTCCCTTAGTTCCACAATAGACACAGCAACATTAAAACTGGTAAGAAGTTTTGCACTGAAAAGACCATTTAACCTTTGTTAACGTGAGATAACTCATTCAGCAGATACTAAAATTTCAGAGAATCAGTCCATTAACATTTGCTCTGGGAGATCAGTCTATTGAATTCTTCCCATGAAAGTTCTATAACTTAGTCAAAATTATCTTCACAGACTTTTCACCTACTCTATACTAGCTGAAAAATGCTGGTCAAATCACACTGACCCATTGTCAAATCCTAAGTGGGACATACACTTTTATGCCACTTTGCCTTTCTTATGGCCAATAATAACAGCTTTAACCACACTTCAATTGAGCTCAAAATTCCACTTCCTCTGTGAAGCCTCTCCCAGCTCCCCACTCAACTAATTTCAAAGCAGTGCTCAGATTTCTTTGAAGCACTAATTGACCTAATATTAGCATTACTTGTTGAGTTACAAAATCTTTGTAGGCAAGATTATAAATTTATCTCTTTATACTCTGATGCCCAGTAGAGTAATAAGAATAAATGAGGAAATCCATAAGTATTATGTTGAAATAAATTGAGTTATACAAAGTAAGACTTAGGTACTTGCTAAATGGGAGCATTGCACTATGATGATGTGAGAGAGAAACTTTGTGTGGTAAACATATAATGATATGGGATTGTATCCAGGCATAGAATCTTTTTACTATTTCCTATCAGATAAAAAATAAGGGCTTCCCAGGTGGCACTAGTGGTAAAGAACCCACCTGCCAATGCAAGAGACTCAGGAGATGTGGGTTCAATACCTGGGCTGGGAGTATCCCCTGGAGGAGGAAATAGTAACCTACTGCAGTATTCTTGCAGAATGGACAGAGGAGCCTGAAGGACTACAGTCCACAGGGTCACACAGAGTCAGACAGTTGAAGTGACTTAGCATGCACATGTCCATCAGAGGCTGTCCATGGACTCAAGGTTAATGAAGTTGGCTCACTATATCCCCTTGAGATAATCTGGCATCATCTCTTCTTATAGCACTTTTTCAAATCAGAAAAGCTGGAAATGACACTTTCTTTGCATTGAACCATGCAATTTTCCAGTGCTGTCTCTGGCTCTCAAATTCTTTATCCTATAATGCTCTTCTGGAACCAATGAGACACTCTAGCCTCCTGTAGAACTTATCCCTTTCATCAATGTAATTAAAAAAAAATCTTTCAAAATTAATGGGGAATCTTTTATTGATTCATATGCAAAAATCCATTGGGAAAAATTTTGCTTGTGATTGATAAGGCACAAGATGACACAGGAAAATAGTCTTCAGACTTATGGAGGCAGATAGTCCTAAGCTGAATCCATGTCCCCCTGATTATCAGCTATGTAATAAATACTAGGGTAGTTACTTGCCTCTCTAAATTTACTTTCTTCTTTCATAGAATGAAAACAGTAGCAGTAATTTTGCACAGTATTACATGAATTAAAGGAGAGATTATGTGTAAATTGCCTTACATCTAGACTACCTTATGCCATATATTTTCTATATATGGAAATGGATTTTTAGTTGTATAATGACACAAACTTGCAACATATAAACTCTAGGTGGGTGTGTAAGAATGCTAGTCACTATAAATTTAAAAATGAATATTTTCCTATTTTAAGGCACAAGTACATAATCAGATAATTATCAAATATATATGATGTAATAAGAATATAAGTGATTATACAGCTACTTTGAGAAATAAAGAATAGTTAAAACACAAAGGATAGTTAATTGTTGGGGTCTATTTAGCATTGCTCTTTTCTACTTGCCTCTTGAAATAATTGAGAAATACAACAAGGAAGAAAGTAAATAAAAGTGAAAATGTATCACTTTAGTAATGATAAAAGCTGTGTGGTTGTGGTAAGCTTGCTAAGTGAATCCTACATTTAGACAGCATTACCCAGTCATAAAAGCTGTGGTCACCTCTAGGAAAGGGACCTTGATACTCTGCTTATCAATGTCCCAGAGCAGTGATAATTACAAACGCACACCTGGCAGGCTGAATTCCAGAGAAGGAAGGGAAAGGGGGACTTTTAAGCCAACATCATTCTTTCAAACTTTTCCCAAGTAATAATTCTTACCTTTTTTGGGTAGAATGCATACAGAGAAGAAAGAGGCTAGAATAACTCCCTAGATTTTCCTCCACCTTACAGTAGGGAAGAATTTTATTCCTAAAAATATCTAATCTATTTTAGATAGAATGACCATGCATCTGTGTCTGACAGCACTTTCCTGGTTCACACCTGTTTTCCCAGTGTAATTATTAATTGTATTCCTTTCCACTCTCAAAAGAGTCCAAGTTTGTTCCAAAAATAATTTTTGTCTGACTAATTAAATCATTGTAATATGGGAAGATAAGGCAGAGTTTTCTGGAGGTAGAAATTGTGACACAGCCTTTGGGAAAGAATAAGAGCTACTGAGATCAAGAGAGAAGAAATGGAGCTATTGGAAAACGGAAATGGGGAGGGTTGATAGGAGGGAAATACAAACCTCAGGAAAGCTTGGAGGAAGAATCTGAAGCAAAGAACAATGTGGGTGCTGGAGAAATTATATACATAGATACACTGTTGGAGCATCTAATGTATGCAGAAACAGTAAGAAACTGAATCCAGGTAAAATTGCTGAGGAGAATAGGGGTGTGTTTTTTTGCTACATTATGGGTTTTTATAGCAGATTAAAATGTCATTAATTTTCACATTCAACATGGCTTCAATGTCTGACTTAAGAACCTACTCTCTAAAGATGGATGCATTTTAACTGATTTCCCCTATTATTCCCATATTATTAAATACAGCTTGTTTCCTAGATAAGCAGGATTATTATTTTTTCAATCTCTTAAAACATACTGTCAAACGCTTAGCACTGTATGAAGGGTTTTTTTCCTAGAATAATTTTACAGTTGATAGTGTAGTCTTTAAAGATGATATACTCAATTGAAGAGTTTAATATTATGGAAAATTGTTTTCTCATAGGAAAAAACACCAAAGAACTCCAATACATATACTTATATTTTGACACAAATTGTCATCCATTTAGGTAATTTGGGATATGTATTTTTGGGGACATATTTGGGAATCAAATCATAAAATTCAGTGATATATTTTCTATGTTTGATTGTTCAGAAATTCCCAAGAAATCTTAAAAAAGAACAACTAAAAACAAAGTATAATCTTTATTTTAAACAAAATTATGTCTTCCAATCAAATTTCACCTTTCACATTTACCAAGTAATAAATTCCACTGTAAAATATTTAGTAACTGAACGGTTAGAATGGTGGGATACTTCTTACTTTTACATTGTTCTGAAAGTTGAAAGTGAAAATCATTCAGTCGTGCCTGACTCTTTGCAACCCCGTGGACTATACAGTCCTTGGAATTCTCCAGGCCAGAATACTGGAGTGGGTCGCCTTTGCCTTCTGCATGGTATCTTCCCAACCCAGGGATCAAATCCAGGTCTACCACATTGCAGGCAGATTCTTTACCAGCTGAGCCACCAGGGAAGCCCAAGAATACTGGAGTGGGTAGCCTATCCCTCCTCCAGGGTATCTTCCCAACCCAGGGATTGAACTGGGGTCTCGTGCATTGCAAGAGGATTCTTTACCAACTGAGCTATCAGGAATCACATTGTTCTATATTGTTTCAATTTATACCCATTGTGCTGGTTCAGTCACTAAGTTGTGCCCAACTCTTGCAACCACATGTACTATAGCCCACCCAGGCTCCTCTGCCCATGGGATTTCCCAGGCAAGAACACTGGAGGGGGTTTTCATTTCCTTCTCAGGGGACCTTCATGACCCAAGGTTCAAACCCATGCCAACCTGCATTGCAGTCCATCTCTTGCATTGCAAGTGGATTCTTTCCTGCTGAGCTGCCAGAGAAGCCCTATACTCTTTTGAGTCCCAACTAATCTGCTAGATATTTTAGGTATGTTATCATTTCATTATTCACAACAATCCTATAAGATGTATATCTTAAGTTTAAAAATGAGTAATTTGAAACACAGAGGTACACAAAATTTAACCAAAATTATACCACCAACAACTGCCAGAATTCAATTTTAAATCAAAATATTTGCTGCAAAATCCAATGATCTTTCGAATAGACTACATTTCCTTCTTTACACTAACAAGATAATTTTGGACTCAAAATAAAGAATAAATATGGAGTTTTATTTAATCATAATTTCAACTTCAGCCATTTTTTTAATCATTTCATTTATGGGACAGTCAGGAAAGTCAGAGCTGATCAAACAATGATTTAAGAATAATCCCAGTGAAATCAGATATGCAGATGAAACCAACCTTAAGGCAGAAAGTGAAGAGGAACTAAGAAGCCTTTTGATGAAAGTGAAGGAAGAGGGTGAAAAAGTTGGCTTAAAGCTCAACATTCAGAAAACTAAGATCATGGCATCTGATCCCATCATTTCATGGGAAATAGATGGGGAAACAGTGTCAGACTTTATTTTTTTTGGGGGGGGGGGGCGGGCTCCAAAATCACTGCAGATGGTGATTGCAGCAATGAAATTAAAAGACACTTACTCCTTGGAAGGAAAGTTATGACCAACCTGAATAGCATATTTAAAAGCAGAGACATTACTTTGCCAACAAAGGTCCATCTAGTCAAGGCTATGGTTTTTCCAGTGGTCATGTATGGATGTGAGAGTTGGACTGTGAAGAAAGCTGAGCACCAAAGAACTGATGCTTTTGAACTGTGATGCTGGAGAAGACTCTTGAGAGTCCCTTGGACTGCAAGGAGATCCAACCAGTCCATCCTAAAGGGGATCAGTCCTGGGTGTTCATTGGAAGGACTGATGCTGAAGCTGAAACTCCAATACTTTGGCCATCTCATGTGAAGAGTTGACTCATTGGAAAGGACCCTAATGCTGGGAAGGATTGGGGGCAGGAGGAAAAGGGGACGACAGAGGATGAGATGGCTGATGGCATCACCGACTTGATGGACATGGGTTTGGGTAGACTTCATGAGTTGGTGATGGATAGGGAGACCTGGTGTGCTGCAATTCATGGGGTTGCAAAGTGTCAGACACGACTGAGTGACTGAACCAACCGAACCAGTGAAATCAGCTTTAAACCTGTAAGAGTAAACTATAGCTTCCTGTTCCTAGCAAATCGCCTTTCCATAGCTTTTAAACTCCTGCACAGAAGCAAACTAAAAGAAGTGGAAGTATTTCCACTGGTTATGTTTTACTTTCCTAAAGCATTGTCTTTTGTCTACTGGTGTCTATAGTTATCTTCATTGATACATCTCTGTTAAGAATAATGAAAAATGACACACCTCTTTGCTACTCACTCCCTTTCAATTTCACATCATCTTAATTTATAAATCCTTTTTGATTAAGGGAAAAGTCATGGCAGATTTAAATTATTCCACAGCACTTCTGAGACTGCTCTAGACTTTAACTTAATTCATTAATAGTTCCTTTTTTTTATTTTCAACTGGCAGATAATTGCTTTACAATGTTGTGTTGGCTTCTGCCATATATCAATAAGAATCAGTCATTGTTATTGTTGTTGTTCAGTCGCTCAGTCACATCCGACTCTTTGCAACCCCATAAACTGCAGCATGCTAGGCTTCTCTGTCCATCTCTATCTTGCTGGGTTTTCTCAAACTCATGTCCATTGAGTCAGTGATACCATCCAACCGTCTCATCATCTGTTGCTCCCTTCTCCTCTTGTCCTCAAATTTTCCCAGCATCAGAGTCTTTCCTAATGAGTCAGCTCTTTGCACCAAAGGTGCGAAAGTATTGCAGGTGGCCAAAGTATTGGAGTTTCAGCTTCAGCATCAGTCTTTCCAGTGAATTTTCAGGGTTGGTTTCCTTTAAGGTTATCTAATTTTATCTCCTTGATGTCCAGGGGGCTCTCAAGAGTCTTCACCAGCACCGCAGTTAGAGAGCCTCAATACATCTCACATCATACACACCCATACTTGACTACTGGAATGTACGTCCTACTGGAATGTATGACACATCATACTGGAATCTATGACTACTGGAATGCACCTACAGCCATAGGTATACATGTGTCTGCTCCCTCTTGAACCCCCCTCCCACCTCTCACCCCATCCTACCCCTCTAGGTTGTCACAGAGCACCGGGTTGAATTCCCCATGCCACTGTGTCCACAAATCTGTTCTCTATGCCTGTGTCTCTATTGCTGCCTTACAAATAGGTTCATCAGTGCCATTTTTTAAGATTCCATATACATGTTATATGATATTTGTTTTTCTTTTTTTTTTGGACTTACGTCATTCTGTATAATAAACGCTAGATTCATCCACTTCGTTACAACTGACTTAAGTTCGTTTCTTTCTATGGCTGAGAAGGAAATGGCAACCCATTCCAATATTCTTGCCTGGAGAATCCCATGGACAGAGGAGCCTGGCAGGCTATAGTCCCTGGAGCTACAAGAGTCGGACACAGTTTAGTGACTAAACCACACCATCACAATATTCCATTGCAGATAAGTACCACAACTTCTTTATCCATTCACCTGTTGATGGACATCTAGGTTGCTTCCATGTCCTGGCTATTGTAAATAGAGCTGCAGTGAACATTGGGGTACATGTGTCTTTCAGAATTGTGTTTTTTTCAGGGTATATGCACAGTGTTTGGATTGCTGGGTCTTTAAAAGGATTTTCTAATTCTTTTTCCATATGAAAAGTTTCCAAGTGAACCTTCAAGAAAAAAGTTTTTATGAACCAGGCAGGAAATATTTCTACACGTTTTGACACAGACAACATTTATACATTATCAAGTTGTGTAACAGTTTAGAAAGCACTCATTTATTCATTTTAAGATCTAACCTTTAGACAGTAACAAATTTAAGTCTGTAAACCTAGAACTGTAGAAAAGGAATAATAAGATTTTATACTTTTGCAATCTGTGAGTGATTGTAACTTACTATACTTTATTGAAATGTTAGAGACAGGATAGTTAATAATTTATCCAAGACCAAGAGTAGTTGATCAAGTTGATTTTATTGAGCTCATTTATTTATGACAATGCAGGAGATGCAGGTTCAATCCTTGGGTTAGGAAGATTCCCTGGGGTAGGAAATGGCAACCCACTATAGTATTCTTACCTGGAAAATTCTATGGACAGAAGAGCCTGGGGGACTATAGTTCATGTGGTCTCAAAGAGTCAAACACAGGTGAGTGGCTGAGCATTCATGCTGAGTCCCTGGGATCCAGAGGAATACATTTTACAGGTGACTTTTCAATGTCTCCCACCTTTAAACCAATGTTTATCTTAGCATATTTAACTTATATCCTTCCTATACTATTTTAATCTGTACTTTTGTTTCTTCACAGTGTATCTCATTCAAAATACTCTAGAAATGCAAATCTATAACTGACTCTTCCAAAGACTTCTTCCTTTGTACTCTAATCATCCAAAAGTGAATTTTTTAAATCTTTTGGAGGGAGCCAATTTGACACAATTTTAGCTATTTCTTCCCAAGATACCACTCTGAACCATCTTACAATTATTTCTAACAGTTAGGGGATGAAAACATGGACACAAAACTCAGTTAGAGTCCCACTAATGATTAAGAGGTTAACTCCTAATCTTAGCATGCAAACTCCAATATAATCCTTAAAAACTGTAACAAGAGCTATGCTATTGTCATGTAGAAACAAACCCAAAATACAGACAATGGCTAATAATATTTGCCTGGGAATTTCTCTGCATTTTATAAGTAACAAATATTTGTCAAAGGTATCACACCCTTAAAGAGTTTATTTTCTATTATTTATGCATCAGTTTTGTTTCTTGTATCTCTTTCACTTCTGTTAGCCATGGAATTACATGCCTACTGATGCAAGGAAACAGAACAAAGAGTCAGTTTTTTGATTTCAGGTAATCAGTAAGGGTGTATAAAAAGTTGCATAGAAAAAGATAACGACCACTGCCAATAACAGAAAATACTTCTTTTGGGGGTATGGGGAGAGCTTCAAGGGAATGGAGAGATTATTGGAGAGATGATTAAAGTGATTAAGGGAAGAGAGGAGTCTGAGCCCCACATACTACTGACAAGAACCCTTCCTGCAAAGTTCCAGTGTGGCAAGATATTACTGAGACCCCTAATTTTATGAGGAGCTAATAGAAAGCTGGAGACCTATGTCTTAGATCAGGATCCCAGAAAGGCAGAAGGTCACCAGAGATGGCTGGTGATGTATTTGGACGGTTTCTCTACTTCTTGGTATGGAATAAAAATAATAGGCTAACTCATGAATATCTGAAAATGGAACACAATTTTGAAGATATTTAAGCAAAAATACTATGCTTATTCTGAGCTTAGGAAAGAAGGTTACAGTTCTTAGCAGAGTCTATGAAGATATTGAATGAGGACCAAGATATAGTTCCTCCATGCAGGTATAACCATATCTAGCATGTATATGCATGCTGGAAAACATAAGCAAAATTCTGTATTACTGAGGTTTTCTGGATTTTGTTTACTGTTTACCACCCACATGATGGAGACCTTAAGCAAGTTACAGAAAAATAAGGAAATCTATATGTCTTGTTTTATGCCTGTGTTTCTGCTTAAAATTGATACTATAAGAAAGTGTTTATCAAGTATTATATTAGTCACTATCCTTTTTATCTAAATTTGTGTTTAATAAATGTGTATGATATTCATTATGCATTTACTAAGCATTATTAAAAAATTTAAATTCAGCGTAATCCTCACAAAAATCTCTTAGGATAGATTTTTATCATAATTGCCAGTTTGCTAATGAAGATGATCAGGATTAGAGAGGATGTATAAGAGAAGGTGAGTAAATTGCCTAAAGTTAAAGAGGTAATAAAAACAGAGCTGATGTTCAAGTCTATCTTTGTTTGCATCAAACTCATATTTGTTTGATCCAAACTGCTTTCAATTTGTACACAGTGCCAATTTATTGTTTTTTTATCTTTTTTTTTCCATTTATTTTTATTAGTTGCAGGCTAATCACTTTACAATATGGTAGTGGTTTTTGCCATACATTGACATGAATCAGCCATGGATTTACATGTATTCCCCATCCCGATCCCCCATCCCACTTCCCTCCTTACCCCATCCCTCTGGGTATTCCCAGTGCACCAGGCCCGAGCACTTGTCTCATGCATCCAACCTGGGCTGGTGATCTCTTTCACCCTTGATAATATACATGTTTCGATGCTGTTCTCTCAAAACATCCCACCCCCGCCTTCTCCCACAGAGTCCAAAAGTCTGTTCTGTATATCTGTGTCTCTTTTTCTGATTTGCATATAGGGTTATCATTACCATCTTTCTAAATTCCATATATATGCATTAGTATACTGTATTGGTCATTATCTTTCTGGCTTACTTCACTCTGTATAATGGGCTACAGTTTCATCCATCTCATTAGAACTGATTCAAATGAATTCTTTTTAATGGCTGAGTAATATTCCATGGTGAATATCTACCACAGCTTCCTTATCCATTCGTCTGTTGATGGGCATCTAGGTTGCTTCCATGTCCTGGCTATTATAAATAGTGCTGCGATGAACATTGGGGTGCACGTGTCTCTTTCAGATCTGGTGTCCTCGGTGTGTATGCCCAGGAGTGGGATGGCTGGGTCATATGGCGGTTCTAATTCCAGTTTTTTAAGAAATCTCCACACTGTTCTCCATAGCAGCTGTACTAGTTTGCATTCCCACCAACAGTGTAAGAGGGTTCCCTTTTCTCCAGCATTCATTGCTTGTAGACTTTTGGATAGCAGCCATCCTGACTGGTGTGTAATGGTACCTCATTGAGGTTTTGATGTGCATTTGTCTGATAATGAGTGATGTTGAGCATCTTTTTATGTGTTTGTTAGCCATCTGTATGTCTTCTTTGGAGAAATGTCAGTTTAGTTCTTTGGCCCATTTTTTGATTGGGTGATTTATTTTTTCTGGAATTGAGCTACAGGAGTTGCTTGTATATTTTTGAGATTAATCCTTTGTCTGTTGCTTCGTTTGCTATTATTTTCTCCCATTCTGAGGGCTGTCTTTTCACCTTGCTTATAGTTTCCTTTGTTGTACAAAAGCTTTTAAGTTTCATTAGGTCCTATTTGTTTACTTTTGCTTTTATTTCCAATATTCTGGGAGGTGGGTCATAGAGGATCCTGCTGTGATTTTTGTTGGAGAGTGTTTTGCCTATGTTCTCCTCTAGGAGTTTTATAGTTTCTGGTCTTACATTTAGATCTTTAATCTTTTTTGAGCTTATTTTTGTGTATGGTGTTAGAAAGTGTTCTAGTTTCATTCTTTTACAAGTGGTTGACCAGTTTTCCCAGCACCACTTGTTTAAAGAGGTTGACTTTTTTCCATTGTATATTCTTGCCTCTTTTGTCAAAGATAAGGTGTCCATAGGTTTGTGGATTTATCTCTGGCCTTTCTATTCTGTTCCATTGATCTATATTTCTGTCTTTGTGCCAGTACCATACTGTCTTGATGACTATGGCTTTGTAGTATAGTCTGAAGTCAGGTAGGTTGATTTCTCCAGTTCCATTCTTCTTTTTCAAGATTATTTTGGCTATTCGAGGTTTTTTGTATTTCCAAACAAATTGTGAAATTATTTGTTCTAGTTCTGTGAAAAATACCGTTGGTAGCTTGATAGGGATGGCATTGAATCTATAGATTGCTTTGGGTAGTATAGCCATTTTGACAATATTGATTCTTCCAATCCATGAACACGGTATTTTGCTCCATCTGTTTGTGTCCTCTTTGATTTCTTTCATCAGTGTTTTATAGATTTCTATGTATAGGTCTTTTGTTTCTTTAGGTAGATATACTCCTAAGTATTTTATTCTTTTTGTTGCAATGGTGAATGGTATTGTTTCCTTAATTTCTATTTCTGTTTTCTCATTGTTAGTATATAGGAATGCAAGGTATTTCTGTGTGTTGATTTTATATCCTGCAACTTTACTATATTTGTTGATTAGCTCTAGTAATTTTCTGGTAGAGTCTTTAGGGTTTTCTATGTAGAGGATCATGTCATCTGCAAACAGTGAGAATTTCACTTCTTCTTTTCCTATCTGGATTCCTTTTACTTCTTTTTCTGCTCTGATTTGCTGTGGCCAAAACTTCCAACACTATGTTGAATAGTAGTGGTGAGAGTGGACACCCTTGTCTTGTTCCTGATTTTAGGGGAAATGCTTTCAATTTTTCACCATTGAGGGTAATGCTTGGTGTGGATTTGTCATATGTAGCTTTTATTATTTTGAGGTATGTTCCTTCTATCCCTGCTTTCTGAACAGTTTTTATCATAAATGGATGTTGAATTTTGTCAAAGGCTTTTTCTGCATCTATTGAGGTAACCATATGGTTTTTATCTTTCAATTTGTTAATGTGGTGTATTACATTGATTGATTTGTGGATATTAAAGAATCCTTGCATTCCTGGGATAAAGCCCACTTGGTCATGATGTATGATTCTTTTAATATGTTGTTGGATTCTGTTTGCTAGAATTTTGTTAAGGATTTTTGCATCTATGTTCATCAGTGTTATTGGCCTATAGTTTTCTTTTTTCTGTGGCATCTTTGTCTGGTTTTGGAATTAGGGTGATGGTGGCCTCATAGAATGTGTTTGGAAGTAACTTTCTTCTGCAATTTCCTGGAAGAGTTTGAGTAAGATAGGTGTTAGCTCTTCTCTAAATTTTTGGTAGAATTCAGCTGTGAAGCCATCTGGTCCTGGGCTTTTGTTTGCTGGAAGATTTCTGATTACAGTTTCGATTTCCTTGCTTGTGATGGGTCTGTTAAGATCTTTTATTTCTTTCTGGTTCAGTTTTGGAAAGTTATAATTTTCTAAGAATTTGTCCATTTCTTCCAAGTTGTCCATTTTATTGGCATAGAGCTGCTAGTTGTAGTCTCTCATGATCCTTTGTTCAGGGTTGTCTGTTGTGATTTCTCCATTTTCATTTCTAATTTTGTTGATTTGGTTCTTCTCCCTTTGTTCCTTAATGAGTCTTGCTAACGGTTTGTCAATTTTGTTTATCTTTTCAAAAAACCAGCTTTTACCTCTGTTGATTTTTGCTATGGTCTCTTTAGTTTTTTTATTTTATTTTTTTTGCATTTATTTCTGCCCTAATTTTTAAGATTTTTTCCTTCTACTAACCCTGCAGTTCTTCATTTCTTCCTTCTCTAGTTGCCTTAGGAGTAGAGTTAGGTTATTCATTTGACTTTTTTCTTGTTTCTTGAGTTAGCTTGTAATGCTATGAACCTTCCCCTTAGCACTGCTTTTACAGTGTCCCATAAGTTTGGGGTGTTGTGTTTTCATTTTCATTCGTTTCTATGCATATTTTTATTTCTTTTTTGATTTCTTCTATGATTTGTTGGTTATTCAGAAGCGTGTTATTTAGCCTCCATATGTTTGAATTTTTAACATTTTTTTTTCCCTGTAATTGAGATCTAATCTTACTGCACTGTGGTCAGAAAAGATCACTGGAATGATTTCAGTTTTTTTGAATTTCCCAAATCTAGATTTATGGCCCATGATGTGATCTATTCTGGAGAAGGTTCCGTGTGCACTTGAGAAAAAGATGAAATTGATTGTTTTGGGGTGAAATGTCCTATAGATATCAATTACGTCTAGTTGGTCCATTGTGTCATTTAAAGTTTGTGTTTCCTTGTTAATTTTCTGTTTAGTTGATCTATGCATAGTTGTGAGTGGGGTATTAAAGTCTCCCACTATGATTGTGTTACTGTTAACTTCCCCTTTTATACTCATTAGCATTTCCCTTACATATCGCAGTGCTCCTATGTTGGGTGCATATATATTTATAATTGTTATACCTTCTTCCTGGATTGATCCTTTGATCATTATGTAGTGTCCTTCTTTGTCTCTTTTCACAGCCTTTATTTGAAAGTCTATTTTGTCTGATATGAGTATTGCGACTCCTGCTTTCTTTTGGTCTCCATTTGTGTGAAATATTTTTTTCCAGACCTTCACTTTCAGTCTGTATGTGTCCCTTGTTTTGAGGTGGGTCTCTTGTAGACAGCATATATAGGGGTCTTGCTTTTGTATCCATTCAGCCAGCCTTTGTCTTTCGGTTGGGGCATTGAAACCATTTACATTTAAGGTAATTATTGATAGGTATGGTCCTGTTGCCATTTACTTTGTTGTTTTGGGTCCACGTTTATACAACCTTTCTGTGTTTCCTGTCTAGAGAAGATCCTTTAGCATTTGTTGAAGAGCTAGTTTGGTGGTGCTGAATTTTCTCAGCTTTTGCTTGTCTGTAAAGCTTTTGAATTCTCCTTCATATCTGAATGAGATCCTTGCTGGGTACAGTAATCTAGGTTGTAGGTTATTCTCTTTCATTACTTTAAGTATGTCCTGCCATTCCCTTCTGGCCTGAAGAGTTTCTATTGATAGATCAGCTGTTATCCTTATGGGAATCCCTTTGTGTGTTATTTGTTGTTTCTCCCTTGCTGCTTTTAATATTTGTTCTTTGTGTTTGATCTTTGTTAATTTGATTAATATGTGTCTTGGGGTGTTTCGCCTTGGGTTTATCCTGTTTGGGACTCTCTGGTTTCTTGGACCTGTGTAACTATTTCCTTCCCCATTTTAGGGAAGTTTTCAGCTATTATCTCCTCGAGTATTTTCTCATGGCCTTTCTTTTTGTCTTCTTCTTCTGGGACTCCTATGATTCGAATGTTGGGGTGTTTCACATTGTCCCAGAGGTCCCTGAGGTTGTCCTCATTTCTTTTGATCCTTTTTTCTTTTTTCCTCTCTGTTTCATTTATTTCCACCATTTTATCTTCTACCTCACTTATCCTATCTTCTGTCTCTGTTATTCTACTCTTGGTTCCCTCCAGAGTGTTTTTGATCTCATTTATTGCATTATTCATTTTTAATTGACTCTTTTTTATTTCTTCTAGGTCTTTGTTAAACATTTCTTGCATCTTTTCAATCCTTGTCTCCAGGCTATTTATCTGTAACTCCATTTTGTTTTCAAGATTTTGGATCATTTTTATTATCATTATTCTAAATTCTTTTTCAGGTAGATTCCCTATCTCCTCCTCTTTTGTTTGACTTGGTGGGCATTTTTCATATTCCTTTACCTGTTGGGTATTTCTTTGCCTTTTCATCTTGTTTAGATTGCTGTGTCTGGAGTGGGCTTTCTGTATTCTGGTGGTCTGTGGTTCCTTTTTATTGTGGAGGTTTCACCCAGTGGGTGGGGTTGGACGATTGGCTTGTCAAGGTTTCCTGGTTAGGGAAGCTTGCGTTGGTGTTCTGGTGCATAGAACTGGATTTCTTCTCTCTGGAGTGCAATGGAGTGTCCAGTAGTGAGTTTTGAGATGGGTCTATGTGTTAGGTGTGACTTTGGGCAGCCTGTATGTTGATGCTCAGGGCTATGTTCCTGCATTGCTGGAGAATTTGCGTGGTATGTCTTGCTCTGGAACTTATTGGCTCTTGGGTGATGGTTGGTTTCAGTGTAGGCATGGAGGCTTTTGGATGATCTCTTATTACTTAATGTTCCCTGTAGTCAGGAGTTTTCTGGTGTTCTCAGGTTTTGGACTTAAGTCTCCTGCCTCTGGATTTCAGTCTTATTCTTCCAGTAGTCTCAAGACTTCTCCAACTATACAGTACTGATAATAAAACTTCTAGGTTAATGGTGAAAAGATTCTCCACTGTGAGGGACACCCAGAGAGGTTCACAGAGTTACATGAAGAAGAGGAGAGGGAGGAGGGAGATAGAGATGAGCAGGAGGAGAAAAAGGGGACTCAAGAGGAGAGAGACAGATCTACGCAGTTCTCTGTTCCCTAAGTGTTCTCCATAGCCCAGACACCCACAGAGATTCACAGAATTGGATTGGGAAGAGAAGGGGGAGGGAGGAAATAGAGGTGATCTGAGGGAGAAAACGGAGAGTCAAAAGTGGGAGAGAGTAATCAACACACTCCTGAGTAAAAATGGGTACTGAATATTGGATTCTTAAATGTCCAAAATTGATATCAAATACTGAAAAACAAAGATTAAAAATCTAGAGTAGAGGTTAGACTCTTAAAAATACAATATTAAAAACAAAAACAAAAACACAAAAAATTTTAGAAATATATATGAAGTTTGGCTTAAAAATATGGCTTCTCCTTTTTTTGCAAGGTTGTAGTGAAATGAAAATGAAAATTAAGGAGTAATAGAGGACTTTAAAAGAAAATAAGAGAAAAAAAATAAAGAAAAAAAATTTTTTAATTAAAAAAACAGTAAAAATATATGAAAATGAAAGTTAAGGAGTAATGGAGGAGTAATTGGGAAATTTAAAAGAAAATGAAAGAGAAAAAAGAAAGAAAAAAAGTAAAAATATATCTAGGAATTTCTCTGGAGCTGTTGCGGTTAGTGTGGGTTCGGTTCAGTTTCAGATAGCTCCTCGTTCCAGCTTACACTTCTCAATATCTATAGGACCCTTCCGGTGTAGTCGGTGTTAACTACAGGGATTTTAATCTTTTGCACCAGTGTCTTCTGAAGCGGTTCCCTTTGTTTATTTGGCTTCTGTTTGCAGGTCTCTTCAGTGTCTAATTTTCACCCTGACACAAGCAGGCAAAGGTGGTCTCTTGTTTAGGTTTGCTTGTTCAGTTGTGCTGTGGGGAGGGAGGGGCACTGCAGACAAATGTCACTGGCCTGTGTGGGGAGCACTCGCAGTGTTTCGGCCACACTGGGTTTGCCCCACTCGTGGCCTGTGTGCTTTCCCCGTCTACACTGCTCATGCTCCAGGTTGTTCTATAGGGAGTGGGCCCTGTGCGGCATGTGGTTCCAGTTTTCCAGTACTCCACAAAAGCGCAGACTCAGTTGGGCCTGCGTTTTGTGCCTTCCCCGGCTCGAGCAGCTCAGGCAGCCAGGAGCTTGACGAGGGCACTTTCCCCGGGTGCAGCGCATCTTATCCCCTCCGCAGTCCCAGCCTCAGTTTCCAGGCGCACCAGTTGGGTGCGCCTTGTGTCTATTCTCGGGAGCTGGTCTCTAGCCGCCACCCTCCCAGCGGATCTCAACCATCCAGAATCTCAGGATGTCTTTGGTTAGCAGCTGGAAGCCTGTTTGCAGTTTGGTAGGGGGTGCCGTCTCTGGGGCCAAGTTTGCCCCTTTCCCCTCCCCCCTGCCTCCTGCCTCCGGCTGGGGATGGGCTGGTCCACAGCTGGCTAGCTCTTCTCTGGGATCGCTCAGTTCTTCCATTGTTCTGCAAACGGACCCGCAGGTTAATTTTCTCTCTCTCTCTTTCTATCCCACAGTTTAAGTTGCTATCTCATGTTAGCTCCCTCCGATTGCCCTCAGGGCATTCAGGCCCGGTCCTTCACAGTGCCAATTTAATGCAGAGAGCAGACACTCCCTTGAAACTTTTTAGAGTTTGTCTTATTCCTTCAAAGAATGCAACTAATTAATTAGGGAAAATCTTCCTCAAAAGGAAACTTTTCGAAAGCTCACCATTTCCTTCTCTTCCACATTTGTATGTCAGCCACATAGGCACAAAATCCTTATCATTGACATCATAGTTAAAGTATTTCACCTTATTTTTTATGCAGTTTTGTTTACTCTCAATAATAATTAAATTGTCATTAGCTTTTTATACCCACATGCTGTATCTCTCCGAATGCTCTTCAGTGCCGTCTTCAGTGCTAGAAATTTATTATTAAGCTATTGTCCCAAGTAATTTTAATAATAATTCTTTGTTTCATCATAAAATGCTTTTGGGTTTTGAAAAAGATCATTCTTATTAAATGCAACTCTGTATCATTACTGTTCTAGCCCAGTTTTCTAAGTAGCAACACAGGGACTAGTCATGATATGAATTGAATTGGGTAAAAGGGATAATCAAAACTGATCAGCTGGGAGAAACAAGGTTTATAAGATTAATGACAAGAGAAAGAGGGAAAGATTTGGGAGAAAGTTGAAGAGTTCTGTGTAAAGCATATTAAGTATATTGTAATTTAGAGTTGCTCAATAGGCAGGTAGGAATTTGGCTACTGGTCTCCAGAGAGAGGTCAAATCTAAAGTGTAACAGAGCAAAACAAAATGAGCAGATGCTCAGAGTCCAAAATGAAAAGAACTTTTCTCTGACCCTTGAATTGGTGACAGGAAACTCCAAGGTCACTAAAATAATAATTTTATTCTGAGTCTCTTGTTTCCTGTCATCTCTCTGACCAATATTCTTGATCTAATCTTCAAATTTTTAAAGCTTAATTAATTCCCCTATTTCATACAATCAAATAAACTTTCCAGACTGCCAGTACTAGTATCAGCTCAACAATGCAGCAAAAAGCAAAAAACTATATGAGCATCAAAAAATTAGAAAGAAATTAGACAGAAATCATTAAACTTTTGAAATACACATAACCAATTTTAAAGTATTTTTTTCTGTAATTAAAGAATAGACACATTTATGTTTGATTTTTTTTTTTTTTTAATATCTATGCCTTTCCTTTCCATGCACTTTGGTTAAAATGTGATTACTTGAAGATCAATGCATCTAATGCTAATCTAAATAATTGATTATGCCTTTTTTCTTGCTTCTTATTATTACTGAACTGATGTTCTTATACTCGGATGTGTGGAAGTTTAAGCTTAAATGCTCAGAGGAAAACATCATTTGCAGTATTACTAAATTTCAGAAACTACTGCCACCTGAGATTATTCACATCACAGTAGCTTTCTGTTTCTGTTCCTAATGAAACAATACATGTTGGATTTACCACAAATTTTCAAAGGTGCCATTAACAATAGAGTTCAATTAATGCTGACATTTTCATTTGATTCATACCTAAAAAAGCTATAGTGGTTCCTTCTAAAATATTATTAAAACCAGGCACCATTGTAATAACTGCTATAGAAACTCAAAGGGAGGTGTTAGCTCTTATTACGTGAAATTATAACACTGAAGAAATACACGGATTCAAATTAAAACTTTCCACTATACCCTTGAAAGGAAAAATATAACACTTTTTTAAAAAGAGCTGCAGTGGATGGAACTGAGGTGAGAAGGGAAATAATTTATTTTCTTATATATTGCCTAACTTAATCTTTCCATTTAAGGAGATGCTAGGAGCATAACTTTTTGCCAGTCTCAAGATATCTGTTTAATTCAGTTCAGTTCAGTTCAGTCCCTCAGTCGTGTCCAACTCTTTGTGATCCCATGAATCGCAGCACGCCAGGCCTCCCTGTCCATCACCAACTCCCAGAGTTTACTCAAACCCATGTCCATCAGGTCGGTGACACCATCCAACCATCTCATCCTCTGTCGTCCCCTTCTCCTCCTGCCCCCAGTCCCTCACAGCATCAGGGTCTTTTCCAATGAGTCAACTCTTTGCATGAGGTGGCCAAAGTATTGAAGTTTCAGCTTCATCATCGGTCTTTCCAATGAACACCCAGGACTGATCTCCTTTAGGATGGACTGGTTGGATCTCCTTGCAGTCCAAGAGACTCTCAAGAGTCTTCTCCAACACCATAGTTCAAAAGCATCAATTTTTCAGCATTCAGCTTTCTTCACAGTCCAACTCTCACATCCATACACGACCACTGGAAAAACCATAGCCTTGACCAGACGGAGCCCCCAAAATTAAAGTCTGACACTGTTTCCACTGTCTCCCCATCTATTTGCCATGAAGTGATTCCACCAGATGCCATGATCTTAGTTTTCTGAATGTTGAGCTTTAAGCCAACTTTTTCACTCTCCTCTTTCACTTTCATCAAGAGGCTTTTTAGTTCCTCTTCACTTTCTGCCATAAGGGTGGTGTCATCTGCATATCTGAGGTTATTGATATTTCTCCCGGCAATCTTGATTCCAGCTTGTGCTTCCTCCAGCCCAGCATTTCTCATGATGTACTCTGCATATCAGTTAAATAAGCAGGGTGACAATATACATCCTTGACATACTCCTTTTCCTATTTGGAACCAGTCTGTTGTTCCATGTCCAGTTCTAACTGTTGCTTCCTGACCTGCATACGGGTTTCCCAAGAGGCAGATCAGGTGGTCTGGTATTCCCATCTCTTTTAGAATTTTCCACAGTTTATTGTGATCCATACAGTCGAAGGCTTTGGTGTTGTCAATAAATCAGAAATAGATGTTTCTCTGCAACTCTTTTGCTTTTTTGATGATCCAGCAGATGTTGGCAATTTGATCTCTGGTTCCTCTGCCTTTTCTAAAACCAGCTTGAACATCTGGAATTTCATGGTTCACATATTGCTGAAGTCTGGCTTGGAGAATTTTGAGCATTACTTTACTGGCTTAATTATTCAAGTGGAAAAAAAAAAAAAACAATACTCTGGAAACCAATTCTCAATGAGGCAGTCCTACAGAAGGAAACTCAGGATGCATGTTTCTTGTTCACATTCCTACAGAAGGTCCATGAAAAATATGGCCATATCTTATCTGAGATTGAAAAGAGCAGATGAGTTCTAGCCATTTTCACAGAAAGCTGGACCTTCTTGACTAGTAGTCTCAAGCATATGTAGATAGATATATATGTAGATAGGTGTATGTATGTGTATCGTTGTTGTTCAGTCACTCAGTCACATCCAACTCTCTGTGACCCCATGGACTGCAGCACACCAGGCCTCCCTGTCCATCACTATCTCCACGAGTTTGCTGAAACTCATGTCCATTGACTGGGTAATGCCATTCAACCACCTCATCTTCTGTCATCCCCCGCTCTTCCTGCCTTCAATATTTGCCAGCATCAGGGTCTTTTCAAATGAGTCAGCTCTTTGCATCAGGTGGCCAAAGTATTGGAGCTCCAGCTTCAGCTTCAGCATCACTCCTTCCAATGAATATTCAGGGTTGATTTCCTTCAGGATTGACTGGTTTGATCTTGCAATCCAAAGGTCTCTCAAGAGTCTTCTCCAATTTCACAGTTCAAAAGCATCAGTTCTTCAGCACTCAGCTCATCCTTCTTTATGGTTCAACTCTCACATCTGTACATGACTACTGGGAAAACAAAAAACAAAAACATAGCTTTGACTATATGAACCTTTGTTGGTAAAGAAATGTCTGTTTTTTGTTTTGTTTTGCTTTGTTGTTGTTGTTTTAAATATGTTATCTAGGGGGAGGAGCCAAGATGGCGGAGGAGTAGGACTGGGAGACCACTTTCTCTCCTACAAATTCATCAAAAGAATAACCGAATGCAGAGCAAACTTCACAAAACAACTTCTGATCGCTAGCTGAGGTCATCAGGCGCCCAGAAAAGCAGACCATTGTCTTCGAAAGGAGGTAGGACAAAATATAAAAGATAAAAAGTGAGACAAAAGAGCTAAGGACGGAGACCCGTCCCGGGAAGGGAGTCTTAGGCGGCCTTGCTTGGGCTAGGGTCCGGGCCTGAGTGCCCTGAGGACAATCGGGGGGAGCTTCTGTGAGGTGCCAACTTGAACTGTGGGAGACCAAAGGAGAGAGAGAAAATTGACCGGCCGGAACACACTGCCGGCCGTTCGCAGAACAAAGGGACGGGGAAAGTCCCGAGAAGAGCTCGCAGGCTGCGGACCGGCCCAGCCCCGCCGGAGGCAGGAGGCAGAGGGGAGGGGAAGGTCGCGGCGAGACACAGGGCGCAGGCACCCGACCGGCGCGGGGCGGGGACTGGGGCTGGGGACGCGGAGGGCGGAAGGCGCGCGCACCCGCCTGGCGCCAGCGGAAACTGAGACTGGGTCCGCGGAAGGGAGTGGGTGCGCCACACCTGGGGATAGCGCGCCCACCAAGCCCCTGGCTGCCTGGACCGCTCTGACGGGGAAGGCACAGAGAGCAGGCGCAGCTTTTCCTTCCGCGCTTTTGTGTAACACCCGAGGGCTGGAACCTCGCGCAGCGCGGGGCGCGCTCCATATAGAACAGCCGGGAGCCTGAGCAGCGCAGACGGAGAAAGCAGCGTCAGCCCCTTCCGGCAGCGCCAGCTCGCCCCCCGCAGGGCCAGCCCCTCCCCGCAGCGTCAGCCCTGCCCCCGCAGGGCCAGCCCCTCCCCGCAGCGTCAGCCCCGCCCCGCAGCGCCAGCCCCGCCCCGCAGCGTCAGCCCCTCCCAGCAGCGCAACGGAACTAGCTACCTGAATAAGAGTCCGCCTCCGGCCGCCTGTGTCAGGGCGGAAATGAGCCTCTGAAGAGACCGGCAAACAGAAGCCAAATAAACAAAGGGAACCGCTTCAGAAGGGACTGGTGCAACAGATTAAAATCCCTGAAGAAAACACCGACTTCACCGGAAGGGCCCTGTAGATATCGAGAAGTGCAAGCTGGAACGAGGAGCTATCTGAAACTGAGCCGAACCCACACTGACCGCAACAGCTCCAGAGAAATTCCTAGACATATTTTTACTTTTTTTTTTATTTTTCTATTTTTTCTAAGTAAGGAAAAAAAAAAAATTTTTTTTTCTTTTTATATTTTTCTTTTTTATTTTTTCTCTTTTATTTTCCTTTAAAATTCCCTATTACTCCCCCATTACTCCTTAACTTTCATTTTCATAGATTTTTACGATTTTTTTAATTAGGGGAAAAAAAAATTTTTTTTTTTTTTTCTTTCTTTTTCTTTTTTTTTTCTTTTTTCTTCTTTTTTTTCCTTTCCGTTTTCTCTTTTATTTTCTATTTTTCTTTTTCTCTTATTTCTTTTAAAGTCCTCTAGTACTCCTCTACTACTCTTCATTTTCATCTTCACTACACTATAACCTTACAAAAAAAAAAGAGAAGCCCTATCTTAAAACCGAAGATTATTCCCTCCCAATCTTGACTCTCTGTTTTCTACCTCAGAACACCTCTATTTCCTCTTTTCCCCTTCTCTTCCCCATCCAATTCTGTGAATCCTTGTAGGTGTCTGAGATACGAGAACACTCTGGGAACAGACAGCTGCGTAGATCTGTCTCTCTCCTCTTGAGTGCCCCCTTTTCTCCTCCTACTCATCTCTATCTCCCTCCTCCCTTTTCTCCTGTTCATGTAACTCTGTGAACCTCTCTGGGTGTCCCTAACGGGGGAGAATCTTTTCGCCATTAACCTAGAAGTTTAATTATCAGAGCTGTATAGTTGGAGAAGTCCTGAGACTACAGGAAGAATAAAACTGAAATCCAGAGGCAGGAAACTTAAGCCCAAAACCTGAGAACACCAGAAAACTCCTGACTACATGGAACTTTAAGTGATAAGTGACCGTCCAAAAGCCTCCATACCTACACTGAAACCAACCACCACCCAAGAGCCAATAAGTTTTAGAGCAAGACATACCACGCAAATTCTCCAGCAACACAGGAACATAGCCCTGAATGTCAACATACAGGCTACCCAAGGTCACACCTAACACATAGACCCAACTCAAAACTCATTACTGGGCACTCCATTGCTCTCCAAAGAGAAGAAATCAAGTTCCACGCACCAGTACACTGACGCAAGCTTCCCTAACCAGGAAACCTTGACAAGCCAAACGTCCAACCCCACCCACTGGGTAAATCCTCCACAATAAAAAGGAAACACAGACCTCCAGAATACAGAAAGTCCACTCCAGACACAGCAATCTAAACAAGATGAAAAGGCAAAGAAATACCCAACAGGTAAAGGAACAAGAAAAATGCCCACCAAGTCAAACAAAAGAGGAGGAGATGGGGAATCTACCTGAAAAAGAATTTAGAATAATGATAATAAAAATGATCCAAAATCTTGAAAACAAAATGGAGTTACAGATAAATAGCCTGGAGACAAAGATTGAAAAGATGCAAGAAATGTTTAATAAAGACCTAGAAGAAATAAAAGAGTCAATTAAAAATGAATAATGCAATAAATGAGATCAAAAACACTCTGGAGGGAACCAAGAGTAGAATAACAGAGACAGAAGATAGGATAAGTGAGGTAGAAGATAAAATGGTGGAAATAAATGAAGCAGAGAGGGAAAAAGAAAAAAGGATCAAAAGAAATGAGGACAACCTCAGGGACCTCTGAGACAATGTGAAACGCCCCAACATTTGAATCATAGGAGTCCCAGAAGAAGAAGACAAAAAGAAAGGCCATGAGAAAATACTCGAGGAGATAATAGCTGAAAACTTCCCTAAAATGGGGAAGGAAATAGCCAACCAAGTCCAAGAAACCCAGAGAGTTCCAAACAGGATAAACCCAAGGCGAAACACCCCAAGACACATATTAATCAAACTAACAAAGATCAAACACAAAGAACAAATATTAAAAGCAGCAAGGGAAAAACAACAAATAACACACAAAGGGATTCCCATAAGGATAACAGATGATCTATCAATAGAAACCCTCCAGGCCAGAAGGGAATGGCAGGACGTCCTGAAAGTAATGAAAGAGAATAACCTACAACCTAGATTACTGTATCCAGCAAGGATCTCATTCAGATATGAAGGAGAACTCAAAAGCTTTACAGATAAGCAAAAGCTGAGAGAATTCAGCACCACCAAACCAGCTCTTCAACAAATGCTAAAGGATCTTCTCTAGACAGGAAATGCAGAAAGGTTGTATAAACGTGAACCCAAAACAACAAAGTAAATGGCAACGGGACCACACCTATCAATAATTACCTTAAATGTAAATGGGTTGAATGCCCCAACCAAAAGACAAAGATTGGCTGAATGGATACAAAAACAAGACCCCTATATATGCTGTCTACAAGAGACCCACCTCAAAACAAGAGACACATACAGACTAAAAGTGAAGGGCTGGAAAAAAATATTTCATACAACGGAGACCAAAAGAAAGCAGGAGTCGCAATACTCATATCAGATAAAATAGACTTTCAAATAAAAGCTGTGAAAAGAGACAAAGAAGGACACTACATAATGATCAAAGGATCAATCCAAGAAGAAGATATAACAATTATAAATATATATGCACCCAACATAGGAGCACCGCAATATGTACGGCAAACACTAACGAGTATGAAAGAGGAAATTAATAGTAACACAATAATAGTGGGAGACTTTAATACCCACTCACAACTATGGATAGATCAACTACACAGAAAATTAACAAGGAAACACAAACTTTAAATGACACAATGGACCAGCTAGACCTAATTGATATCTATAGGACATTTCACCCCAAAACAATCAACTTCACCTTTTTCTCAAGTGCACACGAACCTTCTCCAGAATAGATCACATCCTGGGCCATAAATCTGGTCTTGGAAAATTCAAAAAAATTGAAATCATTCCAGTCATCTTTTCTGACCACAGTGCAGTAAGATTAGATCTCAATTACAGGAAAAAAATTGTTAAAAATTCAAACATATGGAGGCTAAATAACACGCTTCTGAATAACCAACAAATCATAGAAGAAATCAAAAAAGAAATCAAAATATGTATAGAAATGAATGAAAATGAAAACACAACAACCCAAAACCTATGGGACACTGTAAAAGCAGTGCTAAGGGGAAGGTTCATAGCATTACAGGCTTACATCAAGAAACAAGAAAAAAGCCAAATAAATAACCTAACTCTACACCTAAAGCAATTAGAGAAGGAAGAAATGAAGAACCCCAGGGTTAGCAGAAGGAAAGAAATCTTAAAAATTAGGGCAGAAATAAATGCAAAAAAAACTAAAGAGACCATAGCAAAAATCAACAAAGCTAAAAGCTGGTTTTTTGAAAAAATAAACAAAATTGACAAACCATTAGCAAGACTCATTAAGAAGCAAAGAGAGAAGAACCAAATTAACAAAATTAGAAATGAAAATGGAGAGATCACAACAGACAACACTGAAATACAAAGGATCATAAGAGACTACTACCAGCAGCTCTATGCCAATAAAATGGACAACTTGGATGAAATGGACAAATCTTAGAAAAGTATAACTTTCCAAAACTGAACCAGGAAGAAATAGAAGATCTTAACAGACCCATCACAGGCAAGGAAATCGAAAGTGTAATCAAAAATCTTCCAGCAAACAAAAGCCCAGGACCAGATGGCTTCACAGCTGAATTCTACCAAAAATTTAGAGAAGAGCTAACACCTATCTTACTCAAACTCTTCCAGAAAATTGCAGAAGAAGGTAAACTTCCAAACTCATTCTATGAGGCCACCATCACCCTAATTCCAAAACCAGACAAAGATGCCACAAAAAAAGAAAACTACAGGCCAATATCACTGATGAACATAGATGCAAAAATCCTTAACAAAATTCTAGCAAACAGAATCCAACAACATATTAAAAAAATCATACACCATGACCAAGTGGGCTTTATCCCAGGAATGCAAGGATTCTTTAATATCCGCAAATCAATCAATGTAATACACCACATTAACAAATTGAAAGATAAAAACCATATGATTATCTCAATAGATGCAGAGAAAGCCTTTGACAAAATTCAACACTCATTTATGATTAAAACTCTCCAAAAAGCAGGAATAGAAGGAACATACCTCAACATAATAAAAGCTATATATGACAAACCCACAGCAAGCATCACCCTCAATGGTGAAAAATTGAAAGCATTTCCCCTGAAATCAGGAACAAGACAAGGGTGCCCACTCTCACCACTACTGTTCAACATAGTGTTGGAAGTTTTGGCCACAGCAATCAGAGCAGAAAAAGAAGTAAAAGGAATCCAGATAGGAAAAGAAGAAGTGAAACTCTCACTGTTTGCAGATGACATGATCCTCTACATAGAAAACCCTAAAGACTCTACCAGAAAATTACTAGAACTAATCAATGAATATAGTAAAGTTGCAGGATATAAAATTAACACACAGAAATCCCTTGCATTCCTATACACTAACAATGAGAAAACAGAAAGAGAAATTAAGGAAACAATACCATTCACCATTGCAACAAAAAGAATAAAATACTTAGGAGTATATCTACCTAAAGAAACAAAAGACCTATACATAGAAAACTATAAAACACTGATGAAAGAAATCAAAGAGGACACAAACAGATGGAGAAACATACCGTGTTCATGGATTGGAAGAATCAATATTGTCAAAATGGCTATTCTACCCAAAGCAATCTATAGATTCAATGCAATCCCTATCAAGCTACCAACGGTATTTTTCACAGAACTAGAACAAATAATTTCACAATTTGTATGGAAATACAAAAAACCTCGAATAGCCAAAGTAATCTTGAGAAAGAAGAATGGAACTGGAGGAATCAACCTGCCTGACTTCAGACTCTACTACAAAGCCACAGTCATCAAGACAGTATGGTACTGGCACAAAGACAGAAATATAGATCAATGGAACAGAATAGAAAGCCCAGAGATAAATCCACGAACCTATGGACACCTTATCTTTGACAAAGGAGGCAAGGATATACAATGGAAAAAAGACAACCTCTTTAACAAGTGGTGCTGGGAAAACTGGTCAACCACTTGTAAAAGAATGAAACTAGAACACTTTCTAACACCATACACAAAAATAAACTCAAAATGGATTAAAGATCTAAATGTAAGACCAGAAACTATAAAACTCCTAGAGGAGAACATAGGCAAAACACTCTCCGACATAAATCACAGCAAGATCCTCTATGACCCACCTCCCAGAATATTGGAAATAAAAGCAAAACTAAACAAATGGGATCTAATGAAACTTAAAAGCTTTTGCACTACAAAGGAAACTATAAGTAAGGTGAAAAGACAGCCATCAGATTGGGAGAAAAAAATAGCAAATGAAGAAACAGACAAAGGATTAATCTCAAAAATATACAAGCAACTCCTGCAGCTCAATTCCAGAAAAATAAATGACCCAATCAAAAAATGGGCCAAAGAACTAAACAGACATTTCTCCAAAGAAGACATACAGATGGCTAACAAACACATGAAAAGATGCTCAACATCACTCATTATCAGAGAAATGCAAATCAAAACCACAATGAGGTACCATTACACGCCAGTCAGGATGGCTGCTATCCAAAAGTCTACAAGCAATAAATGCTGGAGAGGGTGTGGAGAAAAGGGAACCCTCTTACACTGTTGGTGGGAATGCAAACTAGTACAGCCACTATGGAAAACAGTGTGGAGATTCCTTAAAAAACTGGAAATAGAACTGCCATATGACCCAGCAATCCCACTTCTGGGCATACACACTGAGGAAACCAGATCTGAAAGAGACACGTGCACCCCAATGTTCATCGCAGCACTGTTTATAATAGCCAGGACATGGAAGCAACCTAGATGCCCATCAGCAGATGAATGGATAAGGAAGCTGTGGTACATATACACCATGGAATATTACTCAGCTGTAAAAAGAATTCATTTGAATCAGTCCTAATGAGATGGATGAAACTGGAGCCCATTATACAGAGTGAAGTAAGCCAGAAAGATAAAGAACATTACAGCATACTAACACATATATATGGAATTTAGAAAGATGGTAATGATAACCCTATATGCAAAACAGAAAAAGAGACACAGAAATACAGAACAGACTTTTGAACTCTGTGGGAGAATGTGAGGGTGGGATGTTTCAAAAGAACAGCATGTATACTATCTATGGTGAAACAGATCACCAGCCCAGGTGGGATGCATGAGACAAGTGCTCGGGCCTGGTGCACTGGGAAGACCCAGAGGAGTCGGGTGAAGAGGGAGGTGGGAGGGGGGATCGGGATGGGGAATAAGTGTAAATCTATGGCTGATTCATATCAATGTATGACAAAACCCACTGAAATGTTGTGAAGTAATTAGCCTCCAACTAATAAAAAAATTAAAAAAAATTAAAAAAAAATAATAAATAAATAAATATGTTATCTAGGTTTGTCATAGCTTTTCTTGAAAGGAGCAAGCATCTTTTAATTTCATGGCCACAGTCACCATCTGCAGTGATTTTGGAGCACAGGAAAATAAAATCTGTCACTGTTTACATTGATTCCCCATCTATTTGCCATGAAGTGATGAGACCAGATGCCATGATCTTAGTTTTTTGAATGTTGAGTTTCAAGTCAGCTTTTTCACTCTCCACTTTCACCTTCATCAACAGGCTTTTTAGCTCCTCTTCACTTTCTACCACAGGGTGATGTCACCTACATATCTGAGGTTGTTGAAATTTCTCCCAGGAATCTTGATACCAACTTCTGCTTCATCCAGCCCAGCATTTCACTTGATGTACTCTGCATGTAAGTTAAATAAGCAGGGTGGCATTTTACAGCCTTGATATGCTCCTTTCCCAATTTGAAGCCAATCTGTTGCTCCATGTTCCATTCTAACTGTTGTTTCTTGACCTACATACAGGTTTCTCAGGAGGCAGGTCAGGTGGTCTGGTATTCCCATCTCTTTCAGAATTTTCCAGTTTGTTGGGATCCACACAATCAAAGGCTTTAGTGAAGTCAATGAAGCAGAAGTAGATGTTTTCTGGAATTCTTTTGCTTTTTCTATGACCCAACAGATGTTGGCAATTTGATCTCTGGTTCCTCTGCCTTTTCTAAATCCAGCTTGAACATTTGGAAGTTTTTGATTCACATACTGTTGAAGCCTCTCTAGAAGAATTTTGATCATTACTTTGCTAGGATATAAAATGAGTGCAATTGTTCAGTAGTTTGAACATTCTTTGGCATTGCTCTTTTTAGGATTGGAATCAACAATGATCTATGCCAGTCCCGTGGCCACTGCTGAGTTTTCCAAATTAGTGGGCATAATGAGTGCAGCACTTTAACAGCATCGTCTTTAGGATTTGAAATAGCTCAGCTGGAATTCCATCACCTCCACTAACTTTGTTGGTAGTAATGCTTCCTAAGATTCACTTGATTTCACACTCCAGGATGTCTGGCTCTAGGTGAGCGATCACACTATTGTGGTTATCCAGGTCATTAAAATTTTGTTTGTATAGTTCAACTGTGTATTCTTGCCACCTCTTCTGAATATCTTCTTCTTCTCTTAGGTCCATACCCTTTCTGCCTTTGTTGTGCCCATATAAAGAGTTTGCAGCTTTTATGTTTTTATTCTTTCAAGCTCACTACCTTTGAAAATTATCTCGTCTTCTCCCAGTTAAGTCCAAAAGGGATCTAGATGAGAACTTCTAATGGTATAGCCATTTAAAAGTTTCAAAGCCCATAACATAAGGAAGAACTTGACTTTTTCTTCTGTCTGAATAAAAATAGCCTAAAAGCCATCAAAATGATAAGGAAAATATCCTGGGACATAAACTCTATGTGGTTCTCTAATCTGATATTGGTCTACTCTTATTCCTCTCTTTATGGCTACACATGTTCTTCCTCCCACCTGGAATTTGCTTCATAACCCTCTTGTATCATATAAAACCAAATTCATTTGTACCTCCTATTGAAAAAATACTAATTTAACTTCTAACTTCAAGCTTTCTCTCTTCCTTACTCCTGCATTAGTGCCTTAATAATACTTTAGTTGTATTTTCTGTTTAAACCATCCCCCAGTTAGACCATAAGTACTTTAAGAACAAATTCATGCATCAGTGTCTTGATCATTATGATCTCCAGAGGTCTGATTACTGCCACAGAGGAATTTGTAGTTATCAAAACCAGTTACACAGTGAGTTCTGAATTAACTTCTCTGTTACCAGCTACACAATTTTGGACAAACATCAAAATATTATTTGCTTCAATGTCTCTTATTTTAAAGGATGAAGTATGATCTTTTGTATAAAATATTATACTTAGCAAATACTAAGCATAAGCTTGATAAATGTCAGAGAGTATATGATTCATTCAGTTATTAAGGAAAACATAGATGTGCAAATTTGCACAACTCCAGGGGGACACCATGTACATTACATTTTATGTGAATATCAGGATAACACGCTAACTTTGCATCACATATGTATATCACATTGACTACTTTTTTCTTTTACTGCTTTTGCCTGGCCCTGTGCTAAGTTTTAAGAATATGATAATGGAAATGATACAATTTCACTGCCCTTCTGTAAATCACTATGCATTATAAATTGAGTCTCATTTTATAACCATGAACATGGTAGCCATTCATTTCCCCAGTATTTTAGTGTAGAGTTCTTTATTCCACAAGAACATATTGTGACATTACATTGCTGCCAACAACCAAGTTCAAAGTTTTGATAGAAGACTTCAAACAGACATGATCTGCCAGCATGTCTCATTCCTCCCTACTGATTAATATATAAAGAAAAATGAACATGTAAAGCCATGGGATTCTCCAAGTCCAAAAGTGAACACACCTCCAAAAAAATAAAGCAGTTTTTTCTTTTTTTTTTTTCAAAGCTCTTTCATTCAGCTTTGCTTTACAAGTTGTGAGACATGCCTCACATTGGCCAAACTTTGAGAATTCATCTCTGCTTTCACACAGTTCTTTTCTTTCAATTTCTTTACCTTATGCCATCTCAATCCTGTTGGTCCTTTATCTCCAAATAACAGCTTTCTTCAAACTGATATAGACACCTCAGGTGTGGTAGACAGTAATAGGTTAATGGTAAAAAATCCTTTTATGTGAGCACAATGGCCACAAAATATCCCTGAACACCACAACTATGTGAGAACAGATAACCATGAGTGCATTTGTTTGAAACTATTCTCTAATTTCAACTATATCCAAACACCAATAGCTTTGATCCATGAATATTTAATAGCTTTTCTTACTTTTCCTTTAACTCATCTATTTTAGACATTATTCTTCTGCTACTTTATTGCAACTTCTATTTTCTAAGGTCACAAATAGTCTCTGAAGTGCCTATTCCAATTATTAAATCTTGGTTTTTCATTTTATTAACGCTATTGGTAGCATTTAACATTATTGATCACTTCTTCCTATAGAGAAGGAAAATTAGTTTTCTTTTCCTATTAGCTTTTCAAATTTTACACTCCTCTAATTTTCTTTCCTACCTAACTTTCTTTCCTACCTAACTTTCAGGCCCTTTCACTTGTTCTTTCTTATATCCCTTAACTTTTGGTGTCAGAATACTCCAGGTCTCAATATTCAAGCAATTTCCCTTCTATCTATATATTAATTTACTTCTTGGCTTTATCAGTCTTATGGTTTTGCTTACAGTCTAATGATACTATTTCTCAAATGTACAAATTCAAGTCAGAGATGCCTATCTCCAAGCTTATATACATGAATGTAGAAGTTAAAATGATACCTCATATGTTAAGCCACAAAACAAGGCTTAATAAATTTATGAAAATTGAGATTATATCAAGCACCTTTAACATTATGAAGGTATGTAATGAAAAATTAAGCACAAAAGAGAAAACTGGAAAAGCAAACCATATATGTAGATTAAACAGCATACTACTGAACAACCTGTGAGTAAACAAAGAAATCAAAGGGGAATTCAAAAATTACCTCAAGACATCAGTGACATGGCAAAATGAAAAATCTGCCTTTATTCTCCCCTTCAGTCTTCAACCAGTAAAATATTCACAACTCAACAAACGTACCTTTGCCCAACACAACAGGACACCAGATAATTTTACAGATCTGTTCATTTAAAGGTGGGTGGACTGAAAAACAGGGAGGAGGCAAGATGGAGGGAATACGAGAGAGGGTGTTTGCAATCCTGCTCTCTGACCACAGTAGTGGAACACAAAGCTTCAGAGAACCTAGTATCAGCAAAGAAGGCAACACACAAACTTCAGCCACTTGACCACACCAGAGCTCAGCACCACAGTAGCAGAGCTTATGAAATTTACAACAAAAAAGCGAGGCACATATATGACCCCAGCTCCCCCTACCTCCATCGTGAAGCCTGTGTATCAGGGGATCCCAGACACAAGTAAAGATTCCACCATCCCAGTGATGACAATGGCTCTGACAAAGGCAAGGCAGCAACCACCCCAGTGATGCAAGAAGCAAGAATGAAGGCATAGAGTCACACTTCTTACAGAGACAGTGGAGGCTGGAAAGTGCTACTCTCAAATATATCCAGAGTCATCTCAGGTAAAAGCAATGAAAAACTTGAGTGATAGTGCAGTCTGCCAGAAGACAAAAGCAAAAAATTTAATTTCTAACCTGTCATTTAATATTGAATGAACCATCAGAGAAATAATTCATCAAATAACATGAAAAACCAAACCAACTTTGCACCATAAAAAGAAAATGACAGTTCTCCAGAAAATAACCTTAAAGTCACAGAATACTGTAATCTAGCTGAAGGAAAATTTAAAACAGGTGTTATGGAGAAACTCAATGAGATACAAGAAAACTCAGAAAGAAGTTTAATGAGATCAGAAATAAAATGAAATAACATAAAGGATATTTTACCAGAAAGACTGAAATTCTAAAAAAAAAATGACCAAACTGAAATTCTGAACCTAAATAACACAATAGTTAAGATGAAAAATTCATTAGAAAATATTGGAAATAGAGTAGACCTTATGGAAGAGATAATTGGTGAGATTGAATATATAAATACAGAAATGACACAAGTAGAGAGGAAAGATAAATTAGATATAAAGAAAATGAAGAAATAATATAAGAATTATCCAACTCTTTTAGGAAGGGCAGTGTCAGGGTAATGGATATCCCAGAAGGAGAAAAGAGGGACAGCTGCACAGATTATTTTAAAAAAAAAAAGCTAAGAACTTTTCAAGGCAATTCATTAAGAATATATAACACTAGTTAATATATATGAAATTAATATAGGCACACCTAAATATATAAATTGCAGTCGCTCAGTCGTGTCTGACTCTTTGCGACCCCGTGGACTGTAGCCCACCAGGCTTTTCCGTCCATGGGATTCTCCAGGCAAGAATACTGGAGTGGGTTGCCATTTCCTTCTCCAGCGCATCTTCCTGACCCAGGGATCGAACCCAGGTCTCCCACGTTGCAGGCAGACGCTTTAACCTCTGAGCCACCAGGGACGCCTGATTATTAACATATGTAAAAGGAGGGAAGAGATCAAGATAGTGGCGTAAGAGAACAAGAGCTCACTTTGCCCCAGGGACACATCGAAAATACTACATGTGGAGGAATTCTCACTGAAAACAAGCTGGATGCTGGCAAAAAAGACTTCTGTAAGCAAGTCTGTAAAGAAAGACACAAAAGGAGCTGGGTAAAAAGAAAAGAGAAGTGGTTATGTCCGGACCCCGGAGGGGACACATTACAGACGGATTACACAGGCTCAGAGATCCTCCTTGGGGAGTGAGAAAATCAAATCAGGAGACCTAGCTGTGGGGCCCAAACCAGGAAGATGAGTCCCATTAGCTAATTTGAAAAAGTGGGACTAAGAGGAGGTCTGTAAAAACCTAGACGCTACTCCTAAAGAGCATGAGCATGGTGGTTTACTCCTTAGAACAAGATGGAGGAGGCAGGTGGAAATTACCCAGAATTCCGGCTGGATTCCCACGACCACTCCACCACAAGCCCTGGCCCGCACTTAGCAACCATGCCGGGACTCTAGCTCCCGCACAGCCCCACACCTGGAAGAAAGAGAGCTCTGCCAAAGAGAGTGTGCAGTCGATGGGGCCTGAGGGGGTAGGGTTGAGTCAACTCAGAACAAGCCAAGGGTTTTGGTTCTGCATTCAAGGAGGCAGCGGATCAGGAGAGATCTGGAGCTATGATTGGTGTGCCAAGACAGCCCCAGTAGGTACTCATCCAGGACACAACATGAGCCCACTTCAGCCCCTCTTGCTCAAGTGGTGCCCTTCTCAGGGGGCACTGTGCCATTGCTGAAAGGGGGGAGAGTGAAAATGTAGGGAATGGAACCATCTCAGATCTTACCTTTAGGGCTTTTTCTCTAACACCTTGTGACCTGATCCCACTCCCAATAAGGAGGTGACAGCTGCTGGACACAGGAGAAGCTGTGTCTCACACCTAGCTCTGGCTCTAACCATGTATTTCCAGCCTCATCCACCACCAAGGTGATAGCTGCCAGCACATACCATGATCAAATGGGAGTTACTCCAGGGATGCAAGAATGTTTCAATATCAACAAATCAAACAACGTGATACACCACATTAGCAAAATGAAAGGTAGAAATTATACGACCATCTGATTAGATTAAAAAAATCATTTAACAAAATTTCACATCCATTCATGATAAAAAATACTCTAATCAAAAATGACACAGATGGAACAAAACTCAACATTATAAAGGCCAATTTCAACTAGCCTACAGAGAGCATCATATTCAGTGGTCAAATGTTGAAATCTTTCCTTCTAAAATCAGAAAAAAAAAAAAGTCAAGCATGCCCATTCTCACCACTTCTATTGATCATGATGTTACAAGTCCTAGCAACAGCACTTAAGAAAAGGAAATATAAGACATCAAAATTGAAAAGGAAGAATAAAACTGTCACTATTTGCAGATGATATGATGCTATACATAGAAAGCCCTAATGGTTCCACAAAAACCTTTTAGAACTAATCAATGAACTCTGTAATTTTTCAGGATACAAGACTATTATACAAAAGCCTGTTTGTTGCTTTTCTAAACACTAATAATGAGCTACAATAAAGAGGAAAAATTGTTTTTAAAATTGCATCCAAGAGAATAAGATGTATGAATGTAACTAAATTAAATCAATTAATTAAATTAATGTAACCAAATTAAATGTAACCAAAGTGGTGAAAAACTTATACTCTGAAAACTATAAAACATTGATAAAGGGATTCAAAATGATGCAAAGAAGTAGAAAGTTACCCTGTGTTCCTGGATTTGAAAAGTTAATATTGTTAAAAGATCAATACTACCTAAAGCAACCTACAGATTTAATGCAATCACTATCAAACTACTGATGACTTTTTTTTTTCCACAGAACTTGAACAAATAATCCTAAAATTTATACAGAAACACACACAAAAAAACACTGAATCACTACAACATTTTTTTGGAAAAACAACAAAACCAGAGGTTATCATGCTCCCTGACTTCAGACTATATTAAAAAGCAATGCTAATCAAAACAGTATGATATTGTCATAAAAATAGACACATAAATCAATTGAATAGAATGTAGAGTCAAGAAATAAATCCATGCATTTATGATCAATTAAGCTATGACAAAAGACATGATATACAATGTGGAAAAGACAGGCTTTTCAATGAGTCATTCTGGGAAAACTGGACAGTTACATGTAAAAGACTAAAATTAGAACATTTTATCATATCATATTAAGAAAATAAACTCAAAATAAATTAAAGACCAAAATATAAGGCCTTAAATTATTAAACTCCTGTAAGGAATTATGTCAGAGGCAGAATACTCTTTAGCATAAGTCATAAATATATATATATTTATATATAAATATATGTATATATATATTCTGTGTATATATATATATATATATATATATATATATATATATATCCTAAGGCAAGAGACACAAAAACAAAAGTAAAGTTTTTTGAATAGCAAAGTATGAAAAGACACCTACTGAATGGGAGAAAATATTTACAAATTATATGACTGATAAAGGGTTAATATCCAAAATATATAAACAACTAATACAACTCAATAGCAAAAACTCAGACAACCCAATTTTTAAAAGTAGGCAGAAAATCTGAATAGATATTTTTGAAAAGACATGCAGATAGCCCACAGGAAAATGAAAAGCTGTTCAACATTGCTAACTACCAGGGAACTGCAAATGAAAATCATAGTGAGGTATTCTCATACCTGTCATAGTGGCAATCATCAGAAATTCTACAAATAATAAGTGTTGGTGAGGATGTGGAGAAAAGTGAGCACAGTTGATGGGAATGTAAGTTAGAGCAGCCACTATGGGAAACAGGTTTTTCAAAAGATAAAAACAAAATTACCATGTGTTCCAACAATTCTACACTTGTGTATTTTCTTAAGAAAATAAAAACAGTAATTTGAAAAGATAACCTGCAACCATTTTCACACCAGAATTATGTACAATAGCCAAGGTGTGGCAGCAGCCTAAGTGTTCATTAACAGATGAAAGTATAAAGAAGATGTTGTATAAGTATACAACAAAATATTACTCAGTCATTAAAGAGAATGAAGCTATGCTATTTGCAACAACATGGATGTACTTGGAAAATATTGTGCTTAGTAAAATGTGGCAGACAATGACAAATACCATATGTTACCACTTAAATTGGAATTTAAAATATAATTCAACTAATCAATATAACAAACCATAAATGGACTAGAATGTATAGAGAAAAGATAGTGGTTACCATTAAGAAGAGGAAAGGGGAGATAGAGGTAATGGCTTAAAAAGTATGCAGTAATATGTATAAAACAAATGAGCTACAAGAATATGTTGTACAGCACAGGGAATAAAATAAATATTTTATGATAACCTTAAACAGAGTGTAATCTATAAAAATATTGAATCACTATATTGTACATCTGGAACTAGTATAACATTGTAAATCAACTATAAGTTAGTTAAGTCGCTCAGTCGTGTCCGACTCTTTGCGACCCAGTGGACCATAGCCCACCAGGCTCCTCCATCCATGGGATTCTCCAGGCAAGAATACTGGAGTGGGTTGTCATTTCCTTCTCCAATCAACTATACTTCGATACAAATGTAATACTTAAAAAAAACAGACCCAAAGGGAGAAATTGCCACCGACACAAAAATAATAAGGGTCTTTAACAACCTACTTACATCAATGGGTGGAAGAACATTAAGACAGAAAGTCAACAAAGAAGCAGCAGTGTACAATGAAACATTTAGAACAGATGGATTTGACAGAATCGTGTAGAACATTTTGTTCTAATGCAGCAGATAACATTCTCCTCAAGTGCACGTGGAATTTCTCAAAGATACACCATATGTCAAGACACAAAGCAAGTCAGAAAATTTAAGATTGAAATCACATTGAGCATCTTCTCCAGTCATGTTGGAATGAAACTAAAAGTCAAGTAAAAGAAAAAAAAACAGGAAAAGTAAAAAGTATGTGGAGACTGAATATGTTGCTACTGCCTGACTACTAGATCAATGAAGAACTTGAAGGAGAAATAAAATATTACCTGAAGACAAATGAAAATGAAAATACAATATACCAAAAACTATGAAATACAGGAAAAGAGTACTAACAAGGAAGTTTACTTTAATAGCAACATAGGCCTAGCTCAACAAAAAAGAAAAATCTCAAGTAAACCATATAGCATACATAAAGGAGCTAGGGGGAAAAACTCCAAAGTCTGCAGAAGGAAATATATCATAAAGATCAAAGCAGTAATAAATAAAATAAAGAATAAAAGGTGATAGTTAAGATTGATGAAACAAGAGTTGGTTATTTGAAAAGATAAATAAATTAGCAACACTTTAGGTAAGCTCATTAATAAAAAGAGAGAGAGAGAAGTTCCTGAAAAAAAAAAAAGTTAAAAAAATAACAATAGATACCAAAGAAATATAAAGAGTTATGAGAATATTTGTTGTTGTTCAGTCATTAAATCATGTCTAACTCTTTCCATGCCAGGTTTCTCTGTCCTCCACTAACTCTCACCTGCATGCATGCTAAGTCACTTCAATCATATCCAACTCTGAGCGACCCTATGAACTTTAAGCTTCCAGACTCCTCTGTCCATGGGATTCTCCAGGCAAGAATGTGGGAGTGGGTAGCCATACCCTCCTCCAGGGGATCTTCCTGACTCAGGGATTGAACCCACATCTCTTACATCTCCTACATTGGCAGGCAGGTTCTTTACCACTAGCACCACATGGGAACTCCCACAAACTCCCACAGTTTGCTTGCATTCATGTCCATTGAGTTGGTGATGCTATCTAACCATCTCATCTGCTGCCTCCCTCTTCTCCTTTTGCCTTCAGTCTTTCGTATCATCTTTTCCAATGAGTTGGTTCTTTGCATCAGGTGGCAAACGTATTGGAGCTTCAGCAAAAGTCCTTCTAATGAATATTCAGGGTTGATTTCCTTGACTATCGACTGGTTTGATCTCCTTGAAGTCCAAGAGATTCTTAAGAGTCTTCTCCAGCACCACAATTTGAAAGCATCAGTTCCTTGGTATTCAGTTTTCTTTATGGCCCAACTCTCATATCCATACATGACTACAGAAAAAAACCATAGCTTTGACTCTGTGGCCCATTGTCAGGAAAGTGATGTCTCTGATTTTTAATATGTTATCTAAGTTTTTCATAGATTTCCTTCCAAGGAGCAAGCATCTTTTAATTTCATGGCTGCAATCACTATCTTCAGTGATGTTGGAGCCCAGGAAAATAAAATCTGTCACTGCTTCCATTTTGTCGCCTTATATTTGCCATAAAGTTATGGAAGAAGATGCCATGATCTTAGTTTTTTTAATGCTGAGTTTCAAGCCAGCTTTTTCACTCTCATCTTTATCAAGAGACTCTTTAGTTCCTCTTCACTTTCTGTGATTAGAGTGGTATCAACCACATATCTGAGATTGTTGATATTTCAATATTATGAGATGGTTATGAACAGCTATAGACACCAAGTTGGAAATCCTAAGAGAAATTATCAAACACCTGGACTCCTACAACTTTACAGGACTTAATGGATGAAGCTGAAAATCTGAAGAGATGGATCATTAGTATAACAATGAAAACAGTAATTAAAAAGTTCCCAAATAAAAGCTCGGGCCCACATGGCTAAACAGGTAAATTGTATCAAACATTCAAAGATGATTTAATCATATTCTTCTCAAACTATACCAAAAGATTGATGATAAGAGAATGACTCCTAAGTCATTTTATAAGGCCAACATCACCCTGATCCCAAAATCAGAAAAAGATAATACCACTATAATTAAAGGCCAATATCTCTGAAGAATATTGATGCAAACATGTTCAACAACAGGTTTACAAACTGCATTAAACAATGCATTAAAGGATCATACACCATAACCAAGTGGGATTTATTTCAATCATACAAGGATGTTTCAACATCTCCTAATCAATCAACATAATAAACTATCTTTAGAAATAAAGGATAAAAATCATATGATCTTAATACACACAGAAAAAGCACTTAACATGATTCA
The DNA here is from genome assembly GCF_019320065.1 of Cervus canadensis. NCBI lineage: Eukaryota > Metazoa > Chordata > Mammalia > Artiodactyla > Cervidae > Cervus > Cervus canadensis. The sequence goes on from NC_057396.1 coordinate 11,027,446, forward strand.
ACACTCATTTATAACAAAAAAATCTCAATAAATTATGTACAGAAGGGTTATGTCTCTGTGTGCTCAGTTGCTCAGTCTTGTGCATCTCTTTGTGGCTTTATGGACCGGAGCCCACCAGACTCCTCTGTCCATGAAAATTTCCAGGCAAGAATACTGGAGTGAATTACCATTTTCTACTCCAGGGAATATTTCTGACCTAGGAATTGAACCCATATCAGCATCTCCTGCATTGACAGATGGATTCTTTACCATTGTACCACCTGGAAAACCCCATAGAAGGGATATAACTCAACATAATAAAAGCCATATATTGAAAACCCTTAACTAGCATCATAATCAATGTTGAAAAATTGAAAGTTATCTCTCTAGGATCAGGAGCATGATAAGAATGCACACTCTCACCATCCCCATTTAACAAAGTATTGGAAGTCAATGCTAGATCAGTCCAGCAAGGAACAGAAATCAAATGCATCCAATTATAAATAAATAAGTAAAACTTTCACTATTTGCAGATGACATGATTTTATATGTATATATATATAACCCTAAAGCATCCACAAAAATACTGTTAGAAATAAGAGTACAGTAAATCTGCAGGATAAATCAACATATGTATATCTACTGTATTTTCATATGCTAGCAATGAACTATCAGAAAGAGAAATTAAGAAAACAGTATTTATAATAGTGACAAAATAATAAAATAAAAATAAATAAATTTATTCAGGGAGGTAAGACAAGGTACTCTGAACGTTGTAAGACATTGTTAAAAGAAATCAAAAACAAAGCAGATTAATAAGTAAAAACTGATTTGTATTCATAAATTAGAATATTTAACATTAACAAAACATTCTAATTTTAAGCAATCTACAGATTTAATGTAGTTTCTATAAAAATTTCCAGGACATTTTTCACAGAAATAGAACAAATTATTCTAAAATTTATATTGAACTACAGAAAAAATCCAGATGGCCAAAGCAAACAGCAAAGCTGGAGGTATCACACTCTCTGATTTCAAGCTGTATTACAAAGTCGTGATAAATAAAAACAGCTTAGTACTGGCAGAAAATCAAATAAATAGATGAATGGAACAGAATTGAGAGCATAAAAATACACCCATGTGTGTGTTAACAATTAAAGCTTGCAATAAAGGAGTAAAGAACATAGAATAGAGAATGGATAAGCTCTTCAATAAATGATGTTGAAAAAACTAGGCAGACAATTGCCAAAAAAAAAAAAAAATGAACTAGACCACTGTCTAATACCATACAAAAAGTTGACTCAAGATGGATTAAAGACTTAAATGTAAAACACAAAACCTTACACCTTCTAGGAAAAAAACAAACAAACAAAAAAACATAGACAGTATGCTCTTTGACATTGGTCTTAACAATATCTTTCTGTCTCCTCTGGCAAAGGAAACAGAAACAAAAATAAACAAATGGAATTTTATCAAACTAATAAGTTTCTGCACAATAAAACAAACCTTCAAGAAACAAAATACAACCAACCAAATGGGAGAAGATATTTACAAATAATCTATCCAACAAAGGGATTGATATCCAATAAAGAACTAATACAACTCAATAAAACAAAAAGCAAACAACAGCATTAAAAATTGGGCAAAGGAGCAAAAATACATTTTTCCAAAAAGAACATAAAAATGACCAAAAGACACATGAAAAGATGTTTAAAATCGCTAATTTTTAGTGAAATGCAAATTTAAACCAGGATGAGATGTCACCTCACACAAAAGACAAAAATGGAAAAATTTGATGAGAAGGTGTAGAAAAGAGAGCACACATATATTACAGGTGGGATTGTAAATTGGTGTAACCACCATGGAAAGCAGTATAGAAATTTCTCAAAGAATAAATAAATAAATAAAAATTGAACTACCATGTGATTCAGCTATTCCACTTCTGAATAAACATCCAAAGAATACAAAAACATTAATCAGAAAATACATTAAAAAATAAAATAAAGTACCTAGAATAAAAACTAAGCATGTGAAATACATACAGAGAAAATTTTTAAAGTCATAAGGGAAATTAAAGGTGATTCAAAGAAATTGAAAGCTATACCACACTCTTGGATTGGAAGAAATAGCCATATCACACAATGAATTCTTGGCCATGGAATTCTCCAGGCCAGAATACTGGAGTTGGTAGCCATTCCCTTCTCCAGAAGATCTCCCCAAACCAGGGATTGAACCCAGGTCTCCCCCATTGCAGGCGGATTCTTTACCAGCTGAGGCACCATGGAAGCCCAAGAATACTGGAGTGGGTAGCCTATCCCTTCTCCAGAAGAGATTCCTGACCCAGGAATCAAACCAGGGTCTTCTGCATTGCAGGTGGATTCTTTACCAACTGAGCTACCAGGGAAGCCCTTAAAACAGTCATAAGGAAAATTAAAGATGGTTCAAAGAAATTGAAAACTATACCATGCTCTTGGATTGGAATAAATAGCCATATCACTCAAAGTAACCTACAGATTTAATGTAATATTTATCAAAATGCCCAAGAAATGCTTCACAAAACTAGAACAAATAATTCTAAAATTTGTGTGGAGCTACAAAAGACCCAGAATTGACAAAGCAATCCTGAGGGAAAAGAGAAAAGCTGGATGCATAGCCATCACAGACTTCAGACAATACTACAAAGCTACAATAATCAAAATAGCATAGTACTGGCACAAAAAAAAGGATACATATAGATCAATGGAACAGAATAGAGAGCCCAGCAATAAACCTACACACCTAGAGTTAACCTATGATAAATGAGGCAAAAATATACATTAGAAAATAGACAGTATATTTAGCTATAAGTGTTAGGAAATCTGGAAAGGTACTTGTAAATCAATGAAATCAGGACACACCCTCAAATTATATGGGGTTCCATGGTGGCTCAGTGGTAAAGAATCCAACTGTGGTTCGATTGTGGACCCAGGTTTGATCCCTGAGTCAGGAAGATCCCCCTGGAGAAGGGTATAGCAACCCACTCCAGGATTCTTGCCTGGAGAATCCCAAGAACAGAGGAGGCTGGTGGGTTACAGTCTGTAGTGTCACAAAGAGTTGGACAGGACTGAAGCAACTGGGCACACATGTACACACACACTACACACAAAAACTAATTCAAAATAGTTTTGTTCTGCCCGAAGTCCAGATCCCCGATCGGGAAAGAAGACTCCTCAAGACAATGCAACTTGCAATAGGAGAATTTATTACTGACTCGAGCCAGGGCCTCCCGCCCTCACCAAGGTTGTGAGGATGAAAGGCCCCAAGCCCCAGTTCTCTCAGGTATTTATTGGGTACAATGGGTAGTTGGCGCAAGCGGATTGGTTACACAGTTGCAAGGCAATTTTTGTTGGCCCAATCCTTGTGGGCTTTCAGCTTTCCCCTGATAGGTTCCCTTTTTCTTGCTACGCACATGTTGATTGGCTGACTCCAGGTGGCCTGATAATTATGTTACTCCGGGAAACCAGGCCTACTCCTAATCTAGGCTGCTTGTCATGGCATTAGCCGTGACAGCCTCACAGTTTAAAGATCTAAATATAAGACATGTAATCATAAAACTCCCAGAAGAGAACAAAGGCAAAAAATTACCTTACCATAAATTGTGGCAATCTTTTCTTAGATAGGTCTCCCAAAGCAAAGGAAATAAGAGCAAAAATAAATTAATGGGACCTAATCAAGCTTAAAACTTTTTGCACACTGAAGGAAGCCTTCAACAAAATAAAAAACAAGCTGCAAACTGGGAGGAAATATTTGAAAATTATGGAAAATACAGGCATTAATATTGCAAATACAAACATTGATAGAAAATTGGTTCAAGAGTGAAGTAGAAGGACGTACATTCATCTCCAGCTAGAGCACCACAATCGCAACAAACTGTTGAGCAGCCATCAACAATAGGACACTAGAACCTACCAAAAAATGATTACCCATGCCCAAGGACAAAAGAGAAGCCACAAAGAGACAGTTGGAGGGCATAATCATGATAAACTCAAATCTCATATCTGCCAGGTGGGCAACCCACAAACTAAAAAATAATAGTACCAAAGGTTCTCCCACAGTTGTGAAGGTTTTGAGCCCCATGTCAGGTTTTCCATCCAGGGGACCTGGCAAAGGGGTTACGAAACCCCAGGGACTCTGACCATGAAGGCCAGTTGGCTTTGCTTACAGGAATCCCGCAGGACTAGAAGAAACAGAGACTTCATTCTTGATGGACACAAACAAAATTTTGTGGCCATGAGGGTCCAGGAGAAAGGAGCAGTGACCCCACAGGAGACTGAACCAGACTTGCCTGTTAGAGGGTATGCTGCAAAGGCATGGGTCAGTAGACGCTCATTGTGGGGATGGGGGCAAGACAGCAGCAGTCTTGGGAGGTGCCCCTTGGTGTTAATGCTCTTGGAGTTTGCCATTAGCCCTACCATAGAGGCATATAGGGATTCCCCAGGTGGCACAACAGTAAGGAATCCACCTGCCAATGCAGGAGATGCAAGAAATGAGGGTTTGATTGCTGAATATTCATTGGAAGGACTGCTGATGAAGCTGAAACTCAAATACTTTGGCCACATGATGTAACTATCCATCTCAGTGCAAACCTGATACTGGGAACAATTGAAGGCAAAAGGAGATGGAGGTGGCAGAGGATGTAAGTTATTAGATAGCATAGCTGACTCAATGAATAGTGTTTGAGCAAACTCCAGAAGATAGTTGAGACAGAGAAGGTTGGCACATTGCAGCGCATGGGGTTGCAAAAAATCAAACATGACTTAGCAACTAAACAACAAAAAGGGGCTGGCAGACTACAGAATTGAGTAGCTTTAGGCCAAACAACTAACAAGGAGGGGGCACAGCCCCATCCATCAGCAGACAGTTGGTTTAAAGTCTTACTGAGCACCGCGCTGCCCACCAGATCAGGACCCAGTTTTTCCCACTGCCAGTCCCTCCCATCAGGAAGTTTACACAAGCCTGTTAGCCTCATCCACCAGAAGACAAACAGAAGAAGCAAGAAGAACTACAGGCCCACAGCCTCTAGAATAAAAACCACAATTACAGAAAGGTAATCAAAATGAAAAGGCAGAGACTTATTTCCCAGATGAAGGAACAAGATAAAACATCAGAAAAACAACTAAATGAAAAGATAGGTAACCTTCAAAAAAAAAAAAAAAAACAACTCAGAATAATGATAGTGAACATGATCTAGGATCTCAGAATGGAGAAGATACCAAGAAATATTTACCAAAGACCCGGAAGAACTAAAGAGCAAATAGAGATGAACAAAACACTAGAAGGAATCAATAGCAGAATAACTGAGGCAGAAGAACAGATAGTGACCTGGAAGGTAGAATGGTGGAAATCACAGCTTTCTCTTCTGTTCTATTCATATTTCTGTTCATATTCTATTCTGGAAACAGAATACAGGGGGAAAAAAAAAGAAGATAGCCTAAGAGACCTCTGAGATAATATTAACCATGCCAACATTTGCATTATGGGGGTCCCAGGAGAGAAGAGTGAGAGAAAGGACCTGAGAAAATATTTGATAAGATAATTGCTGAAAAATTCCTTGACCTGGGAAAGAAAATATTCAACAAAGTCCAGGAAGTACAGAGAGTCCCAGGCAGGCTAAACCCAAGGAGGAACACATTAAGACACTTAGTAATTAAACTGACAAAAATTAAAGATAAAACATTAAAAGCAATAGGGCGAAAAAAATAACATATAAGAGAACTCCCATAGTTTTATCAGCTGATTTCTCAATAGAAATTCTACAAGCCAGAAGGAATTGGTACTACGTAAAGTGATGAAAGGGAAGAACCTACAACTAAGAACACTCTAGCTAGGAAGACTCTCATTCAGATTTGATGGAGAGATTAGAAGCTTTACAGACAAGCAAAAGATAAGTCGGTACCACCAAACTAGCTTTACAACAAATGCTGAAGGAAATTCTCTCAGCAAGAAAAACAAGAGAATTAAAAGGCATAAAAAAATAAACCCAAAACAATTAAGAAAATTGAATCAGACATATCAACAAAAATGGGATAAAACATATTAACAAAAAGACACAGACTGGCTGGGTGGATACAAAAATAAGACCCGTATTTATGCTCTCTACAATAGAACTACCTCAAAAATAGGGAAAATCACAGACTGAAAATAAGGGGATGGGAGAAGTTATTCTATACAAGTGGAAATCAAAAGAAAGCTGGAGTAGCAATGTTCAGATGAATTTTAAAACACTGTTATAAGAGACAAAGAAAGGCACTGCATAACGATCATAGGTTCCATCCAAGAAGAAGATATAATAATTAAAAATATTTATGTACCCCTTCATGGACCACTGCCTTGTCATGGCAAAAGGGCTTGCATAACTCAATGAAGCTATGAGCCATGCCATGTAGGGCCACCCAAGATGGACAAGTCATAGCAGAGAGTTCTGACAAAACGTGATCCCACTGGAGGAGAGAATGGCAAAACACCCCAGTAACTTGCCATGAGAATCTCATGAATTGTATAAAAGGACAAAAATATATGACAACAAAAGATGAGTTCCCCAGGTCTGAAGGTATCCAGTATGTTACTGGGGAAGAGCAAAGGACAACTACTAATAGCCCCAGAAAGAATGAAGTGGTTGGGTCAAAGTGGAAAAGATGCTCAATTGTAGATGTGCCTAGTGATGAAAGTTAAATATGATGCTGCAAAGAACAGAATTTCATAGGAACCTGGATTGTTAGGTCCATAAATCAAGGAAACTTGGACGTGGTCAAGCAGGAGATGGTAAGAATAACCATCGACATCTTAGGAATCAGTGAACTAAAATGGATGAGAATGGGAAAATTTAATTCCAATGATCATTATATCTAGTACTGTGGGCAAGAATCCCATAGAAGAAATATAGTAGCCCTCATAACCAGAGTCTAAGTCAAAAGAGTCCAAAAGGCAGTACTTGGGTGCAACCTCAAAAATGAGAGAATGATCTTTGTTCATTTCCAAGGTAAGCCATTCAACATCACAGTAATCCAAATAAATTCCCCTACCACTGATACCAAAGAAGTGGAATTTGGTCTTCTAGAATTAGCACCAAAAAAAAAAAAAAAAAAGATATTCTATTCATCCCTGGGGATTGGAATGCAAAAGTAGGAAGTCAAGAGATACCTGGAGTAACAGACATGCTTGGCCTTGAAGAACAAAATGAAGCACAGCAAAGGCTAACTGAATTCTGCCAAAAGAATGCATTGATCTTAGCAAATACCTCTTTTCAACAACACAAGAGATGACTTTACACTTGACATCACCAAATGGCCAATACCGAAATCATATTGATTACATTATTTGTAGCTAAAGATGGAGACGCTGTATACAGTCAGCAAAATCAAGACCTCGAGCTGACTGTGACTCAGATCATCAGCTTCTCATAGCAAAATGCAGGCTCAAACTAAAGAAAGCAGGGGAAACCACTAGGCCAGCTAAGTACCATTTAAATCAAATCTCCTACGAATATGCAGTGGAAGCAATGAAAAGAATCAAAGGATCAGAACTTGTAAACAGTGTGCCTGAAGAACTATGGACACAGGTCCATAATATTGCACAGGTGTCAGCAAATAAAATCGTCTCAAAGAAAAGCAAGAAGGTAAAGTGGATATCTGAGGAAGACTTACAAAAAGCTAAAGAAAGAATAGAAGCAAAAAAAACAAGGGAGAAAGGGAAAGGTATATCCAACTAAACAGAGGTCAGAGAGAAAAGAAGGTCTTCTTCAGGGAACAGTGTATAAAACTAGAAAATAACAACAGAAGGGGAAAGACAAGAGATCGCTTCAGGAAAATTGGAGCTATCAAGGGAATATTTTGCCCAAAGATGGACACAATAAAGGACATAAATGTTAGAGATCTAGTAGATGCTGAAGAGATCAAGGAGAGATGGAAAGAATATATGGAAAAACTGTATAAAAAAAAAAAGAAAATACATATGAACCGGATAATCATGATAGTGTGGTCAGCCACCCAGAGTAAGACATTCTGGAGAGGAAAATCAAGTGGGCCTTAGGAAGCACTGCTGTTAATAAAGCTAGTGGATAGGATAGAATTCCAGTAAAACTATTCAAAACCCTAAAGGATGATGCCATCAAGTAGTTTACATTCAATATGTCAGCAATTCTGGAAGACCCCACAGTGGCCACAGGACTGGAAAATGTTGATCCTCATCCCAATTCCCAAGAAGGGTAGTACTAAAGAATGTGTTAACCATAGGACAGTTGCTCTCATCTCCCATGCTAGTAAGGTCATTCTTAAAATCTTGCACACTAGGCTTCAGCATTATGTGAACCAAGAATTTCCAGATGTCCAAGCTGGATTTAGAAAAGGATCAAACTGCCAACATTCACTGGATCATAGGGAAAGCTAGGGAGTTCCAAAAAATGCTTACCTTTGCTTCATTGACTATGCAAAGCCTTTGACTGTGTGGATATAAAAAGCTGTGGAAAGTTCTTAAAAAGATGGGAATGCCAGACCATCTTATCCGTCTCCTGAGAAATTGGTATACAGGTCAAGAAGCAGCAATTAGAACCCTGTATGAAACAATTGATTGGTTCAAGATTGAGAAAGGAGTACAACAGGGCTGTCTGCTGCCACCATGTTTGTTTAATCTATATGCTGAGCACATCATGAGAATTACCAGGCTGGATGAGATACAAGCTGAAATCAAGATAGGCAGGAGAAACATTAACAACCTCAGATATGTGGATGATACCACTCTAATGGCAGAAAGTGAAGAGGAACTAAAGAGCCTCTTGATGAGGATGAAGAAGAAAAGTGAAAGAGACAGTTTAAAACTAAGTATTAAAAAATAAATAAATAAATAAGATCATGGCATCCAGTCCCATTACTTCAGAGCAAATGGGGGTGGGGGTGGGGATGGAAGTAGTGGCAAAACAATCTGTCACATAAACTGTGGCAATAATTTTCTCGATCTGTCACATAAAATAATGAAAATAAAAGCAAAAATAAATAAATAGGACCCACACAAACATAAAAGCTTTTTCACAGGAAAGGAAACAACAAACCAAATGAAAAAACAATTCATAGATTGGGAGAAAATATTTGCAAATGATGTGACTAACGTGGGACTAGTCTCCAAAAAGTAGATCATGACGCTTAGCTGCGTGGGGAAAAAAAAAAAGAACCCAATGAACAAATGGGTATAAGACCGAAATAAACATTTGTACAAAAAAGATATATAGATAGCCAATGTGTGTGTGTGTATTAGTTGCTCAGTCATGTCTGACTGTTTGTGACCCTGTGAACTGTAGCCTGCTAGGCTCCTCCGTCCACAGAATGCTCCAGGCAAGAATACTGGAGTGGGTTGCCATGCCCTCCTCCAGAGATCTTCCTGACCCAGAAATTGAGCCCAGGTCTCCTCCACTGCAGGCATATCCCTTACCATCTGAGCCACCTGGAAAGCTCCATAGATGGTCAAAAGGCACATGAAAAGATGTTCAACTTTGCTAATTATTCAGTTCAGTTCAGTCTCTCAGTCGTGTCCTATTCTTGTGACCCCATGAATCACAGCACGCCAGACTTCCCTGTCCATCACCAACTCCCGGAGTTTACTCAAACGGGCAAGATTGCAGGGAGAAATATTAATAACCTCAGATATGCAGATGACACCACCCTTATGGCAAAAAGTGAAGTGGAACTAAAAAGCCTCTTGATAAAAGTGAAAGAGGGGAGTGAAGAAGTTGACTTAAAGTTCAACATTCAGAAAACTAAGATCATGGAATCTGGTCCCATCACTTCATGGGAAATAGATGGGGAAACAGTTAAAACAGTGCTAATTATAAGAGATATGCAAATCAAAGATTAGAATGAGATATCACCTCATACCAGCCAGAATGGCTATCATCAAAAAATCCACAAACAATAAATGATGGATAGGGTGTAGAGAGAAGGGAACCCTACTATACTATTGGCGGGAATGTAAATTGGTACAGTCACTGTGAAGAACAGTATGGAGGTTCCTTTAAAAACAAAAATAGAGCTATCATATGACCCTTCAATCACTCTCCTAGGCAGATATCCAGATCATATATGATCAGAAAGGATATATGCACCCCAATGTTCCTTGCAGCATTGTTTACAATAGCCAAGACATGGAAGCAACCTAAATGTGCATTAACAGAGAAATGGATAAAGATGTGGTGCGTATATACAATGGAATAGTACTCAGCCATTTAAAAGAATGAAATAATACCATTTTCAGCAACTTGGATGGACCTAGAGATTGTCATACTGAATGCCATTTAAAAGAATGAAATAATACCATTTTCAGCAACTTGGATGGACCTAGAGATTGTCATACTGAATGAAGTAAGTCAAAGGAGAAATATCATATGGCATCCCTTATATGTGAAATGTAAAAGAAAATTATACAAATGAACTTACATTAGAGAAAGAGACTCACAGTCTTAGAGAAGAAACGTATGGCTGTGGGGGGGCTGGGGGGAAGGTATAGTTATGAAGCTGGGGATGGACATGTACACACTACTGTATTTAAAATAGATATTCAACAAAGACCTACTGTATATCAAATGTGTGTGTGTATATATATATATACACACATATACTGTATAGCAAATATTGTATATTTTCTATATTTTTTTCTATACAGTTTATATATGTGTGTTTGTGTGTGTGTATGTGTGAACAGCTAATGCAGTTTAACAAAACAAAATAAAAAGCCCAATCAAAAAATGAGCAGAATATCTAAAATAGGCAAAAGACCTAAAGAGACATTTCTCTTAAGAAGACATACAGAAGACCAACAGGCACACAAAAACTTGTTCAACAACACTAATCATTTGAGAAATGTAAATCAAAGCCACAGTGAGTTCCATGCCTGTCAGAATGGCTATCACCAAAAATAACACACATATTAAATGTTGAAGAGGGGTGGATAAAAGCAAACCTTTGTACACTGTTCTTGGGAATGAAAATTGGTGCAGCCACTATGGAAAACAGTACAGAGGTTCCTTAATAAAAAACAAAAATAAAGTTACCATATGATCCAGCAATCCCACTCCTGGTCGTATATCTGGAAAAGGTGAAAATTTTAATCCAAAAAGATACACGCACCCCTATGTTTACAGCAAAATTTACATGCACCCTAATATTCACAGCAGAACTATTTACAATTTCTAAGACATTGAGATAACACAAGTGCCTATCAACAGACTACTGACTTAGGAAGGACCTGGAATCACAAGGTTCTTCCTGATTCATCACTCACTTTACTGCCTGATGAAAAGCATCATGTAAATGTTTCTTGAAAGTCACTGTAAATCCCTGGTCAATAGGTTGAATGAATAATGTACATTAGCAGCTTTGAAAGTTCCCACCTTGAAAGTTCCTATGTAAGGTACTTTTTTTTTTTTTCAAATGTCCTTTAATGAAGGAATGGATATACACTCATGCACAAACACACAAAAAATGGAGTACTTAAGAATGAAGTCTTGCCATATACAACACAGATGGACCTTGAGAACATTAATCGAAGTCAGACAGAGAAAGACAAACATCATATGGCTTCACTAGGTAAACAAAACAAAAACAAACTCAGAGAGAACAGATTGGTGGTTACCAGAGGTAAGGGATTTGTGAGTGGGTGGGCAAAATGGGTGAAGGGGATCAATTGTATGGTGATGAATGGTAACCTAGACTTATGATGGTAAATTATAAGTGGTGATTATGATCGTGACATGTATATAAATATCAAGTCATAATGTTATACACTTGAAATTTATGTTATATACCAATTTAATCACCATAAAAATTTAAAATCTAAATAAATAAATAGAAAAAGAAAGTCATATTTCTGATCTGCCACTCAAAATTTGCTTCTGCTACAGTTGTCCCCATTGAAATGAATGGCAACTCCAGCATTCTGGTTATTCTGTCAAAAACCATTTTCTTTCATATCCATCAACATCACTGTTCCAAGTGCATTAAGAATCTGACCACAGATCTCTACCTCCACCATTATGTCCCAGTTTTATGCCTCCCTTCTCTCTCATCTGGATTGATGTAATAACCTTAATGTCTCTCTGCTACTGTTCTTGCTCTTCATAATCTATTTTCAAAATAGAAGCATAACTCCCATGTCAGTCAAAATAAAAACACGTCCCTAACAGCAGCCTACAAAGTGCTATAGGAGCTTTTCAGTCTCCTCAGTTCTCTGATCCCATTTCTTCCTGCCTTTCTTACTATTCACTCTGATTCAGCCACATTGCTTTTGCTGCTCCTCAAATATTCTAGACCCACTCCTGCCTCAATAATTTGGATAATTTCTTTCTCTGTACTTAAAATGTTCTTTTTCTAGGTGTCCAGGCCACTTATTCTCTAACCTACTTCACCTAGTCTTTGATCAAATATCCTCTTTTACTTGAACTTTCATCAAAAGCATATCTGAAATTTCAGGTCTCTCTCCATCATTAACCCACCTTTTTCATTCCACTGTTCTCCATAGTGCTTTGAACCATCTAACACACTTTATATTTTAATTACTTATTTTATTTATTTTGTGTCTCTCTGCCTCCTCCTTCTCTCCTCTCCCCAAAGATTCCAGCAGAATATAAGCTCTTTGAGGTTTTGTTCACTACTGAATTTCTCTAGTGCCTGGCTCAGTGATAGATATATAGTAGGTACTCAGTTGATATATGTTGAATAAATGAATGTAAATCAAAAGAGGCATGAAATAATTAAGCACCTCCATTTTCCTCTCTTTCAGATATTATGAGCTTTTATTTTTCTTCTCTGTACATTATAAACAATTCCTTATTTTATAGAATAGTTTCTATGATTTTTATATGTCATTTCTGTGAATGAAATATAATCCATCTATTTATGTAAATGACATCTCATTAGGAATTTCAGTCCCTAAATTTCCATTTCCATGAAATTCTTCTTTTAAATGGCCCATGTTGCCTGTAAATTTCAAGTGTGCATTATCTTAAATAGATATCAGTAATAGAGAAATGACGGTGCCTCTTTTCTGTACTCCTGAATTTACTGTCCTACTTAGCCCTCTTTGAATAATCTCTTCTGCCTTATCCTTGTGCACTTGCTAACACTGGTAACTAGTATAGTATAACTGAGAGAAAAATGGGGTGAATGCATCATATTTAAAACCAGTTATGCAGGCACAGTTTTATCATTGCTGGATAATACTGGCTAGGCTTACAGCTCTCTATTACCTGCTTGGCTGATTTAGTCTTCTCTTTCAGCCACATAAAAATGCCACCTGCAACTCACTTGATTGAAGATGAAATGATATGAGCATCTAGTAAAGAAGAGAGAAAAAAATAGCACAGCATTTGAGATTCATGTGTTTATATTAATTCTTATTCTCTCTCCTTACCTCTTTCCATCTCTCTCCATCATATCTCTTTCACAACACACTATGTTTACCCCAATATTGACCCATTACTGTGTTTTTGCTTTCATCCTGGACTATTTGTTCTCAAAATATATCTATCTATTCAACTGGCTCATCTGTGAAAAAAATACTGATAGCTGAGTCTGCATCAGAGATTTTCAGTGAGATACAGCATATTCCCCCAATACTCTAAAGGGAAGATTTATAATGTCATTGTAGAATATCATTCAGAGACCGTGGTCCATTAAGTTGCAACTGGTGCTTAACTAATGTGCTTTCTCTCGAAGTGCCTATTTTTCCACAGCAACGGATAGTAATACGCCAAGAAGATGGAGACACGATGGGTGAGAGTTCAGCTCAAAATTGCTATACAGGAGAAAGGCTAACTAGAGTTCAAAGGGAACTTTATATTCATACATGATCATGTGTGAGGCAGTAGACACTTTAATTAGATTAAAAATAATTCTTACCTACCTATACTAGATTTGCTATTTTCACAGCTATTTTAACTAAATTAAAGAAACAGAAGACAAAATAGTATTGGATTTATAAAAACTGTAAATCAACTATCTAGCAAAAGAAAATGGTTATCTTATACTCTGCATTTTCAGATTGAGGGAGAAAAAAGAAATCTTTGCAGTTCTTATTTGCTTTTTATATACCTACGTCCTCAGTTTTTAGTGATGACACCATTGAAAGGTCCAGTTGTAATTATTCTCATAAACAGGAAACTTAAATTTCCACAAAATGTTGCTGGACATCCCCATGTTGAAAATACTTCACATATAGCACCTTAAAAAACTCAGCTGCTTCTTCATCTCAGGCTACTTGTTCCTGTTTATTTGGGGGAAAGAGAATGGAATAGTAATTAACAACCAGGGCTCAGGTGTGAGATTACATGAGTTTGAATCCCAGCTCTGACACTCACTATTTCCTTAACTCTGGACAAGTTTCTCAACCTTCCTGGTCCTGATTTTTCTTTCTTGTGAGAAATGAAGATAATACGAGCACCCATGCCTGAGAGATACATTGTAGGGCTTAATTTTTGAGCTCATAGAAAACTCTATTAACTATTTTGTTGTTATTATTTTTGTTTTCTATCCTGGTTAGTAGCATTGTTCACTTTTCAAATGGCCCAAACTAAAAATTGGAAGGTCAAATACTTAACACCTTTCTTTTAAAATAATTTAGTTACCAAGTATTATTTTTTTATTTATTTATTTTATAAATAGTAGTTTGTATCTGCTAATCTCAAATTCTTATTTTATCCTTACCCTGATCCCTTTTGCCTTTGATAACTATAAGTTTGCTTTCTATGTCTGTGAGTTTCTTTCTGTTTTATAAATAAATTCATTTGTATCATATTTTAGGTTCTACATGTAAGTATTATCATATGATATTTATCCTTGCCTGACTTAATTTAATATGATAATCTTGAGATCCATTCATGTTGCTACAAACATCTTCTTTATCCATCTATCTGCTGATGGACATCTAGGTTGCTTTCACATCTTAGCTATTAAAAAGAGTGCTGCTATGAACATTGTGGTACACGTGTTTCTTTCTAATTACAGTCTTCTCTGGATATATGCCTAGGAATGGGATTGTAGGATCACATGATAACTCTATTTTTTTAGTTTTTTTAAGGAACCTCCATATTGTTTTCCATAGTGGCCACACAAATTTATATTCCCATCAACAGTGTAAGAGGGTTCCCTTTTCTCCACACTCTTCTCAGCATTTATTATTTGTAGATATTTTAATGACCATTTGGACACCAAGTACTATTTCTACTACAGTTATGAGTTCTTTTATCTGTCCCTCTCCTTTTTATTCTATCATAGTAATTCCTGTCTAAATTATGCTTTTCTGTTTATCGAATTAGATTCAACTTTTCTGTTTCCAAACTATTTGTCATATGGCCTTCTGACTTGCCTTGGTAAAAACTGAAATAGGACACATCACTTTCTTTCTCTAAAACCTTTAATAATTCTGGTTATTTACAAAAAAAAATTCCTACACTTTTTAAAATGGTGTCCTAGGTTTCTCAAAATATAATCTAAACTATCCTTCCAAGCTTTATGTTATGTTAAAAATCATTACCATATCCGTATCTGGATTATTTTTTAATTACTTTATTTTAATTGGAGGCTAATTATTTTATGATATTGTAGTGGTTTAGCCATACATTGACATGAATCAGCCATGGGTGTGCATGTGTTACTCATCCTGAACCCCCGCTCCCACCTCCCTCCCCATCCCATCCCTGTGGGTCATCCCAATGCACCAGGCCTGAGCACCCTGTTTCATGCATCGAACCTGGACTGGCGATCTGTTTCACATATGATAATATACATGTTTCAATGCTATTCTCTCAAATCATCCCTCCCTCGCCTTCTACAGAGTCCAAAAGACTGTTCTGTGTCTCTTTTCCTGTCTCACATATAGGGTTATCGTTACCATCTTTCTAAATTCCATATATATATGTGTTAGTATACTGTATTGGTGTTTTTCTTTCTGGCTTACTTCACTCTGTATAATAGGCTCCAGTTTCATCCAGCTCATTAGAACTGATTCAAATGAATTCTTTTTAATGGCTGAATAATATTCCATTGTGTATATGTACCATAGCTTTCTTATCCATTCCTCTGCTGATAGACATCTAGGTTGCTTCCATGTCCTGGCTATTATAAGCAGTGCTGCGATGAACATTGGGGTACACGTGTCTCTTTCAGTTCTGGTTTCCTCGGTGTGTATGTCCAGGAGTGGGATTGCTGGGTCATATGGCAGTTCTATTTCCAGTTTTTAAAGGAATCTCCACACTGTTCTCCATAGTGGCTATACTAGTTTGCATTCCTACCAACAGTGTAAAAGTGTTCCCTTTTCTCCACACCCCCTCCAGCATTTATTTTTTGTAGACTTTTGGATAGCAGCTATTCTGACTGGCATGAAATGATACCTCATTGTGGTTTTGATTTGCATTTCTCTGATAGTGAGGGATGTTGAGCATCTTTTCATGTGTTTGCTAGCCTTCTGTATGTTTTAGGAGAAACGTCTGTATAGTTCTTTGGCCCATTTTTTGATTGGGTCATTTATTTTTCTGGAATTGAGCTGTAGGAGTTGCTTGTATATTTTTGAGATTAATTCTTTTGTCAGATGCTTCGTTTGCTATTTTCTCCCATTCTGAAGGCTGTCTTTTCACCTTGCTTATAGTTTCCCTCGTTGTGCAAAAGCTTTTAAGTTTTAAGTTTAGGTCCCATTTGTTTATCTTTGCTTTTATTTCTGTTACTCTGGGAGGTGGGTCATAGAGGATCCTGCTGTGATTTATGTAGGAGAGTCTTTTGCCTATGTTTTCCTCAAGGAGTTTTATAGTTTCTGGTCTTACTTTTAGATCTTTAATCCATTTTTTAGTTTATTTTTGTGTATGGAGTTAGAAAGCATCCTAGTTTCATTCTTTTACAAATGATTGACCAGTTTTCCCAGCACCACTTGTCAAAGAGATTGTCTTTTCTCCATTGTACATTCTTGCCCCCTTAGTCAAAGATAAGTGTCCATAGGTGCATGGATTTATCTCTGGGCTTTCTATTTTGTTCCATTGATCTATATTTCTGTCTTTGTACCAGGATCATACTGTCTTGATGACTGTAGCTTTGTAGTGTAGCCTGAAGTCAGGCAGGTTGATTCTTCCAGTTCCATTTTTTTTTCTAAATTGATTCTTCCAATCCATGAACATGGTATATTTCTCTATCTGTTTGTGTCATCTTTGATTTCTTTCATCAGTGTTTTATAGTTTTCTGTATACAGGCCTTTTATTTTTTTAGATTGATATATTGCTAAGTATTTTATGCTTTTCTTTGCAATGGTGAATGGAATTGTTTCCTTAATTTCTCTTTCTGTTTTCTCACTGTTAGTGTGTAGGAATGCAAGCATTTCTCTGTGTTAATTTTATATCCTCCAACTTTACTATATTCATTGATTAGCTCTAGTAATTTTCTGATGGAGTCCTTAGGGTTTTCTATGTAGAGGATCATGTCATCTACAAACAGGGAGAGATTTACTTATTCTTTTCCAATCTGGATTCCTTTTATTTCTTTTTCTGCTCTGATTGCTGTGGCCAAAACTTCCAAAACTATGTTGAACAGTAATGGTGAGAGTAGGCACCCTTGTCTTGTTCCTGACTTTAGGGGAAATGCTTTCAATTTTTCTCCATTGAGGATAATGTTTGCTGTGGGTTTGTCATATATGCTTTTATTATGTTGAGGTATATTCCTTCTATTCCTGATTTCTGGAGGGCTTTTATCATAAATGGATGTTGAATTTTGTCAAAGGCTTTTTCTGCATCTGTTGAGATAATCATTTAGTTTTTATCTTTCAATTTGTTAATGTGGTGCATTACATTCATCGATTTGTGGATATTGAAGAATCCTTGCATCCCTGGGATAAATCCCACTTGGTCATGATGTATGATCTTTTTAATATGTTGTTGGATTCTGCTTGCTAGAATTTTCCTAAGGGTTTTTGCATCTATGTTTATCAGTGATATTGGCCTGTAGTTTTCTTTCTTTCTTTCTTTCTTTTTTGTGGCATCTTTGTCTGGTTTTGCTATCAGGGTGATGGTGGCCTCATAGAATGAGTTTGAAGTTTGAGGATGATAGGTGTTAACTCTTTTCTAAATTTTTGGTAGAATTCAGTTGTGAAGCCGTCTGATCCTGGGATTTTTTTTTTTTTTTTCTGGAAGATTTCTGATTACAGTTTCAATTTCCATGCTTGTGTTGCATCTGTTAAGATTTTCTATTTCTTTTTTTTTTTTTTTTTTTTTTTTAGTTGGAGGCTAATTACTTCACAACATTTCAGTGGGTTTTGTCATACATTGATATGAATCAGCCATAGATTTACACATATTCCCCATCCCGATCCCCTCTCCCACCTCCCTCTCCACCCGATTCCTCTGGGTCTTCCCAGTGCACCAGGCCCGAGCACTTGTCTCATGCATCCCACCTGGGCTGGTGATCTGTTTCACCATAGATAGTATACATGCTGTTCTTTCGAAATATCCCACCCTCACCTTCTCCCACAGAGTTCAAAAGTCTGTTCTGTACTTCTGTGTCTCTTTTTCTGTTTTGCATATAGGGTTATCGTTACCATCTTTCTAAATTCCATATATATGTGTTAGTATGCTGTAATGTTCTTTATCTTTCTGGCTTACTTCACTCTGTATAATGGGCTACAGTTTCATCCATCTCATTAGAACTGATTCAAATGAATTCTTTTTAACGGCTGAGTAATATTCCATGGTGTATATGTACCACAGCTTCCTTATCCATTCATCTCCTGATGGGCATCTAGGTTGCTTCCATGTCCTGGCTATTATAAACAGTGCTGCAATGAACATTGGGGTGCACGTGTCTCTTTCAGATCTGGTTTCCTCTCAGTGTGTATGCCCAGAAGTAGGATTGCTGGGTCATATGGCAGTTCTATTTCCAGTTTTTGAAGAAATCTCCACACTGTTCTCCATAGAGGCTGTACTAGTTTGCATTCCCACCAACAGTGTAAGAGGGTTCCCTTTTTCCACACCCTCTCCAGCATTTATTGCTTGTAGACTTTTGGATAGCAGCCATCCTGACTGGCGTGTAATGGTACCTCATTGTGGTTTTGATTTGCATTTCTCTGATAATGAGTGATGTTGAGCATCTTTTCATGTGTTTGTTAGCCATCTGTATGTCTTCTTTGGAGAAATGTCTGTTTAGATCTTTGGCCCATTTTTTGATTGGGTCATTTATTTTTCTGGAATTGAGCTTCAGGAGTTGCTTGTATATTTTTGAGATTAATCCTTTCTGTTTCTTCATTTGCTGTTATTTTCTCCCAATCTGAGGGCTGTCTTTTCACCTTACATAAGTAAGGTGAAAAGACAGCCCTCTATTTCTTCCTGGTTCAGTTTTGGAAAGTTGGGACGATCCCCTGGAGAAGAAAATGGCAATCCACTCCAGTACTATTGCCTGGAAAATCCCGTGGACAGAGGAGACTGGTAGGCTACCGTCCATGGGGTCGGCGCAAAGAGTCAGACACAACTGAGCGACTTCACTTTTTTTTTTTTTTTTTTTCACTTTCCCGGGATGGATCTCTGCCCCTACCTCTTTTGTCTCTCTTTTTTATCTTTTATATTTTGTCCTACCTCCTTTCAAAGACAATGGGCTGCCTTTCTGGGTCCCTGATGTCCTCTGCCAGCATTCAGAAGTTGCTTTGTGGAATTTGCTCCACGTTCAAATGTTCTTTTAATGAATTTCTAGGGGAGAAAGTGGGCTCCCTATCCTATTCCTCTGCCATCTTAGAACCCTCTCCTCTGGAATTTTTTTAAATTAATTTATTTATTTTTATTGGAGTCTAAATACTTTACAATATTGTGGTGGTTTTTGCCATACATAAACATTAATCAGCAATGGGTGTACATGTGTCCCACTATCCTGAAACCCCTTCAACCTCCCTTTCCTACCTAATCCTCTGGGTTGTTCCAGAGCACCAGCTTTGAGTTCCCTGCTTCATGCATTTAACTTGCACTGGTCATCTATTTTATATATGGTAATACACATGTTTCAATGTTATTCTCACATATCATCCCATCCTCACCTTCTCCCACTTTGTCCAAAAGTCTTTTCTTTACATCTGTGTCTCTTTGGATGTCTTGCATATAAGGTCATCATTACCATCATTCTAAATTCCATATAGACACATAAATATATTATATTGTTGTTTCTCTCTCTGGCATGCTTCACTCTGTATAGCAGCCTCCAGTTTCACCCACCTTATTAGAACTGACTCAACTATGTATTTTTTTTTATAGTTGAGTAATATTCCATTGTGTATATATAACACAACTTCCTTATCCATTACTCTGTTGATGGTCATCTAGGTGGCTCTCATGTCCTAGTTATTGTAAACAGTGTTGCAATACATGGGGTTCATGTGTCCCCTTCAGTTCTGGTGTGTATGCCCAGCAGTTGCATTGCTGGGTCATATGGCATTTGTATTTTGTATTTTTAGGGAATCTCTGCACTGTTCTCCATAGTGGCTGTACTAGTTTGCATTCCCACTAACGGTGTAAGAGGGTTCCCTTTTCTCCACACCCTCCGCAGCATTTATTGTTTGTAGACTTTTGAACTGAACTGATTCTGACTGGTATGAGATGGTACTTCATTGTGGTTTTGATTTGCATTTCCCTGATAATGAGTGATATTGAGCATCTTTTCATGTGTTTGTTAGCCAACTGTATGTTTTAGGAGAAATGTCTGTTTAGTTTGGTGATGCATTATTTTTGATTGGGTCATTTATTTTTCTGGTATTGAGCTGTATGAGCTCACCTGTGAAGCCATTTGATCCTGGACTTTTTTTGCTGGAAGGTTTTTGATTAGAACTTTGGTTTCCATGCTTGTTATGGGTCTGTTAAGATTTTCCATTTCTTTCTGGTTCAGTTTTGGAAGGCTATACTTTTGTAAGAATTTGCCCATTTCTTCCAAGTTGTCCATTTTATGGGCATATAATTGCTCATATTAGTCTGTTATAGTCTTCTGTATGTCTTTGTTGCCTGTTGGGATTTCTCCATTTTCATTTCTAATTTTATTGATTTGATTCTTCTCCCTTTTTCTTTGATGAGTCTGGCTAATGATTCATATATTGTATTTATCTTCTCAAAGAACCAGCTTCTAGTTTTGTTGATTTTTACTGTAGTCTCCTCCCTTTTAGTTTCATTTATTTCTGCTCTGATTTTTATGATTTCTTTCCTTCTACTAAGTTTGGGTTTTTTTTTTTTTCCTTCTTTTTCTAGTTGTCTTAGATGTTAAGTTATATTGCTTATTTGACGTTTCTCTTGTTTCTTGATGTAGGCTTGTATTGCTATGAATTTCCCCTTTAGCTTTTACTGATCCCATAGGTTTTGGATTGTCCTGTTTTCATTTTCATTTTTTCTATGCATATTTTGATTTCCTTTTTTATTTCTTCTGTGATCTCTTGATTATTCAGAAGCGTGATTTTTAGCCTCCCTATGTTTGTATTATATATATACATTATATATGTATATATATGTATAATTTTTTTTTCCTGTAGCTGACATCTAATCTTACTGCATTGTGATTGGAAAGGAGACTTGAAATGATTTCAACATTTTTTTTTTTTTTAATTAGCCAAGACCAGATTTATGGCCCAGGATGAAGAATGCTCCATGTGGACTAGAGGAAAAGGTGAATTCCATTGTTTTTCAGTAAAATGCCCTACAAATATCAATTAGGTCTAACTGATCCATTGTAACATTTAGAACTTGTGTTAACTGCTAACTTTCTGTTTGGTTCATCTATCCTTAGGTGTGAGTGGGGTACTAAAGTCCCCCACTATTACTGTGTTACTATTAATTTCCACCTTCATGCTTGTTGGCATTTGCCTTACATATTGAGGTGATCCTGTGTTGGGTACATATATATTTATAATTGTTGTATCTTCTTGGATTGATCCTTTAATCACTATATAATGTCCTTCTTTGTCTCTTATCATGGTCTTTTTTTTCAAAGTTTATTTTATCTGAAATGCATATTGCTACTCCAGCTTTATTTTGGTCCCCATTTGCATGAAATATCTTTTTTCAACCCTTCACTTTCAGTCTGTATGTGTCCCTAGGTTTGAGGTGGGTATCTTGTAGACAGCATATATAGGAGTCTTCTTTTTGTATCCGTAGTGGCAAACCGCTTCAGTATTCTTGCCTTGAGAACCCCATGAACAGTATGAAAAGGCAAAATGATAGGATACTGAAAAAGGAACTCCCCAGGTCAGTAGGTGCCCAATATACTACTGGAGATCAGTGGAGAAATAACTCCAGAAAGAATGAAGGGATGGAGCCAAAGCAAAAACAATACCCAGTTGTGGATGTGACTGGTGATAGAAGCAAGGTCCGATGCTGTAAAGAGCAATATTGCATAAGAACCTGATATGTTAGATCCATGAATCAATGCAAATTGGAAGTGGTCAAACGGGAGATGGCAAGAGTGAATGTTGACATTCTAGGAATCAGTGAACTAAAATGGACTGGAATGGGTGAATTTAACTCAGATGACCATTATATCTACTACTGTGGGCAGGAATCCCTTAGAAGAAATGGAGTAGCCATGATGGTGAACAAAAGAGTCCAAAATGCAGTACATGGATGCAGTCTCAAAAGTGACAGAATGATCTCTGTTCATTTCCAAGGGAAACCATTCAATATCAAATAATCCAAGCCTATGCCCCAAACAATAATGCTGAAGAAGCTGAAGTTGGATGGTTCTATGAAGACCTACAAGACCTTTTAGAACTAACACCCAAAAAAGATATCCTTTTCATTATAGGGGATTGGAATGCAAAAATAGGAAGTCAAGAAACACTGGCAAATTTGGCCTTGGAGTACAGAATGAAGCATAGCAAAGGCTAATAAAGTTTTGCCAAGAGAACACACTGGTCATAGCAAACACCCTCTTCCAACAACACAAGAGAAGACTCTACACATGGACATCACCAGATGGTCAACACAGAAATCAGATTGATTATGTGTTCTTTCCAGCCAAAGATGGAGACACTCTATACAGTCAGCAGAAACAAGACTGGGAGCTGACTGTGGCTCAGATCATGAACTCCTTATTGCCAAATTCAGACTTAAATTGAAGAAAGTATGGAAAAGCACTAGACCATTCAGATATGACCTAAATCAAATCCCTTATGATTATACAGTGGAAGTGAGAAATAGATTTAAGGGACTAGATCTGATAGACAGTGTGCCTGATGAACTACGGACGGAGGTTCATGACATTGTACAGGAGACAGGGATCAAGACCATCCCCATGGAAAGGAAATGCAAAAAGGCAAAATGGTTATCTGAGGAGGCTTTACAAATAGCTGTGAAAAGAAGAGAAGCGAAAAGCAAAGGAGAAAGGGAAAGATATTCCCATTTGAATGCAGAGTTCCAAAGAATAGCCAGGAGAGACAAGAAAGCCTTCCTCAGCGATCAATGCAAAGAAATAGAGGAAAACAACAGAATGGGAAAGACTAGAGATCTCTTCAGGAAAATTAGAGATAGCAAGGGAATATTTCATGCAAAGAAGGGCTCAATAAAAGACAAAAATGGTAGGTACCTAACAGAAGCAGAAGAAATTAAGAAGAGACGGCAAGAATACACAGAAGAACTGTACAAAAAAGATCTTCATGACCCAGATAATCAGGATGTTGTGATCACTCACCTAGAGCCAGATATCCTGGAATTAGAAGTCAAGTGGGCCTTAGAAAGAATCACTATGAACAAAGCTAGTTGAGGTGATGGAATTCAAGATGAGCTATTTCAAATCCTGAAAGATGATGCTGTGAAAGTGCTACACTCAATATGCCAGCAAATTTGGAAAACTCAGCAGTGGCCACAGGCCTGGAAAAGGTCAGTTTTCATTCCAATCCCAAAGAAAGGCAATCCCAAGGAATGCTCAAACTACTGCACAACTACACTCATCTCACACGCTAGTAAAGTAATGCACAAAATTCTCAAAGCCAGGCTTCAGCAATACGTGAACCGTGAACTTCCAGATGTTCAAGCTGGTTTTAGAAAAGACAGAGGAACCAGAGATCAAATTGCCAACATCCGCTGAATCATCAAAAAAGCAAGAGAGTTACAGAAAAACATCTATTTTTACTTTATTGACTATGGCAAAGCCTTTGACTGTGTGGATCACAATAAACTGTGGAAAATTCTGAAAGAGATGGGAATACCAGACCACCTGACCTGCCTCTTGAGAAACCAAATGCAGGTCAGTAAGCAACAGTTAAAACTGGGCATGGAACAACAGACTGGTTCCAAATAGGAAAAGGAGTATGTCAAGCATGTATATTGTCACCCTGCTTATTTAACTTATATGCAGAGTGCATCATGAGAAACCCTGGGCTGGAGGAGGCACAAGCTGGAAACAGGATTGCTGGGAGAAATATTAATAACCTCAGATATGCAGATGACACCACCCTTATGGCAGAAAGTGAAGAGGAACTAAAAAGCCTCTTGAAGAAAGTGAAAGAGGAAATTGAAAAAGTTGGCTTAAAGCTCAACATTCAGAAAACTAAGATCATGGCATCTGGTCCCATCAGTTCATTGAAAATAGATGGGAAAACAATGGAAACAGTGTCAGACTTTATTTTTGGGGCTCCAAAATCACTGCGGATGGTGATTGCAGCCATGAAATTAAAAGACCCTTACTCATTGGAAGGAAAGTTATGACCAACCTAGATAGCATTAAAAAGCAGAGACATTACTTTGCCAACAAAGGTCCGTCTTGTCAAGGCTATGTTTTTTCCAGCGGTCATGTATGGATGTGAGTGTTGGACTGTGAAGAAAGCTGAGTACTGAAGAATTGATTCTTTTGAACTATGGTGTTGGAGAAGACTCTTGAGAGTCCCTTGGACTGCAAGGAGATCCAACCTGTCCATCCTAAAGGAGATCAGTCTGGGTGTTCATTGGAAGGACTGATGCTGAAGCTGAAACTCCAATACTTTGACCACCTCATGGGCAGAGTGACTTATTGGAAAAGACCCTGATGCTGGGACAGATTGGGGGCAGGAAGAGAAGGGGACAACAGAGGATAAGATGGCTGGATGGCATCACCTACTCGATGGACATGAGTTTGAGTAAACCCTTGGAGTTGATGATGGACAGGGAGGCCTGGCATGCTGCAATTCATGGAGTCGCAAAGAGTCGGACTGAGCGACTGAACTGAACTGAACTGGACAGTCTTTGTCTTTTGGTCAGAGCATTTAACCCATTTGCATTTAAGGTAATTATTGATAAGTATGTTCCTGTTACCATTTACTTTGCTGTTTTGGGTTCCTTTTTATAAACCTTTACTCTGGTTCCTGTTTAGAGAAAACCCTTTCGCATTTGTTGAAGAATTTGTTTGGTGGTGCTGAATTCTTCAGCTTTTGCCTGTCTGTAAAGCTTATTTCTCCTTTGTATCTGAATGAGATCCCTGCTGAATAATGTTGATTGTAGGCTATTCTCTTTCATCAATGTATGTATGTCTTGCCATTCCCTTCTGGCCTGAAGAGTTTCTATTTAAAGATAAGCTGCTATCCTGTTGGGTATCCCCTTGCATATTATTTGCATATCTGGCTTTTAAAATCGTTATCCTACCTTTTTAAGACAGTTTCTCAATTACGTCAACTTT
This sequence comes from Cervus canadensis, assembly GCF_019320065.1. Lineage (NCBI taxonomy): Eukaryota > Metazoa > Chordata > Mammalia > Artiodactyla > Cervidae > Cervus > Cervus canadensis. The sequence continues at coordinate 11,053,083 of NC_057396.1, forward strand.
CCCCACGTTTCTAACTACCAAAATTCTATTCATTTTTTAAAGTTATATCTCAAATTTCCTCTGGGAGATACCTCTAATTTTAATTTATTATATCTTATCCTTCTTCATGATTCACCATTATTAAAGCAGCTATCACATTTTAACTTGCAGACATTAGTATTTTACATTTCTCTCTCCAAGTTCAAGTATAAGCTTCTTCAGAACAGAAATTAAATTTTTTTTTCAGTTTTCACTTTGGTCAGTACTTTTAACAGTTTCTATCATGAAGATACTCAATAAATGTTTGTTAAATAGAACAAAGAATTTTGATAGCATTAATTACACTCTTTTGTCAAGCCTTCTGATACACAATGGAAACAAACCATGATACAAAGTTCTTGCTCTTAACATGGTGATAGTAAATTAAACTCAATTTTGTGGACCTACAAAAAGGAATTCAAACCAAATGTGTGTGGTTCTTAATTTCTACAATTATTACATGCAGTCAAGCCTGGCAGTTGAAAAGGCTGAGATAACCCATGAGGAAGAACTAGTTCGTATCTGACTTTGCATAGGAAAAAGAATCCCGTTATGTGTAGGATAGTATTATAGACTGAATATTTGTATCCCTTCAAATTCATATGGTATCTATACTAGCAGGTATGGTGTTTGAGAGGTAATTAAACTTTGATTAGGTCATGAAAGTGCAGTACCCATGTTGAGATTAGTGTCTCTATACAAATAAGAAAGGACATCATAGCTTCCTCTCTCCATCACGTGAGGATGCAGAAAGAAGGTGGCCGTCTATAAGCCAGGAAGTGAACTTAACAAAGAACCGCATCTGATGGGTGCTTGATCTTGGACTGTTCAGCCTTCAGAAAAATATCTGTTGTTTAAGCCACCCAGTGTATAGTATTTTGTTATGGTAGCCCAAGCTAAGAGAGATTAGCTTATGTGTTTCTCAGTACCAGTTCCTGAGAACTCTGTGAGACCTCTTTTCATTTTCAATTGATCCTCATCCAGATTCTAGAAAGAATGGGACGCTTGTGGAGAATCACAATCAGAAAATACTTTCCAGTGTTGTTTAATGCTAGATTTCCAGAAAAGATGAACCTCATCACTGAGTGTGATCTTATAGTACCTGAATAACATTACATTTTTCATTTATTCATTTGTGAAATATCAGAAAACACACACAAAAAGAATTTACCCATTATATCATGCTTATTATATCAGTTTAAAATAAACTTCTTTTCATTACCTACCACTATTTAAAAGTAATTCAATTTAATTCCCTCCCTAGTTTACATTTTACAAGCAGTTATTTAACATATGTATCTTCTCCCACAAGCTTTAGAATCTGTTCACTTCTGTCACTCAGTCACGTTCAACTCTTTGTCACCCCATGGACTTCATCATGCCAGGATTCCCTGCCCATCACCAACTCCCAGAGCTTGATCAAACTCATGTTCATTGAGTCGGTGACGCCATCCAACCATCTCATTCCTCTGTCATCCCCTTCTCCTGCCATCAATCTTTCCCAGCCCCAGAGTCTTTTCCAATGAGTCAATTCTTCGCAGCAGGTGGCCAAAGTATTGGAGCTTCAGCTTCAGCATCAGTCCTTCCAATGAATATTCAGGTACTGATTTCCTGATCGACTGGTTGGATCTCCTTGCAGTCCAAGGGGCTCTCAAGAGTCTTCTCCAACACTACAGTTCAAAAGCATCAATTATTTGGTGCTCAGCTTTCTTTATGGTCCAACTCACTTATCTATACATGGCTACTGGAAAAACCATAGGTTTGACTAGATAGACCTTCGTTAGTAAAGTGGTGTCTCTGCTTTTTAATATGCCATCTAGGCTTGTCATAGCTTTTCTTCCAAGGAGCAAGGATCTTTTAATTTCATGGCTGCAGTCACCATCTGCAGTGATTTTGGACTCCAAGGAAATAAAGATGTGTAGTTTATCTCATATCCACAGTACTTAGCACATTTCCTCATAGGTATTAATCAGTATCAATTCTTCAGTGTTTACTAAGTATTTCAAACTGTGTTAAATATTTAAAATGTAAAATTTTATTTTTATAAAATACTGATAGATTGATGCTACTGTAATCTCCATATTTCACAAGATACAACTAAAGATTTGATAAGTATGGAACTTGTCTTACTATGGAACTTGTTTACCCTACTCATGAATAGTGAGTGCTGAATTTAAACAGTGAATCTATTCATGAAATCCTGAGCCAAACCACTCACTCTGTTATATTGTTTTTAACTATGTTTAAGCTAATAAGTTTATTAATACCCTATAAAGATGGTTTGAGGAAATAGAATTCTGCTTTGTTTAGTCATTCTGTCCTACTCATCCACTTGCTTATTGAACTACTGAGGAAAATTAGTTTTGAAAATCCAGTGAAAATGAAAGTGTTAATAATCTGGGTCAATGGATATGAGCTATGAAAAAAACATTGTTGTTACCTTTGAAGTTAATCACATGACTCTGAACAATGTTTATCTTCATAATTACATATTCCTTAGGCTAATATTGAAATGAGGCCAAGCCTGGGAAAAACTTTTTGAGCCCCTTATGATAGAAAAATGGAAAGGCAAATTCAACCCCTATTAAATATTCTAAAATTAAATGTTTTCAGCAGATAATTCTTAGCATAGTATATTCACTTGTGGATAACAGAGATTTTGTATCTGGCCTTCAAAAGTGATTAGAATATACTTGATTCTATATGTGTATTGATCAAATGCCTCTCCCACCTGAAATCAGGCAATACATATTACCTTTGCCACACACTGCTGCTTAATTATTTCTGATCTCAGCTCTGCGAATCACTAGCAAATGCTCTTGGGATACAAATGTCAGCTCAGCTTCTCTATAAAATGGGAGGAAAAGGATAGTTTCATGAGCGTGGCCTTTCCCTTGATACTGGTATTAATTCCTAAAAATGCCTCCCTAAAATCCCACCTCTTGGGAACATAGCAGAAAAGCTAATAGAGAATTTCTAAGATCCATTTCTAATGCCAGCAATTCTAAACTCCATGACATAATGCATTAAAAGAATGTTTTATTTTGATGTGTGCATATCTTAGATATTCAGTTACCCTTCATGTTCCCTTGAGGTCAGCAATCTCATTTTGCATATTTTGCCACATCCATGTTGACTTATCAATAAATATTTGCCAAAGCAATGCATGAACAGGCACAACTTCACAATTACCAGATCCAACATACTCATGAATGGAAGGAACGTGTGCATGCATGTGTGTTAAATCAATTTAGTTGTTTCCAACTCTTGGGGACCCCATGGACTGTAGCTACCAGGCTCCTCTGTCCCTGAGATTCTTCAAGCAAGAATACTGGAACAGGTTGCCATGCCCTCCTCCAGTAGATCTTCCTGAGCATGGGTTTGAACTGGCTTCTTTATTTCTCCTGCATTGATAGACGTGTTCTTTACCACTAGTGCCAGCTTATGTATCTCAGGGGCATCTGGTTCACTATTGTGAGGAAGGCAGGACAGGGCAGTATCAATAAAAGAATACCTCCTAGCAAATGCAATCTGAATTATATTAGTTCTACTGCCCAAGAAAGTTACTGCTTCAATACACCCACTATTTGTTCAGGATTTTTCTTTCTGTAGCTAACTTTTTTTTTTTTCCCCCCATGCTTCTGGTTGTATTCAGTATAACTTTTCTCTAGTTACTTTCCCATCTAGGCTACATTCTTTCACTCTGAGATGGAAGGTTTGATTTATCCATACCCAACCATCCACTTTCATGTCTCATAGGACACTGATGCCTGTTCCTTCATTGTAGTTTGATGTCCATTTGGCAATGAAGATAGTGGCAAGCAAAGGGAGTTGCCAAAAGTAAAGAAAAGAACTTGGAGAGATAAGTTTATTCTGTAGAATATTAGGTAGAACATAATATGGTGAGGCAAGGAGGGAGATATGCCAAGAGAGAAGAAAATTGCTTGAGGTGAATTAATTAACTAAAATTAAAATAAGAATTTTCTATTTGAGGAAACACTATGTCAAACTTTTTTTTTTTTTCAAAATAATTCTTTTCCAGTGATCAATGCAAAGAAATAGATAAAAATAATAGAATGGGAAAGACTACAGATCTCGTCAAGAAAATTAGAGATACCAAGGTAACATTTCATGCAAAGATGGGCACAATAAAGGACAGAAATGGTATGGACCTAACAGAAGCAGAAGAAATTAAGATGAGGTGGCAACAATACACAGAAAAACTATACAAAAAATATCTTCATGACCCAGATAATCATGACGGTGTGATCACTGACCTAGAGCCAGATATCCTGGAGCCCAAAGTCAAGTGAGATTTAAGAAACAGCACTATAAACAAAGCTAGTGGAGGTGATGGAATTCCAGTTGAGCTATTTCAAATCCTAAAAGGTGATGCTGTGAAAGTGCTGCACTCAATATGTCAGCAAATATGGAAAACTCAGCAGTGGCCACAGGACTGGAAAAGGTCAGTTTTCATTCCAATCCCAAAGAAAGGCAGTTCCAAAGATTGTTCAAACTATCACACAATTGCAGTCATCTCACACGCTAGTAAAGTAATACTCAAAATTCTCCAAGCCAGGCTTCAACAGTATGTGAACCATGAACTTCCAGATGTTCAAGCTGGATTTAGAAAAGGCAGAGGAACCAGAGATCAAATCGCCAATATCAGTTGAATCATCAAAAATGCAAGAGAGTTCCAGAAAAACGTCTACTTCTGCTTTACTGACTATGCCAAAGCGTTTGACTGTGCGGATCACAACAAACTGTGGGAAATTCTTAAAGAGATGGACATACCAGACAAGATGACCTGTCTCCTGAGAAATCTGTATGCATGTCAAGAAGCAACAGTTATAACTTGTCATGGAAAAACAGACAGGTTCCAAATCAGGAAAGGAGTCCTTCAGGGCTATATGTTGTCACCCTGCTTATTTAACTTCCATGCAGAGTACATCATGAGAAATGTTGGGCTGGAGGAAGCACAAGTTGGAATCAAGATTGCCGGGAGAAATATCGATAACCTCAGATACGCAGTTGACACCACCGTTATGGCAGAAAGTGAAGAAGAACTAAAGAGACTCTTGATGAAAGTGAAAGAGGAGAGTGAAAAAGTTGGCTTAAAACTCAATATTCAGAAAACTAAGATCATGGCATCTGATCCCATCACTTCATGGCAAATAGACTGGGACACAATGGAAACAGTGACAGACTTTATTTTGGGGGGCTCCAAAATCACTGCAGTTGGTGACTGCACCCATGAAATTAAAAGATGCTTGCTCCTTGGAAGAAAAGCTGTAACAAACCTAGACAGCTTATTAAAAAACAGAGGTATTACTTTGCCAACAAAGTTCTGTCTAGTCAAAGCTATGGTTTTTCCAGTAGTCCTAAATGGACGTGAGAGTTGGACCATAAAGAAAGCTGAGCACTGAATAACTGGTGCTTTTGAACTTTTTGGTGTTGGAGAAGGCTCTTGAGAGTCCCTTGAACTGCAAGGAGATCCAACCAGTCCATCCTAAAGGAGATCAGTCCTGAATATTCTTTGGAAGAACTGATGCTGAAGCTGAAATTCCAATACTTTGTCCACCTGATATGAAGAACAGACTTATTTGAAAACACCCTGATGCTGGAAAAGATTGAAGGTGGGAGGATTAGGGGACATTGGAGGATGAGATGGTTAGATGGCATCACTGACTCAGTGGACGAGTTTGGTTAAATTCTGAGAGTTGGTGATGGACAGGGAGGCCTCGTGTGCTATGGTCCATGAAGTTGCAATAAATTGGACGCGACTGATCAAGTGAACTGACTTACTGACTGATGTAATTTTTAGGAGAGACAAGAAGGCCTTCTTCAATGAACAGTGCTTAATAATAGAAGAAAACAACATAAGTGGAAAGACTAGTTATTTCTTCAGGAAAGTTGGAAACAATCAAGAAAATATAAAAATGGTAGAGACCTAGTATACCTTGAGGAGATCAAGATAAGTTGGAAAGAATGCACAAAAGAACTGAACAAAAAAGATCTTTAGAACCGGCTTACTATGATGGGTGGTTAGTCACCCAGAGCCAGACATTGTGAACTGCAAAGTCAAGTGGACCTTAAGAAGTACTGCTGTTAATAAAGCTAGTGGATGGGATGAAATTTCAGCAGAACTATTTGAATCATTAAAGGAGGATGTCATCAGGATTTTGCATTCATTATGTCAACAAATCTGGAAGACCCAGCAGTGGCCACAGAACTGGAAAAGTGAATCCTCATCCCAGTCCCAAGAAGGATAGTACCAAAGAATATGCTAACCATCGGACAGTTGCACTCATCTTCCATGTCTAAAAGTCATGCCTAAAATCTTGCATGCTAGGCTTCAGCATTATGTGAACAAAGAACTTCCAGAAGTCTAAGTGAGAAAAGGAAGAGGAACTAGAAATCAAATTGCCAACATTCGTGGGATTATAGAGAAAGAAAGGGAATTTCAGAAAAACATCTCTTTTTCAGTGACTATGCTAAAGCCTTTGACTGTGTGGATCATGAAAAACTCTGCAAAACTCTTAGAGAGATGGGAATACCAGCCCATATTACTGTTTCCTGAGAAACCTGTATGTGGGTCAAGAAACAAAAGCTAGAATCTTGTATGTGACAAATGACTGGTTCAAGGTCAAGAAAGGAGGACAACAGGGCTATCTGATGTCACCCTGTTTGTTTAAACTATAAGCTGAGCATATCATGAGAAATGCCAGGCTGAACGAGTTACAAGCTGGAATTAAGATAGGTGAGAGAAACATCAACAACCTCAGATATGCGGATGATGCCACTCTAATAGCAGAAAAGGAAAAGGAAATAAAGAGCCTCTTGCTGAGGGTGAAGGAGGAGAGTGAAAGAGCCAGGTAAAGACTAAATATTAAAAAACAAAAACAAAAATCTAAGATCATGGCATCCGGCCCCATCACTGCATGGCAAACTGAAGAGGCAAATGAAATGGTGACAGATTTCCTCTTCTTGGGCTCTAAAATCACCACAGACAGTGACTGTAGCCATGAAATCAGAAGACTATTGCTTCTTGGCAGGAAAGAGATGACAAAACTCGACAGTGTGTTGAAAAGCAGAGACATTACTCTGCCAACAAAGGTCCGTATAATCAAGACTATGTTCTTCCCAGTGGTCACACACAGTTGTGAAAGTTGAACCATAAAAAAGACAGAATGCCAAAGAATTGAAGCCTTCAAACAGTGGTGCTAAAGAAGGCTCCTGAAAGCCCCTTGGAGAGCAAGGAGATCAAACCAGTCAATTTTAAGGGAGATCAACCATGAATAATCATTGGAAGTACTGATGCTGAATCTGAAACTCCAGTATTTTGGTCACCTGATGCCAACAGACAGCTCATAGGAAAAGCCCTTGATGCTGGAAAAGATTGAGGGCAGAAGAAGAGGAAGAGGGCATCAGAGGCTGAGATGTCTGGATGACATCACTGATGCAGTGAACATGAACTTGGGCAAATTCCGGGAGATGGTGAGGAACAGGGAGGTCTGACATGCTGCAGTCCATGGCATCACAAAGAATCAGACATGACTGGGTGACTGAAAAACAACAACAATGTAATTTTTAGATATATAACACATTGTTTTGTTTTGTGGTGTGTTTGTGTGTGTGTTAATGGCTCAACTTGCTTATGCTTTATTTTCTTAAATTTCTGGAGCACTACTGATGACCATGTGTAACATAAAGAGAAAACTCCACGTATATAGAACTACCTAAGACTGACTGGCTTTTCTTTTTAATTTTTTTTAGTTGAAGGATACTTGCTTTACAGAATTTTACTGTTTTATGTCAAACCTCAACATGAATCAGTCATATGTATACACATACCCCCTTCCTTTTGAAACCCCCTCCCATCTCCCTCCCCATCCCACCCCTCCAGGTGGATACAGAGCTGCTGTTTGATTTCCTGATCCATACAGCAAATTCCCGTTGGCTATCTATTTACATATGGTAATATAAGTTTCCATGTTACTCTTTCCATACATCTCACCCTCTCCTCCCATCTCCCCATGTCCATAAGTCTATTCTCTATGTCTGTTTCTCCATTGTCACCCTATAAATAAACTCTTCAGTACCATTTTTCTAGATTCCATATGTATATGTGTTAGAATACAGTATTTATCTTTCTCTTTCTGACTCACTTCACTCTGTATGATAGGTTCTAGGTTCATCCACCTCATTAGAACTGGCTCAAATGCTTTCCTTTTTATGGCTGAGTAATACTCCACTGTGAATGGCTTTTCTTTATGATTCCTTTCATTCATTCCTTTTCCCTTTCCCCTTATCCCCCAAAAGTATATTTATTTCTAATGAGGTGTTTACTTCTTTACAAAAGGGTCTAAGAGTGAACTGGCCTACATTGGCTACAAAAGTTTGTTGACCCAAGCACATCATACATGTGTGTCAGGGGGCTGAGGGGTGGGGGTAGGGTGCCCTTCTGTAGTCTGTTACTTCCTACACTTTGAACTTCAAAATGTAATGACAGAGTAGTGTGTGTGGAGTGTGTGCAGATGTGTGCTCACTAGTTACTAATTCTATGATTTGCACTTTGCTTCATCTTGATCTTCAAAGTTTTCTTTTGCTCCTTCAGTTAATAAGGGAATATATGTATTTTTATAAAACTGACTGTACTTCACTAAAAATAAAAATCTCATCTACAGAAAAGATAAATATAAATCAAAGATTTGTTCACCCTGGAAAGGAATTCACTAAAGGTTTCTTTCCTTCAGTATATTTCAAATACAAAATTTATACCAATGTACTTAACTCATTACATCAGGAATACATAAAAGTATATTTAAACTATATACTATGTACTTAGGATATTTAACAGTCCAGGAAGCAACGAGAGAAAGAAAAAAAATTGTTTAATGAGTACATGTCATAGTTTATTTGGCTCTATATTAGAGGTCCCTAACCTTTTTGGCACCAAGGACTGGTTTCATGAAAGACAAATTTCCAAGGCATTAGTGATGGGGAGCTTCTACTGAATCTTTACTTGCTAGTCGGCTGCTCCCCTCCTACTATGCAGTCCAGTTCTTAACAGGTAGTAGACTGGTACTGGTGTGCAGCCTAGAGGGGTGGAGGACCCCTCTTCTATATGATTCATCTGAGATCTTAGTAATGCTATTGAATGCTTATATTCTTGCTGACGAATATTGGTCACTTGTTCACTCATTTATTCAGCCAGTCATTTAAAAAAAAAAAAAAATGAGTTTCTACTAAAACAAATCTCTGTGGATGTTGACTGTGGCCATGAAATTAAAAGACACTTGCTCCTTGGAAGAAAAGCTATGACAAACCTAGGCAGCATATTAAAAAGCAGAGATATCACTTTATGAACAAAGGCCCATAGAGTCAAAGCTATGGTTTCTTCAAAAGTCATGTACAGATGTGAGAGTTGGACCATAAAGAGGGCTGAAGAATTGATGCGTTCGAACTGCAGTGCTGGAGAAGACTCTTGAGAGTCCCTTGGACTGCAAGGAGATCAAACCAGTCAATCCTAAAGGAAATCAGTCCTGAATATTCATTGGAAGAACTGATGCTAAAGCTGAAACCCCATTACTTTGGCCACTTGATGAGAAGAGCCAACTCATTCTAAAAAAACCTTGATGCTGGGAAGGATTGAAAGGAGAAAGTGAAGGGGATGACAGAGTATGTGATGGCTGGATGACATTATCAACTCAAAGGACATGAGTTTGAGCAAACTCTGAGAGATACTAAGGAACAGGGAAGCTTGGTATGCTGTAGTCCATGGGGTCGCAAAGAGTCGGACATGACTGAGCAACTGAACAGCAACTATAACTTAGTTGATTTTTAAATGTATTACAGTTCAAGTAAGAGACACTGGCAATAAAAAGAGTTCTTTTCATAGGCAATAACAGCAAAGGAGCAGAGCACATACAGACACTGTAACAGAATAAAACATTGTTGGACATTGCTAGTAATCAGCATTATGGCCTCTCAACCAATCAAGAAGTTGAGCTTTCAACATCACTCATTATCAGATAAATGCAAATCAAAACCTCAATGAGATACCATTATACACCAGTCAGGATGGCTGCTATCCAAAAGTCTACAAGCAATAAATGATGGAGAGGGTGTGGAGAAAAGGGAACCCTCTTACACTGTTGGTGGGAATGCAAACTAGTACAACCACTATGGAGAACAGTGTGGAGATTCCTTTAAAAACTGGAAATAAAACTGCCATAGGACCCAGCAATCCCACTCCTGGGCATACACACTGAGGAAACCAGATCTGAAAGAGACATGTGTACCCCAATGTTCATCACAGCACTGTTTATAATAGCCAGGACATGGAAGCAACCTAGATGCCCATCAGCAGAGGAATGGAGCTGTGGTACATATACACAATGGAATATTACTGAGCCATTAAAAAGAATTCATTTGAATCAGTTCTAATGAGGTGGATGAAACTGGAGCCCATTATACAGAGTGAAGTAAGCCAGAAAGAAAAACACTGATACAGTATACTAATGCATATATATGAAATTGAGAAAGATGGTAACAATAACCCTATATGTAAGACAGAAAAAGAGACACAGAGGTATAGAACATATTTTTGGACTCTATGGGAGAAGGCGAGGGTGGGATGTTCTGAGAGAACAGCATCAAAACATGGATATTATCAAGAAACAGATCACCAGCCCAGGCTGGATGCATGAGACAATTGCTCAGGGCTGGTGCACTAGGATGACCCAGAGGGATGGGATGGGGAGGGAGGTGGGAGGGGGGTTCAGGATGGGGAACACATGTAAATCCATGGCTGATTCACGTCAATGTATGGCAAAAACCACTACAATATTCTAAAGTAATTAGCCTCCAACTAATAAAAATAATTTGGGGAAAAAAATCACTGTAAAAAAAAAAGTTGAGCTTTGTTCTATTCATTTACAATCCTTGTTAAGGTGTTATCACATCTAGGCTTTAGCGTATCTTTGAAATTCTACTTTTACCTCAGAGTGTTTTTTGAGGACTAATCAGACCAATATATGTAGATCACTTAACGTCTCAATAACCATTAACTTCCTATTGTATAATTATCATTACTATTTTATCATTACGAGTACTATGATTATTTGTCTTGTCTTGAATAATTTAGATGTTTCTCTCTTTCTTTGGCAGGTGAGAATCGGCCTTCTTACTCTCAGTCATTAGTCTTCCCAGCCCAGTGGTCAGCATTTTCAGTTAGGTAATTCTTCATGCTATAAGTGGAGCTATTTATCGAAACTTAGCAAATTTCTTCCTCATGTACAAGAAAAAGTCGTCCTGGAATATTCTCTGCCCATTGAAATGTGCACTCAGGCGGTGACACGGAAATCAGTACAGTGGAGTTAATGATCTGGTTCCGTTAACAATTGCTCATTTGGGTGGTAAGTGACCTGAGATGAAGAGAAAATGTAATTTTGCCTGCCAATACAGTGAAAAATGGTGACCATTACAGTTCTTTAGAGATTATAATCAATGATACTTTTTATTGGCTCAATTGAACTACATTGTAGCCAATTAAATACCTGTTTAGATGATGTGAGGTAAAAATGAAAGAGTCTAGAGTCTTTCGTGGTTGGCACAAAATTAGCTCCTGTGCAATAGCTTTAGCCTTAATGCCTTTTAATGTCAAGAGGTCACCTTGTTCACCTGGCAAATCAACCTGTTCTTTAACCAAGGAATTTTGATCTCCACGTTAAAAACAAAAACTGTTTTAAAGTTTTTATATCTTTAAAGAGGAAAATGGTTATCTTTCCACCTATTTGTAAATTAAGTTTTCATTGTTGCTTTCTTAAATGTGTGTGAATATTTATTTTATATGGAAATTGCCAACTTAAGTGAGATTTGCTTTTAACTGACTGTACTATGGACAACTTATTGAGAACTTTAAAGCCACCATACCCTTTTATTATTCAGAAAGCCATGCTATTGAACATTCATGCAATGTTTAGTATAATATTATTGTTTGGATCCAGTTATGCAGAAGTATGATTTCCTTTCATAAGAATCATTATAGCACGAAAGTGTGACTATATAGAATAAAACTTTTGGTTTAAGTTTCCCAAATATTTAGTATTGCCTGATATTCACCATGTTTTCAAATCTAACTGCAAGTTTTGCTCCTAAAAAGAACGCACCCTGGAATTTTCTAAATTTAGTATGACCAATAATAGAAATGTTTTCTACACTTATTATCAGAACAGTTTCATAACATAAAAATAGACATAGTCACTAAATTATTCAGGTAGACCCGTTTCTTATCCTAAACATACTGAAAGAAATTGAAGTGAGAGAATTCTGTTTCTTCTATGCCTTTTTCCAAATTTTAAAATTTGTTTTTGTTTCAACCATCACTGAGCACTTAGTTTGTGACAGCCATTGTAATAAAAGCTAGATGCACAAAGATGAATAGGGCACAGAAATTTTCTTTTAAATTTTTACAGTCTTGTCTTTCCACATATAGATAAGCCAGTTTTACCTTTCAGTGACTTGATATTGCCAAAAGGGAGTGGGGGAATGTTATCTGGGCAGGAGGTGAATGGAGCCACTGCGATACCTGTAAAATGTCATCATTAACAGATATTCTATGGCTATTTAGTTCAGCAGAATTTATGCCTGCTTTGAAGGAAAGTAGCTGAATTCTTTTATCAAAAGAGCTGTTAGAACATTGACCAGCAGGACACTATTTAATTACAGACATAGTACTTTGTTATGGTCTAGGGAAGACTGAAAGAGGGTTGGAGTAAGGAGAAAAAAATAAAAACTTCTGTTTTATAAGGAGATTTGTAGTTCTAAAAAAGTTTTGTTTTGTTTTGTTTTTGCTTGTCTTAAACTGTAAGCACCAAGAAAAATATATGATGTTTTCTTTTTGTTTTTACAGTTTGGTTCATTTATTCAATTTTTTATTTTAAAAACTTTTTTTAACTTGCAAAATTGAGTCAAGAAGACATATAAAATATAAATCATAATCTATATTTTTAAAAAGCTGAAGCTAAAACTCTTCCCCCCAAAAGCTGCTAGAATCTAGAATTCTACCCCAAGAAAATGAATTCTTGTATCCACCAAAACACACATACAGAGGGTTTGTTGTACTTTCATTCACAACAGTCAAACTTTAGAAGCAATTTGAGTGTTCATGAACATTAAATGGGTAAATAGATAAGATGTTAAGTATTCTGCCGCTGCTGCTAAGTCGCTTCAGCTGTCTCTGACTCTATGCGACCCCATGGACTGCAGCCCACCAGGCTCCTCCGTCGATGGGATTTTCCAGGCAAGAGTACTGGAGTGGGGAGCCATTGCCTTCTCCGTAAGTATTCTAGGCAGAGGAAACAAGAAATATGATGTAATATAGTGCATTCAAGGTTCTAATTTTTTATGACTAGAATATAAGCATTAGGGAGAGATCAGAAAGTGAAGTATACTAGCTTAGCTAGAAAAATAGGAAAGATGAATAGAGAATCATTAAAAAAATATTAAGGAGTTTACACTTTTTACTAAGAAAGCCATTGGCAAGTTTTAAACAAGGAAGTAGTTTGATCAGATGAATGTGGAGTTTAGAAGGCGGATTCAAGTCAAGTATGGCAAAACCAAAACAATGTTGTAAAATAAAATTAATTAATTAATTAATTTTAAAAAATTAAAAACAAATAAATAAATAAAAAGAAGGAGGGTATGGCTGCATCAGTTCAGGGGCTCAGTCGTGTCCGACTCTTTGCGACCCCACGAATCGCAGCACGCCAGGTCTCCCTGTCCATGACCAACTCCCGGACTTTACTCAAACTCATGCCTATCGAGTCAGTTATGCCATCCAGCCATCTCATCCTCTGATGCCCTGTTCTTCTGCCTCAATCTTTCCCAGCATCCGGGACTTTTCCAATGAGTCAGCTGTTATATCAGATAACCAAAATACTGAAGCTTCATCTTTAGCATCAGTCCTCCAATGAGTATTCAGGGTTTATTTCCCTTAAGATTGACTGGTTTGATTTCCTTGCTCTCCAAAGGGCTTTTAAGAGTCTTCTCCAGCACCACAGTTCAAAGGCATCAGTTCTTTGGCGTTCTTCCTTCTTTATGGTCCAGTTCTCACAACCGTACATTATCACTGGGAAGACCATAGCCTTGACTATACAGACCTTTGTTGGCAGACTAATGTCTCTGCTTTTCTACTCACTGTCTAGGTTTGCCACTGCTTTCTTGCCAAGAAGCAATCGTCTTCTGATTTCACAGCTGCAGTCACCATCCACAGTGGTTTTAGAGCCCAAGAGGAGGAAATCTGTCACTACTTCCACCTTTTTCCCTTTTATTTCCCATGAAAATCACTGCAGATTGTAACTGCAGTCATGAAATTAAAAGACGCTTTCTGTTTGGGAGAAAAGCTATGACAAGCCTAGACAGCACATTAAAAAGCAGAAACATTAATTTGCTAGAAGGTTCATCTGGTCAAAGCTATGGCTTTTCCAGTACTCATGTTTGGATTTGAGAGCTGGACCATAAAGAAAGCTGAGAGCTGAAGAATTGGTGAACTGTGGTGAATTTTGAACTGTGGTGTTGGAGAAGACTCTTGAGAGTCTCTTGGACTGCAAGGAGATCAAACCAGTCAGTCCTAAAAGAAATCAGTCCTGACTATTCATTGGAAGGACTGATGCTGAAGCTCCAGTACTTTGGCCACCTGGTGCAAATAACTGGCTTATTGGAAAAGACCCTGATGCTGGGAAAGATTGAAGGCAGGAGGAGAAGGGGATGACAGAGGATGAGATGATTGAATGGCATCACTGACTCAATGGGCATGTGTTTGAGCAAGCTCCAGGAGTTGGTGATGGACAGGGAAGCCTGGTGTGCTGCAGTCCATGGGGGTCACAGATAATTGGACACAACTGAGTGACTGAACTGAACTGAATGAGATCAGATGCCATGATCCTATGTTTTTTAATATTTAGTTTTAAGCCAGCTCTTTCACTCTTCTCCTTCACTCCATCAAGATGTTCTTAATTTCCTCTTCACTTTCTGCCATTAGAGTGGTATCATCCACATATCTGAGGTTGTTGATGTTTCTCCTCCCTGTCTTGATTCCAGCTTGTAACTCATCCAGCCTAGCATTTCTCATGATGTGCTCTCTGTATAGGTTAAATTAAAAAGGGTGACAGCAGACAGGCCTGCAATATTCCTTTCTTGATCTTGAACCAATCAGTTGTTCCATACAGGTCCTAACTGTTGCTTCTTGGCTTGAATAGAGGTTTCTCAGGAGACATGTAAGATGGTCTGGTATTCCCATCTCTTTAACAGCTTTCCACAGTTTGCCATGTTCCAGACAGTCAAAGGCTTTAATGTAGTTGATGAAACAGTGGTAGATGTTTTTCTGGAACTCTCTTCCTTTCTCTATGATACAGCAAATAGTGGCAACTTGATTTCTAGTTCTTCTTCCCTTTCTAAACCCAGCTTGGACATATGGAAGTTCTTGGTTCACATAAGGCTGAAGTATAGCAAACAAGATTTTAAGCATGACCTTACTAGCATGGGGGATGAGTGCAACTGTCCAATGGTTAGCACATTCTTTAGTACTACGCTTGCTGACAGTATCATTTCCAGATAGTAGGCAAATTATCTGGACTTCGGTGCTCTTCTGATTCTCGTCTGACAATGTAAGAAAAGTGTCAAAGTTGAAGTCAGTTCATAGTTGAACTGACCACATATGAACATTGAACACAAATGACCTCTTTAATTTAATCATTGTGACAGGGAGCAAAGAGTTGGGTAAAAGCATACATATCCTTTAGTATTTTGGATAGCAGAATCTATGACTTCATACAAAAGAGATATGATTTTTTAGTATGAGGTTCTGAAGAGAAGATGAATTGTATTAGAAGCTCTGGTAACAGCAACTCAGACTATGTGATGAATAATACACTACACATTGTATCAAAGAGGAGCCAAAAAGTATGCATAAAACACCATGTTTCTTTCATTCTTTCAATAAATTTTTAAGTGACTACTATATGACAGACAATGTTTAGTGCTACTGAGAGTGACTTTTCTTGTAGAGTTTATGATCTAATGGGGAATAGAGAGAAGAACACAGACAAGAATATCATGGTCACAAGTACTGTGTGGGGGGAAGTTGATAATAATACAGTACATCGAAGTAGACCACCAAACCTGGGTTTGCAGGGCAGTTATCCTTAGTAATATAGTTCATATGTGTATGCTTGGGGAATGAGTAAGATTTTGTTAAACAAAGGCTGGGAAAACATACTTCTAAGAGGAGGCAACAATGTAAGTTCATATCCAGAAAATCATGTTTTCAAGTGATCTTCCCAAAGATCTCAGAATTTTTAAAAAATGGAATGAAGAACATAGCACAAATAATGGAGTGAAGAACATAAATTTTGTGGTGTAGATACAAGTTTTACAGTAGAATAAAAAGTAAAATTAATGGCCTGATTTTTAAGAATTCTAAGAGTGGCCACGTAGGGAATTGTTTTTAGAGTCAGAGAAATTCCAAAGAATAGAGAATCCTGTTGATGAGGACAAGATATTCAATACTAACAAGTAACATAGGGAAAGCTATTTTTTTTTTCTATCTCAGAGAGAAGTCTTCAGAGTGGAAAGGGATGAATAAACCCCCTTTAAGCAAGAAAAAGAAACACATAATGGGGAGAAAATACATTATAGGGACTTCTGTATTTAATAAATGTATCCAAATCTCCTGGCCCATTCCACATTCTTGTCAGTGCTAAGATTCAACAGAGCAAGAGTTACAGCGTGTATGGCTGCTCATTAAAAAATAACCTTCGGCTAGTAAGATACTCTATTCAGCAAAATTAATCAGACTGCCCTTGACAATGATGACATATTTCTGTCTTTTGGTACATTAACTAGGATTCCTGGCAAAGATATAGGGGCCAAGGAGATCATAGTGGGTAGCGGGAGAGGGATTTACAGAACTTGAACCTTTCTTTGAGAAGACACAGACATTTTAAATATTTTTCATTGATCAAACATTGACAATTTTACAGTTTAGCAGAGCAAATAGATCTGTGACTACAATTCATGAAGTCAATTTAATATATTTTTGAAACTTTCCAGGTAACAGTACAGCATAATGGTTGTGCATGCAATATCTGAACCAGAATGTTCAGATTCAAAATCCTCCAGTTTCTGTGTGACCTTGGATGAGTCTCTCAGCATACAGTGAATCAGCTTCCTCAACTGGAAAAAAGTGAAGTTGATGGGGATAATTTTCAAGAACCATGAAAAGTCTGAGATTTTACTCTACTTGCAAGATAAAAGTTGAAGTACTGCATTTTCATAGGTACTGGCAGAAGACATGAAACTCTTAAATCAGAGACAAAGGATTCCATTATTCATAGCACAGAAGACAGTATGAACTTCAAGTTCCCATAGGTTTTCCTTGGGCCTTGAATAACTTAAGGGCAGTGTGAAAATGGGTCCAGATAAAGTCTACGTACACAGACGTTTAAGTCATAACCGATGAAATCTAAGCTTAGGAACCCTCTCAGTTTTACAAAGGATTTGCTAGGAAAACTGAGCAAGCATTGCTTAAATGTAGACAGTATATTATTCTGGACAGCAAACAAATCTACCCTCCGCCTGTGAAGGAGATATTATCTCTATCTTCAAAGGTTACTTTCTGTACTAACATGTACTGGGAGATTTTGGAGACATCTTTTAACAAATGATTTTCTATATCAATTCCATTTTGATGAAAGAATAAATTCTGTATAATTTCAGTTTTCTTAATTATATTAAGAAGTTTTATGCACACACACAAAGATTATCTGGAATAAAAATTGTCACTAGACAAGCTGGAATGTGAGAGAATCAGGGTGACCTATCTCCCACAATATGTATGTATGCATACATACATACATATTGTGCTCATGCTAAGTCGGTTCAAGTCGGTTCAATCACATCCAACTCTGTGCAACCCCATGTACTGTAGCCGGCCAGGCTCCACTGTCCACGGAATTTTCCAGGCACGAATACTGGAGTGGGTTGGAATGTCCTTCTCCAGAAGATCTTCCTGATCCATGGACTGAACTACTGTCTCACGTCTCCTTCATGGGCAAGCAGGTTCTTGAGCACTAGCCATCACCTGGGAAGTCTACATACGCATATATATATATATATTTATATTTATATTTGTTGTTGGTGTTTAGTCCCTCAGTCGTGTCTGACTCTTTTGCGACCCCACGGACTGAAACCCACCAGGCTCTGTCCATGGGATTTCCCATGCAAGAATACTGGAGTGAGTGGCCATTTCCTTCTCCAGGGCATCTTCCCAACCCAGGGATCAAACCACTGCTTGATTCTGCATTGGCAGGTAATTTCTTTACCATTGAGCCATTGCAGAAGGCCATATACATCCTTTAGTTTTATTGAAAGCATTAACAGGTATAGAGCATCAAAAACAGTGGCTGACAGAGACAGTTGAATGTAAAAAAAAACAAACAAAAAAAACTCTTATTTTGACAACCCACAATTGGTTGGCACAAACTTGACAACCCAGGTTTGTCTAGATATTACTTTGAGACACTAGGAAAGGCAGAGCACTCTCAAATATTCCCCAGACAGCACTTGTTATAAGATATACAGACATACTTCAGATACATTGTGCGTTCAGATCCAGAAAATCGTAGTAAAGCAAGTAACACTAACTTTTTGGTTTCTCAGTACATATAAAAATTATATTTACACTATAATTTAATCTACTAAGTGTGCCATAACACTATGTCTAAAAGAGAAATGTACATTCCTTAAAATTTAGAAAAAAAAAATCTTTATTGGTCAAAAATGCTAACCATCATCTGAGCCTCCCGCGGGCCATAGGTTATGCTGGGAGAGTGTCTTGTCTTGTTGTTGATGGCTGCTGATCAGTGTGGTGGTTGTTGAAGATTAGGGTAACTATTGCAATTTCTTAAACTAAGGTTTGCCACAGATTGACTTTTCCTTTCATGGACAGTTCATGGACAAATAGCACCAATGCTGTTTGAGAGCATTTTATCCACAGTAGAAGAACTTCTTTCAAAATTATATTCAATCCTCTCAAACTCTGCCACTGCTATACCAACTAAGTTTAAGTAATACTCTAAGTTTCTTCTTGGCATTTCAATAGACTTTGCCGTGTCTTCATCAAGAGTAGATTCCATCTCAAGAAACCACTTTCTTTGCTAATCCATAAAAAGCAACACCACATCTGTTAAAATTTTGTGGTGAGGTTGCAGCAATTCAGTTACATCTTCAGTTCAGTTCAGTTCAGTCCCTCAGTGGTGTCCAACTATTTGTGACCCCATGGAGTGCAACATGCCAGACTTACTTATCCATCACCAACACCTGGAGCTTACACAAACCCATGTCTATTAAGTCTTTGATGCCATCCAACCATCTCAGCCTCTGTCGTCCCCTTCTCCTTTGGCCTTCAATATTTCCCAGCATCAGCATCTTTTCCAATAAGCCAGCTCTTTGCACCAGGTGGCTGAAGTATTGGAGTGTCAGCTTCATCATCAGTCCTCCAATGAGTATTCAGGACTGATTTCCTTTAAGGTTGACTGGTTGAATCTCCTTGGAGTCCAAGGGACTCTCAAGAGTCTTCTCCAACACCACAGTTCAAAAGCATCAATTCTTCAGGCCTCAGCTTTCTTTATAGTCAAATTCTCACATCAAGATATAACTACTGGAAACACCATAGATTTGACTAGATTGACTTTTGTTGGCAAAGTAATGTTTCTGCTTTTAGTATCTAGGTTGGTCAGAGCTTGTCTTCCAAGGAGCAAGCGTCTTTTAATTTCTTGGGTGCAATCACCATCTGCCGTGATTTTGGCGTCCCAAAAAATAAAGTTTCTCACTGTTTCCATTGTTTCCTCAACAATGTGCTATAAAATGATGGGGCTGGATGCCATGATCTTTGTTTTTTGAATGTTGAGTTTTAAGCCAGCTTTTTCACTCTCCTCTTTCACTTTCATCAAGAGGCTATTCAGTTCCTCTTCACTTTCTGCCATAAGTGTGGTGTCATCTGCATATCCGAGGTTATTTAAGCTTCTCTCGGCACCTTTTTTTTAAAAATTTTTATTTTATATTGGAGCACAGTTGATTAACAATGTTGATTCTATCTGTGCTTCATCCAGCCCAGCAATTATCATGATGCACTCCACATATAAGTTAAATAAGCAGGGTGACAATATGCAGCCTTGATGTACTCTTTTCCTGATTAGGAACCCGTCTGTTGTTCCATGTCCAGTTCTAACTGTTGCTACTTGGCTGCATACAGATTTCTCAGGAGGCAGGTAAGGTGGTCTGGCATTCCCATCACAGTCAAAGATTTTGGCATAGTCAGTAAAGCAGAAGTAGTTGTTTTTCTGGACTCTCTCGCTTTTTCAATGATCCAATGGATGTTGGCAATTTGACCTCTGGCTCCTCTGCCTTTTCTAAATCCAGCTTGAACATCTGGAAGTTCATGGTCATTGTACTGTTGAAACCTGGCTTGGAGAATTTTGACATTACTTTACTAGCATGTGAGATGAATGTAATTGTGTGGTAGTTTGAACATTCTTTCACATTGCCTTTCTTTGGGATTGGAATAAAAACTGACCTTTTCTACTCCTGTGGTCACTGCTGAGTTCTCCAAATTTGCTGACATATTGAGGGCAGCACTTTCACAGTATCATCTTTTAGGATTGGAAATAGCTTAACTGGAATTCCATCACCTCCACTAGCTTTGTTCATGGTGATGCTTCCTAAGGCCCACTTGACCTCACATTGCAGGATGTCTGGCTCTTGATGAGTGATCACACCATCGTGGTTATCTGGATCATTCAGATCATTTTTGTATAGCTCTTCTGTGTATTCTTGTATTCTTGTGTATTCTTCTTAATATCTTCTGCTTCTGTTAGAGCCATACCATTTCTGTCCTTTATTGTGCCCATCTTAGCAAGAAATTTTCTTTTGGTATCTCTCATTTTCTTGAAAAGATGTTTAGTCTTTCCTATTTTATTGTTTCCCTCTATTTCTTTGCATTGATCTCTGAAGAGGACTTTCTTATCCCTCCTTGCTATTCTTTGGAACCCTGCATTCAAATGCATGTCTTTCCTTTTCTTCTTTGCCTTTAGCTTCTCTTCTTTCTTCAGCTATTTGTAAGCCCTCATCAGACAACCATTTTGCCTTTTTGCATTTCTTTTTCTTGGGGATTGTCTTGATCACTGCCTTCTGTACAATGACATGAACCTCCATTCATAGTTCTTCGGGCACTGTGTCTATCAGATCTAATCCCTTGAATCTATTCATCACTTCCACTGTATAATCACAAGGGATTTGATTTAGGTCATACCTGAATGGTGCAGTGGTTTTCCCTACTTTCTTCAATTTATGTGTGGATTTGGCAATAAGGAGTTGATGATCTGAGCCAAGTTAGCTCCTGGTCTTGTTTTTGATGACTTTAGAGAGCTTCTCTATCTTTGGCTGCAAAGAATATAATCAATCTGATTCCGATACTGATCGTCTGGTGATGTCCATGTGCAGAGTCCTCTCTAGTGTTGTTGGAAGAGAGTGTTTGCTATGACCAGTGTATTCTCTTGGCAAGACTCTTTTAAGCCTTTGCCTTGCTTCATTTTGTACTCCAAGGCCAAATTTTCTGTTACTCTAGGTATCTCTTGCCTTCCCATGGTTGAATTCCAGTCCCCTATAATGAAAAGGACATCTTTTGGGGGTGTTAGTTCTAGAAAAACTTGTAGTTCTTCATAGAACCATTCAACTTAAGCTTCTTCAGCATTGCTGATTGGGTCATAGACTGGGATTACTGTGATATTGAATGGTTTTCCTTGGAAATGAACAGAGATCATTCTGTCGTTTTGAGATTGCATCCAAGTACTGCATTTTGGACTCTTTTCTTGACTATAAGTACAACTCCATTTCTTCTAAGGAATTCTTGTCCACATTAGTACACATAATGGACATCTGAGTTAAATTCACCCATTCAGTCCGTTTTAATTCATCAGTTCCTAAAATGTCGATGTTCACTCTTGCCATCTCCTATTTGACCACTTCCAATTTACTTTGATTCAAGGACCTAACATTCCACATTCCTATGCAATATTATTCTTTACAACATCAGACTTTACTTACATCACCAGCCACCACCATAACTGGGTTTTGTTTTGTTTTGTTTTGTTTTGTTTTGCTTTGGCTCCATCTCTTCATTCTTTCTGAAGTTATTTGTCCACTGTTCTCCAGTAGCATTTTGGGCACCTGCCAATCTGATGAGTTCATCTTTCAGTATCCTATCTTTTTGCCTTTTTGTCCTCTTCATGGAGTTCTCGAGGCAAGAATATTGAAGTGGTTTGTCATTCCCTTTTCCAGTGGACCACATTTTATTAGAACCCTCCACCATGACCTGTCCGTTTTGGGTAGCCCCACATGGCATGGCTCATAGTTTCATTGAGTTAGACTGTGGTCCATGTGATCAGTTTGATTAGTTTTCTGTGATTGTGGTTTTCATTCTGTCTGCCCTCTGATGGCTAACAATAAGAGGCTTATGGAAGCTTTGATGGGAGAGACTGACTGAGGGGGGACCTGGATCTTGTTCTGATGGGCGGGGCCATGCTCGGTAAATCTTTAAGCTAATTGTAGTTCTCTTTCTATCTCTACCACATCAGCAGTTACATCCTCCACTAAAATTTTAACCCCCTCACAAAGTCACCCAGGAAGGTTAGGATCAACTTTCTTCCAAAGTCTTGTTAATGTTGATATTTTGATATATTCCCATGATAATGAATATTCTTAATGTCATCTAGATTGGTAAATCCTTTCCAGAAAGTTTTTAATTTGCTCCTATTTATCCAAAGGAGGAATCACTACCTATGGCAGTGCCAGCCTTATGAAATGCATTTTTTAAATAATAAGACTTGAAAGTTAAAATGGCTTCTTGATCCATGGGCTACAGAATGGGTGTTGTGTTAGCCAGCATGAAAACAACATGAATCTTATTTTATATTTCTATTAGTGCTCTTGGGTGGCCAGGCGCACTTTCTGTGAGCAGAAATATAGAAATCTTTCTTTTTCTGTGGAGTTGGTCTTAGTAGTGGGCTTAAAATATTCAGTAAATCATATAAATAGATATGCTGTCATCCAGGCTTTGTCATCTCATTTACAGATCACAGGCAGAGCAGAGTTAGAATAATTTTTAAAAGCACTAGGATTTTGGAATGGTAAATAATAATTGGCTTGAACTTGAAGCTGCTAGCTATGGTAGCAACTGTTAGCCTGTTATTAAAGATTTGAACCTGGGCATTGACTTCTCCTCTCTGAATGTCTTACATGGCATCTTCTTCCAAGACAAGGTTGTCTTGTCTACATCAAAAATTTGTTGTTTAGTGAAGTCACCTTCATTAATTAACTTGGATAGATATTCTTGAAAACTTGCTGCAACTCTCTATCAGCACTTGTTGTTTGCCTTGAACTTTTATTTTATGGAGATGGCTTCTTTCCTTAAATCTTACGAACCAACCTTTCTTAGCTTGGAATTTTTCTTCTACAGCTTCCTCATCTATCTCAGCCTTCATAGAATTGAACAGTTTGGGGTTTGTTCTGGATTAGTCTTCAGCTTAAGGGAATGTTGTGTCTGGCTTTGAAAAGTTGTTGCTGAACCATGAGAGACACCAGGATTCTTGGCCTTTGCAGAAGAAGAATTCAATCTGGGGCCAGAGATGAGGCTTGACTGCTCAGAGCTTTTGTGTAATAAAGTTTTAGTAAAGTATAAAGAGTTAGAGAAAGTGTCTGCATAGACGTCAGAGGGGGCAGAAAGAGTGCCCCCTCACTAGTGTTAGCAATGGAGTTGTATACTTTTAATTAGTTATTGCAGTGAATCAAAAGAATGTCTGGAGGTTTTAGAGACCTTACTAGACCCACTCCCATAATTTACATTTTAAGATAACAGGAGGTTTTTCCTGAGACTGTCCTCAAGCAGGATGTATTATTGCTATATAATCCTAAGGAGTGTAGAGGGGAAAACAAGTTTGTTCTTTCCTCCTCCTTGAGAATTCCAGATCCCTCTCTCCTTGGGGACCCCCAGACTTCTTATCAACCTGCCTAGGAATTGACTCTCTCAGTTTAATATCCTATGCAAACCACTAGGCTGTTTCACTTATCATCTGTTTACTCACTGGAGTAGCATTTTTAATTTCCTTCAAGAACATTTTCTCTTCATTCGCAAATTGGCTGTTTGGTGCGAGAGCCCTAGCTTTCATTCTATAACAGCTTTTGACAAGCCTTCCTTACTAAGCTTAACCATTTCTAGCTTTTGATTTAAAGTGGAAGACATGTATTTTTCCTTTCACTAGAGCACATAGAAGACTTTGTAAGGTTATTAATTGACCTAAAGTCAATAGTGCTGTGTCTTGGGGAATAGGGAAGCCCATGGAAAGGGAAAGATACACAGAAACAACCAGTTGTGGAGCAATCGGAACACATACAACATTCATCAGTTAAGTTCATAGTCATATGGGTGTGGTTTGCAGAGCCCAGAAAGAGTTGTAGTAGTAACATCAAAGATCACCATAATAAATTTAAAAATAATGAAAAGGTTAGAAAGATTTTGAGAATTGCCAAGATGTGACCAGATACTAGTTGAGCAAATGTTCTTGGAAAAGTGACACCAACAGACTTGCACAGCACAGGACTGCCACAAATATGAAAGGTTGTTGCTGAACGATAAGATGCCAGGATTCTTGGTCTCCAGAGGAGACGAATTCAATCCAGGGCCAGAGACGAGGCTGGACCGCTCAGAGCTTTTGTGTAATAAAGTTTTATTAAAGTATAAAGGAGATAGAGAAAGCTTATGAAATAGGCATCAGAAGGGGGAAAAAGAGTACCCCCCTCCTAGTCTTTAGCTGTAAGCTATATAGTCACTCACAGTCTGTTAATGAAAAGAAAGAAATGTCTTAGAATTTAGAATGGCACCAGATAATTCATCCCTGGCCATAAAACGATTGACTTGAATCTTGTAGAAGGGCAGATTACCAACAAATAGTTTCATTTACATAGATTAGGGGAACAATACCTGAGTAAGTAGGTTGGGCCATTTGGCAGAATTTACAGAGTCTGGGGTAAATTAACATAGCTTTATGATAAACATTTCCATTAAAAAATGTATCGGTTAACTCAAGGTTTGAGAATAGTTAACTTCAGATGAAACCCGGTGTCATGGCAACACAGCATTTTAAGAGAAACCTCCTTTTAAATTTGTATAGAGAAGAAAAAAAATATCGCTGGTTTGTTTCCTCCTGCCGCTTAAGAGAGATAGAAATGTCTGGCACTTGCAGCCTCTTTCCTCCATTTGGAGACCCCTGGCCTTCCTGCCTGTTACCCTCTCAAATATTTAATTTGTAAAACAAACAAACAAAAAATCTCAAGTCTACAAAGGGCAGTAAAGTGAAAATAAAATGAAGCATGCCTGTATGATATTCTTCCTAGAACACAACTTCTTTGATTTCTTCTGCTCAGAAATGGCTTCCTTAAGAGAATCTCTGAAATTGGCCTTGAATATACAATTGTAGCCCACCAGGTTCCTCTGTCCATGGGATTCTCCAGGCAAGAATACTGGAGTGGGTTGCCATTTCCCTCTCCAGGAGATCTTCCCAACCAAGGATAGTACCAGGGTCTCTTGCATGCACACAGATTCTTTACCAACTGAGCCACCAGGGAAGCCCCAAACTGTTCTTTTTCTCATATTCTAGGTGATGAAGCTGAATCACAGGGAAAATAAAAGACTTTTCCTTGGTCATACCACTGCTGATGTTAATAGTGGTGTTGTGAAGTTTATCCATTATGCAGTTATTCCATTTTCTTTTGTTCCCTTTCTATAATGTACTCTTTTGAAGAAAGTCACAATGCACATTCCACACTTAGTGAGTATGAAGTTATATTTCTACCTCCTTAAGGGTGGGTTATTTATACAGACTATTTGAGTTTTTTTATTTGGAAGAATTATCTATTCTCCCTCATTTATTTATTTGATCATTTATACTAGTATGTGTATGATCCCATGGCTATCTATTATATATATATATATATATATATATATATAGTAAACCCAATACTACTTCATTATCTTACTTACATCATTATCAGATTTGGTCATTGGGAACTCTTTCAACTGACTCCCATATCAGTGTTACTTTCGCATACCCGCATCATTGTAGAATATTTTAAAGCACTTTTTTTGTTTTTTGTTTTTTTTACTTCATAGGACTCAGGATACTCCACTCATCGCAAACACCTATTCCCCAGTCATTTTTCCAAGAAGTCCTTATTTTCTTTGTTGTAGAATGGCATGAGAAAACACGATATAAGTGTTAGTTGTGCTTGTTGCGGGTGTCATTCTTTCTAGACTCTCTTAGCTGATAGAACAAGGAGACATTGTGACTATATTAACCCGTGTGTGTGTGTGTGTGTGTGTGTGTGTGTGTGTGTGTGTATCTAAATATTTATAAACCCAACCATTTCTACCCATATTGTGTTAAATATGAATTAATACTGATGTCTTTAATGATAATAGATTGCCACAATGGTGATTCTAGCTTCTCTTGCTTTTAAGTAACTTCCCATTCTATCAATAAGAAACCTAGCTTCTACCACCTGCCATAAATTTACTTAATAGTAAAACTCAAGGACACACATATAGTGGTTTCAGAATCATGAGCTTAAACTCCATGGAAACAACTTTATCAACTAGAGGACAATGTTTGTGTACACTTCCTTTTGTCTTTAGTTTTACAGACTCCACATATTTTCAAAGTTCCTTAGGTTAGCAGTTTATTCCTGCACACCATTGATGAGTTTTTTCATATATTTTTTAAATGCTTAGATTTTTTTTTTTGTTTTTTGGTCACATTCTGCATTTTATTCTGGGAGACTCCCACCTCCTAAATGGTTTTCTAAAATTTGCATACATTAAAGTTATTCTTTGTGCTCTATGATTTCTAACAAATGTCTATTTTTGTATTAATAGATTACATGATCATTTAGAATAGTTTTACTATTCTAAAGAAATGCCACCCACATGATTCACCAATTTAGTTGCTCCATGATCCTGAATCACTGGCAACCAATCATCTACTTATACTCTCTATAGTTATGCCTTTTCTAGTATATCATATAGTTAGAATCATACAGTATGTAGCCTTTTAAGACTGGATTTTCTCTTATGTAACAATATATATTGATGATTTTTTCATGTCTCTTTTTTTTCATATCTCATTTGTGAATCTAGTTGAATATTTCATTCTTTGGATGTATTAGTTTGCTTATTCATTCACCTATTCAAGGACATCTCAATGACTCCTAGGTTTGTGATTATGAATAAAGGTGCTATAAATATTCAAATTCAAGTTTTTATGTGGAAATTATCTTTAAAATCAGTTGATTAAATGACAAAAAGCATGATTGCTGAATCATATGGTAATACTATACTTTGCATCCCTACCAGTATTTAGTATCACCATTATTTAGGGTCTTAGCTGTCAGGGAATGTTTGACGGGAGGATTTCTACGTGCTGTCTCTCATGAGTCTTTTGTCCCTCTTCAAGCGGAACAGCACGCTGCTCTCAGGGACTGAGGTCATTATGTGAAGCAGGCTTGGGTCTCTTTTAGTAAACATTCTCTTTAGGACAAAACTGCTTAGTCTCGTTCCCCTTTCTTGAGATATGGATTGTGTCCTGAACTTGTGACTAACATTACCCCTTGTTCCCTTGGTAACGGTTGCTGTACGTTTGGTTTTCTGATCTCTATCATTCCCGAAAGAACTTTCTTGTACCACAGCCTATATATACTCATAGGAAAATCATTAAAGCACCTTTGCTCCACCAGAGCTTAGGTCCCCGGGTCTTTTTTGTCTCTCTCTCTCTGTCTTTCTCTCTCTCCCTTTTCTCTTTCACTTTCTTATCGTCGACTCCATACCACAAGGTTCCGGTCCATTAAAGGACCCCAACAAATGGCGTCCGAACAGGGACCAATCATAGCTATAGCAATTATTTCTCTCACAATAATCAATCATATTTTATACAAGCCTATGTTCCACTTCCTTTTGTTGTAGCTATAGGAAATTTACAATTCAATAAGACTTTATATTCTGTAACTTGCATAAATTGTAAATTATATACTTGTCTTAACTCTTCTATTTCCTTAAAAAATGACTCCGTTTTGATTCTTCGATCTCAACATAATCTATGGTTACCAATAAATCTCCAATGGCCCTGGGAAGAAGGTCCCAAGGCTAGACTTGCTTCCCAGTTATTTACTAAATTGCTCTAATGATCTAAACAATTCATTGGATGGCTGATTTTTGACATTATAGGATTAATAGCTATTTGCACCATTGCTGTCATCACTAGCATTACTTTACAAACCTCAATTCAAACACATAATTTTATCCAAAACTGGACTAAAGATGCTCATACTATGTGGGCCACTCAGGCTCAAATAGATGAGGATATTCAAAAAGAAATACAGGAACTGAGAACAGCCATCAAATGGGTTGGAGATCAATGAACAGATGTACAGAAACAGATGATGCTAAAATATGATTGAAATTCTACTCAATTTCATGTTACCCCTGTTCATTTCTATAATAGTAGCTACAACTGGAAACAAATCAAGTTTCACTTTTAAAAAATCTATATGATAATGCCTTTCTGAATGTACAGTTATTACAAAAAAGAAATATGTGAAACCTTTTCTAATAATCTGCCCTCTTCCACTAGTATGGGAACTTTAGCTAAACAATTGGCTGATCAATTATCTGGGCTAGACCCACATAAATGGTTTCAAAGCCTTAATCATAGCATTGGGTCTAGAACTATAATTTTGGTGATTGTCTTAACAATTATATTTGTTGTCTACTGTTGCCTTCATGCAAAGATTGTCAAAACTGAATAAACTCTGACGGTCAGAACTCTTCTTACAAATATTATAAATAAATAAGGGGGAATTGTCAGGGAATGTTTGACGGGAGGATTCCTACGTGCTGTCTCTCATGAGTCCCTTGTCCCTCTTCAAGCGGAACAGCACGCTGCTCTCAGGGACTGAGGTCATTATGTGAGGCAGGATTGGGTCTCCTTTAGCAAACATTCTCTTTAGGACAAAACTGCTTAGTCTCGTTCCCCTTTCTTGAGATATGGATTGTGTCCTGACCTTGTGACTAACATTACCCCTTGTTCCCTTGGTAACGGTTGCTGTACGTTTGGTTTTCTGATATCTATCATTCCCGAAAGAACTTTCTTGTACCACAGCCTATATATATTCATAGGAAAATCATTAAAGCACCTTTGCTCCACCAGAGCTTAGGTCCCTGGGTCTTTTTTTGTCTCTCTCTCTCTCTCTTTCTCTCTTTCACTTTCTTATCGTCGACTCCGTACCACAAGGTTCCGGTCCATTAAAGGACCCCAACACTTAGCTATTTTTATTAATGTGTAGAGTTGTTACATTGTTGTTAGCTGCAATTTCCAATGACATTTGCTTCCCTGATAGCTCAGTTGGTGAAGAATCCACCTGTAATGCAGGAGACCTGAGTTCATGGGAAGATTCCCTGGAGAAGGGAAAGAATATGCACTCCAAAATTCTGGCCTGGAGTATCCAGGTACTATATAGTCCATGGGGTTGCAAAGAGTCGGATGTGATGGAGTGACTTTCACTTTCTTTTTCCAATGACAAATTGTATGGAACATTTTCTCACATTCTTTTTTATTATCCAAGTGTCTTTTTCAGTGAGGTATCCATTCAGATCTTTTGCACATTTTTAGAGTTTGAATTGAGTCCATTCAGTGAACTAAAAATAAGCAGGAAAAATGAAATACAACAAATCTAGAAAGGAAGCAATTGTCATAGACCCTTTGCAAAGGCAAAAGGGACTCCCATCCAAAATTTGTCTTGAATGCTAAGACTGATGATGCCAAATACACACTAAAAGTGTTTGTAAGGTTTATTACCTACAATAATTGAAGTATCTGGGGAGAACAAAGAACACCTCTCAAGTCAGTCCAAAAGGGCTGGAGAGAAAGGAACTGAGACTGGTTGTGATTGGGGGCAGAACCAGGGTTAGCATTTCTGCATGAGAGCAGGGGTTTGTTTGGTTAAATCCCTCACTGGCACCAAAGGAGAGTTCCCTAAGATTATGAGGCAAAACTTTCTTGCCCAGATGTGTGACACAAGAAGAAGAGAGAATGAAAAGGTTTAAAAGCTGTCAGCAGTTAAAAAACATCAAAAAATTTAGTCTGACTCCTCATTACAGAAGTAAGATTGTGTTTGCAAAGACATTATCTCCTAGGTAGAAAATCTAATCTTAAAATAATAATAATAATAAGAGTAACTATTAGAGCTAATAAGTAATTGAGTTTAATAAGAATGCAAGACATAAAAACAATATACAAAGGGAAAAAAAAAAAAGTGATAATAACATACTTGCCTTGTCCCTGACTTAAAGGGATAGTCTTTCACCATTAAGTAAGATGTTAGTTGAAGGTTTTCATATATCCTTATATTTTTAAGGATATTTTCTTCTCAGTTTGTTAAAAGCTGTCATTAGAAAAGGACACTGGATTTTGTCAGATCTTTCATTTTCATCTGTTGAGATGATCAAAGGATATTTCTATGTTTTTGGACTGTAATGTTATTAATAATATTGATTGATTTTATATAGTAAGCTAAACTTGCAACTTCAGGATAAACTTCCCTTGGCCATGATGCATTATTATTTTTTATACTGTTGGACTAAATTTGCTAAATATTTTAAAGAATTTTTGTATTTATGGTCAAAAGGAATATTGATCCATAGTTTTAATTTCTTGTAATATTTCTGTCTGATTCAGTTATCAAAATGACAATGGACTCATAGAGAGAGTTTTTGTACATAATACAAATATTTTTAAATTAGTTTTATATGGTGACACTATTTATTAACATAATGTACCTTTTTACAAATATCCATAAATATTTTAAATTAGGTTATCATGTAATCATATTACATATCTTTTAACAAGAACCAGTGAGTAGCTAGTTAATTTCATGGAGTCTAGTGAGTAGCTAGTTAATTTTATAGCAGACCATCAATGAATTAAGTACTAGTCATTATTTTTGGAAATTAACACATTTGACCAAGACAGGCGCTTTAAATTGAAGAAGGAGGTTTGATTGAAGCCAGTTCATCTTCTTTTCTAGTACGGTTAATACCTACTATAAATTTTTCTCTAAATTCTACTTTCAGTTCAGTCGCTCAGTCATGTCTGACTCTTTGCCACCCCATGAATCACAGCACGCCAGGCCTCCCTGTCCATCACCAACTCCTGGAGCTTACTCAAACTCATGCCAATCGAGTAGGTGATGCCATCCAGTCATCTCATCCTCTGTCGTCCCCTTCTCCTCCTGCCCCCAATCCCTCCCAGCATCAAGGTCTTTTCCAATGAGTCAACGATTCGCAGGAGGTGGCCAAAGTATTGGAGTTTCAGCTTCACCATCAGTCCTTCCAATGAACACCCAGGACTGATCTCTTTCAGGATGGACTGGTTGGATCTCCTTGCAGTCCAAGGGACTCTCAAGAGTCTTCTCCAACACCACAGTTCAAAAACATCAATTCTTCGGTGCTCAGCTTTCTTCACAGTCCAAATCTCACATTCATCATGACCACTGGAAAAACCATAGCCTTGACCAGATGGACCTTTGTTGGTAAAGTAATGTCTCTGCTTTTTAATATGCTATCTAGGTTGGTCATAACTTTCCTTCCAAGGAGTAAGCATCTTTTAATTTCATGGCTGCAATCACCATCTGCAATGATTTTGGAGCCCAAAAAAATAAAGTCTGACACTGTTTCCACTGTTTCCCCCATCTATTTGCCGTGAAGTGATGGAACCAGATGCCATGATCTTAGTTTTCTAAATGTTAAGCTTTAAGCCAACTTTTCCACTCTCCCCTTTCACTTTCATCAAGAGGCTTTTTAGTTTCTCTTCACTTTCTGCCATAAGGGTGGTGCCATCTGCATACCTGAGGTTATTGATATTTATAGTACTTGAGGTTATTGATATTTATAATATTTATATATAAATATTATATAATATTTATAATACTACTTTAGCTGCATCACAAAAATTTTGTATGCAGAATTTTCATTTTCATTCAGTTCAAAATGCATCCTACTTTCCTGTTTGATTTCTTCTCTGATTCATATGTTATTTAACGATATGTTAATTAGTTTCCAAATACTTAGGAATTGTCAAGATATCTTTCTCATATTCATTTATACTTTAATTTCCATGTAGTCAGAGAGCATATTCATTAAGACTTGAATTATTTTAAATTTATTGAGAATTGTTATGTGGCCCAGAAAAGGATCTATCATAGTAAGTGTATCATCTGCACTTGAAAATAATTTGTATTTTACTCTTGTTGGTGCTCAGTGTTCCTCATATCTTTCATGTCCTTACTGATTTTCTATCCACTTGTTCTATGAAATATTGAGAAAGAGATGTTGAAATTATGTATGTGTATGTTTCTCCTTGAATTTCTATCAGTTTTTGTCTCATGTGTTTTAAAATGCTGTTGTGAGATATATAAACATTTAGAATTATATGTCTTTTGATAATGGACTTCATTATTATGAAAATATTTTTATCACAAAATTTATTTTGCCTGTTATTGATATATATATTCCAGCATTTTTATTATTAAAATTAATATAACATTTTTTCTTTCCTTTTACTTAAAAAATTAACAAACTTTTTGTTAGCAGTTTTAGGTTTAAAATTGAACTACGTTGCTTTGCAACATCCCCAGGAATTTCTCAGTATAATGTAAAACCAACATCTGTAGGCAGAGGCAGGGAAAGGCCAAAGAAAAAGGTAGAGCACTCCAGATTGGTAAGTGGCAGGTTTAATAAGCAACAAAACCTACTCATGGGGCTTGTCTTGGGTGGCTACAAAACAAGTAGATTTCTATACCTACTGGCCAGAATCTTAAAAGTTCAAAGGCACACAAAAAGATGCTCAATATCACTCATTGTTCAGTTCAATTGCTCCGTTGTATCCGACTCTTTGCGACCCCATGAATCTCAGTACGCCAGGCCTCCCTGTCCATCACCAACTCCCGGAGTTTACCCAAATTCATGTCCAGCGAGTCAGTGATGCCATCCAGTCATCTCATCCTCTGTTGTCCCCTTCTCCTCCTGCCCCCAATCCCTCCAAGCATCAGGGTCTTTTCCAATGAGACAACTCTTTGCATGATGTGGCCAAAGTATTGGAGTTTCAGCTTCAGCATCAGTCCTTTCAATGAACACCCAGGACTGATCTCCTTTAGGATGGACTGGTTGGATCTCCTTGCAGTCCAAGGGACTCTCAAGAGTCTTCTCCAACACCACAGTTCAAAAGCATCAATTCTTTGGTACTCAGTTTTCTTCACAGTCCAACTCTCACATCCATACATGACCACTGGAAAAACCATAGCCTTGACTAGAAGGCCCTTTGATGGCAAAGTAATGCCTCTGCTTTTTAATATGCTATCTAGGTTGGTCATAACTTTCCTTCCAAGGAGTAAGTGTCTTTTAATTTCATGGCTGCAATCACCATCTGCAGTGATTTTGGAGCCCAAAAAAATAAAGTCTGACACTGTTTCCACTGTTTCCCCATCTATTTCCCATGAAGTGATGGGACCAGACGCCATCTGATGCTTTTATAACTAACACCCAAAAAAGACGTCCTTTTTATTATAGGAGACTGGAATGCAAAAGTAGGAAGTCAACAAAAACAGGCAAATTTGTCCTTGGAGTACCGAATGAAGCAGGGGAAAGGCTAATAGAGCTTTGCCAAGAGAACACACTGGTAAACACACATAGCAAACACCCTCTTCCAACAACACAAGAGAAGACTCTACACATGGACATCACCAGATGGTCAACACAGAAATCAGATTGATTATGTTCTTTCCAGCCAAAGATGGAGAAACTCTATACAGTCAGCAAAAACAAGACTGGGAGCTGACTGTGGCTCAGATCATGAACTCCTTATTGCCAAATTCAGACTTAAATTGAAGAAAGTAGGGAAAACCACTAGACCATTCAGATATGACCTAAATCAAATCCCTTATGATTATACAGTGGAAGTGAGAAATAGATTTAAGGGACTAGATCTGATAGACAGAATGCCTGATGAACTATGGACGGAGGTTCATAACATTGTACAGAAGACAGGGGTCAAGATCATCCCCATGGAAAAGAAATGCAAAAGAGCAAAATGGTTGTCTGAGGAAGACTTACAAATAGCTGTAAAATGAAGAGAAGCGAAAAACAAAGGAATAAAGAAAAGATATTCCCATTTGAATGCAGAGTTCCAAAGAATAGCCAGGAGAGATAAGAAAGCCTTCCTCAGCGATCAATGCAAAGAAATAGAGAAAACAACAGTATGGGAAAGACTAGAGATCTCTTCAAGAAAATTAGAGATAGCAAGGGAATATTTCATGCAAAGATGGGTTTGATAAAAGACAGAAATGGTATGGACCTAACAGAAGCAGAAGATATTAAGAAGAAGTGGCAAGAATACGCAGAAGAACTGTACAAAAAAGATATTCATGACCCAGATAATCATGATGGTGTGATCACTCACCTAGATCCAGACATCCTGATATGTGAAGTCAGGTGAGCCTTAGAAAGCATCAGTATGAAAAAAGCTAGTGGAGGTGATGGAATTCCAGATGAGCTATTTCAAATCCTGAAAGATGATGCTGTGAAAGTGCTGCACTCAATATGCCAGCAAATTTGGAAAACTCAACAGTGGCCACAGGACTAGAAAAGGTCAGTTTTCATTCCATTCCCAAAGAAAAGCAATCCCAAAGAATGCTCAAACTACCACACAATTGCACTTATCTCACATGCTAGTTAAGTAATGCTCAAAATTCTCCAAGCCAGGCTTCAGCAATACGTGAACCGTGAACTTCCAGATGTTCAAGCTGGTTTTGAAAAGACAGAGGAGCCAGAGATCAAATTGCCAACATCCACTGGATCATCAAGAAAGCAAGAGAGTTCCAGAAAAGCATCTATTTCTGCTTTATTGACCATAGTCAATATGACCAAAGCCTTCGACTGTGTGGATCACAATAAACTGGAAAATTCTGAAAGAGATGGGAATACCAGACCACCTGACCCACCTCTTGAGAAACCTGTGTGCAGGTCAGCAAGCAACACTTAGAACTGGACATGGAACAACAGACTGGTTCCAAATAGGAAAAGGAGTACGTCAAGGCTGTATATTGTCACCCTGCTTATTTAACTGATATGCAGAGTACATCACGAGAAATGCTGGGCTGGATGAAGCAGAAGCTGGAATCAAAATTGCCAGGAGAAATATCAGTACCCTCACATATGCAGATGACACCACCCTTATGGCAGAAAGTGAAGTGGAACTAAAAAGCCTCTTGATGAAAGTGAAAGAGGAGAGTGAAAAAGTTGGCTTAAAGCTCAACATTCAGAAACTAAGGTCATGACATCTGGTCCCATCACTCATTGTTAGGGAAATGCAAATCAAAACAACAATGAGATATCACCTCACATCAGAATGACCATCATCAAAAAGTCTACAAATAATAAATGCTGGAAAAGGTGTAGAGTAAACGGTGCCCTCCTACACTGTTGGTGGAATGTAAATCGGCGCAGCAACTATGGGGAACGGTATGGAGTTTCCTCTAAAAACTGAAATAGAGCTATCATATGATCCTGCAAGCCCACCCCTAGGCATTTATCTGGAGAAAGCCATAATTTGAAAATATTCCTGCACTCCAA
The DNA here is from genome assembly GCF_019320065.1 of Cervus canadensis. Lineage (NCBI taxonomy): Eukaryota > Metazoa > Chordata > Mammalia > Artiodactyla > Cervidae > Cervus > Cervus canadensis. The sequence continues at coordinate 11,088,952 of NC_057396.1, forward strand.
TATTCATTGCAGCACTATTTATTATACAATAACCAGGACATGCATGTCTACCCATGAGCATTTAGGTAGACAAATGAATAAAGAAGTTTGGATATATATACAATGAAATATTACTTAATCATAAAAGATAATGAAATAATGCAATTTGTAGCAATGTGGATAGGCCTATAGATTATTGTACTAAGTAAAGTGGGTCAGATGAAGAAAGACAAATATAATATGATATCACTTTTATGTGGAATATAAAACAAATGATTCAAATAAATTTATTTACAAAACAGAAATAGACCAATAGACACAAGAAGAAGATTATGGCTACCAAAAGGGAAAGGAAGAGAGGGATAAATTAGGAGGTTGGGATTAACATGTACACCCTATCATATATAAAATAGGCAAAGCAACCAGGTGCTGGGATGGAAGGACAGAGGTCCTGGAATCTCGGGGATTACAGAAGGCTCTGGGCAGCCTATTTCTGTCTCAGGAAGGAGTCAGTAGAGCCACTATTAGATTACAAAGAGAGGAGGAGGCCAGCCCTCAGCTTGCAGATTCCATCTCCACGACACCCCTGACTGTGAAAGTGACACAGTACCTGTCAACATAGGGCTTCTTACCTGCCTTCTTCCATGAGACAAGGCCTGTGATCCGAGCATTCATGCTGGGCCTCCTGAACCTGGGGGAAGCCCTAAGACACAGCATGCAACCACGAAGGGTTTGTGGGATTAATGAGTAGATTCACCACATCAGTGACCCTGCAACCAATACGTTCAAGTTGGGGAGCATCAGACAATGTTCTTGCTTCATTACTACATGAAACAAGCAGAAAAATAAACCCAGAACTACACACTCCAACCCATTAACCCTAGTTTCTTTCTGGCCATAAAATAATTATATATATATATAGCTGAATAACATTACTGTACACCTGTACATCTGAAGCTAGCACATTGTAAATCAACTATGCTTCTATCTAAAGAAATCTAAAAAAAAATTTTATATAGTGATTTTAAATGGGTTCAGTAATGTATCCAGTCAAAGAAACCTCAATATCACACTTTTGCTTCAAGACTGTATCCTTGGAACAGCTTCTGGGAGTGGGGAAACCCAGTAGAACACAATTCCAAGAACAGGAAAGAGTAGAGATCTTCCAATTACTTGGGTTCAGCTCAAAGATCAACCAGAGGTGATGCATTTTTGGTGACCTCTTCCAACCAACAGAAAGTACATCTTCTGCCTCTGCTACTTACACTCTCCTGTATTATTAACACCATGCCTTAGAGTGGGACATTTACTACAATTGGTGATTCATTATCAGTATCTTATCAACTAAAGCCCATAGTTAATTTTAGGGCCACATAGTGTTCAGTTCAGTTCAGTTCAGTCTCTCAGTCGTTTCTGACTCTCTGTGACCCCATGGACCCCAGGCTTCTCTCTCCATCAACAACTCCTGGAGTTTACTCAAACTCATGTCCATCAAGTCAGTGATGCCATCCAACCTTCTCACCCTCTGTCGTCCCCTTTTCCTCCCACCTTCAATCTTTCCCAGCATCAGGGTCTTTTCAAAAGATCATTTCTTCCCTTCAGGTGGCCAAAGTATTGGAGTTTCAGCTTCAGCATCAGTCCTTCCAATGAATATTCAAGACTGATTTCTTTAGGATGGAATGGTTTCATCTCCTTGTGACCCAAGGGACTCTCAAGAGTCTTCCTCAACACCACAGTTCAAAAGCATCAATTCTTCAGCACTCAGTTTTATTTATAGTCCAACTCTCACATTCATATGTGACTACTGGAAAAATCATAGCTTTGACTAGATGGACCTTTGGTGGCAAAGTAATGTCTCTGCTTTTTAATATGGTGTCTGGGTTTTTCATAGCTTTTCTTCTAAGGAGCAAGTATCTTTTCATTTCAGTGCTGCAGTCACCATCTGCAGTGATTTTAGAGCCCCCCAAAATAAAATTTGTCGTGGTTTCCATTGTTTTCTCATCTATTTGCCATAAAATGATGGGACCGGATGCCATGATCTTAGTTTTCTGAATGTTGAATTTTAAGCCAATTTTTTCACTCTCCTCTTTCACTTTCATCAAGAGGCTCTTCAGTTCCTCTTCACTTTCTGCCATAGTGTGGTGTCATCTGCATATCTGAGGTCATTGATGTTTCTCCCAGCAATCTTGATTCTACCTTGTGCATACTCCAACTGAGCATTTCACATGCTGTACTCTGCATACAAGTTAAATAAGCAGGGTGACAATATGCAGCCTTGATGTGTTCCTTTCCAATGTGGAACTAGTCTGTTGTTCCATGTCCAGTTCTAACTTGGACATACAAGTTGCATACAGGTTTCACAGGAGACAGGTAAGGTACGTCCCATCTCTTTCAGAATTTTCCACAGTTTATGATCTACAAAGTCAAAAGTTTTAGTGGTTTGGTTTAGTCGCTAAGTCGTGTCTGACTCTTGAGACCCGATGGACTATACCCTGCCAGTCACCTCTGTCCATGGGATTCTCTAGGCAAGAATACTGGAGTGGATTGTCATTTCCTTCCCCAGGGGATCTTCCCGACCTAGGTATTGAACACAGTTCTCCTGCATTGCAGGTCAAAGGCTTTACCATAGTCAATAAAGCAGAAGCAGATGTTTTTCTGAAACTCTCTTGCTTTTACTATGATCCAAAATTATGTATATTAGAATTCAACACTCTTTTAGTTGAACAGTTTTATGGACTTTGGTAAATTTATAATGTCTTCTGTATACCACTACAGACATACAAGTCACTTTTTGCCATAATACTCTTTGTTTCATGTATTCATACTTCCTTCTTTATTCTTTTACTTTCAACCAATTTAAGTTTCCATTTGACATGTTTTTCTGGTAGGAAACATAGTTGAATCTTTTCCTTTTAAAATTCACTTGGCATTTTATACCTTTGTATTTAAGAGCTTAACATGGGTCTTTTTTCACCTTTCTTTCTAGCAGACATGCTCACTTAATTCATTATTTGAGCTTAATGAATATATAATATAATAATAACTGTTATAATAACTATTATAATTTCCTTACCAATTAAATCTATCATCTGTGTTATTATTGTATAAGTTGTCATTGATTGACTTTTTTCCCCTCATGATAGGTTTTTTTTTTCACTTATTTTCATGGTTAGTAATTTTTTAATTGGAAATGAGACTGTGAATGTTACTTTGCTAAGTGCTGAACATTTTTGTAATTACATTTTTTAGACATAGTTAAATTACCTGGAAACATTTTGAGTTTCTTAGATCTTGCTTTTAAACTTTGTTTAAAAGGTTAAATCTGTGTTTAGTCTAGGACCAATTTTTTTTTACTATTGAGGCAAAAATTATTTTACATATCTCACCTGAGTCCTGTGAATTATGAGACTTTTTCACTCCCATTAGTAAAAACAAAGCTAGCCCAGTTTTAAATGCTTTCTCAACATGAGTGCACCAATCAGTTCTCAAATATCTCTGGGCAATTCTCCCTTTGAGCTGATTTCTCTTTGGTTCCCTGCTTTGAGTACTCCAAGCACTTTGACCACTTTGGTTTCTTCTCAACTGGAGGAGACTACTGGCTTCTACCTTAGTTTCTGCTCCTGGTACTATGGCTTGGAAACTCTCCAAGGTGTCATTGGGCAATTAAGAAGTCTTACTCATTACTTTCTCATTTCTTGGGACCACTGTTCTTTATTGTTCCATTCCTAATATCTTTATATTTGTTGTTTTATGTATTTTACTTGGACTTTTTGATGATATAAGTGGGAGTCTATTTGGGCACTATTGCTCCAAAATCACTGCACATGGTGATTGCAGCCATGAAATTAAAAGACGTTTACTCCTTGGAAGGAAAGTTATTATCAAACTAGATAGCATATTAAAAAGCAGAGACATTACTTTGCCAACAAAGGTCCGTCTAGTCAAGGCTATGGTTTTTTCCAGTGGTCATGTATGGATGTGAGAGCTGGACTGTGAAGAAAGCTGAGCACCAAAGAATTGATGTTTTTGAACTGTGGTGTTGGAGAAGACTCTTGAGAGTCCCTTGGACTGCAAGGAGATCCAACCAGTCCATCCTAAAGGAGATCAGTCCTGGGTGTTCATTAGAAGGACTGATGCTGAAGCTGAAACTCCAATACTTTGGCCACCTCATGCGAAGAGCTGACTCATTGGAATAGACACTGATGCTGAGAGGAATTGGGGGCAAGAGAAGAAGGGGACAACAGAAGATGAGATGGTTGGATGGCATCACCGACTCAATGGGCATGAGTTTGAGTAAGCTCTGAGAGTTGGTGATGGACAGCGTGGCCTGGCGTGCTGCGATTCATGGGGTTGCAGAGTCGGATATGGTTGAACGACTGAACTGAACTGAACTCCATCTTGGCTGGGAATAGAAGCTATAAATATTTGAGTGTGTGTGTGTGTGTGTGTGTGTGTTTTCACTTTGTATAACAAAATGCTTCATTATTTTGATATCTGCATAACTCTGAAATTAATGTTTTTCCAATGACTAAAGCATGTTTCAAAATCATGCATAGGTAAAATATCCATTCAAATGATAAGACAGATTGATTTTTATGCAGCAGAGTACAAAATATTAATTGATTTGGTTTCAGATTCCACATTCAAATAAAAATATCCAAAATTATCTGACAAGAGTATTAAAGTGTTTCTTCCCCAACTACATATACATGAGTGACTAGATTTTCTTTGCATACCTTAATTGAAACAGTGTACAGCAATGGATGAATTGATGAAAGTGTAGAATATTATTACAAGAGTGTAAAATACTGTACTTCTTACTGTTTTTGTTTTGGAAAAAAAACAGTTTATTTTCACTTCAATTATGTTATTTGGTTAACATTAAGGAGTTTAGATTTATCTTAAATATATTAGTAAAAATATTTGATTTTTAGAGTTTGTTAGTTTTAGTCTTTTAAAATGGAGAATATAAAAAGATATTTCTAAAGTAAACAAAGCTCTTTGTTTCTTAAAAAGAAAATTTTAAGATTCTTCTTTAAATAAGAAGATTTTAAGATTTAAAATTTTAAATTCTTAAAAAGAAATTTTAAGAATAGAAAGAGTCTTGAGATCTCAAAATTTGAGAACCATTAATACTTTTTCCTAAGGCTGTTAAAAGAGAAGCAGGAAGCTAGTGCTCTTGGGCTAGTTCCTCCTGAGAATCAGTTAGGACACTATTTCCTGCTGCTCAGATGGTAAATGATTCACCTGCCAATGAAGGAGACCTGGGTTCTCTCTTTGGATCAAGAAGATCCCATTGTGAATGCAATGCCTACTCAATCCAGTATTCTTGCTTGAAAAATTCCATGGACACAGGAACCTGGCAGGCTACAGTACCTGGGGTCACAAAGAATCAGACACCACTAAACAACTTTCACTTTTACTTCATGTTTAGAATGGGCTGGGGAATCTAGTCATAGAGTTAATCATTCAACTATCTATAGGCTAAGAAAGGCACAATTTAGTAATATGACTTATAAAAATAAGTCTAGCCAACTACATTATTTGTTACCTTTGCATTGTAGTACATTTTGAGTCCAAGCATTTGGAAATCTTACACGATTATTCTGTGTTTCCTAAGGATGCGATCTATGGACAGAGGTCCGTGACATTGAACGGGAGGCAATGATCAAGACTCCCAAGAAAAAGAAAATGCAAAAAGGTAAAATAGTTGCCTGAGGAAACATTACAAATACCTGAGAAAGAAGAGAAGCTAAAGACAAAGGAGAAAAGGAAAGATATACGCATTTGAATTCAGAGTTCCAAAGAATAGCAAGGAGAGATAAGAAAGCCTTCCTCAGTGCTTAATGCAAAGAAATAGAGGAAAACAATAGAATGGGAAGGACTAGCGATCTCTCCAAGAAAATTAGAGATACCAAGGGAACATGTCATGCAAAGATGGGGACAATAAAGGATAGAAATGGTATGGACCTAAAAGAAGCAGAATATATTAAGAAGAGGTGGCAAGAGCACAAAGAAGAACTATAGAAAAAATATCATCATGACCCAGATAATCACGATGGTGTGATCACGCACCTAGATCCAGACATCCTGTAATATGAAGTCGAGTGGGCATTAGGAAGCATCATTATGAACAAAGCTAGTGGAGGTGATGGAATTCCAGTTGAGCTATTTCAAATCCTAAATGATGATGCTGTGAAAGTGCTGCACTCAATATACCAGCAAACATGGAAAATTCAGCAGTGGCCACAGGACTGTAAAAAGGTCAGTTTTCATTCCAATCCCAAAGAAAGGCAATGCCAAAGAATGTTCAAACTATTGCACAATTGTACTCATCTCACACGATAGAAAAGTAATACTCAAAATCCTCCAAACCAGGCTTCAACAGTACGTGAACTGTGAATTTCCAGATGTTCAAGCTGAATTTACAAAAGGCAGAGGAACCAGAGATCAAACTGCCAACATGCATTGGGTCATCAAAAAAGCAAGAGAGTTTCAGAAAAACTTCTACTTCTGCTTTATTGACTATGCCAAAGCCTTTGACTGTGTGGATCACAACAAACTCTAGAAAATTCTGAAAGAGATGGGAATACCAGACCACCTGACCTGCCTCCTGAGAAATCTGTATGCAGGTCAAGAAGCAACAGTTAGAATTTGATGTGGAACAACACACTCTAGACCCAAATTGGTTAAGGCTTATATTGTCACCCTGCTTATTTCACTAATATGCACAGTACATCATGAGAAATGCTAGGCTATTTGAAGCACAAACTGGAATCAAGATTGTCGGGAGAGATATCAATAACCTCAGATATCCAGATGACACCATCCTTATGGCAGCAAGTGAAGAAGAACTAAAGAGCCTCTAGATGAAAGTGAAAGAGAAGAGTGAAAAAGCTGGCTTAAAACTCAACATTTAGAAAACTAAGATCATGGCATCTGGTCCCATCACTTCATGGCAAATAAATGGGGAAACAATGGAAACAGTGAGAGACTTTATTTGGGGGGCTCCAAAATCACTGCAGATGCTGACTGCAGTCATGAAATTAAAAGACACTTGCTCTTGGAAGAAAAGTTATGACCAACCTAGACAGCATATTAAAAAGCAAAGACATTACTTTGCCACCAAAGCTCCATCTAGTTAAAGCTATGATTTTTCCTGTAGTCATGTATGGATAGGAGAGTTGGACCATAAAGAAAGCTGAGCACCAAAGAACTGATGCTTTTGAACTGTGGTGTTGGAGAAAACTCTTGAGAGCCCCTTTGGACTGCATAGAGATCAAACCAGTCCATCCTAAAGGAAATCAGTCCTGAATATTCATTGGAAAGATTAATGTTGAAGCTGAAACTGCAATACTTTGGCCACCTGGTGCAAAGAACTGACTCTTTGAAAAAGAACCAATGCTGGGAAAGACTGAAGGCTGGAGGAGAAGTGGAGGACAGAGGATGGAATGGTTGGATGGCATAACTGAATCAATGGACATGAGTTTGAGCAAGCTTCAGGAGTTGGTGATGGACAGGGAAGACTGGTGTGCTGCACTTCATGGGGTCACAAAGAGTGGGACAAGACTGAGCGACTGAACTGAAGGATTAGAAAAACTAACAATGTTCAGGAGATGAAAATTTCTTGAAATATTGAATATGTTCACATTCGCTTCCGCTTTACCTTTGTTCACCATAAATTAAACTATCACATACAGAAATAGTCTCAGAACTCCATTCCATAGATTCAGGAAGTATTTACTTAGTATCATTTATGGTTGCAGAAATGCACAGGAGTGTTCCTGATTGCAAGGCATTCAAAATCTCAAAAACTTTCAGAAAATGACATAAAAGTAGCAAAATTGTACTATGCATGCTATTATGGTATAGAACAGCAGGATGGTTTAAAATGTACATTATTCATAAAAATATGTCTGTAATAAGCTCCTGTTTGAAGCACAGTCTTTGGATACAACTACTATAACAAGATATTCTCTCTTTCTATGACTTTAAAGAGTTACACACAAAGAGAATATTGAAAATTGCTCTATTGGGAGTTGACCTCTTTTAGTTTTTAAGAAAGGTAAAAATCTAGGAAACATTCCCATAGTTCCAATTTAAATATTGCTCTCTTTTTGAAAATGTTTCCTAAAATGATTTATTCCAAGTCAACAATGATTTCTGAAATATTTAAGGAAAATAAAACAATTGTTTAGAAAGCAAAATGTTAGCTTTACTTTAGACCATAGCACAACTCAGAATATTTATTCTATTGATTAGCTAATCAGAAAGAAAAGCAAGTGTACCTGTCAACACAGTTAAGACTGTGAACTTTGCATTTTATTGTTTTGTCAGTTTCCCTGGATGTAAAATAGGAAGAAAGTCACTGTACTTTCAGAGCTTTCTTTAGCTCAAACAAATGATTTATCCCTTACCTCCTTAGGAAATAGCATACATCAGGTAATTCCAATGAGGAACTTAATTATATATATATACATATATATGTATATATATATATATATATATATATATAAAGAATATTTACTTTTACTTTTTCCTCTCTTCTCCTTGAAGATTTATGATGTGTTCCATCAGAGCCTCTGATGTGAGTGGCATTCAACTTTTGTAAAACTTTTATTTGTATATATTAGTGGCATGAGAAAAAGGCTTTTAAAATTATTAAATATTTTTATATGAATTGGCACTAGACATGTGTGTGATTTTAATGATTGTTTAGTTTGGGTGCTGAAGTTATCACACTTTAATATCAGTTGAGAAACTAATACCATTCTTTAATATTGATTGAATGTTTTCAGTGGTCTATATTTTATACATATAACCAAGTCACTGTCACTTCATAGCTTTGTTCTAAAATGACAGTCTATATACACAGTCTCATGAAATACTACCTATACATTTACTAATCTTGTTCTAGTATAACGCCTCAGCGGTAAAGAATCCACCTGCCAATGCAGGAGATGCAGGTTCAGTCCCTGGGTTGGGAAAAATCCCGCAGAGAAGGAAATGGCAACCCACTCCAGTATTCTTGCCCGGAAATTCCCATGGACAGAGGAGCCTGGTGAACTACAATCCATGAGGTCGCAAAGAGTCAGACACGACTTAGTGGCTAGACCACCACCACCACTATAATATTTTACATTTGTTTACTTCAATGTTAAAAAAAATCATGGAATGGTGGGTCCTGCAAATGAACAAAACTACACTTGAACTTTATTTTATATAAAGGTTTTAGCTCACATGAAAAGTGATTCTAAATTATGAAATGAGAAAAGTATGCTAGGCCTCTAATAAATAAGATAGGTGACCAAAATTTATAGGGGTGTCTGGTCTGTAATTTTTGATCATAGAACTATGAAATACTAAATCAGTGGGTTTTTAGATAGAATGCATTCCAAGTCTTGTGTTTCACAAATGAGATGAGTAAGAGTCAGAAGTAGGAGACTTATTCAGTAACATATAGGTAGTCTTTTGCAACTCTAGAAGCTGATTTCTATGCAAAATTTTGCTTCTTAGTAAATTATTTAGGAAAGTCAAATTAGAAAAATACTTATTTTGCTATATTGTACTGAAAATAATAATAGATATAGGCAGCATTTAGGGAAGTTTTCTTAAAACTGTTAATGAACATGGAGGCGGGGGGTGAAGTATAAAATTAGTCCTATGATCAAGGTAGTCTCATAGTCAGATGTTGCCCAAATTGAAAAGAAGTCATTGCTAAAGCCAAATTAATGTCATCACTTTAATATACTAAAATCAACCTTTTCTTCCTCATTGAGAAGGAACTTTAGTCAAAATTATTTAAATGATACATTGCATGCTGCCCTCAAGCACCTGATAATCATTTTTGAAAAGACAGAAGATTGAAAAAAGAAAGAACCAAATGCACCATGAATGAAAGATCGTCCTTAGAGTCACTGAATGGAAGTTACTTTCCATACCTATATTAAAAGTTGTCATTGAGACATTAATTCTATGATGAGGATTAGTTAATGGATTGGGAATAGAGTACTCCTTTTCACCAGAAGAAAGCTGAAGAACTCTCAAGGAAAACAACCATAGCAATTGGAGATGCCTTCAAGAAGCGTCAGTGCTCTCACATGATTTTGTGTCAAATATAATGTGTGTGCTTCCTAAGTCACTTCAGTCATGTCTGACTCTGTGAGACCCTATGAACTGTAGTCCGCCAGGCTCCTCTTTCCATGGGATTCTCCAGGCAAGAATACTGGAGTGAGTTGTCATTTCCTCCTCCGGAGGATCTTACCAAACCAGGTATTGAACTCATGTCTCTTAGATCACCTCCATTGGCAGGCAAGACCTTTACCACTAGTGCCACATGGGAATCCCCCAAATACCATGTGTAACCTGCCAGATGGCACTAGTGGGAAAGAACCTGCCTGCCAGTGCAGAGGTAAGTGATGCCTGTTTGACCCATGGGTGGGGAAGATCCCCTGGAGGAGGAAATGGCAAACCTCTCCAGTATTCTTGCCTGGAGAATCCCATGGGGAGAGGAGCCTGGAGGTCTATAATCCATAGGATCACACAAAGTCAGACACAACCGAAGCAACTTAGCACACACACACATGAACACATAACCTATCAACTCTCAAGCTGTTATCTCTTGCCCAAAAGTCTTCCCCAAAGGGTCAATTTAACTGTAGACTCAATCTTTGCAATTAGATATTTAACACTGCAAATTTGAAATGCCCCAACTGAACTCCTTATTTCATATCCTCCCACAAACTTATCATTATATTTCCCATCACAGTGAATGTCAACTCTGTTCTTTCAGTTTCTCCAGTAAATGTTATCAGAGTCATATTTGACTTTTCTCTTTTTCTTACATTCTACATCCAAATTATCAAAATAGTCTAACAATTCTTTTCAAGTTTACTGAAGTAGGCATCCTGCCTTTGCAATCACATTCTCTAATCTATTTCTTTTTTCAGCAGAAAAATAATACATTTGAAAATATTATTTAATCATGCCACTTCTCAAAAATCAACAAAGCCTTCCTATCTAACCAAAAATAAAATCCTTGTAATAGTTGGAGTGACCCAGCCTTCTTGCACCTTCATTGGCACAACACACAGGAGACCCAAGCCCCATACCTCTCTGAATCACTCTCCACCATTTTCTTTAGCATATGCATTTTTTGTTGCTGTTATTTGTTATTCCTTGTATATGGCATGAATATTCACATCTCAGTTTCTTTGTACTTGTTTGTTCTTGTACATGGATCGTCTGTGTTTCCTTGCTTTCTTGCATTCTCTGCTCATAAATCTTTTGATATTAGGGCCATGGTCTATATATATATATAAGACCATATGTATGTATATGTGTATATATGTGTATGTATATGTGTGTGTGTATATATATATATATATATAGTAGCAACAATAAGCACCTGACACTATCACCCTAACATAATTTTATTTTTTATATAATTTTCTATAATGTCTATTAGTCTTGCATTTCCAACTAGATTATAGCTCCATAAAGACATGAATATATCTTCTATACCACATAAAATAGAATGTTTTTTATATTTCTATTTCTAAGAGTGCCAAATAAGATACTAGACATTCACTTAAACCTTAATTTCGGGTGAGTCAAATAATTATAGTAATATATATTATATATATTACTATATATATATACTATAATATATATATATTAGATTGCATACTTATATATATTACTATATATTATATATATTACTATATATATATACTATTATATATATATTAGATTGCATACTTATATATATTACTATATATATTATATATATTACTATATATATATACTATAATATATATATATTAGATTGCATACTTAACAATAAATCTCTTCTTGAATCACAGCCTTATCATGGCCAAGGGGTTTGCATTACTCAATTGGGTTATCAGCTATTCTTTGCAGGGTCACCCATTATGTACATACTAAAATAATAATTTAGAAATCAGGAAGATTCCTTGGAGAAAGGAATGGCTACCTACATGAGCATTCTTGCCTGGAGGATTCTATGGACAGAAGAATCTAGTGAGCTAAAGTTCGTTTCCAGTCAGTTCAGTTTATTCCAGTCACTCAGTCATGTCCGACTCTTTGCGACCCACAGACTGCAGCACACCAGGCTTCCCTCTCCAGCAACAACACACGGAGCTTGCTCAAATTTATGTCCATCGAGGCAGTAGTGTCCCCAACTATCTCATCCTCATTCTCCCCTTCTCCTCCTGCTTTCAATCTTTCCCAGCATCAGGGTCTTTTCAAATGAGTGGTTCTTCTCAGCAAGTGGCCAAAATATTGGAGCTTCAGCATCAGCATCAGTCCTTCCAGTGAATATTCAGGCCTGATTTCCTTTAGGATTGACTGGTTAGATCTCCATGCAGTCTAGGGGACTCTCAAGAGTATTCTCCAAAACCATAGTTCAAAAGTATCAATTATTTGGCACTCACTTTACCGTCCAACTCTCGCATCCATACATGACTATGGGAAAAATCATATCTTTGACTAGATGGACCTTTGGTGGCAAAGAAATGTCTCTGTTTTTTAACATGTTTTCTAGGTTTGTCATAGCATTTCTTCCAAGGAGCAAGCGTCTTTTAATTGCATGCCTGCCTTCACCATCTACAGTGATTTTGGAGCCCAAGAAAATGAAATCTGTCACTGTTTGGATTGTTTCTTAATCTATTTGCCATGAAGTGATGGAATGGGATACCATGATCTTCATTTTTTGAATGTTGAGTTTTAAGCCAGCATTTTCACTCTCCTCTTTCACTTTCATCAAGAGACTCATTAGTTCCTCTTTGCTCTCTGCCACAATGGTGGTGTAATTTGCATATCTAAGATTATTGATATTTCTCCCGACAATCTTGATTCCACCTTGTGCTTCATAGAGCCCAGCATTTCGCATGACGCATTCCGCATACAAGTTATATAAGCAGGGTGACAATATACAGCTTTGACATACTCCTTTCCCAATTTTGAACCAGTCTACTGTTTCATGTCCAGTTCTAACTGTTGCTTGGTAACCTGCATACAGATTTCTCAGGAGGCAGGTAAGTTGGTCTGCTATTTCCATCTCTTGAAGAATTTTCCAGAGTTTGTTGTAATATACAGAGTCAGAGGCTTTGGCACAGTCAATAAAGCAGAAGTAGATATTTTTTAGAACTCCCTTGCTTTTTCTATGACCCAACGGATGCTGACAGTTCGATCTCTGGTTCCACTGCCTTTTGTAAATCCAGCTGTAACATCTGGAAGTTCACAACTCACATACTGTTGAAGCCTGGCTTAGAGAATTTTGAATGTTACTTTGCTATCATGTAAGATGAGTGCAATTGTGTGGTAGTTTGAACATTCTTTGGCATTGCCTTTCTTTGGTATTGGAATGAAAACTGACCTTTTCCAGTCCTGTGGCCACTGCTGAATTTTCCCAGATCTGCTGGTATATTGAATGCAGCACTTTCACAGCATCATCTTTTAGAATTTGAAATAGCTCAACTGGAATTCCATCACCTCCATCACTTTGTTTGTAGTGATGCTTCCTAAGTGCCATTTGACTTCCTATCCCAGGATGTCTGGATCTCGGTGGGTGATTACACCATCGTGATTATCTAGGTCATGAAGATCTTTTTTGTATAGTTCTGTGTGCTCTTGCCACCTCTTCCTAATATCTTCTGCTTCTGTTAGGTCCATACACTTTCTACCCTTTATTGTCCCCATCTTTGCATGAAATATTCCCTTGCTATCTCTAATTTTCTTGAAGAGATCTCTAGTCTTTCCCATTCTATAGTTTTCCTCTATTTCTTCGCATTGATCACTGAGGAAGTCTGTCTTATCGCTCTTTGCTATTCTTTGGAACTGTGCATTCAACTGGGTATATCTTTCCTTTTCCCCTTTGCTTTAGCTTCTCTTCTTTCCTCAGCTATTTGTGAGGCCTCCTCAGACAACCATTTTGCCTTTCTCATTTCTTTTTTTAGAGATGCTCTTGATCACTGCCTCTTGTACAATGTCATGAACCTCCATCAATAGTTCTTCAGGAGCTCTATCAGGTCTAATCCCTTGAAACTATTTGTCACTGCCACTGTACAATAATAAGGGATTTGATTTAGGCTATGTCTGAATGATCTAGTGATGTTCCCTACTTTCTTCAATTTAAGTCTGAATTTGGCAATAAGTAGTTCATGATCTGAGGCACAGTCTTCTCCCAGCCTTGTTTATACTGACTGTATAGAGCTTCTCCATTTTTGACTGCAAAAATATAATCAATCTGACTTTGGTACTGACCATTTGATGATGTCCATGCATAAAATCATCTCTTGTCTTGTTTGAAGACAGCGTTTGCTTTGACTAGTGTGTTTTCTTGGCAAAATTGTGTTAGCCTTCACCCTGCTTCATTTTGTACTCCAACGCCAAACTGACCTGTTACCTCAGGTATCTCTTGACTTCCAACTTTTGCATTCCAGTCCCTTATGTTGAAAAGGACATCTTTTGGGGTTCTAGAAAGTTTTAGAAAATCCTGAAGGTCTTCATAGAAGCATTCAACCTCAGCTTCTTCAGCATTACTGGTTGGGGCATAGACTTGGATTGCTGTGATATTGAATGGTTTGCCTTGAAAACGAACAGAGATCATTCTGTCATTTTTTGAGATTGCATCCAAGTACTGCATTTTGGACTCTTGTGTTGACTCTGAAGGCTACTCCATTTCTTCTAAGGGGTTCTTTCCCACAATTAAAGCCACCCATTCCAGTCCATTTTAGTTTACTGATTCCTAAAACGCCGATGCTCACTCTTGCCATCTCTTGTTTGACCATTTCCAATCAATAACCTCAGATATGCAGATGACACCACCCTTATGGCAGAAAGTGAAGAGGAACTAAAAAGCCTCTTGATGAAAGTGAAAGAGGAGAGTGAAAAAGTTGGCTTAAAACTCAACAGTCAGAAAACTAAGATCATGGCATCTGGTTCCATCACTTCATGGGAAATAGATGGGGAAACAGTAGAAACAGTGTCAGACTTTATTTTGGGGGGCTCCAAAATCACTGCAGATGGGCTGCAGCAATGAAATTAAAAAGATGCTTACTCCTTGAAGGAAAGTATGACCAAACTAGATAGCATATTAAATCAGAGGACACATTACTTTGCAAAAAAGTTTCATCTAGTCAAGGCTATGGGTTTTCCAGTGGTCATGTATGATTGAAGAAAGCTGAGTGCTGAAAAATTGATGCTTTTGAACTGTGGTGTTGGAGAAGACTCTTGAGAGTCCCTTGGACTGCAAGGAGATCCAACCAGTCCATCCTAAAGGAGATCAGTCCTGAGTGTTCATAAGAAGGACTGAAGCTGAAGCTGAAACTCCAATACTTTGGCCACCTCGTGCAAAGAGTTGACTCATTGGAAAAGACCCTGATGCTGGGAGGGTTTGGGGGCAGGAGGAGAAGGGGATGACAGAGGATGAGATGGCTGGATGGCATCACCTACTTGATGGACATGAGTTTGAGTAAGCTCCAGGAGTGATGGACAGGTAGGCCTGGCATGCTGTGATTCATGGGGTTGCAAAGAGTCGGACATGACTGAGAGACTGAACTGAACTGAATTTGCCTTGTGTCATGGACCTAACATTCCAGGTTCCTGTGTCGTATTCTTCTTACAGCATTGGACTTTACTTCCATTACCAGTTACATCCACAACTGGGCGTTGTTTTTGCTTTGGCTCTGTCTCCTCTTTCTTTCTTGAGTTATTTCTCCATTCTTCTCCAATAGCACATTGGGCACCTACTGCCCATTGAGGAGTTCATCTTTCAGTATCATATCTTTTTGCCTTTTCATACTGTTAGAGGGGTTCTCAAGATAGGAATACTGAAGTGGTTTGCCATTCCCTTCTCCAGTGGACCCCGTTTTGTCAGAACTCTCCACCTTGACCCTTCCATCTTGGGTGGCTCTACATGGCATGTCTCATAGTTTCATTGAGATAGACAAGGCTGTGGTCCATGTGATCAATTTGATTAATTTTCTGTGACTGTGGTTTTCATTCTGTCTGCCCGTTGATGGATAGGGATAAGAGGTTTATGAAAGCTTCCTGATGGGAAAAACTGACTGTGGGGGAAACTGGGTCTTATTCTGATGGGCAGGGTCATGTTCAGTAAATCTTTAACCCTAATTTCTGTTTACGGACAGGGCTGTGTTCCCTCCCTGTTGTTTGACCTGAAACCAAACTATGGTGGAGGCAATGAAGATAATGGCCACCTCCTTCAAAAGGTCCCATGCACAAACTGCCACACTCAGTGCCCCTGACCCTGCACTAGGCCATCACTGACCCACGCCTCTGCTGGAGACTCCTGGACACTCACAGGCAAGCCTTAGTCAGTCTCTTGTGGGGTCACTGCTCCTTTCTCCTGGGTCCTGATGTGTACAAGCTTTTGTTTGTGCCCTCCAAGAGTCTGTTTCTCCAGTCCTGTGCAAGTTCTATAATCAAATCCCACCAGCCTCCAATGTCAAATTCCCTGGGAGTTCTCAGTCCCTTTGCCAGATCCGCATGTTGGGAAATTTGTTGTGGGTCCTAGAACTTTCTTAACAATGTGAGAATATATTTGGTATAATTGTTTTGCAGTTTGTGGGTCATTTGCTCGGTGGCTCTATGGTGGGGTTAATGGTGGCCTCCTCCAAAACGGCTTATGCCACAGGCTGTGTGACCCAAGTATGCTGCACCCAGAGCCCCTGCCCCTGTGGCAGGCCACTGCTGACTCGTACCCTGCAGGAGACACCCAAACACTCAAAGGCATGTCTGGCTCAGTCTCTGTGGGGTATCTGGGTCATGCTGTGCACAAGGTTTTGTTTGAGCCCTCCGAGCATTTTTAGCAGGTATGAGGTTTGAGTCTAAATGCGATTTCACCCCTCCTACCATCTTGCTAGGTCTTCTCCTTTGCCCTTGTACATGGGGTATCTTTTTTGGTGGGGTCCAACATCCTCCTGTCGATGGTTGTTCAGCAGTGAGTTGTAATTTTGGAGTTCTCACAGCAGAAGATGAGCGCATGTCCTTCTACTCCATCATCTTGTGTGGGGTTGCAAAAAGTCAAATATGACTGAAAAACTAACACTTCATTTCACTCAGGTAATGAATTCACCTGCCAAAGAAGGAGACACAGGAGATGTGAGTTTGATCACTGTGTCAGGAATTTTTCCTGAAAGAGGAAATGGTTACTCACTCCAGTATTCTTGCCTGGAAAATCCCACGAACAGAGGATCGTGGTGGGTTACAGTTCATGGTGCCACAAAGAGTCAGGCATGACTTAGCAACTTAACACATACATACCCATACATTTTGAAAAACGTAATTTTCTTTATTTAATCTCTCAAGATCCCAATTTTATTATTGTCAAAAAGCCTTGTAAAAAATACCGAAGCTAAAATTAGTGAAATGAGGATTTGAACCACAATTTATTTGACTCCAAAGTCTAGGTTATAAACTACTATCAAAAGAGTGTGTTTCAAGTCTATGTTATTAAAGGAATACATATAGATTTTAGTATCAAAGGAAAGGAGGTATTACTATATATTCGAGATTAGGAATACAAAATTTTGATTGTATATGCTAAAGCCTTTGACTGTGTGGATCACAACAAACTGTGGAAAATTCTTAAAGAGTTAAGAGTACAAGACCACTTAACTGCCTCCTGAGAAAGCTCTATGCAGGTCAGAAGCAACAGTCGGAACCAGACATGAAACAACAGACTAGTTCAAAGTTGGAAAAGGAGTATGACAAGGATGTATATTGTCATCCTGCTGTTTATTTAATTTACATGCAGAGTACATCATGTGAAATGCCAGGCTGGTTGAAGCTCAAGCTGTAATCAAATTTGTCAGGAAACATGGCAACAACCTCAGATACGCAGATGATACCACTCTAATGGCAGAAAGTGAAGAGGAGCTAGAGGTGCTCATAATGAGGTGAAAGAGGAAAGTGAAAAACCTGGCCTGAAACTCAACATTAAACAAACTAAGATCGCGCCATCCAGTCCCAGTACTTCATAGCAAATAGAAGGGGAAAAACTGGAAGCAGTGACACATTTTATTTTCTTGAGTTCCAAAATCACTGTGGAAGGTGACTACAGCAAAGAAATTTTTAAAAATGCTTTCTTCTTGAAAGGAGAACTATGACAAACCTAGATATTAAAGGGTATATCACTTTGCCAACAAAAGCCTGTATAGTCAAAGCTCTGATTTTTCCATTAGTCATGTACAGATGTGAGCATTGGGCCATAAAGAAGGCTGTTGTTGCTCACTCATTAACTTGTGTCTCTATGACTCCATGAGCTTCAGCACACCAGGATTCCCTGTCCTTCACTGTCTCCTGGAGTTTGCTCAAACTCATGTCTATAGAGTTGATGATGCCACCCAACCATCTCATCCTCAATCACTCCCTTCTTCTCTTGTCCTCAACCTTTCCCAGCATTGGGGACTTTTCCAGTGAGTCAGCCCTTTACATCAGCTAGCCAATATAATGCTGTCCAAGGGATTCTCAATGGTATTCTCTAGCCCCACTGTCCTAAAGCATCAGTTCTTTGATGCTTAGCCTTCTCTAGGGTACAGCAAAAACTGATGTCTCTGCTTTTTATTACACTATCTAGATTTGTCAAAGCTATTCTTCCAAGGAGCAAGCACCTTTTAATTCCATGGCTGCAGCCACCCACCATCCACAGTGATTTTGGAGACCAAGTAAATGAAATCTGACACTGTTTCTACATTTTACCCATCTATTTGCCATAAAGTGATAGGACCAGATGCCATGATCTTCATTTTTTGAATGTTGAGTTTAAGGCAGTGTTTTCATTTTTCTCTTTCACCTTCATCAAGAGGCTCTTTAGCTCCTCTTCACTTTCTGCCATTAAAGTGGTATCATCTGCATATTTGAGGTTATTGCTATTTCTCCCAGCAATTTTGATTTCAGCTTGTGCTTCATCCAGCCTGGCATGTCATATGATGTACTCTGCATATAATAAGCATGGTGATAGTATACAGCCTCGATGAAATCCTTTCCCAACTTTGAACCAGTCTGTGGTTCCATGTCCAGTTTTAACTACTGCTTCTTGCCCTGCATACAGGTTTCTCAGGAGGCAGGTAATATGGTAGGGTTTTCCCAACTCATTAAAAATATTCTACAGTTTTTTTGTGATCCACACATTCAAAGGTTTTTGCATAGTCAATGAAGCAGAAGTCGGTTTGTTTGTGTTTTTTTTTTTAATTCCTTTGAATTTTCTATGATTCAGCATATGTTGGCAATTTGATCTCTGGTTCCTCTGCCTTTTCTAAATCCAGCTTGTACATCAGGAAGTCCTCAGTTCACATACTCCTGAAGCCTAGATGAAAGATTTTGAGCATAATCTTGCTGGCATATGAAATGAGTGTAATTGTGTGGTAATTTGAACTTTCTCTGGCATTGCTTTTTCTTTGGAATTGGAAAGATAATTGAGCTCTCCCAGTCTAGGGGCCACTGCTGAGTTTTCCAAATTTGCTGGCATAATGTGTGCAGCACTATAACATCATCATCTTTTAAAAGAAGACTGAATGCCAGAGAATTAACGCTTTTGAATTGTGGTGCTCTTGAGAGTCCCTTGAACAGAAGAGATCAAACCAGTCGATCCAAAAGGAAATCAACCCTGAATATTCATTGTAAGTACTGGTGCTGAAGCTGAAGCTCCAGTATTTTGACCACCTGATGCAAAGGGCCAACTCATTGGAGAAGATCCTGATTCTGGGAAAGATTGAGGATGAGACGGTTAGATAACATCGCCGACTCAATGGACATGAATTTGAGAAAACTCCCTGAGATCCTGGATGACAAAGGAGCATGGTCTGCTACAGTCCATGGGCTCCAAAAGAGTTGGACCTGACTTCAACTGAATAACGAAACAACTGTTAAGTTATTTGTATTTATCTAGTATCAAATTTAACTGAAAATCACTAAATTGGTAAATTGGCAACTCCAACTATACTTCTTCCAGTGCTGAAAATAGTAACTTACATAAAGTAAGAACTTTGCTTTACAAATACAAAAATGTATTATGTGGCCAGCAATGGTTGAGCAACATTAAAGCATTCTTGGGAGAAACTAATGTGTATCCCTTAGGGGTTAAACAGAGCATGTACATCTAAGAATATGATGCCTCTCTATTAGAGAAATTTCTCTATCTTAGAGAAATCTAAGGCAAGCCGAGTTGAAGTATATAGAATCTACATTATGAAGAAAGATTAGTAGTCAGATAAGTTACTCTCTTCTATCTCTGTCAGAGCAAGAGTGCCAGAAATTTCTCAGGAGAAATTGTCTGGTTCATTCAATCTTGAAGGAACCTTAGCCAGAAAGGTTGTGTATTATGATGAAAGGAACACTCAGCCATTTTACCTATGTTCATCAACATCATTATGTTCATCAATAAGTTTACCAGTGGGCAGATAAGGAAGGAATATAAGAGGCAGTCATAGCAAAGCATTTGTCAGAAAAATATCAGCCAAAGCAAGAAGCTTGAAATTCACATGTTCCTCATGAAAGAGCCAGTATTTTAAGTCTGGCCATGACAATGGACAGTTATAACTGGATTACAGCCATATGAATCATTTAAATATTACCTCTGTTTATCTAATCTTTCGTGACTCTATGTCATAATCAAAGGCTGTTATTCTGTTGCTAAGTCATGTCCAACTCTTTGTGATCCAACCACAAAGGCTTCACCATGTCAGTCTTCCTTCCCTGTCCTTCACCACCTCCTGGAGCTTGCTCAAACTCATGTCCATTGAGTTGATGATGCCATCCAACCATTTCATCCTCATCCTCCGTCACTTCCTTCTCAGGAAACAAAACAGGGAGTATATCAAGGAAGACATAAAGAAGAAATACACCCTCACTTCAGTGTTATAAGTTCCTGGTCTGCAAATCAAAATAAAGCTTAAAGGAGAAAAATCACTTTGACTTGAATATAAGAATGAAATTTTTAAAAAATTTTAAATATAATTTTACCACTGCACATGTGAAATGTCATCATAATCTACTAATTCAAAACTGAGATTATTATATAATAATATTAAATGAGACATTAAAACTGAGTGACTAAAACATGAAAACTTGTGAAAGTTTTGTTTTATGGATGAATAATTGAGAATATGGTTGTAGAAAAAGTTAAAGCTCTTCCTTGTATTTCAATGAGTTTGAAACAGTCACTATTAATTAATAACTTTGGTAATGATGTGGAAGAGTGAGAGGAAAGTGAAAAACAGGATAATTAATATTGAAAAATAAATGAAAAAGAACTTGAACATATCTGTTCAAGGAAGCTTAACTGTAATTCAAGCACTGTACATTCTATTAGAGTACAGGATGCACAAAACACCACATTAGCATTTAGGAAGTTTAAATATAATTATAATACAGATAAACTGTTCTCACAGGGCAGTTAAAATGACAGAAAAGTATAATTATAGTTTAAGGAAGCAATAGATAAGGTATTATAAAGATATACATAGTTAATTGCTAGATTACTTGTACAGACCATGAGTAGTTTTGAAGACAGGAATATAAATTAGGCCATGGTAGATAAGGAATATTATGAGAATGTGAGGTTTTAAATGTATAATTAGTGATAAAATTATTTTAATAGATGGCATAAAGAGGAATAACATCTCACGTACTGTAACAATATTGTAATTCAACTATTAAATTAAATTAAATCTCAATTAAAAATAAAGAGAAAAAGGATAAAGTAGAAGATGTCATTAAGGACAATGAGATCTCTTCTTTACAGCAGATCAACAAATTAGTCTGAACAACTGTCCCACTTCAAAAAATAAATAAGAAAAATAAAACTAAATGATGAATGAGTTACCAAAAATATGTTTAAGTACATCATGAAATCTTTCAGAAAATCGGGGAACTCAAAGCAGGCCAAAAATTTTATCCACCATGAGCCTAAATTTGTAAATATATATACTACATCTTCTTTGTCCATTCATCATTTAAGGGACACGTGTTGCTTTCAAATCATATTCATTGTAAATAATGGTGTTGCAAACACTGGGTGCATGTATCTTTTTGAATTACTGTGTTCATTTTTTTCTGAATGTATATCCAAGAGTAGAATTGCTGAATCAAATGGTAGTTCTATTTTTAGTTTTTTTGTGGATCCTCCATGCTGCTATCCATAGTGGCCACACCAATTTAAATCCCACCAACAGTGTTCTAGCATTTTCTTTTCACCAAATCTTAGCCAGCACTCCTAATTTATAGACGTTTTGATGATAGTAATTTTGGCAGATAGAAGGTGATATCTCAGTGTGTTTTTGATTTGTATTCCTCTGATGACTAGTGGTGTTGAACACTATCATGTGCTTGTTGACTATGTGTTGTATCTTCTTTGGAAAGGTATTATTCTAGTCTTTGGCCCATTTATTTTTTGAATTGTTGTTGTTATTGTTGTTGATATTCAGTTACATGAGCTATTTATGCATATTGGATATTAATCCTGTATTGGTCATATGATTTAAAAATTTATTTTTTCATTCAGTAGGTTGTCTTTGTGTTTGACCACTGGTTTCCTTTACTGTGAAGTAGTTTTCAAGTTTAACTGGTCTCATTTGTTTAATTTTGCTTTTGTTTCTTTTGCCCTAGAAAACAAATTCAAAAAATTGGCTACAGTTTGTATCAAAGGTGGTTGCCCATGTTCTCTCATGGGAGTTTTATGCTTTCCATTCTTACATTCAAGTCTTTAACCCATTATGAGTTTACTGTTGCAAATGGTATGAGAAGATGTTGAATTTCTTTCTTTACATGTAGCTGTCCAGTTTTCAAGGCAGCAATTATTCCCAGCACCACTTATTAAAGAGATTATCTTTTCCCCATGTATACTTTAGCTTCTTTTGTCACAAATTAATTGACCATAAGTGAATACATTTTGAGACTCTCCTTTCTATTTCATTGATCTATGTGTTTGTTTTTGTGTCAGTACCATGCTGGTTTCATTACTGTAGTTTTATGGCATAGTCTGAAGTCAGAGAGCATGATATATAGAGTTTTGTTGCTTTTTAACAATTGCTTTGGCAATTTGGGGTCTTTTTGTCCCATATAAATTTTAGGATTATTTCAATTCTGTGAAAATATCATGGATTTTTTTCATGGATATTTTTATATAAATTGCATTATATCTATAAAATGCTTTACATACTATGGATATTTTTACAATATGAATACTTCCAATCCATGAACATCTCTTTGTATTATTTTCCATTTCTTTGTATTAGTTTCACATTCTCTCATCAACATTTTACAGAGTATAAGTTTTTCACATCCATAGCTACGTTTTTTAGTAAGCATTTTATTCTTTTTGATGTGACTTTAAATGGAATTGTTTTCTTGCTTTCTCTTTCTGAAGCTCATTATTAGAGTACAGAAAAGCAATAGATTTCTATATATTGATCTTATATCCTGCAATAGTACTGAATGTGTTTCTTAGTTCTAATAGTGCTTTGATGGAGATAGGATTTTCTGAATAGAGTATCACATCTTCTGCAAATAGTGATAGCTTTACTTCTTTCCTTTCAAATTTGGTATATTTTTTTCTTTTTTTGCTCTCATTGCTGTGGCCAGGACATACATTATTATGTTAAATGGAAGTGTTGTAAGAGAAGGCATCATTGTTCCTGATATTTGAGAAAACACTTTCTGCTTTTCATCATTATGTATCATGATAACATGTGGGTTTGTCATAAATGGCCTTTACTGTGTTGAGATACCTTTCTTTTAGACCAACTTTGATGAGAGTTTTTGTCATGAATGGATGCTGAATCTTACTGATTTTTTTTTCCTCTATAGAGATGATCATGTGATTTTTATCCTTCTTTTGTTAATGTGTATCACATTGACTGGTTTGTGAATATTGAACTTTATGTTCTTGCATCCCTAAAATAAATCCCATTTGATCTTAGTGTATGATCTTTGGTTATATATTGCTAAATTCAATTTGCTCATATTTCATTGAGGACTTTTGATTTAGATTGATCGGACATATTAGCATTATATGGGATTCCTGGTAGCTCAGCTGGAAAAGAATCCACCTTCAATGCAGAAGACCCTGGTTCTATTCCTGGGTCAGGAAGATCCCCTGGAGAAAGGATAGGCTACCAACTCCAATATTCTGTCTTCCCTGGTGGCTCAGATGGTGAAGAATCCTCCTGCAATGTGGGAGACATGGGTTCAATCCCTCGGTTGGGAAGATCCCCTGGAGGAGGTCATGGCAACCCACTCCAGTATTCTTGCCTGGAGCATCCCCCTGAATAGAGGAGACTAGTGGGTAACAGTCCTTAAAGTCACAAAGAGTCAGACATGACTGAGAGACTAAGCTAAGCACAGCACACATTAGCCTTATATATGTGTGTGTGTGTGTATGTGTGTATGTGTGTGTGTGTGTGTATGTGTGTGCGCGCCTCCCGCTGACTTCAGTATCAGGGTAACTGTAGTTTTGTAGAATAAATTTAAGTGTTCATCCTCTGCAAATTTTTGGAGTAGTTTGAGAAAGACAGGTATTAGCTTTTATTTATATGTTTGGTAGAATACCTCTGTGAAGCCTTCTGATCCTCGTCTTTTGTTTGCTGTGGGTTTTGAAATTACACATTCAACTTTCCTATTAGATATAGTTAGTTCAGATTATCTATTTCTTTCTGATTCATTCTTAGCAGGCTGTATGTTTCTAGAAATACATCTATTTCTTCCAATTGATTGGCATACAACTGTACATCAGTTCAGTCACTCAGTCGTGTCTGACTCTTTGTGACCCCATGAATCGCAGCACGCCAGGCCTCCCTGTCCATCACCAACTCCCGGAGTTCACTCACACTCATGTCCATTGAGTTGATGATGCCATCCAGCCATCTCATACTCTGTCGTCCCCTTCTCCTCCTGCCCCCAATCCCTCCAAGCATCAGGATATTTTCCAATGAGTCAACTCTTCTCATGAGGTGGCCAAAGTATTGGAGTTTCAGCTTCACCATCAGTCCTTCCAGTGAACACCCAGGACTGATCTCCTTTAGGATGGACTGGTTGGATCTCCTTGTAGTCCAAGGGACTCTCAAGAGTCTTCTCCAACACCACAGTTCAAAAGCATCAATTCTTCGGTGCTCAGC
Source organism: Cervus canadensis (assembly GCF_019320065.1). Taxonomy (NCBI): domain Eukaryota; kingdom Metazoa; phylum Chordata; class Mammalia; order Artiodactyla; family Cervidae; genus Cervus; species Cervus canadensis. Next base: position 11,114,088 of record NC_057396.1, read on the forward strand.
TTTCTTCACAGTCCAGCTCTCACATCCACACATGATCACTGGAAAAACCATAGCCTTGACTAGATGAAACTTTTTTGGCAAAGTAATGTCTCTGCTTTTTAATATGCTATCTAGGTTGGTCATAATTTTCCTTTCAAGGAATAAGCGTCTTTTAATTTCATGGCTGCAATCACCATTTACAGTGATTTTGGAGCCCAAAAAAATAAAGTCTGACACTGTTTCCACTGTTTCCCCATCTATTTCACATGAAGTGATGTGACCAGATGCCATGATCTTAGTTTTCTGAATGTTGAGTTCTAAGTCAATTTTTCACCCTCCCCTTTCACTTTCATCAAGAGGCATAGTATTCTCTTATTTTGTTTCTCTATTATATCTACTGTTATATTTTTTTTTCTTTTATTTATTTTATTTGGGTCCTCTCTCTCTTCCTGGTGAGTGTAGCTAAAATTTTATCAAATTTCTTTATATTAAAAAAAAAAAAACTACTTCTTGGTTTTATTGATTTCTTTTTCTTCTTCTTCTTCTTTTTTTTTTTTTTTTTTTTTTTTTTTTTTTTTTTTTTTTTTTTTTTTTTTTTTTTTTTTTTTGGTCTATTTTATTTCCTCTCTGAACTGTATTGTTTCTTCCCTCACGTTACTTTTGGACTTTTTTGTTGTTGTTGTTGTTCTTTTCCTAATTATTTTAGGTGGCAGGCTAGATCATTTATTTGAACAATCTCCCTGTCTAGTGGGAGTATTCCTTTTCTACTGATTCTTGTTACAGTCTTTTCCACTTAGAGAAGAGTTTTAACATTTCTTTTAGTGTGGGATTCATATTGAGGAACTCTCAGTTTTTTCTTATCTGAGAACTTCTTTATCTGCTTAAATTCTAAGTGATAATTTTATTGGATGGAGTAGCCTGGTCTGCAGGGTATATATATATATTTGTTTGTTTGTTTGTTTTCCTTTTAGTACCTTGAATATATGAGGCCACTCCCTTCTGACTTACAAAATTTCTGCAGAAAAACCAGCTAATAGCCTTGTGATGGTTCCTTAGTAAATGTTCATTGCATTTCTCTTGCAGATATTAGAATTTGTTCTATGTCTTTAAACTTTGTCATTTTAGTTATGATATGCTTTGTCATAGGTCTGTTTGGTTTCATTTGTCTGGAGCCCCTGTGCTTCCTGTATCTGGATATCTGTTTCCTTCTTCCACTTTAGGAAGTTTTCAGCCATAATTTCATCAAATAATTTTCAACTCCCTCCTTTATATCTTGTATTTTGGGAACACTTATAAATGTAAATATTGATATATATAATGCTGTTCCAGAGAGTCTGTAAACTGTTCTTATTTTTCAAATTTGGTGTTCTTTTTGTTGTTCCAATTGGAAGATTTCCATTATTCTATCATCCAGAGAATGCATGTATTTTTCTATATCACGTAGTCTGTTTTTAATCCCTTCTAGTGTGCATTTCATTTCTGTTATGGCATTCTTCAGTTCTGCTTGGTTCTCTTCTTTTTTTTTATGTTTTGTAATTCCTTGTTAGAATTCTCACTGTGTTCCTCTAATCTTTTCCCAGTTAGCATTCTTTTTTTTTCTAAAATAATTTTTAAATTTATTTATTTTTAATTGGAGGATAATTGCTTTAGAGTATTTTGTTTATTTCTGCCACACATCAGCATGAATTAGCCATTGTCATCAATCAGTCACTCAGTTGTGTCCGACTCTTTGTGACACCATGGACGGCAGCATGTCAGGTTTCCCTGTCTTTCTCCCATAGTTTACTCAAACTCATATCCATTGAGCCAGCGATGCCATTCAACCATCTCATCCTCTGTTACCCCCTTGTTTTCCTGCCCTCAATCTTTCCCAGAGTCAGGGTCTCTTCTGAGGAGTCAGTTCCTCTCTTCAGTGGCCAATGTATAGGAGTTTCAGCTTCAACATCAGTCCTTCTAATGAATATTCAGGGCTGATATCCTTTAGGATTGACTGGTTGGATCTCCTTGCTGTACAATGGACTCTCAAGAGTCTTCTCCAGCACCACAGTTGAAAAGCATCATTTTTTTTTTCATAATCAGCCATTTTTATTGTCCAACTCTCTCATGTCCGTGCATGACTACAGGGAAAAAACACAGCTTTGACTATATGGACCTTTGTTGGCAAAGTAATATCTCTGCTTTTTAATATGCTGTCAGGTTTGTAATAGATTTTCTTCCAAGCAGCAAGCATCTTTTAATTTCATGTATGCAGTCATCATCCACAGTGATTTTGGAGCCCAAGAAAATAAAGTCTGTCACAGTTTCCATTGTTTCCCCATCTATTTGCCATGAAGTGATGGGACCAGATGCCATGATCTTCATTTTTTGAATGTTGAGTTTTAAGCCAGCTTTTTCATCTCCTCTTGCACCTTCATCAAGGGGCTCTTGAGTTCCTCTTCACTTTCTTCACACCATATGCAGATGGTGTCATCTGCATATATGAGGTTATTGATATTTCTCTCTGCAATCTTAATTTCAGCTTGGGCTTCATCCAGCCTGGAATTTCACATGATGTACTCTGCATATAAGTTAAATAAGCAGGGTGATAATATACAGTACTCTTTTCCCAATTTGGAACCAGTCCATTGTTCCATGTCCAGTTCTGTTTCTTCCTGACCTGCATACAGGCTTCTCTGGAGGCAGGTAAGGTGGTCTGGTATTCCCTCCTCTTTCATATTTTTCCAGTTTGTTGTTATCTACACAGTCAAAGGCTTTAGTCTAGTCAATGAAACAGAGGTAGATTTTTTTTCTGGAATTCTCTAGCTTTTTCTATGATCCATCAGATGTCGACAATTTGATCTCTGTTTCCTCTGCCTTTTCTAAATCCAGCTTGTACATCTGGCAGTTCTTGGTTCACATACTGTTGAAGCCTCGCTTGGAAGATTTTGAGTATTATTTTGCTGTCCTGTGAAATGAATGGATGGTAGTTTGAGCATTCTTTGGCATTGCCCTTCTTTGGGATTGGAATGAAAACTGACCTTTTCACAAATCAGCCATAGGTATACATATCCGCTCTCTATATTGAACCTCCCTCCCATCTCCCATCCTACCCCATCCCTCTGGGTTGTTACAGAGCACCAGTTTGAAATCTTTGAATTATACAGCAAATAATTCCCACTATTTTGCATATGGTAATATATATGTTTCCATATTACTCTCTTAATTCATCCCAACTTCTCCTTCCCCCACTGTGTCCACAAGTCTGGTCTCTATGTCACCTCACATGGGTCAGAATGGTCATCATCAAAAAAATATACAAACGATAAATGCTGGCGTGGGTGTGGAGAAAACGGAACCCTCTTACACTGTTTGTGGGAATGTACATTGAAACACCCAGTTAACATTCTTGTTACTAATGCTTTGCACTCTTTTTCTAATAAATTGCACTTTTTATCTAATAAACTATCTCACTAGTTGTTTTTTTGTTTTCTTTCAATCGTTTCAACTTAAACAAATTCCTCTGTCATTTTGCACAACCTTTCTGGTCTCTGAGAAATTAGCTGAAATAGTTATTTATTGTGGTCTTGAAGTGATGATGTCCTTTTGCGGGAATATTCCTATACAGTCTACATGTTCTTAGTGACTTTGGTGATAGAGTTGGATCTGATGTGAACACAATTCATATCCTTCCTCAGGGTGCACTGGCAGTTATCACCTTGGTAGGTGGTGGGGCTGGAGAAGGAGGGGGCTGGGGCCAAAGTTAGCTGCCGTGGCCACTACGATTTATCAGGGCCTGGGTCGGGTCCCAAATGGCTAGGACAGAACTCCTGAAGGTTCGGTCCAGGCTGACTCCCTTAAGTGTGGATTCTTCTCCCTCACAGTACTGGCACCTTCACTCCAGGGGGAGAAATGCTCAAGCAAGAGGGGCTGTTTTGAGTGCTCGGCTTGGGTGGGGTACAAGTTGGGGTGTCTGACTGGGGTCATAGACCTGAACTGCTTCTGGTGCACTGCCTGTATAAGTGCAATTATTGGCTATACCTGCCCTGCTTAGATGCCACTTAGAGTCTAAACTTCTGCTTTTCCCTTGCGTCTGAGCTCTCCTCTTGATTTCTGATGTCCTCACTCTTATGGAGAGCTTTGCTTCAGGGCAGGTGGGGCCAGTGTGGGTCCTTGGCATGGGTCAGGGACCTGGCTATGGTGCTTCAAGTGCAATCCACTATTCTGATGCACTGCTTGTGCAAATACCAGTAAAGAGTGCTCCCTTATTCAGACACACTTTCATGCCTAAGCCACTTTTGTATCTCACAGTCGATTTCTCTCACCCCAGTGTGAAGTTGGGTCATGAAGCAGTCAGGCCAGAGTAGTAGTTCACCTAAGGCTAGGTGTGTTCCATGCTGGTTGCAGGAAACTGGCCAACCGTCTACGCATTTTTAATACTCCTTCTTTGCCCTGTTTTGAGAGTAAGGGTGTGTGAGTTCCTTGCAAGCAGAGTCCAGGATTCCCACAGTTCCCCTATTTGTCTCATTGGCCTTCCAACTAGCCAAGGGGCTAGACTTCCCAATGTTGGACCCACAGTCTGGGGTACTCAATATGTGGCTCAAACTACTCAATTCCCAGGGAGGGTCTCCACTTTTGTCTTCTGTTGAGTCCCCTCCCTGGGGCATAGGTGATGGCTTCTCTCCCCTTCCTACCCAATTCTATGTGTGTCTTTTTACAATCTTGTTTCTATAGCAGACTTCTGCCATCTCCAGTTGGTTTGCAGAGAATTGCTCCACAGGTAGATGTATTTTAAATGTATTGGTGGCAGGAGGTGAGCCCTATGTTCTCTTACCCCAGCATCTTGATCTCCTTCCTCTCACTCAACATTTTATACAAAACCTTTGCTAGTCCAGAAAGATAGTAAATATATCTTAATACTATAAGATTATACACATATGTTATATTAAATATAGAAATAGATTTGAGCATATATATAAATGTAGATATATACACTTAGAGAGAGAAACAAAATCTACCATCTCATTATCATAATTAACAAAAGAGAATAAAAAGAGTTTAGCAAGGTGGCTATATCCAGTGGATCTTCCTGACCCAGGAATTGAACTGGAGTCTCCTGCACTGCAGGCAGATTCTTTACCAGCTGAGCTACCAGAAAAACCCAGATAACAGAGGAATATACCAAAAAATTAATGCATTTTCATACAGAAGCAACAAACATTAAAATAGTATAATCTAAAAAATTATATATATACATATATATAATATACATTTCATATATTTGTGTATATGTATGCATGCTAAGTCACTTCATTCATGTCCAACTCTTTGCAACCCTATGGACACCCACCAGGCTCATTGTCTTTGGGATTCTCCAGGCAAGAATACTGGATTGGGTCACTGTGCCCTCCTCCAGGTGTGTATGTATATATGATATCTATTAATGAATGTAGAAAAGGTGGAAAAAAGCTTTGCTATGAAAATAACTTTATTGAAAGACATTAAGTTGATCTGTCCATTTTGGGTGGCCATACATGGAATGGCTTATTATTTCATTGAGCATCTCATTATTTCAAAACATCTACTTCTGCTTTATTGACTATGCCAAAGACTTTGGCTGTGGGGAACACAACAAACTGTGGAAAATTCTTCAAGATATGGGAATGCCCGACCACCTGATCTGCCTCTTGAGAAATCTGTATGCAGTTCAAGAAGAAACAGTTAGAACTGGACATGGAACAACAGAGTGGTTCCAAATCAGAAAAGGAGTACATCAAATCTATATATTGTCACCCTGCTTATTTACCTTATATGCAGAGTACATCATGAGAAATGCTTGACTGGAAGAAGCATAAGCTGGAATCAAGATTGCCGGGAGAAATATCAATAACCTCAGATATGCAGATGACACCACCCTTATGGCAGAAAGTGAAGAAGAACTAAAGAACCTCTTGGTGGAAGTGAAAGAGGAGAGTGAAAAAGCTGGCTTAAAGCTCAACATTCAGAAAACTAATATCATGGCATCTGGTCCCATCACTTCATGGCAAATAGACTGGGAAACAATTGAAACAGTGAGAAACTTTATTTTTGGCTCCAAAATCACTGCAGATGATGACTGCAGCCATCAAATTAAAAGAAGCTTGATCCTTGGAAGAAAAGTTATTACCAACATAGACAGCATATTAAAAAGCAGAGACATTACTTTTCCAACAAAGGTCCATCTAGTCAAAGCTATGTTTTTTCCAGTAGTCATGTATGGATGTGAGAGTTGGACTATAAAGAAAGTTGAGTGCTGAAGAATTGATGCTTTTGAACTCTTGAGAGCCCCTTGACTCTTGAGAAGTCTTGAGAGTCCCTTGGACTGCAAGGAGATCCAATCAGTCCATCCTAAATGAAATTAGTCCTAAATGTATATTGAAAGGACTGATGCTGAAGCTGAAACTCCAATACTTTCACCACCTGATGTGAAGAACTGACTTATTGGAAAAGACCTTGATGATGGGAAAGATTGAAGGCAGGAGGAGAAGAGGATGTCAGAGGATGAGATGGTTAGATGGCATCACCAACTCAATGAACATGAGTTTGAGTAAGCTCCAGGAGTTGGTGATGGATGGTAAAGCCTGGAGTGCTGCAATCCATGAGGTCACAAACAGTGGGACTCTACTGAGTGACTGAACTGAAGTTGACCTGATTAGAGAACCTTACTCTCATCATTAAAAATAAGTCACAGCATTGCTGCTGCTGCTGCTAAGTTGCTTCAGTTGTGTCCAACTCTGTGCAACCCCAGAGATGGCAACCCTCCAGGCTCTTCCCTGGGATTCTCCAGGCAAGAACACTGGAGTGGGTTGCCATTGCCTTCTCCAATGCATGCATGCATGCTAAGTCGCTTCATCCCTGTCCAACTCTGTGCAACCCCATGGACTGCAGCCCAGCAGGCTCCTCTGGTCATGGGACTATCTAGGCAAGAATTCTTAATTATTGCTAAATTTTCCTATAGAGATTTTTTTTCTTTGCAAAAATTTTTTTTAAATTTTCTTTGTAAAAATTGAGAGAAGTTGATTTAAACTTTATACAGAGAGGGCAAAGTCAGGAACATTTCAATGAATAATAATCACAAGGAACTGCTATAATCCTTCAAAATTTTTCATTTACCTACAGAAATTAGGTTAGAGGCAAAGAAAAACAGCAACAAACAATCAAACATAAAAGTAAGAGAAAGAGAGACAGAGATGGTGCAGACACAGAATCAAGCACATATGGCAACTTGATACCTGAAAAGGAGGCATTGGAGATCTGTGGGGAAAACATTGTTTATAGATAGTATTAGGAAAATGTTTTCATATAGGAAAATCATTGTTTCCTTAATTGACACTTCATAAAATTAATTTCATGATTAGTTCTTCTGGAATGTATGTGTACCTAAAAACACAAAACAAAAAATTTTGAATAGAGAGTAGGGAAACACCTGTATGGCTTAATTGATTGAAGAATGCCTTTTAAAATGGACAGAAATTACAAACCAAAATGGAAATATATAAGTTCAACCATATTAAGAAATTTAAGTCTCTTCAAAGGACAACTTAAAAATTGAGTCAGTCCATAAACTATAGAAGGTATTTGCATTGATAATTGGCATTAAGCATTTAAGCTATATAAAATTTTGAGTATTAATTTAAAAGAAAATTAGTTAAGAAAAAATAATGTTCATTTCATAGAATAATAAATATGAATACCAAATAACACTTTAAAATATATTCAATTTTATATAGTTAGGAAAATTAGAAAGTAAAACCGACATGAGATATTTTACAACTTCTAAATTGGCAAAAACATAAAAGTCTGACAAAACAAATATCTCAAGCATATGGAGCAAAGGAATTTCATCCACTTGTGGTGGAAATGTAATTGGCAAAAAGTAGTTTTGCAAACAATTTGGCATTTGCAAATGAATGTGCTATAGCTAAAGGCATCTCCATGAATGAGTTTCCAAAAGGTAATTTTGAGTGAAAAAACAAGCCACAGAGGCATTCATACAGAAGTAATAGATAACTTTATATGCCATCCATTAGGGATGGACTTGAGTTTGAGCAAACGCCAGGAGTTGGTGATGGACAAGGTGGCCTGGCATGCTGCAGTCCATGGAGTCGCAAAGAGTCAAACACAGACACAACAGAGTGACTCTACTGAAATGAACATATAACTAAAAGTATATCACTCATTTTCTTAAAGTAGGTATGAATATTCAATGACATGGTATATGCAAAATATGTAGAATATACACAAATACCTGCCACTTAGGATGTATTTAATATATGTTACTTATTATTGCTGCTGTTATTCCTGCTATTCCTACCCTTCAAGAAGTTAATTGTTTTTCAGTTGCCCAGTCATGTCCAACTCTTTGCAACCCCATGGACTGCATCACACCAGGCCACCTTGTCCCTCACCATCTCCTGGAGTTTGCCCAAGTTTATATTCATTGCATCAGTGATGCCATCCAGCCATCTCATCCTCTGATGCCCTCTTCTCCTTCCGCCCTCAATCTTCCCCAGCATCAGGTACTTTTCCAATGAGTTAGCTGTTTGCACCAGGTGACCAAAATACTGGAGCTTCAACTTCAGCATCAGTCCTTCCAATAAGTGTTCAGGGTTGATTTTCTTTAAGATTGACTGGTTTGATCTCCTCACTGTCCAAGAGACTCTCAGGAGTCTTCTCAAGCACCACATGCAGTGATTTTAGAGCCTGAGAAAAGGAAATCTGTCACTATGTCCATGTTTTCCCCTTTTATTTACCACGAAATAATGGGGCTGGATGCCATGAAATTTGATTTTTAATATTTAGTTTTAAGCTGTCTTTTCATTCTCCTCTTTCACCCCCATCAAGAGGTTTCTTTAGTTCCTGTTTACTTTCTGCATTAGAGTGGTATCATCCACATATTTGAGGTTGTTGATGTTTCTCCTGCCTATCTTGATTCCATCTTGTAATTCATTCAGCTGGCATTTCTCATGACATGTTCAGCATATAAAATAAACAAACAGGACAATAGAGAGCCCTGTTGTACTCTTTTTTCAATCATGAACCAATCAATTGTTCCATACAGGGTTCAGGCTTCTTGACCTACCTACCTACAGGTTTCTCAGGAGACATGTAAGATGGTCTGGTATTCCCATCTCTTTAAGAGCTTTCCACAGTTTGTTATGATCCACACAGTCAAGGCTTTAGTGTAGTTGATCAAACAGAGATAGATGTTTTTCTGGAATTCCCTTGCTTTCTCTATGATCCAACAAATGCTGGCAATTTGATCTCTGGTCCATCTGCCTTTTCTAAGCACAGCTTGGGCATCTGGAAGTTCTTGGTTCGCATAATGCTGAAGACTAACATGTAAGATTTTAAGCATGACCTTACTAGCATGGAAGATGAGTGCAATTATCCGATGGTTTGAACATTCTTTAGTACTTCCCTTCTTGGGAACTGGGATGAGGATTGACTTTTTCCAGTCCTGTGGAAAGAAGCTAATTAATGCAATTCAAACATTTTATTAATTCAGGACAAATAAAACCACAGAATAATCAACTCAAATATTTCTTAACATTATGTATGCTTTTAAACAGTTTTTACTGATTTAAACACTTTAAACTTTTAGACACAAGTATGAATTCACAAAATGACATGTATTTTTCTACATATGAGGAGCTTGACCTATGTGTTACACTTATCCAACTTCTCTATGAATGCTAAGTTCCAGTTGAAATTGTGGGGCAAGTAAACATTAAAACAATATCTTTATAACCTATACATACCTATCACAGCCCATTAAGTGATTATTATGATTACTTCCATGTCAAATAAACAGAAAATAAGACATAGAAAAAATATTCTCGGTTCTTGAACATACCTCACACTATCATTATTAATTAACAAATTTAAAAGCAACCTCAAAATGCAGACCAGCTAAACAAATATGTTTCTTTTATTCTTCCTCCAAATTATATCTTAGTGAAATATATGTTTTTATTTTCTATTCAGTTAAATAATTACTACAAGGAAAAAATATCTTTGTCTTCATCATCCTTACATTATTTAATATATTGTTCAGTCATAAATGTTTAATATAAATATTTCTGCCAATTGGTTGCTCGTAAGCAAGACTTGGGAGATTGAAATGAATAGAGGCTTTTTTTTAATGCCTTTTGTTATACTCTGCTGACAGACAAGATTGAGGAGATGCCTCTGCTAACTTTATGCGCTTCAAAAGAAGGTCACAGTAGCAATGGCAAGTTGAGTCATTGTTTCCCCGTCTGGTCACCAGCTTTGTGATATCAAAAAGAACTGGGTTTCAGTGGCAACCAGACTCCCCTTTCCAGTGGTCAGGAAGTTGCAACAATGGCTACCAGCCACTGCTATCCTAACTTGGAATCTTAATTATAGAGCTTTTCATTTAGTATTTGTGGTGTCAGGCTTCTGATTCTCTACCTTCCTGATTGGGATAAAAATATTAGCTTCTCTGATGTCTCAGTTCTGTGGTGTTCTGATGGTCATTCCTGAAGTTGTTGAGTGTATCAATGATTTGTTCCTTTTATTTTTCACTTGTATTCCATTGTGTAAATGGACCATGGTATATTTAAAGTTTTACTTATTGAAGAACTTCTGGGTTGCTTCTAGTTTGGGAGTATCACAGATAAGGCAATTATGAACATTCATGTGCAGGTGTTTGTATAAGCATAAATTTTCATTTATCTGAAATAAATTGCCTGAGAGTGCAATTATAGGATTATATAGTAATTGCATGTTTAGTTTTATGATAGAATGTTAATTCTACATCCCCATGCAATGTATGAGTGAGTTTCTCTGCATTTTCACCAGTATATTTGATATTATCATTTTTTTTAAATTTTAGCCACTCTGATAGTTAAGTTGTGACATCCCTCATTATGGTTTTAATTTTTATTTCCCTAAGGGCTTCCCAGGTAGCACAATGTTAAGGAATTTGCCTGTCAGTGCAGGAGATGCAAAATCCGTGGGTTCAATCCCTGGGTTGGGAAGATACCCTGGAGTAGGAAATAGCAACCCCCTCCAGTATTCTTGCCTGGAAAATTCCATGGACAGAAGAGCCTGGCAATTGGGCTACAGCCCCCAGGGTTGCAAAGAGTCAGACATGACTGAGCGTGCGCGCACACGCGCACACACACACACACACACACACAAGGACTAGTGATTTGGAATAACTTTTAACATGCTTATTTTCATGATATCCTCCTCTGTGAAATGTATGTTTATATCTTTTACTAAATTTCTAATTGGATTTTTTTTTCTTTTCATCTGTTGAGTTTTGAGGGGTTTTAGGTATCTGCAACACAATCATTTATCAGGTTGTGGTATGCAGTTTTTCTCTCAAATTGTAGCTGGTCTTTTCATCTTCTTCATTGTATCTTTATCAGGGCAAAACTTTTACTTTTGATGAGACCAATTTACATATAAATTTTCATTTTTAGATCATGATTTTGGTATTCAAGTCAACAAACTTGCTGGCCCTAAATCCTCAATTTTTTTTCATAGTTTTCTTATAAAAGTTTCATAGGTTAATATTTTATATTTAAGTTCATGATCTATTTTAAGTTAATTTTTGCACACTGTGTAAAATTGAGGTCAATAGTCTTTTTTTGTTTTTTTGCTTGTTTCTCTTTGAAATAGCTAGAATTTATAGTGCTATGTTGAATACCACGAGTGAGGTAGTAACTAGGTATTTTTACCTTTTTCCTAGTAGTAGAAAGAATTCAATCTTTTACCATTGAAGATGATGCTTGTTATAGAGTGTTTTGTATTGTTTGTAGATACAGTATCAAGTTAAGATAATTCCCCTCTATTTTTCTAATTATAATTTCGTCTTTTTTTCTTTTTTTTTTTTTTTTTGGTACTACCTTTGAGCATAGTTTGAGTATCAGGCTAGCACTGGCTTCATAAAATAAAGTCGGAACTAATCTCTCCTCTTCTATCCACTGAAAAAGAATGTATAAAATTGAGATTAGTTCTTCTTTACTAGCAGTTTGGTAAAATATTTCAATGAGGAAGTCTGGGCCTAAGGATATATATGTGTGTGGGTTGGGGGAGGAATGTAAATTTTAAATAGCAATTTTAATTCCTTTGGTTGTTATAGGGCTCTTCAGGTTATCTATTTCATCTTGATTGAGTTTTAGTGATGTGCTGTTTTGAGGAAATTGTCCAGTTCTTCAGCATTTTGAAATTTATCAGTGTGAAGCTGTTCATAATATTCCTTTATTATTCTTTTAATGTCTGCAGCACTTGTAATGATATCTTATGTTTTACTTCTCATATTGTCATTTATATCTTTAAGTTTTGCTGCAGGTGATCCATTTTATTGAGATGTTTTTCAAAAACAAACTTTGTTCCATTGATTTTCTTTATTGTTTCCATGTTTTTAGTTTAATTGGATTCTCTTATTTTTATTATTTCTTTTTTTTTCCCCTCTCTTTTGGTATATTTGAGCTTTCAATCTTTTTTTTTTTTTTTTTTTTTGGAATTTAGATAATTTTTTGAACCCTTTCCATTTTTAATAAGCATTTTGTTTTATATATTTTCCTATCAAGACTGTTTTAAGTACATCTGTCATATTCTAATATATGTTAGTTTCATTTTCTTTAAATTCTATGTATATTTCTGTTTCCTGGGGACTTGCTCTTTGAGGCATAGGTTGTTTAGAAGTGAGCAGTTTAATTTCCAAGTGTTTGAGGATTTTGAGGTTGTTTTTAGGTTATTGTTTTCTAGTTTAATTCCATTATAGTTGGACATACCACATAAAAATAAATTCAGATCTGTTAAACATGTTGACATTTGTTTTGTGGCCCAAGATATGTTCAATCTTAGTAAATATTCCATGAACATTTTAATAAAATATGTATTATGCTATAGGTTGTTGGGTTGTTCTATAAACGTCAAGTAGCTGCTACTGATTGATGGTGTTCTTCAATTATTTGATATTTTTATTGCTTTTATGTCTATTAGTTTTATGAAGTGGAGTTTTGGAATGCCAGCTAAAATTGTGCATTCCTATGTTCTCTTTCGCTTCACCCCATCAGCCTTTATGTATTTTGCAGCTCTGTTTTTTCACATATGTACACTTAGAATCACTGATTTCTTGAAGGATTGACCCTTTTATTGTTATGAAATTAACATAAAGAATCATGACATAATGACCCATTTACCATTATGTAATAATTCCTTTTATTACTTAATATAATTTTCTTTGCTTTAAACTCTACACTATTTGCTATTAACATATATATTATGCTTTTTAGTTAATATTACCATAATATATCTATTTCTGCTTTTTACTTTTATTTTTTATATTGTATTTGTAAAGAGTTTCCTATAAACCACATAATAGTTATTTTATTTTCTTTCATCAAATCCACAAACTTGTGTCTTTTAGTTGGTGCTATAGTCTACATTTGAAGTTATTACTGATGTTTAGGGCTTAAGGCTACAATTCTATTATTTTTCTATTTGTTTTTCTATTTTTTAAGTCTGTTTTTCCCTTTTTGTCATCTCGTGATTTACTTGAAAATTTCACAGTAGTTTTTCTTGGTTGTTTTTTTTTTTAAATTCTACTTTGATTATGCTGCACTAGTTAGTTTTCTTAATGGTTGCCCTAGGAAATCCAACATACATACATAAGTTATCAAAGCCTATTGTTGCTAATATTTTGCCACTTTAAGTGAAATATTATAACCTTCCTTTTATCTAGGGCCCTGTATTCTCTTCATTTTTTCAACATAACCCTTTTGAAGCCAGAAAAATGGGTTTATTGGGAATTGCAAAGAATTCAGGACAAGGAAGCTATGGTAAATCATAGGAAAGTCAAAAGTCACAAAGGGAAGGTCAGCTTTTATTAGGCCTCAGGAGGAAACTTGGGAGGGCTTTTTTAAACAAAAAGTCTTTGGAGAATACGTTCAAGGCTATGACAGCTTCTTTTTGGCTGCAAGCAGAGTTTAGTGCATTCTTGCTGGGGCAGGGAAAGCTCTTCCTTTTCCAGAAAACAAGAGATGAAATTCCCATGTGGAAAAAAAAAATGTTCTCCTTTGTGCTGGAAGTAAGTTTCTTTTAATCAGGCATAAGAAGTTGAGACTGAGAAAATTTTATACAAAGAATTCTATACAAACAGATCAGTTAAAATAATTCTTATCTTATTCCTGCTGGTTATGTAGGCTACAGTGAGTGATATGGGCTTGAGAGCTCCCCATTTGTGACCCTGACTCCATTTTAAGTAAGGTTTCCCTTTATTTTCATGTGAACGTTTTCTCCATATACATCGACAATTATGACAGATGTTATAAATTTGCTTCAATCATCATATATGATTAAGAAACCCATGATGAAAAAAAAAAAAAGAAACCCATGATGAGAAGAAGAACCTAGTGTATTTACCACAATTTTTGTCTGTTCTACTGTTTTCCTTTATTTTAAAGCTTCAGATTTTTTTTTCTATTATCATTTTCTTTCTGCTTACATTTTACTAACATGTAAAAATGTGCTGGTAGCAACTCAGTTTTCTTTTGCCAATGTTGTTGCTGTTCAGTCACTCACTTGTGTCTTTGTGACCCCATGGACTTCAGCACACCAGGCCTCCCTGTCCTTCACCATCTCCTGAAGCATATCCATTGAATTGGTGATACCATCCAAAAATCTCATCCTCTGTCATCCTCTTCACCTCCTGCTTTCAGTCTTTCCCAGCATCAGAGTCTTTTCTAATGAGTCAGTTCTTCACATCAGGTGGCTAAAGTATTGGAGCTTCAGCATCCGTCCTTCCAATGAATATTCAGAGTTGATTTCCTTTAGGATTGACTGGTTTGATCTCCTTGCAGTCCAAGGGACTCTCAAGAGTCTTCTCCAGCACCAGAGTTCAAAAGCATCAATACTTCAGTGCTCAGCCTTCTTTATGGTCTAACTCTTACATCCATACATGACTACTGGAAAAACCACAGCTTTGACTATATGGACCATGCCATCAAAGTAATATCTCTGCTTTTCAATATGCTGTTAGGTTTGTCATAGTTTTTCTTCAAAGGAGCAAGCATCTTTTAATTTCATAACTTCAGTCACCATTTGCAGTGATTTTGGAGCCCAAGAAAATAAAGTCTGTCACTGTTTCCATTGTTTCCCCATCTATTTGCCATGAAGTGATGGGATCAGGTGCCATGATCTTTGTTTTCTGAATATTGAGCATTAAGCCAGCCTTTTCACTCTCTCTCACTTTTCATCAGGAGACTTTTTAGTTCCTCTTAGCTTTCTGCCATGAAGGTGGAGTCATCTTACATATCTGAGGTTATTGATATTTCTCCCTGTAATCTTGATTCCAGCTTGTGCTTCATCCAGCCTGCATTCTTCATGAAGTGCTCTGCATAGAAGATAAATAGAGTGACAATATGACAATACACGGCCTTGAAATACTCCTTTCCCAATTTTGAATCAGTCCATTGTTCCATGTATGGTTCTGTTTCTTCTTGTCCTAAATACAGGTTTCTCAGGAGGCAGGTGAAGTGGTCTGGCATTCCCATCTCTTTGAGAATTTTCCACAGTTGGTTGATATCCACAATGTCAAAGGCTTTAGCATAGCCAATAAAGCAGAAATAGGTGTTTTTCTTGAATTCTCTTGCTTTTTCTATAATCCACCAGATGTTGGCAATTTGATCTCTGATTCCTTTGCCTTTTCTAAATCCAGCTTGAACATCTGGAAATCCTTTGTTCACATCCTCTTGAAGCCTACCTAGAAGTATTTTGAGCATTACTCTGCAAGCATGTGAAGTGAGTGTAATTGTGTGGGAGTTTGGACATTCTTTGGCATTGCCTTTCTTTGAGATTAGAATAAAAACTGTCCTTTTCCACTCTTGTGTCTACTGCTGAGTTTTCCAAATTTGCTGGCATATTGAGTGCAGCACTTGCACAGCATCATCTTTTAGGATTTGAAATAGCTCAACTGGAATTCCATCACCTTCACTAGCTTTGTTCATAGTGATGTTTCCTAAGGCCCACTTGACTTTGTATTCCAGGATGTCTAGTTCTAGGTGAGTGATCACACCACCATGGTTTTCTGGGTTATTAAGAGGCTTCTTGTATAGTTCTTCTGTGTATTTTTGCCACCTCTTCTTAATATCTTCTGCTTCTTTTATATCCATATCATTTCTGTCGTTTATTGTGCCCATCTTTGCATGAAACATTCCCTTGGTATCTCTAATTTTCTTTAATAGATCTCTAGTCTTACCCATTCTATCCTTTGTTTCTTCACATTGATCACATAGGAAGTATTTCTTATGTCTCCTTGCTATTCTTTGAAATTCTGCATTCAGATGGATATATCTTTCCTCTTCTTCTTTGCCTTTTGGTTCTCTTCTTTCTTCAGCTATTTGTAAGGCCTCCTTGGACAACCATTTCGCCTTTTTGTATTTTTTTTTTTCTTGAGGATGATTTTGATCACTGCATCCTGAACCTCTGTCCTTAGTTCTTCAGGCACTCAGTCTATCAGTTCCAATCCCTTGAATCTATTTGTTACTTCCACTGTATAATCAGAAGGGATTTGATTTAGTTCATACCTGAAAGGCCTAGTGGTTTTCCCTGCTTTCTTCAATTTAAGTTTGTCTGAATTTTACAATAAGGAGTTCATGATCTGAGCCAGTCAGCCAGATCCCAGTCTTGTTTTTGATGACTGTATAGAGCGTCTCCATCTTCAGCTGCAAAGAATACAATCAATCTGTTTTTGGTATTGACCATCTAGTGATGTCCATGAGTAAAGTTGTCTCTCGTGTTGTTGGAAGAGATTGTTTGCTATGAGCAGTGCATTCTCTTGTCAAAACTCTGTTAGCCTTTGCTCTACTTTATTTTGTACTCCAAGACCAAACTTGCCTGTTACTCCAGATATCTCTTGACTTCCTACTTTTGCATTCCAGTCCCCTATGATGAAAGAGGGACTACATTTTTTTTTTTTTTTTTGCATTTGTTCCAAAACTTCTTGTAGGTCTTCATGGAAGACTTCTTCATTCACCTGCAGCTTTTTCATCATTAGTGGTTGGGCAGAGGCTTGGATTAGTGTGATATTGAATGGTTTGCCTTGGACATGAACAGAGATCATTCTGTCGATTTTGAGATTGTACCCAAGTACTGTATTTCGGACTCTTCTGTTGACTATGAGGGCTACTCTATTTCTTCTAAGGGATTCTTGCCCACGGTAGTAGATATAATGGTCATCTGAATTAAATTCTCCCATTCTGGTCCATTTTAGTTCACTGAGGTCTTTGTTCACTCTTGCATCTCCTGTTTGATCACTTCCAATTT
This sequence comes from Cervus canadensis, assembly GCF_019320065.1. NCBI lineage: Eukaryota > Metazoa > Chordata > Mammalia > Artiodactyla > Cervidae > Cervus > Cervus canadensis. The sequence goes on from NC_057396.1 coordinate 11,131,386, forward strand.
ACCTTGAGTCATGGACCTAACATTGCAGGATCCTATGCAATATTTTTCTTTACAACATCAGACTTTACTTCCACCACCAGACACATCCACAACTGGGCGTTGTTTTTGCTTTGACTTATCCTCTTCATTCCTTCTGGAACTATTTCTCCACTCTTCTTCAGCAGTATATTGGGCACCTACCGACCTGGGGAGTTCATCTTTCAGTTCCAGTAGGACAATTTTAGTTAAAAAATGATAATGATAACCTTGAAAATAGTTAAGAATGCCTAGAATGGGTTGATTTGATGTTCAACTATAGAGCAAGATATACTATGTTTTAGGTATGGTTTAATGGCATAAACTACTTATACATATGCAATGATTTTAGTGCTGTACTAACACTAACTTAATTATTTCTTATACTAGCAATACGAGTAAGATAATATTTTTATCTATATTCACTTGAAGAAATTGAGGCACAGAGCAGAAAGAGAAATATTTGTTTCCTGAGGGAAAAAGCAAGAAAATGCATTAAAATGCTTTTTTTTTTTTCTTGATAGATTTTTTTTTCACTTTGTCTTTATTAAGTTATATATTTTCAAATTATTTTTGAGTATGGCATAACTTTATAACTGATAAATTTTCTAAAAATGTTGGTCATTGATGCTCTGTGCAATTTTGGACAAACTTTAGTGTAAATACAAATACTGAATAGGTTTGTATATATAATAAAATGCAAGAATTAAGCTAAAATAAATATTTTAAATTACTAAACTGTGTAATCAGACATTGAAACACTAACTGGAAAACACTGAAAATTCTTGATATCACTTTTAATAAAAGAAATGCAAACAAAAAAAAATTAAATCCTTTTTACCAAAATTATTATGATTTTCTTTGCATGAAAATTCCAAAAAGGTAAGGATAAGGTGATACAAGTAATAACATGTACCTCTCAGTAATTTAAGGTTAAAGTCTTTATGTCTTATGGGGAAAAAAATTGCTTAAAATACTATATTCTGATTCAGTTGCCCTATTTCTGAGAATCTGCATTAAAGAATTTACTCTGAACAATGAAAACATTTGTGCACAAGAATGGTGGTTATTGGTTTTAGGACTCATCTTTAAGTAGTTTTTGCATTTTGATCTGTGTATAAATTGATAAATTGCATGAAGACAAACCAATTCAGCTAAAAGAATATTAAATATTTTCCAAAATTCATGTTGACCACCTGGACTTCATAAAAGTAAACCTTTCAAAAAGCCATACTGGCTTTTTTTTTTCTTTTTTTACTCTTAACATCATCCGATATTATACTATTAACTTGTTTATATTGCTCTATTAAGATGTTTATACTATTAACATCATCACCTGTGATATAATAGGAGCTACCTTCTTCATTATCAGGTAATGACATTGTGATGACAATAAAATATTTAACTCTTTCACTCAGGAAAAAAAAAAGAATTTTGCCTTTAGCCAGCTCCTAATTGACTTACAGCTATTAGTAACAGGAAGCAAATTTCTCTACCCGCACAACTGGCCTGTGTGTGTTAGGTCACTTCAGTTGTGTCCAACTTTATGACTCCATGGATTGTAGCCTTCTAGGCTCCTCTGTCCATGGAATTTTCCAGGCCAGAATACTGGAGTGTGTTGCCATTTCCTACTCTAGGGGATCTTCCCAACCCAGGGATCAAACCCATGTCTCGTACGTCTCCTTTATTGGCAGGCGGGTTCTTTACCACTAATGCACCAGGAAATCCTTGCATAACTTAATTCAGTCACAGGTAGTTGATCCTTTACTATAGTGTGAGTATCTTCCCAAAATTCATATACTGAAATACTAATTCTCAAAGGTGATGGTGTTAGTAGGTGGGGCCTTTGGGAAGTGCTTATGTCATGAGGGTAGAGCTACATAAGTGGCATTAGGGCTCATAAAATACATTCCACAGAGCTCTTTATCACCTTCCTGTATGTGAGGATGCAATAAAATGTCTGCAGCCTAGAAGAGGGCCTTCACCCACCATTCTGGCAGCCTACCTAGGACTTCCAGTTCCAGAACTGTGAGCAATAAATTGTTACTCTTTATAAGCCACCTGTCTCTGGCATTTGGTTATAGAGCTTCAAACAAATGAAAAAATGCCCCAATTTTCTTAAACACATAAATTACATGTAACTGGTAGATGCATAATTGTACTATATGTATAACTTTTATAATAATCAAAAAAATTGCAAAATAAAATTTCTCATTGAAAAAAACTGAATAACCCATGAAAACATTGCTCTGAGACATTCAGATTTTTTTTTCTCTGAATCACACGGGTAGAGGATAATAATTACTCTATGTGCTATTGCACAAAATCCTATAAAGATCTTCTGTATTTCAAAAATTAAGACTTCAGAAGTATATTAATATTTGAATGACTAATTTAATATATTATCCCTCTGAGTAGTTCTGAGGCCAGAAATTGAAAAAAGAAAGACTGATTCTTTTGTGTGTGTGTGTGTGTGTGTGTGTGATTTGGTACTCAAGGTACTTAGTAGTGAAATTTATAAAGATCACATTTCTGAGACTACCTATGTCACTATGAAAGAAAAATTTCCCCCAGATCAAGCCAGCCTGAGTATATATACTAGCAATTTTTACCTGGTGGGCTACAGTGTAGCTTGCCAGGCTCCTCTGTCCATGGAATTTTTCAGGCAGGAACACTGGAGCCATTCCCTTGTCCAGGGGATCTGCCCAACCTGGATAGAATCAGGTCTCCTGTATCTCCTGCATTGGCAGGTGGATTCTTCACCACTGCACCACCCACAGGTGGTAAAAGGAAAATCAGATTGCATAATGTGTCAGACTATTAGGCTAGAATAGAGATATCAAGGGAACATTTCATGCAAATAGGCATAATAAAGGACGGTAACCACAGGACTGGAAAAGGTCAGTTTTCAATCCAGTCCCAAAGAAAGGAAATGCCAATGAATGTTCAAACTACTGCACTCATTTCACATGCTAGCAAAGTAATGCTCAAAATCCTTCAAACTAGGCTTCAACAATATGTGAACAAAGAACTTCCAGACGTAAAAGCTGATTTAGAAAAGGCAGAGGAATCAGAGATCAAATTGTCTACATTGGATGCATCATAGGAAAACACTAGAGAATTCTAGAAAAACATCTACTTCTGCTTCATTGACTACACTAAAGCCTTTAACTATGTCAATCAGTTCAGTCACTCAGTCATGTCTGACTCTTTGTGTCCCTATGGACTGCTGCACACCAGGTTACCCTGTCCATCACCAACTCCCAAAGCTTACTCAAACTTCTGTCCATTGAGTCCATGATTCCATCCAACCATCTCATCCTCTGACATCCACTTCTCTTACTGCCTTCAGTCTTTCCCAGCATCAGGGTCTTTACCAATGAGTCAGTTCCTCACATCAGGTGGCCTGAGTATTGGAGCTTTAGCATCAGTCCTTCCAATGAATATGCGAGACTGATTTCCTTTAGGATGGACTGCTTGGATCTCCTTGCAGTCCAAGGGATTCTCGAGCGTCTTCTCCAGCACCACAATTCAAAGGCCTCAATTCTATGGCACTCAGCCTTTTTTTATTGTGAGCTCTCACATCCATACATGACTACTGGAAAAACCATAGCTTTGACAGTATGGACTTTTGTAGGCAAAGTAATGTCTCTGCTTTTTAATATGCTGTCTAGGTTGGCCATAACTTTTCTTCCAAAGAAAAAGCATACTTTAATTTCATGGCTGCAGTCACCATCTGCAGTGATTTTGGAGCCCAAGAAAATAAAGTCTGTCACTTTTTCCAAAGTTTCCCCATCTATTTGCCATGAAGAGATGGGACCAGAGGCCATAATCTTAGTTTTTTGAATGCTGAGTTTTAAGCTGGCTTTTTCATCACCTCTTTCACTTTCATCAAACTGTGGAAAATTCTTCAAGAGATGAGAATACCAGACCACCTTACCTTCCTCCTGTGAAATCTGTATGCAGGTCAAGAAGCAACAGTTAGAACCAGACATGGGACAAATTCTGGTTCCAAATCGGGAAAGGAGTATGTGAAAGCTGTATATTGTCACCCTGCTTATTTAACTTCTATGCAGAGTACATCATGTGAAATGCTGGACTGGATGAAGCACAACCTGGAATCAAGTTTGCTAGGAGAAATATCAACAACCTCAGATATCCAGATGACACCACTTATGGCAGAAAGCCAAGAGGAGTTAAAGAACCTCTTCATGAAGCTGACGCTTGCATCTTGGAAGAAAAGCTATGACCAACCTAGACAGCATTTTAAAAAGCAGAGACATTACTTTGCCTACAGAAGTCCATATTATCAAAGCTATGGGTTTTCCAGTAGTCGTGTATGGAAGTGAGATAAAAATAGGCTGAATGCCTATTTTTGGATGCCTTCAAACCATGGTGCTGGAGAAGACTCTTGAGACTCCTTTGGACTGAAAGGAAATCAAATCAGTCAGCCCTAAAGGAAATCAACCCTAAATATTCATTGGATGGACTGATGCTGAAGCTGTAATGCTTTGGCCACCTAATGGGAAGTGCCATCTCATTGGAAAGACCCTGATGCTGGGAAAGATTGAAGGCAGGAGGAGAAGGGGAGAACAGAAGATGAGATGGTTGGATGGCATCACCAACTCAATGGACATGAGTTTGACCAAACTCAGGGAGACGGTGAAGGATAGGGAAAGCTTGGAGTACTGCAGTCCATGGGGTCACAAAGAGTCGGGCATGATCGAGTGATTTAACAGCAATAAATTAGGCTGCTGCTGCTAAGTAGCTTCAGTGGTGTCCGACTCTTCGAGACCCCATGGACTGCAGCCTACCAGACTCCTCTGTCTATAGGATTTTCCAGGCAAGAGTACTGGACTGGGGTGCCATTGCCTTCTCTGATGAATTAGGCTAGGAGGTGTTAACTGTCCATTCTCTGTGTCTATCCCCCACTACTACCCTGCCAATCACCATCAATACTAGTAATACTCTTAAGAAATGATAGTAAATACTCTTCAGAAACTATTGCTTATCATTCTCTTGTCAACTCAATAAAACAAAAAGCTAAATTAAAATTTAATCAAGCACGGTGGGTGGAAGGAGAAAGTAAGAAGGTCTTAACTTGCATATATTCAACAAATTTTTCACAAGAAATAATTAAAGGTCTGTCTGTGAGTCACTTAAAATGGTGGTAGGGCAGAAAACAAAAAGAGAATGGATATACACTGTAATCTAAACATCTTTGTGTATTTCTCTATTTATACTATGTGACATAAATAAGCCTTTGCCATATAGGCATTCATAATGTCAGCTAATGGTTAGCCTAATGAAACAACAGCCTGATGAATTATGAATTTATTTCCATTTTAGAAAGCCTCTCTATCTCTTAATGTTTGAGGTTTTTAAAAATTAATTACCACAATAGTTGGTTTGCACATGGTGACTTGAGCACCTAAAACTTAGTCTTAAATTTATTTAAAAATACCAAAAATAGATTATAATATAAAATGGGTAAACAAGAGGTGTCAGAATAAATAATTTTTATCGTTCCCCACTCTGAAGCCCTTTGAGATGAAGAAAAATAAACAAATACAGGAAAACATAACGAAACTATAGGAAATTTCCAAACCTATTGCTCCAAGTCCTTGAATAAATCTCACTTTCAATTCTAATTATACTGCGACAATAGCATCATATTAAGTGAAAACACCGGGAAGTGGTATACATCTCTTTTCATTGAGTTACACCTACAAAAGTACCTGGCACATAATATATGAAATCTAAATGCTTAGTAATAAATAGTCAAGAACATTGGAGTGGGTTGCCATTTCCTTCTCCAATGCTTGAAAGTGAAAAGTGAAAGTGAAGTCACTCAGTTGTGTCCAACTCTTTGCGACCCCATGGCCTGCAGCTTACCAGGCTCCTCCGTCCATGGGATTTTCCAGGCAAGAGTACTGGAGTGGGGTGCCATTGCCTTCTCCGTTAGAAATAAATAGCATTATCTAAATGTTAAAAGCTAAAACTTGAAAAATATATAAAGATGAATATTATAGCATTGCAATGGTACTTGTAGGTGTAATATTCATCCTTCCACCACTAGGATGTTCTTTGTTTTTGATAGTACCAAGAATACTTTTGGGGTTCCCTGGTGGCTGAGACAGTAAAGAAGCTGCCTGCAATGCAGGAGATACAGGTTCCATGCCTAGGTGAGGAAGATACGCTGGAGAAGGGAATGGCAACCCACTCCAGTACTCTTGCCTGGAGAATCCTATAACTAGAAGAGCCTAGTGGGCTCTTGGGGTCACAAGGAGTTGGACTAACACACACACCCAGGAATATTTTTAAAGCTGTAAACATATTAGTCTCTGAAAAAAATGTGAAAAATATAAAAAAGTCTTTAAATAATATAAAATTTTATTAACACACAACAATAAACTGGAATTAAATAACAAAAGTACTAATAACAACAAAATAGAAATATTTTTTAAAGAAACCACTAGACCAAGGAAATTCATATAACAATTACAAGAGTAACTGAAAAATAGTAATGAAAATGTTACGTATCTAAATCTGTGGGTTAGCTAAACTGAGGAGTATCCATAGATCAAGAAAGTTATTGCAAAATAAGAAAATCTGGATTTCTTGTATTAGTAAAAGAAAATAAATAAAATGATATGCAAATTCTAGAACAAATTCCTTGAATAAGAAAATATATTTATAAGAAAGATACATCAGAAGACATTTTAATAAAGAAAAATAGAAAAGCATAAATACATAAACTTAGGACATAAAAAAAAGTCACAGCTACAGATGACCTTTTATTATGTTAATTGCTTATTAACTATGTCTTTTATGGCTAAGAGAATGTATTTTACCAGTGGCTTCCTTTGGCTACTGGAGCAATATAATGAATAGAAATAGCAGTAGAGATTATTGACACTCACAGTCTCCGGATCTTCTCTCAGCCACTTGAGATGTGTGTCAAGGACACCATAAATATTAAGCAATGTCTTGAGCCATGCAAAATTCAAGCAAAGGAATAATCACAAAGACTTTTTAAGTTCCACTCTGTCGCATCATCATTGTTATTCACAAGGGCTAAAATGTTGTTCCAAAAAATGTTGGTAATGTTTATCATTGATGATGGGTGATTAAGTTTTGGATCTTTATTTTATTGTACTAGACAAGATCTATGATCTTAATATTCAAAACTAAAAGTTGTTTTTATTATTTGTATTATTATTATTGAAAATCTAAGGACATTTCTCTAAATGCAAACAAGAAACAGCAAAATAGAAAGGAGTTATTAAAGACTAGCATTGCTCACATCTTCTTATTGTGGCTTGTATTTGCTGCTACTCAGAGCTCTATGGGAACTTTTGAATTTATTGGAATTTGCAATAATGTTTGCCAACATATGACATGAAAAACTTGCCCAGAATTTTTGCAAAACTCCCTTTTCAGAAGGATAGTTTCTGAATCAAAGTGATAAAAGTATTTTTCAAACTAAGAGTTCATGGGAGGGTATAACTTACCAATGCAATATATAATTCTAATAGTATTTGCTATTAAACAACTTTTATGTTAAATACTATTAAATGCACTTGGTATCAGTAAATGAACTAATATCTATATAAAGGAAAATGACTGTGTTTGTTGCCATACAGAACTCATTTGACCATTTTAGCTTACTTAACCAGTAAGTTAATTAAATGGAAGTTTAGTCAAGCAACTGTTAAGAGTTCATTTGTGTGTGTGTGTGTGTGTGTGTGTGTGTGTGTGTGTGTGTGTGAGTGTTGGAGACTGGGTTCTACTATAAAGCAGAGGGAAAAGGAACTAACAGCTGTTTAGTATCCAGTAAGAACCTAACATTGTTATAGATCCTTATCACATATTTTATCTCATTTTGTCCTCATAACACAGCTGTTAGGTATTATAATTCTCACTCTATACATGATGAAACTGCAGCTCAGAGAGTTTAAGTAATTTGGCCAAAGCTATAAAGCCAGCAAGGAGCAAAGTCTGAATTCTAATCTAATGTCACTTTGTTACTGATTAGCAAAGAACATTTTCTTTCCATTATACTACTACATTAATAGAGGTAACTAATTTGATTTAATTGTTCAATGACTTTAGAGACACTTCAAATCTGTTACAAATGATACAGCTACTTATAGACACACCTAAAACAAGTAGCCCAAATTAGAAGATATCCAATCTTGGCAAGATAAACTTTAAAACACTGTGAAAATTTACTTTCACAGCTAAGCTAAATAAAAATTCATTCATGTCTTCAGATTGTAAGTATGGAAACTCATTAAAAAAAAAAAAAAGAGTAGGCTAAAATAGTATGAACATCAATCTACCTTGATTAAAAGCTAGATTTAGAAGTTTAATTCTACTGTCCCTTTGTCTCAGGATGACAAAGAACTCATTTCAATCTCTCAAAACAAGAGTATTGCCCTGAAGAAGCAGTGAATATTAGGTATAGGTCTATAATCTATATTTATCATAGATCAAAGTCTTCAGTTCTCTTTGCATTTGCCTAAAATCCCATGCATAATTCCAGTTACCTTTCCTCTAGGTGCTCGATGAACTGAGTGTTCATAGAGTAAATGAATCTTTAATATTTGTTTTCTGAGAGATGGCTATAACCATTAGTTCATCCCTCTGATTATAACTTTTAAAGATTTGACAGTCACTGTTACTTATACTTTTTATTGATTTCACAAATATGAATTGATTTAACCTGCCAAGAAATTAAACTTGTCCAAATTACATCTTACAACACTTAGAAGATAATATTTCACTTTTTTCATTTTGTTTAGTCTGGAAAGCAGAAGGAATGACAAATGGATAATCCTAAGTAAATAATAAACTTCAAATACTTAAAACTGGAACACAAAGAATCCATCAGTAATTTTCTGCTATACAAAATGTACATGATTCGTTTTTTGTATTTGCATAAAAGTTCGAAATGAGTTATCCACTTTCATGACACAAGCCAAACTATTAAGAATGTATTTTGTGAAATCTTATGAGAATCATAAAGAAACATATCTGTTTCCATTTATGCTATATGCTACCTACCTTTGTCCTATTTGACCCTCATCCATTACTTTGTATTTTTTAGCTTTGGTGCTTTAAAATTAAGCCAATATACTAATTCTATTACAAATTCAAATGTTTTTCAATATTTCAATTTCCTTTGAATGTTTCAGTTCTAATCTCCAAGCCATTTACTCAAAAATTTGACTTGAGTTGTCATAAATTAAGTTGCAGTTACAGTAAAAATTATTTTTAGATCAAAGTTGAGTTGAAAGAACTACAATCCTCAGACACCTTGGACAGCAAGGAAGTTTATTCTCCTCAATAATTAACAATTTTAGAAGTGCCAAAGTTTAAAGGAAGAACCCATATATCATTTCTTCAAAGTAAGACTCAAGGTTTCAACTTCAAGGACATGCCTTGCATATATCAGTTTCCCTGAAGGAGTTAAAAGTGATTAGATAGTACATAATTCATGTAGAATGACTGGGCAAATGAACTTTAAATAATGAGCATTAAATGGTTAAATCATAAATAAGAGGAAAAGAAAGTATGTATGATTGTGAAAGAATCATAGAGTTCAATGGTTCCTGTAACAAATCATAGCATGGGAACCAGTTTTCTCATCACCAGAAAGCTAGGAGTTTAGAATATCCTCCTGTCACTGTTGTATGTCTCAAAGGCAGTGGAATAATAAAAAGAGGCATAAAAGGTGAATAGAAAGTTACACATGAAAGTTTTAGATATGAAGAGTGCACAGATACATCAAAAGGAATTCAATGGCTGAGATTGATATTTCCAGGCACTAAGAAGCTCAGATGGTTTAGTATGACAGTGATTAAGTTACATTGAGTTAAAACAGTCAAAACTGGAACTACAGAAATAAAATCAATTCAGATTTTGTGTTTAAATCTGAACTTTGAAGAGTTTCCAAAAAAATGAATATATAATTCTTGCCTACAAGGGTTGAATAATTCAAGCAAAAGGGACTGCTTGTGACAGCAATATTCTGCAAGAAATATTCTGGGATCTAAACCCTCTCAGGAGGCTCTACTTTGAAAATAATGTATACAATTGAAAGGGGGAGAGGAAGATATGCCTTCAAAGGGTAAAGGGTTAAATTGATAGCTTGGATGGAGCCAATGCTAGAGACATAAATCCTGAGTAAGGTAGAAGCACATAAGGAAGTGAACTGAAAGAGGAGTCGTTAAAAGCGACTGAAAGGACCAAATCATGACATAATGTGGAGGGGTTAAGCTAGGAATTTCAAGACCTAAGACAGAAGTCGGGGGTGGGGGGCATAGGGGGGGATGGAGGGTGTTTCTGGGGATTTCCTTTTATAAGGACACTGTACTTGTAACCTTGCATGCCAAGGAAGACTCTTAATAAGTGATCAGATTGGGTCAGTGAGATGGGAGGGATGGCTGGGGAGACAAACTGATGTAGAATTTTCTTCAGTTAGTATAAAATATGCTAAGATGGGGGCTTCCCTGATAGCTCAGTTGGTAAAGAATCCACCTGCAATTCAGGAGCCCCTCATTCTATTCCTGGATTGGGTAGATCCCCTGGAGAAGGGATGGGCTACCCACTTCAATATTCTTGGGCTTCCCTTGTGTCTCAGCTGGTAAAGAATCCCCCTGCAGTGTGGGAGCCCTGGGTTCGATCCCTGGGTTGCAAGGGTCCCCTGGAGAAGGGAAAGGCTACCCACTCCAGTATTCTGGCCTGGAGAATTCCACAGACTCTATAGACGATGGTGTTGCAAACAGTCGAACGCGACTGAGCGACTGTCAATGTCACTTTCAAATTTTTAAATTCTTATTAATTCAACAATGTTCAGCAACTATTTTGGGTCCCCTAGTACATGATTTTTGTTGTTAAGTCATGTCTGATGCTTTTGCCACCCATTGGATTGGAACCCACCAGGCTCCTCTGTCCATGGAATTCTCCAGGCAAGAATACTAGAGTGGGTTGTCATTTCCTTCTTGAGGGAATTTTCCTGACCCAGGGATTGAACTTGCATCTCCTATTTTTTAAGGCAAATTCTTTACTGGTGAGCCATCAGGGCTACTCATGGTTAGCCCTATTCTAAGTCCTGTTCATGACAGTACTATTCTGCAAGAAATATTCTGGGACCTTAAACCCACCTAGAGTGAGTTTACAGTTTTGAATGAGGGAGAGGAAGATGAGTTTTCAAAGGGAAACTGTTAAAACAGTCATAACTAGAACTACAGAAATAAAGTCAGTTCAGGTGTTGTGTTTAAATCTGAACTTTGAAGAGTTTCAGATGAAAAGATTATGTAGTTCTCACCTACAAGGTTTGAATAGTTCAAGCAAAAGAGGCTGCTCAAGAGAGCACTAAATGACTTTTATCTAAGAAATTGGCGGAAGAAATTTGGTTCCTGGAAAAATTAATAGATGCTTCAGAACTAACTGCCACACCCTCATCTAGTTCGTGAACACTTGTTTCTATCTTTTCAAGATATTCTGAAATCTCTGTAACTGCACTGAAAATGAATAAGGATTTGATAAGTTTGTGTTAGTTGTTCAGTCATGTTGGACTCTTTTGCGACCCCAGAGACTATAACCCACCAGGCTTCTCTGTCCATGGAATTACTCCAAGCAAGAATACTGAAGTGGGAAGCCATTCACTTCTTTCGGGGATCTTCCCAACTCAGAGATAGAACCCAGGTCTCCTGCCTTGCAGGCAGATTCTTTACCAGCTGAGCCACAAGGGAAGCCCTGGGCTCACATAAAGTATATCTAGAATTTTGACCTTAGATTCTAGGAATATATTTGCTTATATTAAAAAATAAACCTGATTAAAAAAAAAAAAAAAACTTGAGAGAGTACCAGAAGAATAAAAGATATGTTTGTAATCACTTGCTCAAAAGTGCCCGCTCCAAAGTGTAACTGGCTCCTGAACATTTATTTTATACGTATCTTTTAGTACTGATTGGCAAAGTAAAATTAATTCTGTCATCTATCTTCATTACTAGAAAGAGCAAAATGATTTTGTCAACTGGTTTTATCCCATTGTATTTGTTATGACTGTGAGAGTCCAAAAATAATAACAAACACCTGACACATGGTAGATGCCCCGTAAATATTGGTAAAATGAATGAAATTAATGAATGAGCCTCTATTCAAATGCAAAATACTTTTTTTAAAGTTTGTAACTGAGACGTTCTAACTGCTCCCCTGGAAGCACAGGTCAGCAGATCCCCTGTTACAAGGCTCAGCTCCCTCACTCCTAATAGGAACAGTAGTTCTAAAGAGCATCTTGACTTTCCCTCAGTTTTCTTTATCTCTCCAGAGGTTTTATTTCCAAATTCTTTACTCACACTTTGCCTTTTGTTTTACCTCCCATATCTAATTCAACTTATCAATTTCTTCTTTTACTAATCATCCAGAATTATGACTCAAAATTAACCTATGCTGTTATTAAGTTATCAATATTATGAAGAAAGCATAAAGATATAAAACCACATGGTGGCCCAGATGGTAAAGAATCTGCCTACAATGCAGGATACCTGGGTTTGACCCCTGAGTTGGAAAGATCCCTTGGGGGAAGGCATGGCAACCCACTCCAGTATTCTTGCCAGTGTTACTGCCATGGACAGAGGAGCCTGGCGTCTCAAAGACTAACACACAGACACAACATACAACTTAATCACAATTCAGGGAGGATTTAATCTTGATAACTATATAGGAATTAAAATCCTTGTAGTTCTTCTAAAGAACTTACTTTATAAATTCAGTCTCTCTTCCCACAATCGGACTGCCTTATTTGGGCCATCTCTTTTATCAGGTGTGATCTCAGGGAACACAAACTAATTGCAATTTAACCAGACATAATTAAAATGGCAATTACTCCCTCCCTCCCTCCCTCCCCTTAATACAGAATGTATTTTTAATTGATTTGGGATTATCATTGTCACTCATTTTCCCTTGAGCAGATAGTATGAAGATAAGTATATATGGCAACATAGGAAAGAAATATGTTTATTATTTAGACTCAAGCTATATTGTTTGCAGCAAGTTGAGCTTTCTTTCCTATTTGCCTAGTATGATACAGATTTACTCTACCCCTACCAGAAAGCAACTCCGAATTATGAAATAAAGAAAGCAGTTTATCTAGTGAAAAGTGAAAGTGTTAGTCGCTCAGTTGTGTCTGATTCTCTGTATCCGGCCAGGCTCCTCTGTCCGTTGATTTCTCCAGGCAAGAATACTGGAGTGTGCAGCTATTCCTGTCTCCAGGGGTTGAGCCCAGATCTCCTGCACTGCAGGCAGATTCTTCACCATCTGAGTCACCAATAAGACTTGGACATTGGGACATCTACCTAGCTCTCAGATCACCTGCTCTGGAGGAAGACATGTCTGCAGGACACTCAAGTAAACTTTGGAGATGCCCTTATGGCAAAAATAAAACTATAGCCTCTTGAAAGCAACCAGCATTAATTTGCCAGATGTCTGTGAGCCACTTTGGAAGCGTGTCCTCCAGCCCTACTCAACCCTTCAGATGGGTGGCAACCATAAATGCTCTTATCTATAATTGTATAAGAAACCCTGGGCCCTAACCACCAAATTAATCCACTCTCAAATTCCTGATGGACAGAAACATTTATGTGAGATATAAATGTTTTTAGTTAACCTGTTAAAGGTGGGTGTAACACAGTCATGAATATCTAAAAAAGGTTTTGTTTGAGTTAGGATAACCACTCTGCTATGCATCCTGGGATGTCCTCCTGTACTTTAATCTTCCTTCTTAACTGTACTCATGTGGGAAATATACATGAGTATTCCTGCCAACAAGGGGATGACATTTGCTGTGTACACTTCCTCACTGTTTTGCCCATTCCAAGAGAGCAACTTGAGACAAATCTGTATCTCTACAATTTTTATGCTGTTATATTCTTCCCATTAATGTACTTCTGAATTCCTTATTTCAAAAAACCCATAAAAGAGATGCCTAAGGAATTCTGCAATTTATAAATTATGTCAGAAGCATATTCCCAAAAATTGTTGTAAAGACATCAAGAAAAGTTATGCAGAACTTTATTCCTGGGAAGAAATGTCATAGGAAATAAGAACAGCTCATTAGGTAAGAGGAAAATCCTTTCTGTTCAGTCTAATAAATCCCCATATTCGTTTAGACAGGGACCTTGGGTCATCACATTTTCTTCTTCATAGAGCTCCTCTGTGCAGCCCTGAAGAGGGGAAATAAATCAGTTAACTCAATGGGAACTTAATCTCTTTCTAAGGCCAGGAAACACGGGGAGGAGATTAGGATTCATGGTAACGTCACAGAAAAGATCTAGACCATATAAGTTTGTCATTTCCTGAGGATGGTTTCATTTATAGCTCTTGTTAGATGAAAATAGCTAAGATAACTAATAAAAGGTGGAATTAAAAAAAAAATCCTAATTTCAAAGGTGAAATATTAGTTTCATTAAATCTTTTGCTTCAGATACTATTCAAGCAATACTTGTATTAGATATTGGGCTTCCCTGATGGCTCAGATAGTAAAGAATCTGCCTGCAATGCAGGAGACCCAGGTTCAATTCCCAGGTTGGGAAGATCCCCTGGAGAACAAAATGGCTACCCACTGCAGTATTCTTGCCTGGAAAATCCCATGGACAGAGGAGCCCAAGAGCTATAGTTCATAGGGTCTCAAAGAGTTGGATATGGCAGAAGGACTAACACTTTCACTATATTAGGGAAAATAACCTCACTTGACGAATTTTCTTTGGCCAACAATTTACCACCCTTCCACCAACCTTACTAGAGGAAACCTGTTGTTGCATCTTTCCTTGTGAACTTAGGTTTAGTTCTGAGTCCACAGAAAGGAATAATAAAGAAAGTAATAGGAGAATGTTGGCCTTTCAGGAGGAATATCTGCATTTACTAGTACATACCGAGGTAATGAAGGTGGCAAGCAGGTGCTAGACTCACAGAGAAGTTCAAAGCAGTAATAGCATAAAAGAGGTGAGGAAGACCTAAAAGAGAGGGCATTTTCTCAGCCCTTTTTTTCAGAGTTTAAACTGATGGATGGGACACTTCGTCATTTTCACAGCAGGCGGCACTTGCCAGTTATTCTCCTGTTACTGACTCCATGAATCAACTTAATGAGAGGAGGTAGAGGTTAGAATTTCATTAAATGCTACTGCACAGCACTTCTGAACATGCCCTATTAGCGATTTAAACCATGCTGAGACTCACTTCCTCTCCTTCCTTTTCCCTCCCCAAAGAGAATAAAAATACCACCTCCTTTTTGTCCCCATTTTAATCCTACTGCTGTTTATTCTTTTACTAATCTGCCATTTTTATATCCATAATCTTTTTATGCTTCTTTCACCCCTAATGAATCTATTATCTAGAAATCAAGAGACATAAATACAGAGAATTTTGCTACTTTGCATGTGTTGAAGTTTCATTCAATAGCGTTCTCATTTTGAGGAAGAAAAACCCTGCTTTTCCTTATTAGCAAACCAGCAATGTTTTAACCTACTTTCCATCACTAAACACTGCTTTGCTTTTGAAAATGCTAATAGTCAATGAAATTAAACCAAGCCATCCTGTCTTTTAAGATATTTTTTCCTTTCACTCATGAAATGCATAATACTAAAGCTGATTGCATGGCTGACTCCATTATTAGATAACCCCAAAATGTCAAATGATACTGTTTAAATTAGGTGAGCAAAGCAGAATTACTAGTCCCACACAGGAAAATTGTGCACCATTATAGAATCAGTGAAAAGAAGCTTATAGGAATTTCACAGTTTGAAATTAATAATCGGGTTTTAGCTCCTGTATTTTTTTTTTTTCCACCTCATTTCCATTTGGGTACTAGAAGCCAATACATTCAAAAGGAACAATTAAACTCTCTTGACATCATGAACCTCCTGCAGTTGGGTCAGGACACTGTGGGCAATTAGATGGCCCAATGTAGGTCATTCAAAGCATAATCAGTTTCCTATTGTTTTCTTACAAGAGACAGCGAGTACCCAAAGCTCATCACCATTGTTACTTGGTTGGGTTTTTGTTCATTTGCTTTTGGTTGTTTTTAAATCCTATTCAGGTACATTTCCATTCTTAACTAATTTTACATGGAATATGAAAGTTGTTCTGTTCTTTCTATTCGCTTGTGACTGGGGCAGAATTCGTGTAAACCTAGAATCTCCCCATTTGTGCTATACTACTATGAAGATTGTGGGAATTTTTCAAAGAAAGCAAATTGTTGCAATCAGATGCTGCTCATTCAAAAGGGTAATACTTCATCAGACACATTCTATTCCAGGTGCTTCTAAAAATGCCTACACCTTAACTGGCCCAGCTAATAATAGAAAGTTAATTAGAAAAGGAAGCCTTAAGAGTTTAGTGACTCTGCAGCCATGAACAAATGCAATTTTCTACCCAAAATAGTTTCCTAAACAATAGAAACTGTTAAGCTGGAAAAGAAAAAGTTGGCAAGATAAGAAACCTTAAAAACAGGACTCCAAAGTAACCATAAATTTTCCAAGGAAGCTATTCTATAGTCATTTGCCTTTTGGCAATGCTCCCAAATACTGCACATCCTTTCAGAGTGCCAAAATGAAGGGGCATTGTAATGTGAATTTTGACATTTTATATTCTCTAGGTATGAAATAACCGATTTTCTGGAGAAATTAAAAAGGGAAGGGGGCAGAGAGAGCTCTAACCCAAATAGCCCTCTGTCCAGGAAGTTTCCAAATATCCCTCCTCAGTGATAGTCTCCCTTCTCTGGGCTGCCTTAGCACTTTTCTCAGACCTCTTTTTTTTTTTTTTTTTTCCATTTATTTTTATTAGTTGGAGGCTAATTACTGTACAATATTGTAGTGGTTTTTGCCATACATTGACATGAATCAGCCATCGATTTACATGTGTTTCCCCATCCCGATCCCCCCTCCCACCTCCCTCCCCATCCCATCCCTCTGGGTCATCCCAGTGCACCAGCCCTGAGCACTTGTCTCATGCATCCAACCTGGGCTGGTGATCTGTTTCACCCTTGATAGTATACTTGTTTCAATAAGTATTTGAATGTTCTAGGACTAAGAACACATGTCTTGGCTTTCCCTGCTAGATAGCTGCTCAACTCTTTAAATACAGGAATTTTTTAAAAAAAATTAAAAAAAAATAAATAAATACAGGAATTGGTATTAGTCAATTTTGTATTTCTAAAGCCTGATATAGTATCTGGCATTTATTAAATTCAATAGCAATAAGTGCATATGTCTCCTATCATGAATTCATAATCTAGCAGAAATTTCCAGGACTTGCACTAATTTCTCCATTTCCACAAAAACAAGTATTGATTTGCACGTAATTCTAGGACATAAATTTTTCTCTAATTATTCTCTTAAGATACTTAACTTATGCAAGAATGAAGTTAAGTGACAATGTAATAATGTAACCAGGCTAACAAAAATTCAACGGATCTGCTCACAATAAGGGCAAACTTCTCTTATATCTGAAGTATTCATTATGCTGAAACTACAAATATTCATCATCTGAATATATCCCTTATCAACATTAGAAGCATATTAGATTTTATTTCCATATTTATATAAGAATAATTGTGAACAGATTTCTGAGTTCTGGTTCATGATCCCGGGCTTATGACCTAGGTTATAAGAGCTTAAATTAACTTATACATCTTTCTTTCTTATATATATATGAAAGACTCAAGGTACATGGAAGTGATTTGAAAATCATAAAATATCTCACAGCTGGGCCCTCAAAACGGAATGGAAGAGCTAAAATTTAAGTCCTTGAAACTAGACATGAATGATAAAGTTTTCAAATATCAAATCCCAAGAAATAATCAGCTATAAGAGTTGATCTATCATTTCATTTCATTTCACAGGTATTGCTATAGATCTTTCACTGAATATATAGCATACTGACCTGAGTTATTGCACTTGTGAGCCCTTGTTTTTCATGAAAAAAATGGCCTACTTTCCAGAAATCATTGAAACATCTCTGGGGAAATTATACAAGATCCCAGCTGTGAGGGGAAAAAAAAATCTATATGTGATGTAAAGAAGAATAAATATTGTTGATGATGGGTCAGGAAAGGTTAGTAATAAGTTAGAGATCACTATCAGTATATAATAAGGAATCTATGGTATTCTTGAATAACAAGTGAAAAATAAATCTCACAATATTTTGTCAATCAATGGCTTCTGAATCAATAAAAGTATATCCGTTTATTCAGCTAAGTTGAAAACTGGAAGCTTTTTTTTTTTTTAATCAAAAACTGTAGAGGTGTTTTTTGTTTGTTTGTTTGTTTTGAGGACTGAAGCCAGAATAGAAAGTATCCAGTGTAGCATCTTAAGGTATGTTTATCCAAAATTTCTAATTTTAACAAATTAAAATTCACATGTTAAAGAAAAAATTTAAAAGATGTAGAAAAAATTAACAGAGCTGTTTTGGGAGTGGTTTAGGTTTGAAAAATATCTTACCATGCATGTAGTAGTATATAAGTGTAAGTTCTACTTATTGTTTTTTGATAATTTAATAGCCTAGAAATAAAAACTAGCTCTTCCTGTGGTTGGAGTGACTTGCTTGTGTTCCTACAGCAACAATCTAAAAGGCAGCACAACTTCAATTAATAATTCCTCTTCTCATATACCTCAGAGTGGGGAAAAAAAAGGATGAGAATTGATATGCTTTCTGATTCAAAAGATTTATGACACTAAAGATGAAAAGAGTCACTACAGATCAGTCATTTAATGCTACATAATATTAAAACTTCCTAACAGATTGTTAATCTAGATTTTTCAGGTTAATATGAGATATTTTTCAATAAAAAATAGCTTTTATTCTTATTTTATTTTGAAGTAAAGCTAGAATGCGGAATTTTTTGGATGTTTACCAATAATTCTATTAAAATTATTTATTTTCTAATACAAATATCATGCATGCTTCTAATTATGCAATGTGTTGTCTATATAAGATTGTATGTCATCTCATCACATGTAACTGTATATATAAAAAATCTCTATACATATACACTTTGTATAAACATATTAAGTGCATTGTAACAAATGCATTTATATAGTGGGTCGCCCCAAAAGTTCCTTCAGTTTTTAAGCAAAAATACAAGACAAATTTTTCATTTTCACCAAGAACTTTATTGAACAATGTATTTGCCATTTTGATCTACTACCTTCTGACATTTTTGGGGAAACTTCATAATTCTATCTTTCCAAAACTTTTTATCTTTTTGATTAAAAAAAAAAAAACTGTTCCAGGTGCCTTTTACAGTCTTCCAAGAAATTGATTTTTTTTTTCCACTAAGAGAATTTTGTAAAGACCAAATAATGTCGTGATATGGCAGATGTCTGGTGATATGCCTGGTGATATGATGGATGAATAAGACTCTCCCTCCAAGCTGTAACAGTTTGTGCCTGGTCATCAAAGAAAATGCAGTTCTGTGTTATCCTGATGGAAGACTAGGTGTTTTCTGTGGGCTAATTCCGGACACTTTTCATCAAATGTTGCTTTCAGTTGGTCTAATTGGGAGCAATACTTATTGGAATTAATTGTTTGGTTTTCTGAAAGGAGTTAATAATAGAGGACTCCCTTCCAATTCCACCATATAAATAACATCATCTTCTTTGGATGAAGACCAGACTTTCATGTGGTTGATGGTTGTTCATTTCATTTGCCACACCATCTCTTCCATTCTACATTATTGTATAGCACTCACTTTTCATCACCCATGGGATTCTCCAGGCAAGAATATTGGAGTGGGTTGCCATGCCCTCCTCCAGGTGATCTTCTCAACCCAGGGGTTAAACCTGCATATCCTGCATTGCAGGTGGATACTTTACCCACTGAGCCACCTGGGAAGCCCAATATAGTTTGACCCTAAAGTTTATAAACCTCCCGCCCTGCCCTCTCTCCTGAACTTTAGATTTGGATAAGAAAAATATTTACATGGTATTTCCATTTGATTTCTAAGGGCATCTCAAACTCAACATGCCCCAAACATAATTCCCTTGTCTTACTTACCAATTTTTTGTAATCAACATGTTTATTTATCAACCCCTCACTTGTCTCTTGGGCTGCCCTGGAAGCTTAGATGGTAAAGAATCCACCTGCAGTGCACAAGACCTTGGTTCAAATCCTGGAGAATGGAATGACTACTCACTCCAGGATACTTTCCTGGAGAATTCCAAGACAGAAGGGCCTGGTAGACTATAATCCATGGTATCACAAAGAGTCAGACATGACTTGAGTGACGAACACACACTCTTGACTCTCTTAATTTACATTCAACTCATGAGCACAGCTTCTTTGATCTCCTTTCTCAATAAACCCCGTAAGACTAGATGTTCCCAAAGTTTCAGTACAAGGCACGTTAGCTTTGGGGAACGCTTGTGTAGATTACCACATGAAGACTGGCTCAGATCATAACAGGGACATATATAAAATCATAGCAGCACGCACTGTCTCTTGAAGGGATGAGCTATTGGCAGTTGCCGTCTTCTCTGTCTTCATAGTCTGCTATCTTGCCATCTAATAATACATATGAGGAAAATAATAAATAAATGGCATAAATCTTAGAAATATTCAACAATGTAGTCCAACAATATACCCAATAATTATTATACTAATAAAATATACAACAATGTAGTCCAATAATACTCCTCATGTTTTGAAAAGTGCTATCCCAACTATTATTTCATTTGACCCAGGAAACAATATTAAAAAGCCATTGCCTATGTAGCGCTATAATATTTGTTGTTGTTGTTGTTGTTATTTTTATTTATTTATTTTTTTCATTTGTTTTTATTAGTTGGAGGCTAATTTTTGTTGTTATGGCTGTATGAAACAGAAAGGGCTGGAGAGGAGGGAAAAATAAATAAGAAGCACCAATATAAAATGTGACAAAAAGATTCTGTCTGTCTTGATATACTACCACCTTTCAAATGCATCAGTACTTAAGGTTTTAGGATCAGAAACATGACTTGATAGCTACACTTGACTAATTTCTTGGTTGTGACTTAAGGAAATAATTTTCTACCTCAAGTATATAAAAATTTCTCATCTTTAAAAATATTATATAATGTTATATAATATTTCAATAATATAAGTATTGTATATAATTATAATTTAATATTATATAATATTTTAATAATATGATATTATATAACATTTTAATAATATAATGTTATTATAAATATAATAATAATATGATATTATATAATATTTTAATAATATAATATTATTGTATATAATAATACAGTATTATATAATATTTAATAATATAATATTATTATATATAACAATAAATAATATTATATAATATTTTAATAATATAATATTATTGTATATAATTATAATTTAATATTATATAATATTTAATAATATAATATTATTGTATATAATATTTTAATAATATAATATTATTATAAATATAATAATAATACAATATTATATAATATTTTTAAAGATGAGAAATTTTTATATACTTGAGGTAGAAAATTATTTCCTTAAGTCGCAACCAAGAAATTAGTCAAGTATAGCTGTCAAGTCATGTTTCTGATCCTAAAACTTCAACTACTGATGCATTTGAAAGGTGGTAGTATATCAAGACAGACAGGATCTTATTGTCACATTTTATATCGGTGCTTCTTATTTATTTTTCCCTCCTCTCCAGCCCTTTGTTTCATACAGCCATAACAACATCATACACAATCCATTTCAGGCTTTCTAACATACTTGTTCCCTTCACTCTGTAATAACCTACTCTAGAAAAAGACACTCTGGAAAATACAAGTTACTTTATTAAGTGGTCTCAAGGTGCACAATATTCAAATAAAAATAAAAATCATGTGTTTTAACTGTAATCTTTCCCACTGGGATCATAAATTCAACAGCAACAGGGTCTTGTTTGCAACTGACATGGTAAATCCCACAGCCTTTAGCTCAGAGAAGCTTTATTAATAATAAAGAATGATGAGTGGTCATAATGTGAATATCAAACCTCAATGAAGTGTACCCCGCTCATATATCTATCCATAATATTTTATAAACAACTATGGTTTTTTTTTCCTCTGACATTTTAAAAGCTTGGAAGTTGTCAATTCCAATCATACATGGGAAAAAGTCAAAGAGACTGAAAATCAATAACTTTTTCTCAACCCACCATAGATCTGAGATTGAAAGGCAAAGCAATACCCCCGAATTCTGGATAAGCAGGTCGAGAGAGTCACAGCCAAGATTCATGTTCATGGGAGTACAGCTTCTAGAGAAACCGTGCACGGGAAGAAAACACTTAATGATGATTATGATGAAATGATGTGGGAGGGGGCTGTAGACAAGCTTAAGGGTGAGAAACTCCTGAGGGCTGTAGTCTTAGAGTGGCTTTTTACTTTTGTAGCCTTTACTTCTATGAATCCAGAAACTTCTCACAATGACGAGCCAATAAAGATCCCCATGTGACACTGGCAGGGAAAGGAGAAAAGAAACCATTGTGAAATACAGTATAGTGTTCTCTATAACAAAATTATACATTCTACTGGAAGAGACTTCACTGCACCCTTATCCCACCCAAGGAAAAGGCATTTCCCTGACTCCAGCTCTCTCTATCCTTCCTGTTTCACTCAAGGGGAAAAAAACAAAGCTCAGAAATACATCTGAAAGTCACAGTCCTGGGATGAGAGTCCACTGAGATATAGATATTTCATCACTGAAACTACATAATGCTTCCCTTTGCCACACATTATACCAACAACAGCAGTGTATTATAGCTATAAGAACTTTGAGGCAGACTGTCTCTAGGGAAAAATATATCAGTTCAGTTCAGTACATTTCAGTCGCTCAGCTGTGTCCAACTCTTTGCGACCCCATGGACTGCAGCACACCAGGCCTCCCTGTCCATCATCAACTCCTGGAGTTTACACAAACTCATGTCCATTGAGTTGATGATGCCATCCAAACATCTCATCCTCTGTCATCCCCTTCTCCTCCCACCTTCAATCTTTCCCAGCATCAGGGTATTTTCAAATGAGTCAGTTCTCATCAGGTGGCCAATGTATTGGAGTTTCAGCTTCAGCATCAGTCCTTCCAATGAATATTCAGGACTGATTTCCTTTAGGATGGACTGGTTGGATCTCCTTGCATCTCCTTGGATCCTTCAATCTCCAAGGAACTCTCAAGAGTCTTCTCCAACACCACAGTTTAAAAGCATCCATTCTAAATCCCATATATATGTTAGTATGCTGTAATGTTCTTTATCTTTCTGGCTTACTTCACTCTGTATAATGGGCTCCAGTTTCATCCATCTCATTAGAACTGATTCAAATGAATTCTTTTTAATGGCTGAGTAATATTCCATGGTGTATATGTACCACAGCTTCCTTATCCATTCGTCTGCTGATGGGCATCTAGGTTGCTTCCATGTCCTGGCTATTAAGATGGTAATGATAACCCTGTATGCAAAACAGAAAAAGAGACACAGATGTACGAAACAGACTTTTGGACTCTGTGGGAGAAAGCAAGGGTGGGATGTTTCGAGAGAACAGCATCGAAACATGTATATTATCTAGGGTGAAACAGATCACCAGCCCAGGTTGGATGCATGAGACAAGTGCTCGGACCTGGTGCACTGGGAAGACCCAGAGGGATCGGGTAGAGAGGGAGGTGGAGGGGGGATCGGGATGGGCAATACATGCAAAACCATGGCTGATTCATGTCAATGTATGACAAAACCCATTACAATATTATAATTAGCCTCCAACTAATAAAAATAAATGAAAAAAAAATTTAAAAAAATATCCATTCTTTGGCACTCAACTTTCTTTATAGTCCAACTCTCACATCCATACATGACCACTGGAAAAACCATACCCTTGACTAGACAAACCTTTGGTGGAAAAGTAATGTCTCTGCTTTTTAATGTGCTGTCTAGGTTGGTCATAGCGTTTCTTCCAAGGAGCAAGCATGTTTTAATTTCATGACTGCAGTCATCACTGAAGTGATTTTGGGGTCCCCCAAAAAATAAAGTCTGTCATTGTTTCCACTGTTTCCCCATCTATTTGCCATGAAATGATGGAACCAGATGTCATGATCTTAGTTTACTGGATGTTGAGTTTTAAGCCAACTTTTTCACTCTCCTCTTTCACTTTCATCAAGAGGCTCTTTAGTTCTTCTTCACTTTCTGCCATAAGGGTAATGTCATCTGCATATCTGAGGTTATTGATATTTTTCCCTGCAATCTTGATTCCAGCTTATGCTTCGTCCAGCCAAGCATTTCTCATTATGTACTCTGATATAAATTAAATAAGCAGAGTGACAATATACAGCCTTGATGTAGTCCATACCTGCTTTGGAACCAGTCTGTTGTTTCATGTTCAGTTCTAACTATTGCTTCTTGACCTGCATACAGATATCTCAGGAGGCAGGTTAGGTGATCTGGTATCTCTGTCTCTTTAAGAATTTTCCACAGTTTGTTGTGATCCACACAATCAAAGGCTTTGGCTTAGTCAATTAAGCAGAAGTAGATGTTTTTATGGAACTCTCTTGCTTTTTTCATGACCCAACGTATGTTGGCAATTTGACCTCTGGTTCCTCTGCCCTTTCTAAATCCAGCTTGAACATCTGGAAGTTCACAGTTCACTTATTGTTGAAGCCTGGCTTGGAAAATTTTGAGCATCACTTTGCTAGCCTGTGAGATGAGTGCAATTGTGCAGTACAGAACATCATTCAGCATTGCCTTTCTTTGGGACTGGAATGAAAATTGACCTTTTCCAGTCCTGTGGCCACTGCTGAGTTTTACAAATGCTGGCATATTGAGTGCAGCACTTTCACAGCATCATCTTTTAGGATTTGAAATAGCTCAACTGGAATTCCATCACCTGCACTAGTTTTGTTCATAGTCATGCTTCCTAAGGCCCACGTGACTTCGCATTCCAGGATATCTGGCTCTAGGTGAGTCATCACGCCATCATGATTACCTGGGTGGTGAAGGTTTCTTTTGTATTGTTCTTCTGTGTATTCTTGCCACGTCTTTTTAATATCTTCTTCTTCTGATTATACTTAGGTATGATCAAAGTCTATAAAGAAAACAAGAGCAAGGGGAATAAGTTGCTGGCTTCTGGTGCTACAGCTGCAGCAAATATGACACACAGCTGAATTTCTAGCCAAATTCTTCAAAAATCTTCAATTGTAGTCTTGTTTAGCTCAATTCCTATTAACCAATAAAATATATACAGAACAAGTGTATTCTGTCTTGATTAGTAATGCAAAGAAAATAATTTTCAAATTAAAAGACCAGTTTACATGCCTACCAAAGTTCTGAGAATTACTAGGAAAACTACTTGTAATTAAAAATTCTAAAGCTAGGTCTATTTTCACATAAGGATCACAAGTGTCTCATTAACTTGCACACTTCTTTGAGGTTGTTAAGCAGATTATTTCCATGAATGCTGAATCAAGAGTAGACATTAAAGTCACCATTGCAGATGTTTAAATATTTTAATAAATTATTAGTTGCTAAACAGACCAAAAAAAAAAAGACATTTTAAATATAAAATCTTTGACAGGTTAAAGTAAAGTGATGGAGAAAGATATACCATACTTATACCAATCAAAAGAAGCTAAATTAGATAATGAATCTCAGATGAAACAGTTCTTAGAACAAGGAAAAACATAAAAAAGAGTGGCACTACATAATGGTTAAAAAGTCAGTTCTCAATAGGACACAAAATTTCTAAACATTTATGCACCTAACAACAGAGCATCAGTGTAAATGACAAAATTAGGATACAACTGAAAGGAGAAATAGAAAAATTAATAATTAGAGTATAATATTTCAACAATTCTGTCAGTAATTAATAGACTAAACAGACAGAAAAATCAGAAAGATATAGTTGACCTGAAAAGCACTATCCATAATTTTTATTTAATTGATTCTTAGAGAATAATCCATCCAATCACAGCAGAAAACACATTCTTCCCTACCTCACATGAACCACCCACCAAGTTGGACATTATTCTGGTCCTTAAAACACACGCTCACAAATATAAAACAAGAGAAATCATACAAAGTATATTCTCAGACCACAATGGAATTAAACTATAAACAATAAAAATATGACTAGAAAATTGCTAAATATTTGGAAACAATACAACACACTTTTGAATAGTACATAAGGCAAATAAGAAGTTTGAAGAGTAATTACATATTTTAAACATGCATTTTAGAAAAGAAGAAATATCTAAAATCAATAATCTAAGCTTTCACATTAGGAAATTAGATTTCTGAAAGTGAAATTGAAACCTAAAACAAGAAGAAGAATAAAAGAATAGCAACAATTAGCAGATAAATCAATGACGCTACAAACAAGTACATAATAATTACTTCAGTGATACAAAGCTGATTCAACATTTACAACTTAAGCAATTATAATCCACCAAATTAACAAGCTAAAAAGAAAAGTCATATGGTTATATCAACTGATGCAGTAAAGGCATTTGAGATAATCTAGCACTTGTTCATGAAAAAAATTCTCAGCACTCATTCATGATAACAATTCTCAGTAAACTACGATTATAGGAATGTGGCCTTGATTTGGTAAAGAATATCTCCACAAAAATGTGCATTTTTATAGCATTTTTATTCACAATCATCAAAAAGACAAGCAACTAAGATGCCTTTTATTAGGTGAGTGGGCAAACATGTATGGTACTTCTGTACAATGGGGTATCATCCAAGGATAAAAAGAAAAGAACTACAACAGATATGGATAAATGAGTCATATAGCTAAGTGCAAGAAGCCAGTGTGGAAAGGGTAAAAACTATTGAGCCCATTGCACATTATGAGAAAGTTCAGACACTAGAGCTAGGAAAAGGAGAGATTCAATAGGTGAAGTACAGAGGACATTTTAGGGCAGAGAAAAATATTCTATACAATATTATAATTGTTCTATACAATCCATGGCATTACATATCTTCAAAAGCCATAGAACTTTGTACCACAAAGAGTGAATCTTAATGAACACAAATTAAAAAGTTAATTTTGGAGGACAGAACATCAGGATGAAAAGCAGACAATGACAAAACAATTTATGTTACAAATATATGAAACAATCTCACCAAAAGGGTGATGCATAAGGTGCTGGTCTAAGTAACAAAAAGTAGTGGAGACTAAAGTGAAAACTAAAGGTAAAAGGAGCAAGACATAAGCACTGTACTCTTGTTGATAAGCTTCTTTCTCACAGGATATAGCAACAGTTCTGATACTACTATACATTTACACTGAAATTGAATAGTTAAGGAAAATGTTAGTAAGGGGTGGAAGTCAGACTTCTCACCGTTGAAAAGAAGGTTGCAGACAAACAAGAACAAAAACTGGATTGCGTTGTACTGTGTTGTGCTGCATTAGAGCTGGAGCCATCAGGATGAACCCATATACATCTTGGTACCTATGGATGAGTAAATATGGAAATAATTATGAATATGTACATATAAATAAATTAGTATACCCATTATTTCCTTTTCCTGTCTTAGCTGAGAGGGCTGAAAGTAAGGATATTTAGGAACAAAGACCATACCTGTGCCCATGTACCAGTTTCTATTTTCTTCAGTTAAAGGAATCAGGGTTCCTTGGAAAAATGAAAGATTCCAGGATGAGAGCAGGAAATATGTAGGATGAGCCTGGAGTTTCTTAAAGTGCCAGAAAATAAGGGTATACTGAATTAAAACACAATGATGGAATATGTCAAAATGACACAAGAAATAACAGAGAGAGATTCTAATCACCAAGACTAGAACAATTTGAACAACATAAAAAATAAAGCAGTATTGAATTATAAATCAAAGTATAAAATAAATATCTATGTGCTAATATATAAATGAATGATGTAATAAATAATAAAGTGAGATAACAGACAAATCTTCCATTCAGAGAATTCCAAATGGTAAATGTACTGATATTAATATTCATTTCACTCTCAGGAGCTAAAACATAACTCCACTTCATTGTATGAACTGCACATTGTGACTTTCCTCCAAAAATACAATATGACAGAGGGAAAGAGATACTTTAGTGGAGAAACCTGAAAATTACACCTTAGCCAAGTGATCCAGGTTTACATCAACAGCGATAAGCCATGTCTTTCATATTAATAGTGTACCCTCAATCTGATATGATGAAAATGGCAGTTTATGACCTTCTCCCACCAAAATACATAACTAAAACACCCAGAAAAGTACCAGCTGAGGAATGTTCTACAAAATACTTAAACAAGAGTACTTAAACATCGAAATGATCAAAATCATGGAATTTGAGAAATTTCACACAGCCAAAGATACCTATGGAGAAATGGCTGCAAAATGTAATATGATATCCTGGGTGGGGTCTATGCATAGAAAAACAAGACGGAAGCTATGAGCTAAGGGTATCTGAATGAAGTCGGGACCTTACTAAATAATTTATTAATATTGTTTATTAACTGTAACAAATATATCATACTAATGTAAGCTGGCTTCAACAATACATGAACCGTGAACTTCCACATGTTCAACCTGGTTTTAGAAAAGGCAGAGGAACCAGAGATCAAATTACCAACATCTGCTGGATCATTGTAAAAGCAAGAGAGTTCCAGAAAAACATCTATTTCTACTTTATTGACTATGCCAAATCCTCTGACTGTGTGGATCACAAAAAACTGTGGAAAATTCTAAAAGAGATGGGCATACCAGACCACTTTACCTGCCTTTTGAGAAATCTGTATGCAGGTCAAGAAGCGATAGTTAGAATTGGACATGGAACAACAGACTGGCTCCAAATCAGGAAAGGAATATATTAAAGGCTATATTGTGTCACCTGCTTATTTAACTTATATGCACAGTACATCATGAGAAATGCTGGGATGGATGAAGCACAGCTGGAATCAAGATTGCCGGGAGAAATATCAATAACCTCAGATATGCAGAAGACACCACCCTTATGGCAAAAAGCAAAGAAGAACTAAAGAGCCTCTTGATGATAGTGAAAGAGGAGAGTGAAAAAGTTGGCTTAAAGCTCAACATTCAGAAAACTAAGATCATGGCATCCAGTCTCATCACTTCATGGCAAATAGATGGGGAAACAGTGGAAACAATGACAGACTTTATTTTGGGAGGCTCCAAAATCACTTCAGATGGTGACTGCAGCCATGAAATTCAAAGACACTTACTCCTTGGAAGGAAAGTTATGACCAACCTAGACAACATGTTAAAAAGCAGAGACATCACTTTGCAACAAAGGTCCGTCTAATCAAGGCTATAGTTTTTCCAGTAGTCATGTATGGAAGTGAGAGTTGGACTATAAAGAAAGCTGAACGTCAAAGAATTGATGGTTTTGAACAGTGGTGTTGGAGAAGACTCTTGAGACTCCCTTGGACTGCAAGGAGATCAAACCAGTCAATCGTAAATGAAATCAGTCCTGAATATTCATTGGAAGGACTGATGTTGAAGCTGAAACTGCAATAATTTGGCCACCTAATGTGAAGAGTTGACTCATTTGAAAATACCCGGAGGCTGGGAAATATTGACGGTGGGAGAAGGGGACAACAGAGGATGAGATGGTTGGATGGTGTCACTGACTCAATGGACATGAGTTTGAGTAAACTCTGGCAGTTAATAATGGACAGGGAGGCCTGGCATGCTGCAGTCCATGAGGTCACAAAGAGTCGAACACAACTGAGCGGCTGAACTGAACTGAACAAAATGTAAGCTGTGTCAAATGACAATACTTAAAATAATTTAGTAATGAGCCTGATGTCCATTATTCAAGGGAAAACAACCCATGAATTGGGGGAAACACAGTGCCTCAGAATCAGTGGAGCATTATCAGTTCAGTTGCTCAGTCATGTCGGACTGTTTGCAACCTCATGGATTGCAGCACATCAGGATTCCCCGTCCATCACCAGCTCCTGGAGGTTGCTCAAATTCTTGTCCATTGGCCAAAGTACTGGAGCTTCAGCTTCAGCATCAGTCCTTCCAAGGAATATTCAGAACTGATTTCCTTTAGGATTGACAGGATTGATCTCTTTGCAGTCCAAGGGACTCTCAGGAGTCTTCTCCAACACCATAGTTAAAAAGCATCAATTCTTCAGCACTCAGCTTTCTTTATTGTCCAACTCTCACATCCATACATGACTACTGGAAAACCCATAGCTTTGACTAGACAGGCCTTTGTTGGCAAAGTGATATCTCTGCTTTCTAATGTGCTATCTAGGTTTGTCATAGCTTTTCTTCCAAGGAGCAAGTGTCTTTTAATTTCATGGCTACAGTCACCATCAGCAGTGATTTTGGAGCCCAAGAAAATAAATCCTGTCATGGTTCCCATTGTTTCCCCATCTATTTGCCATGAAGTGTTGAGACCGGATACCATGATCTCCGTTTTCTGAATGTTGAGTTTTAAGACAACGTTTTCACTCCCCTCAAGAAGTTCCTTAGTTCCTCTTAACTTTCTGCCATAAGGGTGGTGTCATCTGCATATCTGAGGTTATTGATATTTCTCCCTGCAA
Organism: Cervus canadensis; assembly: GCF_019320065.1. Lineage (NCBI taxonomy): Eukaryota > Metazoa > Chordata > Mammalia > Artiodactyla > Cervidae > Cervus > Cervus canadensis. The sequence goes on from NC_057396.1 coordinate 11,161,971, forward strand.
TCTTGATTAGCTTGTGCATCATTCAATCAGGCATATGGCATGATGGACAATGCACAGAAGTTATATAAGAAAGGTGGCAATATACAGCCTTGATGAACTCCTTTCTCAGTTTGGATCCAGTCCATTGTTCCATGTCTTGTCTGGACTGTGGCTTCTTGACCTGCATACAGTTTTCTCAGGAGGCAGGTAAGGTGGTCTGGTATTTCCATCTCTTGAAAAATTTTCCACAGTTTGTTGTGATCCACACAGTCAAAGGCTTTAGCATAGTCAATGAAGCAGAAGCAGATGTTTTTTTTCTGGAACTCTCTTGCTGTTTCTATGATCCAGTGGATGTTGGTCATTTGATCTCTGGTTCCTCTGTTTTTTCTAAATTCAGCTTGAACATTTGGAAATTCTAGATTCATGTACTGTTGAAGCCTATCTTGGAGAATTTTGAGCATTATTCTGCTACCGTATGAGATGAGGGCAATTGTGCAGTAGTTTGAACATTCTTTGGTATTGCTCTTCTTTGGTGTTGTAATGAAAACTGACCTTTTCCTGTCCTGTGGCCACTGCTGAGCTTTACAAATTTGCTGGCATATTGAGTGCAGCATTTTCACAACATCACCTTTTGGATTTGAAATAGCTCAACTGGAATCCCATCACCTGCACTAACTTTGTTCATAGTGATGCTTCCTTAGACCCACTTGACTTTGCATGCCAGGATGTCTGTCTCTAGAGGAATGATCATACCATTGTGTTTATCTGGGTCATTAAGATCATTTTGTACAGTTCATCTGTTTATTCTTGCCACCTCTTCTTGATATTTTCTGCTGCTGTTAGGTCCATATCATTTCTGTATTTTGCTGTGCCCAGCTGGGCATGAAATGTCTTCTTGGTATATATGTCTTTTTGGTATATCTAATTTTCTTGAAGAGATCTACATTTTTTCCTATTCTGATGTTTCTCTCTCTCTCTCTCTCTCTCTCTCTTCTGTGTTGATTACTTAGGAAAACTTTATCATCTCTCCTTGCTATTCTTTGGAACTCTGCATTCAGATAGATATATCTTTTGCTTTCTCCTTTGCCTTTCACTTTTCTTTTCTCAGCTATTTGTAAGGCTGCTTCAGACAATTATTTTGCCTTTTTGCATTTCTTCTTCTTGGGGATGGTCTTAATCACTGCCTCCTGTACAGAGTCACAAACCTCTGTCCATAGTTCTTCAGGCACTCTGTTGATCAGATATAATCCCTTGAATCTATTTCTCACTTCCACTGTATAATCATAAGAGATTTAATTTAGGTTATACCTGAATGGTCTAGTTGTTTTCATTACTTTCTTCAATTTAAGTCTGAACTTGGTAATAAGGAGTTCATGATCTGAGCCACAGTCAGCTCCCACTCTTGTTTTTGCTGACTCTAGAGAACTTCTCCATCTTTGGCTGCAAAGAATATAACCAATCTGATTTTGGTATTGACCATCTGGTGATGTCCATGGATAGAGTCGTCTCTTGTGTTGTTGGAAGAGGGTATTTGCTATGACCAGTACATTTTCTTGGCAAAACTCTTTTAGCCTTCACACTGTCTCATTTTGTACTCCACAGCCAAACTTGCCTGTTATTCCAGGTATCGCTTAACTTCCTACTTTTGTATTCCTGCCCTCTATGATGAAAAGGACTTTTTTTTTTTAACGTTAGTTCTACAAGGTCTTGTAGGTCTTCATCGAACCATTCAACTTCAACTTCTTCAGGATTAGTGGTTAGAGCATACACCTGGATTACTGTCATATTGAATGATTTGTCTTGCAACTGAATGGAGATCATTCTGTCATTTTTGAGATTGCACCCATGTACTGCATTCCAGACTCTTTTGCTAACTACGAGTGCTACTCCATTTCTTTTTAGGGATTCTTGCCCACAGTGGCAGATATAATGGTCATCTGTATTAAATTTGCCCATTCCAGTCCATTTTAGTTCACTGATTCCTAAAATCTTGATGCTCACAATGTCATCTCCTGTTTGACCACTTCTGATTCACCTTGATTCATGGACCTAATATTCCAGGTTCCTATGCAATATTGCTCTTTACAAAATTGGCCTTTACTTCCATCACCAGTCACATTCACAACTGGGCATTGTTTTACTTTGGCTCAGCCTCTTCATTCTCTCTGGAGCTATTTCTCCACTCTTCTGCAGTAGCATATTGGGCAACTACCAACCTGGGGAATTCACCTTTCAATGTCATATCTTTTTGCCTTTTCATATTGTTAATGGGGTTATCAAGGCAAGAATATGGAAGTGGTTTGCCATTCCCTTCTCCAATGGACCACATTTTGTCAGAACTGTCCACCATGACCTGTTCATCTCAGGCTGTCCTACATAGCATGGCTCATAATTTCATTGAGTTAGACCAGGCTGTGATCCATGTGATCAGTTTGGTTAATTTTCTGTAACTGACTATTCACAGCACTATTCCCAAGGATACTGGGCAGGAATGAGTTTTATAGAAGAGTAGCAAAGGCAACATGGAAACAGAGAATGCTTGGCTAGGAGAGCAAGGATTTCCTTATAAGACTGGCAGGTCCTATTTTCTAGGAAGAGGTCAGGCAGCTAAAACTGAGTTGGAAGATCATGGCATTTGTCAGGTTTCCTTGACGAGTGCTTCCCATAAGAGAAGGCTGACTTAGGTTTAGATTTGTGATCTAGGCTCAGCCACTGGCATGACCTTCACTTTGTGAGTCCCAGTATATCAACTGATGTTCTTCGATGTTAAAATAGTGAAACTGTATGCAAGGTATATAGGAACTCTTTGAATTATTTTTGTAATTTCTCTGTGTTCTAAAACCATATTTTATATCATCTAAAATTGTTCCAGAATAAGAAATATTTTAAATAATTATCTGTAAGCACAAAAATGATTAGCAAGATGACTAATTTTATGGGATAAGAATAATATGTACTTAGCTATAAACTTATACAGAACAACCTATAAGTTATGTATGTAGAACACAAATCAAACTTCATTTCCTCCTCAATTAAGTGTTAAGACAGTTTGCCTTTGGTTCAGTCTGGTGTTGTCTAGGATCCACTAAGTTTCTGTGTTTCTCAAGTTCTTATTGCTACACAGTAATCCACATAGGACACAGCACTTTCTTGTGTCATTGCCCATGTTCTTAGTCTAAAAATATGGAAAATCTAAAATTTTGTAGAATTCTACACTGGAAACCACGTATTGTTATGTATTCTAAAGTTGCATGAAGGTACCTTGTTAAGGATAGAAAATGTGGCAAGAATTCAGTCAAAAGCTTTACATCCAGTTTTGGTACCATATCCCCCAGAGGTGGAGGGAAATCTACTAATTGACATAGAGAAACCTTGTTGCCTAATGATGACTTTGTACTACTCTTTGCTTTGTTTATTAGAGCAGAGTGGTCTCTGCTGCATGTTGCAAATCTGCTCTCAAACACTATGCTCTCTCTCTCCGTAACTTTCTTAAAAGCTTGATTTATGAATGTTGTATGTAAAAAGAATAAGTAAAACATATATGTAATTATCTCCAAAGTCACTGTGGAAGGTGACCATAGTCATGAAATTAAGAGAGACTCCTTGGGAGAGAAGCTATGACAAACCTAGACAGCATATTAAAAGCAGAGACATCAGAGACACCTTTACCAACAAAGGTCCATATTGTCAAAACTATGATTTTCCTAGCCTTCAGGTTTGGATGTGACAGCTGGACCATACAGAAGGCTGAGCACTGAATAATTGATGCTTTCAAATGTGTTGCTAGAGAAGACTCTTGAGAGTCCCTTGGACAGCAAGGAGATCAAACCACTCAGTCCTAAAGGAATCAACCCTTCTTTGGAAGGACTGATGCTGAAGCTGAAGCCCCAATACTTTGACCACCTGATATGAAGAGCTGACTCATTTGAAAATATCCTGATGCTGGGAAAGATTGAGGCCGGGAAGAGAAGGGGGTGACAGAGGATGAGATGGTTGGGTGACATAACCGACTCAATGGACATGAGTTTGAACAAACTCTGGGAGGTAGTGAAAGACAGAGAAGCCTGGAATGCTGCAGTCCACAGGATCGCAAACAGTCAGCATGACTGAATGACTGAACAACAACAAAACATATGTGTAAATGACAAAGAATAATAAAATTAATAGCTCACTAGCTTGTATAAGAAACCAAAAGTTAACAGTTCTGAAAACCACTTTATGCATTTGCCAATTGGATCCCTTCCCTCTTCACAGAAGATACTATTATCTTAAATTTTCTTTCTCTTTCATTTGATTATTTTAACAATTATACTAATGAATGTGTGTGTGTGTGCATGGTCAATATATTGCTTTGCTCATTTACACATTATAAATTTTACCCCATTCTCTATACTTTTTTACCTAACTTCATTTATATATTATATTTTTAAAGTACATAATTTTTAGTGTATAAAGCAGTACATTTATTTGTACTACTGGGACATGTTTCATTGTGTGATTGTACCTCAGTTTTTGTCCAATCTCCTGTCAATGAATGCATTTCCCTTTCTGGTATATTTTTCTTTCCTGATCATGGTTATCAAGAACTTTCTTTTCTGTTTCTTTGTTCATATGGACAAATGTTTCTATTAATCATGTGCTCATGATTGGGATTATGACATTCTATGGAGAAGGAAATAGCAACCTATTCCAGTGTTCTTGCCTGGAGAATCCCAGGGATGGGGGAGCCTGGTGGGCTGACGTCTATGGGGTTGCACAGAGTCAGACAAGGCTGAAGTGACTTAGCTTATGCTAGGCTTACTCAACTTTACTAGATGATATTAATTGTTTCCTGAAGTGGTTTAGAGGAGAAATTCACTGCCAAGTGTTTTGCCAACACTATCAAAATTAGACTTTATATTTGCCAGAAATTTAAGCAAAAAATGTAGTTTCTTTGTGATTTTCCCAATTCATAGTTAGGCAAAAAATATTTATAATGGTTTATTGGACATTTTATAATGGAATATCTGTTCATAATTACAGTTTCTTTTCACTGAGGTTCTTTTTCTTTACTTATAACTTGTAGAAAAAATATATAAATGTAAACATATACATGTGTGTATAACAAATGCTATGTGGACAAATATAGGTATTAAAAAGCTATCATCTGTTAGTTTTATGAATTGGAAATTTGTTCTTCAAATTTCAGCTTGTTCTACCAACTACTTAATATTCTATTTGATGAACAGATATTATTTTTAGCAATATAATGTATCACAACTTTCATTTATAGTTTCTGCTGTTTGATTGTTATTGAAAATACTTATTGTTATAACATAAATTCTGTTATTTTCTAAAATATACAATCTTTATATTTATATCTAACTCTTTCATCTGTCTTGAATTAATATATTTTGGTATGATTCAAGATAATCATTTAACTTAATGACATTTATCAAAGAAATATTTTTCTCCTAGATGTCTTCTCATATGTAAGTTATGTTTAGGCTTCTGGGATCGCTATTCTGATCTGTCCTTTCAAACACGCATCCTTGTTCTAACACCTCATTTCCTAGCTCACCTCTAAAATAAGTCTAGATATTTTACAAGTAGGTTCCTAATCTTATTAGTGTTTGTCAGATGTGTCTTGACAATTCTTTTACTCTTCTGCAAAAGTTTAAGAATTAGCATTATCATGATACTCCAAGAATAATTGAAATACCCATTGGAGGACACTTTATGCCTGACTTGGCCTGAGTTTCTCTTACTTATCTTCCCTTAAGAAGTGCTTTTAAGGTCTAACACTGCAGTTTCTTATCTATGATGTGTACTATCTAATGACTTCCCTTTTATCTTAAACTATTTTAGTCCCCTTTTGTGATTAGAGAACATCTAGAGTTGATTACTTAAGCCTTCTTTGTATAGATGAAACTTTCTCTTAGCATTTCCATATATGTCATGTTGGATTTATTTAACTGTGTATTTGTGTTATCTATCACAAAGGCAGAGACTATGCCTAGACCTAAGCATATCCTAATGAGGATTTTTTTGAGTGTAGAGAACCAACAAGAGTGTTTTCAGTTACTAGTAGTTGAGAAATGGAATATTTCCTGCCATATCAATAAACAACGATGGCACAGTCATCAGTGATTCCTGCCCTCCAGATGTGAATTTCTGAGCCCAGAGGAAGATGCTTAGGAAAAACAATACCTGCCGTCAGGCAGCTATCAGATTGCCGCCACTCCCTACAGTAAGGAACCAAGAGTTTGAAAAATCAAATCACAGAATACTGGCCCCAGATAGCTGAGATGCATATGAAAGAAATGATTTCAGTAAGCCCAGACTCTTATAGCTTCTCACACATAGAAAAGTGCTAAATTTCTTGAGAGATCTGGTTTTCTTTAATTCACAGAAATACTTGTGATGTTCAGACCGGCCCTCTGTTGCAAACTTCTGTATAACCTGACTTCTCCTCCTGCCTCCTCAGAGAAGTTCTCTCAGGCTTACTTGAGATGCTTCCCCTGGGCTTGAAGTCCTAAAAATTCCCACCAAATAAATCATAACTCTCAAATTTTAGTTGCATGTATTCTTTAAGTCGATATAGTTGAGTGAGATATATCAAACTTGTCAATGTTTTTCAGAAATATGACATTCCCTGGGATGGTTAAGGAAAAACAATTTCAAATTACGAGTGCTGGTCTCATCGGTAGGCTTGAACTTCAAACTCTCCTGGAAACATTCCCATTGCTGATTACTGTATATTGATTGGTTTTGTTTCAAGAGAGAACCGAACTGAAAAATATCCATTAAGTTGTTATTACTTGATGATAGATTTTATCTATTTTTTTAGACCTCATTTGAGGTACTGCATCACAAAATCACATAATACTAAAGCATATTATGAAGCCTACAAATTTTCCTGTGCTTCCCTGATGGGGAAGGTAAAGAGTCTGCCTACAATGTAGGAGACTGAGGTTCAATCCCTGCGTCTGGAAGATTTCTTAAGATTCTTTGAGTCATTCTTCTCTTTACATTCACTGGTTACACTGAAGACCCCAGGGAAGTTATAACTACCCACTGGAAGAGGTGAGTATGGGGGTGGAGACAGAGGGATGGGAGCTGGAGGGAAAAAACAACAGCAGTATTCTATTAATAACTGTGTGATACAGCAAATATGTGCATAATTTATCTAATGACAGGAAATAAAAATAAAGTGTTAATTAATTTTCATGGCTCAATTCAAAGCCTTTATTTTTTTTGCATGTTTATAATGAAAAAAGGTTTCAATTTTGAAAATTAATTTTATCCATTATAGAGACAGAAAAAAGATAAAACAGACAGATAGAGACAAACAGATAGAGACAAACAGAGAGCGACAAAGAGAGACCAAAGCACTCTTCTACCAATTAGAAGATTTAGTGGAAAGTTTTTGTGTCATGACCTTTTTTCAATTTTATTGATCTTTTTAAAATAATCATTATTTCATATTTCTATCAGTAATCATTATTTCATATTTCCATCAGTTTTATTATGTTTCCTTTAATCTTTCACTGTTTCTAGCATTTATTTTTGTTTAATTTGCTGCTATTGTTCCAGTTTCTTGAGAAGGATGTTTAATTTATGGATTCTTAACCTTTATTTTTTTTCTAAGCTATACATATAAACTCCGCCTTATGTACATTTTACCTGCATCCCACAACTTTTGATATGTTGAATTTTTAATATTTTCAATTCAAAACAGTTTTCTAAATTCAATTTTCATTTCCTCTTTGACAAATTTCATTTATAAATGTTTACTCATTTTTAAACATATGGGAGTTTTAAAAATCCTTTTCTTATTGACTTCTAGCTTAAACCCACTATGGTTAGGAAAATGTACCCTTATAATTTAAAGCATTTGTATTTAATTGAGAGCAGCTTTCTAACCCAGGATGTAATCAATTTTTACAAAACTTTTGTGTGTACTCAAAGTAATGAGTGGTCTGCAGTTGTGCGGTAAAAAGTTCCATCTAAGTCAATTATGTCAAGTTTGTTAAATGTGATGGGCAAATTTCCTGTATCCTTACAGTGTTCACATCTGCATTTTTCAGTCAGTTCCTGAGAGAGGTGGTTAAAATCACCCACAATGATTATAGATTTTTCTATTGTTCTTTCAATTCTGTCAATTTTTACTTTATATATTTTGAAGGAATGTAATTAGATAAATAAAACTTCTTTGAAATATTATATCTTCCTAGTGGATATAGTTATGATCATTCTGATTTTTTATTCATTGTCTCTAACAATGCTTTTTGCCTTAAAATCTACAGCTTTTTTGAAACTGATATAACAACATTGGCTTTCATTTGATTACTCTTTACATGGCATAACCTTTTCATTCTGTTATAGCCAAATGCTCCAGGAAACAAACTCATGCAGAAGGACAATGGATAGTGTCCTTGCAGTTTATTAAACCTGCCAGTCTGAGGCCGAGTTTCCTCTTTAGCCAGGGATCCCAACCGACCTTTGTGAAAACCTTATATACCTTAAGTGTATGTGCTCAATCCCCCATCCCCAAATCTTAAACCTAGCCTGGAAATGTTAAAGAGAGATAGAATCAGGTTACAGCCATGATTCATAATCAAAAGGGTCAGCTGGTTATACATTGCAGCCTACACCAATGGGTGCCATAAAGATTACAAAGGTGGTTGGCTACAAGGGGATTATTACATTCTTTCTGGCGATGGGAAATCTTGGTATGGAATCCAGTGTTTATCAGTCTCAGAAGCCTGTTCTGCCATATGTATGTTACCTCCATGACTACCAGGCACATAGTCCGAAGTTCACTGAAAATGCAAGCAGGCTATAGTCCAAACTTCACTGGGAATGTAAGATGGCGTCCTTCCTTTTCAAGATGGAGTCAGCTCAACCTTTTCCTTTCCTCCTTATTCCCCCATCTTGATGCTCTCAATTTCCAGTGTGAACACTCATTGCAATGTACTGCATTTTAGGTTTCCTGGTACATATTTGGGTAAATGAAGTTGGCAAGTCCTTGAAGCAGCAGTTGATTGCAGAGCTTCTTCTCTTCTTCTTTAGGATGATCTTGGTTTCACGAGGATCAGTGGGGTCCTTTTGCTTAGTCCACTCGGCGTCCTCTGGGTCTGCAAGGTGTGCTCTTTTCACCCTCGTGTAGTGGATCCAGGGCGTGACACCTGCAACTTTAACTGCCGTAGGTGTGGTTAGAACACTATATGGACCCTTCCAGTGTGGGGCCAAGGAGTCATGTTTCCAGTCCTTGACCCACACCTGGTCACTGGGCACAAACTCGTGAATAAATTCCCCAAGGGGGAACAGCACATTTTCTTGTACAAACTTAGTTACCTGATTTATCACCCAGTTGTTCCATGTACTGTGAAACCCCATCCCCCCCCCCACCTGTGGCAAATTTGCTGACACCTGTCTTACTATGGGAGGAGTCTCCCACAGACAATTTCAAACAGAGAATAATCGTGGGAATGTGGCGGGGTTACCCTTAATTTGAGTAAGGCTGCCAGAAGCAAGTCTATCCATGAACAGTCAGTCTCTATGATCCATTTTGAAAGTGTCTCTTTAAGAGTTCAATTGGTTCTTTCCACCATTCTGGAACTCTGGGGCCTATATGCTGTATGTAATTTCCACTTGATATTTAGAGCTTTATATACCTGTTGAATTAAGTCTGCTACAAAGGCAGGGCTGTTGTCTGATCCTATACTGGTTGGGAACCCAAATCTGGGGGTTATTTCTTGAAGCAGACAGTGAGCCACTTCATTCGCTTTTTCAGTTCGAGTAGGAAAGGCCTCCACCTATCCTAAGAAGGTACATACTGTGACCAATAAATAACGATAGTGTCGGCAGAGTTTCATGTCAGTAAAGTCCACTTCTAAATGTTCAAAGGGTAGAGTGCCTTTTAACTGTATTCCTGAAGGTTTTTGTTTATGTCCAGGGGCAGCACTGACCTGTGAGCAAGCAGAGCAGTTCTGGGATTCCATTCTACATAAAGAGGAAAGTCATGGAATTAAGAAATATTTTTGAATTAATTCTTCCATTTTGTCATGTCCCAAGTGAGTTGCCTGGTGAACCTGAGACACCAGTGTGGGGGCTAATGCTTTGGTGGCCCTTTCTGCTTCAGCCAGCTGTTCTTGGGCTGGGATATACTGCGGGAGAGTCAAAGTTAACTCAGGCATTTCTGAGAGTACAAAGGTTCTGATAGATCCCCCATCAGCAGCCCCATATTGCTCAGCCACATGTTTTGTGGTTTTATCTGCTAGGCAGTTTCCCTGTGTTTGTGGGGTGTTTTCCCTTTGGTGACCCCGACAGTGCATCACTGCTGCCTTTTCAGGTTCCCATACAGCATCTAATAGAGTCAAGATTTCTTCCTTGTTTTTAATATCCTTTCCGTTTGCTGTCAGAAGACCTTTCTGTTTATATAAAGACACATGTACATGCAAAGTAGCAAAATCATACCTAGAGTCTGTGTAAATGTTTGTCTTCTTACCTTTTGAGAGCTCAAGGGCCTGGATTAGAGCATATAATTCGGCCCGTTGAGCAGACCAGTGAGCTAGCCTCAACGGCCATTTCTTCTGTGACTGTTGCGTATCCCTACAGTCATTGTCTTTGTTTCACCAGGCTGGTGCCAGCAGTGTACAGGACCCAATCTGGGTCTGAGATTGGCTGGTCTCTCAAGTCAGGTCTGCTGGCATAAACTTCTTCTAGGATTTCCTTGCAATCATGTGAGTGCCCACTTTCTCCCACAAGAAGGAGAGTGGCTGGATTCAGGGCCTGACAAGGCTTGATAGTAACATGGGGGTTCTCATATAACAGTCCCTGGTACTGAGTAATCTGGGATGTCGACAGCCATTTATGGGGGTCCCCTTGCAGGAGAGTGTTGACCTCATGGGGGACTTTTATGATCAAGTCTTGGCCCAAAGTCAGCTTGGTTGCCTCCCAGACCAGTAAGGCAACCACAGCAGCTGCCCACAAGCATCCCAGCCACCCAGTGGCAACATTGTCCAATCGTTTCAAGAGATAAGTCACAGGTCTGTTCCATGTCCCCATAGTCTGGGTCAACACTTACATAGCCACCGTGTCTTTTTCAGTCATGTAAAGAGTAAATGGCTTAGCAGGGTCTGGCAGGCCCAAAGTGGGTGCTGACGTAATTGCCAGCTTTAGTTCCTCAAAGGCCTGTTGCTGTCTCTCAGTCCAACTTAGGGAATCTCCTTCTGGTCCAGTTAGGAGTTCATGTATTGGACCATCTGGGAATAGCCCAGAATGCAAATCCTACAAAATTCAGTGGCTCCCAAGAACTCTCAGACTGTCATCTGGTTCTTGGTTTTGGGATTCTCAAAATGACCTCTTTTCTGCACTGGTCTAACAGTCTGGTGTCTCCTTTCAGAACAAACCCCAAATATCTTACCTCCTCTTTGGAGATCGGTGCCTTCTTTTTCAAGACTCAGTAGCCGGACTCCATCAACAGCTCTAGTAAAGCCTTGGTCCCTTCCCAGCAGTATTCTCCATTCTCGGCAGCCAAAAGCAATCGTCCACATATTGTAGCAACAAGGATCTGAATCTCTCTGGCTAGAATGAGTCCAAGTCAGAAGCCAAGTCTTCCCCAAAGATGGTTGGGGAATTCTTAAATCCTTGCGAGAGGTGAGTCCAGCTGAGCTGTTATTTGGTGACCCCTGCTGGGTCTTCCCATTCAAAAGCAAAATGGGTTGAGACACCAGGGCAAGGAGTTTACAGAAGAAGGAATCCTTGAGATCTAGACAAGTATAGATCTTAGCACTCGGTGGGAGGAGGCTAAGTAAAGTATAGGGGTTAGGAATGGTGGGATGTAGTCTCGGTGGCCTGGTTGACCAGTCTGATGTCCTGCACAGGTCTATAGTCCTGTCCCCCTTTCTTTCTTGACTGGTAGGATCAGTGTGTTCCAGGCCGACTGGCATTCAATCAGGATGCCCACCTGTTTCAGTCTGTTTATCTGTGGAAAAATGCCACCTCAAACCTCTAGTGCCAGTGGGTACTGACGTTTTCTGGCTGGAGTGGCACCGGGTCTGAGTTCTATTACCACTAGGGCTTGTTGTTTTTCAAGCCCAGGGAGGGGTGGGGCGGGGTAGGGGTTGGGGGGCGGTGGCGTCTTCTACCCAGACCTCAGGGAATTGTTGAGTTAATGGTTTCTCTCGACCGTTTCGCCCGTCTGGTTTCCCTTCTGGCTTCCCGTCCAGGAGATTGAGCAACCTCCGTTCATCTTGAGGGGTTATCAAGAGGGAGAGTAAATTGGTGGTTTAGCCCACTTGAAGAGCGGGTCTTTCATGCGCTTAAAGGTCAATTGTGCCCCCAATTTACACAGCAAGTCTGTTCCCAACAAAAGTACTGGGCATTCAGGGATGTATAGAAATTCATGAGTCATTCACCATCCCCCCATCTGACATTTTTGGAGTAGGCAGAAAAATCTAGTCAGCTCTTCCCCAGTTACTCTTGCTATAGCAGTGGCCTTTTTGAGAGGGGTGCCACCGGTTTGGTAACCACTGACATTTCTGCTCCAGTGTCCACCATAAAGTCAATAATTTGGTCCCCCACTTTAAATTTTACCATGGGCTCTCGGGGACCTTGTGTGTTTGAGCCCTGGCACCCCATTCAATCTCTAGTGCAGCCAGTCCTATAACAGCTGATGCTAAAGCCTTTCCCCCACTATTTTGGGGGCATCCATTTTTTCCAGTGACCGAAGCCCCAGCATTGGGCACATTGATTTGGTTGTTGGGCGGCCCTGGGCCTTCTTGTAGAGGGTCTGCTGTGAGGTTGGCTCCAGTTAACAGGGGGCCAAGGAGGTCTAGGGAGGGCTGTGGCCAGTACTGAGACCCTTTGGTCTGCCCTCTTACTATCTTCTCTCCGTCTTTTCTCAACTCCCCTTTTTGTCTCCATGTCCCTATTCCTGAATACCTTATCAGTTATCTCCATTATTTGTGAGCTAGTCATGGCCAGTATCCCTTTTACCTTTTGAAACTTGCATCTGATATCAGGGTAGGCTTGAGACACAAAGTCTGCATTTATCACCATCTGAGATCCAGCGGTCTCTGGATCTATTGGCATATGAATTCTATAGGCCTCGCACAGTCTTTTGAGGAACTCAGAGGGTGATTCGGTCTCCCTTTGAATCACTTCGGAGGGTTTTGTCATATTCATAGGTTTTCAGGCCCCCCTCTTGAGGCTTTGTAAAATAGCCACCCAAAATCTCTCCAGGTGGCCCCGTCCTTCCTCTGTGTTACAGTCCCCATTGGGCCTCTCATCAGGGGCAGCTAGTTTGCCCACAGCTGTGGGTTTATGGTACCCTCAGGTTCTATTTCTCCTAGCCATCTTCTAGCCTCAGTTAGGATCCTGAGTCTCCAATGCTGCAAAGGGAGACTAGTAGTTGGATTATGTCATCCCATGTAGGGCAGTGGGTTTGAAAAATAGTCTCCGTTAGTCTAGTCATGGCTTGTGGCTCCCCCGAGTATGGTGGAGTGTGTCTCTGCCAGTTTAATATGTCTGTAGAGGAAAATGGCTGGTAGGAAAACAGGTTACAGGAGGCTGGTAGTAGATTGCATCAGCATCCTGGACTGAGGGCTATTGTATCGCTCTCAGAGGCATCTGCAGCAGGGCTCTGTCCCCTTGCTTCTTGGCAGGGCATAGCCTTTGTCTAATTCCTGTGCTTCCTTCCCCCTTTTAGTCCACAATCACCAGGAGAGGCGGATACAACCTAGGAGGTCCCACTAGGGTGGAATCCTGGGGGTGTTGACCAGAGGTCTCCATCGCCAGGATGGGACCTGCTGAAAGGGCAGCTCTCTGATCTCCAGGAGAGCTGGCAGAGGAGTAGCGGCTGCTGCAGGAACTTCAGTTGTCCCTGGATCAGGCATTAAGGTGGCCTCCAGTCCTGGTGGAACACTGGGTGGCGGGCACCTCATCATCCAGTTGGTCCCCATCCAAATCCTGCAGAATTTCATTTTATCATTAGTCAATTTTTGTGCCATTAATATTGTTCCTTTCCCTTTCTTGATATAGAATCTTGTCCAAGGAGGGGAGTCTTGAGCTAACCCTAGCATTGGGTCAATATTTGGAAATTGATCTGGATGTCCCGGCTCTCCTGTGACTACTGTATAGTCTGCTTCCATTACTTTTAAATTCATTGTGCCTTCTGGTGGCCATCGTACTCCCACAGAGAGCCATTTGACCTCACAGAGTAGGCAGAGGTGGCTAGGTGTCATCTTCACCCCACAGTCTCCTCCAAATCCCTTCTTAAAACTTTTAATTATGCACTCCAATACAGTTGCCTTAGATTCATTTCCCTATCTTGCTTACCTTCTCGGACCTTCTTCTTCCTTTCCTTTTTGTTCTATCTATTAAGTTCTCAGTACCCTATGTACTTCTGATATTCCACTCAATGAAAAACTTAAATTGCCATTCTGCCTCCTTTCTAATTGGGGTGAGAAGAGCCTTACCTGCCAGATTCCAGAAGGAGAAGAGGGATTGGCAGGTCTTCACCTGCCGATCAGCATGGCTGAACCAGAACATCACGTGGCCCAAGACTATTTCTCCCTTGACTTTTTAAGGTCCGTTCTGCCTTGGTGGGCTTGATCAGGTGTGGATGAAAACACAGATGGGTTAAATATCCCACATCCCAGGCCATCTCCAGAAAAGCCAGTTTGTACTCACTTATGTATCCCCCTCCTTCTAGCCTGACAATTCTGAGGGGATCAAGAATTTCACAGCAGATAGGACACCTCCTTGGGGAGAGCAAAATACAAATGCACAAAGACCAAGTTTCTTCTCCTAGAAGCCCCTTCGCAATTGCCCAGTAATAGTTTACACGCAGACGACGTGGACACCACCTGCTCTGTGACATTCACAGTCCTGCTTCCCCAAAACTTCCCCTGTTCATCCAACAGCAATCTATCCCAGAACAATGTGGATACCACCTCTTTGTGACAGTCATGGTCCACGTGCTCCCTATTCTCTTCTGGGGGGTTTGATCAGGCCCCCTCTTCCACCCTGCTGGCTGGGAACCTCCTTACCTGAGCGCTCAGTTCCCCTGCTGCCATCCACTATCCACCAACTTGAAACATCTGGGTGTCAAGGAACAGAATCTTTCCAGAAGGATGAGGTGCCTTCCCCCCTCTAAAAGACTGAGCCACAAGCCCTCAGTGTAGCCCCAAGTGGGACTTATCTCCTCAACGTGAGGCGCTTCCTGGCCAACACACCAAATGTTATAGCCAAACGCTCCAGGAAACAAACTCACTCAGAAGGACAGCTTGGATAATGGAGTGCAGGTTATTACACCGGTGGGTCTGAGGCAGAGTTCCCTTTAGCCAGGGACCCCGACCTACTTTTCTGAAAACCTTATATACCTTAAGTGTATGTGCTCAATCCCCCATCCCCAAATCTTAAACCTAGCCTGGAAATGTTAAAGAGAGATAGAATCAGGTTACAACCATGATTCATAATCAGAACAGTCAGCTGGTTATACATTGCAGCCTACGTCAATGGGAACTATAAAGCTTACAGAGGGGATTGACTACAAAGGGGATTATTACATTATTTCTGGCAATGGGAAATCTTGGTATGGAATCCGGTGTTTATTAGTCTGGGAGGTCTGTTCTGCTGTAGGTTTGTTATCTCCATGGCTACCAGACACATAGTCCAAAGTTCACTGAAAATGTAAGCAGGCATATAGTCCAAAGTTCACTGGGAATGTAAGATGGCATTTCCTTCTTTTTCAAGATGGAGTCAGCTCGGCCTGTTCCTTTTCTCCTTCAATTTTTTTTTTTTACTTCCAACTAATTATTTTAGATGTGTTTCTTAAATTCAACATAAATATATATTTATATATATTTTTTTTCTTTTACACTTCAGGAAATCAATAGAAACTACTTGGGTGAAGTGACATCTTCAACTACCATCTTATTATTGAAATAACATTAGAGACTATTTACATAGCTCACACTACATTCCTAAAATATAATCAACTGTTTGCCATATATGTTTTCACAGCTTGAAATTATAATTAGTCTTCAGTTTTTACTTTTAGGAAAACAAACTTGCTTCATTAACTCATTTTAAAACTTTGATAGCTCTTAAATGGTTAGCTGCTACTGATCCATACGTAACATCAAATTCAAAAGTGGGTCTGTACAGTAAAGACTGGACAGTGATTGTCAAAGTTAATATAGCATAGTAGTTAAGAGCACAGATTCTGGAGTCAAATTCTGTTTGTTTCACTTAGCTGTGTGCCATTGAACAAATTATTTGGTGTCCTTATGTTTCAATTTCCTCCTCTATAAAATGGTTGGGCTTCCCAGGTGGTGCTAGTGCTAAAGAACCTGCCTGTCAATGCAGGAGACATAAGAGACAGGGGTTTGATTCCTGGGTTGGGAAGAATCCTTGGAAAAGGAAATGGCAATCCACTCCAGTATTCTTGCCTGGAGAATCCTATGGTCTGAGGAGCCTGGTGGTATGCGGTCCATATGTTCACAGAGTCCAACATGACTGAAGCGACTTCACACAATAATGACATCTTCCTCATAGAATTGTTGCAAGAATTAAGCAAGCTAATATATAAGAACCGCTAAGAACATGTACTAAGCACTGCCATGTAATAAGCACTCCTATACATACTTAAGTAAAGCAGCAAAATTATATTATTAGCTATTAGATCCAATAATATTATGAGGAGTTTTTAGCTTTGAAACCTAGTTTTATTAGCTCTTCAAGAATAATTGGAAAGCTTTGCCTCAAGTTTTCTCTCTGGATTAATTCTCTGTCATGCCTACACATATGAAGCGTCTCCTAACACATCTGGGTGTTTCTGTGCTTGTGTATATGCTTATGCCCCTACATCATCTCTTAAATCTGGAAGTTCTTATACCTCCAGAGTCCAGCTCATTATCAACTTACTCAAAATTTACTCTTTTAAATTCTGGAATTTGTGTTGTTCAATATGATAGCCAATAGCCACATGTTGTTATCAAGCAGTTGAAATGTGGCTAATCCAATTTGAGAGGCACTGGTAGTATAAAATGCATCCTAGATTTCAAGGGTGCATTTAGTTCAAAAACAAGCCCAAAAATATAAAGACCATAAAGTAAACATTAATGGTTTTTATATTGGGTTAAGTAAAATGTATTATTAAAACTATTTTTCCCACATCTTTTTTTTAGACAATTTTAAATTATATGTGTCTTTGCATTGTAATTCTATTGGACAGTGCTAACTTACACAAATAATTCCTTTCCCATTCACGTGCTCCCACATAATTTAATAAATCTATTTCCTTGTCATCACATGCATGTGTGAGTGCTCAGTCACTTCAGTCGTGTCTGACTCTTTGTGATCCCATGGACTGTAGCCCACCAGGCTCCTCTCTCCATGGGGTTCTCCAGGCAAGAATACTGGAGTGTACTGCCATTTTCCTCCTCCAGAGGATCTTGCTGACCCAGGGATAGAAACTTCATCTCCTGTGACTCATGCATTGTAGGTGGATTTTTTTACCCACTGAGACACCAGGGAAACCCTATCATCACATATTATACCATTATATAATTTTCCTTTACTTGGATATTTTGCTATCAGATTATTAGCCCTTCAAGAGCAGAGCCTACATTTTATTCATTTTCACATCTCTGGTATATTACTGATGGTATATTGAGTGCTTAATAAATATTTGTTGAAAAATATAAGATTGATAAAATATTGTAAATGTTTCAGTGAAAGATAGTAAACAAGTCAAGCTTATAAGGATGATTTGGCCAAAAAAGGAGAAAACTTATATGCAACAAGTGATCCTATTTACAAAACAATAGTCTCCCTATTATTAATAAAGATAGAAGTTAGGATTGAATTCTTCAAGAGCCTTAGTGGAACCAGTGAGGTATGACTGTTCAAAAATAACTGGCCCATATAGCCAGAATGCAAAGAAAGAATGTATGTCCTTGTCCATTTTATTCAAAACTGTAAGGAGACTTTTGAGAAAAGTCAGCAACCACCCACTCTACAACTACTTTCCATTTCTACCACTGGGGATATAAAATCTTTTTTGATTTGTGAACTCTTAGAATAGCATTTGATCTTTTGTTTAAGATAAAAATCTGTGTTCTTTTAATCTTTTCTAAAGCATCCTATTTTCCAAACCTGTGATCACTATCAATGTAATTCAATTAACAAGCTTTCTCCCATCTATGAGGCACTGTGCTAAATGCTGTTGAGGACACACAATGAAGATATGTGTCTAGCTTCAACAAGTTAATAATACACAATGAGAAATAGATGTCTAAACTAACACTAGGTAAAGCAGAAAAAAGGATAATAGCTTTTCAATTCAAATCAACAATTATGAGCATGAAAGAGAAAATTAAAGAATGGAGCAGAAGTCTTACACCCTACAAATTGAGGACTTCATGCAAAGAGCCAGCTTTTAGAAGGATCCATCTGGCCTTAGAGATTTTCTCTCAATGAAGCATGGAAAACAGAGCACCATAAAGGAAAAACAGGAAAAAGTAGCACCCTTGCATATAATCATTTATCTCTTCCTATGAAAAACTTTTATTCAAATGAATCAAACATTTTTTATATGATAAACACCGTGTAGGCACAGGGATATGAAAAAAATAGGTTGTGGACCCTACCGTTAAAGACATGAATTCACATCTACAATAAATGAACCTATAAAAAGCAAGAGTGTCATATAAGAAGCACAATAGCAGCCATATTTTTAACGGTTTGGCTACATAGCTAAACTCCTCTATCTAAGTTCTGGACAACCTAGGACTATTTGATAAATAAGGTAAATATTTGATGTTTTCTATTCAATTGCTTTTCTTTTCCACGTGTTTGTCCAGCCTTCACCCTCTATCTTTAAATTGCACAAAGATGGGAACTATAGCTACTATTTTTTCTTTAAAATCAAAGTGCTATGCCTTAGTTCTATGCCTGCCCATTGACCACTCAATCCAATACTATTTAGGTTCTTCAGACCTAAA
The DNA here is from genome assembly GCF_019320065.1 of Cervus canadensis. Classification (NCBI taxonomy): domain Eukaryota; kingdom Metazoa; phylum Chordata; class Mammalia; order Artiodactyla; family Cervidae; genus Cervus; species Cervus canadensis. The sequence goes on from NC_057396.1 coordinate 11,180,948, forward strand.
AAAAAAAAAAAAGAACTCCCACTAGAATCTTTTCAGTACTGAGTAACACAATTCTTAAATAGTGGGAAACATGTCTGAAACCCTTCCTTCCTCAATGCACTTTTTTGGATCCTCAGTTTAATACATTGATATGCCCTTTGGTGACCTCTCTGCCTTCTTTCATTGCCAAGTATTCTGACTTTCTGTGAACAGACTGTTCTTTTATTCAGAAGTCTTAGAAAACAAAACAATTTAAAACATGTTTAAGTTCCAACAGATCTGTTGATTACAAGACACTGTGTTTAAAAATAGACTCTTACCTAAGGCTTTCTGAAATGAGTTTTGCCTTTGATAAAATAAAAAAGGCTTTGAGTTCCTCTGAAAAGATTGTTGGGCAATTGTCAAAATGACAACTCTTTTAACCTCACTGATCTCAGATTGAAGGTTTTCACCAACTGCAGTAGCAAAGAAACACTTTCAAAACACAGATAGCACACTAAAAAAGAGTAAGTGATGGAAAACATAGCCCATGTAGCAATATTCTCTATGTCATATTGTGCTAATTCAGGTCTGAATGTCTCCTTGACCTCTTCGTATTTTAGCAATACATGGTACTGCATTTCCAAGTCTGCGAAGAAGCAGGGTTGGGGAGGTGGTGAGGAGCAGTTCCTATTGAATGTAAGCTTGCAACAGTTTGCCTGTTTTTGAAGAGACGTTCAAAGCCCTGGCTTTGCGTTATGTATACCAGGGGAATTTGCAAAACAGGTTATCTAGCAGAAGGTTTCCAACATTTACTTAACCATGTCCTTTTTCTTTCTTTTACTCAACTATGTCCTCATTCAGCTTCCTGAAGCCAGGATCCTTATTAGCAATACACACTAGATTCTCTTCAATTCAGGGTATATCACTATAAACCTAAGATTTATGATTTCCCTGGAAAAATCCATGGCAAATGGTTACACAACTGTTTATAATAACTTCCACTAAGGATCAGAGTTACTAAGGACGTATGGAGAAATTGACTAAAGAGGGTCTAATTGTTGTCCTTAGAAACTCATGCCAAGTGCTTTGCACAAGGCCAAGCAGAAAGTAAATAGCGGACCAGGTCCTTCAATTATATCTCTTTCCTCTGGTCCAGTTTGAGTTTACAACAGCCGCCATAACAGTGTTGAATCTACCTTTGCATCTCATTTGCATCCACACGCACACACAAGCAAGCATGTTCACACACACACTCACAGCATATGTACAAATGTTAAGCCAGGCACTGCAGTTTAAAAGATGATGGGATACTTCTGGGCATACACACCAAGGAAACCAGATCTGAAAGAGACACGTGCACCCTAATGTTCATCGCAGCACTGTTTATAATAGCCAGGACATGGAAGCAACCTCGATGTCCATCAGCAGACGAATGGATAAGGAAGCTGTGGTACATATACACCATGGAATATTACTCAGCCGTTAAAAAGAATTCATTTGAATCAGTTCTAATGAGATGGATGAAACTGGAGCCCATTATACAGAGTGAACTAAGCCAGAAAGATAAAGAACATTACAGCATACTAACACATATATATGGAATTTAGAAAGATGGTAATGATAACCTTATATGCAAAACAGAAAAAGAGACACAGATGTACAGAACAGACTTTTGGACTCTGTGGGAGAAGGCGAGGGAGGGATGTTTTGAAAGAACAGCATCGAAACATGTATATTATCTAGGGTGAAACAGATCACCAGCCCAGGTTGGATGCATGACACAAGTTCTCGGGCCTGGTGCACTGGGAAGACCCAGAGGGATCGGGTAGAGAGGGAGGTGGGAGGGGGGATTGGGATGGGGAATGCAGGTAAATCCATGGCTGATTCATGTCAATGTATGACAAAAACCACTACAATATTGTAAAGTAATTAGCCTCCAACTAATAAAAATAAATGAAAAATAAAATAAAATAAAATAAAATTACAGACAAAAAAATAAAATAAAATAAAAGATGGTGGGATAACAGGAGTGCTGCCTCTGAACAGTTTAGGAATTCTCCATTTAGCAGAGAAAAAAAGCAGTAAGGAAGAGCATTATCATCTAATATGAATACTGTAAAACAATTATTTCCAAAAATGACATGAGAACCAGGAAAATGCATGACTGGCTTTGCTATCATCATGTTGTACACCCTGTTTTGTATTCTAGTGACTGCAATGCTCTGGTTCATGATATCACACTGTTAAGAAAGAGGAATCATGCCTTATTCATGTATTCATTCAGTGAAATTATGTGTAACATCAATCTTGCTAAGTACTTAGCATGAATTAAACTATGTCCTTATAATTGAAGAGCACACAGCCTAATAGGGGAGAGAGACATAAAAGGCTCTCATTTCAGTACAGTGCTTGAATACAAAACATTCTTACCATAGAAAACAGAATAGTGTAGGATTAACACTTATTGAGCCTATATTATGAGTCAGATACAGCCCTGATAGGCTACCTCCACTCATGTATGGTCATAGCCATTGAAGCAGCTATAATTGCTAACTACATTTTACCAATAAAAGCAATGATGTGAAGAGAACTTAAATATGTTGCTTAATTTAATAGAATTAATAAATAGAAGATATGGGATTTAAAAACCGAGGCCACAAAAACGATGCTTTCAACTATTAAAATGCACTGCCTTTTAGAGTATATTAACACCTGTTCTTAACTTTTCTGTGGCACACATTTTTCATCCATAAAATAAGGGTGAAAATTAGTTTCTCTAATAGAGATGTTCTAAGTACTAATTAAAATTATACACACACACACACACACACATATATATATATATACATATACACACACACACACACACATATGTTCTGAGATCCATGTCTGGAATGTAGGGAATGTGGCCCATAACTTTTAGTTCTTAAAAACAAATATTTGTTGACCACATGAAAAATTATCTCAGGAAATCTGTTAAAGAAGTATATATTATCATCTGACTAGAACTATTTATCTCTGAGGCAGTGGAGCTGCCCCAGATAGTCTTGTAAGATTTCATCTAACCCAAAGAGTTTTGTTAAGTTTGAGGAACTCTGGGTGTCATGGAAAAACCCAGCCACAAACACTCAATCTGAATGTCCCTGGGTTTTACTCTGTGCAGATTATATCAAGATTAAGTGCCTTGTCTCTGCATCTGAAAAATAGTATAGGTGTCCTAGCTATTATTTATAGCTTCAGAAAGTTTCCAATGTGATTGTCTGTGACAAATATGTCAATTTCAATGCTGTGATTATGCAGACACCTAGCAGAGAAGGGTGTTCAATGTGTAATATTAGTGCTTCTAAACTCCCCTGGGGATGCATTTAGAATAGTGAATTCTGTCACCTTGCAATACTTTCCCCACATCAGCTGTCCTTCTTGTGCATGAATTCCAGGCAGCACCGGACATTTTATTCAGAAACAATGCATACGGACACTCATCCCATTAGTTTTCAAGATGGAGAAAAAAAGACCAAAAATATATTTTGGCCAAAAATGTCTTCCTTGAAAAGAGTAAGTGCTTATGACAGTTTGAATTCAGTTGTTTTTAAATCTTAGAAAGATGAATTACTATATTTAGATGACCTCGTTCTAACATAAAGTAAAAATCTCCCGTTCTTCTAAAGTATAGCTTCTTTTCTGTCTCCCAGCACCCTTCTTTTCAATGGATCTGTTCAAGTTGTCAGAGATAAAACAGGAGGAAGATTTCCTATAAATGGAACCAACATTAGCATTGGAACTAGCACCAGCAGCTGCAGAAAGAGATTGATAGCCCTGTAATTCCTATCTGGATGTCAAGATTAAGGCCATGAAATGAAGGGTCTCATATGAACATTTGTTATCAGTAGCATTTCACATGATCTTTGCTGAGAAGAATGCAGCTACAGTCTGTATGTTTCATTATTCTATTTACAATAACCTTTAACACTAATCTCAATTTGTAGGATATTTATTTGCTAACTTGAATTGGAACAAAAATTAAATCTACTGATCCAATTCTTTTAAAATTTCTCACTGTAGTAAAGAAAATGTATCTATCAACCATCTGATTCAGAACTTCATTGTATATCTAGTGATAAGAGTCCAGTATCTTGACTCCAGTCGCTATTTTTCTCCAAAATGTCACTGCCTCCTCAGTTTGTAAAACTTTATAATAAGGTCTTGCTAATGTGGAGAGAAAAATTCAAAAGATAACAAAAGATAATCAGGATATGTATCAATGCTACCTTGCAGCATGCTAATTAAATTAGTGGGACTAGTACAAATGCTGGATGATGAATTGAAACAGTTCAAGAAACTCTTAGTTGTAGGTTTAAAACAACAATGTGAGGTTTAAAAGACTTACAGAAGCATTATTTTAAAAAGTGGTTGGGGGGTATTATATAGACTTAAAACCTTCAGTCAAGATTCACTGAGAAAATCTGAAACACCATGCTCACTATTGAGAGCGGTTTTACTCTTCTATTAGCATTTGCTTCTCTCTGCCTACCTTTACAGAAGTGAGGAGATGTTTATTTAAATTAAATATTAAATGTTTATTTAAAGGGTAGGTACAGGTGAAGGCAGGGAGCCAGAAATATTATATAATACATACAATTAAAATCATAGAAAAAACAGTACAAGTGCCACAAGACTAAAAATGATTTTTTTTTTTATCATAGTCAATGAAACAAGCCAAAATGACATCACAATGTACAGGGTAAACACACAAAAGATCTTTTAAGGAATGAGGAAAGAATAATCCAGATGACAATCGGAGGAAAAGAACTAAAATAGATGGAGGCAGAGCTAGCTATATAGTTTGTGATTGTCTAACTTAGAGGCTGAACATTGACAAATAGATTGATAAATTCATACAATTAATTGTCTTTGATATAAGGAGAAATAGATAAGATGGTTAGAGAGCATCACCAATTCAATGGACATGAATTTGAGCAAACTCTGGGAGATAGTGGAGGACAGAGGAGCCTGGTTTATTACAGTTCATGGGGTCACAAAGAATCAGACACAACTTAGTGACTGAACAACAACAACAATGATATCTGGAAAATGGTACTACTCACAAATGTAATGGGGTGCAAAATCTACTGGTTATCATCTCAGTCCCTGAGAATATGTATTATATTGGAAAAGTGGTTTCTGTTGGTAAGGTAATGAAGAATGATACTTCAAATTTTACCTGTTTGGTGTTCTAAATATATTTTATCTCTTCCTCAACTATATGGATTCACAAAAGCTTTGCAAGATCATTGAATTGTTAAGACCACAAGATTAAGTGGAAAGAAAACATATGGATAATGACTTCCTGTGTAAGAGAATATTGGAAGAAGCTGTGTTGGAGCTTCCTATTGAGGTCATACCTCTGAACACTGGTCAACACAGGAAATGAGTTTGCCCTGAGAAAGATTAAACACTAAATCAAGCCACTCTATCAGTATATACTAATAGTTCAAATAACCATGAGTGGTGGAACAAAAAGTAACTGAGTTGGTAAGAGTATAAGAAGATGCCTGAAGGGATATGTACATAATTAAAGTGCTTTATAGAAGCAATCTCTAACTTCATTGGGTGGTTCAAGTCTGGTGACCTTCAAGGTTCTAGTATGTTTAATTATCTGTACTCAATTTTGCAGAAAGTGTTGTAGGACAAATAATGAAAAAAATAACTGACAAGTATTTTGGAAAGTGATATTGACTGAGGTCAAGAGGGTGGGCAGAGGGCAAAAGGGTCATAGAAACTGTCCTGGAATTTGTTTCTTTACCAGTAATGGAGGAACATTCTTGGGAGGTGGGAGGTGTGGGGAGTCAGGTATTCCAGTATAATTTTTTTGCAAATAACTCACCTTAGGATAATAGATAAAAACTAATTGCTAATAGAAGAATGTTTCTCTATGAAGTTCTCTTAGAAGGATGATCTTGGTTTAAAATTTCTGATGGTAAAAAAATCTCTAAGAAATCTTGATTCCAGCTTGTCAGTCATAAAGGAAATCAACCTTGAATATTCATTGGAAGGACTGATGCTAAGAAGTTTCAATACTTTGAATACCTGATGAAAAGAATGGCTCATTTGAAAAGACCCTCATGCTGGGAAAGATTGAACACAGGAGGAGAAGGGGACAACAGAGGATAAGATGGTTGTATGGCATTACTGACTCAATGGATGTGAGTTTGAGCAAGCTCTGGGAGATGGTGAAGGACAGGGAAGCCTGGTGTGCTGCAGCTCACACGGTCACAAAGATTCATACACAACTTAACCACTGAACAACAACAAAGAAACCTAGAATCTATGGAATTAGGAGGCACACTCCTGCAAAGTGTCATGATATCCCCATAATAAGCTGGATATAAAATATAAGTGTTTCATAACTCAGATGCTCACACTGGTATGGTGACATGCATTCCTCACTTGTTGGAGACCTTTTCTATTACTGTGGGTCAGAAAGTATGTCTGATACAGAAAAAGAAGACCAAGGGAGCCCCATGAAATATCCAAAGCTGCTCCCTGCTTTCGTCATGCCACAGAGACCTTGTGTTCTTGAATAAGTAAGAGCTCAGATTTATGTGAGTGTGATATGATAGTCAGATACTTTATGTTATCTCATTGTGTGTGAATGAACCATTCATTTGAGTATTAGCTTTCATAAAATAAAGGATGAAAAGCATCTCATCATGGAGTGTTAAGAAAATGTAATCCTTGACACAAAATTGTAGTCAAGATTCCAATATCATATTTTCTTTAATTATAATATCTACCTATCTATCATCCTCTATCTATCATCAATCATCTATCTATCACCTATGGTAAAGTTATAAAGACAATTTTGGCCCCTGTCCAAAATAGAAATCTAAAATTAAGAAGTCAGAGAAAATATGTACATATTAATTGTAAATAATATAGGGCTTTTTTTCTAGTTATATTTTCATCTCAAGATGATTAACTAGATGGTATTGATTGATGAAAATGGAAACTTTAAAGCTAAGAGCTGGCAGATATGTATAAGAGTAAAGTAGTCAGTACATTGTTTTTCTTTTCTTAGGGGAGAGTTTTTGCTGAGTTGAAAACCATTCATTAAATCAATAAACATGTGGTAGCAGCATCCTCTATGCACCAGTTACTGTGCTTGATTTGGGGGTTAAAAAAAAAACAAGACAAAAGATATACACATTACTTCTAGTAAAGAGATAATCTCTATAATAGTATGAAGAGGTAGGTAAATCAAATTGCAATATAGTACAACAAATGCTATGGGAAAAACATCCCAAGAGATAATAGATATACCCAAGAAGAGCATCAAATGTAGACATGAGGTAGGTAAATGGGAAGGAATAGTGGAACACAATCAGAAATATGTTTTATTTAGTTAGTTAGTTATAAATGGTAAAATACCACTAGTTGCACTTTAAATTAAAATTATCTGTTGTCATGATCTATATAGCAAAAACAGAATGCAATGAGGGTGTGTGTTGGGGCTCACTGCCTAGAGTCCTTCAGACTCTCTCACATAAATATAATATAAATAGAATTGAAAAAACATATTAGTTTGTTATTATTATAAAATCATATTACTACTTAGTTGAAATATTTTAGAGACTCAAAATACAAAAATGTAAAAGACTGCAGCACTTTGATTTTTCTCATCTGCCTTAATGAATGTACCACATGGAGCTTTTTGAATCAGAATTGTTGGCAGGGCAGAAACTTTAACCTTGGCACAAGATGGAGGCTGATGTTTTTAGAAAACACATATTTTTAAGAATAAGGAAGATAAAGTACAATCTGGTAAAAATGCACATAACCATAGTTGACTAACACTAAAATTCGGATTATTCTCTCTCCCACTATATCTCTTTATTTCAAGAAGTTATCATTCTCCTCTGTGGATTCTTAATTGTGTTGGCATCTATATATAAAGGGAATAACAAGACAGGTGCTTCTAGTCTTTATACTTGTAACATTCATGTATGGAAAAATAGCAATTTTCTAAATCCTCTCTGATTTACCACAATCTGTATTTCCTGGATCTCTGTATTCATTTATAAATAGCTTCAGATGGAAGCCATTGCTCTAACTCCACTACAAAAACTACCAGTTGCTTTATCCAACTCTGAAAAACTGGTGGATTCAGAGAAAACAAAATTCTTGGTGTCTAATCCAAACTGATTATTGAAATACTCTCTGGCTAACTAACTCATTTCATAAATGCATAGGTATTAGAAATTCAAGGGCATGCTTTGGACTACTAGATTTACCAGTGATTTAGCTTTTCTCTTTTCGGTGATGGTTGTCAACTCCAATAGGAATTGGGAAAATATATTGAGCATCTATATGTGGCAGGCATTGTACTAAACACAATGGATACATTACATTATTTAATCTTTAAAAATAACCTGTGAAGTATTATTATACTTTTCATTTCACATATGAGGATACTGATAATAAGACAAGTTAACTTCATTTGGGAAGTGATAGAGCTGAGATTTAAACTTAGGCTCAAATTTTATCCCTCAGATGAGTAACAGATATGTCTCCAAAGCTTCTGGGAGCTCATTGAGGAGTATAGATGTATACATATGAACACGTTTCTGATGCTACAAAATAATAGATGATAGACATATAACAATGTTAAGACCATTAAAGTAGCATATTTTTTTAAAATAATACATATTTTTCACAATAATCACACACACACACATATATATATATGATCATATATATATGATCTGAGGTGGTGCTAGTGATAAAGAACCCACCTGCCAATGCAGGAGACATAAGAGAAGCGAGTTTGATCCCTTGGTTGGGAAGATGCCCTGGAGTAGGCAATTGCAACCCACTCTAGTATTTTTGCCTAAAAAATTCTATGGACAGAGGAGCCTGGCAGCTTATGGCCATGGCTTCTCAAGTAATCAGGCATGCTTGAGCACACACACACATGCGCTTTTTATGCTCACCAATTCTACCCCACATAAAAATAATTGCAGAAAAGGACTTGGATGATTGTGATGATAAGACATTCTCAAAGGAAAATACAAGTAATAGTATTGTACTTTCCAGCAACTAATTGCAAGTAATCTCAAATATTTAAATTACTATTTAAAATTGTTGAAGCTTAGTTTCTCTGCAGAAATTTTTCATAGCATGTAATGTCCATAAATCTTGAGGGAGTAAGTTATTTCATACCTAAATATCAAAATTCTCACCAATTTGCAAACCAGTAGCATGAGTAAAATAAAAAGAGTAATTATCTCCAACACCATGGCCAGAATGCAATATTTTCAAACTAATTGTAGAAAGACATAAATGATCAATTTTCTTGTCTAGTCACCCAAATCACCTCAAGATAAATGATGCAGTATAATTAAGTAGAGAACGGTTTACTTTGCTCAGATCCATGGGGAGCAGTAAATCTTTAACATTTACTGAATATGTGTTAACTGGGTATCCATGAAAGGCACTGTTGCTATTAAAAATGATTGTAGAACTTCAAGAAAGGAAAGAATAAATTCTATTCAAGTGAATGGAAGAATTTTTAAGTCAAGTGTCAAAGAAAAAGAAATTGGCTCTTGTTCTTACATTTTTATCAAAATAAGCATAAATAGCAATAGAGATATAACAGCATCAAGGTAAATGGACAAGTAGAAATAACCAAGCAAGCATATGCTAATGTTACATAGCATGAAACAGGTTTAAAATGCAACCCTTACCCACCAAGAAGTGCAATTTAACTGTAAGGGTACTTGGAATGGGGGGAAAAAAACATAATTCTACATTTTCTAGTGTCTGGGTCATACAAAGATTTATTTTATTATTTGCCCTTTTGGAACTTCCCTTTCCACTTTGGTAAAGAATCAGAATAAAATACAATCTTGTAAAGTTTTTGCCAAGATCACATGAAATAAGAAATGTGAAAGCATTTTGAAAACTGCACAGTGCTATAAAAATATAGCTCACTTTTATTACTTTGTAGAGTGAAAATTATTCAGAGCTAATAAAAAGTGTATAGCAGTGTGAAAACAAGAGAAGACAGAGGGGTTGAGTAATCCATTTAGGAAAATCCACGTTTAAAAGAGTTTTAGCCCATCCCACTGGTCAGATTAACTTCATGATGCAGTCATTGTCGGTGTAATACGGGCTCTCCTATTTTCTCTCACTTGTCATTCAGTGGGCTGGATCACTTTGGAAAATGAAGAAAGAAGCACGTGGGGAAGCTGTTTATATCATGATATGTCTGGTATTGAATCTGTATAGGCTCTGTTTCATTCTAGATAAAGGAATGTCAAGGTTTCTTAATCTTCCAAACCCTGAAATAAACATGGCCTGGTATGGACAAGAGAATTGCACCGAAAGAGGCTTTTATTCAGTAGTGTTATGTGCATCCTAGTTCCAAGTATCATCTTAATAAGTACGCCCTACTTATAGCTAAATGATTACAGGACAATAATATTGTATTGATGACATTTCACAAGAGCGATATTTTGCCTTTAGTTGTAGACGGGCTGCTTTGAGGAGCCATGATGTCCTACATACTCAAAACAATCCTTGACCTGAGTGCCATATTGATGAGTATCATTGCTTTAGCTTTTCTATTCACAGCCAAATAAAGGATTACATGTGACCTCAGTACAGAAAAGAACAAAGAAGAATATCAAGGAAATACAATGAGGAAGGACTGGAATTTTTTTTTTTTATAGAGGATCAAATTTTATAGAGGATCAAATAATATTCTTTTTATATCCCAACCATGTTCCAGAAACTTTATAATAATTTGACTGAAGTCTCTACTTTAATCTTTACAACTATATTGTAAGAATATTTTTTAAAAAATTACTTCAAAGCTGGGCTTCCCTGGGCAGTCCATTGGTTAAAAGTCCACACTCATAATGTTGGGGCCATGCATTCAGTGTCTCATCGGGGAAGACCCCATATGCCATTTGGCAGTGCCAAAAGAAAAAAATATTTCAAAGCTTTCAGAAAAGAAGAATTATGTTTAGAAAGGTTAAGCTGCATAAGTAATAGCTGCTGAAGTTGGAATCAAGTCCAAAATCATGGCCTATATTCCTGTCACTATCACAGTGCTTCTCAGACATTGTGAAATATGTGTATTCACTTCTGTTATAATTGCATTAACAGCAGGGGAACATTTTCATCCAAAAAAAAAAAAGAACCTTGTAGAGAAACTCAACTGTAAAACAGATATAGAAGTAGTTAATCTGATTGTGAGTTAGGTCGTGAGGAGGAGACCTTCATTAATCACCCAACACCCCTGCATTGACCACTATGACATTTTTTCCAAAGCTTTGTTCCTTTCCAGGACTCAGAAAATCATTCAATTCAACAAGCTCACTAGCATCACATCTCTGGAAACAGCTCTTGGTGTGTGCTGATGGAGGTCAAGGGGATGCCATGGAATGAGATTTCTTAAAGGGAGAGAGAGGCAACAGAAAGGAGATAGGAATGAGATCACAGAGTTAATTTGCCTAATTCACAGTTCAACCTATGATCAGTCCTGAATAAATGACACTCAGTGTCATTTATGCTAATAAGTTGAATGTAAATTTATTTTGACCAGCATTCTTTCAGATTACAAATCATACATTTTCCTAGTTACACCTTACACTAAAGAAATGCCTGACTTATAATTTATGCATTTGTCCTTAAAGAAGAAAGATGAATAAGTGCATTTTAAAGGCACAATTAATGAGTAAAACAGCATTTTAATTAATGTGCCTTTAATTAAGCAAAATATATTTTCTTCAAAAGATCCTAAGTGAGTTTTTTCCACCCCCTCTAAGCAAAAGAGCAACATTAAATGTTTTAGTCCATTAGGTTTTAAAGTTTTAAGTGACAGAAAAGTTGGATTCCTGAATCTATATTACAACTCACTCACAATGGAAAATTAATAGCTCATAAATGAAGCTTCTGTTGAAAGTAAATCACATCAAACATTTTTCTGAGACAAGCATTTTCAAAAATTAAACTAAATTTAACTTCTGTCCTCTGCCCCAGATGGCCACAGCTCAACAAAGGAAACAGCAGCTGCAATGAACCAGAGTAATTTGAAAACCAAAAGTTTGCACACCTGCAACTCCAGCTTCTCATGTACCATCTATTTTTCTATTCTAGCCCAAGGCATAGGCCTTATAAATTATTATTTTATTTTATTTACAAGTAAACATATGATCTAAGTAAATGTGACATAAGTGTCCACAAAATATGGGTAAGAAAATTCTCTTTTTAAAGGAATAGACAATTAGCAAACAAGACCTTCAAAATAAACACCTCTTGTGAAATGTGGACAAAGTGAATTATCTGTTTCTACATCTGGGGAACATCCATTGTAAGAATTAAGAATGTTATAATGATAGAAGAAAGCAGAATTAACTTTGGTGTCCCTGGAACAAGTTGAGAGATAACACTGGTCTTCAGGTTCATGTTTCAATTTTTGCAAAATAGTACCCAATTATCAAATATCAGGGAAACTCAAGGCAAACTCTAATCTCTGACATGCACAGTCAATATAGTGTAATAGTCAGTGGTTCTTGAACTTTAGTAAACCTAAAACACACCAATGGGTGCTATTCAAAATGTAGGATTCCCAACCCCATTCCAATTCAATGGACCTGTCAGAGGGCTTAGAAAAAAATCAATTTATCTTATGTGATTATAAATCAAGTAGTCTCATGACCATAAAGAAACAGACCTATAAAGATACATTTTTCTGTATATATACTTTTATAGATAAATTGAGAAATACAAGAGAAAAAATTCTGAAATGAAAACATAATTACTCATAGACACATCACTCAACATAACTACTGTTGCAGCAGTACACCAACATCTATATACATATATATATTATATATATAATTATTCACAGCTTTCTTCATGCTGTATATATTATATATAATATTGTACACTTAATTTAATACTACTCTTAAAGAACTTTCCTTAACTCATTAAAAAAAGGTGCCTGTGTATAAAATTCTGTGGTGAATATATTTTTTCTTATGATTTGAAGAGCTTAGTCCATGATCTTCTAACATAGTGCTGCTAATCAAAAGTCAAAGATAGATTTCTAGTTGTTCATAGGTGACTTTTTTTAAATATGTGAAAATGTAGGTGATTTTACCTTCATGTCATGAAAGGAAAAAAAAAAAAAAAACAACCAAGGATCCTCTACCCATCAAGCCTATCAATTCAGATTTGAAGGAAAGATAAAGAGTTTACAAACATGAAAAAACGAAAAGAGTTCAACACTTGAAACTGACTTTACAAGAAATGTTCAAGCTTCTTCTCTATTAGAAAAGCAAAGGCCATAGCTAGAAATATGAAACTTATGATAGGAAACATTTCATTGGTAAAGGCAAATATATAGTAAAAGTAGTAAATGAACCACTTAAAAAGCTAGTAGGGAGGATAAAAGGTAAAGGTAGTAAAATCATCTATATTCCACTTATTGTGGAATAACCAATCGAGGGATACACAAAACAAAAAGATGTGCAATATGATATCAAAACATTAAATGTGGGAGGAGTAACTAATATGTGTTCTAACTTAAGAGATCATCAGTTTAAAATAATTATATATATATAATTATTTATTATATATATATATATTATATATATATAATATATATATATGGCTTGCCATGGAGAAGGAAATAGCAACCCACTCCAGTATTCTTAACTGGAAAATCCCATGGGTGGAGGAGCCTGGCAGGCTACAGTGCATGGGGTCACAAAGAGTCAGACACAACTGAGCAACTTTACTCACTCACTCACTCATGGCTTGCCATATATAAATGTCATGGTAACAACAAATCAAAAATCTATAATAGATACACACACAAAAAGAAAAAGAAATAAATATAACACTAGAGACAATTATCAAATCACAAAGAAAGAGAATAAAGGAATAAGGGAATAAAAAAAGAACTACAGAAACACCCCCACACAAGCCACAGAATGGCAGTAAGTGCCTATCTATCAATAATTGCTATGAAACCTAAACTGACTAAATGCTCCAGTCAAAAGACATAAAGTGACTGAATGGGTATAAGAACAAGACTAATGTGGTATATGCTACTTATGAGAAACTACTTCAGATTTTTGCTGCATTTTCCTGCTGAGGGCTTCACTCAAGGGAGGGACTTGTACTCTGCCAGACACAGTTCATGCAATGTACAAAGTAACGTGAAAGACAGTGCATGCCCAGGCTGCCCTCAGCTGCCCCTGGAAATCTCTGCCCATTTCCTAGAGCCCTGATGACATTTCCGACCCCTATTCTTTAAAATCCCCTTACTCCTCTCCTTTCAGGGCAAAGGTGTTTGTACAGCATAGGTTCTCCTTTCACTATTCTTTGATCAATGAGTAGTTTCTGCTCTGCTATACTAAACCCAATTTCCTTTGATTGGCACTTGAGACTGTGCAAAAGACCCATTGAGGCGTCACTGACCCATTAGGGATCAGTAACACACCTGCCATAAAAACTAAGAAGGACAGTAGAGGATGCTTGGCACGATGGGCAGAGCCCCGTGCAACGTGGATGGCTTTCCAGGCCATCCCAATAAGTGAGCTGAGCTATATTCTCACTGACTCATGGGGCTGTGGCTAATAGTTTGCCTGTTTGGTCAGGCCACTGGGAAGCCTCAGACTTCCATATAAAGCATGTCTCCTATAAGAATAAGACATTCATATAAAATTGTTACCTGTGCAGATGCTTATCAAAAAGGCTATTTCACTAAGGAGAGCATAACCAATGAGCAAACTGCGTTTGTCAGCTAAATGTAAAGACTGTAACTCAGGACAAGCAGATGTGCCTTCCATTGCCTCCTGGATCTATGAGAAATCAGTCTGTGGAAATTCAAACATCAATCTAGCCTCTGGGCATAGTCTGCCACTATTGCTGAAGAAAAACAGCCTGAAAAAACTGTCCTCCTTGCTATAGGCCATGGCCAAAGCTAAAAGCACTGACCAGGAACAAATCTCTCAAGCTAACTGTCCAGGGAGTTCTTGACATTAGATAACATCGGTTCTCTGATCCCATCTGGAGAGTTCTATCACCAGCAAAGCCCACTGGGGTCCCCAGGAAAAATAAGATGGAGTCTTTGTAATAAGATGCGATTTAACTTCTCCTTTTTGTTTAGTCTAGTTTCACTTGACTGTAGGGTGCCTTGTGCAGAGGCCTGGCCCCTAACATGTCAGATTAGAATCCCCAGGACAGACCACAGCTTGGCAGGTCTCAGGAGAAGAGTGACCACAGCACTTACAAAATGATGGTGATGGTAGACCATGTGCAGACCACACTCTACACCTAACACTTTGATCTGGAGCCTTGAGCACATAAGTACACCTGACCAGCAAGAACTTGGCTCCTCCCTGCACAGATGAGAACACGACAAACCAGACCCACCATCAGCCTATTTGGAGAAGTGCGTGCTTTAGAACACAAGCGCATACCTCTCCAGTCTTTGATGAAATGATAAAACTTTCCTCTGCTTCTGAACTGAACTTGGTCTCACTCTATTGATGAGAGCAACACTGAGCAAAGAGGAGATTAGTTGGGGCTTGACTCAAAGACTCAAGAACAGTTTCACTAGATCTGGACTAGAGTTGACGTTTTCTCTGGTTTTGGCCTAGCCATCTGTGTTAATTTCACTGATTTGGGCCACACTGCCCAGGTCACACAAGATCATATTTGTATCTTGCTCAGGTTTCATGAACACGTATCTAATAATAACCCTGAATTATAGCTCACGTTCCACACCAGTGGGCCTAACCCTGGCTGCAGAGGTGATTGAGCGTTTTAATGGACAATTAAAAGACAGGCTTAAATGACTGATGGGAAGTGTAAAGATAGTTCTAGCCTGAACTATCCATCTCAAGTGATCAGTCTCAGGGTCTCAATATAGCAACTCCCTAAAAGGGTACTTCTCATTTGCACTATACATTTTACCAGGCTGTCTGGCCTCTTCCTCCAACTGTATAATCTTCTTTTACAATTACTGACAGCTTGGTCTCTGTAGGGAACCTTCCAAGGACCTTCCATCCCCTTCAAGCACTTCCTGAAGACTCAAATCAATGGGGGATTAGAAGGGCTATTAACCAATAAGGTGTGGAAGTAGTCCTCCTCCTCTGTCTATCATCCAGATGCAAAGAATAGATTTTTGCCAACAAGGAAAACGGTGATTGATAATTAAAATAATGATCATCATTTTAGGACTCTAACATTTTCCTTAAGGAGGCCCTACTGCTTTGCCTCATGTAGCCCCATGGAATCAATATCAATATATAGAATAGAAACATTTATTGAACCACAGGAGGATCCAAGCCAGATGATTTGGATACCTCACCCCACAAAATGGATTAACAGTACTATCCTTGCCCATATTGCCACATCGTAGTCAAGGGGGAGGTCTCCTTGAACATTTAGGATGTGAGCTCCTTCAAACCTAAGAGCTTGGGTTGAGGAAAGGGAGGGTATTCTCTCCTATAGAATACCGACCCTGTGTGACTTCTGCCTAGCTGAATTTGGTGATAAATCTGCTCCAGGCAGATTCCACTGCCCTGAATGTGACACATTGTTGGATATGTCACTCACAGCCAGATCCCACAAGTAAACATTTGATAGCTCTGCCACTGAATACCAGGAACAGACATTTTTCTAACTGCAGACCTTCTGATACCTCATGAAATCAAACCTTATGCCTCTGAACCGATGCTTTGCCACAACTAGATTCAGACACTGCAGAAGCTAAGTGCTATTGGAAGTTCGCTGGGAACACCTGGGAAACACCTGGGAAAGGAAGCAGAGGATCTGTCATCAATTTTAGGTGACAGATTAGATCTGGGTAGTGGCAGTCATCTCCTCCAATCTTCCCCTACACTCACCCCAGTTCTAGACAGAGGCTTCAACTCTGCTCAAGAATTCTGCCCACTAGGAGGGACTCTGAGCTGGTTGAGCCCCATATATTCAATGACTCTACCCTCTTAGCACTGTGTGTGTGTATCCTCTTGGGATATTATTTCATTTGCATAAACCAGACATCACCTGTCTTCCTGCTACCAGTTTATGTACATATTGGCATTAATAAGAACAGCTCCTTTAATTGAATGTCACATTAAACTGACTCAGGTGGAAGCTCCAAAATCAGGCAGAGTCCAATTACTAGACAGAATTGACAGGTGGCATTCCGAACTCTGCCCACAGGTATGCTCACGCGATTACCCCCACCATCAGGGTCATTCAATTAGAACATGTTTTGCACAACCTGTTCCTGAACCTCACTGAGATCATTAATGATTCTACCTCTGTTTCGTAGGTAAAAAGATCAGCTCATTTCTGTGGCCCAAGTAATGTTCAGTAACTACACAGCCCTCAACTTCCTGCCAAGGACAGGTCTATGTGATTTACAACACCTCATTTCTCACCTGGATCAATAAAACAGGCAAAGTGTAACAGTCAATTATGAGGCTTGAAAAAAAGCCTCCTGAATCTCTGAAGTAAGCCCTGCTGGGCTATAGGACATCTTTTCCTGGCTTGGGAGTGATTGGGATCCACATCTCTGTGCACGTCTTCAGGCAGGTTTGATCATCTTGCTTTGGGTGACTTTGATCATGATGCTGGTTCAGTGTTGCTTCCAAATAATTAACCAGTTATTGTCACAACTCCTTAAAAGCCCATCTATTTGGACCCATAGTGGGGTAACCTGTTTTTCACTCTGGCTCAGAAAGAAAAAGAGATAGTTGAAGAATCTGGCTCCTGCCCCAAATCCTATGGATTATCTTTAAGGCTTTATTTTCATGTTTTTCACAAATAGCACTAAAAAAACTGTGTGAAACTTAAGGACAAATCTAGTGTATTAGCTGATATCTACAGAGCTTGCCTGTGGTCTCAGTGGTAAAGAATTTGCCTGATATGCAGGAGACCTGGGTTCGATCCCTGGGTTGGGAAGATCCCCTAGAGAAGGAAATCCCAACCCACTCCAGTATTCTTGCCAGGAAATTCCCATGGACAGAAGAGCCTAGTGAGGTATAGTCTGTGGGGTTGCAAAGAGTTGAACATGACTGAGTGACAAAACACACAAACACACAGGTTCTAAACATATTCTATTTGGGAGCAGAGGGGAGTTTTGCCAGGCCATTACTTCTACTCGGTTATTATGAAGCAAACTCATAAATATTCAAGTTCCAAGAAAACTCTCACACTGTAATTTTGACCTGAGGCTGGTTGACTTTGTCAACTATCTGTCCTTACCTCTGTAGCTTTTTGTCCTATTTGCCATACTTAGAGCTTCTCCTCTATCTGTACATTAAGAGCTGTCTCTGACTTCAAAGGCTCTGACAATTCTGCTTCTTTTTTTTTATTGGTGTATAGTTGTCTTGCCATGTTGTGCTGTGATTTGCTATACTATGAAGTGAATCAGTCATATGCGTATGCATAACCCCTCCCTCTTGAGTCTTCCTCCCACCTTCCTTGTATCCCACCCATTTAGGCCACCACAGAGAACCGAGCTGAGTTCCCTGTGCTAAACAGTAGGTTCCCACTAGCTATCTCTATGTCTGTGTCTCTATTACTGCCCTGCAAACAGGCTCATCTCTACCATTTTTTTAGATCTCATATGTATGCTTTAATGTATGATATTCTTTTTTTTTTCTTTCTGACTTCATTCTGTATGATGGACTCTAGGTCCATCCACATCTCCACAAATGACCCGTTTTCATCCTTTTTATGGCTGAGTAACATTCTGTTGTGCATACGTACCACATTTTCTTTATCCATTCATCTGCTGATGGAGATTTAGGCTGCTTCCACGTCCTGGCTACTGTAAATAGTGCAGCAGTGAACACTGGGGTAAGTGCATCTTTTTCAGTTGTAGTTTTCTCAGGGTATCTGCCCAGTGGGATTGAGGAGTCACATGGTAGTTCTCTTTTTAGTTTTTTAAGGACCCTCCAGACTGCTTCTTATATAAGGGTGTGAACAACTCCAGGGATCTAGTCTCTAGTGAAAGTAATGAAACCTATCTTAACTCCAATTATTTGAAATCTCTGGAAATGGCACAATAGACAGAAATCAGGAGAGAAAAATATCCCAAAAAATGTTATTAAGAATTATGAGAATCTGAGGTACTTGAACCACAACCTGTACCTTTCTTCCCCAGACTCAGTTTATCACTATGAAATCTTTACCCTAGACTGGGGCAGCCAAGGAGTCTATGATTCCTGTATACTGAATACTGAAACTTTTATTACTGTATAATATCTCCTTAGACCTTTTTAAAGATAGTTTTAATATTTTATTTTTCTGCTCTTAATATAACTTCTCATATCTCATTACTTACTGGCATTTCTCTAATACATGTTTTCCATTATTCTTTTAATTAAAAAACTTTTATCTTTTATGTTCTTGTAAACAGCATATGTCTTTAAGTTAGGATCATTTTCAAGAGTTCACCCAGAAGATTGGTTTCTACCTAAATCTGTATTCTGTGCTCAATTAATCTAATTTCTCTGGCTAATATCCCATAAAATGTCTTAAAATGATCTGGCCTGCTAATGGTACCTTGTCTTATTTCTGGTTCCATTATAGGTTTATTCTAGAAGGATAGAAAGGCAAGTGTATAAAAATATATTCATCCTAGATAGATATATACACAGATATTTTCTCTTGTCTTCATACAATTTGGATGAGAAAATGAGTAAGTTTTATCTGTCCTCTTGATCTGTTCTCTTATCTCTTGCTTTAAATATAATGAATTTAGGTTCACAGAGTGATTTGTACAAACTCATTAATTAACAGCTAATTAATAACAGAAAGAAACCTAAGTCATCAAGCTCTTAATTTCCATGCAAGGCCCTTTCCATTAAACTGTATCTTCAATATACATGTTTAAAATTTTATAGCACAGAAAAAATTAAATGCAAACATAATAGTTGTGAAAAGGCACTTCTAAATAACTTTTGTAAGTAATGCTTAGAATTGAAACGTAGCAATTGTTACAGAAGAAGCACTTTATCTACAAGATCAAAAACAGCTCCCACTTTTATAAAACCAATACATCAGAAAGTCAATATATATCCTATTGATGTGCTCATTAGAAATGGAGACTGAGTTACAAAGTTCAATCAACAACTGTTCAATGTAAGATTTCAAGTGGACTTCATTGGCCCAGCACACCAATCTATAGGTGTTCTGCTTTTAAATCAGCCATGATGCTCAGAACTTTATTTCTTCCTGAATTAGCTAACCTTTCCTCAGCATTTCATATTATTTTTAATCAAAAATTTCTCTGCTATTTATCTCTAACCTGTTTATTGACCCTGAGTTTATAGGCAAGACTCGCATATGACTGAAATTGAAAGCCGTGGGAGGCTGCAAAGTTGGATCGTTTTTATTGAAGAGCTCAGAAGATTAACCACATGACCTTGTGATTTATAATAGCAGTTATAAGCCAAGGAGTTTCACACAATTGGATAGATTCCACAAATACCTTCTACTTCAGAACTCTCAAAGGCTGCCTTTTTCTACTAATCATTTTTACTAGTGTTGTTATTGTTAATGGATAAATAAAAGAAAAATTACATTGAGATTAACATGCCAGATTTTAACTCTAAGCGTTTTATGTCCCAGAGTGTAAACTCACATTATCAAAATAGGTCCAGCTCTAAAGTATAAACAGTGTACACAGTGAATAAATAACCAGAGTAATTTTCCTAAGAAGGATCTTGGGTGGGAGTAAAATTAAAATGACTTTGTGAGACTGGAAAATATCTTACAAATGAAGGATGCATATAAAAGGGGGAAAGTGCCAAGAAAAATATTTAAGACAAAGAAACTCAAAATAATGTAAAATTAAAATATAATCTGTAATAAAACCTTATGAATCAGTTCTCTTCTCACATACTATTGACATCAAAAATAAACAAGAGAGGAAAAAATATATACTTTTTCATAAAGTAATATTAAAAGTGGCCCTTTCTCCCCATGTCTATTCATAAGAACATGGAACACATAATAAAGCCAAAGTTACTTTATATGTACATATAAAGTAAAAAAGATAAAACCAATGCAAAAATCACTATTATTTTGTTTGAAATATTAAAAAAAGTTGACTCAGGTTTACAGTATACCTAAGAAAAGGTAAATGAAAGTAAAAATTTTGCAGAGCTTGAATTAATGCTTGTTATTTATTTATACTTGTCAAAATTCTCCCTAATTGCAAGAGAACTGAGGCAATTTACAAATCATTTGTAACAAACAAGTGTGCAAAATGAATGGAACTATTTTTGCTCAACCCTCTCCTCCCCATCTCATCCCAGAGATATACACCCTGGAGTGCAGGAATTGCACAGTCCGTGTACCTTGTCATGCAAGGACAGCCAACTATTTAGAACAACAACAACAACAAAATTAGAACAAACTCTTTATATTCCTAAGGACAGAGTTCGAAGAAGCCTGCTAATTTCTATAAAACATCCTTCTGTGTTCTTATAGACTAAAATGTACTTTCATTTTTAATAGTGTGAGATAGGGAAGGGGATTAGAAAAGTCTTTGAAAGTATATGGGGAGCTAGCAATACAGTTCCTAGTCCTTTTTGCCTTCATTCTATCACCCTGGAGAATGGGAAAACAGTATCAGATATGTCTCCTCATGGATGGGTGAACTTGACAGTAGAAATCGGTGTTTGCTTCCCGCATGGTCACTTCTGAAGGTTGACAATATATTATTCAGTGGGACATAGCACAGAACCGCAGCACTGTCCAGGGGGCTACTGAGCTAAGCAGAGGAAGAAGGAGAAGTTAAAGTGTGTATTGTTAGCGGGGCCCAAATAGTCACAACTGTCCTTCAATCTTTCTTTAACAGAGTGTCACAGGAAAGCTGCCCAAAAGAAACATGCACAAAGACATCACACCCATCAGAGCCAAACAAATTGAGTAGGAGGATCTCCTCCTCCGCCCTTTGCCCCTCACGTGAGCAGCAGGCCTTCCGTCCCTGCTGCCCTACCTACAGGCCAGGATGAGAGGGACATCCTTAGGTGCACAGACTCAACATGGAGACGTGAAGGAAAGAAATTTAGAAAGCGAGTTTGAAATCCTGAGTAATTGAAGAAAGGATTATATCAAACATCTTATTGACTGTTCACCCAAGAGAAATATAAATTTTAATAACTGGATTAATTGTGGATATTACTGGAATATATGAATCAATAATGGAGAAAAAAATGATTCCTTCTCTACATAAATTTGGGGATCCAGAGACTAGAACCACTCATATAAACTTTACATTTGACTATATCAGCATTGAGAGTCATCAGGAAAGATACACATGGTAGATTAGTACACAGCTGACTGACCTACAAGTATATACTTGACCTAAATTGGTGTAGTCCTTACTCATCAAAGGTCTCACTCAGAAATGAGGATTTGGTTTTAGGCTAAGGAAATTATTAGTTTGACACGTTGTTGCTTTTGAAACTTTTGTTGTTTGCTGTTGTGTATTTTGGTGTAAGTTGGGTCACTTGGTTGAGGTTGCTTTTAAGTCTTGCCCTAGAAAGGGTCGAACTAATCAGCTCAACCTGAGTCACAAGCCCACCCCTTGGCAAAAGGGATCAGAAACTGGTTCATGCAGAACCATTTGTAGTGAGAAGAGGACATTCCCACAAAGAAAAGATACTAAAAAAAATAAAACAAAGTGTAAGTTTAACACCTGCATGAAAGAACAAGAAGACAAGCATAGATAGAGAGAAAGTACTTAGTCTAGTGAAAATAACTGAACTAAGAATTCCTACTGAGCTTCTTTACAAAGAAAAAAGATAATAAAGAATAATATAATTGTTCTTGACAACTAAAAAGAGGAAGTGGGACAGTTAAACAAGAGAAATTTAACTGAGTAACACATAGTACTTTTCTCAGAAGGCCTATCTAATGATCCTGAAGGAAAAAAAAAGATAAACAAGTGTTGAAGAGGACAGGAAGAAGGCATCATATAGTAAATTAAAATTATGTGATGCCCTATTTTGGAGAACTAAAAAAATCATCTACTATTTAACTATCTGATACAATGTATATTCAGAATTAAAGACCTTTCTGTGACTGATGTTGAAGTGGTTTCCAAAGTCTAGCAGCATACCAGAATCACTAGGAAAGAAAAGTGTTAATCACTCAGCCATGTCTGACTCTGCTACCCATGCACGGTAGCCCGCCAGGCTCCTTTGTTCATGGAATTCTCCAGGGAAGATACTGGAGTGAGTGATGATCCCCTTCTCCAGAGGATCTTCCCGACCCAGGGACTGAACTTGGGTCTTCTGCATTGCAGGCAGATTCTTTACCACTTGAGCCACCAGGAAAGCCCAGAATCACCAGGAGTACTTAGTAAAAGCAAGGATTTCAATGGTCTAGATCAAAGCCTAAAAAGCTGTACTTAGTTCCCCTAGCAATTTTGATTCGGGTATCCTTGTTTGGGCACCACTGTTTTACACTGAAGTCTCAAACACTGATCATCCTAGCCAGGCATCTGAGAGGACTTTGGACATTTTCCCATAGACCCATCTGTTTCCCTTGCCCTACTCTCCTGACTCTTGTTAAGGTGGGAAGAGAGGCTGACCCCATGGCCTGTGTTTTCCCGGCTGATTTTGTCTGTGGGAGGTAGTGCTAGGATATGAGATGGCAGAGGAAGGAGGGGAGGCCGGGGTATTGCTGCCATCCCTATCACCACCCACTCCTGAGGCTGCATTTAAAATTTTGGCCATGAGTCTTCCATGGCTTCCACCCTACTAGACCACGTTCCCTCCTTGATTCCAGCTCAGATAGACAGACTCCACTGGTAGAATTGATTTCTGGGCTCTTGAACTCTGTCTCCTTTATTTTCTTGAGCTTTGGAGGGCTCTGGAAGAGAAAGTTGCTTTCAGCTGCCTATGATCTCGAGGTTGTCTCCCAGTCCCCTGTTCGGCCTCTCAGGTCTTCCACCACTGATGTAACCAATTCTCTGTATTCAATTCTTTCAATTCAAAAACATAAAATGGATTTTGACCAGATCATGTCTGATACTGTGTGGTTAACTGACAGATCAATATATTTCAAATACAAAACACATACGCAATGATGCTGATATTACAGATAACAGTTCAAAAGGCAAAGATCCCTATAGACATGTATTAATACAACTATGACTTGTATTTTTCATTTAGAGGGCTACCACAGCAGTACATTAGAATGGAGGTGAGTTTCATTATTGCCTAGAGAAAAAACAGACTATGCTCAGAAAACAGCTTTGTCAACATATGTTTTAGCATATGTTTAATTGAAAACTCATGTTCCACCCAATAATAACTAGAGAAGTTGTCTGTGGCCTAAAACTTCTGATAAAAGAAGTTACCAATCATTGTAACATAAAAGAAGCTTCATACAGTTCCTCTGGAATGGAAAACTTATAATCTTCAAAATACACTCACAGATACATCAAGCCATATGGTTAATATATATTAAATGCATAATTGATTTTGGTAAAATTGATATAACTATGGTTATTCAAACATTTACCAATAGCAATTTTTTTTTTTTTTTACGTTTGTGAACACAGGTTTTGATAAAAGACTTTCATGGGAGAATAAAATAGTATAAAGATTTGCTTATGTGGAAATTCTAGATTACTTTTTCAGTAAGAATTGATGCTTTTGAACTGTGGTGTTGGAGAAGACTCTTGAGAATCTCATGTACTGTAAGGAGATCCAACCAGTCCATCCTAAATGAAATCAGTCCTGAGTATTCACTGGAAAGATTGATGCTAAAGCTGAAACTCCAATACTTTGGCCACCTGATGCAAAGAACTGACTCAATGGAAAAGACCCTGATGCTGGGAAAGATTGAAGGTTGGAGGAGAAGGGGATGACAGAGGATAAGATGGTTGGATGGCATCACTGACTCAATGGACATGAGTTTGAGTATACTCTGGGAGTTGGTTATGGACACAGAATCTGGCCTGCAGCAGTCCATGGGGTCACAAAGAGTCAGACAGGACTGAGTGACTGAACTGAACTGCACTTTTTTGGTGTATCTCCAAACATTCTTTTGTTGCCATCACTGGTTATTATAGATGATTGGGTGACACATTTAACTATTTACACAAAATTATGTTACCCAAGCTTCTATTAGCAATATGAACACTATCAATACCTAGAAACTTGTGAACTTAGAAATTTTCACCAATTAGCAGAATAAAATAATGACCTACAAAGCATTTTCTGAAAAGATTATTTATTATACGTTAATTTACACACAATTAATCCCTATTTCTCTGTTAAAGTGAAAACTTTATGAAGGCAGAAAATTTGCTATTTGTTCATCTTTAAAAAAAAAAAAAACTGAGACATATTAAAAATTTTAAGAGTTTATCACAACAAAAGTCTATTCAAGCCAGGCAGTACCAAAGCAAAAGTGTCAGGAGCTCAACTGAAAAGAGCTGAGGAAATATAGGGAACTTGGAAGCAAAGTAAGGAACTTACTGATTGGCTGAAGCTTAAAGCCTAGTTGGTGGTTTGTGATTGGCTGTCCTTGGGTTTCACTTTCATTACCTTGAGCCATTATGGGCTTAGATTTTGGTTTGCTAATATAGACTGCCCCAATATTAGAACCTCCTTTGTCTAATGGCCTCCTGACTTATCAGTCTGTCCACAGAATTTAGGACAGTACCTGGCACAGAGTAAGTCCTGAGAGAATATTTATAGTGTTGAAATAAACTAAACTTAACTGAATTACATTGAATTAATTAAGAGGTTTAAGTGTCTAATTCATAATTGGTACAGAAATAATTCCAGGCCATCATAGAAGCTGCTAATACTATGTTATTTTCTTTATCTTTGCTCTGAAAAAAGAGAGAGAGTGTGTGAGGCTCCAACCATCCACAAAAATCAGAAGACCGGGCGTGAAGTGAGAGCAAGTCTGTATGTGTGACTTACCCAGCAGTTACTGAAATGGTTCTCTGATACCCTCACTCTGAACACTGTTTCAGTTGGACAGCTGTGACAGAATACCATCAATGGCAAATCTTTTCTTACAGTTCTGAAGGCCGGGAAGTCCAAGGTCTAGACACCAGTAAATTCACTATCTGGGAATGGCACACGTTCTGGTTCATAGACAGCTGTTTTCTCACTGTGTCCTCACAATGTGGAAGCACCTCTTTTATAAAAGCACTAATCACAATTGCGAGGGTGTTGACTTAATCACCTCCCCTAAAGTCCACTTCTTAATATCATCACTTTGAGGGTTAGAATTTCAACATGAATGAGGTTGGGGAGGAAGGGGGCATAAACATTCAGTCTATAGCACTGACCAAAAAGAAACACCATTTCCTAAAATGATGCCTCTTTAAAATACCAAGTTATGTTTTGACTGTAAATGATGTAAAGTAAAATACATGATTAGAAACACCCTTTACCTGAGAGTTATCCATACTCAAATATTTTTTATATTAAAACTATAACAAACTATTGAAACCTTTTGGAGGTGTAGATAAAGTCCACAAAATAAAATAACAAGCAGATATGGGCATGCACGGTCATTCTATTTTCAACTTCATAAAGGTGTGACTATATGTTCAGAACTGCCTTCCCTGTGTAGAAGGAGATTAGAAATGAGAGTTAGTCAGTAGAGGAAACTGCATCAGATTTTAGAGGCAAAAATGCAGCAATGGTCATTGCTCCCTGAGGATTTTGAGGTCTAATAAAGTAATGGACACCAGGGCTTCCCTGGTAGTTCAGACAGTAAAGAATCTGCCTGAAAATGTGGGAGACCTGGGTTTGATCCCTGGGTTGGGAAGATCCACTCCAGTATTCTTACCTGGAGAATCCCCATGGACATAGGAGCCTGGCTGGCTATAGTCCATGAGATCGCAAAGAGTCGACACCACTGAGCGACTAAACACACACTTAACAGTGGACAGACCCAGAGGTGTCCAGGTGGATCCAGCTGCTCTCCCCCTTCTCCAGTCTGCGTCTAGCTTTTTATTCTCAACCACTGAACAAGGGGCCAACAGCCTTAGCCACGATCAGAAGCTTGTCTGTGCATGACAGAGATGTTAATTGCACAGGAGTAGTAGCTATCCATACATTGATGTTCTCACTTGTCAGATATGCTGAAAGTTCCTACCAGTCCACTCATTTCAGTGCCTCGGAAGGTAGATTAGGAAGTTCTCTCTGATCTTCTGGCTCCTGCATCAGAACTCTACTTCCTCAGGTTTTCCTGCAACTTTATAATAAATCTCTTATCACGTATTATTTGTAATGGTTCTATTTCCCTAAATGGACCTTAACTGAAAGAATGGATATCTGATGCCAGACACTAAATTGTTAGGATATATCTCTTCTAATTTTGTCAAGTTAGAAGTCAATAGCTGTTGGTAATGGTATTTTATCTTAATTTTATTAGATTTTTAGAATAAAATCTGCTATCTTTTCAAACAAATGATCAACTGCATTTATATTCAGATACCCAATAACTTCTGGAGATCCTTTATAATATTATATATTAGTAATATAAAAATAAATTGAGACCAAAAATGTTTTTATTTATTTAATATCACATGCCATTATTTTACACTTTTTATTTCTATGTTTTAAATATTTGCTTTTGTAGTTAATATATATGAACAAATGTGTTTAATTAAATATATAATATTACATACATTATAAATAATATAACTGATATCAGGAAAATTGTTTCCCCTTTTCAGTGTCTTACTATGGAAAAAATGTCCAAAATCATATAGAAAAAAAGTGTTTAAAGAACCAGATTATTTAACCTAAAGGAGGCTCAAATACTAATTCACAGTATGTGCTTCCATTCCTATACTCATTAAATTACATATGTATTACTGACTGGACTATTTTCTCAAGAACGTAGTTTCTTTCAAGAATCGTATTCCTTCAACATTGCATCAGCAGTAAATAGCACGCATAAATGGCACATAGTTGGTACAAGGTATTTTGAATAAATGGATGACTGAATCTCTTGGCCACCCTCTGCCTACTGTCAGTTATCTTCTACTTACCACGGACACATAAATTATTCCAAAATATCATGGCTACCTTAATGGCTAAGTCAATCAATTATCAAAAGGAGTCTGTTTCTGAGTTTCTCTCATTGTTTCTGTGATACAGAGATTAAAGAGCAGCTCAGTTGGATTGCTGCGGTTTGGGGATCTCTCATGATGTGACCGTCAGGAGGTGGCTCATCCCGGATCATCTGAGAAGTTCTTTCATTCCTCTGTCTGGCATAGCATCTGGGAATCTCAAACAGCTGGGGCTGGGACACTCGAGGCTCCTTGAGCTCCTTCTCTCTGTCTTTGCAGTGTCTCCATGTAATCTGTAACACGGTGGCTTCAGTATAGCCAGCGTCAGCTCAGGACTGTCAAGGCATGTGCCTTTTTACGGCAGGAGTGTCAAAGGACTCGGCACGGGTTTTTAAGCTGTCACATACCGTCTACATTTTAGTTCAGCCAAATAGTTAATACTTTCTTATGTCACCGTTATTTAGTGTTGATACTTGATATTTAACATAAAAGCAAGGGTTTATATTTTCTTACTGAATGTTTTCCAATACATTTATAAGCTGAGAAAATGGTTATCACCAATATTACAGGGGATTTAATTTGTACCCAGACACAACTTCCCCTTCTAACCCAACAACATCACTTTAAATGCCAAATCCTAACTTTCTGGTTTGGAGACCTTATGATATTGAAAGTCGTTAACTAGTGAGATGTCTGTAAGAGGGAGTTCGGGTAGAGATCAGGGAAGATTTGAGACGTGAGCACACCTGACTTCTGCTGGGTGGTTCATGGGCAACAAGCAGGTTTCTGTTACTAGAAAGTCTTCTCCAGAGAGCAAAGACAAGATATCAGGCAATCTCGACACCTTATTCAAATGGCTAAGAATAACTTTCCATTACTAGGTCCACGTGGGCCTCTCAAGTGGCTCAGTGGTCAAGAATCTCCTGCCAAGCAGGAGATGTGGGTTCGATTCCTGGGTCAGGAAGATCCCCTGGAGAAGGAAATGGCAACCCACTCCAGTATTCTTGCATGGGAAATTCAATGAGTAGAGAAGCCTGGTGGGCTACAATCCATGGAGTCGAAAAGAGTCAAAAACGACTTAGCGACTAAACAACTAGATCCACGCAGTGTATTTATCTAGCCTGGAAACGTATTCTGTTGTGTGGACTTCCAAACTCATTTCCTGATTTCTAGATGGCCCTGTGTCCTCTCTCCTTAGGCCCAACCAATTTTCCATCTTTCACCTACATCCCCCTGTTTGAGCCCAGAACTAAAACTCCCAAAGAGTGAAGAAATCTGAATCTTATAACATTCTCTTCTCTGTCTCGTTTTACAGCATCAACTCTATTCTTTATTTACTTCAGCGGCTTTATTTTTTCTGTTCATTAAACAAATGCATCAATTGTCATCTGTATGTGCATATGTGCTAAGTTGCTTCAGTCATATCTGACTTTTTGCGACCCTATGGACTATAGCACGCCAGACTCCTCTGTCCATGGGATTCTCCAGGCAAGAATACTGTACTGGGTTGCCAGGTTCTTCTCCAGGGGATCTTCCCGACCCAGGGATCGAACCTGAGTCTCATTATGTCTCCTGCATTGCAAGCTGGTTCTTTACCACTAGTGCCTCCAGCCCAAATACCAGACACTATTCTACATATTTGGGATGTATATCAATGAACCAAACAAATAAATATCTCTGCTCTTCTAATTCTATAATAAACATAACAAATAAGTAAATTACAGTGATAAATGTTGTATGTAAACTGTAGAATAGAGCATGGCAATTTGAATAGGATACCAAAAGCTTTGCTTTCAAAACTATTTCTTTGATAAATGCTTTAAGATAAGGATAATTCAGATAGGGAAAAAATCAACTTCTTTCTTTCTCGTTGCTGCAACTCCTGCAACTAATTTTTTTCAAAGTAGTGTATTGTCTCTGCCTGTTGAGGCAAGGGTGCTTTGCAAAGAAGTGTGGAAATGAAGGGCAAGCAGATTATTATTTCAGCATGCTCTCTCACTGTACCAGTACTACAGTCTGCAAATACAAAGACAAGAATCTTCTCATAAGTGAGAAATTGCTTACTCACGCTTACTAATACATACTATTAGTTTTAAATAACTTTCTTTAGGAAAGATAGGAAATGATCATCAAACCCTTGGAAATGAAAGTCTGCTTTGCTAATGAGGTTTATAGATTATTGTGGTGTTATGGCAGAAAAACTTATTGAAATAAGAAATTTTTTTTCTCACTTTCATGGCTCATCCTATTTCATACTTTGTTACATCTTTGCCTGAGACATGTGGTGTGATGTGTGTTACGTTCTTCAGTAGCTTCAGCTGTATCCAACTACGTGCAACCCTATGGACTGTAGCCCACCAGGCTCCTCCGTCCACAGGATTCTCCAGGCAAGAAGACTAGAGTGGGTTGCCATGCCCTCCTCCAGGGGATCTTCCCCACCCAGGGATCAAACTTACATCTCTTATGTCTCCTGCATTGACAGGTAGGGTCTTTATCACTAGGGCCACCTGAGAAGCCCTGTGGTGTGATAGAAAAGTCTAAAGAATCCAAAGGCAAAGGTTCTCACCATGTTTTAAAACATCCTCAGTCTTTTGTTGTTGTTGTTGAGATAATATGTATTTATTTAGAAATTAAGTTTATTAATTTTGAAAACTTGTTGCTTTGAAACAACTTGAGACACACAGAAAGTTGCAAAAACAGTAAATCATCTTCATAAGCCCTTCACCTACAGTTCCTAAATGTTAACATTTTACTTCATCTCCAGCATTCTCATTGAAAACGTACTGATTATTTTTAAAATTATCTTTTTTAAGATATATATTTATATGCTGTTTTTAATGAAGTATAGTTAATTTACAATGTTGTGTTAATTTCTGCTGTTCAGTAAAGTGACTCAGTTATACACACACACACACACACATATATACACATACTATTTGCTATATTTACAGTAGCCAAGATGTGGAAACAACTTAAATGTCCATTGGTAGATGAATGGCTAAAAAAGATGTCATACATATATACAATGGAATATTACTCAGCCATAAAAATGAATGAGATAATGCCATTTGCCAAAACATGGATGGACCTAAAGATTATCATTAAGTGAGGTAAGTCAAACAGAGAATGACAAATATCATGTGATATGACTTATATGCGGAATCCATTATGTTTTATTATGTATTATTATTAATATTAATATGTATTATTATGTTATTGAATATAGTTTTTTGTACTATACAGTAGGACATTGTTGTTTATGCTATACAGTAGGACCTATGTTGCTTATTCTATATATAAAAGGTTACATCTGCTAACCCTCACTTCCCACTCTATCTCTCCCAACTCCCTTCACCTTGGAAATCACCAGTTTTTTCTCTATGTCCCTAATTCTGTTGCATAGATAGGCTCATTTGTGTCATATTTTAGATTCCACATATAAATCATATCATATGGTATTTGTCTGTCTTACTTATTTTACTTATATGATAATATCTAGTTGCATCCTAGTCTTTTGAAAAGATAAAATTAAGTGTGTGTGTGTGTGTGTATAAAGGGAGGACAGGGAAAGGCTTCTAGGGGCAAGGGGAGACAATGGAAGAGCCTACTCCAGCCTGGAAAGTGTTGCAAGAGTAACCTGACCCATTTAGGACCACATCTTAGCAGCACATTGATCAAGGCACAAAAGTCAGAGGGAATGGCTATATGATGTACAACAGAGCCAGGTTTAAGGGGAAGAGTCTCAATATCATCAAATGTCTTATGCCACAGAGATAAAGTGTGTCAAAATATATATTTCTTAAATGTTAAGAAACATAGTTCTCACACAAATAGATAAGGAGGGTGCATCAACTCATTAGCCAACTGAACCAGAATGGCCAAGTTGGTTCAAAGGATGGTAAAGTACATGCATACATAGTCAATAAAAAAAGAAATACAAAATTCCAGAATAAAATCCCTAAATTACAAAGCCAGTTAATGTTGTCTTAGAGAATAATAATAAACAATCTATAGGGTTGCCTTCTTTATCAAAAAGAAATATCTCTTCAACAATAAACTTATTTTATCTTATTGGAGTTCTTTGATAAAATTTATTTTTATAGAGTTGTAAAGATTCTACTGAATAGCAAATGCTAAACCAAATACACATAATTCCACCTATAGGATCAAAAAACCCTTTTTATGAGAAGCCAGTATGACAATGAAGAGCATGTATTCCTTTTTTTTTGGCCTTACTTCCAAATTTTTGATTACTTTAAAACAGGCAAAAGCTGTAGATACCTCCAAATTAAAGGAATAGCACCAGACTTAGATATAATGGGAGTAAAGTCAGCAGAAAATAGTTACGTAGTTCAAGATGATTAAAGAGACTCACAGTTGGAAACCTTGGCACAATCCTAGGAGAAGAAGGAGAGGAAATTCAAATGAGTACAGTTAATTTTTCCACCAGCCAGGCAGGGTTGGGATTTGGATATGGACTTAGCAAAGAATAATGACAATGCGATACTTTCATTGCAACCTAATGTTATGTCTAGAATTTATTCTCAAGAACAAATAACACAATTAGATCTTAAGCTGTCAAAGGCTCACAAGAACACAAGAATCCAGAAGATCAATATAAATTTCTGTCTTTCCTAAAAAAAGTTCTACTTTTTATAAGTTGTAATTGTGGTAGTAATGTAACCCTAATGATGATGAATTGGGAAACACGTGATTGGTGAAAGCAGTCAGTCCAACCAATCAAGGAGTTTTTGAAACATTTGCTTCTTTGATTTTGGTTTAAGATACTAAACAGCCTGGCCCAATGATGGTGAAAGGCATCAGATTGCTATACATTTTCTATATTTGCACTGACCAGATCAGCTTGACGCCTCTCTATACTAAGCTGAAGTCAAGGTAGGGTGGGAGTGCAGTTACACACGGTGTCCTGGTAATCACAACAGAGCAAATCATCTTCTGAGCTCATTACTTTTGATTGTGTTGTGTTAATGGGCATTCTCAGAATTCCATTCTCTCTTCTCTTACTTATTCAACTGCAAGCCTCCAGCAAGTATCTTATCTCTCAATGCCAGCGTTTTCCCATCAGGGAAGCTAAGGTTTGGTCTTCAACCTCTTTCTAGGTTTCAAAATCTATGCTTCAACATACCTGACTAAAAAGCTCTTTATTACAGCAGAGCTACTAAACACATAAACCCAGAAGTGCAGAAGAAAGAGGTCAAAACCCAGATGAAGACAATGTCTATTTTTAAAATGGTTATCCAATTACCAAGACAAATTAGAACAATTTTTAATTATATAAAGTGAAATTAGATCCAAGGACTTCCCTGATGGTTCAGCAGCAAAGAATCCACCTGCAATATAGGAGATGCCAGTTCCATCCCTGTGTTGGGAAGATGCCATGGAGGAGTTGGCAACGCACTGCAGTATTCTTACCTGGAGAATCCCATAGACAGAGGACCCTGGTGGGCTACAGTCCGTAGGGTCACAAAGAGTTGGACACACTGAGCTATTGAATATGCATGCACATTCAAGAAGCACACCTTGGAAGAAATTAAAGCTTGGTTGCAAAAAAGAAAATAGTGCCAAAAGTCTTAAAAGAAACCCCCCCAAAACCCTCACTAGATTCATGGAGTGTTAAAAAACTAAACACATGTATACACACACACACACACACACATATCATATTAAAACTCATTTAAAGGAAAACATTAACTAAATAAGGGGAAAAAAAAAAAGAAGAAGAGTAGAAATGGCACGTGTATCTGTTTTGCCCAGAGACATTTGGCTGCAACTCAGGAAACTCTGAGTCAACAGACAAATAGGTAAATAGGGAGAATTAGATTTTTTTTCACTCCAACCTGACTTGACCTCCTTTTTGAGATAAGTCGCTTGTGTTGTGCACACCTTGTTTATAGGCACAGACTCCTGCAAGGAGCACTGGTTCCCCCCACCCCCGCCCCCAGCCCACTATTTCATTTGCCTTATATACAAATTCTCTTCCTTTGAGAGCTGGGAGGCAAGAGGTGAGACAACCTGGTCACCTTTCAACATCTCTGACTGCAAATGATTTTCAGTAAACATCAGAAGAAAAGCCTTCACAGCATTCAGCAAAAAATACAAACAATGAAGCTCATACTTATTCAGCAACCCCTGGGAAGTTTCCAAGAATCAGGTGATCCCAGTCATCAAAGAAACTGCAGGCATATGGGGCCAGGCCTCAGGAGGGCAGACCTTCCTTAAAAGAATCTGATATTAAATGATAGCTTTCTATAGACATAGGAGCTCAGAAAAAACTGCTAGTATAGAAGAGTATTAACTCTCAGGAGTATATTTTCAATGCAGAGTACAAGCAATTTAACTACTGACTCTCACTGACATTAATAGTCACTATGAAGTTAAATCCTAATCTGGCACTTTCAACCTGAACCCTGCATCTTTCTTCTCTTGCTGAGACAGACAGAGAGAATTTTGTCACTCATTTGTATCTGACTCTTGCGACCCCATGAACTATACACTCCATGTAATTCTCCAGGCCATAATACTGGAGTGAGTAGCTGTTCCCTTCTCCAGGGGATCTTCCAAACCCAGGGGTTGAACCCAGGTCTTCCGCATTGCAGGAGGATTCTTTACCAGCTGAGCTACAAGGGAATCCCACTGAGAAAGAGAGAGAGAGAGAATTTTGCCTCCTATGCTGGGGAGAAAGAGGATGAGGATAAAATGAGTTATTTGGTTTATAGCATTAGGCGCCCAATATAATCCACTGTTACACATTTTAAAACTTTGAAAGAATTGTCTGAATTTTTGCAGAGGTCAAGCTATGTAAAAGATAAAGAAGATACATGTTTTTGTTATACCAATGAACAAAATGCTTACTTATTTTCTTAGAATCACAGGATTTTATGTATTTAATCTGAATGCTTTCTAATATTTAGTTCACTAATTCTTTTGATGGCATCTTTTTTATTAATACTTATTTCAGTGTATTATTCAAGAATTTTGGCTTCTTATATGTTTCTACTAAGAGCAACTGAACAATAACAAGAACAGTTAACCTCTCTTCCCAGGAAGAAGCACATATATCCAAATTTGTTAACACAATTTTATAGGGTTCACAAATTCCCTGAAAACCAATCATGGATTAAAAAGTCCCAGCTTAAGAATCTTTAATCTAATGTTGTTCTGTTGCTAAGTCATGTCCGACTCCTTGTGACCCCATGGACTGCAGCATGCCAAACTCCTCTGTCCACAGTCTCCCAGAATTAGGTCAAATTCACATCCATTGAGTCATTGATGTTATCTAACTATCTCATTCTCCGCTGCACGCTTCTCCTGTTGCCTTCAATGTTTTCCAGAATAAGGGTCTTTTCCAAAGAGTTGGTTCTTCGCATCAGGTGGCCAAAGTATTGGACCTTCAACTTCAGCATCAGTCTTTCTAATGAATACTCAGGGTTGATTTCCTTTAGGATTGATTAGTCTGACCTCTTTGCAGTCCAAGGGACTCTCAAGAGTCTTCTCCAATACCACAGTTAAATCCACCAATTCTTCGACCCTCAACCTTCTTTACGGTCCAAATCTCACATCTATACATGACTACTGGTAAAACCATAGTTTTGGCTATATGCACCTTTGTCAACAAAGTGATATCTCTGCTTTTTAATATGCTGTCTAGGTTTGTCATATCTTTCTTTCCAAGGAACAAATGCCTTTTAATTTCATGGTTGCAGTCATCATTTGAAGTGATTTTGGAGCCCAAGAAAATAAAATCTGTCACTACTTCCACATTTTTCCCATCTATTTGCCATGAAGTGATGGGACCAGATGCCACAATCTTAGTTTTTTGTGTGTTTTTTTTTTCATTTATTTTTATTAGTTTAAAGGATCAATCCAAGAAAAGATCTTAGTTTTTTGAATGCTGAGTTTCAAGCCATCTGTTTTACTCTCCTCACAGGAAATATGGACACTCTGTGCATGTTCAGGAATCAGTTGTATCTGATTCTTTGTGGCCCCATGGACTCTATCCACCAGGTTCCTCTACCTATGGGATTTTCCAAGCAAGAATACTGGAGTCTCCTCTTCTCCAGGGGATCTTCCCAACCCTGGGATCAAACTCACAATGAACTAGATTAGTCTCCAAATGAATTCAGTAAAAACAGCCATCAACAAGAGTTAGCAACTACTGATTTTATTCAATTAATTCACCAGAGACACTTGTTTAGTAAACATATGTGGTGAAGACAATTCATATTCTCTGCCAGCTCACTGCCAAAATCATTCTTCGAATTTTAATTCATTATGAAATGGTAAACATGCCATGATGCCTTTCAATATCACTAGTAACAGCCTACTTACTGAAATGACAATAGCAATACATTATATGGAGTTAAAAATTAAAGTGGAAAGCTTTATTTCTTCCCATCTGAAACTTTATGGTTGTTCTGGTTGTTAGATGGGGAAGGAACAGACAGAACCAGTATAAATAAAAATACACACCTACAAATGTAGAACCACAGTCACAATCTATTACTATTCTACAGACTATGACACAAAAGTTAAGTAACAAAGCATCTGGAATGATGAGACAAAAGTTATACAATCCAAACCAAGTGTAAAAAGCTTCAGCAAAGGTGAAGAGCATGATTTAAGAGAAGGTAATTATCTGAAATTCCTTAAAGTTAGAAAAGTTGTTAAGTGCTTGGGCAACATGCTGATTTGAATTGAATTGGCAGTGTAACTGAGGATGTCAGTAGAAATTAGGGTCTTTTAGAATTCATCCTGCAGGTAACAGAATAAGAACTGTTCTTCCCAGGTATCATCTTAGAAATGCTATTTGTTCTGCCCATGCTGAGCACAAAGATATAAAGAGCAAATACTAATTAGGTATATTAGGATAAATACCCCTATTGAGATCAGAGGGATTTTTGACTCAAGACTCAGTAAATCAGAACTTAGCATACATTATAATTTTCCAGGCAAAGATACTGGAGTGGGCTGCCATTTCCCCCTCCAGGGGATCTTCCTGACCCAGAGATCGAAACTGAGCTTCTTGTGTCTCTTGCATTGACAGGTGGATTCTTTACCACTAGTGCCACTTGGAAAGCCATATGTCTCAGTTTATTTTAGTATATGTTAGTAGTAACAAACACCTAAAGATACTTATCTAAACATAGACATATATTTGGTCATAAGTACAAATTCACTGTCATTAGTCTGTTGATAATACCCTTAAGTAAATAAGGCTTGGGGACATTTTGTTTTGAGTGTTTCCAAACACAAAGGAGTGGTTCCCAAACTAGACAGATTCTAATAAAAGAGACTCTGAAAACTCTCTTCCTCTCCTCTTTTTCTAAACTCCCAGAACACTTTTCCTTATAAGATTCATCTCACTGCTGCTACTTGTTCTGAATGTGTTACTTTCTTTGCCCCTGCCACTCACCAAAAGCCAAACGGAAACCCATCAAAAAGTGTGAGAAAGTTCCCCAGAAAGGGATGTAATGTGATAGGAACTTGTTTCCTCTACCAAGTTGCCTTACTTCATAGTTCTATGGGATGGTCAAGGTTGCATCCATGGTGATCAGTAAATACAAATAAGCACGTTGAACAAAGGCTTCAAGATCTAGCAGCTAGATGCTCTCAAGAGAAGTACTTAAAGTAAGGCAATAATGTTTGTTACTAAACTGTATGTGTATATATATGTTCTTTGCTATGCAGAGAAGTGTTAATTCTTGGCTCTGAAAAAAATCTTAACATCACTTCAAATGACAACACTAAAAGTATGTGTTAATAACATCACTATGTAAAGCAGATGAGTAAAGAAAAATTAGTTAGGTAATGTCCCAAATATTATTATAAAATATCCACAATGATTTTGCAAAGGTAACTGATTCTTCTTTTAATTAATGGTCATAAAATGTTTCATGCTACTCCAGATTTATATTATGAAAGATGAAGCAATATCTTTATTACTGCTTAGGAAGAAATATACAGTTCATTCTCTCTTTAGGAATTTGCCCTACTCTGGTCTTCATTCAACAGAAGTAAGACATATGGGAATTTGACATACCAAATTCACTCATCAGAATATAAATTGCCTCATAAATGCTCTCTCACTGATCTTTTGATTGGCAGATAGTATCATGCAAGGTGGTCAGACTTGGTGATCATCAAATGTCAGGAAATTGAATGATTTTTGATGAAGACTATATTCTTTAATTTTATTAAAATTCCAGATGGTAGAGACTATATCTTATTCATCTCCTAACAAAGCTATCCTTGTTACTTTGCCCCTTAAATATTTATTTAATACCTTTCTTCTCAAGGAAGACTAACCAAAATAACCATTTTTTAAAACACATTTCGAGTAAAAGTAATGTTACAACCCAAGAAGCAGTGAAGCCAACTATCCATTATAAAATAGATATAACCAGAGTGCTATTAAAGTGATCACTTATAATGATAATAACAATAAAACATCTGCGATGCAAGTCTAGATTTATTTAGCTGTACATAAATTAGAGTCCCAGAACAGTTTGAAACAAGAAAGAAAGGGACAATCAGTAATTCACTGATCATTAACAGAAACAAAATGCTGTTTTAGCCCTGACCCAAATTTGCTATCTAATTTATTTACTATCTTTTCCCACTAGAATTACAGGATTCTGCATTATTAAAACCTAATTAGAATTTTTATCCTCTTCTGACCTATGTTTTCATGCTTGTTTCCTGGCAGACTATTGACTGGAGCTAATTGGCAAATATTCCTATAAAAGACAAATCCTTTACAAACCCAAGCATCCATAAAAATCAACTGAGGTAAGCTGTTAAGTGCCTCTTAAGAATATGGTTTGCTGAGCACCACTTTCAGAGATTCTGATTTGGTTGTTTAAAGTGTAGGTCTGGAAAAATTTTAAATAGGTGTCCACATTAAACACACTGAGAAACATTTTATAAAGAGCTGCTCTTAAGTACTGGCTGTGTGTAAACACAGACAATGCAAGTAAATGCCAAGAGTCACCTTTCAGAATTCTCTAGGCTTAGACTGTCTCCAAATCTCTATAGATACCTCAATGCTGAGAATAAAGAATAAAGTTCAATAAGTAGAATAATCCACATACAATTCTACACTTGCCATGAAAAATCTTTGTTTTCAATTTGCCTGATTAAATGTAGTACCCATAAGGTGGCAATTTAATTGAAGTTACAATGAAAATCTACTCTGAAAAGGCAATGCAGTTGTTATACATCATGTTACTTTTAGGAAAGTTTCCATCAGTCTGTACTCAACCCCAACAGGAAAGATGATATAGTTTGGAAAAAGTAGGACCACGGGTTCTAAAAAAATTCTAGGTTTAAAATTTCCCCACAAGGTCTACAATCCATTTCTGTACAATGCATTATAAAAAGAAGTTAAAGGAAAAAAAAAGGTTCTGTTTAAATTAGCACAAAACAGTAGTCATTCATAGCCTTAAATGCCTAAAGAAAACATTAGCACCCAAAACAGCCTCCAAAGAACAGGAGCTATAAATAATATTTGTGTTTTTGCTGTTGTTCAGTCTCTAAGCCATGTCCGATTCATTTGGGACTCCATGGACTATAGTCTGCCAGGCTCCTTTGTCCATGAAATTTCCCAGACAGACTAGAATATGGTTTTCCTTCACCAGGGGATCTTCCCAACTCAGGGATTGAACCCGTGTTTCTGGCATTGTCAGGTGGATTCTAAAAACTAAGATCATGGCATCTGGTCCCATCATTTCATGGCAAATATATGGAGAAACAGTGACTGACTTCATTTTTCTGGGCTCCAAAATCACTGCAAATGGTGATTGCAGCCATGGAATTAAAAGACACTTACTCTTTAGAAGGAAAGTTATGACCAACCTAGACAGCATATTAAAAAACAGAGATATTACTTTGTCAACAAAGGTCCATCTAGTCAAGGCTATGGTTTTTCCAGGGGTCATGTATGGATGTGAGAGTTGGACTATAAAAAGAAAGCTGAGTGCCGAGAATTGATGCTTTTCAACTGCGGTATTGGAGAAGACTCTTGAGAGTCCTTTGGACTGCAAGGAGATCCAACCAGTCCATCCTAAAGGAGATCAGTCCTGAGTGTTCATTGGAAGGACTGATGTTGAAGCTGAAACTCCAATACTTTGGCCACCTGATGTGAAGAGTTGACTCATTTAAAAAGACCCTGATGCTGGAAAAGATTGAACGCAGGAGGAGAAGGGGACGACAGAGGATGAGATGGTTGGATGGCATCACCGACTCAACAGACATGGGTTTGGGTGGACTCTGGGAGTTGGTGATGGACAGGGTGGCCTGGCGTGCTGCAGTTCATGGGGTGGCAAAGAGTCAGACACGACTGAGCAACTGAACTGAACTGAACTGAACTGAAGCCACCTGGGAAGCCCAATATTTGTGTACTGGACCTTGTACAATCTTATTGTACTGTGTACTGGACTTTGTATAATCTTATCTGTGAAAGTGTCTCAGTAACGTCTCACTCTTTGTGACCCCATGGACTATACAGTCTATGGAATTCTCCAGGCCAGAATACTGGAGTGAGTAGTCATTGTCTTCTCCAGTGGATCTTCCCAACCCAGGAATCGAACCAGGATCTCCTGCATTGCAGGCATATTCTTTAATAGCTGAGATATCAGGGATGCCCTTATCTGAGTCTCATAATAATTCTTTAATGATATGAATATTTGTATCCAATCCTATGATAAACTAAAGCACACAGCAGTAGGAGGCTTTGTACATTAGCATATAATTGGTAAATAGAAGAACTAGAAATTGCATCTAGATTTCCAAGTTTTATATTTTACAGCAAAAAGCAATTTCTAGGTTGAAATTTCTAAGCATCTAAAATCATAGTTCTTAACTTAAATGGTATAGCCCACCAACAAGAATGCTATTCATAAATGATTTGTAAATATTTTATTTTTAAATATTTTATGTAATAATCAAAGTTATTTTCTATTTTAATAGAAGTCTCAATTGCTTACATGGGTATGTTTTCTTTATTCAAAGGAAAAAAAAAAAGAGAGAGATGGATATGCAGTCAAAGTACATGAAATTTCAGAATCCCAGAAATCTATCCTAATAAGTCTTCTGCATGAAGGTCATTATAAAGTAGAGAACATATGCCCTGGCATAGGTTCACTTAATGTTTAGAATGAGCACTTAAAAACAACACCAAAAGTAGCCCAAAGCTATACCTTTAGGTATAAGGAATAACTAAAATCATTATCATCATCATCAAGAGGAAAATAAAGTTTTTCCTTCTCATTGCAGGTTCAGTTCAGTTCAGTAACTCAGTCCTGTCTGACTCTTTGTGATCCCATGGACTACAGCACACCAGGCTTTCCTGTCCATCACCAACTATCAGAGCCTACTCAAACTCATGTCCATTGAGTTGGTGATGCCATCCAACCATTTCATCTTCCATCAGCCTCTTCTCCTCCCACCTTCAATCTTTCCCAGCATCAGGGTCTTTTCAAATGAGTCAGTTTTTCACATCAGGTGGCCAAAGTACTGGAGTTTCAGCTTTGGTGTCAGTCCTTCCAATAAATATTCAGTACTGATTTCCTTTAAGACTGACTGGTTGGATCTCCTTGCAGTCCAAGGGACTCTCAAGAGTTTTCTCCAACACCACAGTTTAAAAGCATCAATTCTCTGGTGCTCAGCTTTTCTTATAGTCCAACTCTCACATCCACACATGACTAATGGAAAACCAATAGCCTTGACTAGATGGACCTTTGTTGACAAAGTAATGTCTCTGCTTTTTAATATGCTATCTAGGTTGATCATAACTTTTCCTCCAAAGAGCAAGTGTCTTTGAATTTCATGGCTGCAGTCACCATGTGTAGTGATTTTGGAGCCCCCAAAAAATAAAGTCTCTCACTGTTTTCATTGTTTCCCCATCTATCTGCCATGAAGTGATGGGACTAGGTGCCATGATCTTAGTTTTCTGAATGTTGAGTTTTAAGCCAACTTTTTCACTCTCCTCTTTCACTTTCATCAAGAGACTCTCTGGTTCTTCTTTGCTTTCTGCCATAAGGGTGGTGTCATCTGCATATCTGAGGTTATTGACATTTCTCCTGGCAATCTTGATTCCAGCTTGTGCTTCATCCAGCCCAGCATTTCTCATGATATAATCTGCGTATAAGTTAAATAGGCAGAGTGACAATATACAGCCTTGATATACTCCTTTCCCAATTTGGAACCAGTCTGTTGTTCCATGTCCAGTTCTAACTGTTGCTTCTTGACCTGCATAGAGCTTTCTCAGGAGGCAGGTAAAGTGGTCTGGTATTCCCATCTCTAAGAATTTTCCAGTTTGTTGTGATCCAAACAGTCAAAGGCTTTGGCATAGTCAACAAAGCAAAAGTAGATATTTTTTCTGGAACTCTCTTGCCTTTTTGATGATCCAGCAGATGTTGACAATTTGATCTTTGGTTCCTCTGCCTTTTCTAAATCCAGCTTGAACATCTGGTAGTTCACAGTTCACGTACTGTTGAAGGTTACTGTCATTGCAGTTTACTGTCTTCAAAAACCTGGGCATGATCCTGCCAATATTTTCCCTTTCCAAATTTTTCTCCCCAGGTTTCTAACAGGACAGTTGAGCATCTAGAACACTGTTTGCCACATTATCGGTGTTCTATAAATACCCATACATTCTTGAGTGAAAGATTTCATTGATATCTCAAGGGATAGGAAGAGAAGAATGAGGAGAAAAT
The DNA here is from genome assembly GCF_019320065.1 of Cervus canadensis. Lineage (NCBI taxonomy): Eukaryota > Metazoa > Chordata > Mammalia > Artiodactyla > Cervidae > Cervus > Cervus canadensis. The sequence goes on from NC_057396.1 coordinate 11,223,746, forward strand.
AGGCATCTTATTACCTTCAATTTACATATTAAGACCCTGAGGCTTGAGGAAATTGAATAAGATCACACAGTTTTAAGCAGTGGAGTTAAGTGAACCCAACTGGCCAGATACCACAGTCCACATTCTTAACTACTGCATTATGTCATCTTGCTGTTGTTGACTCTTCTCTTGTTCTTTGAATTGTTTACACTGGCATAATGCTCTCTTAAGGGAAAATGTAAGGGATGGCTATGAAGGGTTTCAAATACTTTTCAAAGAGCAAAACCTATTCAGAGAATGACAGAACATTAAAAAATATCTCAGATGTCCTCTAGTTCAGACACACCAACATCTGTTTTGGAACCATTATGTAGAAGACCAGATAGTCTGAGATAAGTCAAACTGCTTGTTCAAGAGAACAAGTCCGTGGCTATACAGCAACTCAGAACTAAGGTCACCTGTCAATGAGATCATATCACTATCCTCAACTCTCCATGGGCCTTGATTTATTTATACACTAGCAATAGTGGATCAAGTATGAAACTCAGGTGTATATAAATGGCAGAACCCTAAATTTTCTAACATAATCTTTAGCTGCTTCTTTTGGCTGTGACGTTGGAAATTCTTTACAATATAAAATCTAGGACCCTGCCCATATACAGTGAGGGATCCTTAGAGATCTTAACTATTGCCCTAGTTGTACAAATAGCAGCCATATCTTGATGAATGTAGGGGGCCTGGATAATTTAACACAATATACTTTGATGCCTGATGAAAATGCCTCTTTTTTTCCCCACTGATTTAATCTTCCTCCTGAGCATTACCCACATGGAATAGGGAGGATACAAAGGGACAACTTAACTTTGAGTTTGTTGAAAAATAGCATTTCAAGTGTTCAGTCACTTTGGGTAAATTATCAGTCTTTTAGTTTTCCTTTTTTCCTCTCTTCTTTTCTTTTCCAGAATGGCACTAGATGGAATCTGGAACTGTAAGGCTCTCTTATGTCATCATAAATGCAGGCAGAAAATGGCCACTTGGTCTGCGCTCTGTTTTTTAAACTCTTAAATGGTTTCAGCAAGTGTGAATGGTCTGTTCTCATCCCAAAACTGACCAATTAAGGTTGAGTCTCTGGTACTCACCACCTTAAACTGAGGAGTCTGCAGCACATTGGATCCTTCATCTTACCCTATGCAATATGAACTGTAGATTCTCACAGTTTTCCTGCATGACCTTTCCAGATCCCAAAGAAATGTGTAAGTTTAGCATTATCCACAGAGCCACACAGTAAAACAATGCTCTCCTTGAAGCTCACGATCCTTAATGATTGAGTTCCAATCCCTGAAGCTGTGCTGTAACTCTTCCACCCTTCGGAAGTTGCACCCTGCTGATCCTTACCAGGAAACCTGAAGTCTCTCCCAGACTGTGCCCTGGAACATGTCCTCAGCTTTCACCAAGAGGTGCAGAAAGCAGAGCCATTAACTCCTGATGCCCCCACATACATCACTGCCCTTCTTCCCCCAATCCTCTAGGACCAGATTAAGAGGGCTTCTCACCCACTCTTATGAAGTAGAAGTTTCTAAGGTATATTTTCAGTTTTCTCCACCCCTAGGTTATTATTGAATTTTATGATGGGGTCTTTCAGGAATAGTTCTTGATATACCCATCAAAGCTTAGTCAATTTAGATATTCCTCTTTTCTCCCCAATTCAGCTGATTCTCATGCCTATGACATTGAATATTCAAAATGCTTCTCTGGATGTTGAGAACGGTTGTTGTTTAGTCATTAAATCTTGGCTGACTCTTTGTGGTCCCATGGACTGTAACCCACAAGGCTCCTCTGCCCCTGGCATTTTCCAGGCAAGAATCCTGGAGTGGGTTGACATTTCCTTCTCCAGGGGATCTTCCTGACCAGGGATGGAATCCATGTCTCTGCTTGGCAGATAAATTCTTTACCATTAGCCACCTGGAAAGTCCCATGTTGAGAACTACCCTGAATTGCATGATCCCGATCAGTCACCAAATTAAACATACACCTCTGGCTGAAGAGAAGGAGATCAGGAAAAAAGAAATGGGAAACAAATAAACAAACACACAAACAAAAATTGAGGCATTTCAGAAATAGTATTGCTTTATTCACAAGGAATGAGCTTAAATTTCAGGCTGTATTCAGTCAATGTGAGGCAATGTCATGGTTTACTCTGAACCTCATGGAACTTTTTCTAAAAACACATGAACCTACTTAATAAGATATGTGCCCATTGTCTGAGAAAAGTTTGTAAGTGCCAAGACTAGCTGGGCATTTCCTTGACCCTTGATTATATGACCCCTCAACTAAGGAAGATAAAATCTTTCACCTGAACCTTTATTGACTCCCCTAGATCTAAAACAGTTAGGTCCCAGACATTTTAACAACTGGCACATAGCATGTTTGTCACCCTTCAGGTCGTCAGATGAAATGTGAAATTTCTACTCATAAGATAAAGATACACAAGTGGATATGCCCCTTTATGAAAGATCCCAATTATATAGACTTCCTTTGCTGTCCATAAGCATGTTTCAGAGAGAACATTTGCAGTTCAAATGAGTCAAATCATCAAAAATTTATATCATCTGGATAAGAAAGTTGTCACATTTTGTGTTATTTCAAAATAGGAGTCAGGAGGATTCACCTTTTATTTTATAGGAAACAGGGCAGGTTGAAGACTTCATTTTGCCTAGTCTTTTCCCTAAGAATCATCACTGCAGCCCCCATTCATTTAATAAAATGAATTTTAATTATTATGTGGAAAGCATATTCTTAATGCATATCAAAGTATCTTCAGCTCCCCCATCTGTACATCTCAACAAAACTTTATAAAGTCAATTTTTGAGGCAAACAATTAGGTATGAGTTTTTTATTTGTTAGATTTCTATGACACAGAGAAATGAGTAAGGAGAAGCAAAGTTGGAAGAACAAAACAGGAGAGTTGCTCCAAAGAAGGCTCTAATAGAAGTCTAAGGACAAAAGGAACTGAGAAACCAGTCACCACCCAGAACCAGTGACCAGGTACCATTCAGATGGAGGATATTGAGAGTAGTGAGATGTACAGATGGGAAACTGAAAATATGTTGATGTGCATTAAGACTGTGCCTTTTGCATAATAATTAAATGACAGATTTTTTTATTGGATTTCCCTACTTTGAACCAAAATGCTCAAAGTAGAATGAATTGGGCCCTATCTATTCAGACTTGAAAGTATTTTTCATTAAAAGATATAATATGACACCTCATCAATAGGTGTAATTCTTATCATTTTTCAAAAAGTTGTATACTATTCCACTATGTATATATTAAAAATTACTTAGGAGCCCTTGACTGCAACACTTTTCAGAAAGTGCAATTCATTTTCTCTGCATTGACTGCAAAGGTCATGTTTCCCCTGAGACCTGCCAGGATCAAGAATGTATTTCTATCTCCAGGGATCAAGAATATGTTACAGGCAGTTCAAAAAAGAGAAGTACAAATCTTCCTTAATTCAAGATGGGATTCCATCTTGATCAACCCATTGCTACAAGATACAGAGTACAGCTCCTGTGCTATATGAGAAGTACCTTTTAATATGAAACAATTCATGTAATCATGCACACATTGTTGTATTTAAAATGGATAACCAACAGGGACCTACTCTATAGCACAGGGAACTCTGCTCAGTGTAATGTGGCAGCCTGGACGAGAGGGGGGTTTGAGGGAAAATGGATACATGTGTATGTGTGGCTGAATCCCTTCACTGTCCACCTGAAATTATCACAACATTGTTAATCAGCTATACCCCAACGCAAAAGAAAAGTTTTAAAACAATTATAAAAGGAGGAGTGCATCGCAAGAATAAACAGGCAAAGATAATTTGCAAACTATAGAAAGGATCTTCTGAGAGCATTTTCTTTTTTTTTTTTTTTTTTTCCCTTTCTTTTCTTGTCATGTTAAATATGTGTGATGTTGAAGACAGAAACTAAATACACTTTTTAACAGTTTTGGACATTTTGCTGAGTGATGATGCTGCCTGAGATACCTTCACCCCACCCATTTCCCCAAATGCTTTCCTCATTAAAGAACTCCACCCTGCTGCTCAGAGATGAAACAAGGAACCAGCTCACTTTCTCCCCAATTGTTTATCTACCATATTTTTTTTTTTTATATATTAGGAAGGACACTTAGCATGAGATCTACCCTCTTGATAAATTTTTCCAGTATCAGGGTCTTTTTCAATGAATCAGTTCTTCATGTTAGGAGGCCAAAGTATTGGAGTTTCAATTTCAGCATCAATCCTTCCAATGAATATTAGGGTTAATTTCTTTTAGGATTGACTGGCTTGATCTCCTTCCAGTCCAAGGGACTCTCAAGAGTCTTCTTCAACACCACAGTTTGAAAGCATCAATTTTTTGGCACTCAGTCTTCTTTATGGTCCAAATCTTACATCTATACTTGACTACTGGAAAAACCATAGCTTTGACTAGATGGAATTTTGTCACCAAAGTAATGTCTCTGCTTTTTAATATGCTGTCTAGGTTGGTCATAGCTTTTCTTCCAAGGAGCAAGTGTCTTTTAATTTCATGGCTGCAGTCACCTCTGCAATGATTTTGAAGTCCAAGAAAATAAAATCTGTCACTGTTTCCATTTCTCCCATCTATTTGGTATGAAGTGATGGGACCAGAAGCCATGATCTTCATTTCTTGAATGTTGAGTTTTAAGCCAGCTTTTTCACTCTCCTCTTTCACCTTCATCAAAAGGCTTTTTAGTTCCTCTTCACTTTCTGCCATTAGGGTGGTGCCATCTGCATATCTGAAGTTATTGATATTTCTCTTGGCAATCTTGATTCCAGTTTGACCTTCATCCAGTCCAGCATTTTGTATGAGGTACTCTACATATAAGTTAAGTAAACAGCATGACAGTATACAACCTTGCGGTACTACTTTCCCAATTTTGAACCAGTTCATTGTTCTTTATCTGGTTCTAACTGTTGCTTATTGACCTGCATACAGGTTTTTCAGGAGGCAAGTTCAGTGGTCTGATATTCCCATCTCTTTAAGAATTTTCCACAGTTTGTTGTGATCCACACAGTCAAAGACATTAGCATAGTCAATAAAGCAGAAGTAGATGTTTTATCTGAATCCCCTTGCTTTTCTGATGATCCAACAGATGTTGGCAATTTGATCTCTGGTTCCTCTGTCTTTTCTTAAAGTAAATCCTACTCTTCAAATCAGACTGCCATTCCAAAGTATATCCTGTTAAAAACCTTGAGAATTTTCATCTACAGGTTACCATGGAGAACATTAGTTAACCAGCAGCATGCTTGACTCTGGTTAACCCCCCTAAGCATCCAAACAGAGAAAATAACCATGATCAAGCAACTTCTTTTTATCAAGAATATTGGCACTGCTTTATTGCTCCTTTGTAAATCAAACACCATGATTTTTACATTTGATTCAGCTCAAGTTATTAGTATTCAGCCTGAGCTGGTTGATTGCAGAAGGACATCCTTTCTTCCATCTTTTCAAGAATACATACAAGTACCAGCCTGTGCTCTTGGAGGAAGATAGAGCTGATTAGGTCTACAAATTGGCAGTCATACTCAGCATTTGTTCTTCATAACCTTCAACTCTGACTTGATTTGGAACATGTCTGTTGATTCCAAAGCATTAATCAGATAACTCTTGATTTGCTACAGTGCATAACAATGCTTTGTCATTAGACAATACTAAATAAATCTTTGTTTAAAATAACAGGCAATTCAAAACAAAGTTATTTTATTTCACTTCAAAAGAAATTGAATGCTTATTGACTAATTGATAAACAAGCTGCCTACATAATGATTACCAAACCTATGTACACAACAGAATCACTCAGGATGCTACACTTATTAATCAGAAACCCTGGAAGCAGGGAAGAATAATCTCTAGTTTGAAAATGTTTCCCCTGCAGAAAGTAAGAAGTAATAAGAATCTGAACTTGTTGCTAGATGATTGTAATCATGAAACCTTTGGAGAATAATCATTACTACAGCTCTATTTCAATTAGAAGATTAGCTAAACAAAACAAATGACACTTCACATGGTAGTAACTATTTTATAAAACAAAACAAAACAAAAATCTATTTTACAGCTATGATTTTCATGTATAAGTGCCCCTATTTAATATCAACAAAGTTGAGTGAACACTAATAGTTGTTGTTTCCTTGGATACTAATTGAATTATAGACAATAATTAAGTTATTATTAATGCAGCACCTTTTAAAAGTTTTATTTGTCTCAATAGTATCTTCATACATTTGAAAATGTATATGTGTATGTGAGTTAATGTGAAAGAAAAGCATACCTATTCAATCTACAAGTTTACTTGGTCCCTTTAGAAATTCTCTGACCACTTTGAATATTCCTTCTTGCTCCTTCCCAAGATATTTAGAGACACCACAGTAAAGCCACTCTTCAGGAGGATATGGCCCAAGTTTGAAGGCTGGGTCTCTTTGCAGTTAAAAATTATCCTGATATTAGCTAACAAGTCATTATATAATAGTACCACTTCCCTTACTACAATATTTAGCTATTCAGATGTTTTAAACAGCATCTTTTGATTTGTCCTTATCATATCCCTCTCAGATAAGATACTATTTACCTTCATTTTCTAACTGTGGATACTGACATACAGAGAGGTTAAGTGATTTGCTTCAGGCTTTCAGATACAGTTGAAATTTCTAAATCCCCTGACTGGCAGTTTCCTGTTTGATCTGTGAGACAGCACTGCCCCTCCCAGGTAGTTAATGGTATAGAGGGAGGAATGCAAGAATGCTGGAAGTTTGTCTTTGACTCTAGTGCGCCTGCTTGTGTATGTCAAGGTAGTGGTATAGACTTACTGACAAGATCAAAAGGGACCGTTTATTTAAGAGCTAACTGCAGTATAGAAAAAAAAAGAAGGTTAAGTCACATTCAAGAGCAAACAGCATTTGGGAGAAGAGGCCTAAAGATCAAAATTTTCAGAAGCTTGCTATATGTCTATGGAAAAGAAACTTAAAAGAAAAAAAAAATTAGAATGTACTTTAGGGACTGTCAAACTAAGCCACATCTTATAGACTGAATAGTGTCCACCAAAATTTATATGCAAATCCCTAACCCCTACTACTTCAAAATGTGACTATATATTGAGATAGGACCTTTTGAGAGGGGATGAAGTTAAAATAAGGCCAGCAAGGTGAGCCCTAATCCAGGCTGCCTGACTGGCACCCTTATAAAAAGAGGAAATGTGGATACAAAGACCGGAGAGATCTACATGCTCAGAGAGACAGCCGTGTGAGGTGGCAGCAAGAGGGAGGTCATCAGCAAGCAACAGAGAGAGGCCTCTAGTGGCATCCACCCTGAAGACACTTTGATCTTAGAATTACAGCTTCCAGAATTATGAGACAATAACATCTTTGTTTAAGCCACTCCATCTCCAGTATTTTTTCACTGTAGCCCCAGCAGACTATGATATCATCTGTTTTGTAGATCAATCCAGGAAGGTGAAGGGACGTTCCTAATGCCACAGCGGTGCACTTGTCCTTTGCTGCACTTCTGGGGTCCTTTCCTGGGCCACCCACCTGTGCCAGTGCTGTCAGAGACTCACGTGTACTCGCCCCAGATTCACCTCTACATGGTGGTGCTCACACTGAAGATTCCATCTGAGGGCTTTGTGTCTGGCTGCAAGCTCACCCTCAGCCTGCGTGCGGAGCACACAGGGTCCCAAACAGGTAAAGCCCTGGAAAGGCCCTCAGCAAGCGATAGACAGAGATGTGGTGAACACATACCCCCCAGCTTCCTCACTACTTGACTGGGGTAACTCTATGGCTTTTCTCTACACCATCCCCTAGAATTCTCCAGTGGGGATCAGCTTGAACTGCCCACAGCAATAGCTGGTGATAATGTCACCAAGTCCTAGCTTGCTCTTCTCACTGCACAAGAGGCCAATGAATCTGAGAGACAAGGTATTGAGGCAAGGAATACGACTTTATTCGAAGAGCTGACTGACTGAGGATATGGCAGACTAATGTCTCAAAATAACCATCTTGTCGGGGTCTGGATGCCAGGTTCTTCTATGGATCACAGATGGAAAGAAGTGAGGAAACAAAGTAAAAAGGCTGTTAATCTTGCAAATATCTCCTAGAATGGTGAGCCTCAGAAGAGGGATGTGATCATTTCTTTCTTCTTCCTGCAATCTAGAGGTGGACAGGGCTATGAATAAAGGCACTTTAGCTTAAAGGTCTGGAAGAGGGGGCAGGAGTCTCTGAAGCAGGCCATTTTGTGTGATTATAATAACAAAAGTGGCAAGAAAAGAGTTAAAGTCAAATAAACAATAATGCACCTCTTTTGGGGTTCTTTCCTTCCCTATTACACATTTTCAGTTTCCTATCAATGATTCTTAGGGTTACCTCCCAAATAAATCACTTTCCTTCAAAATCTTGCTTGAGATCTGATTTTGGAGGAACCAAAACCAAAATACTATCTCCATGTGCCTCTGGCCTAAATCCTTGTGGACAGGCTTGAGATCTGACAGTAGGTGATTCCAAAAAAACATGAACATCTCTGAAGGTTCTGCTGAACCAACAGAATTCTTTAATAGGAATATAATCCTCTTAGCTTTGAGATAGTTATAATAGTTAAGTTAGCTTTCAGAATAAACCAATCCTGAAATCTCCTTGTTCTGACTCTTTCCTCTTGTTCTATAAATAAGCTCATGTTTACCCTTCAAAAATTCATTCTTCCTTGCCTCTGTGCCCTCTTCTAGTTTCTGCTGAAGTCACTGAAACGTCTCTGGAAAAAAGATCCAGCAAGCGTACTGCCAAATCAGGCAGACACCTCTCAAGTTTTACCTTATATAAAAGACTTAATGCGGTCTAACTTTTTCACTTTTTCCTTATATTTTAAGATTCATGACATCCTTTCTTACCCCCAAATCAGAAAATTATTCTCCTGCATTTTCCTTGAGCTTTAAGGTTTGATTTTTATATTTAAATCTTATTCTAGGTGAACTTCAATTTTAAATGTTATTACAGTATAGTTGTTTCACAAAAAGTTGTGTTAGCTGCTGCTGTACAGAAAAGTGAATTGGCTAGATGTGTATATATAAGCATATATATATCCCTTCTTTATTGGATTTCCTTCCCATAGAGGTCACCACAGAGCACTGAGTAGAGTTTCCTCTGCTATATCATGGGTTCTCATTAGTTATCGATTTTATACATAGTAGTGTTTCTATTTATCCTACAAAGGCTAATAAAGTTTTGACAAGAGAACACACTGGTCATAGCAAACACCCTCTTCCAACAACACAAGAGAAGATTCTACACGTGGACATCACCAGATGGTCAACACCGAAATCAGATTGACTATATTTTTTGCAGCCAAAGATGGAGAAGATCTATACAGTCAGCAAAAACAAGACCAGAAGCTGACTGTGGTTCAGATCATAAACTCCTCATTGTTTAAATTGAAGAAGGCAGGGAAAACCACTAGACCATTCAGGTGTGACCTAAATCAAATCCCTTACAATTTACAGTGGATATGACAAATGGATTCGAAGAGTTAGATCTGATAGACAGAGTGCCTGAAGAACTATAGACAGAGGTTCTTGACATTGTACAGGAGGCAGTGATCAAGACCATCCCTAAGAAATAAGAAATGCAAAAGGCAAAATAGTTGTTGGAGGAGGCCTTAGAAATAGCTGAGAAAGGAAGACAAGCAAAAGGCAAAGAAGAAAAGAAAAGATATACCTATTTAAATGCAGAGTTCCAAAGAATAGCAAGGAGAGATAAGAAAGCCTTCCTCAGCAATCAATGCAAAAAAAAAAAAAAAAGAGGAAAACAACAGAATGGGAAAGATTAGATATCTCTTCAAGAAAATTAGAGATACCAAGGGGACATTTCATGCAAAGATGGGTACAATAAAGGACAGAAATGGTAGGTATCTAACAGAAGCAGAAGATATTGAGAAGAGGTGGCAAGAATACACAAAGAACTGTACCAAAAAGATCTTCACAACCCAGATAATCACGATGGTGTGATCACTCACCTAGAGCCAGACATCCTGGAATGCGAAGTCAAGTGGGCCTTAGGAGACGTCACTATGAACAAAGCTGGAGGTGATGGAATTCCAGATGAGCTATTTCAAATTCTAAAAGATGATGCTCTGAAAGTGCTGCACTCAATATGCCAGCAAATTTGGAAAACTCAGCAGTGGCCACAGGACCAGAAAAGGTCAGTTTTCATTCCAAACCCAGAGAAAGACAATGCCAAAGAATATTCATACTACTGTACAATTATACTCATCTCACACGCTAGCAAAGTAATGCTCAAAATTCTCCAAGCCAGGCTTCAACAGTACATGAACCGCAAACTTCAGGATGTTCAAGCTGGATTTAGAAAAGGCAGAGGAACCAGAGATCAAATTGCCAATATCCACTGGATCATCGAAAAAGTAAGAGAGTTTCAATAAAACATCTGCTTCTGCTTTATTGACTATGCCAAAGCCCTTGACTTTGTGGATCACAACAAACTAAGAAAATTCTTAAAGGGATGGGAATACCAGACCACTTGACCTGCCTCCTGAGAAATGTGTATGCAGGTCAAGAAGTGACAGTGAGAATTGGACATGGAACAACAAAGTGGTTCCAAATCAGAAAAGGAGTACACCAAGGCTGTATATTGTCACCCTGCTTATTTAACTTCTGTGTGTAGTGCATCATGCATCATGAGGGCTTCCCTTGTCACTCAGACAGTAAAGTGTCTGCCTAAAATGCAGGAGACCCGGGTTTGATCCTTGGTTCGGGAAGATCCTCTGGAGAAGGAAACGGCAACCCACTCCAGTACTCTTGTCTGGAAAATCCCATGAACGGAAGAGCCTGGTAGGCTACAGTCCATGGGGTCGCAAAGAGATGGGCATGACTGAGCGATTTCACTTCATAGTGCATCATGAGAAGTGCTGGACTGGATGAAGCACAGGCTGGAATCAAGATTGCCAGAAGAAATACCAATAACCTCAGATATGCAGATGACAACACACTTATGGCAGAAAGTGAAGGACTAAAGGGCCTCTTGATGAAAGTGAAAGAGGAGAGTGAAAAGTTGGCTTAAAACTCAACATTCAGAAAACTAAGATCATGGCAACCAGTCCCATCACTTCATGGCAAATAGATGGGGAAACAATGGAAACAGTGAGAGACTTTATTTTTGGGGGCCTCCAAAATCACTGCAAATGGTGACTGCAGCCATGAAATGAAAAGATGCTTGCTCCTTGGAAGAAAATCTATGACCAACCTAGAAAGCATATTAAAAAGCAGAGACATTACTTTGCTGACAAAAGTCTGTCTAATCAAAGCTGTGGTTTTTCCAGTAGTCATGTACTGATGTGAGAGTTGGATATAAATAAAACTGAGCACTGAAGAATCGATGCTTTTGAACTGTGGTGTTGGAGAAACTCTTCAGAGTCACTTGGATGGCAAGGAGATCCATCCAGTCCATCCTAAAGGAAATCAGCCCTGAATATTCATTAGAAGGACTTATGCTGAAGCTGAAATTCCAATACTTTGGTCACCTTATGCGAAGAACTGACTCAGTGGAAAAGACCCTGATGCTGGGGAAAATTGTAGGTGGGGGAAGAAGGGGACAACAGAGGATGAGATGGTTGGATGGCATCACTGACTCAATGGACATGAGTTGAGTATACACTGGGATTTCATAATGGACAGGGAGTCTTGGCATGCTATAGTCCATGGGGTTTCAAAGAGTCAGACACGACTGAGTGACTGAACTGACTGACTGACTTCTATATGTGACAAAATTGAACATTCACATATATGGTACAATTGTTACTGCTCAGTCAATAAGTTGTTTCTGGTTCTTTGCAACCCAATGGACTGTAGCTTGCCAGATTCCTCTGTCCATGGGATTTCCCAGGCAAGAATACTGGAGTGTGTTGTCATTTCCTTCTCCAAGGGATATTTCCCTACTCGGGATCAAGTCTGCATCTCCTGCATTATCAGGTAGATTCTTTACTGCTGAGCCACCAGGGAAGTGCCTTCATATATATGAAAAAGTTGAACATTCACTTATACAGTCTTTCCATTCCAGCTTTTTTGGTTCATCTCTCATCCAAATCTCCCCCTATATTTCTAATCATGAATTCATTTCTACTTTATGCTTTCCTCTTCTGCTGACTCTGGGAATTCCCTCAAGGTTTGACCATTGGCCTATTTCTGTTTTCATATCACATTCTCCTTTTGGTCAGTCTTATATTCAGCTTTATATTTTTACTCTTCTTTTGTATTTATGGCACTTTATTCAAAAGTAAAACTTATTTTTTCCCATCCCACCAATGAAATGTCCTGTTTCTCCAATATTCTATTTTGAGTTTGACTAATCATACTAATATCTGTTATGCATGTCATATCTAAGAGCTGTCTTAGATTCTCTTCATTCTTGCCTCAAATCACATTTCAATAAATTAATCATCAATTTTTGATTATTTTAATTCCCAAATATTTATTACTTCACCTCCCCTTGGCCCCATCTATATCTTTACTAGCCAGGTCAATATATTAATAATGTTTTGCCCAGATCATTTAGATACTTACTGTTTTCAGTACCATAAAAAATCCATCCTCCTGAATGCCCTAGAACAGTGCAATAGTGATAGAAATTACTACTGCTTACCAACATTTTAAGTTCTTCACCCCTGCTGCTCATAGGAAAAAAACAGCCTTTTTAGATGTCTTACAGTTGAGGAGGACCACACAATGGTTTATGTAGGAAGTGGTTATTTCCATGTGAAAGTTATGAAAAGTCCATGTGCGAGTTTCCAATCTATATTTCCTTGGGTTGTCAACCAAAAAGATTGTACAGTCCCATTAGTTAGGGCTTTTCAGTGGATATTTAGAGCTGAATGTTCAGTTCTTCCAGCCAAAGCCATAGACACTTGGGAACCATTTTATTAAAACCACTTTCCAGACTTCCATAACTGATAGAGCGTCTTCAACAAAATTTTCAGCATATTGCTCTCCTACATGAAATCCTCCAATAGTTTTCTGATTGTTCTTTAAGTTTAGTACAGGCATCTGCCATAGTGAAGGAAGAGCTTTCAAATGTGATCTCTGCTCATCTTCATCACTTATGCTCAGTACCTTCATTTTATATAATAATATACTAAATGATTGTTTTGTATATCCAATACATGCCTTCACACCTTTGCTTATTATTGTTCTATCTTGAGTTTCATTCTACTATTATTTAATTGGATGACTTCTCTTCAAGGTTTAAGATTCCACTCAGGTGTCAGCACCTCCAAGTAAACAACTGAAAACTTTGAAGCAGATAAACTTTCCAGGAAATGTTTGAAATTTATATTTTTTTATCTGCAGTTTTTAGCACACTGCCTTATACTTAATAGCTACTCAATGGATGTTTCTGGAACTCATCCTGAATTAATTAAAAAATATGTTTTCATTTAAAAATGTTTAACTTATTGAAGGGGATAGGGAACTAATTATAATGATAAACTTTATGAATATCTCAAGGATACAAGGAAAATATTATGTTGATAAAGAACAATAGCCAGAGCATTTGAGCAGGTCTAACTACCAGATCTCAACTGTATGAATATAAAATAAGAGCATTTTCTTTTTGCTTGGCTGTTTTCATTCATTTTCTTTTCTTTCTTGATAGTTCTTTATCTTTTATTTTGCATAATTTACTGTTGCATTGCAGATGTACTTTTTGATTATGCTATGGTAGCTTTACTCTGTAAGCTGGACCTACTACTATGTGCATAAGAATTGGAAAGGGAGGAAACATTTTCTCTTTCAAAAATATCCATCATGCTCAATTGCAGTTCTTTATCTCTAAATATATGAAACAAAGAATCATGATATTATTGATCTAAAGGTATTTTGAGAGGATGTCTCATTCATCTGTCTAGAAACAGTCATATCAACAGAAGAAAAGTTAATACTAGGGATTTCTATTTCTGCATCAAGCACCAAGATGAGGAACTTTATATACAAGCATTCAATAATTAATTTTCTTAGTATTTTAATCCTTCTTATTCATGATTATTCTTTGGGATCATCAGGACTAGATTTAGAGAAACAAGACATTTAAAGTAATGAGTTTTATTTTAGGTAAGTCTTTCTGCATGGCTACAAAGTAGGTTTTGCATTGGTCCAGAGTCAAGGCAACTGTCTAGTCTATAGCTGAGGTTGCTATTATAAAAGGGAATAGATTAGGGGCTTATAAACAACAAACATTAAGATCTTACAATTCTGGAGGCTTAGAAGTCCAAGATCAGGGCACTGGCAGATTCAGTGTCTGGTGAGAACTCTCTTCTTGGTTGCAGAAGGCTGAATGTTGTATCTCAGACAAAAGAGAGCAGAGACAGGAAATAAGCTCTCATGTCTCTACTTATAAGGGTGCTAATTCCATTCAAACCTAGACAGCATAGTAAAAAGCAGAGACATCATTTTGCTGACAAAGTTGTGTATAGTCAAAGCTATGATTTTTCCAGTAGTCATGTGTAGATGTGAGAGCTGGATCATAAACAAAGCTGAACACTGAAGAATTGGCATTTTTGAATTGTGGTGCTAGAGTAGGCTGCAAGGAGGTCAAAGTAGTCATTCCTAAAGGAAATCAACCATGAATATGTATTGGATGCTGAATCTGAAGCTCCAATAGTTTTGCCACCTGATGTGAAGGGTTGGCTCATTGGAAAGGACCCTGATGATAGGAAAGATTGAAGGCAAAAGTGGAAAAAGTGGTAGAGGATAAAATGGTTAGATAGAATCATGAACTCAATGGACACTGATCTGAGGGAACTTTGGGAGATAGTGAAGGACAGGGAAGCCTGGAACACTGTAGTCCTTTAGGTCACAAAGAGTCGGACATGACTTAGTGACTGGACAACAACAATCCTGTTCATAAGGGCTCCAGTTTCATGATCCAGGTTATTCCTAAAAACCTCTCCTAATGCTTTCACATGTGGAGTGAGGACTCAGCATTTGAGTTTGGGGTGGAGTAACTTAAATTCACTCTATAATAGCAACTCTCAGATTTAATGTGAAAATTTAAGTACTCTGCATTTTCCTCTGGAGCTGTTTTTCTCTACTTGTCATCAGAGTTCCTAGAATCTACACACTTCTTCTCTGAATATCCAACTATCTCAAGACATTATTAGTATGAGGGACTTAGAATTGCTGTGTGGAGTGACAGAGTTCTGTGAACATACAGAAATGTGGGCCAAAGGCAAGATCCTTACCTCTGATACAGCACAGCCAATCAATTTCCCCTACTCCTTTCCTAGGCAATATATAAAGTTTTTCTTGCTGTTAATTTTGGTTTATTCTTCAAACTCCTTATTAGATATTTTGGCTTAAAGTAGCCTCATCCTATTTTGAAATATTTTTTTCCTAAATATATGTTATTCATTCACTTATGCTCTATTTCTGTGAAGAATCTGAAACTTTGAGAAGTTAATAAGTATCCCAAACTATGCAACCCTTTAAATGTCAGGTCTTCCACTCTATGACCAACTTCACATAACATTACTACCAAAGATTAGAATGTGTTGTGTTAGCCCCTCAATCTTGTCCGAATCTTTGCGACCGCATGGACTGTAGCCTGCCAAGCTCCTCTGCCCATGGGATTCTCCAGGCAAGAATACTGGAGTGGTTTGTCATTCCCTTCTTGAGGAGGTCTTCCTGACCCAGGGACCAGACTCAAGTCTCCTGCATTGCAGGTAGGATCTTTACTGTCTGAGCCAGCAAGGAAGCCCCCATAATTTAGAGATAGGATCTAAATTATGGCTCAGATTTCTTCATGCCAAATCAGTGACAAGAGGTTCACATGCCCACAAATTATTCAACACAATTATTAAAGAATTATGTTCACCCAACCTAGTCTATGCTAATTTCAAAAGGCTCAAAGCATTAATGGCATGACTTAAAATAAAACAAAAGGATAAATCTCTTTCCTGATCTCATGAAAGGACATTTTAAATTGTTGATGTGTCACTTTATAAATCTGATGTTAGCAATCAATCCCAAGTCTGTGTATGCTGCAATATGAGTTTTTTTTTAATAAAGAGTAATATAATGGAAAGTTTAGTATATATTTTTCATGGATCATATTCCAGAAATGCTGGATTTCCCTTAGAGGAGATTATTAATGAGACTTTTTATTTAAATGATCTATTTATCATTGCCCCTAATAAGGGGCTTCCCTGGTCACTCAGACATTAAAGAATCTGCCTGCAATGTGGGGGGTCTGGATTCAATCCCTGGGTCCTGAAGATCCCCCAGAGGAGGGAATGGCAACTCATTCCAGTATTCTTGTTTGAGGAATCCTAATACATACTTTATCACCAAGGAATATTGATATTTCAAAGTAATCCTTAAAGCATCTTTTCAGCTACTCTTCCATCACCATGAATTAAGTTCTTATTATCTTGTATGCAAACCATCAGACTTGAAGTTAGGGAAGAAGCCAAGCACTGCTTTGAGTCCCAAGCACTGTCCAGAGAATCATACAATATGTAAACACATTCCACACAAGCAAACATGATCATTTTTAACTAACAACAAAATTGTGTCTAAATTGTTACTTAATTTATAAAATTGTGACATGGGTGGCTCAGATGTTAAAGAATCTTCTTGCAATGCAGGAGAGCCTGGATTCAATTCCTGGGTAAGGAAGATCCCCTAGAGAATGAAAAGTCTACCCAGTCCAGAATCCTTGGGTTTCCCTCATGGTTCAGCTGGTAAAGAATCCACCTGCCTGTGGGAGAATGGGCTTGATCCCTGGGTTGGGAAGATCCCCTGGAGAAGGGAAAGGCAACCCACTCCAGTATTCTGGCCTGGAGAATTCCATGGACTGTATAGTCATGGGATTTTGGCAGTGTGAATCACAACAGACTGTGGGAAATTCTTCAAGAGATGAGAATACCAGACCACCTGACCTGCCTCCTGAGAAACCTGTATGCAGGTCAGGAATCAACAGTTAGAACTGGACATGGAACAACAGACTGGCTCCAAGATGGGAAAGGAGTATGTCAAGGCTGTATATGTCACCCTGCTTATTTAACTTATATGCAGGGTACATCATGAGAAATGCTGGACTGGATGAATCACAAGCTAGAATCAAGATTGCTGGGAGAAATATTGATAACCTCAGATATGCAGCTGACACCACAACCTTTATGGTAGACATTTAAGAGGAACTAAAGAGCCTCTGGATGAAAGTGAAAGATGAGAGTGAAAACGGTGGCTTAAAACTCAACATTCAGAAAACTAAGATCATGGCATCCAGTCTCATCACTTCATGGCAAATAGATGGGGAAACAATGGAAACAATGAGAGACTTTATTTTCTTGGGCTCCAAAATCACTTCAGATGGTGACTCAGCCATGAAATGAAAAGATGCTTGCTCCTTGGAAGAAAAGTTATGACCAACCTAGACAGCATATTAAAAAGCAGAGACATTACTTTACCAGCAAAGGTCTGTCTAGTCAAAGCTATGGCTTTTCCAGTAGTCATGTATGGATATGAGAGTTGGACCATAAAGAAAGCTGAGCACCGAAGAACTGATGCTTTTGAACTGTGGTGTTAGAGAAGACTCTTGAGAGTCCCTTGGATGGCAAGGAGATCCAGTCAGTCAATTCTAAAGGAAATCAGTACTGAATATTCATTTGAGGGATTGATGCTGAAACTGAAACTCCAATAATTCGGCCAGCTGATGCAAAGAACTGACTCATTGGAAAAGACCCTGATGCTGGGAAAGAGTGAAGGCAGGAGGAGAAGGGGACAGAAGAGGATGAGATGGTTGGATGGCATCACCAACTTGAAGGACATGAGTTTGATCAAGCTCTGGGAGTTGGTGATGGACAGGGAAGCCTACTGTGCTACTATCCATGGGGTCGTAAATAGTCGGACAAGACTGAGTGACCAAACTGAACTGAACTGATAGAGAAAAAGAGGCCCATAGCAGAAGGAAAAGTGTGGTCCCATTGTGATTATATAAAACCACTTTCAAAGAAAAAAAAAATTCAACCATTTCTTGGCTTATGATTGTCAACGAATTAATGAGCCGTAGAATATTAAAATTTTCTTAGAAGACCATTAGTTCTCAAGGATGTATAAGTGTGAGAATCTTTTTGCACAAGAATTGTATTCATTATTATAGCTCACCCACTAATCAACCAAAAGGGTGTAGGTTTTGCAATGTCATTAGAGAGAATAATTTTTGTACCAATTTCTGTTATAAATTTCTCAGGCATTTCTGTACCTGGTAAGAAATGACAATTGAAAAGAAAATAAACAGAATTACTTTGTAGTGGTCTAACAGGCTAAGCCTATAAAATTAAAGGCAAGAAATAGTTTAAAATGTACATAGTGCTCTGTTATCTAGCTAATGTACATCATTAGGATTAAAGTGGAACAAAAGAGTAAGAATTGTTTGAGAGCAGATGCCAGCATTTTCAATTATAACAGTATGCAAACCACTAACACATTGCAGAGTTGGCAGCATTAGGACAGGATCTATGCTTTAAGCTCTTGTCTCTTCCTTGTGGTCACATGGTGGCCTCCACCGCAATGTGACCACAGAAAACCAAGGTTTTCTGATCAGAATAACCCCCTGCAGGGCACTCCCTTCCTCATATTCTCTCCTTCTGTCTCAACAGTCTCACCCTTCTCACCCTCAGCAGATACTGGTCAAGCACAATCTTTTAAAAAAAATAATGGTTCAATTGATCTCAAATAGTTGATAGGATATCTTCTGCGTGTCCTCTAAATTATCGTTATGCTGAACTCTTTTTCACTCCTGCCCTTTAGCAGCATCACTTCGTATTGATTTTTAGCATTTCTGATGTAATTGGAGTGAGAGAGTGTGTCCAGCAGGAACAAAAGTCCATCCACCAGAAAAGCTTTTCAGATATCTATTTATGGCTCACCTGTGCAAAGGCAAGATTTGAATCTGATTAGGAAGAAATGGGAAAATCCCTGTGTTTTTCCCATTTCTCCAAACAAATAGAAACGTCCCTCAGGGGAAGCCTCCAACAGGCTTTACCTGTTCTCGTAAACTTTTATCTTTGTTGATACTAGGCTCAGTTACATCA
The DNA here is from genome assembly GCF_019320065.1 of Cervus canadensis. NCBI lineage: Eukaryota > Metazoa > Chordata > Mammalia > Artiodactyla > Cervidae > Cervus > Cervus canadensis. Next base: position 11,242,885 of record NC_057396.1, read on the forward strand.
GAATATTTTACTTTTGGAGACATTGCTCATCAATTCTTTTCAGCGTGTATAAAGTGAGTACCTGAGCTGTGCCCCAAGGCAATATTAAACATTCCCTTCCTACTAAATGATTTTCTGTCAGCTAGTGTGTTTGGCACCCTTGGGAATGGCAGAGATTCATTTGTAAAGAAATATGCTGCACAGTCATAATTTTAATCCACCAAATCAATAGCATTCAGATTTTTAAAAAAGATAACCAAGGTGCTATCAATAAGGGGGAAAAAAATCTCTATTCTTTACAGCCAGATCATTTCCACAAATCTAATTATTTGGCTATTGAAAAACCACAGCGTTATAATCCTAACTGGATGTGTTAAACCATTAGAATGTAAAGCTTCAGAAAACGTCAATCAGAAAACTTCCAAGAACGATTCATTACCACTTTCACGATGTGACGTTGAAAGTAGTTTATCTCTATGCACCAGACGTGAGGAAAACAGATAAGTGGTTTTAAACTGGCTGCAACAATGATCAGATAATATGGTACATTCACTCCTCTCTGTCATGAATCACAGAGTTTTATACTATCCACTTAATATCCTCCTGCATTTTACAGCCTAATGCAGTAATGTCAAACCTTTTAATTCTCCAAAGGACAAATGAATCATAAATGTTACAACCAGACACAGGTCTTGCTGTTTATTGGCATGCTGAGATGGCAGAGATATGACACTTTCATTTAAAACTAGAATTGGATTTCTGACTGATGTAGTTTTTGACACAGAACTCGTGCATTTCTGTGCTGTGAGTGAAAAATTGTTTCTGTCACCAGCTGTTGGGACTGGTCACTTGCAGAGGCCTATTTTTAAAGGCAATTTCTTCATTCCCAAAGATTTCTTGACCAGTTGGGTTCTCAATCTTAGTGCCACCAATTCGGACATGTTATGGTACATTTGGTTTCACTGACAAAGAGTGAGAAAAAAATTACTTTCCATCTGTCAGTAAAGAAAGTTCTTCTTTCAGTGTCTCTGACTTAGACACTTAAAGAAGACCCATCAATATTTCTTTTGGAGGTAGGCTTAGTATTGATGAACTCTTTCAGTTTTTGCTTGTCTGAGAAGTTCTTTATCTCTCTTATCCTAAATGATGATCTTGCTGGGTAGAGCATCCCTTTCAGCACTTTCAATGTGTGATGCCATCCCTTCTAGCCTTCAAAGTTTCTACAGAGAAATCAGCTCAAAGCCTTATGGGGATTCTCTTGTATATGACTTTGTTTTTATCTTGCTGCCTTTAGAATTCTCTCTTTAACTTTTGCCATGTTAATTATGATATGCTGAGATTTGTGGTTTCTGCTGCTGCATTTACAGTGTGGGAGAAAGAAATGAATTGTGCCATTAGAAGAGTTTAGGCAGAAGCACATATTACAAATTAAACTAAGAGAATTTCTGTGCAGCTATCTCTAGGTGAAGGGTGATAGTAGTCTACCAGATTTGTAATTTATAACCTCTATTTGCACTCAGATAGCTGTGTTCCCCTCTCAGTGAACTGGCGATAACATTATCATCTATTTCAAAATATATTGCAAGAAAATGTTTAAAAGTGCTCACTTAAAAAAGGAATCCAGCACACTTTGTCATATGAGAAATGGAAGCTGCTATCCTTGTTATCAATAAAAGCTCTAACCAGCTTGGCTCTCAAGTATCCAATTTCTTATTTGTACAACATCTGTTGTTTGTTTCTCAAAACGTTATTTTAAGAGAATAAGTGCCAGCAGAAAACATATACCACTAAGACTCTGTTCAGGAATCCAGAAACTTTCATTTCCATTGCAAGTAGAAATAGAAAACTATGGTTTAAGTGCAATTAAGAAAACTTTATATACTTACTAATGTCCAAAGAATCTGCCAAATAATCTGAAGAAATTATTTTGTAGGTAAAATAAGCACTAATGAGTTTATATACTTTGAGACCAGAGATAGAAGCAGAACTTAAGGCCAGTGTCTCTGACTTCAAACTCACACTTAAGCTAAACTAAGTCAGCTCATTTAGGTTATGTGTGATGATAAGCCATTTGTGAAGAGGATAAAAATTGAAGCATCCTACATTCCTAATCTAACCAATAAATGTAATTGATGTTTAAAAGATAAAAGAGAGAAGACAAAAGGAAAGAGTTCATATGAAACTTGAAAGTAAAGCTACCAGTGAATGACTCTCTAGAAGTAACAAGGAAGTCAGAGTTACTGGAAATTAGTCTTTTAGATTTTCTCTCTCTCTTTTTTTTTTTTTTTTTTTTGCAGCTAGCAGAAAATTTCTTGATTTTAAAAATTTTTTGGAGTACTGTTGATTTACAATGTTATGTTAGTTTCAAACACACAGCAAATTGAATCATATTTTTTTTTCAGATTCACTTTTTTGAGTTCTTTTTCAGATTTTTTTCCATATAGGTTATGACAGAATTTTGAGTAGAGCTCCCTGTGCTATACAGAAGGTACTTATTAGTTATCTTAGTTATTAGTACTATTTTTATACATAGTACTGTGTATATGTTAATCCCAATCTCCAAATTTATCACTTCCCCTCATGATTTTGCTTTGGTAACTATAAATTTGATGCTGAGATCTGTGAATTTGTTTCTAATTTGTAAATAAGTTCATTTGTCTCATTTTATTAGATTTCATGTATAAGTGATATCATATGATATTCATCTTTGTCTTGCTTATTTCACTTAGTGTGATAATCTTGAGGTCCATCCATGTTTCTGCAAACGGCATTATTTTGGTCCGTTTTTATGGCTGAATAGTATTCCATTGTGAGGGCTTCCCAGGTGGCACAGTGGTTAAAGAATCCTCCCGCCAATGCAGGAGACACAACAGATGTGGTTTCAGTAACTGCATTCAGAAGATCCCCTGAAGTAGGAAACAGCACCATGATCCAATATCCCTGCCTGAAAAATTCCATGTACCAAGGAGCCTGGCAGGCTATAGTGCATGGAGTCACAAAGAATCAGACATGATTGAGGGACAGAGCACCAAGTACCAATTTTTCATTGCATATATGTATCATATCTTCTTTATCCATTCATCAGTTTATGGACATTTAGGTTTCTCCCATGTTTTGGCTTTTGTAAATAATGCTGCAAAGAATATTGTGATGCATGTATTCTTTTAAAACTATGGTTTTCTCTGGATATATGTCCAGGAGTGGGATTGCTAAATCATTTAGTAGTTTTTTTGTTTGTTTGTTTTGCTTATTTTTTAAATATTTATTTATTTATTTTTGTCTGTGCTGGGTCTTTATTACTGCTTGGGCATTTCTCTAGTTAATGAAAGCGAGTGCTACTCTCTAGCTGCAGTTCATGGGCTTATCACTGGCTTCTCATTGTGGTGGCTTCTCTTGTTGTGGAACATAGGCATAAGGGCTTCTGAAACCCAACTTCTGTGGGCTTCAGAAGTTGTGGCACATGGACTCAGCTGCAGCTCCTAGGCACTAGAGCACAAGCTCAATAGCTGTGGCACACCGGCTTAGTCACGCCCCCGTATGTGGGATCTTTCTGGATCAGGGATCAAACCTGTGTCTCCAACAATGACAGGCAGATTCTTTACCCCTGAGCCATCAGAGAAGCCCCATATGGTAGTTCTATATTTAGTTTTTTGGGTAATCTTCATAATTTTCTCTATCATGATTGTACCAACTTATATTTCCACCAACGGTGTAAAAGAGTTCCTTTTTATCTACACCTTTTCCAGTATTTATTGTTTATAGATGTTTTGATGATGGCTATTTTGACCAGTGTGAGATGACACCTCATTCTAGCTGCATTTCTCTAGTAATTAGTGATGTGGAGCATTCCATTTCCTCATAATTCAATCTTGGAAAGTTTTGTGTTTGTAGGGATGTATCCATTTCTTTTAGGTTGTCCAATTTGTTGAAAGATAATTGTTCTTAATAGGTTCTTATGACCTGTGTATCTTTGTGGGGTCTCAGTTGTCATTTCTCCTCATTTCTAATTTTATTTATCTGAGTTCTCTCTTTTTTGCATGAGTCTTGTCAAATAAATGTTTATCTTTTCAAAGAATCAGCTCTTAGACCATTGATCTTTTTCATTGTTTTCACTAGCCTCTATTTCATTTATTTTTACTTTGATTTATAATATTTCCTTCCACTTGTTAATTTTGCACTTCTCTTCTTCTTCTTTTCTTTAGATACTCTGGGCATAAAGGTAAGATGTTTATTTTGGAGTTTTTTTATTTCCTAAGAAAGGCTTTTATTGCTATAAATTTACTTCTTAGAAATACTTTTACTGCTTCCTGCAGATTTTGATATGTCATAGTTCTATTTTTATTTATCTATAGGCAATTTTTAATTTCTCCTTTGGTATCTTTCATGACCCATTGGTTTTCAGTAGCATGTTGCTTCATCTCTACATTGTTGTGGGTTTTGCCTTTGTGTGTGTGTGTGGCTGATTGTTAGTTTTGTATCATGATCAGAGAACGTGGTTGATATAATTTCAGTATTCTTAAATTTATTGAGACTAGTTTTGTGACCTAAAATGTAACCTTTCCTGGAGAATAACTTGTGTACATTTGAGAAGAATAAAATTGAGGCAATAATCAAACAAGCCACAGACCATAAAGCTTCACTGGTGAACACTACAAAACATTCAAAGACGACTTAATACCTGTTCTTTCAAACTCTTCCAAATATTTAAGAGCATGAAAATCTTTCAAATACTTTTTTAAAGCCAGAATTACCCTGACACAAAAGTAGATATGTACTCCACACACACACACATACACACACACACACAGATTAATTTATGGGCCAATATCCTTAAAAAATCTAAAAATACTCAACAAAATATTACCAAATGAATCAAAAAACACATTAAAAAGAATATACAGAATGTTCAAGTGAGATTCATTCCAGGGATACAAAGATGTTTCAATATCAGCAAATCATCAGTGTGATATACCACATTAACAAAATGAAGTACAAAAGTTGTATAATCATCTCAATAGATGAAGAAATAATGTTTTAAAAGTTCACATATGTTTATGATGAAAACTCACAACAAACTGAATATAAAGGTAATGCACCTCAACATAGTGAAGGCCACATATGACAAACACAAAGATAATATCATTCTCATTGGTGAAAAGCTGAAAGCTTTTCCATCAAGATAAGGAAGATAACAAGGATTCCCACTCATCCCACTTTTATTCATCATAGGGTTGGAGGTCCTAATCAGAGAATCATATAAGAAAAAGAAATAAAGTTCACCCAAATCAAAAAGGAAAAAGGAAAAGTGTCACTATTTGCATATAACATGATATTATATATAGAAAACTCTAAAGGTGCCACCAAAAAAACTTTAGAAGTAAACAGTGAATTCAGTAGAGACAAAAGATACATAATAAATGCACAGAAATTTGTGGCATCTCTATGTACTAATAACAAACTATGTGAAAGAAAAATCGAGAAAATAATCCCATTTATAATTGCATCAAAAAGAATAAAAGACCTAGGCATAAATCTAACCAATGGACTAAAAATTCTATACATTGAAAGCACTAAGATATTTATGAAAGAAATTGTTGAAGACAAAAATAAAAGGAAAGATACCCCATGTTCATAGATTGGAAGAATTAATATTCTTAAAATGTCCATACTAGCCAAAGAAATCTACAGATTCAATGCGATTTTTTTAAATTCCAATCGCTTACATCCCAGAAATAGAAAACGTACTTCTAAAATTTATATAGAAAAGTAAAAGAGTTTGAATAGCCAAAAAATCTTGAGAATGAAGAACAAAGATAGAGGTATAATGTTCCCTGATTTCAAAGTATTCTGCAAAGCTACAGTAATCAAAACAGTATGGGACTGGCACAAAAACGGACACTGAGATTAACAGAGCAGAACAGAAAACCCAGAAATGAACCTATGCGTATAAGATCACTAATTTCTGACAAAGGAGGCAAGAACATACAACGGGGAACTGAGAGTCTCTTCAATAAATGGTGTTGAAAAAACTGATTACCACATGCAAAACAATGAGACTAGACCATTATTTTACACCATATTCAAAAATTAACTCAAAATGAATTAAATACTTAAATGTAAAATGAAGTCATTAAATTCCTGGGGAAAACATAGGAAGTAGCCTCAGAGGCAACATCGTAGCATCATTTTTATGGGGGAGGGGAGGGAAGAAAATCAAAAGTAAGGGAAACAAAAGTATAAATAAACAAATGGAACTGCATCAAAGGAAATCCTCATCAAAATGAAAAGGTAGTCTACTAAATGGGAAAAGATATTTGCAAATCATATGTACAATAATGGGTTATTATGTGAAATATATAAACAGCTGATACAATTCAACATTAAAAAACAACCAGATAAAAAAAATGGGCAAAGGAACTGAATAAACATTTTTCCAAAGAAGATATACATATAGCCAACAGGCACATGAAAAGATCTACATTATCACTAATTATTAGAGAAATGCAGATCAAAACTACAATGAAATATCAACTCACCCCTGTCAGAATGGTTATTATCAGAAAAGACAAGACATAGCAAATGGTGGAATGGATGTGGAGAAAAGGGAACCCTGGTACACTGCTGGGAGACTGCAAGTTGGAATAATCACTATTAAAATCAGCATGAAGATTCTTTAGCAATTTAGGAATAGAACTACCATTTGACCCATATAATTCACTTCTGTATACTATCCAAAGAATGCTAAGACACTTATTTCAAAAGGTACATGCACTTCTGTGTTCATTGCAGTTTAGTAATATTCAAAATATGGGAAAAACCTAGGGGCCCGTTGAGGGAAAGATGAATGGGTAAAGGAGTTGTGGCATATATACACAATGTAATATGACTCAGCCATAGAAAAAGGATCAAATCCAGCTTTTCACAACAACACAGATGACCTTGAAAGTATTATGTTAAGTGAAATAATTCTGAGGGAGAAAGACAAATATACAAATGCTATGTGCTTACACTAATATGTAGAGTATAAGGAAAAAAACAAAGATGAGCAAGTGAAATCAAAGTCAACTCATAGATACAGAGGTAATATTAGTAATAACCAGGAGGGAAGTAGGTTGAGGCAAACGAATGAAGAGGTTGACAATACAGTAACAAGACTTGTGGTGGTGATCACTTTGTATTGTTTATGGATGTTGAATTATAATGCTGTAAACCTGAAACTTATATAATAATAATTTTAAAAAGAAGTCAAAGCTACCAAGATGTTGCCAACTATTGATTTCATCATTTATCATTCACTTATATGTATGGCAACTCAATGGTAAAGAACCTACCTGCCAATGCATGAGGCATAAGAGGTGCAGGTTCAATGCCCAGGTCGGGAAGATCCCCTGAAGAAGGAAATGGCAACCCACTCTAGTATTCTTGCCAGGGAAATCCCATGGACAGAGAATCCTAGCAGGCTACAGCCCACGGGGTCACAAAGAGTTGGATACAACTGAGCAACTGAGCACACATATGTAGGGAGCTGAGCACCTATAGGCTACAGGCTCCATGCTAAGCATTATATGGGAAAGATAAAGGGAGAGATACCACTCTTGACCCCCAGTAGCCTATATTCTTTCATAGGATAGAAATATTTAAACAGCTACCACAAAAGATAAAGCTGGGAGTTAAGTCGTAGTATCGGGCAAGTGTGGAATCTGAGGAAGCTCCATAAAGGAGTAGGGTTTGGAAGGTGAATGAGGGTTAAGGAAAAACTGAGTGGGAAAGGCTGAAACATGGATGGTTAGGCTCCAAATATATGCAAGAGAATAGTACGCCAAGAATGAATGATTTGGGTTACCTATGCAGTGTTGGGTATGAAAGAAAAGAGAGGGTATTAGAAAAGACGGAAAGAGGTGAAGTTGGAGAAGAAAGAAGAATTTATTTTATTTTATTTGTTTACAAATAAGATTGGGTTATAATTGCTCTACGATGTTGTGTTATGAATCGGCTACATGTATACAGACACCCTTCCCTCCCACCCCACCACCCCACCCCTCTAGGTCATCACAGAGCACTCAGCTCAGCTCCCTCTGCCATGCGGCAGCTTCCCACCAGCTCTCTGTTTTACACATGGCAGCATATGTATGTCAATGCTACTTTCTTGTTTTTTCCGCAGCCTCCCCTTCCCCTGATATCCTCAGGTCTGTTCCCTAAGTCTGCATCTCTATTCCTGTCCTGCAGTTAGGTTCATCAGTACCATTTTTCTGAATTCCATATATGTGTGTTAATATATAATGTTTGTTATCTCTTTGTGACTAACTTCACTCTGTATGACAGAAAAGAAGGATTTAGATCATAGCACACTCTAACACATGCATAAGGAAAGAAATATGACAATAGCTGGAAGAGATTGAAACTTATCAAACAATACCACTCTCATTATGTGGTTCAGTTCAATTCAGCTCAGCTCAGTAGCTCAGTCGTGTCTGACTCCTTATGACCCCATGTACTGCAGCATGCCAGGCTTCTCTGTCCATCACCAACTCTCAGAGATTGCTCAAACTCATGTCCATTAAGTCAGTGAGGTCATCCAACCATCCTGTCATCCCCTTCTCCTCCTGCCTTCAATCTTTCCAAGCATCAGGGTCTTTTCCAATGAGTCCATTCTTCACATCAGGTGGCCAAAGTATTGGAGTTACAGCTACAGCATAAGTCTTTCCAATGAATATTCAGGATGGATTTCCTTTAGAATGGACTGATTGGATCTCCTTGCAGTTCAAGGGACTCGCAAGTATCTTTTCCAACACCACAGTTCAAAAGCATCAATTCTTTGGCTCTCAGCTTTCTTTATGATCCAACTGTCACATCCATACATGAGTACTGCTAAAACCATAGCTCTGACTAGACGTACCTTTGTTGGCAAAGTAATTTCTCTGCTTTTTAATATGCTGACTAGGTTGGTCATAGCTTTTCTTCCAAGGAGCAAGCATCTTTTCATTTCATGGCTGCAGTCACCATCTGCAGTGATTTTGGAGCCCCCCAAAAGTAAAGTCTCTCACTGTTCCCATTGTTTCACCCTCTCTTTGCCATGAAATGATGGGACCAGATGGCATGATCTTAGTTTTCTGAATGTTGAGCTTTAAGCCAGCTTTTTCACTCTCCTTTTTCACTTTCATCAAGAGATTCTATAGTTCTCCGCTTTCTGTGATAAACGTGGTGTCATCTGCATATCTGAGGTTATTGATATCCTGGCAATCTTAATTCCAGCTTGAGCTTCATCTAGCCCAGCGTTTCTCATGATGTACTCTGCATATAAGTTAAATAAGCAGAGTGACAATATACAGCCTTGACGTACTCCTTTTCCTATTTAGAACCAGTCTGTTGTTCCATGTCCAGTTCTAACTGTTGCTTCCTGACCAGCATACAGATTTCTCAAGAGGCAGGTCATGTGGTCTGGTATTCCCACCTCTTTCAGAATTGTCCACAGTTCATTGTGATCCAGTCAAAGGCTTTGGCATAGTCAATAAAGCAGAAGTAGATGTTTTTTCTGGAACTCTCTTCCTTTTTCAAAGATCAAGCAGATGTTGGCAGTTTGATCTCTGGTTCCTCTGTCTTTTCTAAATACAGCTTGAACATCTGGAAGTTGAGAGTTGCTTTGCTAACATATGATATGAGTGCAATTGTACGGTAGTTTGAGCATTCTTTGGCATTGCCTTTCTTTGTGATTGGGATGAAATGTGGCTCAGTTTCATTAAAATCCCGGTGATAAAATAAAGATCTTCACATAAAAATCTCTAAGGTAAGTCAGCATATAACGAGACACAATTATTTGTCCAATATTTATATAAAAGCGAGGATATGTGGTCATGAAAATATCTCAAGGAAAGTTGAGTTTGAGAGTAAAGTTTGCTGACTGAGTATTATCTAGGCTTCTGTCAAACACAGACTTGGGTACAGACACATCTCTTAATCACCCCATGCACACACACACACTCAATCTCATAACCAGATTCGTCAGCTACGCCATGCAGTACATCATGAAAAGCCACTGATTTAAAAAGAAATAAGGCAAAACTCAAGTTGTCATTGACAGTACATAAAATGAATAATCTTACAGAGAAAGATTAAATTTTTATCTCAAGCATACAATTTTAGAGAAAACTTCTGCCATTATAAATTTAAATTACCTTTTCTAATTTCTATTTTCAGCTCTGATATATATAGTTTGGAAGTCATCGTATCCATCCTTAAAAGCAAGAAAAAGGTAGGAAAACTGAAAATTAATGACTATCTGGATCTATTGGAGAACTGAGGTCACAGGATCAAAAAGCACAAAAACAGAAAACAACACCCAAAATTTAGAGAGACTAGTAAATACAGAAAGATACAGCAATAGAAACAGGTTTACTTGTAATAGAAGCCTCTAGACACATAAAATAATAGGCATATGTATATGATAATTTTGATAAATTCCATAAAGTTGAGTGTGGACAAGCATGAGACTGAAAATCTTCATGGGTTTTACTCTTGGGGTCAACTCCCATTTTTGTGGGTGTTAGCACCAGGAAACCACCAAGATCTCATGGCAAAGATCCAAGAAATCTTGGATCCTTCTGGGCCATGGCCACAGATGAAAACAATATCTATGGGAAGACATGTCAGGCGAGTGTATTCTCCTCAGTTCTATCTCGTCACAACAAAGATTTGGAGTGACGGACATTAAAGTCCTTGGAGCGTTGCAGCTCTCGGATCTTGGAGAGACTCTGTTACAGCCCTCAGGTCTCGAACAGACCGTGTTATAGCTCTTAGACAAATCAGTGTTACATCTCGGTGTTACAGCTCTATTTTATTTAGAAAATAGCAGGAGAATCCATCCTCGAGGTGTGAGGGCATGCCGACCCAAAGACGTGAAGAGAAGAGAGTGAGGGAGCACGCCAGCGCATGGGGGAGAGAGAGAGAGAGCCCTTTGGCTTCTCTTTTTATATGTTTTTTCCTCCCCCGAGGCCTGCCCTGTGTAAATTGGGCTGGCCAGGAGTGCTGTTTGTTCTACCTGAGGTCCTCACTCTGGTCCTCGGACCTTCCTTTCACCTTCCTTTGTTCTATTTTCGCGGGCTTTTCCCTTCCATGTCTTTTAGCCACCGCCATTTTGGACTTCTGTTTCCTATTCTAACTACCTAACAAGACACAACAAAAGCTTTCTCTAAAAGAAAAACATGCTCTCTACAGAAAATATCCTGCCAGAATATAATTTTTAAATCCTATTCCAGTTTGGGGAAGGAAATTCTTTCCTGCTGGAGATCTCTCTAACCTTGTTGTCCTCTAAGAGGGAAAATACAGTGAACAAAATTTTGAGTTTCAAGAAAACAGATTAGAAACTCTGAACCCAGGAAAGAGAGTAAGAGACAAGAAGTTGTGGAGGGAGATATACCACAATCTGAAGTCAAAGAACAATTAAAGATCTGAAACATGTTTAAAAGAATATAAAGTGAACCCTCTCCCCTATACCTCACACTGACACAAAAAGTGTTATACAACAGTGTAACAACAGTGAATTTGAGCTGAAGAGCTGCAAGACACAGACTTTTATAAAAGAAGAGTATTTTCAAAAGCCAAAAGCCAAAAGGGAGAAAAATAAGACCTGAGAGGAATCTGAAGCTTCTATAACCTACAGGTATGCGCGAATGCTAAGTCACTTCAGTCATATCTGACTCTTGGCCACCCCATTGATTTCAATCTATTTGAGAAAATGAAAACACAGGGAATACTACCAAAATCAGAAAAAGAAATTACAAGAAAGAAATATTACAGATTGATATTGTTACTGAGTTCAAGCTCACCGCAGGACAGGCCCATGAATACAAGAGACAAGGTGTTGAGGCAGGGAAGAGACTTTAATCTTAGAGCTGGCAGACCAAGAATACGGCAGTCTAGCACCTCAAAATAACCTCCTAATTGGGCTCTGGATGCCAGATTATTTTACAGAACAGAGAGAAGGAAGCAAAGTGGAACTAAAGTCAAAAGGCAGAATAGAGAGGGAGAGACAGGAAAGTAAAATGAAAAGGTCTTCAGTCTTGCAAAACATCTCCAAAGTAATAGCCAGGCTTTGGAAGGGGTGTGTTAATATCTTCTATTCATAGGTGGGTTGAGACAAATTATCTCTCTATGAGCTGAACAAAGGCACTCTAGTTTACAGTCAAGCAGAGGGGCAGGGTCCTCTGTGGCAAGCCATTTAGTACGATTATAATAATAAAAGCAATGAAAAGTAAGTCAAAGAAATACTTCCCAACATGGAGTCAGAATTGGCTTTCTCCTTGCAACAGTATCTTTTATGAACATAGCTACAAAAACCAACAAAACAATAACAAATTAAGTCCAAGACTGTATTCAAAAAAAAATATTTACTGCAACCAAAGTGTGGTTTATTTCAGGTATACAACATTCAAAAATCAATCAGTGTAATCAACCATGTCAATAGGCTAAAGAAGGGAACTTATCTAAACAACTTGAGTCAGAAAAATGTCACACACATTTATGGTATAAACTCTGAACAAATTAGGAATAGAGACTTCTTTAAATTGATAAACAATATCCACAAAAATCCAACAGCTAATATCATAATTAGCTGTGAGAAACTGAATACTTTTCTATCAAAATTAGGAGAAAGGCAAAGGTGTACTCTCCTATTACTCCTGTTCAACATTGCACTAAAGGTCCTAGGTAGTGGAATCAGATAAGGAAAAGAAGAAATGAAGGGCATAAAGTCAGGAAGGAGGAAATAAAGCAGTCTTTGTTTGCAGAACTCATGGCTTTTTATGTAGTAAATCCTCAAGGGCAGAAAAAAATAAAAATAGCTCCTGGAAAAAACATTTCAATTTGCAGCAAGGATAAAATTTAAAACACAAAAGTTAATTGTTTTCCAGTAATCAGCAATTTAAATTTTAAATTCAAAACTTGAACAATAGCACAAAACAAAATGATACACTAGTACAAACCTAAAAAATATGTATTTTCAGTATGTAATGCCAAAATCTTCAAAGCTCTGATGAAAAATTCACATAATATCTAAACAAGTGGAGAAATAATCCACATTCAGAGATTAAAAGACTCAGATTGAGAAAATGTCGTCTTCCCATTCTATGTATAAATTCAATGCAGCCTCAAATAAAACTGTAGCAAGCTGTCTATAGACAATAACAAACTGATTTTAAAGTGTAGTTTTTGTTGTTTAGCTACTAAGTAATGTCTGACATTTTTGTGCCCTCTTGTCTACCCATTATAGTATTATTGCTTGGAGAATTCCATGAACCGAGGAGCCTGTCTAATTACAGTCCATGGGATCGCAAAGAATCAGACATGACTGAATGACTATCACTTTCACTTTCACACAGACTGTGGCCCACCAGCCTGCCCTGTTCATGGGATTTTCTAGGTAGGGATACTGGAGTGGGATGCCATTTCCATCTCCAGGAGATCTTCCTGATCTAGGGATCAAATGTCTCCCGCGTTTGAAACGGGAATCCGAGTTCCTGTCCACGAAGCTGACGAATGGAATCCATGAACTACAAACACTCTTGGTAGCAAGCAAATAGGATTTATAACAAGGGAAAAAGTACAAAGGTCTTAGCATACACCCGAGAGGGATAGAAAGTCCCCCAAAAGGTGGGGATTACAGCACTTTTATATCTTAACCAATATTCAGTTCAGTTCAGGCTCTCAGTCCTGTCTGACTCTTTGGGATCCCATGAATCACAGCACGCCAGGCTTCCCTGTCCATCACCAACTCCCAAAGTTTACTCAAACTCATGTCCATCAAGTCGGTGATGCCATCTAGCCATCTCATCCTTTGTCGTCCCCTTCTCCTCCTGACCCCAATCCCTCCCAGCATCAGGGTCTTTTCCACTGAGTCAACTCTTCCCATGAGGTGGTCAAAGTACTGAAATTTCCACTTCAGCATCAGTCCTTCCAATGAACAGCCAGGACTGGTCTCCTTTGGATGGACTGGGTGGATCTCCTTGCAGTTAAAGGGACTCTCAAGAGTCTTCTCCAACACCACAGTCTAAAAGCATCAATTTTTAGGCGCTCAGCTTTCTTCACAGTCCAACTCTCACATCCATACATGACCACTGGAAAAACCATAGCCTTGATTAGACAGACCTTTGTTGGCAAAGTAATGGCTCTGCTTTTTAATATGCTGTCTAGGTTGGTCATAAATTCCCTTCCAAAGAGAAAGTGTCTTTTAATTTCATGGCTGCAACCACCATCTGCAGTGATTTTGGAGCCCCAAAAAATAAAGTCTGACACTGTTTCCACTGTTTCCCCATCTATTTCCCATGAAGTGATGCGACCAGATGCCATGATCTTAGTTTTCTGAATGTTGAGCTTTAAGCCACCTTTTTCACTCTTCTCTTTCACTTTCATCAAGAGGCTTTTTAGTTCCTCTTAAGTTTCTGCCATAAGGGTGGTGTCATCTGCATATCTGAGGTTATTGATATTTCTCCCAGCAATCTTGATTCCAGCTTGTGCTTCTTCCAGCCCAGCATTTCTCATGATGTAATCTGCGTATAAGTTAAATAAGCAGGGTGACAATATACAGCCTTGACGTACTCCTTTTCCTATTTGGAACCAGTCTGTTGTTCCATGTCCAGTTCTAACTGTTGCTTCCTGACCTGCATACAGGCTTCTCAAGAGGTAGGTCAGGTTATCTCCTATTCCCATCTCTTTCAGAATTTTCCACAGTTTATTGTGATTACACAGTTGAAGGCTTTGGTGTAGTCAATAAAGCAGAAATAGATGTTTTTCTGGAACTCTCTTGCTTTTTCTAAAATCCAATGGATGTTGGCAATTTGATCTCAGGTTCCTCGGCCTTTTCTAAAACCAGCTTGAACATCTGGAAGTTCACTGTTCACATATTGCTGAAGCCGGACTTGGAGAATTTAGAGCATTACTTTACTAGCGTGTGAGATGAGTACAATTGTGTGGTAGTTTGAGCATTCTTTGGGATTCCCTTTCTTTAGGACTGGAATGAAAACTGATCTTTTCCAGTCCTGTGGCCACTGTTGAGTTTTCCAAATTTGCTGGCATATTGAGTGCAGCAATTTCACAGCATCATATTTTAGGATTTGAAATAGCTCACCTGGAATTCCATCACCTCCACTATCTTTGTTCGTAGTGATGTTTTCTAAGGCCCACTTGACTTCACATTCCAGGATATCTGGCTCTAGGTGAGTGATCACACCATCATGATTATCTGGATCATGAAGATCTTTTTTTGTACAGTTCTTCTGTGTATTCTTGCCACCTCTTCTTAATATCTTCTGCTTCTGTTAGGTACTTACCATTTCTGTCCTTTATTGAGCCCATCTTTGCATGAAATGTCCCCTTGGTATCTCTAATTTTCTTGAAGAGATCTCTAGTCTTTCCCATTCTGTTGTTTTCCTCTATTTCTTTGCATTGATCACTGAGGAAGGCTTTCTTATCTCTCCTGGCTATTCTTTGGAACTCTGCATTCAAATGGGAATATCTTTCATTTTCTCCTTTGCTTTTCGCTTCTCTTCTTTTCACAGCTATTTGTAAGGCCTCCTCAGACAACCATTTTGCCTTTTGACATTTCTTTTCCATGCAGATGGTCTTGATCCCTGTCTCCTGTACAATGTCACGAACCTCTCTCCATAGTTCATCAGGCACTCTGTCTATCAGATCTAGTCTTAAATCTATTTCTCACTTCCACTGTATAGTCATAAGGAATTTGATTTAGGTCATACCTGAATGGTCTAGTGGTTATCCCTACTTTCTTCAATTTAAGTCTGAATTTGGTGATAAGGAGTTCATGATCTGAGCCTCAGTCAGCTCCTGGTCTTGTTTTTGCTGACTGTATAGGATTTCTGCATCTTTGGCTGCAAAGACTATAATCAATCAGATTTCAGTATCGACCATCTGGTGATGTTCATGTGTAGAGTCTTCTCTTGTGTTGTTGGAAGAGGGTGTTTGCTATGACCAATGCATTCTCTTGGGAAAACTCTATTAGCCTTTGCCCTGCTTCATTCCATACTCCAAGGCCAAATTTGCCTGTTACTCCAGGTGTTTCTTGACTTCCCAGGTTTGCATTCCAGTCCCCTATAATGAAAAGGATATCTTTTTTGGGTGTTAGGTCTAAAAGGTCTTGTAGGTCTTCATGGAACCATTCAACTTCAGCTTCCTCAGCCTTACTGATTGGGCATAGGCTTGGATTACTGTGATATTGAATGGTTTGCCTTGGAAACAAATGGAAATCATTCTGTCATTTTTGAGATTGCATCCAAGTACTGCATCTCAGACTCTTTTGTTCACCGTGATGGCTACTCCATTTCTTCTAAGAGATTCCTGCCCACAGTAGTAGATATAATGGTCATCTGAGTTAAATTCACCCATTCCAGTCCATTTTAGTTTGCTGATTCCTAGTGTGTCGACATTCACTCTTGCCATCTCCTGTTTGACCACTTCCAATTTGCCTTGATTCTTGGACCTAACATTCCAGGTTCCTATGCAATATTGCTCTTTACAGCATCGGACCTTGCTTCTATCACCAGTCACATCCACAACTGGGTATTGTTTTTGCTTGGGCTCCATCCCGTCATTCTTTCTGGAGTTATTTCTCCACTGATCTCCAGTAGCATATTGGGCACCTACCGACCTGGGGAGTTCCTCTTTCAGTATCCTATCATTTTGCCTTCTCATACTGTTCATGGGGTTCTCAAGGCAAGAATACTGAAGTGGTTTGCCATTCCCTTCTCCAGTGAACCACATTCTGTCAGACCTCTCCACCATGACCCGACCGTCTTGGGTGGCCCCACATGGCATGGCTGTTTCATTGAGTTAGACAAGGCTGTGGTCCTGTGATCAGATTGGCTAATTTTCTGTGATTATGGTTTTAGTGTGTCTGCCCTCTGATGCCCTCTCACAACACCTACCATCTTTTTTTTTTTACATTTATTATATTCTTTTTTTTTTTTAATTGTATAATAATTTTTTTGTGGGGGGGTTTGTCATACATTGATATGAATCAGCCATAGATTTACACGTATTCCCCATCCCGATCCCCCCTCCCACCTCCCAACACCTACCGTCTTACTTGGGTTTCTCTTACCTTGGACATGGGGTATCTCTTCACGGCTGCTCCAGCAAGGCGCAGCCGCTGCTCCTTACCTTGGACGAGGGGTATCTCCCCAGGGCCGCCCCTCCTGACCTTGAACGTGGAGCAGCTCCTCTCGGCCCTCCTGCGCCCATGCAGCCACTGTTCTTTGGATGTGGGGTTGCTCCCCTCGACCGCCGCCCCTGACCTCAGGCATGGGGTGGCTCCTCTTGGCTGCTGCTCCTGACATCTGTACAATTTTGTTTGTCTCCTGTTCTTAAATCATGTTGTTTCTAACCAGTTTAAAGGTCAAGATCCTTACCTTAACCTAAGGTTTCTCTTGATCCTCAGATTAAGTTGCCACCTTTTCATGTCCTCTGACCATTTTACCTTATTAAATTGACCAGACTTACGGGTTTAAGATTAATGATCACCAGTTGTTTTTCCCTCAGGCCTATGGAGTAGAAGCTAATTACTGCCCTTTCCTGGATTTGAGTGCTGATAATTCATCAGCCCAAAGACACATTCCAGAAATTTGGGACCATGGAACAGGATGTTTACTGAAAATAAGACTGAGGTCTCAGAGTTCCATACTAACGCCCTAGTAACTTCTACCTCACATTGGCAGATGGATTCTTTCCCACCGAGCCACCAGGGAAACCCCTTTAAAGTGTATATGGAAACAAAGAAAGCTGAGAATAGGCAATACAGTACTGAAGAAGAAGAAAAAAATTGAAGGATTCATAGTAAATGAATAAATAAATAAATAAATAGACTTATTCTAATGCTATATAATCAAGATAATGTGATGTCAGTGAAAGAAGACACATAGATCATAAAGAGTGCCCAGAAATAAACTCATATAAATATAATCAACTGACTGTTAAAAGGAGTCAAGCGGTTTGTTTTGGTTTAACAAATGGTGTTAGAGGAATTGGATGTCTATATGTCTGGTAAGCAAAATAATGTCCTTGAAAGATGTCCATGTCCTGACCCCAAAGCTTATGAACACGCTACCTTAAATGATAAAAGGGGCTTTGCAGATGTAATTGAGAATTTTGACACAAACACATTATCCAGATAAGGCCAAGTAATCACAAGGGTCTTTTATAAGAGGGAGATAAGAGGGTGAGGATCAGAGAAAAAGACAAAAAACAGGAGCAAAGATTTGAATATACTTGCTGTTGTTTTGAAGACGGAGGAAGAATCTATGAGTCAAGGAATTCAGGTGTCCTCCTGAAGCTAGAAATACAAGGAAAAGATTCTCTATTAGAATCTCTAGAAGTAACAGAGCCCAAAAAAATGCATATTGTATTCCTGACCAAAAAACTGTAAGGAAATAAATTTGTGCAGTTTTAAGCCACTGAGTTTGTGGTAATTTGTTACAGCAACAAGAAGAAATGAACACCCAGGCAAAATAATGAGTCTTGACTCAGACTTTACACCTTTCACAAATGTTAAGTAAAAATGGATCATAGAACTAAATGGAAAATGGAAAATTATAAGTCTTATAAAGGAAAATAAGAAAAAATATAGGTGACCTTTGGTTTGATGAATTTTTTGATACCATACCAAAAGCACACTCCATCAAAAAAGTGATAAAATGAACTTTATTGGAATTTTTAAAACTTTGCTTTGAAAAATGCACTGCTAAGAGAATCAAAAGATAAGTAGGATATGCTAAATAATGATCACCCAAAGATGTCCACATTATAATCCCCAGATTAGGGATAAGTTATGTGAATGGCATAAAGGAATTTTGCATGGCAAAAGGAATTTTGCAGATATACTTAAGAATCTTCAAATAGGGAGATTATCTTGGATTATTGGTGATCCCAATGTAAACATAAGATTTTTAATATAAAATGAGGGGGAAAGAGTAAGGGTCAAAGACAGAAATTCCATGCTGCTGATTTAAAGGAGGGTGAGGCCATGAGCCAAAGAATGAAAGCAACCTCTATGAGCTAGAGAAGGATAGGAATGGACTCTCTCTTAGTAACTCTAGGAGGAATACAGCCTTGACTACACCATATCTGTAGGAATTCTGATCTCAAGAACAATAACAGAATAAATTTGCATTGTTTCAGTCACTTACTTTGTGCTTGTTTATTATAGCAGAAATAAGAATCTAAATTCATAAGGCAATCAGGGAGGAAAAAAATCCACAATAGGAAAACAAAATTGTAAATAAAATAACAGGAAAAATATGAAAACATCTCACCAAAGAAGACAAACATATGACTTTTAAAAATGTATTTGAAAGGAAGCTCAGCACACTAGTCATTAGGCAATTGCAATTAAAACAGTAAGTGGCCACTACATATCCCAGTACAGTGGCTGAAATTCAAAAACTTGAGAGTATCAATTACTGAAAGGATTCAGAGCAACAGAAAATCTCATTCGCTGCCTGTGGGAATGCAAAATGATGGTAATTTTGGAAGGCAATCTATCAGTTTTTTATAAAGCTAAATATAGCCTTTCCATAAAATTCAGAAATTGCACTTCTAGGTCATTACCCAAATGATTAGAAGCATATGTCCAAACAAAAATCCGCATATGGTTGTTCATAAGAGATTTATTCATATTAGTTGAAAACTAGAAGCAACTATGATGCCCTTCAATAGGTGAATGGTATAAACAGAATGCAATAGATCCATACAATGGAATTTTGTTCAACAATAATAAGAAATAAGCTATTGAACTAAAAAGATGAAGCTAAACTCCTGGGTTAAAGATGTTAGTCTGAAAGGCTATGTATTATATGATGCTATTTATATAACATTCAGAAACAAAAGAAAAACCAACAAATCATTGGTTGCCAAGGGCTTGAAGGGTAATGGAGTAAATAAAGCACTTTTTTTGTTTCTAAGGCAGTGAAATTATTCTTTATAATATTATGATGCTGGATAAACCATACTATGCATTTGTCAAAACTCGCAGAACTTTCCAGGATAAAGAGTGAACCTTAAAGTACGCAAATTTAAAGAAATCATTTAGAATATTAGGTGATAGCAGGACAGAATACAGAATATGATAAAACAACACAACTGACTTATAAATATATGAAGCAATCTCACTAAAAGGATTAGGGGGAAAGATGTTAAACTATGTAACTTTTGAAATTAGTCGAGTCTGTGAGAATAAAGCCAAAATAAGCAGTTCATAAACACTACCTTTTACTTTGTAAAGTTTTCCCCACGTCATGGGTGAGGGTTAAAAACTCAAAGAGTTATAAATGTATATTGAAATTTATGTAATAAGCGGTTATATAGCAGATAATGGGAGTCATGTTGGAGTGAGAGGTTATAGATAAGTAAGGGAAGGAAGCTTGAATTTTTCATACAGTACCACACTGGATTAGAATTGGAGACATCAGTATGAACTCATGATTAGTTGAAGATAGATACAAATAGATACATCTAGAGATATTTACATATATGTGTATACATATGTATTTCCATGCTTTGTCAACTAATATGATCTAGAAGTAACAACATCCCAGTAGCAACCACACACCCAAAACTTAAATGATTGTCTCTAATATTATCTACAATTAAAGAAATCAGAAACTCTTGGATAATTGACTGATTCTGGAGCTGGAGCAAGAATAAGCAAGATAATCTGGGAAAATCTCTTAGTGACTAAAAGTAAAGAATTGCTCAGAAACCAAAATTATGTGAGCAAAAGAGACCAAGGAATCAACTAAAAGATTTCCCCAAGTGGAACAATTTAATCAAGAAAATAAATGACATAGTATTGGATTATAGTACAAAGCACAATATAAATATTTCATAATCCAATTTAGTGACAAGCAAAACATCCACTAAAACAAAATTGAAAAATTGTACAAAATGGTGTTACCATTTTGACAATAAACATTATTCCTTGGTAATGATTATTACTCTTTAGAACTGTCAAGGTCTTCAAAACAAAGAAAATCTGAGAAATCATTAAGACTCTAGTAGAATCTAAGGAAACATAACAACTATTTATAATGTGGTATCCTTGATGTAAATGTGTCTATAAACCCACCCATCCACCCACACACATACACGCACACAGTTCAACTGGTTAGCATTGAGTTTAATTTTGAAATTATGAGTTAAAATCACTATTAAATTTTGGACAAAATAGTAAAATTTGAAACCAAAATAAAGAGATAAGCTATCATTATTTGCAAAGAAAACAAAATTAAAATTTAAATGAAACATTAAAATGATATTATGAACAACTGAAGTTGCTGGAACAAGAGAAACTATGATAACTTTCATGTTGTAGCAATAATCAGAAAATATACATGGAAAATATTTCAGATGTATAAAAATATACAGCATAATTCTACTAAGAAAGTATTTGATCTACGGGAATAAACAAAAGGGAGAGAGAATTTTTCACATAAATTAAATGCCCCAAGAACTACACTTGGAATTTTACCTATAATACACTCAAAATAATAAAGTAAAATAGGCATTATTGTCTGCCCTTTATAGATGTGGGCAGTGAGCTCTTGAGTGTCTAACTTGTAGAAGATTACAGAATCTGTAAGTCTTTGAAAAAGGACTTAAATCTTGGACTGAGAAATTCTAAAATACGTGTCATTTTATTCCACTGTGATATAAAGTTCCATTGTTTTTTGTATTAAACTATCTTTTGAAATGAATAACAAATTGCTTAATTTTTACTACATTGGTGGAAACCATGAATAGCAGTGCATTGTGAGCCCCTTCTTTCTGATTTCTGTGGATGCATTCTATAGTTAAAATCTTAACACTTTCTATCACATTATGAAATTTTAAGAAAATTATTTTAATAATCAAATGTGTTTATTCTTTTAATTTATTGCCTCATTGTCCTGATACCCTTCTGGTACCTCTTCTCTGGTTGGCATTCAATATATTACAAAGCATTATTTTTGCACATAGCACTCCTTAACCACATTTATTAACCTACTTTTTAAAATAATTTTCTATTTGTATTCCTGAGTGGTTATCCCATCCATTCCCCAAAATAAAACTCTTTTCAAAGTAGCATTCACTTAGCACTCTTACAATCATCTTTATCACCTGGGTTTTAAACACTTCTCAACTAAAGGCATATTACAACCATAAACTTCGAAAACCACTGTTGAGGTAGAAAGCAGGAATTACTCTTAAAAACATCTTTATCACAAGTGTTTTTAAACACTACTTTGCAACAGTAATATTTGCCCTCACATTAAAAGTTTGTGTGTGTGTTTTTTTTAATCCTGTTAAAGTAAGAACATCTTTCTGTTTTCTTCTTGCATTAACAAAAAGTGAGAAATTTTAAATTGCAGTCTTTTTCCTAAACAGCTTTATGTTCCTTTTTTATTCCCCCTGTAACATTTAATGTTATTGAGGAATAGTCAGAAGATGAATTTTTGTTTGTTCCTTTGTATCTAAAGTGGATTTATACTTGTGAGATTTCCTATCTATTAGCTTGAATATTTTACCATATTACATTTGATACTTGTTGGTTTTAACTTTGCCTTTATCATATATATTATTCTTAAACTTAAATATTCAAAGTTTAGATTTAGAAATGCTTACTAAGTATTTTGCATATTAGCAGAAGGACAGAAAAATAAAAGCAAAAAGGAAAAGGAGGAGAATGAAAAATAAAAGATAAAAGGATTTAGAGTCAGAATAAGTGGAAGTTCAGGTTCTAACTCTACTACATGTTGGTAATGTTGTTTAGGACAAATCATATACCCTGCAAATTTTACTTGCCATGTTTATGAAATTGTGATTAAAATCCCTACTGGATAACTCAAGTGTGTTAGAGAGGAAAGCAAGTTCAACTCTGTGCAGCACACAGGAGGTCTGAATGACCACCCAGAAGTGAAAAGGAGGAGGAAAGACATCTTGAACATAAATTATTGTAAGAGAAAATTTCATATTGGGAAATTTAGTACTGTTAGAAGACTGCTAAGAAATTTGTGGGAAAACCAGATCAAAGTATTTTCAAAAAATCCAAGCTTTGTTTTGCTGCTTAAGACCACCCTTTTTGTTGGCTTCCCAGGTGGCACTAGTGGTAAAGACAAAAGAGATGAGGGTTTGATCTCTGGGTTGGGAAGATCCCTTAAAGGAGGACATGGCAACCTGCTCCAGTATTCTTGCCCAGAGAATCCCATGGACAGAAAAGCCTGGAGGGTTACTGTTCATAGGGTCACGAAGAGTCAGGCTGAAGCAACAGCACGCATGCATGCTCATTTCACTCCCTGAAATTTTTGTTTGGTATGTGATGATATTTTACCCTCACACGTCAATTATTTTTAAGCAATTAAAAGGGAATATCTGCTTTCTTATTAGCATATAATAGTAACTTTCTTTCCTATGAAAGAAATATGAATTAAGGTTTTCTTCAAGCCTCAGATGCAATGTACCAATTCAGGTCCCATTGTCATTCTCACTTGTCTTACCTGTAGGAGGCAAGGCTGTTTTTCTTTCCAAACAACAGGAGTCTAGATACATGAACCCTGATATCTGGTACTGTCATTTTACAATGCTGCAGTCTGGATGAATTGTCATTTAATAGCACCAACTAAATTGATCTCTATTTTAATAATTCAAAATATATATACTAACAGGACTGAAGCTGTGAAGAAGGATAATGTATACTGACCAATTTTTACATGTTTTATAATCCATCAAAAGGGGAATATTGCCTTTGGGTACAATTTATTTTTCTTTATCATAAAATTCTACCATAGTTAGAACAGTCATATAAATAAAAAAAATGAGTCACTTGCAGAGGTAATGAAAGGAAACCCATTCAATCATCCTTCTGATGATTCCTTCTGGCTTTTTTGACAGCTGAAGACACCAAAGTGCAATCAAACGCCTTCAGCACAGTAATGAAAAATGTAAGCATCAAGCAAATTTGTCCACATGAAATAATTGACAATGGTATAGTGAGATTCAATTCAGTGGCTTATAAAATACAAGAATCTGATCTAAATTAATTTAGAATTACAAAGCACAAGAAGCATATGTTATTTGGCAAACTAAAGAAATGGATCAACATGTTTCTATTTGTATATATATTGCCTACATTCATTCCTTGTGCAAAGAAATAAAAGCATAAGCATGTTATGATTTTTAAAGAATGCTCTTAATCCTCCTTCTCTGTTTTTCTGTAAAAATGTATAAATAGTCCTGTTCTCTGAGTACAAATGACTTCATGCATAAGAATCAGGAGGCCAAAAGAGAAATGAAAAACAAAGGCATAAAATATCGATTAACTGAAACAACAGATTCAAAGTTGCCTTTCCTGAATATCCTTTAATTCAAAACAAAGGTTTCTTTATGCAAAATGGAAAAGGATTTAAATGTAAGCAAGTTTATGAATAAAATTATGTCATTTTAAAAGTCATTTTTTCCCCCTTGATGACGGTTTCTTTTCAATTTTACTGATACAATTCAGAATAAGGATGTAAAAAAGCAATGTAAATAACATACTCAATAACTAAAAGCATGCCAGTGAAAGTCATTCTCTGAAGTTTAGAACTCTAAATGTGATGAAAACATTACAAGTTTGCACTCTGGGACTTTAGGCATAAGGAATATACATAGACATTTTCTATATAGGCAAAATGATATGCTGTGGATCAAGGAAACTGATTCCTCTATCTGTCTAAAATTATACTTACCCTAAAAGCAGAAGGAATTCCTTAACCAATTGATAAGACACGATAAGGGATTTCTACTCACTTTTACAAGATAAAAGAAAAAGACATAAATATTGATCATGATGCTTGAAAAATCTATCCTCTTTTAACACTATGTAAAAAGCCAAAAATCATACCTGATTTGCTACAGAAAATAAAAAACCTGGTTTTCATTGTTCACTGCTGACAAAAATATAAGGGGGCTGATAGAAAATTCCAATGAGTTATTTTTCTTGTAACTCATCCATCTACAGTGCAGCTTTTGCACAGCTTTTCTTTATTGGCACGAAACATCAATGTCAACTATGTTTGAAGAGTATTTAAGCTTTCATTACAGCAACATCTTTCAAGATTTTTTCAACTTTAAGTCTTTTGTTGTATCATTTGTATGATTCATTTATATCAGTAGCATTCTGATTAATTTCATCTTATGGCCAAGGGATGTAACAGATGCACTTTGTTGTGTTTGTTTTCCTTTTAGTTTCTTTTGGGACTTATCTAACAAAAATGAATATTATAAATACTTGCCTAGCATGAAGACCATCAATTTTTTTTTCATTTATTTTTATTAGTTGGAGGCTAATTACTTTACAATATTGTAGTGGTTTTTGTCATACATTGACATGAATCAGCCATGGATTTACATGTATTCCCCATCCCGATCCCCCCTCCCACCTCCCTCTCCACCCGATTCCTCTGGGTCTTCCCAGTGCATCAATTTTTTTTAAAGTTTTTTACTTCAGGGGTTTATAAGTCATCAACCAGGTATGACAGGAAGTGAGCTCCTATATATTGAATTAGAAATTTTTAAGATTTAGAGATTTTATATGCCTTGTAATTTGTTCATCACAATAGTACAGCAAAGTTTTTATATTATCCCTAATTTACAGATGATAAAACTGAGTGTTATAGAGATTAAGAAACTTCCCCCAAGATCATATATAACTATAGGTAAGAACCAGGTCAAAGGCACAGATTTGCTAGCTTTAAAGATTAAATACTTAATGTAAATAACACCTCAACCTGCAAAAGAAGAAAAAAATATGATTTTCACTTAAATAGGTACATAAATATTCAGCAAAAATGTTATTTGTATACAATTTTATTAAAAAAGAATTATTAGTAAGACTAGAACTAGAGGAGGAATTTCCACAACCTGGTGAAGTATATTTTGTTGTTGTTGTTCAGTGGCCCATTCATGTCTGATTCTTTGTGACCCCCTGGACTGTGGCACACCAGACCTCCCTGCCCAAATTATGTCTATTTCATAAGTGATGCCATCTAACCATCTCATCCTCTGACAGCCTCTTCTCCTGACCTCAATCTTTCCCAGAATCAGGGAATCCATCCAATGAACTGGCTGTTCATATCAGGTGACCAAAATACTGGAGCTTCAGCCTCACTATCAGTCCTTTCAATGAGTATTCAGAATTGATTTCCCTTAAGATTGACGGTTTGATCTCCTTGCAGACCAAGGGACTCTCAGGAGTCTTCTCCAGCACTGCAGTTCAAAGGCATCAACTTTTTGGCACTCTGTCTTCTTTACGATCCAGCTCTCACAACTGTATGTGACCACTGGGAAGACCATAGCCTTGACTATACAGACGTTTGTCTGCAGAGTAATGTCTCACTTTTTCAAACATTATCTAGTTTGTCATAGATTTCCTGCTGAAAAAGCAACTGTCCTTTGATTTCATGGCTGCAATTACCATCTGTAGTGATTTTAGAGCCCAAGAAGAGGAAATCTATCACTATTTCCACATTTTCCCATCTATTTGCCATGAAGTAATGGGGCCGGATGTCATGATCTTAGTTGTTTGTTTTTTTTTTTTTTAATTTAATATTTAGTATTAAGCCAACTCTTTCACTCTCCTACTTCACCCTCATTGAGAGGCTCTTTAGTTCCTCTTTGCTTTCTGCCATTAGAGTGGTGTCATCTGCATATCTGAGGTTGTTGATGTTTCTCCCACCTATCTTGATTCCAGCTTGTAACTCATCCAGCCTGGCATGTCTCATGATGTGCTCAACATCTATAGTTTTAATAAACATGGTGACAACAGGCAGCGCTGTCATACTCCTTTCTCAATCCTGAACCAATCAGTTGTTTCATACAGGAATCTAATTATTGTTTCTTGACCCTCATACAGGTTTCACAGAAGTCAGGTGAGCTGGTCTATTATTTCCATCTCTTTAATTGGGTTTGCCTTGTGGCTCAGCTGTTAAAGAATCCACCTGTAATGTGGGGACCTGGTTTCGATCCCTGGGTTGGGAAGATCCCCTGGAGAAGGGAAAGGCTACCCACTCCAGCATTCTGGCCTGGAGAATTCCATGGACTGTATAGTCCATGGGGTCGCAAAAAGTCAGACACGACAGAGCAACTTTCACTTTCACTTACCTTTGGACAGCAAGGGGATCAAATCACTCAATCCTAAAGGAAATCAACCCTGAATGTTCATTGGAAGGACTGATGCTGCAGCTGAAGCTGCAATACTTTGGCCACCTGATGTGAAGAAATGACTCACTGGAAAAGACCCTGATGCTGGGAAGACTGGGGGCAAAAGCAGAGGATGAGATGGTTAGATAGCATCACTGGTTCAATGGACATGAGTTTGAGCAGACTCCTGGAGAAAGTGGAGGACAGAGGAGCCTGGCGTGCTGGAGTCCATGACATTGAAACTCTTCACATCAGGTGAGCAGAGTATTGGAGTTTCAGTTTCAGCATCAGTCCTTCCGATGAATATTCAGGACTGATTTCCTTTATGATTGACTGGTTGGATCCCCTTGCAGCCCAAGAGACTCTCAAGAGTCTTCTCCAACACTATAGTTCTAAGGCATCAATTCTTTGGTGCTCAGCCTTCATTATGGTCCAACTCTCACATCCATACATGACTACTGGAAAAACCATAGTTTTGACTGGTTTCTTTCTTATGAACACAGCTGTCCAGTTTTCCCATCATCATTCACTGATGATACTCTCCTCCTCCCATTTTATGTATTTGGCTCCAATTTTCATAAATTAATTGACCATATAAGTGTGAGCTCTTTTAGGCTCTTTATTCTGTTCCTTTGGTCCACAAATCCATGTTTATGTCAATACCATGCTGCTCTGATTACTATAGCTTTTAAGTATAGTTTGAAATCAGGGAACACAAAACCTCTAGTCTTGCTCTTCTTTCTCAGGATTGTTTTGTCTCTTCAGGGTCTTTTGTACTACCATACAAATTTTAGAATTTTTTTTTTTTTTTTTTTTTTTTGTTCTGTGAAAAATACTGTTGGAATTTTGATAGGGACTGCATTGAGTCTATAGATTTCTTTGGGTACCATGAACAATTTAACAGTATTAAATCTTCCATTCATTAAGCATGGAATATCTTTCTTTATGTGTATCATCTTAAGTTTCTTTCACTGATGTCCCTTAGTTTTCAGTGTATAGGTCATTCACCTTTGGGTTAAATTTGCTCCCAGATATTTAATTCTTTTTGATGTGAGTGTAAATAGGATAGCTTTCTTAATTTCTTTTTCTGGTAGTTCATTGTAGAGTATAGAAGTGCAATAGATTTGTATATTAATTTTTAGTCCCATAACTACTGAATTCATTTATTAGTTTTAACAACTTTTAGGTACAGTCTATAGGGTTTTCTATATGTAGTATCATGTCACTTGTAAATACCTTTACCCCTTCCTCTCCAATTTGTATGCCTTTTATTTCTTTTCTTGTGTAATTGCTGTGACTAGGGCCACCAATACTGTGTTGAACAAAGTAGGCTGAGTGAGTATCCTCATCTTGTTTTTGTTCTTAGCAGAAAAGCTTTTAGCTTTTCATCACTGAGTATGATATTATTGGTGAGTCTGTGATGATGGTATGTATTATGCTCAGGCACATCTATACCCACTTTGTCAGGATATCTTTATCATAAATGAATACTGGATTTCATCAAATGATTTTTCTACATCCATTGTAATGATCATGTGATATTTGTCTTTCACCTTGTTAATGTGCTTTATCACCTTGATTTGTGGATATTGAACTATCCTTGCACCCCTGGAATAAATCCTACTTGATCGTGGTATAGGATCTTTTTAAAGTAGTGTTTAATTTTGTTGAGGATTTTTGCATCTATGCTTAACTGAGATATTGGCTTGTAATTTTCTTTCTTTCTTTCTTTCTTTCTTTCTTTCTTTCTTTTTGTGGTGTCTTTGTCTGGTGTTGATAATGCTGGTCTTTTTAAATGAATCTGAAAAATTTCCATCTTCTGTAAGTTTGGGAAGGGTTTAAGAAGGGCAGGTATTACATCTTTGAACGTTCAGTAGAATTCATCAATGAAGGCATGTAATCCTAGACTTTTGCTTGTTGGGTGGTCTTTGATTACCGATTGAATCTAGTTATTTTTAATTGATATAGTTAGATTTTCTATATCTTCATGATTTAGATTAGAAGATTGTGTGTTTCTAGGAATTTATACATTTCTTGAAGGTTGTTCAATTTGTTGGGAGATAATTGTTCATAGTGATTTCTTAGATCTTTTTTATTTCTGTGAGTGAGTCATTGAATCTGCTTTTGATTTTTTATTTTATTTATTTCATCCTTCTACCTTCTTCCTTGGTACGTTTAGCTAAAGATTTGTCAATTTTGTTTATCATTTCAAAGCGTGAGCTGTTAGTTTCATTGATATTTTCTATTGTCAATTTCATCTCTATTGCCTTTCTTGTCCTTCCTCGCTTCTCTATCCCCTCTGGGAAATACTAGTTTATTCTCTATATCCATGAGTCTGTTTCTGTTTTGTAAAGTCATTCATTTGTTTCATTTTTTCTTAGATTCCAGATACAGGTGAAAATATATACTGTTTGTCTTTTGCTGCCTGACTTATTTCATGAAACATCATAGCCTCTAGATCCACCTGTGTTGTTGTAAGTGACAGGATTTCATTCTTTCTTATCGCTGAGCAGTCAGACAACCTGATTAAAAAATAGGTAAAAGAATAGAATAGACATTTTTTCTAAGAAGATATACAGGTGGCCAATAAGCACATGAAAATATGTTCAGCTTCAATCATCAAAGAAATGTAGTTCTAAAGCAATGAGATATCAACTTACACCTGTTAGAATAGCTATCATCAGTCTACAAATAGCAGAATGCTGGTGCAGAGGTGGAAAAAAGGAAGGAGCCAAAGTACTCTGTTGGTGAAAATGTAAATTGGTGCAGCAACTACAAAGAATGGTATGGAGGTTCGTCAAATACCTAAAAGTAGAACTATCATATGATCCATCAGTTTCATTCATGGATATATATCTGAAGAAAATGAGAACACTAATTTGAAAACATACATGCACTCTGATGTTCCTAGCAGTATTATTTACAGAAGATAAGATATGGAAGCAATAGATAAATGTATAAAGAAAATGGAATATATGTGTATACACATATATACAGAAAAATACATATACGCACATATATTCCTTTTACATCTAAACTGAGTTTAGATATGTATATAGTTACTCCCATTAGCTAATTGTTTATGGTTACTTTTACAGTTCTTCTCTGTCCAATTTTTCTTCTCTTCCTCTCTTCCCTTCTAGTTTGATGATTTTCTTTTGTGTTTAATTCTCTTTCTGATTTTTTGTGTGTTTAGTATATATTTTTGTTTTCTGGTTACCATGATAATCACATATATCATTCAATGTATGTAATAGTATATCTTATGTTGATAGCAACTTAAAATTGAACACACTTAACAATTCATTTTTTCTCCCTTCACCAATGTTTTATATTTTTTATGTAACATTATACATTTTATTATTTTGTGTCTCTTCTATCAAATTATTTTAAGTTTACTTAAATATTTTAACTTTACTATTTTTGTGTTTTAACCTTCATAGTAGCTTTAGAAGTGACTAATCAACTAACTTTAGAATATATTTACCTTTTCCACTGAGGCTTTTATTTTTGTAAGTTTCCTTATTATTAATTAATCTCATTCATTTTCAACAAGAAGAAATCCCATCATTACTTTTTCTAAGGCTGGTTTAGTAGTGAGAATTTTTCTAGCTTTTGCTTGCCTGGAAAGCTTTTATTTGTCTTTCTACTCTTAATGATAACCTTGTCAGATAGAGTGTCCTTGGTTAGAAGTGCTCTTTTTTTTTCGTTTCATCTCTTTGAATATCTTATTTGGAATTCTCTGAGGTTTCTGGACTTGTATGTCTATTTCCTTCTCTAGGTAGGGAAGTTTTCAGTCATTATTTAAATATTTTTTTCTGACCCTTTCTCTATTCTCTTTCTGAGAATGTTTTTCTCTTCACAGCTCTATTTTGGTGAGTCCCATTGCCTTGGGTTACAACTCACTGATCTGTTCTGCTTCATCCACTCTGGTTTTTAATCCCCCTAGTGTATTATTCAGTCAGTTATTGTATTCTTCAGATGTGTGATTTCTGTTTGGTACTTTCTTATTTGTTGAAATTCTCACTGTGTTCATTCATTTCTCTCCCAACTGCAGTGAGCAGTCACTGTGTTCATTCATTTCTCTCCCAACTGCAGTGAGCCTCTTTATGACCATGGCTTCGGATTCTTTACCATATAGATCACTTACCTTCCTACTATTAATGTTTTTTTCTGAAGTTTTGTCTCGTTCTTTTGTTTGGAACATGTTTCTCAGTTTCGTCATTTTGCTCAACTCTCATCAGGCCAAAGAGCTACTTATCCCAGTCTTGAATGAGAAGCTTTGTGTAGTTAATGAATCTTCTCTTTCATCCTTGCCCTAGCTCTTGGTTATCTCTTGAACCTTTGTGATAGTCTGCACCTCTTTGTTTATTCTTACTGTGTCCCCATTGTTGAGGGTGTACCCAAACCTGTCAGTGTTCCAAGAGGAAGAATCTCATTTAGCCCCTCATTTCAGACTGTTGGAAGTCAAACCCTCAGGCACAACTTTAACATATAAAAATATATACAGTCCTGTGGGGCAATAATTGTCATTCCTGCTGGTCTCCAGTTCAAGAGATCTAGAGATGTCTTCTGGGCAAGAGTTGCAAAATCAAACCTCCAGACAAGTATATTGATTCCTTTCTTGTTTATAAGAGTTTATAGGAAGACTTGTTGAGTTATAGTGAAGCCAAAGAAGCGCACATGGACATGGTCTCCCTGCCTGTGTTTCCTAAACGTGCTTCCCTAGCTCCTAAATGTGTGAGATACCTGAAGCTTTTCACTCAGGCTGAAACTTCAAGCTAAATTATCTTTTTCCCATGAAGCCTGGGGTTGCATTTCAGTCTGCTCTCTGTTCAGTGCCCTAGGGAGTAAAGTAGCCTTCTAAGAACTGTCTTTCAGATTGTTATAGTCCCATGGAGCTCAGAAATACCAGCCCCCTTGGCCACTGTGGCCAGGATATCAAGAGGAATCTTCTGTGTAGATTGCACACATCTTCTGGCTTTAGCAAAGCAGCTGAAGAGTATAGAGGGTGGGCACACTCACCAGCTTCAGAAAGACCAGGAAAATGTCTTTAGTGTGCATACCCACAGATTTCAACAATGCAGCAGGAAAGCATCTTACCTTTGCTTGCCTGGCATCAGCAAACAGTTGACTAGTTGTCATAACCTCTGCTCTTCCTGTAATAGCAATGTGGTGGGAGGATGTCACGTTTAATCTCAGTGAAAGTGAAAGTAGCTCAGTTGTGTCCGACTTTTTGCGACCCCATGGTTTGTACCCCTCCAGGCTCCTCTGTCCATGGAACTCTCCAGGCAAGAATACTGGAGTGGGTAGCCATTCCTTTCTCCAGGGGATCTTCCTGACCCAGGGGTCAAACCAGGGTCTCTTGTGTTACAGGAGAGCTCAAATGCCTACTTGCATTAAGAGAGTAGTTGGAGAGTGCAGTAATGGCATCTGCAAACTTCTCAATCTCAGGGAGTTTTCAACTGCCCCATATTTCTTCAGCAATTGCTTTTAGATTAACAAATGAGTATTCTTCACATATTGTCTAGATGCTTTTCAAATAGCTCTTTTTATGCCGGGTGTACTGGCAAGTGAGACTGCATGTGAGATCTTTAAAAGGGGAATTCAAGTTTCTTTGGGTTCCTTGGACATCAGTCCTACTGGTTTCTTAAGGTGAACAATCTGTGGTACAGATCCCAGGGGTCAGGAGTTTGATGTGTCTGGTGAGGTCCCTACCAATTATGTGTTCCTGCACTAAGGATGGAGTTTCTGTGAAACTCTGTCTCTGACTACCATACCCATCTTGATGCGGTGCATTTATCCTTTAATGTGGAGAAGTAGTTCGTCTAGTCTCCAGATTTTTTTTTCCATTGATAATGATCTATATGTAGCTGTAGATTTTATGTGTTAGCTTATGTAAAATTCCCCTGGAATCTTGAGTGAGGTTGCATTGGATCTACAGATGGCTTTGGGTAGTATGGATATTTTTACAATATTAATTCTTCCAATACACAAACACAAGATATCTTTTCATTTACTTGTTTCTTTTTCAGCTTCTTTCATCAATATCTTATTGTTTTTAGTGTAGAAATGTTCATGTGCTTGGTTAAATTTATTCCTGAGTACTTTATTAATATTATCATAAATGGAATTATTTCTTTATTTCTTCAGATATTTTATCATTAATGTAAAGAAGTGCTACTGATTTTTATATGTTGATTTTGTATCTTGCAACTTTACTAACTTTTTAGATTAGATCTAATAGTTATTTGGTGGAATTTTTTAGGACTTTCCTTATACAAAATCATGTAATCTGCAAATAGAAACAATTTTACTTCTTCCTTTCCAATTCTTATGCCTTTTATTGCTTTTACTTGCTTGATTGCTCTGGCTTGGACTTCCAGTTCCATGTCGAAATTCAGTAAAAAGTGGGCACCTTTGTCTTCTTAGAGGAAAATATTTCAAAGTTATTGCTAGCCAGTATGATATTAGCTGTGAGCTTGCCATATATGCTCTTTATTATATTGATGTATTTCCCTTCTGTATTTAATTTGTTAAGAGTTTTTCTCATGAATAGATGCTGAATTTTGTCAAATGCCTTCTCTGCATCTATAGAGTTGATTATATGATTTTTACCTTTCATTCTATTAATGTGAGGAATTTCATTTTTTAATTTTGTGTATTGAAA
Source organism: Cervus canadensis (assembly GCF_019320065.1). Lineage (NCBI taxonomy): Eukaryota > Metazoa > Chordata > Mammalia > Artiodactyla > Cervidae > Cervus > Cervus canadensis. The sequence goes on from NC_057396.1 coordinate 11,276,747, forward strand.
CTTTATTAGACTCCAGGGAGGAATTCCACTTGATCATGATGTGTGATCTTTTTGATGTGTTCTGAAACTCAGTTTGCAAGTATTTTGTTGAAAATTTTTGTATCTATACTCACCAGAGATAATGGCCTTTAGTTTTATTTGTGTAATGTTCTTATATGGCTTATATGAGTATATTGCTTGCCTTATAAAATGCATTTCAATATTTTGAAAGATCTAAGAAGAATTGGCATTTATTCTTTAAATCTTTGGTAAAATTCACTGGTGAAGCCATGTAGTTCTGAGTTATTTTTTCTTTTTCTCCCACTTGGGAAAACTTTATTTAACTTATTATTATTATTGTGTTAATGTCCTTATTTAATATGGGTATACTCAGATTTTTCTTTATTATTCTGCCTTGATAGGTTATATATTTCTAGGAATTTAATAATTTCTCCAGGGTTGTTCAGTTTATTGGCATATAGTGGTTCATAGTAGTCTCATGATCTTTTGTATTTCTGTAGCTCAGTTATAAGACTTCTCTTTTATTCTTAATTTTATGTATTTGGAATCTGTCCTTTTTTCTTGGTTATGCTAGCTAAAGCTTTGTCAATTTTGTTTATCTTTTCAGAGAAACAACTGTTAATTTTGTTCATTTATTTTATAGTTTTTCTGTTCTTTATTTAATTTATTTCTACTCTAATCTTCATTTCCCCCCTTCTTTCTGCTAACTTTAAACTTAGTTTGTTCTTTTTCTAGTTCTTCAAAGTGTAAAATTAATTTGTTTATTTGAGATCTTTCTTTTTTTGTGACATATATGTTTATTGTTGTAAGCTTCCCTATTAGAACTGCTTTTGCTACATCTCAGAAGTTTTGCATCTTGTGTGTACAGCAAACAAATCATAAATAAAATGAAAGGACAGTGAGAGAAAATATATGCAAATCACACATCTGATAATGGTTCAAAAACTATAAGAAACTCATAAAACTCAAAAAAAAAATAAATAAATAAACCAATTAAAAATGAGCAAAGAACCTGAGTAGACATCCTTCCAAATAAGATAATCAAATGACCACGATATACATGAAAAAATGTTCAATGTCACTAATCATTAGGAAAATGCAAATTAAAATCACAATCTGTTAGAATGGCTATTATCAAAAAACAGGAGATAACCAATTTTGGCAACAATGTGGAGAGAAGGAATCCTTGTGCACTGTTGGTGAGAACCTAAACTGGTACAATCACCATAGAAAACATTATGGAGGTTCTTCAAAAAATTAAAAGTAGATGTTCCATATGATCCAGGAAATCCTCTTTGAGGCACATATCCAGAGGAATTGAAATCATTATTTCAAAGGGATATCTGCACTCTTATGTTCATTGCAACATTATTTGTGGAAGGTGTGGAACAACCTAAGCATCCCTTGACATATGAATGGAAAAGAAAAATTTACTCCAATAAAAATTGTTAAAATACTTCATATATACAATGAAATACTACTCAGACATAAAATAGAAGGAAATTCTGCTATTTGCAACATTATGGATGAAACTTGAGAGTATTATGCCATACGAAATAAGTCAGCTAAAGAACCACAAATACTGTAAGATCTCTCTTAAAAACATAATAATTGTTAAAAAAAACTCATGAAAACAGATCAGATTATGGTTGACAGAGGTAGAGGTGGGAAGTAGGGAAACTGGGTGAAGATGGTCAAAAGATCCAAACTTCCAGTCAGATAAATAAATTCTGGAGATGACTAAATTTAACAATTCTGTATTGCATATTTGAAATTTACTAGATGAGTAAATCTTAAAAATTCTCATCATGGGGGGAAAACGTTAACTAGATGAGGTGATAGGTATTAAGTAAATTTATTGTGGTAATCAGTTTTCAATATATACATGTCAAATCATTATGTTGTATTATTAAATCATGTTATATATTAAATCTATACAATGTTATATATCAACTATATCTCAATAAAACTAGGAAAAATGAAATAAAAAAAGAAAAGTAAATATTCCAGCTATGTAACCTGAAAGCCCCTATGAAAATACTAGAAAAAAATTATCTTAAGGTATGACTAAATTATTTAAGGCTTATTACTTTTAAGTTTAATTTTTATCTCTAAATTATATTAATAGTTGAGAGAAATTCAGAGTTGTAAGTATCACTTATGTGATTAAAAAGAGAAACAAAGCAAGTTGTATGTATGCGTCCTAACAAGAAAATTAAAAGAAATGAGGAAAAATAAAGAGAGTTTTATAAAAAGAATAAAGCAATTAATAAAAAAGACAAGAAGAAACAAAAAGTATCAACTGCAGAAATACGATCGCTTGAAAGAAAAAAGGGGAATTTATAAACAAATTATTAAACTTAGTAGGAGAAATCATTGTTTGCCAGATACACAAACAAGAATCAAATAAAATGTTTAAATAGTATAAAAAAGAAAGTATTCTTTATAGTAGAACTCTCACATCTACACATGACCACTGGAAAAACCATAGCCTTGACTAGGCAAACCTCTGTTGGCAAAGTAATGTCTCTGCTTTTTAATATGCTGCCTAGGTTGGTCATAACTTTCCTTCTAAGGAGTATGCGTCTTTTAATTTCATGGCTGCAATCACCATCTGCAGTGATTTTGGAGCCCAGAAAAATAAAGTCTGACACTGTTTACACTGTTTCCCTATCTATTTACCACTAAGTGACGGGGCTGGATGCCATGATCTTAGTTTTCTGAAAGTTGAGCTTTGAGCCAACTTTTTCACTCTCCTCTTTACTTTCATCAAGAGGCTTTTTAGTTTCTCTTCACTTTCTGTCAAAAGGGTGGTGTCATCTGCATATCTGAGGTTATTGATATTTCTCCCAGCAATTTTGATTCCAGCTTGAGCTTCCTCCAACCCAGCATTTCTCATGATGTACTCTGCATAGAAGTTAAATAAGTAGGGTGACAATATACAGCCTTGACGTACTCCTTTCCCTATTTGGAACCAGTCTGTTGTTCTATGTCCAGTTCTGTTGCTTCCTGACCTCCATACAGACTTCTCAAGAGGCAGGTCAGGTGGTCTGGCATTCCCATCTCTTTCAGAATTTTCCACAGTTTGTTGTGATCCACACAGTCAAAGGCTTGGCATAGTCAATAAAGCAGAAATAGATGTTTTTCTGGAACTCTCTTGTTTTTTCGATGATCCAGTGGATGTTGGCAATTTAATCTCAGGTTCCTCTGCCTTTTCTAAAATCAGCTTGAATATCTGGAACTTCACGGTTCATGTATTGCTGAAGCCTGGGTGGAGAATTCTAAGCATTACTTTACAAGCAACTGTGCGGTAGTTTGAGCATTCTTTGGCATTGCCTTTCTTTGGGAGTGGAATGAAAGCTGATGTCAATTCTTGCAAATTAACCTATAGAATGCTAATCAAAACCCAGTCAGTTTCTTGTAGAATTGTTGATTTTAAAATTTATATGGGCTGATATCCTTTAAAATTGGCTGGTTGGATCTCTTTGCAGTCCAAGGCACTCTCAAGAGTCTTCTCCAACACCACAGTTGAAAAGCACTAATTCTTTGGTGCTCAGCTTTCTTTATAGTCCAACTCCCACATCCATACATAACGACTGGAAAAACTAGGGCCATCATTGGTGCTAAAGACATAGTGATAGATGGGACCTGGCTCATGTTATCAAGCAGCTTATTCTATACTGGATCTACTCTAGGGAAAATAGAATTCCATTGTATAGGTTAGCAAATGCAGCCTTGGGAAGGTTCATTGCATTGTCCAATAGCAGCAGTAAATGATATTGTCAGAATTAAAACACAATTTCTGTCACTGTAAACTCTATGTAAACTAGCCCTATTTTTAACAACAACAAAATAAATTCCTCAAAGTAATTAAGATTAAAAGTAATAAAATAATAATTCTTGTGGTTTTTATACAACTGGGTCAAATCAGAATATCTCTTTTTACAGCTTATGAAAAGTCTTAGAGGAATACATGTAAAATAAAAATAAAAACCTGAGTTTTCCTTTTATAAAACTGAAAACATATCAAAGTTTTCCACACTCTAAAATACATACTGTTTTCACTGGCCACATGTATGCAATGTAACTTCCTTTTCCCTGGAGTGACTATGTTCAAACAATTACCAAATATTTTAAAGGTTAAGATTAAAAAATAGTTCCACTATTGAAGAAAACAGGTGAAACCATTCTTTTATTTTCTTTAATCTCTTTAATTTTAAAACTGGAAGAAATTGTTATTTTGTTGTAAAGGTCATTCAAGGATTAGAGGCTGGAGTTGAAATTTAGAAGTTTCTTCCAACTCTGACTCTAAGACTTTAATTACATCTTTCTAAAGGCATTGGATAAGGACTTTGCTACAATAGTTAGTCCAAGATATTACAGCTGGAAATACTGCCTTGCATTTTTTGGCTAGTTTTTTTTTTTTTTTTGAGTACAGTTGATTTATCATATTGTGTTAGTTTCAAGTGTACAACAAAGTGAATCACCTGAATGTACACATTTCAGATGTACAGAAAAGTTATACATTGACATATATCCACTATTTTTTAAATTATTTTCCCACGTAGGTCAGTAGACAGTACTGAATAGGGACCCATGTGCTATCCATTAGGTGCTTATTAATTGCCTATTTTATATATAGTAGTGTGCATATGTTAATCCCAATCTCCCAATTTATCCCTCCTATGCCGTATAATGCAGTTGCTTTATTTGTACTCTCCAAGAAAAATCACTTGGTAGTTATAGCACATTTTGAGTCTTATAGTCCCCTAGATATGAATGCACTAATTTGAAGCTACATTGAGATAGAGAAGCAAGGGTAGAGGGCAAATAGAGGAAAGTAGGAAAAATTAGATCATTCTTTGGGGATCAAAAAACATTTGGTGTTGGAGTCTATAATCTTCCCTGAACTAGATCTGTAGCTTTTGACAAGCTTACCCAAATTTACTGTTCTCTGTTTTCTCATTTGTAAATTGAAATAATACCTACCTTATCTACAAGAGCAGTTTACTACTAGGATTGGAAGAGTTAATTTCTACAAATGCATTTTTAATTCATATAAAGTTCCCAACATGCATCAGAAAGGTCATTATAATAATATTGAAGACTTAAATAACTTTTTGTTCTTTTAGGTAAATTAAGGTGTGTGAAAATTGTCATTCTTTCATGAAAAAATGTGCATCTTATCGGCAAATACAATTGAGTACTTGTAGTATGTCAGGTTCTTATGGTAGATACTGGAAATGCATAAAACACAAAAGAATGGTTTCTTGAACTCAGCATCTAACATGTGAGAGAGATGAAACAGCAGATAATACTTGAAACAGTTTGCTAAATGCACTGGTTGCTTTAGAAGCACTTAAAAGTAGGAGACTGCACATAAGAGGTGATATTTGAGATGTCTCTTAAAGAAAAAAGAGTTTGGGGCAGACATAGAAATATAGACAGGCCAGATCAGTTTCAGAAAACTTTATATGTAAAAAGACATGTGGCAAGAAAGATGTACTATGTGCTAAAGAACATACAAGAGTTTAGTTGAACAAAAGGAAAAAGGAATATAAACTGGTTTTTTAATCATCTGGCAAGTTGCACAAAGAATTTGGAACTTTATATTGAAATGATGCATTGTTTACTGAACAATTCTGAAGAAAGAAGTGAAAACTAGGCTTGTATTTTTAGTAATGGTACTCTATATGCATGAGAAAGGATCAGTTGTGTAGGAAAAAAACAGAATTTTAAAATCAGTGAAAAAGCTACTGCAATAAATGAAATGCAACCTAGTGAAAAACTAAAGCAAGGTACTGGCATTGAGAGTAAAGAGAAGAAGTAAGATTATAGAACAATCAGGAAGAGGAGAACCAATAGGTACTAATGGATTGAGGAAAGGGAAGAGTCAAGGATGGTGCAAAACCAATGATAAAAAGGATAAATGAATATGCTTGAACCCAGCTTGATAAACCATGTTTAATGTATGGATCATTTAAAACCTAAATCCAACTAAATGCACTGTGATAGTATGTATTTTTGTTCCAATGATAACTTCTACTTCCTTGTCACTGCAGATTAGTTTATCCGTGTTCATTAAAATCTTCCTGCCCTGATTCTACTATATTCAGTGTAGTTGATGCTTTTATTGTCCTAGTCTACTTCATTCCTCATCTTTTCCTATCCTGTGACTTCTAAAGATTTACTTACTGGAGTTTTCTTTCTTTTTTTTTTTTTAATTTCTATTACACATGTACAAATAATTTTAAAAACAAGTTTAAAAATAAAAGATGTTGGTTTTTGCAAAGAAACATTTCTGAAAAAAGTCAGTTCTGCCACACTGTTCAAGCAATGGCTCCTTTGCTACCCATGGAATCAGATTTGTTCTCTGCATCTTTGACATATAGCACCTCCTTGAAAGCGGTTTTATTTTGCACCCTGAGTTGTGGCAGGAAAAGAATTTCCAGTTTCAGCTTGACCTTTAAAAATCTCTGCTGTATAATAACCATCCTTAACACCATGATTTAGCCAATGATGTGATGTCAAATGTTCTCTCCAGGTGCAGCATTTTGGAATGTTAAAACTTAACAGATTTGCTTTGTATGTCAAGGTGGCAGTATTATTAACATTATTTTGTTATGGTTAGCTTCTGACACAGAGGTACTTTACATAATTAACAAAAATCAATATGTTTAATATTACATTCTGTTAACTTTTTTCAATACAATTTAATAGCTTGATAAAATGACCAGCACGTAATGTGTGATAAATAATATTAATTAATTAGTTAATATCTTATAAAGACATTGGGAGAATGAAAAAGTTGGCTTAAATTTAACATTAAAAAAACAAATCATCACATCTGGTCTCATTACTTCTTAGCAAATAGAAGGGGAAAATGTGGGGAAAGTGACAGATTTTGTTTTCTTGGTTTCCAAAATCACTGTAGATGGTGACTGCATCCATGAAATTAAAAGATGCTTGCTCTTTGGAAGGAAAGCTATGACCAAACTAGAACACATATTAAAAAGCAGAGACATCACTTTGCCAACAAAGGTACATATAGTCAAGGCTACTGTTTTCCTAGTAGTCATGTATGAATGTGAGTGTTGGACCATAAAGAAGACTGAGCACCAAAGAATTGACTCTTTTGAACTGCAACGCTAGGGAGAAGACTCTTAAGAGTCCCTTGGACATCAAGGAGATCAAACCAGTCAGTCCTAAAGGAAATTAGCCCTGAATATTCATTGGAAGGACTGATGCTTAAGCTAAAGCTCCAATACTTTGGCCACTGGATGCAAACAGCCGACTCTTTGGAAAAGACCCTGATGCTGGGAAAGATAGAGGGTAGGAGATGAAGGGGATGACAGAGGATGAGATGGTTGGATGGCATCACCGATTCAATGGACATGAGTTTAAGCAAACTTCAGGAGACAGTGAAGGAAAGGAAACCCTGGTGTGCTGCAGGCCATGGGGTCACAAAAGTCGGACAAGACTCAGTGACTGAACAACAACAAAAGCGATTGGTCATTTTTATTCAGGTAATTGAAATGTGTCTGTATGACACTGTTTAGACAATTTTAAAATCTTAGGGTCATTTAACAGTCATAGTTCTTCTTGATAGACAGCAACTATGGTTGTCTTGAGCAATGCTCAGGGAAGGCTTAGCAAAGGAGAAGGAACCAGGGCGGGTCTAGGATGTGTCAGCAGGAGGAGTATCCCGTCATTCTGCATAACTCCTGCACTGTGAAGCTTTGCCATTGCCTGACACAGCCACTGCCAATGGACACCACTGGAGTACCCCAGGCTGCTACTGCAGGCTACCCCCACATTTCATTCATTTCCTTCCCCTTTGTATCGCTCACTCAGTTATAAAAGATAACTCTTTGGGAAGAACTTAGCTGATTGAACATAGGTCAATTTCAGGATTTCTCTTCTGGGGATCTCTGGTGGTACTGGGGCATTGCATCCCACCACAATACACAGTAAATAGGACCACGTGAATGGGAAGAAGATGGTACTTTAGAAAGTAAGGAGATAGTATGCTTGGGAGACAGTAGTGATAGGTTGTCTTATTAGTGAACAGGTAGAGTTGTAAGCAATTCACAGGAATTTGAGCAATCACTAAAGCTTATAACTTTTATTATACTACTTGTCATAGTGGTTTATATTAAGGTATGTCTGTCTCCTCAAATGAGTTCCTTCAGGTGAGGGAAGATACATGAATTATTTAAAAAGTGATTTTAATTATAGTAACAAAGGTCCCTCTAGTCAAGGCTATGGTTTTTCCAGTGGTCATGTATGGATGTGAGAGTTGGACTATAAAGAAAGCTGAGCACCAAATAATTGATGCTTTTGAACTTTGGTGTTGGAGAAGACTCTTGAGAGTCCCTTGGACTGCAAGGAGATCCAACCAGTCCACCCTAAAGGAGATCAGTCCTGGGTGTTCATTGGAAGGACTGATGCTGAAGCTGAAACTCCAATACTTTGGCCACCTGATGCGAAGAGTTGACTCATTGGAAAAGACCCTGATGCCTGGAGGGATTTCGGGCAGGAGGAGAAGGGGATGACAGAGGATGAGGTGGTTGGATGGCATCACCGACTCAATGGACATGGGTTTGGGTGGACTCTGGGAGTTGGTGAAGGACAGGGAGGCCTGGTGTGCTGCGGTTCATGGAGTCACAAAGAGTCAGACACGACTGAGCGACTGAACTGAACTGAACTGAACTGAACTAGTTTTAATTAGTGATAAACACAATGAAATACTACTCAGTCATAAAAAACAATGGAATTCTGCCACTGACTGCAACATGAAGAGTATTACGCTTACTGAAATAAGTCAGACAGAGAAACACAAATACTGTATAATATCACTTAAATGTGTAATCTAATAAATAACACAAATGAATGTACATGCAAAATGTAAACAGCTTCACAAATATAAAAGACAAATTCATGGTTACCCAAGGGGAGAGTTATGAGAGGAGGGTCAAATTAAGGGTATGAGATTAAGAGATATAAACCACTACATTTAAAGTAGGTAAGAAATGAGGATATATTGTACAGCACAGAGAATTATAGCCATTATCTTGTAGTAATTTTTAACGGAACATAATCTATTAAAGGGCTTCCCTGGTGGTTCAGATGGTAAAGAGTCTGCCTGCAATGCGGGAGACCTGGATTCGATCTCTGGGTTGGGAAGATCCCCTGGAGGAGAGCGGCAACCTTCTCTAGTATTCCTGCCTGGGGAATCCCATGGACCGAGGAGCCTGGCGGGCTGCAGTCCATGGGGTCACAAAGAGTGGGACACAACTGAGAGACTAAGCACTGCACAATCTATAAAAATTCTGAATCTCTGTTATACACCTGAAACTCATATAATACTATAAATCAACCATACTTCAATAAAAATAAATCAGTCTTTTTCTCCTGTATCTGATTCATAACATGTCCTCCATTTTATGTAAGAAGTCATATATATGTGATTTTAAGATATTCTTTTGACATTTTATGTCTTTTTTTTAAGTTCCTACAGTGGTAACTCCTAATCAAAAGGAGTTTAAAATTTTAAAATGATTTTATCTTATTTTATTTATTCCCAATAATCTATACCCCCAAATGTCTTAGGATCATAAACTTTCAGAAGTCTCAGCATGTCAAACCTATGTTGAAATTTAACCCAATGATCATATGCTCCTTGACACCAAAAAGCAGATGCTTTTGTCCTCTCACTTTAATAATGTTCAGGCTAGACCTTTGGTTGTCTTTTAATTGCTATTTTTAATATAAATGTATTATGCTTACCTCTCTAGTAATCCTTCTGATAAGTTGTTGCTTTGTATTTATGTTCTGCATAAAAATGAACAGTAGGATTCAAATCATATTTGTGATTTGAATTACAAATTCAGCCAAAAATTCAATTATGTAAATTGGGAAATAAATGCCAGTGAAAAGAAAGCTAAGGGCTCAATGTTCCTTAACTCAGACAGGGGATGAAGAGGGGAGGGGCTGTAAATGAGAAGAGGAAAAACATTTTGCTGTAGCATGGAGGAGAAGAAATATTTTCTTTTTTGCATTCAGTCTTGCAGTAATAAAGATCATCATCTACCTTCCATCCTAAATGTATCTGTAGCCATGATTTGAACCATTGATCTGCATGTATGCTTTATATTCTCTAAGGTAGCTGTGCTTCACAAAAGTCCTGTTCTCTCATTTCTGTGGGTATAGATTTGTACTGCTGAACAAACAAAATAAGGCAGAAAGCAAGCAATCAATGACCCCTGGGGGGAGGGTTTAAAGGCAGACAACTGGATGATGTCTGGGCTTTGGCACACAAGCTGGAGGGTTTATTTCTGTGAATGCACATTTCAATTTGAAAAACATCTTTGGAAAACTGGTTTTGGAAAGAAGCTAGGATGTGGTAAATTTTGATGGGGTGTTTTATTTTGTTGTAATACTGGCTTCTATGGATTCTATGGAATTCTGTGGATATACCTCAGGAGTTGCTTCAGGGGGTGTGAGCAAAGAAGGTTGGACTCAAGGAGCCTGTCACTTTACTTTAATCATCACACAATTTCTTGTATCTCTTGAACACATTATTTTTTTCACTTAACTGAGGAATAGATTAGTCTGCTAAGAAACTATTTTTAAAAATCACTGGTCTAGTTCAAATGGATACTTCATTTTACAGCTGAACAAGGAGAGGACAAAAGAGTTAAGTTAGTAGACCAAGGACCATAGATGGCATTCACAGAGCTGAGATTAAAATCCTATTCTCCTTTCCCAGCCTATTTGTCTACCACCAGCTCAAGATTATTTTTGTTCAATCCACTAAGTTCTGGTCATTCCATCCATGATAGTCAACCAAAGAACACCCAGCAAGCATTTTACAAAGGGATTGTGAATTCTGAGTTACTTTAAACAATCTAAAGAAAATAATAATGGGGATAAGTGATAACTGTAGAATTATTAAGAAGTTGCAAAAGATATATAGATATGTATAAAACACCTCTGTTAAAATAAGCGTCAATGACCTCAATGAGAGGTCAGCCAATGAGAGCAAAGGGAGAGTTCTATCAAGGAAAATTTACATTTAAATATAAAGAATAATGGCTAAGTAAAAGTGTTGTACACTGAGGAAAGGGCATAGAAAGATAGGAAATCATGCTAAGTGTATTGATGTATTTCTCAATAAGGAAAGAAACTGTATCAGCAACTGATTATAATGTGTTCAGATGATATTGACAGACAGGAATACAAGTGGCAATGCAAGTAATGTACTATCTTATCATGGCAAGAATGTTGGTGTGTGAAGGAATAGTAGACTCCCAGAATCCCTTCATTCTCTACAGGTCTCATTGTGTAAGAAAATTCTTAAGTGAGTTTTAATAAAGTTATTTCCTGCTATAACCATAGGACCATAAACCATTTGCCAGTGAGAGGAAGTTTATGCCTCTGCCCTCCTTATATGGCATGCATATTTTACTACTAGCTGTTGCCAGTCTGGTTTGTCTCAATAACTGATTCACCTCTCAGCCCAAGCAACCATGTCGCTCGATTTTAGTCAATCAGGCTCTGTTCATCCTGTTTTCAGGTCACATATGCTTTATTTAAAGCAGCTGTGTTGAGTCAGCTGAAACTCAAAGCATTCAATGAAAGCCTTAAGCATGTGGCTACAGCTTCACATAAATACCTCTGACTTGAAGCTTTAATATAAAGTGCTGCACATACACACACATTCAATCAGGAAACAGTTCAGAGGCACTTCTCAAGTAGATAACAGCTCTCTGTGCTGTGAATTAATACTGTAGGTCCTTTTGAATAAGGCCAACTTTAGAGAAGCCATATATTTTATCACAGGTCTTTTTCTCTTAAGGAAAATTATTATAAGCTAAGAAAATAACCCCAGCTAATATTTTTAAAATAAGGAGCCAAACTTTGGGTCCTTCCATATTTCTTTCACTATAACTCTGCCAAATCTAACTACAAATCTAAAAAATAGCTGTGGGAGTGAATAGACCAGAACTACCGGCCTATAAGAGTATTCTAGTAGCTTCATGCATTGCAATTGCTAGATTTATTAACATCTCCTTGTTCTGAGAATATATATTTAAATTGAAAAGCATTGTCATGAAACTGAAAGTCTGAAAAATAATATGACATTGAAGATATACATGAGACTGGCTTTTTTGACAAAGCAAAAAATCTAACAGAGTGGAAGGCAGACCCAGAGTACAGGGCTAACAGGGAAGTAACTTAATAGAAACCAAGAAGAAGAACAGCATCTAGGGACAGTGATAAATTTGATATACATCTAAAAGACAGAGATAAGAGGGGACTTTGTGGTCTTTGCACTTTGTTATTGATCTGCTTGCTGGGCTATTTAATGTGTCTGGTAATAATACATTATTTCCCCAGCTTCAGACTTAAAATGCGATAGTAAAAATTAATAGAGTAAAAACTATTTTTCTCCTTTCTTGTGCATTTTTACTGTGCTGCATTTGTCATGGGAATAGTAAGAAGTTACACACATTAAATCACCCTCTTAAGAGCTATGATTATTAGTAATTTGAGCATCAGCAAAAGGGTGTGGATAATCCTAACAACTTAGCAGAGAGCCTTGGTGTACTCTCTTGAATTCTAAGCATCCTTGACTGCATGAATTGTGGAATGAGCATAGGCTTTGGAGTCAGACAGACCAAGCTCAGGCAAAGCTATTTAACTTCATTAAGCTCATCATAAAATGGAATAAATAAGATGTAACTCATAGGGCCATTGGGAACATTACAGAGATATTTCTTAACAAGCATCTGACACTCACAAAATGAAAGCCATTACTATTCTTTAAAGAAGCAGACTATAAAGAACTGATACATATAACTCAGTCTTGCAAATCCTGGTTAGGCATCAGAATCACATGTGAAATTATTCTAAACTAGAGACACCAAATACCATCTCAAGAGATATTTATTCAGTAGGCAAGGCATAATCATCTCTATCTTTTAAAGAACTCCATGGGTGATCCCTATGTTCAGCCAGGACCGATGGCCACTCATAAAAATATTTTCCAAAGTCAAAAACTCAAAATTTTAAAAGTGATGAAGACTTTAAAAAAGAAAACTACTCCTTCCTTCCTATTGTCGTCCACTATTGTATATACCACATAGAAAAGGGTGTGTATATACAGATAAATGTGGACTATGATTCTACAACTGATGTATACTTGCTTCAGGCAAAGGTGATTTTTCTAAGTGGAGGATAAGTATTTGAACCAACTATCAGCCAACTAAACAGGTTTATATCTACTCAACTCTGAGCACTGCTAACTCAGTTGGACTGTAGTCCAAAATACAAAAACAGAAGCCTGAACTCAAACTATCTGGCCTGTGATTCTGCCTTGGATATAAGAATCGTAAAATATGATAGGTGTAAATTTCTCTTGCATCTTTATGCAACATTGTCTCTTTTCACAAACTCCACTCTCCCATTATGCTTCAGAACAGCATCTGGAGCCTGACCAAGTTCATAACCATGATCACAGTAAATAGAAGCCAAAACTGAAAAGAAGCCAAATGTGAATCAATATTAAGCTAAATGCCACCATGTCTCTCAGACTGTAATGACGGAACACACCCAAACTGAGTGCAGGCTGGTAGATCATGCACAGGACTCTGAGCAGCTGAGATCGACCCCAGGATGTAAAGCTGAATCAAGAGGTATGCAAACAGATTAGGATAATATTTAGATTTTTCTTCCAAGTATTCTTTTTCTACATGAAAAGAAGAAAACATTTCAATTCATTAAATAATATTCTCTTTGGAAGCTGTTAGGATCAACGTTTGATTAAACCACTACCATAAACATGTCAAAACAAACCTGTCGGGGCCTTATGAATGTTCTCCATTCAGTCATTAATAATAAGAAAAATGGCAGCGATCACTTACTATGTGCCAGGCACTGTTCTAAGCGTTACTCACATATGAACTCATTTAATCTTAGCAACCACACTGTAAAAGCAACACGTTTTTTACATCCCTACGTGCATGCAACCCAGATTTTCCATCAGGAAGGACATAGTCCCCCCAGCCGCTGGGACTGGTGGAAGATGACCTTTAGCTGTTAGTCATCTTTGGAGATTGTCCTGACTTAATAATACTTCCTCATCCAAGGTCATGCCCCTTTCCACAGATAGCCCTGACCCAATGATTAATTGCAATGTGAGTGTAAAGTCCTGATCTTCTTGCCCCAGGTTGGGAAAAATTCAAAGCTATCCCAGTTCCAGAACTCTCCATGGGGTTGGCCCAAAAGTTCCTTGAAATTACATCCCAGCTCAACTTATTACTCTGCTCAAACCTGCTTCCCACCTTCCAATACATAATCCCAAAGAACTCCCTAATAAATGTCCCTCACACTAATCTCTGCCTCAGAGTCTGCTTCCCAGGGGATGAAATCTACAAGCCCCTTAAACGATTTGATCACCTTGGCAACCTCTCAGAAACAGATGTCCACTTGACCTATGCTAGTGATGCTGCTGTACTTATCACAGCATTTCTCATCGTCTCCTTTCCCTCTCTACTCACTCCACTCTGAGCATCTCACTTCACCTTCTACTGCCCCCCTTTCTATCATCCTCACATTCAGAAACCTTGAGACTTGGCTGGTTACTTAGTTACTATCTAAAAAATGTGGTTTCTTGAAGAGACTGCATCTTAAAGAGTCCATTATTTCTATGTCTAGACTGTAAAGAGTTGCTCATGTTAAACATGAGCTTGTGGTTGCTCATGTATAGAGGTCAGATGTCTGAGTCCACTAAATGGTAGCCAGATTAACAGGAACACAAACAGGAGGATGGAGAATTTATGCCTAAATAAATATTTCTACATATTTATCTTGTAGAAGGACTCTAAATGTAGAGTAGAATTTAAATTTTCATGGATACACTAACTTGCTAATTTTGAGATTGCCTTTTTCATTGCTTTCCACTAATCTTCTGAATTCTAAAGAGTTTTAAAAATGTAACTAATTCTGCATAATCTCTTCCATTGACTTCCAATGTTTACTCTGCTTAATTCCCCATCTTCTGATGAATCTCTTTCCATAAAGCACTTCTCACTCGTCTACCAATCACGTGGCATGGTTGAGTCATCATACTATTACATTAGTCCAGTACTCTATCATTAAAGATGATGACTCAACTGTGAAGCTTTGATCTGTGGCAGGTCAGTAAAATTTCTCTAGCCTTTTCCGGGCTGGAACTAAAAAGGAACATTATCCCAGCTTCAAAAAACAGCCATCAGCCCCCAAATTCTTCTGTTCACAAAGCATGCTGGTCTGTAATGTGAGGAGAGAGCCACTAAAAATGAGCAAAAGTACCAAATATAATGACTACCTAATTCTAGTCATTCTTAATGTCCAACTATGGCTCTTTCTTTCTCTAAATTTATTTTTTTAACCTTATTTTCACTAACTCTCATGCTATCTCCCATTAAGGATTAATTGTAAGTTCTTTTCCATAAAATATAAAGACTTTCACAGTATTTCCTAATCTATCTAACTTTATCTTACCTTCTGCTTGTGATCCCGTCCTCCACAATACTCTGCCCTAGTAATATCATCAAGTGCCTGAATAGTGAGTCAGGAGTCAGTATAAGCTGTGCCTTCTCTGAAAAACACTCCCGTCAGAATTAATCACTGATCCTTCATGTTCTTATAAACCTTATATCAGTCATTTGTGAGTCTGTCTCCACTAGTATCTATGGGCCATACAAACTAAGGTCTGAAGACAATGTTCAATCTGAATGGAAGAAAAATCACAAGGAAAAGACACCTTGTACATATTCTTTCACAGACTCTGTGTTCACTTAAAAGATACACAGATAGAGGTTACTACATGTGCAAAGGTGTCAAGAATAGAAAAGTACATGGATAAATTAACACTAAAAATTACACTTAGGGCAATGCCAAAATGGTACTTCACAGTTCAGTTCAGTTGCTCAATCGTGTCCAACTCTTTGTGACTCCATGAATCACAGCATGCCAGGCCTCCCTGTCCATCACAAACTCCCAGAATTTACTCAAACTCATGCCCATCTAGTCGGTGATGCCATCCAGCCATCTCATCCTCTGTTGTCCCCTTCTCCTCCTGCCCTCAATCTTTCCCAGCATTGAGGTCTTTTCCAATGAGTCAGCTCTTTGCATCAGGTGGCCAAAGTATTGGAGTTTCAGCTTCAGCATCAGTCCTTCCAATGAACACCCAGGACTGATCTCCTTTAGGATGGACTGGTTGGATCTCCTTGCAGTCCAAGGGACTCTCAAGAGTCTTCTCCAACAACACAGTTCAAAAGCATCAATTCTTCAGTGCTCAGCTTTCTTCACATTCCAACTCTCACATCCATACATTACCACTGGAAAAACCATAGCCTTGACCAGACGGACCTTTGTTGACAAAGTAATGTCTCTGCTTTTTAATATGCTATCTAGGTCGGTCATAACTTTCCTTCCAAGGAGTAAGCTTCTTTTAATTTCATGGCTGCAATCACCATCTGCAGTGATTTTGGAGCCCCCAAAAATAAAGTCTAACACTGTTTCCACTGTCTCCCCATCTATTTCCCATGAGGTGATGGGACCAGATGCCATGATCTTAGTTTTTCTACCATCAAATCTTTTTTCTGTATAAGGACAGTCCCCTGGGACAATTGCTTAATGATAAAATGCTTTTTGATATCAAAGTAGTTTCCATAGTTTCCAGAGATGAAAATGCAGGTTATTAAAACATTCTTTAATATATGCATTTAAAATTATAAATTTCCCTGTATGCACTGATTTCTTCTTATTCCACAAACTTTAAAAAGTTGTATTTTCATTTCATTCAAAATATTTTTAAAATTTCTTTGAGACTCATTATTTGACTCAGGTGTTATTTAAAAGTGTGTTGCTTGCACTACAAGTATTTTTTGGGTTTTCTGGATGCATTCTTTTACTGATTCTATACCTCATTATAAACTGAAGACTTACTGTGTATGGTTTCCACTCCTTTAAATTTGTGAAGGAGTATTTCATGGCCTAGACAATAGATTATATTAGTATATATTTCATGCAAGTCTCAGAAGTAGTTGCATTCTGCTCTTTATGGGTGTAGGATTCTATAAATGTCAATTAGAGAAAGAATGAGAATGCTGTTCACATCATCTATACATTCACTGCTTTTCTGCCTCCTTGATCTATCAGTCATTGACAAAGGAGTATTAAAGTCTCCAGCTATAATTGTGGACTTATATCTCCTTTCAGTTCTGTCATTTGTTTTTCCTCATGTATTGTTAGGCAAAAACACATTATGATTATTATGTCTTCTTGGAAAATTAACCCTTTTACTATTATTATATCCCTTTCCCCCCAATAATCTTCAAGTTCTAAAATTAATATAAATAGTCCAGCTTTCTATAGATTAGTTTTAACATGATATATTTCTCTATTTCCTTATTTTTACCTGAGTCCTTATATGTAAAGTATGTTTCTTTTAAACTACATACATTCAGATTTTAATTTTTTCCTGATCTTACAATCTATGTCTCTAGATCACTCACATTTAAAGCAATTATTTAAATATTGGGATTGACATCTCTGGAGTTTATAACTGTCTTTTGTTTGTTACATTTTTCCTTTACTTCTTTCTTATTCTACATAGTTTGGTTTAATTAAACAGTATGTTTAATCAGCAGTGGCCACAGGACTGGAAAAGGTCAGTTTTCATTGCAATCCCAAGGAAGGGTGATGCCAAAGAATGCTCAAACTACCACAAAATTGCACTTATCTCACACACTAGCAAGTAATGCTCAAAATTCTCCAAGCCAGGCTTCAACAATACATGAACTGTGAACTTCCAGATGTTCAAGCTGGATTTATAAAAGGCAGAGGAACCAGAGATCAAATTGACAGCATCCACTGGATCATCAAAAAAGCAAGAGAGTTACAGAAAAACATCTACTTCTGCTTTATTGACTATGCCAAAGCCTTCGACTGTGTGGATCACAACAAACTGTCGGAAATTCTTCAAGAGATGGGAATTCCAGACCACCTTACGTGCCTCCTGAGAAATCTGTATGCAGGTCAGGAAGCAACAGTTAGAACTAGACACGGAACCACAGACTGGTTCCAGGTCGGGAAAGGAACACAACAAGGCTGTATATTGTCACCTTGCTATTTAACTTATATACAAAGTACATCACAAGAAACAGTAGGGTGGATGAAGCTCAAGCTTGACTCAAGATTGCTAGGAGAAATATCAATAATCTCAGATATACAGATGACACCACCCTTATGGCAGAAAGCAAAGAAGAACTAAAAAGCCTCTTGATGAAAGTGAAAGAGGAGAGTGAAAAAAATGGCTTAAATTCAACATTTAGAAAACTAAGATCCTGGCATCTGGTCCCATCATTTCATGGCAACAATGGAAACAGTGACAGACTTTATTTTCTTGGGCTCCAAAATCACTGCAGATGGAGACTGTAGCCATGAAATTAAAAGACGCTTATTGCTTGGAAGAAAAGCGAAGACTTACCTGGACAGCATATTAAAAAGCAGAGACGTTAATTTGCTAACAAAGGTCCATCTAGTCGTAGCTGTGGTTTTTCCAGTAGTCATGTATTGATGTGAGAGTTGGACTATAAAGAAAGATGAGCACCGAAGAATTGATGCTTTTGAACTGTGGTGTTGGAGAAGACTCCTGAGAGTCCCTTGGACTGCAAGGAGATCCAACCAGTCCATCCTAAAGGAAATCAGTCCTAAATATTCATTGGAAGGACTGATGCTGAAGCTGAAACTCCAATACTTTGGCCACCTGATGCAAAGAGCTGACTCATTGGAAAAGACCCTGATGCTGGGAAATGTTGAAGGCAGGGGACGACTGTGGATGAGATGGTTGGGTGGGATCACCAACTCAATGGATGTGAGTTAGAATAAACTCCAGGAGTTGGTGATGGACAGGGAGGCCTGGAGTCCTCAGCTCATGGGGTCGCAAAGAGTCAGACATGACTGAAAGACTGAACTGAACTAAACTATGTTAGATTCCATTGTGCATGCATGCATCAATTATTCTTGTTTTTGACGGTATCTTAATATCTGGAGTTTTCAGCATGCAGTTTTAACTCATCTAAACTCAACTTCAACTAACACTAAACCACTTCACTGGTGTATATGCTTCCTCCCATTTTTGGCAACAAAGCTGTATCATATATTTATTTCTTTGTCCATATGCTATATGTGTTTAATGCTGGCTATAAGTGGCATGTGCCAGGGGCTTCAGATTCCTCTCATGTCTTTGTTTTCATCTCCCCCTCCTTTTTTTTGGACTGAAGTCCTTTTCCTTAAGGAGAGTCTGTGTATTTCAGGGCTTTGAGCTCTTACCCATGGTTTCATGGTGGAACATTGTTGGTGGAGTCATGACCTTATAATCTTAAGACTGAATATCAATTATTTTGTGAGTCATGCAGGCTTGGGGCTTTGACCTTCACAATGTGTCTCCAGTGGATCCAGTAGTGTAGCTTTATCCTTCTGACCACTGCTTTCCTCCCTAGCTTCTCAAGGTTATTTCCTTGAATCTCTATCTCTTGTTGACTGTGTTTTCTTTCCTTCATTAAGAGAGATTAAATCTCTGGCAAAGTCATTTTACCTGGAGAATGGGTCTTTACCATGGAAAAGGCTCCAAGTGCATTTCACAATGTTTATTTTTCTTTACATGTGTACATGCAAGCATGCTCAGCATGGACTGTAGCCCACGAGGATCCTCTGTCTATGAGATTTTCTGGGCAAGAATACTGATGAGGATTGTTATTTCCTACTCCAGAGTATCTTCCTGACCCAGAGATGGAACCTGAGTTTCCTACATCTCCTGCACTACAGGAAGATTCTTTTTACCACTGAATCCCCAGTCTTTCAGTTCAGTTCAGTTCAATTGCTCAGTCGTGTCCGACTCTTTGCAACCCCGTGAATCGCAGCATGCCAGGCCTCCTTGTCCATTACGAACTCGCAGAGTCTACCCAAACCCATGTCCATCGAGTCGGTGATGCCATCCAGCCATCTCATCCTCTGTCATCCCCTTCTCCTCCTGCCCCAAATCCCTCCCAGCATCAGGGTCTTTTCCAATGAGTCAGCTCTTTGCATCAGGTGGCCAAAGTATTGGAGTTTCAGTTTCAGCATCAGTCCTTCCAATGAACACCCAGGACTGATCTCCTTTAGGATAAACTGGTTGGATCTCCTTGCTGTCCAAGGGACTCTCAAGAGTCTTCTCCAACACCACAGTTCAAAAGCATCAGTTCTTCAGCGCTCAGCTTTCTTCACAGTCCAACTCTCACATCCATACAGGACCACTGGAAAAACCATAGCCTTGACCAGATGGACCTTTGTTGGCAAAGTAATGTCTCTGTTTTTAATATGCTATCTAGGTTGGTCATAACTTTCCTTCCAAGGAGTAAGCGTCTTTTATTTATTTATTTATTTATTTATTATTATTTTTTTTTTTTTAAGAGTAAGCGTCTTTTAATGTCCCTGGTCCTTACTCCCTACCAAAGCCAGAGGAACTCTTTCTTCAACTTCACCTGTGAACCTGGTGTAGTTCTTGGAGGCCAAGCCCAGGAAAATGTGGGGGATATTTGCTATGAATAAAGACAACTAATAAAATTTACTGGAAAAAAAGAAATCCTACCAGAAGCTGAATAAGTCTCTATGAAAGCACCTATTTCCAAAGGAAGAATCTGAGAGGATTTTGAAAAAATTTTCTATTTAAAAGGGTGGGAAATGAGACAGATAATGGCAAGTTAGATGTGGTAAGCTACTTCAGTGGCTATAATTTAGTTCTCCTTAAATACCAAATTGCATTCTAAATCAGATAACTTAATGAAGACTTATTCTGCTATCAACATTTATGCTTATATTTTATATATTTTTTAATTTAAATTTTATGTTAAATGTATTTTTAATTTATTTAAACAATATCTTGAATATTTTATTTTGTACTGGGGTATAACATTATTATTTCTAAATTTTCATAAAATATTTTAAAATATTTATTTACTTTTAATTGATGATTGGTTTACAATATTCATACATTAGTATGAAACAACCACAGGTATACATACGTCCCCTCCCTCCTGAATCTCCCTCCCACCTCCCGTCCATTCCCACCCCTCCAGGTTATTACAGGGCCTCGTTTGAATTCCCTGCATCATACGGCAAATTCCCATTGGCTATCTATTTACATACGTTAGTCTGGGAAAGAATCTGCTTGCAATGCAGGAGACCCCATTGGATTCCTGGGTTGAGAAGATTCCCTGGAGAAAGGATAGGCTACCCACTCCAGTATTCTTGGACTTCCCTTGTGGTTCAGACGATAAAGAATCCGCTTTCAAAAAAAAAAAAAAGAATCCGCTTTCAATGCAGGAGAACTGAGTTAGATCTCTGGGTTGGGAAGATGCCTTGGAGGAGGGCATGGCAACCCACCATAGTATTCTTGCCTGGAGAATCCCCATGGACAGAGGAGCCTGGTGGGCTACATTCCATGGGGTCCCGAAGAGTCGGACACGACTGAGCGACTAATCACAACACAGTGTTTATGCATCCATGTTACTCTCTCCATTTATCTCACCTTCTCCCTCTTCTCCCCCACCATGTTCCCGTAGTCTGTTTATTTTTCATGTAAAGAAATTTCAGCTTTCAAGTTTTTTAGAAACCTTAGAGTATGTCCCAGTAATTTTTAATAACGCATCGCCATCTGGTGGTACTAATTTTAAACTGCAGGCAGAAAGATCCTATAGGGTCTTAACAATAATCATTTCCTTTGTGCTTTCTGCATTTTCTTTTACAGACACCGTGCTAAGGACTACAACTGAAAAAAACAAAAGCTTTTTGTGCAACTTTAAACTCTAAAAATGAGATATATGAAATTATAACACTATGATAAATGTTACAACACAAGTTTTCACTATAGCTTGTTTTTAGTAGGTTCAATTGATCTTTTTGTTAGCACCTACTATGTATCAGACATTATTCTAGACATTGGAAATGCATCACTAAATAAGACAAGCAAATACCCTGCCTTCATGAAGTTTATGTTCTAGTACAGAAGAGGTTAGAAAATGAACAAAACCTGTAGTGTGGATTACGGCAGTAGATGCTATAAAGACAAATGAAGTAGGAATAGGGGATAGAATGCTAGAAATAAAAGTGGAAAAATTAAATAAACTGACCAAGAAAGATAGGCTGATACTTTGCTAACATCTGAGCAAAGATCTGACAAGCATGAGAAGGTGAACCCTACAACTATTTGTAAGAAGGAGCAGGGAAGAGCAAGTGCAAAGGCCCTAGAGAAGGAGCTTTGCCCATGTGGCTGTTAAAAAGTGAATGAGAAACAAGTATACTGTCAAGGGTGAAACA
Organism: Cervus canadensis; assembly: GCF_019320065.1. Taxonomy (NCBI): domain Eukaryota; kingdom Metazoa; phylum Chordata; class Mammalia; order Artiodactyla; family Cervidae; genus Cervus; species Cervus canadensis. Next base: position 11,299,157 of record NC_057396.1, read on the forward strand.
GGTCACCAGCCCAGGTTGGATGCATGAGACAAGTGCTCAGGGCTGGTGCACTGGGAAGACCCAGAGGGATGGGATGGGGAGGGAGGCGGGAGGGGGCTCGGGAAGGGGAACACATGTAAATCCATGGCTGATTCATGTCAATGTATGGCAAAAACCACTACAATATAAAATAAATAAATAAAATTCAAATAAAAAGTGAAAGAGAGGGAAAAAGAAAGGCATTCATAAAGGTGACAAGGAAGACAATGTAGAAAGGAATATCTGCATTCCCTGATTCAGAGCTGTCTGGTGATTAGTATGTGATGGTAGAACGGGGAAGAATGGGTCAGTTCTGTTTGCAGTGCACACAGCAGTTTACAGACAGGCCACAGGCCTTCCTCTTGGTACCACTCTAAATAGTATGGAGGGGCCACTTAGAAGTTCAAGGTTGACTACATGACTATAAGACAGGGCTTCCCAGGTGGTGCTAGTGGTGAAGAACCTGCCTGCCAATGCACGAGATGTAAGAGATCCAGGTTCGATCCCTGGGTCGGGAAGATCCCCTGGGGAAGGGAATGACAACCCACTCCAGGAGTCTTCCTTGGAGAATCCCATGGACAGAGGAGCCTGGTGGGCTACAGTCCATGGGATTGCAAAGAGTCAGACATGACTGAAGCAACTTAGCACAATGGACTATAAGGCAGGGATCAAGAGGGAAAGCTAAAGAAACTGATTTATTCCCCTAGAAGATTTTTTTTAATATTATTTAATATTGTTATTAATTGAAGGATAGGCTCTTCTCAGCCTGTGTTTAATTTTTGGCTTTTTTTTTTTTTCTTTTGCCCCTTCTAAAGAGAAAAAAAGAAGTGAACTTGAACTTCAGTTTGCAGAATTAAATATAAACATCCGAATAGAGAGAGAAGATGGAGATTGGCAACACTCAGATGGAACAAAAGCTGCTCCTTGGGTTTCTCTCTATTTCAGCTATTAATAGGTACAGTTTCCTATGCCTAGAAGTGAAAATGGGGAGACTATTGTGTCACTAGCCAGCCAGAGAGCAGTTCCTTCCACACTAGTCAGCTTCACAGTCTGTTCCAGAAACAATGGCTGCAGCTGCTAGCCACAGGGAGCTTTATAATGCGGGGCCTCATTTCCTCGCCTACAAGGCAATGCTGGGCTCCTCCTGCCAGGATAGACTTCTCCCTGCTGTTGCTTCTCAGCTTTGGGCAGCATTTCATTGCTTTTCACTCTGCTGCCGCGTGAATTTGGAGCTTTCTTCTTCCTGTTTCCTGTGGCTTGCCGGGTCTTCACACACACATACCCTTGGATACTCAGGCCATATACAGCACCACAGAGTGGTGTGTGATGAGGTTGCCTAGAGTCCAGCATCTGTCGTGTGTAAAACTGCATGCTGCCTGCAAATGTGAAGGGTATCATGAGGTCGTAAATCTTTCCCAGGATTAACCAAGTAAAACTTGAAGACACAAAAGCTCATCATGAAAACCAGGAAAGCTGCAATCCAAATTTCATAAAGTCAAAGAGGTATCCTGGACTCTTACCAGAAGGAAGTTGGGACTTGTATTAAATAGGCAATGGTCCCACTTCCACTCTCTTGAGTCATTCTGCACAATAGGGTCATTGAACTGTCCCTTTTTTCTTCAATTTATTTATTTTTCATTGAAGGATAATTGCTGAACAATATTGTGTTGGCTCTTGTCATACATCAACGTGAATCAGCCATAGGCATACAAATGTCTTCTCCCCCTTGAACCTCTCTCCCACCTCCCACCCCATTCCACCCTCTAGGTTGTCACAGAGGACTTAAACTCCTACATCATACAGCAAATTCCTACCTGTTATCTATTTTATCTGTGGTAATGTATATGTTTCAGTGCTGCTCTCTCTATTTGTTCTATCCTCTCCTTCCCCCATTGTATCCACAAGTCTGTTCGCTATGTCTGAGTCTCCATTCAAATAGGTTCATAAGCACCATTTTTCTAAATTCCATGTATATGCATTAATATATGATACTTATTCTTTTTCTGACTTACTTCACTCTGTATAATAAGCTCTAGGTTCATCCGCCTCATTAGAATTGACTCAAATGCATTCCTTTTTATGGCTGAGTAATATCCCACTGTATATACATGCCACAACTTCTTTATCCATTCATCTGCCGATGGACATCTAGGTTGCTTCCATGTCCTAGCTATTGTAAACAGAGCTGAAAAGAACATTGTGGTACAGGCATCTTTTTCAGTGATGGTTTACTCAGGGTATATGACCAGTAGTGGGTTTGTTGGGTCATATGGTAGATTTATTCCTAGTTTTTTAAAGAATCTCCATAATGTTCTCCCTTTATAATCTAACAATTTCCCTGTGACAGAAGATAAAAGGGGATCCATGGGATATAAAGATCTTTGAAGTTCTATAATTCTTGACATTATTTCCAAGGATCAGGAATGCTTCTTTGGAATACACCCTTGATTAAACACCAGCCTATTTATAATATCTAATTCCCAAATAATTCTAGAAAGTGTTATCTATTATAACCCCCAAAGGGTTTAATAGAATTATTTATCATCCCCCAAAGAGTTTCCTAAGGTTTACCTCTCTCCATTTCTGCAACCATTCCCCTAGTCCATTCCCCTGGTTCTTCACATTATATAGATCAAGATTTTCAAAATATCTCTTGTCCAGAGTCCATGCTAGCATTTCCCCAAGTATTATCAGATTTTATCTTTAAAACAACTGTGCTTTAAAAAATAGTATGTATATTATAATTACCCTTTTTTTACAGAAGCCTTCACATTGGTTAAATGATTTCCCCCAAAGGACCACAAGTACCAGGAAATGTGTCTTTCCAGGAAAAAAACACTTTTCTCACCTATGAATCTATCCAAATACTTTTTGAACAACTTTAAATATTCTGCATGTATCATCTGTGTGATAGTAAGTTTCTAATGTTTTCCCCTTTTTATAAAAGGCTTCATTTTACCTTCAATTATCACTTCCACATTTAATGTTCTATTGTTCTATCAAAATTCTCATTTAAATCTATGTCAATCCTTTCTAATGTTATCAAAGTCACAAATGCCAGTATCTCAGGTCTTTAGTTGCTGGGAGACACTATTCTTTTCGCCTGGTATGTTCAGACCTGGGTGAGTGAGAATCTGGAATGAATAACTCTCTTCTAGAATGCAGCAAAGAGAACTGAGTACAATATTCAGTAAAAACGAGACCATTTTGCTAATGATATTAAAAACCATAGGCTAGTCCATTCAGGGAGGATTGTAATTTTAATTTATTTGAGGCTTAATCATTATTCACACTATGGCCTTATCATTTCTAAGGGTTTTTTTTTTTTTGCATTCTTTAATTCATCTTGCATAACTGATCAAATGGTTTAATAGAGTTATTTATTATCTCCTATTGTTAGTCAGAAAACTAATTTAAAAGCATAAAAGTAAAAAGCAAAATAACATGTTTTTTAAAATATGTCATTTATTTGACTGCTACAATAAGACTTGGATACAGTATTCCTTTAGTGATAGCCATAAGGCTCCAGTTATTATTAAAATATTTTCCTTCAGTTTTCCAAAATATTCTAAATGTAGCCAAAACTAAAAAATGGACTATTCAATTTAATCCAGGGTCATATGTAGCAAATTAAATGTAATCTATAATCAAGTCTTTATAAAAATTTAATAATATGACTTTTTAAGAGAAAAACTAATTGTGAACTAGTAAAAACTTTTGAGAAAGACATTGACAGTTATCAAGACAAACAAATTGAACTCAAAGTTATAGAAACAAACACAACTGATTTAGATTAATCCCTTCTTTTAATAAGGGATGAAAATGAGAACCCGAATCATTCAAATGACTTGCTCAAGGTCAAGAGCTGGTCTGTGGTTGAGTGCAGATTAGAACAAGTTACCTAATGGAAAGTCTAATGGTGAGTCAATCTCAGGCTGTCTTTTACTCATTTATTTATGAATTTATTCACCTAATATTCATTAAGCAACCAATATCTGACAGATTCTTGCCTAGGCACCAAAGTTGCTGCAATAATAAATAGAGAGGCACAGAACTGCCTTCAAATAATTTTTAATTTAGTAAGAACATATCAAAAATTCATAATATATTTTTAACTAAAAATGTCTTTCAAAGGGTACATACAACATGTCATGAGAGGGAATATTGCAGCAATCTGAGAAGGCATCCCTGAAGAACTGACATTAGGAGAATGATAGAAATATCCAGGAGAAAATGGGGGAGGGAAGGTGGAAGAAGGAGGTCAGGAAGAGAAGAAATCCAGATTCACAGTAATGAGACAGAATAGCTTTTCTCAAGAGCCTGGGCTGGTAAAAGGCTTGGTAAAAGCAGAGAGAGGCTGAAACCCTGTGAGCAAGAGGAAATGTAAGCAATAAGACTAATTCTAAATTCTTTTTTTTTTTTAACTGTAATAAGAACATTTAAAATGAGATCCATCCTCAACAAATTTTTAAGTATACCATACAGAATTGCTAACCTAGGCACTATATTCTCCAGCAGATCTGTAGAATTTATTCATCTTGCATAACTGAAACTTCACACCTGTTGAGCAGCAGCTCGCAATTTCCCCCTCTCTCCAGCTGCTGGCATCCACCGTTCTAGTTTCAGCTTCTCTGAGTTTGACTGTTTTGTATAGATATACATAAAACTGGAGTTATAAAATACTTATCCTTTTGACTTACTCTGCTTAACATAATGTTCTCAAGATGCATCCATGTTGTCACATATTGTAGGGTTTCCTTCTTTCTTAAGGCTGAATAATAGATCATTGTGGGGTTCCCAGGTGGCACTAGTGGTAAAGAATCCGCCTGTCAATGCAGGTTAGACATAAGAGATGAAGGTTCGATCCCTGGGTGGGGAAGATTCCCTGGAGAAGGAAATGGCAACCCACTCCAGGATTCTTGCTGGAGAATGCCATGGACAGAAGAGCCTGGTTAACCCCACTCTATGGGGTTGCAAACAATTGGACATGATTGACAGACTCTGTACTAGCAAAATGCAGTCCATAGGACTGCACAGTCAGACACAACTGAAGTGACTGAACATGAACAAAAGCCAATTGAGGGGTTTCCTCAATGGCTCAGTGGAAAAGACTCCATCTGCCAATGCAAGAAACGCAGGAGACTCGGATTTGATGCCTGAGTCAGGAAGATTCCCCTGGAGAACGCACTCCAGTATTCTTGCCTAGGAAATCCTGTGGACAGAGAAGCCTGGCAGGCTATGGGGTCCCAAAAGAGTCGGACACAACTGAGCAACTGAACAACAATAACCCAATGTATGTGTAAAGCATGTTTTCTGTATCCATTCTTGCATTGGTAGACCTTTATGTTATTTCACATCAGGGTTATTGTGAATGATGCCACAATGAACATGGGGGTTTAAATATCTATTGGGGCTCTTGATTTCAATTCTTTCGGATCTATACTAGGAAGTGGGTTTGCTGGTTCATGTGGTAGTTCTATTTCTAATTCTTTGAGGAATCTCCACATTGTTTTTCATAACAGCTGCACCACTATACATTTCCATCAACAGTTTACAAGCATTCATATTTCTCCACATCTTTACCAATACTTGTTATCATTTTTTTTCAAATGATGGTTATCTTAACAGGTGCAGGTTAATGTCTTACTTTGGTATTGATTTACATTTCCCTGATTATTTTGTGGTGCTAAGTATCTTTTCATATACTCGTTGACCATTTGTATGTCTTCTTTGGATAAATATCCATTTAAGTTCTTTTTTTGATTTTTCATTTTTCATCACACTATTTTATGAGTTACAGGAGTTTCTTAAATATTTTGGATATTAACTCATTATAATATATAGTTTCCAATTATTTCCTCCCATTTTGTAGGCTGCTGGTTCATTCTGTTAATTTTTTGCTTTACCATACAAAATCTTTTCTAGGTTAATGTAGTCTCATTTGTCTATTTTTGCTTCTGTTGCCTATGCTTTTAGTGTCATAGCCAAAAAAATCATTGCCAAAGCCAATGTTATGAAGTTTTCCCTATGTTTTAAGTTTTTTTCTATGAGTTTTAAGTCTGTAATACATTTTTAGTTGATTTTTCTTCAGACTGTAAGAAAAGGGTCTGATTTCTTTCTTTTGCATATTGCATAAGAACCTGGAATGTTAGGTCCATGAATCAAGGTAAATTGGAAGTGGTCAAACAGATGACAAGAGTGAACATCAACTTTTTAGGAATCAGTAAACTAGAATGGACTAGAATGGATGAATTTAAGTCAGATCACCTGTTATATCTACTACTGTGGGCAAGAATCCCTTAGAAGAAATAGAGTAGCCCACATAGTCAACATAAGAGTCTGACATACAGTGTGTGGGTGCAATCTCAAAAATGACAGAATGCTCTCTGTTCGATTCCAAGGCAAACCATTCAACATCACAGTAATCCAAGACTATGTCCCAAGCACTAATGCTGAAGAAGCTGAAGTTGAATGGTTCTATGATGACCATTCTAGAACTAACACCCAGAAAAGACATCCTTTTCATCATAGGGGACAGGAATGCAAAAGTAAGAAGTCAAGAAACACCTGGAGTAACAGGCAAATTGGGCCTTGGAGTACAAAATGAAACAGGGCAAAGGGTAATAGAATTTTGCAAAGAGAGTGCACTGATCATAGGAAACACCCTTTTCCAACAACACTAGAGATGACTCTACACATGGACATCACCATATAGTCAAAACTGAAATCAGATTGATTATTTTCTTTGCAGCTGAAGATAGAGTTCCATACTGTCAGCAAAAAGAGACCAGGAGCTGACTGTGGTTCCAATCACGAACTCCTTATTGCCAAATTCAGACTTAAAAAATTGAAAAAGTAGGGAAAACCACTAAAACATTCAGGTATGATCTAAATCAAATCCCTTACGATTGTATAGTGGAAGTGAGAAATAGATTCAAGGGACTAGATCTAATAGGCAGAGTTCTTGAAGAACTATGCACAGAGGTTCATGACATTATAAAGGAGGCAGTGATCAAGACAATCCTCAAGAAAAAGAAATGGAAAAAGGCAAAATGTTTGTCTGAGTAGGCCTTACAAATACCTGAGAAAGAAGAGAAGTTAAAGGCAAAGGGGAAAAGGAAAGATATACCCATCTGAATGCAGAGTTCCAAAGAATAGCCAGGACAGATAAGAAAGGCTTTCTCAGTGATCAATGCAAAGAAATAGAGGAAAACAATATAATGGGAAAGACTAGAGATTTGTTCAAGAAAATTAGAGATTCCAAGGAAATATTTCATGCAAAGATTGTCACAACAAGGGACAGAAATGATATGGTCTTAACAGACGCAGAAGATATTAAGAAGAGGTGGTGATATACAGAAGAATTATGTAAAAAAGATCTTAATGACCCAGATAAACATGATGGTGTAATCAATCACCTAGAGCCATACATCCTGGAGTCCAAAGTCAAGTAGACCTTAGGAAGCATCACTATGAACAAAGCTAGTGGAGGTGATGGAATTCCAGCTGAGCTATTTCTAATCCTAAAAAGTGATGCTGTTAAAGTGCTGCACTCAATATGCCAGCAAATTTGGAAAACTCATCAGTGGCCACAGGACTGGAAAAGGCCACTTTTCATTCCAATCCCAAAGAAAAGCAATGCCAAAGAATTCTCAAACTACTGAACAATTGCACTCATTTAACACACTAGCAGAGTAGTGCTCAAAATTCACCAAGCAAGGTTTCAACAGTATGTGAAAAAAGAGCTTCCAGATGTTTAAGTTTGATTTAGAGAAGGCAGAGGAATCAGAGATATAATTGCCAACATCCAATGAATCATAGAAAAGGCAAGAGAGTTCCAGAAAACATCTGCTTCTGCTTTATTGATTACACTGAAGCCTTTGACTGCGTCAGTTCAGTTCAGTTGCTCAGTCATGTCCGACTCTTTGCGACGCCATGAATCGCAGCACGCCAGGCCTCCCTGTTCATCGTCAACTGCCGGAGTCTACCCAAAGCCATGTCCATTGAGTCGGTGATGCCATCCAACCATCGCATCCTCTGTCACCCCCTTCTCCTCCTGCTCTCAATCTTTCCCAGCATCAGGGTCTTTTCAAATGAGTCAGCTCTTCACATCCTGTGGCCAAACTATTGGAGTTACAGCTTCAGCATCAGTCCTTCCAATGAACACCCAGGACTGATCTCCTTTAGGATGGACTGGTTGGATCTCCTTGCAGAGAGAGATTTGACTGTGTGGATCACAACAAACTGTGGAAAATTCTTAAGGAGTTGGGAATACCAAACCACCCGACTTGCCTTCTGAGAAATCTGTATGCATGTCAAGAAGCAAGTTAGAACCAGACATGGAACAACAAACTGGTTCCAAATTGGGAACGCAGTACGTCAAGGCTGTATATTTTCATCCTGCTTATTAAACTTATATGCAGAGTACATCATGTGAAATGCCAGGCTGGATAAAGCACAAGCTGGAATCAAGATTGCCGGGAGAAATATCAATAACCTCAGACATGCATATGACACCACCCTAATGGCAGAAAGTGAAGAGGAACTAAAAAGCCTTTTGATGAAGGTGAAAGAAGAGAGTGAAAAAGCTGGCTTAAAATTCACCATTTAAAAAACTAATATCATGGCACCCAGTCCCAACACTTCATGGCAAATAGATGGGAAAATAATGGAAACAGTGACAGACTCTAGCTCTTTGGGCTCCAAAATCACTCTAAATGATGATTGCAGACTTGAAATTAAAAGACGCTTGCTCCTTGAAGGGAAAGCTATGATTAACCTAGAGAGTATACTAAAAAGCAGAGCTACTACTTTGCCAACAAAGATCCGTCTAGTCAAACCTAGGCTTTTTCCAGTAATCATGTATGGATGTGAGAGTTGGACTATAAAGAAAGCTGAGCACTAAAGAACTGATGCTTTTGAACTTTGATGTAGGAGAAGACTCTTAATAGTCCCTGAGAGAGACTCCTGAGAGACTGCAAGGAGATCCAACTAATCCATCCTGAAGGAAACCAGCCCTGAAGATTCATTGGAAGGACTGATGCTGAAGCTGAAACTCCAATACTTTGGCCACCTGGTGCGAAGAGCTGACTCATTGGAAAAGACCCTGATTATGGGAAAGATTGAAGGCAGGAGGAGCAGGGACAACAGAGGATGAGAAAGTTGGATGGCCTCACTGACTCAATGGACATGAGTTTGAGCAAGCTCCAGTAGTTGGTGACGGACAGGGAGGCCTGGTGTGCTGCAGTCCGTGGGGTCACAAAGAGTCGGACACGACTGAGTGACTGAACTGATGACTGAAGATGATCCAGTTTACACAACAGTATCTATTGAGGAGATTCTGCTTCCCCTACTGTGTATTCTTTGCATCCTTGTCAAAGATCAGTTGGCCATATATGTGTGGACATTTTTTCAGGAATCTCCTTTCTGTTCCATTGGTATATACATCTGTCTTCATACCATTCTCCTTTAATTACTGTATCTTTAAATGTATTTTGAAATCAGGAAGTTTGATGTCTTCAGGGTTTTTTTTTATGATTTTTTTGACTATTGGTAATTCTTTGTAATTCTGTATGAATTTAAGAACTATTATTAAGAGAAAAGTTCACCTTTTCTCTTACATAGGCAAGAGACCATGGCAATTCCAAAATTTGTGAGGAAAGCCCAACTATTAGAATCCAAAATATCATGAAGAGTGCAAGATTTATCAAAGAAGTAATACCTTTTACTAGAGGAATGATTGCAGGGATGGAGACAGGTGAAATGCAAGGAACTATTTGGGATCAAAAATTGATATTGCTTAATTTTTAATTAGGATACAAGAAGTATTAACATCCTAATTCTAGGTATCAGACTTTACTATTTATTGGAGGTATAGACAATTTTGGAAGTAATATGTTTTGTTTTGTATAAACTGAATTTGAGCTACTTATGAGACGTGTGAAAATGTCATATGTATTTATAGATACACAATTCAAAAGATAGGTCTGAACTGGAAATGCACATTTAGCATATAGATAGAATTTCAAACTTGGATGTAGAAGAGATTTCCAGGGAAGTAAATGTAGTTAATAAAATTGACCCCTGAGAAAGTCCAGAATTTGATATTAAATGAAAAGAAACAGAGTTTAGAGATGACCAGTTAAAGAGATTGGTGGGAAATTAGAAGAGCATGGTATCCTGAAAGTCAGGAGAAATGAGTATTTACAGTATTTCAATAGGGAAAGCATTAAAATACTTTACCAGTAATGAGTTATTCAAGTGAGATAAGCTCATTAGGATCTTTATCAAACAGCATTTCAGTAGTGTGGTGGGAGCAGTGAGATGGCAAAGGATTTAAAAGATAATGAAAGAAAGTTATAGTAACTCTAGAAAAAAATTGGCTGTGGCAAAAGGGATTGTGATTCACATAGGATTGTGATTACAGGAGGATGAGGGCATAGAAAGTTGTTTAAGATGAGAAGTTCTAGAACATCGTTTCTCTCTTCGTTTCCTTAGATGATTCAAACTCAAGTCAACATTTTCACTTCTGTTGTGCCAGCATTTCAGTTCTATTCTCTTTGCTTCTCCTCACTTCTGTGACTAAATGTCACAACTTATGTCCAGTTTTAAATATTGGATACTGTTTTGTTTCCAGGTGTCATACTGGTATCTTGCACCATCAGGAGTTATGTTTACTACAAAAGCCTCCATATCAATGAAGACCAGTCTGTATAAAAGATACTTAACACGATGATTTTGGAGATCATGTTTATGCATCCCTACCCTAAGAGAAGCAGAAGATATCAAGAGGAGGTGGCAAGAATACACAGAAGAATGATACAAAAAGGATCTTCATGACCCAGATAACCACGATGGTGTGATCACTCATCTACAGCCAGACATCAAGGAATTCGAAGTCAAGTGGGCCTTAGGAAGCATCACTACAAACAAAGTTAGTGGAGGTGATGAAATTCCAGCTGAGCTATTTCAAATCCTAAAAGTTGATGCTGTGAAAGTGCTGCACTCAATATGCCAGCAAATTTGGAACACTCAGCAGTGGCCACAGGACTGGAAAAGGTGAGTTTTCATTCCAATCCCAAAGAAAGGCAATCCCGAAGTATGCTCAAACTACCACACAATTGCACTCATCTCACACACTAGTGAAGTAATGCTCAAAATTCTCCAAGTTCTCCATTTCTTCTTTTAATTTAGAGAGATTAAGGGACAATAGAAAAAAGTCAGTCAGTCTGACTTAAAATAGATTTTTTTATTTAATATATTTATTTTAAAAGTTTTAAAACTGTAGAAATTTACACAAGTCATAGTGTACAGACCTGTGAATTTTCACTAAAGACACTTAGATCAGGAAATAAAACATTAGTAGTCCCAGAGAAAGCTCCCTCCGTACTTCTCTCAATCACTACCTATTCTTTTGAAAAAGTAATACCTAACCTGACTTATTACCATACATATTAGTTTGCTGGTTTTTAAGATGTTTAATGAAATAAGATACATGTATTTTTTTAGTACCTGACTTCCTTTGCTAAGGTCTCTATTTGTAAAATTCATCCACATTTTACATAGCTGTAGTTCATTGCTTAGTAGTACTAATTTGTATAGTGTAGCACTATTCATTTTGTTTTTATTCTACTGCTGATAGAAATTGGACTGTTCTCAATTTTGACTATTATAAATAACACTTCTATGAGCATTTTGTATGTCTTTTGGGGCACATGTGCATGAATTTCCATAGTTATAAAGTATAAAGATTCCAGTTGGAATACTGGCTTATTGACTATGCATATGTTCAACAGAAATTGAAAAAGAAATTACCAATAATTGCAGCAATTAATTCACCATCAGTAGTAAATGTTCTAGTACCTCTACATTCTTGCCAATAATTGGTATTATCAATAATTTTAACTTCAGCCATGTTGGAAAATGTATAGAGGTATCTCACTGCAGCGTTAGTTTTTATTTCCCAGGTGACTAAAAAATGGAGCAACTTTTTAGATATTTATTAAAATATAAGCTAACCCTTACAGAAAGGATAAGTAAATTATAAGTAGCCAATGGAAGTAAACCAAAGATTAAGACTAATATTCATAAAGAATCATTAAAAACTAGGAAAATGACAAGTACTAGCACAAGCTCTTCATCAGCTACACTTCAAAGGAGAAACAATGACTAGAAGTTGCAAAAGTAATCAAATAATGGAGGGGGGTTTGGGAGAGAATGAATGCATGTATGTTTACGGCTGAGTTACTTCACTGTTCACCCGAAACTATCACAACACTGTTAATCAGCTCTGCCCCAATACAAAATGATTTGGGAGTTAAAAATAAACAAATAAAATAAAAAATAAATAAATAAGAAGACTATCTAAAATGTGAATTTACTCTTCCTACTTTAATCATTAATATAAGGGGCTTCCCTGGTGGCTCAGTGGTAAAGAATCTGTCTGCCAATGAAGGAGATGCAGGTTTGATCCCTGAGTTAGGGAGTTCCTCTGGAGAAGGAAATGGCAACCCACTCCAGTATTCTGTCCATGAGAATCCCATGGACAGATGACCCTGGTGGACTACAGTTTGTGGGTCATAAAAGAGTCAGACATGATTTAGTGATTAAACAGCAACAATAACAAATTTTAATTATGAATCCCCTTTAGTGTATAGTATGCCATTAGATATTAATAGATTCTTATAAATCATAAATGGGGTCAAAAAGAGTCAGATACGACTGAGCAACTGAACTGACTGACTGATAGTACATACATAAATATATGTATATGAAATGTAGACCCACTTCTATCTTTGCTGTTAGAAGTAACATTCAAAAGCTGTTTAAAGACCTTTGTACTATGATTCTGTTGGACACCATAGGAAATAGAAGGGGTTATCTCTGCTATCAAAATTTTTTTGATTTAAGACACAATATTGTCTTATTCCACTTTTCAATATTTCTTGCTTTCAGGCTCCTCAGTGTGATGCTCACCCCTCGATGACCGTCACTCTTGTTAGAAGGTTCTACCACCAATCCTCTATCAAGGCTACCAACCACCTGTAGCTGTCTCTTTCCAGAGACTACACTGGTCTGACTGGACTTCATCCCCAAACTTGCCAATGACTTTGCTCTCAACTTCTCTCTGTCTCACATGGACATGCCAAGTTTTCAGGGTTGCAGTTCACCTAGTCTAACATATGAGCATTCCTGGAGTGCCTGGTCCAACACCCAAAGCTAGCTTACATTTATAAAATATAGTGAAAATAGTTTATTGACTGGAAGATGATAAAGAGCATCTTCATTATAGATATTTAATTCCACAAAAGTAAGTGCTAAAATGTGGAACTGAATTAGATTAGTCTTTTATTGATTCTTCTTTTCAATTGATTGATTTACATTTTTAACTCATCAAATGTTATAGCTCAAAACATTAACTTTTAAATAGGTCAAACTAAAATGCATATTTTAAAACTCAAAATATGCTTGTCAAGTTCCTATGTGGTTGTTAAATATTCCATTTTTTTCTGTTGATGCTATTGTTTAGTTTTAAACACATTGGATGGTAAAGCTTTTATAATAACATGTGTTTTGGTTTTTTTTTTTTTTTTTTAGTTTGTAAAACGTAGCATAATTTTATCACTCAGTTACTCACATTTTCTTTAAGTGACAATGTTTGAGTCCATCTTACAAACCATACAGATACATTTTATCTGTGACTTTGATCCATAATCATGGCAGAATCAGACTTTCTTCCAAAATCGTTGTTTCACTGAAGTAGTTCTGCTTGTGTCAGGAAAGAACTATGATAAATTCTAAATAACTTACTCCTGAACATCAGAAAATACACACTCAATCTTTCTTACAGATATATTTTAGAAGTTTCATTGAATTTTCTTTGTAAATAAAAGATGAGTATGATATTTTTCTTTTATAAATATCAGAAATAGGTTGCAATTTTGTAAATGCATTTATAATACCCTTTATCACACACCAAAAAGCTGATATGTTCAGAGTTTGACTCCCTCCCTAGTTCATTATCCACAAAAGACAGGACTGTTGAATTATGCTCCCTTTTTAAGCCATAAACTCTTAGTTTTCAATTTGGGCACAATTAGGAATGTTATAAAAGATTTTTATGATCTTTCTCCCCAGTCTCAAAGCCAATTATCATGTTCTTTGTGTATGCAGCAAATTGCTCAAGTATTAGTCATTTCCCTTGTTATTTTTTTCTTGCTCATATTGTATTATAATAAATTGTGGCTGCCCTTGCTGTTGGAGTATTTACATTTGTTTTCCATAATGCAGTTACAAATAGTCAAACGAGCTGTTTAATTGTGTGGCAGTATGAGGATGGAGTATTATTTTGAAAGAGGGTGGATCCTGTATCTGACATCAAATGAGTTCATGGTCAGGTCTGAATGAAGCAAAAAGTTCTTTGGGGGCAACAATTAGAGACACAGAGAGAAAGTTGCTAAATCAGATTTTAGATAGCCTTAAATGCCAAAGACATACAAATATCAGAGGACTTGGGGTTACTGAAGGTGTCCCATAGTTACAGTCTGGGTAAACTTGTGCAACATTGGGAGGCATAGAGTTCAATTATGGATCTGTTTTAATTGTGTGAGCTTGAAATATTAGTACCTAAATGTGGGTGCCAGTAGTCAAAAGAGAAAGGAAGGGATACATGTGAAAAATATGTTAAAGAATTTGACCATTCGTTTCACTAGGAGCAGTGGTTAAACTTGGCCCCCAGTTGTGGGGTGCAGGGTCTGAAAAGTGATGAAATTAATGTTTTTCAACTATTTTATATTGGAATATAAGCAATTAACAGTGTTGTGATGGTTTCAGGTGGACAGCAAAGGGACTCAGTCATACATATACATGTATCCAATCTCCCCCAAACTCTCCTCCCATCCAGACTGCCAAATGACATTGAGCAGAGTTCCTGGTCCTATGCAATAAGTCCTTTCTAGGCTATCTATTTTAAATACAGCAGAATGTACATGTCAACCCCAACTATCCCTCCCCCCTCATCTTTCTCCCCAGCAATCATATTATTAACTAAAAGGGAAGTCAGAAGTGAGAAGCATTTAAGGGGAGGAAATGATAAACTTGCTTTAAAAGTGTGTTTGCAGTCACAATAAGACATCCAAACAGGGATACCAATCACTTATGGGAGCTGGAGAGGACAGAAATCATGATAACAGCTGAGAAAACATCTCCTTCCATCCTGATTTTAAGCATACAAGGGAAAACTCTATAAAGTAAGCAAATGTATTCTTCAACAGATACCTCTCTTCAAACCCTTCAGTGAATACCTGAATTAGGATAACTCTGTTCTCTAATCCATTTATTCCTTGGTTCAAAAGGCATTTATTGATCACATGTTATACACCAGGAGTAAGACTGGTGAAAAAGAAACATATTTAAGGCATATTTCAGACATAGAACCAAAAGAAATTTGTTATAGATTAGATTGCAGGAAAGATTTTCCAAAAAATTTCAGGATTAAAACATGGATTAAAAATTATTTTAGTAAGTCACAGGAAAACAGCATAGACAAATTAGCACTTGAGACTTGAATCCTCAGGGATGAAAAGTCCAGAACTGTTCCTCTAATACCGTGATACTTTTAGGGGAGCTGTTATTCCTGGCAGTATTATGCTTATTCTAGAGATGAGAGAAAGTCATCATATCAAAATAAAATGGCTCCATTCCAAGTCACTCACTCATTTATCCATTCAACAAATATTTACTTCATGGCCATTTGTTCCAGGCACTGTGCTCAGTACTGAATGTGGAATGATAGATTAAGAGGTGAGGTCTTGGGAATTTCCTGGTGGCCCAATGGTTAAGGCTCAGTGCTTTTACTGCGGTGGGCTCAGGTTCAATCCCTGGTCAGGGAAATAAGATCCTGCAAACTGCATGATGCTGGTGAGCTCCCTCCTTAATGTTGTTTACAATAAAGTATTTTCATCTACAATAGACCAAATTCTCAAGAGTACTTCCAGATCCAGATAGTCACTCAACTTGCTGCTTATTCCTTTTGACTACCTGTTTTCAGCCCCATTACTCTAACCATTATTTAGATATTTACAGATATGCCTGTATCCTGACGCTGGGGAAGACTGAAGGCAAAGGAGAAGAGGGCACCGAAGATGAGATGCTTGGATAGCATCACTGATACAGTGGACATGAACTTGGGTGAACTCCAGGAGATGGAGATGGTGAGGAACAGGGATGTCTGGCGTGCTGCAGTCCACGGGGTCACAAAGAGACAGACACAGTTTAGCGACTGAGCAACAACAGTAACATAAATGCCAACATCCTGTCAGTTAATAATTAAGTCCTTCTGAGGCTGGGAATTCAAAATACACACTTAATACACTTGAGGTGGATGAGTGTACTCTGATCAATGTGTTTCTTAGACAGAGAAAAACATTGTAGGTTTTCTTCTTTTAAATTTTTAAATTGGAACATAATTGCTTTACATTGTTGGGCTGTTTTCCACCGTACAACACAAATCAGTCATAACTATATATGCCTGCGTGCACGCTCAGGTGCTTCAGCCGTGTCCAACTCTTTGTGACCCTATGGAAGTTCACCAGGCTCCTCTGTCCATGATGTTCTCCAGGCAAGAATACTGAAGTGGATTGCCATGCCCTCCTCCAGGGGATCTTCCCAACCAGGGATCAAATCCACATCTCCTGTGTCTTCTGCATTTCAGATTCTTTACCCACTGAGCCACTTGGAAAGCCACATATATGTGTGTGTGTGTGTGTGTGTGTGTATACATATATACACCTTCTCTCTTGAGTATAAATTTTATACTATTAATATTTATTAAGATTTTTTCTCACTACTATATATAAGATAACCAACAAGGATCTAATATATAGCATAGAGAACTCTACTTGATTTTCTGTGATAACCTATATGAGAAAAGAATCTAGAAAAGAATGAATATATATGTATGTACAGCTGAATCACTTTGCTGTCACCTGAAACTAACACATTTTAAATCAACTATACTCCAATGAAGTTTTAAAAAATTAAAGTTTTTTTTTCCTCAATAAAGCTTCTTACACTGGGGGCTGAAATTGCTTTTTGAAAAACAGATATAATCTTTAATCTTTCAAAGAATTAAGAAGGTAAAGAGTTTGCAAAACATGCAGTTTCATTAGAGAAAGATTTGTTGCCTACCAAAATTGCTAAGAATGTGTATTCAGACTTTAAAATAAAGCCATCTTACAAGAGGGCCTTTTTCCTTCCTGAAAAACCACTTAATTATCAGTACTAATTGAAGGTAAGTGTCCACTGACATTTTGGGCAATGACTTCTCTATCGGTTTTTAGATTTGACCTAAAAATAACCACAAGAACAGTAAAGTAGACTTTGCATGCCTGTAGGCAAAAGATCATCCTGTTCAGGGAAAAAGACCACTGAGTAAATGGCTTTATTTTTTAATTGATTAAATTCCCAACTGTTTTTATGTTATATATCCTTTATAAAGGTTAGAGCTTCCATATGCCTTAGCCTTTCAACTGAGACTCAGAGAAGTCTCAGCCGCAGATGTGGCAGTCCCAGGGCAAAATGAGGGTAAGCTAAATCTGTTTTCTTTTCAGTCAAAGAAGAAGCCAGCATTTTCTCTAAAAAAGCATTTTTTGTTCCAGCCAGTCTTTTACAAACAGATCACTGGTTCCATAAATAAAGAGGAACATCCTCTATAGGCTGGGGTTTCCCAGAGGTGACTTTGTAAGACCATCCCCTTCTCTGACTTGTGTATCTCCTGAGACCAGTCAAGATCAATTCTGTCTTCCTTCAATCTGATTTTTAACAAAACTCAAAGATGAAAAAATAATGCTTAAACATGACACCAGAATCATGTTGCTGAACTGTTGCTTTTCTATTTTATTCTTAAACTTTAGAAATTGACTAAGTTGATCACTCATTCTGAAATTACAAAATGTCTAACTTGTAAATACCAATAGAAAAGAAATGCAACTTGGCCTGATATTGTGAAATGACTGAGCCAGATCATGTGGCTTATAGATCTAGCTTAGACATCCTCTCTGCTAAAGAGAAGGATGAATTGGGGTTGGTGTTGAGTAGAGAGACTCTGTTTCAAATCCAGGGAGGAAACATATGAATGACTTGTACTGAAAAACCAGAATGGCATATGTCAGTTATAAGATAATTTTAAATTAGAGATTGGATGTTTATATCCTACAGTGGCCAATACAATTACAGGGACTACGGTACTAGTCATATCATAAATGTTACTCAAAGAGCAAAACAGAGGGAGAGGGGAAGGAGTTATAAATTCCCTTACTATCTACTGTAAGTAAAAGACACCATCATATAAAAACCATAGAAAACTGTGCAACAATGACTGTAAATAATAGCTTTCTTTATATATCCTTGGCAAGACCCAAGATCACCAGAACCTAGTATACTAACAATACAGACACACACGATATTCTTGGTGTAGTGTGTGCACTTTCAGTCAAAAATAAGAAATATGCAGTTGTTTAGAAAAGTATTGCAATCGTTTTCTTCATTTTCAGAAGTGTATAATAGGAAAAATGACTCCACAGAATCTAAGAGGATCAAACTTAATATCTTAGCAACCGGGTAAAAATTAGAATGGTAGAGATGGGTTTTGAATAAGACCCTCAAAGAAGTAAATGGTATTTTCATCCAATAGTCTTAACAGTCTCACTAAAGCAATGTTTCTGATTTGAGAAAAATAGAAAATTTGAATAAATTATATCAGATTTAAGTTATTTGGAGTCAAGTAAATGAATTAAATATTTCTGAACACCAGTGGACCAGATGAAGTTAAATAGCATGAGTACATAGAGATTCATTAAGAAGAAATATGACTTTTCCAAAGATATATAAAGATGAAAACATAGGCTCAAAGAAAGAAGGCAATAAGTTTGCGGAATTTCTAGATTTGGAAGAGTAAAAAGGATTCAATGGTACTGATTAACAAGCACCTGTGAAGATGGCTTAGAGCAAAGAAACTTGAATTTAGAAGAATTAATAAACTGAAACAATAACCAAGAATGCGCTGTGGATTTAAAATACAGCTTTTTATTTACAGTAAGGGGATTAGAGTGAGGCATAGAAATGGTCATAAAAAGAATAAAAATAGATCTTAAAGGTTGAATAACTCTTAGGAGGGAAGAAAATGTGTACACACATTGCTAGTGCCAACATTTACTAAGGATTTACACAACAAGCCAAGCTTTATGCTATACTTATAGTAGATAATTCCTCACTGAGTTCTAATAGCAACTGTGTTATATAAGTAAATCTTAGACATGATAAATAAGGTTTATGGATGACAATTTTCCCAAAGCCACGTAGCTAAGAAAGCCACATTTTGTAATTTAGGTCTATCTAACTGCAAAGTCAATATTCTTTATGACTAAGATTTGCTTCACTCTCTCTTCAATTCTAATGAGTTGCCAAATGTGATGTAGTAGATAACATCATCACTGCTGAGAATTGTGTACAATTGTGAGACTAAAGGGGTTTAAGGGTCATCAACACAAATGCTAAAGGCTAATGTCAGGGGAAGGATGAGCAGAAACTGTGAAAATGGGAAGATGAAAGAGGCGAGAAATGACACCCCCCCCCCAAAAAAAAAATAGATGCCCTAGGCAGAGGAATGATATTCCCAAGATACAGTTTAAGCAGTACAACACAACCATGACCCAGAAGTAGACATAAAGCAAAGACTGTGGTATGGATTCCAGAAGCCAAGTGAGCTTCACTGGAGAAGTAAACAAGATCCAAGGAAAAGATAGTTTATCAGTTTCAGAGAATCTGTTCACCATGAAATAAGGGATCCAGAGATTTAATTAGGAGGCAGTGGAATGGAATCAGGTATGCCAAGGAGCACAGGGAGGCTGAGTGAGATGGTGGTAGCACTATGACCTCAGGGCCGAAAGAGATCTGGGGGCCCCTCTCCACTGCTTGTCAATTCTGTGTGCCGGTGTCAGTTACTCTGTCCCGCCTTGCCTCGATTTCCTCATAGGTGAAATGACAGTAACAATGGTACAGTCCTACAGAGTTGTTGCTTAACCTCTGACTCTGTTCTCGGAGCTCTTAATATTCTTTAATCATCCCTTTTAAAGAAAGATGGAACAAAGAAAGAACCTATACCTCAGCCATTTGATTTTCTGTGTCCCATTATCCAAAGTACAGTACTCCTGTATCTTGTTTCAGCATGATGATGGCAATAAAGTGTATTATACTATTGTCTCTAATCTAGTATATATATATATATATATATATATGAAATTTTCTATAATAAAAAGCTTAAAATATATAATTCTCTAAGAGTCTCATAAATCACCAACACCCACTGGAGGAAGCTGCCTGGCATAAATTTCTCCCTTCTAAGTGAAACAAAGCCTAGTTTTTTTTTTTTTTTTTTATCTTATCCTTTCCTAGTAAGGATAGTTTTATAAATGCCCTTGTTAATGTGTTTGCTCTGAATAGATCCCACTGTATGAATCATAATGAACGAAAAATGCTGGGGGTGCCAAAAACCTGAAACCAACTGTCCACTGCTGAGATGCTAAGTAGGCAGGATTGCTAATTCACTGTGCTGCCTTTGTCTTTATAGAGGTCACCATCACAGGATAACCTGCAAAGAAGTCATACCTACCAGTAGGTAGTGATTATTCAGCGTCATAGCGTGAAGGATCACATACACCATGTGAACATGAGCCAAGGGTGCTGATTATGGTGTGGGGTAAAAACAAAATGGGTCAGAGCCAAAAATATCTCAGCAACCTAAAGAACAAGACTGTGCTTCACTGTGTTCTCTTAGTTCTTTCAAGAGGAAAAAGTTCTATCCATTCATTGTATCAGTCCAATCATCACTTATGGAGCACCTTGACACTTATGCATACTGGAAATACTGTATTGAATTACACTGATATTGGAAGGCTTAGGAAGTTTATTTTTCATACATAAAGACAGATATTAAACAATGCTGTGGTGATTTGAAGGAACCCAGTTAATAATAATGCTTTCCCCAGTGCTTGTTTTGATATAGTAGAGAAACAGGTAAATAGGGAGGCAGATAGAGGTCAAAATGTCAGCCCTGTTGCAGATATGCCTCATACAGGGGAACAGGAGACTTCCCAACACCACACCCCAGACAGGCAGGTACCTACCCTGGCACAGGTACAAAGGGGCAATCACAGGCTTCCTTTACTGTTGTTCCTAGATGATCTGCCCTTGAAAATCTTATGACGTTGAACAACAGGGCAAAACCTTGAAGCTTACTATGTCATGCAAAACTGATGCCAAAGTGACTGCATCAATTATAGTGATGCTAGCAGAAGAGGGAGCTCCCCCCACCATGCATCCTCCTAGTTGGCATGGCACACCTCACCAACGAGGTGCACTTCAACCCCAGTCTCTGTGCTCATGGTTTCTGCAATTTGACTTCATAGCTCCACTTACCAAGAGTTTATGTCTCTATTCCTTGAATGTTGGCTAGACTTGAGATTTGCTTTAGCCAAACAAATGTGGCTTTTGTGCTGGTTCACACGGGAAAGAATGTGTCCACCATGTGGGAGACCCGGCTTTGATCCCTGGATAGGGAAGATCACTTAGAGAAGGAAATGGCAACCCACTCTAGTATTCTTGCCTGGAGAATTCCAAGGACAGAGGAGTCTGGTGGGCTACAGTCCATGGAAATCAAAAAGAGTCAGACATGACTGAGCGAATAACACAACCAACCACCAAAGAAATGTGACAGAAGGGATAGTGTGCCTTTTCCAAGAGTCTGTGCACATTCTTGCCTTCTCTCTTAGGAACCTTGACACTGCATGAGAATGAGCCCTTAGGTAGCCTGCTTAGGATGTGAGATGATGCAGAGCCAAGCTGAATTTGCCCTGATGCCTCCATCCTTGGGTGTTCAGCCCCAGCCAGCTTGCAAGCTGATGGCTAACACATGACAAACCTGGGAGGCATCAGCTTAGCGTGGGGCAAATAAGCAGAACCTCACAGGACCAGCATTAGTTTGCTAACACTTGAAGGTGTTTCATTATACAACAAAATTTAATTGATCCCTTGCTATTGACATTTTTATTTTCATTGATTTGTTATAATGTGGTAGCTATGGGATAGGGTTTCCCTAATGGCTCAGATGGTAAAAAATCTGCCTGCAATGCAGGGGACCTAGATTCAATCTTTGGGTCGAGAAGATCCCTTGGAAAAGGGAATGGCTACCCACTCTAGTATTCTTGCCTAGAGAATCCCATGAACAGAGGAGTCTAGCAGGTTACAAAGAGTTGGACATGATTAAATGATTAACTCACTAGCTATGGGATGACACATATGTACATGTTCACCCAGAGACATAAACAGGAATGTCCTTGCCATAATTGTTGCAAAACAGAAAAAAAATCAAATAAAAAATAAGCAATGTCAAAAACAAAATAGGAATTTTAAAAGTTGTAATATTTTAAAAGTTGTAGACATATTTTGAGCATTAGTCATCATTAGAAATAAAGAACTACAGAGATAGCTATCACTGAAAAAACCACCCAGTTATCACTGAAATATCCAAGTAAATATTGCTGAGTAAGGGAACAAGTCACAACGAATTAAAAAGCAGAACTCCTTTTATAGAAAAAAGAATAACACATAAAATGTAAAAGACACTATAAAAACCATACATGTGTGGTAAAACTATTTTTAAAAAGACAAGGGTATGATTAACACAATTGCAAAATAGTGGTTACTCCTGATGTGGAAGGATGGAGGAGATACTATGTAGAATGCAAAGAGGTCTTCAAAGATCCTGAAAATATATGATGTAATGAGGTTTATTTTATGGTTTTCATTAATTCTATATCTAGGAGACAGAGCCCTTCTATGTATATTTTATAGAAATGTTTTAAATGAGGGGCATTGAAGGAAGACAAAATGGAAATGAGGAAACTACTTAGGAATCTACTCTAAGAGTCCACATGGGATATGGTAACTTGGCATTGAACATTAATGGTGGAAATAAAAAATGTAGATATATTAAATATGTTCAGCTGTACCACATATTTCAGTCAGTGTGGTAAACTGAAGCAGCTTAGCACACATGCACAGCTTCCGGAAAAATATCTACTTCTGTTTTATTGACTACACCAAAGCCTTTGACTGTGTGGATCACAATAAACCATGGAAAATTCTTAAAGAGATGGAAATACCAGACCACCTGACCTGCCTCCTGAGAAATCTGTATGCAGGTAAAGAAACAACAGTTAGAATTGGACAAGGAACAACAGGTTCCTTGTCCTGGTTCCCAGGGTTCCTGGGAACCAGGTCCCAAATTGGTTCCAAATTGGAAAAGGAGTGTGTCAAGGCTGTATATTGACACTCTACTTATTTAACTTATATACAGAGTACATCATGTGAAATGCCAGGCTGGATGAAGTACACACTGGAATCAAGATTGCCAGGAGAAATATCAATAACCTCAAATATGCAGATGACCCCACCCTTATGGCAGAAAATGAAGAAGAACTAAAGAGCCTCTTGATGAAAGTGAAAGAGGAGAGTGAAAAAGTTGGCTTAAAACTCAACATTCAGAAAAATAAGATCATGGCATCTGGTCCTATCACTTTGTGGCAAATAGATGAGAAAACAATTGAAATGGTGACAGACTTTATTTTGGGGGGCTCCAAAATCACCACAGATGGTGACTGCAGCGTTGAAAATAAAGATGCTTGCTCCTTAGAAGATAAGCTATGGCCAACCTAGACAGCGTATTACAAAGCAGAGACATTACTTTGCCAACAAAAGACCTGTCTTATCAAAGCTATGGTTTTTCCAGTAGTCATGTATGGATATGAGAGTTGGAATATAAAGAAAGCTGTGCTCCAAGGTATTGATGCATTTGAACTGCTGAAACTCCAATACTTTGGCCACTTGATGTGATGAGCTGATTCATTGGTAAAGACCCTGATGCTGAGAAAGGTCAAATGTGGGCGGAGAAGGGGACAACAGGATGAGATGGTTGGATGGCATCACCAACTTGATGGACATGAGTTTGAGTAATCTCCAGGAGTTGGTGATGGACAGGGAGGCTTGGCATGGGGTTGCAAAGAGTCAGACACAGCTGAGCAGCAGAACTGAACTAACAGCAGAAACTAACACAACATTCTAAAACAATTATTCTCCAATTTAAATTTTTTAATGAAAGAAAAGGAATTTTAAAAATAAGAGAAAAAGATAGAACTGAACAGACATTTTTTTTTTCCAAAGAAGATATACAAATGGCCAACATGTAAAGATGCTCAACCTCACTAATCATCAGAGAAATACCACTAAAACCACAGTGAGATATCACCTCACATCTGTCAGAATGGCTGTCATCAAAAAGCCTGTAAGTAAGCTATTGGTAAGGATGTGGAGAAAAGGGAGCCCTTGAACACTGTTGGTGGGAAATGTAAACTGATGCAGCCACTGTGGAAATAGATGGAGTTTCCTCATAAATAAATGAAACTGCCATATGATCCAGCAATTATACTGCCTGGTATATTTCCAAAGAAAACAAAAACAGTAATTCTAAAAGATATGTATACCCCAATGTTCAAAGAAGCATTATTTTTGATAAGTAAGATATGGAAAAAACCTAAGTGCACATTAACACATGAATGTATAAAGATGTTATTACCTGTATATGTACATGTGTATACATATATATATATATATGTATGTATATTGTTCAGCCATAGAAGAATGAAATTTTGCTCTTGCAGCAATGTGAATGGACATAAAATGCATCATTCTTAGTAAAATAAATCAAAGACAGACAATACTGTTAATTATTTGGAATCTAAAAAATAAAATGAATACATGAATATAGCAAAATAGAAATAGACTCACAGCTATAGGGGAAAAACTAGTGGCTACAACAGTGGGGAGAGGGGAGGAGCAAGAGGTAAAGGAGGAATAGAGGATAAGAGGTATAAAGTACTATGCATAAATTAAGTTATTTACAAGAATGCACTGTATAGCACTGGGAAATATAGTCATTATTGATAATAACTTTAAATTTATAAAAATAATGAATCACTCTTCTAGATACCTGAAACTAACATAAAATTGCAAATCAACCATACTTAAGGTTTTAAAATTCCTAAAACCTTTACATAACTAGTTGGCTCTATACTTGAAGGACAAGCAGCTTCTATAAATTTCTTTATATGGAACCCCAAATTTAAGTTTATCCTATGAGTAATAACTGTATTTCTTTAAGATCGTATAATGCTTTCTAAATTTTTCAATTTTTTTCCATTTATTTTTATTAGTTGGAGGCTAATTACTTTACAATATTATAGTGGTTTTTGTCATACATTGACATGAATCAGCCATGGATTTACATGTGTTCCCCATCCCATTCCCCCCTCCCACCTCCCTCTCCACCCGATCCCTCTGGGTCTTTTTGTGTTTGTAAATCTATTGTTTGTATCATGTGTGTGTAAATTGTTTTGCTAAGATATAAAAAGTATAAACATTTTCAAATATCTTAGTTATTTTTGTTCTGTTGTATTAAATAAATGTATATTGACTACAAAGTTTGCCTCAAACACTATTAGGATTTAGGGACTGAACATAAACAAGACAGACACAATTCCTGACTTCTTAAATCTCACAATCTGATGGATAATGCAAACAGCACTAATAATCCATAAGTGTGGTGAGTGTAACTAAATCATGACACTAAAATATATTACCAAGAATTCTAATTGGGGGGTAGATAAATAACACAACTTTCCATAACTAAGTGGTGAAACAGGCATTGTGAATTCAGTCCCATCTTATAAGTATAGTTAACCTATTTAACTAATATTCATGCTCATTATATAAATTTGGAAAATGCAGAAAGGTACAAAATTGCACACTAATATCTTGAGTTTCTAATTGTTTTAACTTTATACTTGTTTATTTTTTTAATAATTAATGAAATTTCATGACACAAAACCTTTTTTTTAAATGGTTTGAAATGGTATACAAAGAAATATGGTGGCTCAGCTGGTAAAGAATCCATCTGCAATGTGGGAGACCTGGGTTCGATCCCTGGTTTGGGAAGATCCCCTGGAGAGGGGAATGGCTACTCACTCTGGTATTCTGAACTGGATAATTTCATGTGCTATACAGTCCATTGAGTTGCAAAAAGTTGCACATGACTTAACGACTAAACAACCACCACCACCACAAAACAAATATGCCACTCTCCTTTGTCTTCCAGCCACCCCACCCCCTGTTCAGAGGCATATGTTGTGCTCATTTTCTTAAATACTCTTTCAGAAAAAGTTCAAGCATTCCACAATATTGCTTCTGTGTATATGTATTTTTTGTAAACACAAACAGTAAAAATAATCTTCCTAATACTCCACATCATGTTTTTTTTCTCCACTACACTAATACATCTTGGAGTTTCCACCATATGGATAGATAAATAGGTAGATATTGATAGAGATACGAATGTTGTACACCGAGTGTTTGTTCTCCCCACCAAATTCAAAAGTTGAAATTGTAATCCCCAATGTGATTGTATTAGGAGTTGAGGCCTTTGGGAGGTGATGAGGTCAAGAGGGTAGGACCTCATGAATGTGTTTATAGCACTTGTAAGAAAGGTCCAAGAGAGCCCCAGAGCCCCCTTCAGTCATGTGGGATTGTGGTGAGAAGACATCTATCAATGAATAAGGAAACAGATACTAAATCTGCTGGCACTTTGATCTTAGATATTCCAGCCTCCAGAACAGTGAGAAATAAATTTTTAATGTTCATAAGCCACTAAGTGCATAGTACTTTGTTATTGCAGCTCAAACAGCCTAAGAAAATAATTATTTGTGATAATATGTAATTGAATATTTTTTACAAGCCCTCATTGATGGACTTCCTGAGATCAAAATCCTGAATGCGCATGTAAGTAAGCCTGAAGATTGCATAACCAGAAGTGGAACTGCTGACTCAAAGGGTATGTACATGTTTTATTTTTAAGTAAATGGCTAAATTGCTCTCCATATCCTTTCATATGTTAACACTCCCACCAGCAATTCATGAGCTTCACTAATTCTTCATACCCTTGCTAACTAAGGTGTTCTCAGAGCTTCTGCCTGCTAAGTCATTTTAGACATGTCTGACTCTTTGCGACTTCACGGACCATAGCCCACAAGGCTCTTCTGTCCATGGAATTCTCCAAGAAAGAATATTGGAGTGGGTTGCCATTTCCTCCTCCAGGGGATCTTCCTGACCCAGGGATCAAAACCATGTCTCATGTCTCCTGCATTGACAGTCATGTTCTTTACCACTAGCACCAACTTATTGACCAAATAGATGAGAAACATTACCTTGTATTTCTAATAACACAGGTCGGGTTAAGCATCTTTTCATTTATTTAAAATATATTTATATTGGCTATTAAATCTCATGATATTTGAATATTATTCTAAAGTTCTCATTTCTCTTGATTAGAATGAGCTTGAAATGCATTAAATAAACTCTTTTCTGTAATATTTAATAAAAATTTTCATTTCTAAACTTTCTTTACTTTTGTCTTTGATAATAGTGGTTTATGTAATGAAGAATTATTTATTTGATTTTTAAATATTCACTAATACTGATCTTTTTTTTTCTGAACTCTGACTTCTATCTCTTACCTAAATAAACCTTGCCAGTTAAAGGATATTAAAAACAATTTCCCATGTTTTCATCTAGTATTTTTGTGATTCTTTTATATTTAAGTCTTTGATCCATTTGGTAGTTTGTTTTTATAGAAGGTGAGAGGTAGGAATCTAATTACATTTTGTTCAAGATGACAATTATTAAAGAATCTATTTATTATTCCACTGTTGTTAAATGTACTAAATTCCCATATGTATTTTGGCATATTTATGAATTTTAAAAAGTTACTCCCCTGATTGGTCTGTTTAGTTTTATACTAATAAAGCTTTTTTAATTTTGTGTCTTTATAGTATGATTTAACATCTGAATTGTTAGTTTTCCCTATTTCTTTTTTTTTTTCTAAAATTTCTCTGTCCATTCTACTGCATGAACTTTAGAATTCTCATACTTAGTTCAAGGAAATAAATCATGCTGGCATTTAAATGGAATTATAGTAAATGTAAAGATTTATAACTGAGTATTCATATGACTTTAATTAAAATTTGAAATTATTTTGGGAGAACAGACAATTTTGCAATATTGAGACTTTCCATCATCCAAAATATGTCTCTCTGACAAATCATGTATGCTCTTAGGTTTTTCAATTCAATTTGACCTACATAGAACTCAAAGATACTTTCCAGTTATCTATTGTTTATTATTAAGGATGAGAATTTTTCTATTATCCTAAAATGATTATTGCTAAATATATTTTGCATAATTATCTGATATCTCACTTGTTTTGAACTCCTTATTTTTAATAGATTTTGTTAACCTCTTTTTGTTTTCAAGAAGGCCTTTGTACTATACATAAATGTAAATATTTGTATATTTTCCTTTTCAATAATTTTATCTTTTAATTTCTACTTCATAACCCAATGCATTAACTGTGACTTTTTGAGCAATAGTAAAATAACAGAGATAACAGAGAAATTCTTGTCTATTTTAAGTTTTAGAAGTGCATCTCTAATGACTTAAAGAACAGAATTATATAAGTATAAACGATATTATATTGTAGAAATGGCCTTCTACACTAGAATGTTAACTTTAATTCAGAAAAAAGGCATTCACAGTTTTTGTTTTGCCTTGTTTTCAGACATCTAGTAAAAGGAGTTGTTTCTATCTTTCCTCTTACTGCTGACGCTATAAATTAAAAAAAAAAAAAGCAACTGAAAGGAAAAGAGGATTTATAAACATTTTATTTATTTCACTTCTCACAATTAAGCAACCATTCTCTCTACAATATTTGTTGCATGCATGCCAGGTGTGTCTGTGTTTGATAAACAACCAATGACATTTGTCAAAAACAGTTAGAAATGTTTTCAAATAATTCTATATTACCCCCTCTCTCTTGCTTCCTTCAGTTCAGTTCACGACCCCATGAACCGCAGCACGCCAGGCCTCCCTGTCCATCACCAACTCCCGTCATCCACCCAAACTCATCTCCATTGAGTCGGTGATGCCATCCAACCATCTCATTTTCTGTCATCCCTTTCTCCTCCTGCACTCAATCTTTCCCAGCATCAGGGTCTTTCCCAATGAGTCAGCTCTTCTCGTGAGGTGGCCAAAGTACTGGAGTTCCAGCTTCAGCATCAGTCTGAAAGGCTGTTGCTGAACGATAAGACGCCAGGATTCTTGGCCTCCGGAGGAGATGAATTCAATCCGAGGCCAGAGACGAGGCTGGATCGCTCAGAGTTTTTGTGTAATAAAGTTTTATTAAAGTATAAAGGAGATAGAGAAAGCTTCTGACATAGGCATCAGAAGGGGGCAAAAGAGTACCCCCCTGCTAGTCTTTAGCTGTAAGTTATATAGTCACTCACAGTCTGTTAATGAAAAGAAAGGAATGCCATAAAATTTAGAATGGCACCAGGTAATTCATCCCTGGCCATAAAACGATTGACTTGAATCTTGTAGAAGGGCAGAATACCAACAAATAGTTTCATTTACATAGATTAGGGAACAATATCTGAGTAAGCAGGTTAGGTCTTTGGCGGAACCAACTTGAAGATAGAGTCTGGGGTACATTAACATAGCTTAAGACAACATTTCCATAAGAAAAAGAAATGTATTGGTTAACTCAAGGTTTGAGAGTAGTTAGCTTCAGGTGAAACCCAGTGTCATGGCAACACAGAATTTTAAGAAAAACCTCCTTTTAAATTTGTATGGAGAAGAAAAAAATATAGCTGGTTTTTTCCCTCCTGCTGCTTAAGAGAGATAAAAATGTCTGGCACTTGCAGCCTCTTTCCTCCATTTGGAGACCCCTGGCCTTCCTGCCTGTTACCCTCTCAAGTCCTTCCAATGAACACCCAGGACTGATTTCCTTTAGGATAGGATGGACTGGTTGGATCTCCTTGCAGTCCAAGGGACTCTCAAGAGTCTTCTCCAACACCACAGTTTAAAAGCAACAATTCTTCGGTGCTCAGCTTTCTTTATGGTCCAACTCTCACATCCATACATGACCACTGGTAAAATCATAGCCTTGACTAGACGGACCTTTGTTGACAAAGTAATGTCTCTGCTTTTTAACATGATGTCTAGGTTGGTCATAACGTTCCTTCTAAGGAGTAAGTGTCTTTTAATTTCATGGCTGCAATCACCATCTGCAGTGATTTTGGGTCCCCCCAAAATAAAGTTAGCCACTGTTTCCACTGTTTCCCCATCTATTTGCCATGAAGTGGTGGGACTGGATGCCATGATCTTAGTTTTCTGAATGTTGAGTCTTAAGCCAACTTTTTCACGTTCCTCTTTAATCAAGAGGCTCTTTAGTTCTTCTTCAGTTTCTGCCATAAGGGTGCTGTCATCTGCATATTTGAGGTTATTGATATTTCTCCCAGCAATCCCGATTCCAGCATGTGCTTCAGCCAACCCAGCTTTTCTCACTTCCTTAAATGCTCCTAAATAGCTAGGTGAAGACTGTCCAAAAAGTGGAGTGATTGGCCTATTGGTGGCTTTGTGCCACTAATTATAATTATATATACAATTTACAATTATAATTATACAATTATAAAACAATACATCTGTATGCAATGAAACTTTTTGTGTATGAAAGTAGACTGTGAGAAAAAGCAGGAAATCCCTGGGAAAAGACTGCCTGGATTCTAAGTCTTAGTTTTCACATTTTCTAGATGCCATATTATTTCATCAATTAAAGAATGCACGTTTTTTCATATTCTGACATCTCTGAAATTGGTTTGCTTCAAAATAGATGGCATAAGTCACAATTTAACTGCAGTGGTTTTTTTTCTTGTAGTTTTAACATAAAATAATGATGTATCATATAAAGAATGGCATAATAAAATCAATAAATAAAAATACATTGACCTTGGATATGTTAAGTACCACTGCCTGTAAAATATAATTAATACAGCAGTTACTTATAAACTTATGGTAAGAAAAGTAAATATGTTATTACATATCAAGATATTTACAACTGTGGGAGGCATTTAGTAAGTCTTCAATAAATATTGTCTGTTATTGAGTGAAGATTAAAGATCATGTGTGCCAAATGCCTACTACATCCTTGAGACACTGCATTAAGTGCCAAGCAAAAACAAAGTAGATAATTTTCTATTTCATTATATTCAGTCCACAAAGTAGAATCAGAAGTCTTATTATTATTCACATATAGCAGGTAAGAAAAGATAAGTATGTAGCACATTACTTCATTTTTTCTTTATCTTTTATTTTTTTTAATTATGAAAGTATGATAATAATACATTGACAGGAGACCTGGAAAATGTAGGACAAAGTTACATATAGTTCTAATTTATATTACAATTATTTTTTTTAAGTTGTTGTTGTTCAGTCACTGTCATGTCAAAGTCTTTTGTCACTAAGTCGTATAAAATTCTTTGCAACCCCACGGACGGCAGCACCAGGTGTCCCTGTCCTTCATTATCTCCCAGAATCTGCTCAAATTCATACCCATTCAGTCGGTGATGCTATCTGACCATCTCATCCTCAGCTGCCCTCTTCTCATTTTGCCTTCAATCTTTCCCAGCATTAGTGTCTTTTTCCAATGAGCCAGCTCTTTGCATCGGGTTGCCAAAGTATTGGAGCTTCAGCATCATTCCTTCCAATGAACATTCAGGGTTGATTTCCTTTAGGATTGATTGGTTTGATCTCCTTATTGTCCGATGGAGTCTCAAGAGTCCTCCAGCATTATAATTCAAAGGCACATTTTCTTCACCCTCAGCCTTCTTTATGATCCAACTTTCATATTTGTACATGATTACTGGAAAAACCATATATTTGATTATACAGATCTTCATCAGTGAAGTGATCACTTTGCTTTTTAATATGCTTTCTAGGTTTGTCATAGCCTTCTTTCCAAGGAGCAAGCATCTTTTAATTTCATAGCTGCAGCCACTGTCCTCAGTAGTAAAAGATGTTTATTAGTTTCACAAGCTGGACAAAAAAAATAATAATAATAATTCCTATGCAAGCCTCAGTGGACTTATGATTATCCTAACAAAAAAAAATAATTGCATACAATTTGGGGGGTTAAGTGGAGTGATATGGTAAGTGGAAGTGCATACATGCACACATTTCACCCACCCAGCCAGTCTATGTCTTTTGATGGGTGAATTTAATCCATTTATATTTAAGATAATTATCAATATGTATGCTCCTAGTACCTTTTGTTTAATTGTTTGGGGTTTATTTTGTTTAGGTCTTTTCCTTCTCTTGTATTTCCTGCCTAAGAAGTTTCTTTAGCATTTGTTGTAAAGCTGATTTGGTGGTGCTGAATTCTCTTCACTTTTGTTTGTCTGTAAAGCTTTTGATTTCTCCTTCAAATCTGAACCAGAGTCTTGCAGGGTAGGGTATACTTGGGTGTAGATTCTTCCCTTTCATCATTTTAAATATACAATGCCATTCCCTTCTGGCCTGTAGAATTTCTGTTGAAGAATCATCTCACCTATGGGAGTTCCCTTGTACGTTATTTGTCATTTACACTTTGATGTTTTTAGTATTTTACCTTTGTCTTTAATTCTTGTCAGTTTGATTACTATGTGTCTCTGTGTGTTCCCCTTTAGGTTTATCCTGTCTAGGACTCTGTCTTTTCTGGACTTGGTTGACTATTTCCTTCCACATGTTAGGGAAGTTTTCAGCTATTGTCTCTTCAAATATTTTCTCAGGCGCTTTTTCTCTCTCTTTCCCTTCTGGGACCCCTATAATGTGAATGTTGGTGCATTTAACTTTGTCCAAGAGGTTTCCTAGGCTGTCTTCATTTTCTTTCCAGCACGTTACTTCTTGGAAATTAAAAAATAAAACTGGAAAAGCAATGACTCAATTTCAGATTTTTTTCTGGCTCCAGTAGTTATGCCCTTTCACATCTTTTTAAAAATTTCTTAAAATACATAATGATTAAAACCAAAGGAATAAAATTCGTTAATATGCAAGCTAATTAGAACAGGGACTATTTAAATACCGAGAAGCTGTAAACATCACTAACATTTTCATCCCACCTTGCTCTGATACCATATTCATAGCTGAAAATTTATTATAGTTGAGATCATCTGTGACATGTTCCCAATTAAATTCAAGTAATTTCACTTTCTAAAACTTTACAACTTCAGAAAGTGTTTAAATCTTACGTGTTTCAAAATATATGTGTGTGTCATATTGTAGTAAATAACTGAATAACAAACTGCAAATAACACAAATAGAAATGTTATGGACAATTTCCTTTGATTTTGACAGAATCAATTTGGCTGATCACAAAGTATATCACAGAACAATGTCAAAAGATTGCTATATATCTTGATAAAAATGATATCCTATTTAATATATCAAGTTTACTTAAAATGCATGTGTTTACTGATACATTGTGAAATAGATTGCTGGGATCAATATAATAATAAAAACTGCTAAGAGGCTGAGTTCCTGAAATCTTTGAGATACATTCACCATTAATTTTTTAATCTGCTATTTAGTAGCCAAGCTTTTATATTATAATGACAAGACTGAGTATGTAATTCATGAGATAATGAAATGTCAAAGAGAAATGCAGGCAAAAATTTGCTTATTTAAATACACCATCTCATTAAAAGGTGACTTTAACATTTGTATGTAAAATTCTAATAGTAACTGTCTTAATCTTCTGTCAAACCTTAATAGCCTTATATTTGTTATTAAAAATGTATCTTCTTCTAATAAATCACTCTTCAAGGGCTCTAGCATTTAATTACATGTTTACACTTATTCATAAACTTAAAATGAAGA
Source organism: Cervus canadensis (assembly GCF_019320065.1). NCBI lineage: Eukaryota > Metazoa > Chordata > Mammalia > Artiodactyla > Cervidae > Cervus > Cervus canadensis. Next base: position 11,333,084 of record NC_057396.1, read on the forward strand.
CTATTAAAGCAAGCAGTTCATTGCAAGTTCAAACACTGAGGAATTCAGTAAGCAGAACTGATGCTCAAGAAGGGACAAAAGGCAGTACTAGCTCATGCCAATACATGGCATCCTAATGAAGCCTTTGAACTTTCCTATTTATGCTTCAAATCCTGAGCCAAGGTTTTAGAACTTTCCTAATTCTGCTTTTATTCCCCTCTGCCAACAGGAATTCATTATCTACCCACTAAGTAAAAGCAAATAACTGCACAAGATAAATAGAGCAATAATTAATTAGTATAATAAACACTAACTGATTGCTTTAACAAGCTAAAATAGCAAGGGAAGCCATTCTGTCCCTTTACTCATAATTGAAGATTTCTTCCTAAAGACAAGAGAGAAACGTCTTGTGGTAACATAAGCACAGATGGACATATATAGAGGATGAAATTGAACTGTTCTGCTGGGATTGATGACGCACATCACTGAGTTTTCCCTCACTGAGAAGGAACACTCCATGATAGTTTGTTTCTGTTGTTACTTTTCTTTCCTAAGTAATGGTATGAAAAGAGCCACATTCTGTGGTGGAGAAAAACTTCATGCACTGAGATGAATCTGGGAAAGCTGAGTTTAAGTAATGCAACCTCTGACAACCTCTGGTTTAACCATGTCCCTAACCTAAGATTCTGGTGTCTTTCCTTATAATCCAAGTAATTGTAAATTAAAATTCTAGTCTGATTTCTGAAGAAGTAAGTGGTTGAAATAAAAAGAAAATCAATGGGGAGAGGGCATTCAAGACTAAATTTGGAGAAGTCCTTATGCCATAAAGGGAAGGAATCCCTATTTGAGTTTGTGACAATTTTAGGAGGACTAGAACATAAAAGAAATCTTTTAGAGGACTCAAGAAGAAGTATGGCCTTCAAAATCAAAAGATACTAAGTCAGTTTGAGAAAAAGAAAAGTCATGAAACACTGAGCCACTGGAATTTTATATTCTAGAAAAATAGTAACATAAATCATAGCTATTAATATATTATCAAAATCACTTCTAGCTCTTGGGAGTGGTTTATCCTCTTATTCCTTAATAGTTTACTTAGATGACCCTGTAGAATAAGATGAAAGTTTCAGTTTTTCTTTTCCTCCAAATATTATTAGTGTTTATAGCATCTTACATGTACTTTTGCAATCATATTAACTCAAAGAGATATATTTTCTCCATTATAGGTTAAAATTCTGTCCTGGTGGTGCAGACAGCGAAGAATCTTCTTGCAATTCAGGAGACCCAGGTTCAATCTCTGGGTCAGAAATATCCCCTGGAGAAGAAGAAAGGCTACCCACTCCACTATTCCTGCGTGGAGAATCCCATGGATAGAGGAGCCTGACGGGATACAGTCCATAGGGTCACAAAGAGTTGGACACAACTGAAGCAACTTAGCATCACACATGCCCAGTGAGTGTTCATTATATAAAGTTCAGACCTGCATTCCAGGAGAGTCACTAAATTCAAGCAAGGATATGAAAAAAATATCTAACTACTTAGCATGACATGAGAATAAGAACTCACAAAAAGAATGCAATGACATTGGTAGCTTTAATAAACAATTGAGGAGATCTATGGGCTTGAGAAAGCTCTTCCTCTGTTTTTTAGAGATGTCTGCAGAATATTTCAGGAATAAATTCTAATACGAAGAGCTTCTTCGCTACTCTTTGAGACTCTGTCTGAAGTCTCTAAAAGTATCTGATAAAATGTTGTCTTGTATCTGTGGCAGTAATAGGACACATACTGAACATCAAAATTGAGAATGTGACAAATATTTTGACATGATTGTACAATCACAGTGACATATACAATAAAGTATTAGAAATAAAGAAAAGCATTCTGACAAGGATGTCAAGTGCAGACACGTTCATATCAAAAGAGACAACAAAATGCAATTACAGTACAGGAAGAACATTTTTAAAAGATGGGGAGAAAATAGAAAGGCCTTAGAATAAAATGCCAAGGCTTCAGAGTAAATTTAACAGAAAGCAAGACTGATGTTCCTTTTGCTGAAGCATAGACAGTGACATAATTGACACACTCTTGGGGAAAAAAAAAAAGATAATTGGTTTCATCAAGCAGAGGAGAAAATGACACCTGGAAAGCAGTAACAGAGGTCATGGTAGGTGCCCAGTCATTGCAAAAGAGCAAATACCTGTTCTAGCTCTGAGAGGACAAGCAACATGATCACGCATTCCTGGGAGCAGAGCAGGGACCAAAAAACAACATTATCTGATGTGTTTCTAGTCACTTTCAGTTGAGAAACTGGGTTTGCATATATTAATTTATGTCCAATGCATAGTGCTGGGAATTAAGTATCACAGTAGTTTTCACTCAAAGTCTATTTCTAGACAGCACCAATAATGCCTACATTTTGACTAAGCAGCTTTGTGTAGCCAACTTATATAGAAGTAGCAAAATCATTTTTAGTTAAAAAAAAAAAAAGAATGAGTTCTTGGCAGCTGATATATTGGAAGAAATAAATTCAGGCACTGGATTCTTGAATCTAAACACATTCTATAATGTGAGACTACTTAAATTTGAATCTGGTACTACCCTTACATATATTATATACCTCTCTCCCCCTTCAAAAAAATTGTCCATCTGTGGTTTGTGTAGTGTTTGTAAGTTAGTAGAGGAAGGTGCGAGTAAGGGAGCTAAGGTTATGGAGAACCATTAAATAAGTTAACTGTCTTAATTGGAGTGATATTTGTATAAATGATGGATCATGTCAATATTAAAACAAACACAAGTTTTCACAGTTATTAGAGAATCACTGAGAATCTTTTTTCTTGCTGGAAAATATTATGTCTTATACTCCATTACCTTTCCCACTAAAATATCAAGTTGGATTCCCAAATCTATTTTGGCTAGACTAGTTTGAACTGGAGGGTTCTAAGATGTAAAAAATTATAAATATAATGACCTAGCAATGTGTTAATGGGACACTAAAAGAATAAAACTTAAAATATCTTAAATCCTAGAGAAGCGAAGTGAAGTCACTCAGTCGTATCCGACTCTTTGCAACCCCATGGACTGCAACCTACCAGGCTCCTCCGTCCATGAGATTTTCCAGGCAAGGATATTGCAGTGGGTTGCCATTTCCTTCTACAGGGGATCTTCCAGACCCAGGGATCAAACCTGGGTCGCTTGCATTGTAGGCAGATGCTTTTGGATGAGACAGCCATGGTAAATGTAAGAAAGGCAGCCAAAATCAATGAGATCTCAGTCACTCTTCACCTCTGTTCCATTTAGGTTGTAATACATAAATACTCTGGCTCTCTCGCCTCTGGACTACATGTCTGCTACCTTTTTGCTCCTCAGTAACTGGAAACTTCATTCCATCATCAGAAAGAATCCTACTTTCTCTGGATCTAAGAAGAAAACCCTGAAGTTGACAGAAAGATGAAAACATTTCCTCATTCCCCCTGGCAGGTTACCACCCTTTTCTACCTATTTTTCCTGTAGGGTACCAGCTGTATCTTGCCATGGTCCCTTGTCCTTCATCTGGAAGACCTCAGTTTAGCCTGGATCCTTGGACTCCCTAAAGTGAATTACCTACATGATAAACAGGTTTTTTTGTTTTTGTTTTTTTGCTATTATTGTAATCAGCTTTCACAATATTCCTTTGCCATCTCAATATGCTGTCAACCACTGGGGGTAAGATTTAGAAGGGACAGGAGTGAAGAGGGCAGACAACTTCATGCTTACTCCACATATACCCCATTTGCACGATGGTATTGTGATCAAGTCTATCATGTCTGAAGCGGTCTTCCTGCATTCAAATCCAGGCTCCACTTGACAACATTTGTGTGTGTGTGTGATTTGTCTGTTTTTCACTATTTTAGCATTTCTTGGAGTTACTGTGAGGATTAAGTAAGAAATGACATGCAAAATGCCCAATGCTGTGCTCAGCACATAAAAAGTCTTTAAGATTAGTGTAACAGGGTATTGTATGGGATGTTTTTGTACTGTCTTAGAGTTTGAACTGAGATTTAAAAGGCTAAGAATATTACCACTGGTGCTCAGTATTGTATAGTCTAGGTATGAAAGTACTAGGCCTTCCCGGAGCTTAATTGTAGAACTGGTTCTTCCAGCATTAATAGCCCATTTCCCACACTCGGGCTACATAAGGGAAGAAAAAGAAAATTTCAGGAAGTCAAAGTCAATGGTGGGAAGAATATTTTAGAATTTGTGGAGAGTTGTGACAGAAAGTCATGTATGGATGTGAGAGTTGGACTATAAAGAAAGCTGAGCACCGAAGAATTTATGCTTTTGAACTGTGGTGTTGGAGAAGACTCTTGAGAGTCCCATAGACTGCAAGGAAATCCAACCAGTCCATCCTAAAGGAAATCAGTCCTGGGTGTTCATTGGAAGAACTAATGCTGAAGCTGAAACTTCAGTGCTTTGGCCACCTCATGTGAAGAGCTGACTCACTGGAAAAGACCCTGATGCTGGGAAAGATTGAAGACAGGAGGAGAAGGAGACGACAGAGGATGAGATGGCTGGATGGCATCACCGACTCAGTGGAAATGAGTTTGGGTGGACTCCGGGAGTTGGTGATGGACAGGGAGGTCTCGTGTGCTGTGGTCCATGGGGTCACAGAGAGTCAGACATGACTGAGTGACTGAACTGAACTGAACTGTGGAAGAAAGAGGGAGGATCAGCTACATGAAGCCTTGCCTTGTAAGGGGGGCCTTCAGACAAATACTTAGAGAGTTTGATACATAGTTGTGGGAGTCATGGGCCACCTGCTTGTTCACACCTTGTACCTGACTATGGCTACAGGAAGCAGGTTGTCTAGAGTTGGCAGAAAAGGGAGAGGAGTTCACAAAAGAACAAACTGCACATTAACTGTGACAGCGACAAAGTCACCAAATACGGACCCCACAGAGTGGAGACGGCAGTGATCCATCCTGAAATGCACACCCACCTAAGGGAGCTCTCCACCCGGGCTTCAGTGAGCTCAGCAGAAGGAGGCAGAGGATGGGGCTGAGAACACGGATTCTGAGGCAGAGGCCACGGCTAACAGCCAGAGGAGATGAGGCCTGTGTCAGAAACCTGAGAGCGCTTTGTGGGACCTGAGCATTAGGGGAAGGGGGCAGTGCCACTGTGAGAAGACCTCAGTGGTGCTCCACGCAAGAAAAACCCAGCTCAGCTGCAAGTTACAACTGCATCCACCAACTGAAATGTTTTTCTGGCCTTTACCTCTTTTCCTGGACCTGGAATAAGAAAATCATGCACCTCGTCCTAATGTGTCGGGGGAGCCCCACTTGATCGTTGTTCAGGTGTAATTCCTAACAATGCCCTTCTCCTCACAGAAGAGTCCCAGTCAAATGATATGCTATGCAGTCACCTTTCTTCAGAGGAAACAGAAAAATCTTAATGAGTGAGGGCTGAGGAGGAAAGAGCAATGTGGGAAAATTGTGGGCTGTCCCCTGATCTTTCCTTCCTGATCCTTTCCTGACACAGGACTCAAGCTCACTAGAGCAAGAGAGGGTTTTTCATTAGTTGAAAATCTAGAGTTTTAATATAAAATTAGCCCGAGGTTATGAGTTTGTAAATGCAAACACATAATCTATTAGACCTGGCAGAGATTTAATCCTTGAGGGGGAAGAAGAAATTCATTGAACTGATTTGCAGAGTGAGTAGTGGGGAAGAGTAACGACTTTCCACTCATATCTCTATATCCAAGTCTTTCAATAAAGCAACTTTATATCACATACATTGTTTTGTTTTTAACAAACAGTGACAAAGTAAACACTGTGTGCCTCCCAGAATATAGTTGTGCACCAGGTCCCTGCACTCATGAACCTTACATTAATTATTAAAAAAATAAAAGTAAACAAAAATACAGTACATGTAGAAATAAATAGTGTAAACATAAAAAAGACCAAGTGGTCATCATTGTATCATATAGCATTAAAAACAGTGGCTATGATAGAGAATCAATGGGTTGTTACTTTCCTTGCAACACCTGGGAGGGCTTTTCTGAAGAGAATTGTAATTAGCTGAATGTAAAAGAAAGTTTTGTGAAAATTCAGAAGATTATTTTAGCTAAAGGGCGAATATTCTTACCACGAAACAAGCCTGGAATTTTAAGGATCTAAAAGAAGTCTAAAATATTCTACTCCTGGAAATGATATATATCCATGAAGATAAAGATATATATCCAAAAAATATAAAGACTTCAATTAGAAAAGATACATGTGCCATAATGTTCACAGCAACACTATTTACAGTAGCTAAGACATGGAAATAACTCAAGTTGCCTTTCAGCAGACAACTGGTTTAAGAAGATGTGGAAAATATATACACATATATGAAAGTGAAAGTGTTAATTGCTCAATTGGGTCTGACTCTTTGTGACCCCATGGACTGTAATCTGCCAGACTCCTCCCTCCTCTGTGTGTGTGTGTGTGTGTGTGTATCAGTGGTAAACAACCCACCTGCAAGTTCAGGAGATATGGGTTGATCTCTGGGTCAGGAAGATCCCCTGGAGAAGGAAATGATAACCCACTCCACTATTCTTGCCTGGAAATCCCATGGACAAAGGAGCCTAGCAGGCTACAGTCCATGGAGTCACAAAAGAGTCGGACATCACTTAGCAAAACTAAACAACAACAAAATGTATATATATCATTTATATGTGTTATCTAAAAGAGAATATAAATGGATCTATGTAGAAAATAGAAACAGACTCACAGATAGAGCAATCAAACTATGGTAACCAAAAGGGAAAGGGAGGGGAGGACGGAAGGAATAAATTAGAAGTATGTGATTAACATATACAAACTGCTTTAAATAAAATCGATGAGCAATAAAGATTTACTGTATAACACAGGGAGCTATATTCAATATCTTACAATAACCTCTAATGGAAAGTAATATGAGAAAAGCTATGTGTGTATATATATATACATATATATATATATATATATATATAACTGAATCACTTTGTTCTATATGTGAAACTAACACAATATTGTAAATCAACTATATTTTGATAAAAAGCAGGCTTGGGGGAAACCCCCAGTGATAAAAGAACCTGCCTGCAAATGCAGGAGACACAGCTTCGATCCCTGACCCAGGAAGATCCCACGTGCAATGGAGCAGCTAAGCCCGTGTGCTCCAACCACTGAGCCTGTGCCCTAGAGCCCAGCAACCACACCTAGTGGGGCCAGTGCACCATAGGGCCCATTCTCCGCAACAGGAGAAGACACTGCAATGAGCAGACTGTGCACGACAAGTAGACAGTAGCCCCCACTCACTGCAGCTAGAGAAAACTCTGGACAGCAATGAAGACCCAGCACAGCCAAAATATAAAAATAACTAAATAAAAATCTTAAAAAACAGATTTGTATCCAAAAGTTAAGACAATAGGGTTCCCTAATAAAGCAGACAATTAAGTATTCACTGAGTACCTGAGAAAAGTATCTAACCTAAAAAAATTCCAAAATAAAATTTGAATTTAGAAGAAAAGTAGACTGTTCATAGGAAACAAAACATTAAAAGTGAAATCACAGTTAATATACTCATAAAATTAAGATATGACATCTATGAACAAAGAATGAGATGTTATGAAACACACATACAAAAGAAAATGTTGGAAATTAAGGTAGAGCACTAAAAATGAAAAATTGAAGAGTTAGAAGACAAAGTTAAAAGAAAATTCCTAGAAAGTTGAGCAAAAGAAAAGACAAAAAAAAAAAAAAAAGAAGAGAGAAGATAAGGAATTGAGAGGTCAGGCTCAGGAGTAATATAGTTCCAGACAGAGAGAATGGAGAAAAGGAAGACGAGAAATTCACCTAATACATTGTTCAAAAGGATTCTACCTAAGCGAATTTAAAAAGCTAAGCCTTGTTAAAAGTTTAATATATGCCAGGTCTGTTCTAAGTGCTTGACTCAGATTAATTTATTAAATCCTCACAACAATCTTGTGAGACTGCTATTAATATCATCATCAGAAAGAAAGTGAAAGTGTTAATGGCTCAGTCATGTCCAACTCTTTGCCACCCCATGGACTGTAGCCCACCAGGCTCCTCTGTCCACGGAATTCTACAGGCAAGAATCCTGGAGTGGGTTAGCATTCCCTTCTCCAGGGGATCCTTCTGACCCGGGGATAGAACCCAGGTATCCCACATTGCAGGCAGATTCTTTACTGTCTGAGAACAGGGAAGTCCTTAATATAATCTGTCTCACTTCAACACCAAGGATCAGAATAGCCAAACATATTTGTGGAAAGAAACAACAGTGAAGCCTGTAAAAGACAAAAGGAAAATTATGTCTAATAGTAAATTTTAAATACTTAATGTGAGAATAGAATTTTAAAAAAACACACAATTTAGACAGGCTAGATCTTGAAAATATTAAATCCCTTCACCCCCATTCTTCACAGTTACTAGAGGCTGTGTTCCAACAAAATAAAAAATTCAAAAGAAGAAAGGCACAGAATACAAGAGATAGGGGTTTTATCAGAATAGAGGTAAAAAGAGGCCCTGGGGTACTGGTAAAAGGAGTTCTCAGAATTATTATCATGTGCCTAGTATCATGGCTCTCAGAATATTAGAAAGCTCACAAAAATATTTTCAAAAATTTGAAACTACAAACTCTTAAATCATCTAAATATATTAAGATTTAGATCATTGACAGGGGACTTGGGGTACAATTAGTGACAAGTAATTACATGAAAATGAGACAATTATAAATTTGTCTTGCCATCTAGATGGGCAAAACAGAAAAAATAATCCAGTAAAGCATCATGGTCCAGCTGTGACTAGTGCTGACATAGTCAAATACTGTATCCATGGAGCTGATCTGACTGAAACTGCAGTATAACAATGCTGGGACAATGGGAATGGAAAGGATTCTTTTGTGAGTAACAGGGTCAGGTGAATGACTGTAAAAAAAAAGAAGAGACTGTACAGTATCCTCTTCTTCTATAGTGGAGAATAAATAATAATCTAATTGAAAAATCAAGATGTCAATATAAAAAAAGCTACCTAGGGATATAAAAATAGCCCTAAATATTTTAATATATGAAAAAAAAATCATAATGAAAAGAAAGTGTTCTTTTCATAGTGAGGAATGGGGGTTATAGGCAGGGGTGAGAGATAAAAGACTGAAGATTAGTTAACACCATAAAGACTCTGTGTATAACTTTGGTAAAAACCAAAACCAGAAAGGATAGGAAGAAAGGAGGAAAGAAAGGGAGGGGGGAGGGAGGGAAGGAGAAAAGAGACAGGTGCAAACTCACACTTCTCAGAATGGCCAGCTTCAAAAAATCTTAAAAAATACATGCTGGAAAGAGGGTTGAGAAAAGGAAACCCTCTTACATATAGTCATAAGGGATTTGATTTAGGTCATACCTGAATGGTGTAGTGGTTTTTCCCACTTTCTTCAATTTAAGTCTGAATTTGGCAATAAGGAGTTCATGATGAGCCACAGTCAGCTCTTGGCCTTGTTTTTGCTGAGTGTATAGAGCTTCTCCATATTTGGCTGTGAAGAATATAATCAATCTGATTTCGGTGTTGACCATCTGGTGATGTCCATGTGTAGAGTCTTCTCTTGTGTTGTTGGAAGAGGGTGTTTGCTATGACCAGTGCATTCTCTTGGCAGAACTCTGTTAGCCTTTGCCCTGCTTCATTCTGTACTCCAAGGCCAAATTTGCCTGTTACTCCAGGTGTTTCCTGACTTCCCACTTTTGCATTCCAGTTCCCTATAATGAAAGGACATCTTTTTTTTGGTGTTAGTTGGTATGATCACTCACACTCACCTAGAGCCAGACATCCTGGAATGTGAGGTCAAGTGGGCCTTAGGTAGCATCACTACAAACAAAGCTAGTGGAGGTGATGGAATTCCAGTTGAGCTATTTAAAATCCTGAAAGATGATGCTGTGAAAGTGCTGCGCTCAATATGTCAGCAAATTTGGAAAACTCACCAGTGGCCACAGGACTGGAAAAGGTCAGTTTTCATTCCAATCCCAAAGAAAGGCAATGCCAAACAATCCTCAAACTACCTCACAATTGCACTTATCTCACGCATTAGTAAAGTAATGCTCAAAATTCTGCAAGCCAAGGTTCAGCAATACATGAACCATGAACTTCCAGATGTTCAAGCTGATTTTAGAAAAGGCAGAGGAACCAGAGATCAAATTGCCAACATCCGCTGGATCATCAAAAAAGCAAGAGAGTTCCAGAAAAACATCTATTTCTGCTTTATTGACTATGCCAAAGCCTTTGACTGTGTGGATCACAACAAACTGTGGAAAATTCTGAAAAAGATGGGAATACCAGACCACCTGACCTGCCTCTTGAGAAACCTGTATGGAGGTCAGGAAGCAAGAGTTAGAACTGGACATGGAAGAACAAACTGGTTCCAAATAGGAAAAGGAGCATGTCAGGGCTGTATATTGCCACCCTACTTATTTAACTTATATGCAGAATACATCACGAGAGACGCTGGGCTGGAGGAGGCACTAGCTGGAATCAAGATTGCTGGGAGAAATATCAGTAACCTCAGATATGCAGAGGACACCACCCTTATGGCAGAGAGTGAAGAAGAACTAAAGAGCCTCTTGATGAAAGTGAAAGAGGAAAGTGAAAAAGTTGGCTTAAAGCTCAATATTCAGAAAACCAAGATCATGTCATCCAGTCCCATCATTTCATGGCAAATAGATGGGGAGACAGTGGAAGCAGTGGCTAACTATTTTGGGGGCTCCAAAGTCACTGCAGATGGTGACTGCAGCCATGAAATTAAAAGATGCTTACTCCTTTGAAGAAAAGTTATGACCAACCTAGGCAGTATATTAAAAAGCAGAGACATTACTTTGTCAACAAAGGTCCATCTAGCCAAGGCTATGGTTTTTCCAGTGGTCATGTATGGATGTGAGTTGGACTATAAAGAAAGTTGAGTGCTGAAGAATTGATGCTTTTGAACTGTGGTGTTGGAGAAGACTCTTGAGAGTCCCTTGGCTTGCAGGGAGATCCAACCAGTCCATCCTAAAGGAGATCAGTCCTGGGTGTTCATTGTAAGGACTGATGTTGAAGCTTAGACTCCAATATTTTGGCCACCTGATGGGAAGATCTGACTCATTTGAAAAGACCCTGATGCTGGGAAATATTGAGAGCAGGAGGAGAAGGGGACAACGAAGGATGAGATGGTTGGATGGCATCACTCACTCAGTTGACATGGGTTTGGGTGGACTGTGGGAGTTGGTGATGGACAGGGAGGCCTGGCGTGCTGCAGTTCATGGGGTTGCAAAGAGTCGGACAAGACTGAGCAACTGAACTGAACTTACATATATTCCCTCCCTCTTGGCCCTCCAGAGGTCCGGGTACTGTTCTAAGTACTTGACTCAGATTAGTTCATTAAATCCTCTGTATATTAACACATATATGATTGAATTGATATGTGGAATGTAGAAACTGGTACTGATGAACCTGTTTGCAGGGCAGGAATAGAAACACAGACTTAGAGAACAGATGTGTGGATGTGCAGGGCAGAGCAGGGAGGCGGGGATGAATTGGGAGATTGGTACTGGCATATATACACCACCATGTATAAAATAGAAAGCTCATGAGAAGCTTCTGGAAAGCACAGGGAGCTCAGCTAATGCTCTGAAGTGACCTAAATGGATGAGATGGTAGGTGGGAGGTACAAGAGGGAGGGGATATATGCATGCACATGGCTGGTTCACTTTGTTGTAGAGCAGAAACTATCACAGTATTATAAAGCAACTTAAAAAAAAGAAACTGATTTTTTGTGCCATTTTTTAAACACACAATATAGTACACTATCAAATCAATATTTTAATATATGATTTTAAATCTTAAAATTATAAAATTCCCTGGCTTAAACTCAAAATCCAACATGTATTATTTTTATGTTTTTCTATTTTCCTGATGACATTGAACATTACTTATCCCCATTGTAAAAACCTTTGCTCAGCAAACTACATCCTTGAAAGTTAATTCTTGTTCATTGTTTCTCTATCCGTCTGCTTCATGTTAATTCAGGTTAACAGGACTCGTGCAACTAAAATCTCTTTCGAAAACAATTCCTCAGCAGGAATTACCTGTGTTACCCATGAAGAGGATGGCTTCACCTCTGATACCACTGAATCTGCCTCTCCCTCATACTGTGTACCTCATAAGAGAGACTCCTCCTCTGAAGTGCTGCAATCCTAGAGGCCACAGAACTGAATAGCCCCTGTATCCCAAGCTGAAGGTAAACACTAGTAAAATGAGAGATAAAATTTTGATAACATTATATAACATTGAATGTCACTCAGTCATGTTCAACTCTTTATGACCCCAAGGACTGTAGCCCGCCAGACCCCTCTTGTCCTTGGGATTTTTCAGGCAAGAATACTGGAGTGCGTTGCCATTTCCTTCTCCAGGGGGTCTTCCTGACCTAGGGATTGAACCCAGGTCTCCCACATTGCAGACTCTGCCATCTGAGCCACAAATGAAGGGGAGCTGCAAACATGCAAATGGGTATTTTTATTATAAACCTGTTGAATGAATGGCACATACTACTTTGCTTTTGTAGCTACAAGCTCTCTGCAAGAGCAAAGAGGATGAAGAGCAGGACTGCCAAAGAATGATCTTCCCAAAGCAAACAGAACATATCCTAATTATCACTCCAAGGTTTTACTTTCTAAGTTACTCATCTTGTGAGCTGAACAGAAACAAGCAACAATCCTCAAGTTCACCTTGAAATGATATCAAATCCCAAGTGTTCTCCTATAAAAATGAAGAAGGCAGAAGAGACCAAAGTGGAAACACAGATAAATTTTCAAGAATTCTGCTCTGTCTTTAGGGTATTTGCATCAAAGAGGAGAAATCCACAGACTATAATACCATTTGTCTGCAGCATAAATGCCATCAATGTGGTTCAGTCACATCTACAGCACTCCATCTGCCAGCTGTGAGAAGGAAAAGGAAAGCAATTAAGCCTACTATTAATCAAGGTTTCAATGGCAGGTTCAAATACCACGTGATTCATGGTATGAGAAGAAAAGACCTTCATAATGTGCTTTCTTCTTTTAAGTGAAAAGCAGGTAGAAAGTTTCAGGATTATTTTTAAATTTATTTATGGGCTAGAATGACTGGCCTCCTGATTAAGGAATTATATACCAAATTTATTGGATTGGAATTGTCTTTCCTTTTAACACACATGAGCATACACACATACCATTACAGATTCTTCAAATATCTCCTTCACATGTCACCACCCACAAGCTTCCACCCCCACCCCCATCACCATCTTAGGAACAAGAAGCAGAAACAATGCAACTAAAGGACAAAGACTAAAGAGAAAGACCTAGGCCAGCAGGTGGTTGGCTGCCTACTGGCATGATGTCAATATTGCCACTTCCAAAATAACTGCTCTGCTCACATCCTTAAACGGTCATTGAGTTTTTTTAAAAAAATAAATAAAATAAAAAGGTAATTATACCTTTATTTGTTTGGCTGGAACAAAACATTGGTTCTGCCTCCTGGTATATATAAAAGCCCATGGGCAGTATCGTACTTTGAGACAATCACTACTGAAAAGTTCATCATTTCACAAGAGTTGTTGTTGAAACAGGAAAAAGAGAGAGAATATAGAAACATTGAGAGCTGGAGGAACTCTTTTAGGAGAAAGACAAGGATGCATAAGAAGGATTTTATGGTTCAAAACATAGATGACACTACCACGCATGCAGCCATGTGTTTTCTGGCCCCTTCCTACCGCTCCAGTCTCACCCCACTCTGCAGTCCTGTTATTCACTGAGGTCCAGCCATTCTGGCTTTCTTTTTAGCTCCGCAGTTCTGACTCCTACTCTTTCTAGGACCTGTCCTCGCCTTATTTTTTTGCTGAGAATGCTACTTCATACCCATTGCTTTCACCAGGCCAACTTTCAGTGATTCTCTAAGCCATAAATGTTACTTTCTCAAGGAACCCTTTTCTGATTTCCACAAAGTTAGATTCCTTTGTTACACAATTCTATAATTCCCTGTATGTCTACTTCAGAGAATTTGTGAAAGCTATAATGAAACTGCAGTTAAAATTATAATTAAGCATATTTTCACGGCATTTAATTACAATAAAATACATATTTGCCTGTTCTGCTTTAATATCCATTTCTCCAGTGGGATAGCTGTTTCCAAAATGATTTTATTCCATGCTTATTCCCAGTGTTAACCCGATGTCCAATATGCAGTGTATATGAAGAAAACATCATCTTCAGAATTTTGTAGAAGTCCAACTTTTTTACTTCCTTAAACTTGAGTGAAAATCACACACAAAAAAAGTAAAAACCTTAGCCCAAAATTTTAAGAGAAAAAACAAATTTCCTGACATATTAGGTTGCGAGTTAGGTAGCAATGTGCTTTCCTGGTAGTGGTAAAGAATCTGACTGCAATGCAGGATACACGGGTTCAACCCCTGGGTCAGGAAGATTCCCTGGAGAAAAAAATAACTACCCACTCCAGTATTCTTGCTTGGAGAACTCCATGGACAGAGGAGACTGTTGGGCTATAGTCCATAGCGTTGCAAAGAGTCAGACACAACTTTGAGCTTAGGCAGCAGTATATTTTGAGATTCTATTCTATGGACAGCATATTTCTAGATATATGACTGAACTGTAGAGTTTCCAATTTCTAAGTTCTGCCAATAAAATATGGGAGTTAAATGAGAAAATGTAACTAAGACACAAAACTTAAAACCGAGAAAACTCACACGTGAATGTAAGTTAATGCAGCTATCTTAGACTTTGGTGATAAAGAATACAAACTCTGAAGCCACATGGCCTGCTTCAGAATCCACTTCCAACACTTAGCAGCTAGTTACTTTGGACATGTTATTTTATCTGTGTCTCATTTCCCTTATTAGTAAAATGACTATAAGAAAAACACCTTTATAGAGTTATGTTCACTTTTTTACGTATGTCTAAAGTGCTTAAAGAGAGTGTAGAATAAATATATTTTATTATGTTTAGATAAATATATTTATATAATTAAACAGAAAATGCACTTGATATATTACTATATATAATTAATGTTATGTAAATAATTTATATTTACATAATTAACATATTGCATTTAATATTATCTACTTTATATATTTATGTTTATATATGTTTATGTTTATATGTTTGTGTTTTACTATACATATGTATATAATAACTAAAGTTTATTGAGTACCGTATAGAAATCTATCCCCAAAAGCTAAGTAAATACTAAACTGAAAGGATTTGCTAGTATCTAGGGGAGTTTTTCAGATAAAATAAATGAGATGGTGAATTTAAATGAAAAAAATCTAAAGTTGGATGTGGACGTACAATTTATGAAGAGCACGTTTTCAACAGGGAAAAATAGAAACCTGAAAACTCAGAGTCAGAAGTGACCAGGTGAGTTTAGATGAAAGGAGGGGGACTTACTTTATCTGACTACGTATCAGTTCGGTTCAGTCACTCAATCGTGTACGACTCTTTGCGACCCCATGAATCGCAGCACGCCAGGCCTCCCTGCCCATCACCAACTCCCGGAGTTCACTCAAACTCATGTCCATTGAGTCGGTGATGCCGTCCAGCCATCTCATCCTCTGTCGTCCCCTTCTCCTCCTGCCCCCAATCCCTCCCAGCATCAGGGTCTTCTCCAATGTATGTATACCATGTGATAAAACCAGCAAAATGAGCAACAGGAGTTCAAGGCCTTTAGGCAGATGCTGAAGAGTTTGATTCAAGAGCTAAATAAGAGCCACAATATTTTCTTGTATAGGGAGCTATCTGATTAAAATATTTGGGGGAAACAATAATTCTTGCTTTAATGAAAATGAATTAAAAAGGAAGATAAATTGCCCAGCTATGATTTGACCAGCAGCAGGACTCACAAAGAAGACCACGAAGATCAAAAAGGTATGTTTCTGGGAAGTGATACAACAGAATTGTATTATAGTTCTTTAATGTGTAATAACAGAAAAGACAGAATAAAAAGGAACAGGGTATACCTTAAGGTTGTTGTTAGTGTGAATTTATCAATTCCATTCAGTTCAGTTGCTCACTTGTGTCCGACCCTTTGTGACCCCATGGACCACAGCATGCTAGGCTTCCCTGTCCATCACCAACTCCCAGAGTTTACTCTAACTCATGTCCATTGAGTCAGTGATGCCATCCAGCCATCTCATCCTGCCCTTCTCCTCCCACCTTCAATCTTGCCTAGCATCAGGGTCTTTTCCAATGAGTTAGTTCATTGTATCAGGTGGCCAAAGGATTGGAATTTCAGATTCAACATCAGTCTTCCAACAAATATTCAGGAGTGATTTCCTTGAGGATGGCTGGTTTGATCTCCTTGGAGTCTGAGGGACTCTCAAGAGTCTTCTCCAACACCACAGTTCAAAAGCATCAATTCTTCAGTGCTCAGTTTTCTTTATAGTCCAACTCTCACATCCATACATGACTACTGGAAAAACCGGTCTATAGCTTTGATTAGATGGATCTTTTGTTGGCAAAGTAATGTTTCTGCTTTTTAATATGCTGTCTAGGTTGCTCATAGCTTATCTTCCAAGGAGCCAGTGTCTTTTAATTTCATGGCTGCAGTCACCATCTGCAATGATTTTGGAGCCCAAAAAAATAAAGTCAGTCACTGTTTCCATTGCTTATCCATCTATTTGCCACGAAGTGATAGGACCAGATGCCATGATCTTAGTTTTCTGAATGTTGAGTTTTAAGCCAAATTTTTCACTCTTATCTTTTACTTTCATCAAGAGGCTCTTTAGTTCCTCTTCTCTTTCTGCCATAAGGGCGGTGTCATCTGCATATCTAAGGTTATTGATATTTCTCCTGGCAATCTTGATTCCAGTTGTGCTTCATCCAGTGTGGCATTTCACATGATGCATTCTGCATAGAAGTTAAATAAGCAGGGTGACAATATACAGCCTTGATGAAATCCTTTCCCAATTTTCAACCAGTCTGTTGTTCCATGTCTGGTTCTAACTGTTGCTTCTTGACCTGCATACAGATTTCTCAGGAGGCAGATAAGGTGGTCTGGTATTCCCATCTCTTGAAGAATTTTCCAGTTTCTTGTAATCCACACAGTCAAAGACTTTGGTGCAATCAGTAAAGCAGAAGTAGATGTTTTTCTGGAACTCTCTTGCTTTTTTGATGATCCACAGATGTTGGCAATTTGATCTCTGGTTCCTTTGCCTTTTCTAAATCCAGCTTGAACATCTGGAATTTCATGGTTCATATACTGTTGAAGCCTCGCTTGGAGAATTTTGAGCATTTACTTTACTATCGTGTGAGATGAATGCAATTTTGAGGTAGTTTGGACATTCTTTGGCATTGCCTTTCTCTGAGATTGGAATGAAAATTAGCCTTTTGCCATCCTGTGGCCACTTCCTGTGGCCAGATTTGCTGGCTTGTGGAGTGCAGCACTTTCACAGCATCATCTTTTAGGAACGGCAATTGCTCAATTGGAATTCCATGACTTCCACTAGCTTTGTTCATATGATTCTTCCTAAAGCCCACTTGACTTTACATTACAGGATGTCTGGCTCTAGGTGAGTGATTGCACCATTTTGGTTATCTGGGTGATGAAGATCTTTTTTGTACAGTTCTTCTGTGTATTCTTGCCATCTCCTCTTAATATCTTCTGCTTCTATTAGGTAGAAATATATATCTTTTTAATATTTAATGCTGTTTATAATTCAACTTTGGTATTTTTGCTAAAAGGAACTCTCATCAGACCAATGTTGCTCAGTAACAGGACCCACTCCCCATCCTTTTTCTTTTTTTTTTTACCCAAAGTGTTAGAATAGTTGGCAATACCTGGTGACAAATTAGATCCATCAGACATTCACTACTTTGAAGACATTAGCCATTAGGAGCTCAGCTGACTCACTGAATTCATTTTACATAGCTTACCAAACAGCTGTCAGGCTTCAGTTGATTTTGTGTCACTTGGAAACCAAGAACTTAGAAGTTAAAAGAACCATATCACAAGGTTGACACCTTAATCTCACTTACCTCTGGTTCCCTGACTGACATGATTAAGAGATTAATGAGCACAGGTTCAATGACATTCTTATGTCTTATGAACACTATGTTCACTATCAATCCTAGTTTTTCATCTGTTCATTTGCTCATTTTCAATTACCAAGTGAGCTATATTCATAAAAACTCTACATGCTTTGAATATCTTATCTATAAGGTGGACAAGAACCTATTCTTTTGGTAATAAATTATGTTTGGACACCTTTCAGGAGAAAAAGAGTAAAAAAGTAACTTGTATTGAGTACAATATATTGAATGCCAAGATCAGCACACGTTACCTCACATTTCATCACATTTGGTCCTTTATTGAATTTTGTGAGGTAAAGATAACTGTTTTTTCAGGTGAAGAAACAAAGACTTGGAAAGCTGAGGAATACACACAAGGTCACGTGGCTAATCAATGTAGGAGTTAAAACATGGAGTCAGCTTTGCAAGCCTGGGATGACTTCCCATCACTGTGGCCTCTCTCCTCCTCTCCTCGTGCAGTCTACACCCAACACTCCTAGTCCTCAGCGCACAGTCAGACGTCACAGAATGCTACATCCACTGCCAATCTACAGCCAGGTAGGGGAGACAATCAGCCAAGCAGGAAAACCTAATAAACGGGGCAAGAAGTAGCCTGTGAGGCAGAGATGGCCCGCCATCTTGATCTGGAGTGAAAAGGAACTTGCTCTTTTCACAGACTGTATGACATCTTTACTAACAAAGTACTAGTCCAATGCTGTGTGTGTACAGATAAAGATAGCACAGTCCATAATCCCAAGGGCTTACAATTTATTTAATACACAAGACAATCTTCTCAACAGGGAACCCATACATTAATGAATGTACAAACTGCTAGTTTGGAGATTATAAATGCTTTCTCTAAGAGGTGTTTTGATGAGAGTAGGATTTAATTAAAATAGCAATAGAGAGGGACTTCCCTGGTGGTCCAGTGTTTAAGAATCCACCTACCAATGCAGGTACATGGGTTCAATCCCTGTTCTGGGAAGACTCCACATGCCCAGAGCAGTCAAGCCCCAAGTGCCACAAATACCGAGCCAGAGCTCCACGAAAGAGAAGCCACCACAATGAGAAGCCAGTGCAACACAATGAGGTATAGCCCCCACTCCCTGCAACTAGAGAAAGCCCACAACCAGCAATGAAGACCCAGTGCAGCCAAAAATAAAATTAAATACATAAACAATTTTTTTTTTTAAAGAAGTAGAGGTAAAGGTTTTCTTCATAAGTAGAGAAGGGTACAAACATGTACCAAAGAGGTACAAAATGACTTGACATGTTTGGGAAGTATGAGCAAGGCATTCTAGAAGTAGCATGAAGTGTCTCTGTGTCTGTGTATGTTATAATCTGTTAATAACTAATTTCATGACCCTGAATCCATACTACTGAACTTTAACTTTTTTACATGAGCTGAGTGAATTCACTGGAAGATTTATACCAAAATAGCGACAAAATAAAGACTATATGATTATTTTCAATATTACATTATTATTATCTATAGTGATAATAGTAATAAATAATAACTTTTGTTAAAGGCTTATGAGGCACTTTGCTAAGCACTTAATATACATTTTCATTGATTTATTATGATTTCTTTTATTGTTTTTATTCTAATGAGTTACAATATTTGATTTCTGTTTGATAATGATGGAAACCAAGTCAAAGAGATTATCACTGGCTCAGGTTTTCACTGACAGCAAGAAGCAGCTCCTTTATCATACCCACATCTGTCTTTCTGGAAATCTGTTCTTAGCTACTCTGTTCCATTATATCTGCATTCCATGTGAAAAATGAGGTAGGTAATTGGGCAAGCTAGATCTCAGTGAGACTGCTCAGAAAGACCACTTGTTCATCAAGTGGTAACAGGTTTTTCATGTCCTTCCTGTCTCCATGAAAACTTGTACAAAAGCAGTTTGAGCATTTTGCTGTCTTTTCTGTAACTTATTATTTGTTTCCTTGGTTTTCTATGTACTGTAAAACTGAGAAAAATACCTCCAAATGAGATTTCTTTCTGGTATTTGGTTTCCACTAACATCTAAGGATCTCAAAGCAATTTATCAACATTATTCCTTCACTCTACCTCATCTCTGTTCATGAGAGACAAGGAGCAATTTCACTAACTAAAAAATGCTATTATCTACTCACTACATAATTTCTACTAATCACTTCTTTCAGCCATTTCAGTATTACTGAAAGAAGAAACACACCAAGAGATTATCTAAGGTATGGTGAAAATCAGTGATACTGTTGACTTTAAAAAAACAGGGCTATCAAGTTGCAAGTCAGAGCTTTAACTTGTTTTATAATACATAGGAAAAATCTTCTGGTTGAAAAAGAAAAGTGATGAAATGCATTCTGGTCAATTACTAAAGAGGAGTTTATAAGCTTTCCCTTTGCTCCACATTTTTCTTAAAACTAAATACTGGGGAGTGTGTCACGATGGGACTGGAAGTGGCCATGTAGACTGTGGTGATTTCCTTAAGAGTGAAGTGGATAAGAGCCTAGTTTTAGCCACAATCTTCCCCTTATTGCTTTTACCTTTGGTGGTCTTAGGGAAACACTTGTCTTAGGGCACAAATATTAAACGAAGACATGGAAATAAACTATTTCAAAGTTGTTTTAAAATCCCAGTGTTCATTGTATTTATAATGCTATAAATTGCTTTTATGGAAGAATTACTAACAATCTCCTTTTGTCTGTTCATTCAAATTCAAGAAACATGCATTGAAAATGTCAGTGTTCTAAAATATCTGCAGAAATAAGGCAGGTAGCATAAATAAATGTTTCTGGATGGATGAAAGATAATAGAGAATTCACGCCCCCCTCCAAGACTTTCAAGATCACATTTTTACTTATATTAAGGTCACATTTCTTAAAAAAGAACAAAATGTGAGCCAAGTAAAGGACATCTGCAGGCTAAAAAATGTTCAGGTTTTTCCCTTGCAAAGTTAGATACTTTGTTTGATCATTCAGCTGCCACCTGCATCACACCCCCAGCTCTGCTTCATGTCTGTCCTTTTAAACCAAACTTCTCAAAATAATCCTGTACCTCTCCAAATAAAAAAAATTAGATTCATTTTATTCCAAACTGCTTTAAATCAGAAATATGCACTTCCTTTTCTCATTTTTTTCTCAATAATCCCACCGTCCAAAACTATATTTGTCATCGTATCTGCACTAGTTACAATTTATTCATCTCAGCTCCAAATCCACCATTCTTTTCCTTGCTTTATAATATGCTGGATCTGGACTCTGAAAATTTTGCCAGCCAGCTTATCGTTAGACTTTGTTAGTAGAGGGTAATGGAGGGACCCTGCAAAACCACAGTAGGAGGAAGGGCTATACCTTACATATGCTAGAGTTCAGGTTTGGTTTTGCTGCCAGCAGATTGGTGTGTGGGCGGCTCCAGGTGTACTGGTAGCCCCAGTAGCATTCATCTTCATGACCCTCACAGAACTATGGCCTGTTCTTCCCAGCAAGTTTTACCAACCATCCGTCTGGCTCCTCTTATAAAAGAATAAGAATGTTTTTGTACAACCAACAAACTCTGGCAAGTATTTCCAGAGTATAGAGAGGATGGAGAGAATGGCACTGAAACATGTATGTTATCAAGTGTGAAACAGATCGCCAGTCCATGTTGGATGCATGAGATAAGTGCTCAGGGATGACCCAGAGGGATGGGGAACACATGTAAATCCATAGCTGATTCATGTCAATGTAGGGCAAAAACCACTACAATATTGTAAAGTAATTAGCCTGCAACTAGTAAAAAATAAAGGGAAAAAAAAAGAAAAAAATTTAAAAATTAATGTATTTATTTTAATTGGAGGATAATTACTTTACAATATTGTGGTGGGTTTTGCCATACACTGGCGTGAATCACCCATGGGTGCACATGTGTCCCCCCATCTTGAAACCCCTCCCATCTCCCTCCACCTCTCATCCTTCTGGGTTGTCCCAGAGCACCTGCTTTGAGTGCCCTGCTTCATGCATCAAACTTGCACTGGTCATCTATTTTACATATGGTAATGTTTAGTCAAGGCTATGGTTTTTCCAGTGGTCATGTATGGATGTGAGAGTAGGAGTCTAAAGAAAGCTGAGCACTGAAGAATTGATGCTTTTGAACTGTGGTGTTGGAGAGGACTCTTGAGAGTCTCTTGGACTGCAAGGAGATCCAACCAGTCCATCCTAAAGGAAATAAGTCCTGGGTGCTCATTGGAAGGACTGATGTTGAAGCTGAAACTCCAATATTTTGGCCACCTGGTGCGAGGAGCTGACTCATTTGATAAGACCCTGATGTTGGGAAAGATTGAAGGCAGGAGGAGGTGGGGACGACAGAGGATGGGATGGTTGGATGGCATCACAGACTCAATGGACATGAGTTTGGGTAAACTCCAGGAGTTGGTGATGGACAGGGAGGCCTGGCGTGTTGTGGTTCATAGGGTTGCAAAGAGTCGGACACGACTGAGTGACTGAACTGAACTGAACTGAATGTACATGTTTCAGTGCTATTCTCTCAAATCATCCCACCCTCACCTTCTCTCACATAGTCCAAAAGTTATTTTTATCTGTGTCTCTTTTCCTGCCTTACATATAGGATGGTCGTTACCATCTTTCTAAATTCCATGAATGTTAATTAATATATGGTCTTGGTGTTTCTCTTTCTGACTTACTTCATTCTGAATAATAGGCTCCAATTTCATCCACCTCATTAGAACTGACTCAAATGTGTTCCTTTTTATAGCTGAGTAATATTCCATTGTGTATATGTACCACATAAAGAGAGAAATATAGATCAATGAAACAAAATAGAAAGCCCAGAAATAAATCCATGCACATGTGGACACATTATCTTGGGAAAAGGAGGCAAAAAACACGCAATGGAGAAAAGACAATCTCTTTAACAAGTGGTGTTGGGAAAACTGGTTAAACACATGTAAAAGAATAGAACGCTTTCTAACACCATACACAAAAATAAACTCAAAATGGATTAAAGATCTAAATGTAAGATCAGAAACTATAAGACTCATAGAGGAAAATACAGGCAGAACACTCTCTGACATAAATCACAGCAAGATCCTCCATGACCCACCTCCACCATAAAAACAAAAATAAACAAATGGGACTTGATTAAACTGAAAAGCTTTTGCACAACAAGGACACTGTAAGCAAGATGAAAAGACAGCCTTCAGAATGGGAGAAAATAATAGCAAATGAAACAATTGACAAAGAATCAATTTCCAAAATATGCAAGCAGCTCATGCAGCTCAATACCAGAAAAACGAACAACACAATAAAAAAATAGGCCAAAGACCGAAACATTTCCCAAAGACATACAGATGGCTAATAAACACTTTAAAAGATGCTCAACATCATTCATTATTATAGAAATGTAAATCAAAACCACAATGAGGTATCATCTCACTCCAGTCAGAATGACTGTCATCAAAAAGTCTACAAACAAAAAATGCTGGAGAGGGTGTGGAGAAAACAGAACACTCTTACCCTGTTGGTGGGACTGCAAACTGGTACAGCCACTATGGAAAACAGTGTGGAAATTCCTTTAAAAACTGCAAATAGAACTGCCATATGACCCAGCAATCCCACTGCTGGGCATACACACTGAGGAAACCAGATCTGAAAGAGACACGTGCACCCCAATGTTCATTGCAGCACTGTTTACAATAGCCAGGACATGGAAGCAACCTAGATGTCCATCGGCAATTGAATGGATAAGGAAGTTGTGGTAGAGAATCACTCTTACAGACTACCTCTAGCCTGCAAACTCTGGCAAATTATTCTGCCACAGCAGGGAAATTTCTACAAATTTCCTGTTCCACTCACTCCCTCCAAAAAGGTTTGAAACCCAGTCTTGTGGTAAGAGAGATCTAATAAATTCTTAGTCTCTCCTTGTTTGCTGTGCCTAAATCCTAGAGAAAGTAACCACTTTTTGCATTTCCTACTTCCATACCACTTGAGTTCTCTAAGATGAACATTAAAATATTGACTTGGAAACAATAAGCTGCTAAAATTTTAAATTAGGAAGTCTCATTGGACTCAGATGAGACTAGTAACTTGAATCTCTTGAGACATATTGAAACTCCCTTACCAGTAGCTTGTACCCTTCTGTCTGAGGAGACTACTCTTCTTTTGCTTGAAATCTCTGTGATACCCTTATTTGGGGCTTATGCATTGTAAGGGTACTCTCTAGCTATCAGTTAAACAGTGAGACCTAGATGAAATATCTGATACTCTGAAGAGCTGCAAGATTGTGAATTCAGTGGAGACAGGTGGATTACAATACAAAGTCAAGCAAAATGTGTTTTTATGAGTGCAATTGCTAGATAATCTGAATTTAATGACTGGCTTCATGTACCTATAAATGGTTCTGAAGTCTTAATGGGAAGACTGAAAATCAGGATTTAATGGCTGTATATTGTTGCTATCGTTACTGTTGTTTAGTCGCTAAGTCATGTCTGACTCTTGTGACACCATGTACTACAGCCCGCCAGGCTCCTATGTCCATGGTATTTCCCAGGCAAGAATACTGGAGTTGGTTGCCATTTCCTTCTCCAGGGGATCTTCCCGACCCAAGGATTGAACCCACATCTCCACAGCTTCTTTACTACTGAGCCACTGGCTAAAATGGCTGTATGTAATGAGAAGGAAATGTTAGGTTTCACTTGAATGATGAGCAGGAGAGAATCAAAACTTAAGGAGTTGGGAATGGTGATGTGGATTAATGTGTAATCTAAACAGTCACTGACCAAGAAAACCCAGAAGATATTCCCTTCATTATGCATTCTCAAATATATTACAAAGGTTAGCATCTTCATCCTTGAAAATCTCTGCTTCTTCTCCATAGTTAAATGAAAATGGAGGGTGTAACAGTTGAGATGGGCTCTTTATTTCAATAAAGATGATGGGATTCCCAGAATCACAGGAACCAAGTGGCTGCACTTAACTGCCAAAGACAAGATGAACACATTTGCCACAAAGGGGAGCAGGGATATGTTAGTAATCAAATTATTTTAAGGGATTAAAAGACACAAACTACTACGTATAAAATAAACTATATTGTACAACATAGAGAAGGTATCCATTATTTTTTTCCATTTATTTTTATTAGTTAGAAGCTAATTACTTTACAATATTGTAGTGGTTTTTGCCATACATTGACATGAATCAGCCATGGATTTACATGTGTTCCCCATCCCGATCCCCCCTCCCACCTCCCTCTCCATCCCATTCCTCTGGGTCATCCCAGGGCACCAGCCCTGAGCACTTGTCTCTTGCATCCAACCTGGACTGGTGATCTGTTTCACCCCTGATAATACAAAAGTTTTGATGCTGTTCTCTCAGATCACCCCACACTCGTCTTCTCTCATAGAGACCAAAAGTCTGTTCTACACATCTGTGTCTCTTTTTCTGTTTTGCATGTAGTGTTATCGTTACCATCTTACTAAATTCCATATGTATGCGTTAGTATACTGTATTGGTCTTTATCTTTCTGGCTTACTTCACTCTGTATAATGGGCTCCAGTTTTATCCATCTCATTAGAACTGATTCAAATGTATTCTTTTTAATGGCTGAGTAATATTCTGTTGTGTATATGTACCACAGCTTTCTTATCCATTCATCTGCTGATGAGCATCTAGGTTGCTTCCATGTCCTGGCTATCATAAACAGTGCTGTGATGAACATTGGGGTACATGCATCTCTTTCAGATCTGGTTTCCTCAGTGTATATGCCCAGGAGTGGGATTGCTGGGTCATATGGCAGTTCTATTTCCAGTTTTTAAAGGAATCTCCACCCTGTTCTGCACAGTGGCTGTACTAGTTTGCATTCCCACTAACAGTGTGAGAGGGTTCCCTTTTCTCCACACCCTTTCCAGCATTTATTGCTTGTAGACTTTTGGATAGCAGCCATCCTGACTGGCGTGTACCTCGTTGTGGTTTGGATTTGCATTTCTCTGATAATGTGTGATGTTGAGCATCTTTTCATGTGTTTGTTAGCCATCTGTATGTTTTCTTTGGAGAAATGTCTGTTTAGTTCTTTGGCCCATTTTTTGATTGGGTCATTTATTTTTCTGGAATTGAGCTGCAGGAGCTGCTTGTATATTTTTGAGATTAATCCTTTGTCTGTTGCTTCTTTTGCTATTATTTTCTCCCTTTCCAGGCTGTCTTTTCACCTTGCTTATAGTTTCCTTTGTTGTGCAAAAGCTTTTAAGTTTCATTAGGTCTCATTTTTTTATTTTTGCTTTTATTTCCAATATTCTGGGAAGCGGGTCATAGAGGATCTTGCTGTGGTTTATGACAGAGTGTTTTGCTTATGTTCTCCTCTAGGAGTTTTATAGTTTCTGGCCTTACATTTATATCTTTAATCCATTTTGAGTTTTTTTTTTGTGTGTGTGTGTATGGTGTTAGAAAGTGTTCTAGTTTCATTCTTTTACAAGTGGTTGACCAGTTTTCCCACTCCTGGGTATACACGCCGAGGAAACCAGAAGTGAAATAGACAAGTGCACCCCAATGTTCATCACAGCACTGTTTATAATAGCCAGGACATGGAAGCAACCTAGATGCCCATCAGTAGACGAAAGGATAAGGAAGCTATGGTACATATACACAATGGAATATTACTCAGCCCTTAAAAAGAATTCATTTGAATCAGTTCTAATGAGATGGATGAAACTGGAGCCCATTATACAGAGTGAAGTAAGCCAGAAAGATAAAGACCAGTACAGTATACTAACGCATATGTATGGAATTTAAAAAGACGGTAACGATAACCCAATATGCAAAACAGAAAAAGAGACACAGATGTACAGAACAGACTTTGGGACTCCATGGGAGAAGGCGAGGGTGGGATGTTCTGAGAGAATAGCATTGAAACAAGTATACTATCAAGGGTGAAACAGACCACCAGCCCAGGTTGGATGCAAGAGACAAGTGCTCAGGGCTGGTGCACTGGGAAGACCCAGAGGGATGAGATGGGAAGGGAGGTGGGAGGGGGGATTGGGATGGGGAACACATGTAAATCCATGGCTGATTCATGTCAATGTATGGCAAAAACCACTACAATATTGTAAGGTAATTAGCCTCCAACTAATAAAAATAAATGAAAAAAAAATGAATATTGGATTCTTAAATGTCCAAAATTCATATCAAATACTGAAACACAAAGATTAAAAATCTAGAATAGAGGTTAGACTCTTAAAAATACAATATTAAAAACAAAAACACAAAAAATTTAAGAAATATATACGAAGTTTGCTTTAAAAATAGTCTTTTTTTTTTACAAGGTTATTTTGAAATGAAAATGAAAAGTAAGAAGTAATAGAGGACTTGAAAAGAAAGTAAAAGAAAAAAATTTTAAAAAGAGAAAAAAAATTTTTTAAATAGTAAAAATGTATGAGAATGAAAATGACAATTAAGGAGTAATAGAGGAGCAATAGGGAATTTTAAAAGAAAATAAAAGAAAAAAGAAAAAATTTTGTTTAATTTAAAAAAAAGAATAGTAAAAATATATCTAGGAATTTCTCTGGAGCTGTTGCAAGGAGTGTGGGTTTGCTTCAGTTTCAGATAGCTCCTTGTTCCAGCTTACACTTCTTGATATCTATAGGCCCCTTCTGGTGTAGTTGGTATTAACTACAGGGATTTTAATCTGTTGCACCGGTCACTTCTAAAGCATTTCCTTTTGTTTATTTGTCTTCTGTTTGCTGGTCTCTTCAGTGTCTAATTTCCGCCCTGACACAAGTGGGCGGAGGTGGTCTCTTGTTTAGGTTCGCTTGTTCAGTTGTGCTGTGGGGAGGGAGGGGCGCTGCAGACAAATGTCACTGGCCTGTGTGGGGAGCACTCACAGTGTTCCGGCCACACTGGGTTTGCCCCCGCTTGCAGCGTGTGTGCTTTCCCTGTCAACACTGCTCAGGCTCCAGGCTGCTCTATAAGGAGCGGGCCCTGAGTTGCGTGCGGTTCCAGATTTCGGGTACTCCACAAAAGTGCAGACTCGGTTGGGCCTGCGTTTTGTGCCTTCCCTGGCCCGAGCAGCTCAGGCAGCCAGCAGCTTAAGGAGTGCACTCTCCCCGGGTGTGGAGCGCCTTCTCCCCTCCGAGGTCCCAGCCTCAGTTTCCGCGCGCTGGTTGGGTGTGCCTTGTCTCTTCTGGGGAGCTGGTCTCTAGGTGCAATCCTCCCAGTGGTTGTCAACCATCCAGAATCTCAAGAAGTCTTTGTTTAGAAACTGGGAGCCTGTTTGCAGTTTGGTAGGGGTGCCGTCTCTGGGGCCGAGTTTGCCCCTTTCCCCTCCCCACTGCCTCCTGCCTCCAGTGGGGGATGGACCAGTCCACAGCCAGCTAGCTCTTCTCTGGAATTGCTCAGTCCTTCCTTTGTTCTGCTAACGGGCCGGCAGTGTGTTCGGTTAGCTCTTTTCGCAGGTTAATTTTCTCTCTCTCCCTTGCTATTCCACAGTTTAAGTTTCTATCTCACGTTAGCTCCCTCCGATTGCCTTCAGGGCCTTCGGGCCCAATCCTCACCCCAAGCAGTGCCGCCCGCTCCTCTCCGTTCAGCCCCCACTTGCTGGTGGCGGATGCGAGTGTCTGGGGCACTTCTCTGCTGGGAGTTGCCTCCAGACATGTAATCTGTGGGCTCTATTTACCTTTTCTCCCAGTTAGGTTGCCCTCCAAGATTCAAAAACTTCCCCCAGACCTGCCAGTGAGAGGGTTTCCTGGTGTTTGGAAACTTCCTCTATTTTGACTCCCTTCCCGGGACAGGTCTCTGTCCCTAACTCTTTTGTCTCTCTTTTTATCTTTTATATTTTGTCCTACCTCCTTTTGAAGACAATTGGCTGCTTTTCTGGGCACCTGATGTCCTCTGCTAGCGATCAGAAGTTGTTTTGTGGAGTTTGCTCAGCGTTCAAATGCTCTTTGGATAAATTTGTAGGGGAAAAAGTGGTCTCCCCATCCTATTCCTCCACCATCTTAACTCCTCCCCCTCCATTATTTTATAGCTATAAATGGATTATAACCTTTAAAAATTGTGGCTCACTATATTGTACATCAACTATAAAATATAAAGAAAGATATAAGAAGAATATTTTCAATAAAATAAAAAAGGTATAGTAAGAATATTTTTAGGAAAACAAAACCTGAGAGAATTTTTAGTCATCAGAGCTCACCAAAGAAAATCTTAAAGTAAGTTCTTAAAATTGAAATGAAACTATTGACAAGTGAAAATGTGGATTTACTTGCAGTGATGCAGAGTTCTAGAAATGGTAAACATTTCAGTAAATGTAAATATATATATATTTTTAAAGCAAGTCAAATTAAAATTATATAGAAAATAATGTAATATGGGATTTATAATATTCAGATGTACAACATATGACAAAATAGCAAAAAACTCAACAGGGGAAATGAGTTTATAGTGTTATAAAAGTTATATTCTAAATAAAGGGCTCCTTTATTTTTTGAAATATTTTGGCATTCAAGAATACCTGACAAAATAATAATAATAATAAAGGATCTCTGACAGTGACTAATTGATCACAGAGTCCCTAGTAATGAGATAAATTGTGGCTTGCAAAAGTACTTTGTAAACCATACAACAGAAAAAATTATGTCTGATAGATAAAACCTAACTTGAGTCACCGCAGTGCTAAATTTTAACCTTTAAGTTGAAGTCATTCTACGACACAGAATCTCTTATTTTTTTATTTTAAAAATTTACTTCTTTTTCATATTTTTAGAAATTTGTGAAAATGGTACAAAGAACTCCTATATATCTTTCACCCTTAGACCCTACTTAAGCTTTGGCAATGTTCTATTAACATCCATTACTGAGTTCAATACAGGATTGCATTTGGCACTCAGTTGTCACATTCCTCTAGGCTCTTTCAGTCTGCAACAATTCCTTTGTCTTTGATTTTCATGAGTTTAAAATTTTTATACTTTGTATACTACAAAGTATACTTTGTAGTTATTTTGTGGATGTTCCTCTGTTTGTGTTTGCCCATTGTTGCCTCTTCATTACACCCAGGTTATGTATCTTCAGTGAGTCTATCATAAATGTTGTGTTCTTTTCCTGGAAACCTATTGAGTGGCATGTGAAGATGTCTATTTGTCCTCTTACTGTTGATTTTAACTTTGATCCCTTGGTTAAGATGGTGTCTGCAGATTTCTCCACTAAAAGTGATAATTTCCCCCTCTTTGTATTTAATATAGGTTTTATGAGAGGTTCTTTGACACTGTGTAAAGTCCCATTCATCAGTCCACCTTCATCTACTAATTCTATTATAGCTTCTCTTGCTGCTTCTTGTCTGAATTAATTATTATTATGGTGGTTGCCAAATGGTAAATTTCTAATACCATGACCCCTTCTACATTTAATACTTGCCTTTTTACCACAAGGCAAAGGCTTCCTTCTCCCCATTTACTTATCCATTTAGAATGCTATATCTGTGTGTGGATTTATGGTTCTTATTTTATTCAATTGCTATAATCTATTACTATTATCATTTATTTTCATGAACTGTTTTTTTTTCCAGATTTGGCCAGTAAAAACCCATTCAAATCAATTCCTAATTCCTTTTGACATATTTCTGTCATTCTTAGAGTACTTCCTTACTTTTTGGCAGTACAAGGTATTCCAGACTTATCTTATACTTACCCCACCCTAGTCTTCAGTTCAGTTCAGTCACTCAGTTGTGTCCGACCCTAGTCTTAGAATCAGCTATTTCTTCAAAAAACCCTGATGTCTTTTAGTGGAGAATAGTATTTCAAAACCAAGATTTGGGTGATAGATGTGCTCATGCTAGTAGGATGTCACTGCTCTCATACCCTATCAATGAGCAGAGCTAAAATTTATACATTATATAATGTAAAATATTTATCCTTTTATTTACTGAAAACCATACAACACATAATCTTTTGACTGGAGAGAAATTTGAGTCTCCTCGTAGGAGAACCCTGTGGGCCTTCCCAGGTGCCTCAGTAGTAAAGAATCTGCCTGCCAATGCAGAAGATGTGGGTTCAATTCCTGAATCAGGAAGATCCTCTGAAGGAGAAAATGACAACCTTCTCCAGTGTTCTCGCCTAGAAAATATGTAGCACATCCTTTTCTGTTCATCTCTCAATATACATCTAGATTCCATCCATGATCTGGTTATTGTAAATAGTGCTGCAATGAACACTGAGGTATATGTGTCTTTTTGAATTGTGATTTTCTTCGGGTATATGACAAGTAGTGGATTTTTTTTAAGGAATCTCCATATTGTTTTCCTTAGTGGTTGTATTAGTTTACATTCCCACCAATAGTGTAGGAGGATTCTATTTCCCCCAAATCCTTCCTATCATTTAGTGTTTGTAGATTTGATGATGGCCATTCTGAGTGGTGTGAGGGGATACTTCATTGTAATTTTGATTTGCATTTCTCTATTAATGAGTGTTGAATATTTTTTCATGTTTATTGGCCATCTCTGTGTATTCTTTGGATAAAAGTCTGTTTAGGTTTTCTGCCCATTTTTATTGGGTTCTTTGTTTTTCTGATACTAAGCTATATGAACTGCTTACATATTTTAGAGACTAATCACTGGTCGATCACTTTGTTTGCAATTATTTTCTCCCTTCCTGGGCATTGTCTCTAAATTGTTTATAATTTCCTTTGCTGTACACAAGTTTTTAAGTTTAATTAGTTTCCATTTGTTTATTTTTGTTTTTATTTCTATTACTACAGGAAGTGGATCAAATAGGATCTTGCTGTGTTTTATGTCAAAGAGTGTACAGTCTATATTTTCCTCTGAGAGCTTTATAGTTTCTGGTCTTACATTTAAGCCTTTAAACCATTTTTTAGTTTATTTTTGTATATAGTTTTAGGGAGTGTTCTAATTTCATTCTTTTGCACATAGGTGTCTAGTTTTCCCAGCACCACTTCTTAAGGAGGCTGTCTTTTCTCCATTGTATATTCTTGCTTCTTTTGTCAAAGATAAGGTGCCCATAGGTGCATGGGTTTAGCTCTGACTTTTGTATCTTCTTTCATTGATCTATATTTCTGCTTTTGTGCCAGTAGCATACTGTCTTGATGACTGTAGCTTTGTAGTATCATCTGAAGTCTGGAAGGTTTTTTCCTCCATCTCTGTTTTTCTTTCTCAAGATTCTTTTTGGCAATTCAGGGTCTCTTGTGTTCCACACAAACTGTAAAATTGTTTTTCTAGTTCTGTGAAAAACGCCATGGGTAATTTGACAGAATGGCTTTGAAGCTGTAGATTTCTCTGGGTAGTATAGACATCTTCACAATATTGATTCTTACATTCCAAGAACATGGTATATTTCTCCATCTGTTTGTGTCATCTCTTCTTTCATCAGTGTCTTACAGTTCTCTGCATGCAAATCTTTTATCTCCTTAGGTAGGTTTATTTTTAGGTATTTTTGTTGTTGTTGTTGTTGCAATGGTGAGTGGGATTGTTTCCTTATTTCTCTTTCTGATTTTTCATTATTAGTATATAGGAATGCAAGAGTTCTCTGAATTAATTTTGTATCCTACAACTTTACTAAATTCATTGATTAACTCTAATAATTTTCTGGTGGCATCTATAGGGTTTTCTACATATAGTATCATATCTGCAAACAGTGAGAGTTTTACTTCTTCTTTTCCAATCTAGATTCCTTTTATTTCTTTTTATTCTCTGATTATTGTGGCAAGGACTTTGAAAACTATAATGGGTAATAGTGACAAGAGTGGGTACCCCCAGGTGTAATATATTTCCTTGAGCAAATTTACATAGTCCCTGGCACCTAGTATGCAGCTATTGACCTGGCTAGTGTATTTTCCCACAACAAAATATGAGAGCAAACAAAAGTAGTTTTATTTTACTGGAAAAGGCCAAAATTATAGCTTTACAATCTTATCTTAGGATTAATACAACTCTTCTGCTCTTTCTTATGATATAGTTCATAAGATGCTGGCCAACTCAATGTTCTGAAAAATATCATATTGGTTCAACAATGATAAGTGGATCTGATAAACAGGAAGTAGCAAGTACTTTAGATGCTTTAGTAAGACAGAAAATTCAGAAAATAAGGAATAAATCTCATGAAAATTCATGGGCCTCTACTTCAGTGAAAATTCTAGAGGTAAAATTGTTTAGAGCATGTGATGCTATCCTCTTCAGTTTGAAAAATGAGTTGCTGCATCTCTCAAAACCTATCATGAAAACATAGGTATGATACAAGGTAAATCTTTATGGATTTGTGAGGCAATATTTAAATGTTCTACCCTGACCACCTATAAAGTCACCATTAAGTTTGCTGGGTTTGAGAAAAGGAAGGCAAATCCAGACTGCCATGAAAACTGATTTTCCACTAGGATCTTTTGAGTGTAGACCTAATGACACTGACTTTGTCAAATGAGAACGCTATATGGAGACTTTGAAGGTGCAAATAGGAGATTCCATGAAGACTTAATTTGGGAAGGATCTGCATTTCTTCTGCATATAATTATTCTCCTGTTTATAAAATCATTTCTAGCTTGCTACTGGGCCTTAGTAGAGACTGAAAGTCTATCCATTTAACATCAATTGTTTATGCAACCTGAGCTTCCTATCATAAACTGGGATCTGATAGGCAAAACCATAATTTGAAGTATGTTTGGCATAATCTGTAATCAAAGGAAAAAAGTATAAGAGAATCTGAGTTCAGACAGGTATAGGAGATATAATATGTATGAGCAGGTAGCTCAAACTCCTTTAACAGTAACTCAGACTTTATTTCCTCCTCTCCTATAGAGTGCTCGACAAATAGGAAGAAATAAAGTGGATATATGCAGCAATAGAGACCCTTGCAAGTGTGACAGGGAATGACAGCAGTAAAGGAAAGTACTCCCCAGATGCAAAAATTTAAGTAGTGCATTTAGTTTTCCACTTTGGACTGAAAGATGGCTGACTCATAGGCAGTTGCTGATGATTTGACTAGATAATCATAGACTTGGAATGAATAGGATTGAAAGATAAGTGGCAAAACATCTAGAAAGACTTATATGGATGAGCTTATCAAAATGGGCAAATACTGTGAAATATTTTTGTCCCATATGACTGTTTGCCAAAAAAGGCTTTAAATAGGCCAGTGAACAAAATTGCACACATCAACCTGTCCTTATCCATAGCCACTTCATTACAAGGTAAATGAGCCCATATACAAAGTGTCCTTGGTGGCAGGGATGGAGGTAAAGCCTGGGTTCAAAACTTAGGTTTTCTGTTACCAAATCTGACCTATTATTACTGGTAAATATGTCTAATCTGCCAACAGAAGAGACCAACCCTAAGATGCTTTTCAGGGTACCAGAGAATCAGCCAGCCAACTAGTAGCAGTTGATTATAAGGAACTTTTTCCATTATGAGGGATCGGAGATTCATCTTCATTGAAATATACACATATATTCTGGACATGGATTAACCTTCCCTGCACATAATGCTTTTGCCAGCACCACCATTTACTATCTACTGATATTTTACAGAATATTGATCTTGATTATCCACTGTGATAATATTCCAAATAGCATTGCTTCTGATCAAGTAAATCTTTCAAAGCAAAGAAGTTGCATACAGGGTCCCATACCCATGGAATTACTGGTCTTTTCTTTTTGTTTGTTATGCACATATGTATATATCTTTATATTGATTTATTCTTTTTTTCTCTTTCATTGTTCTATATACAAGCTGTTGGAGACCAACTTTAAAATGTAGTCTAGCACTGACAAAGATGCCCTAAATGTTTCCCTCATCTTGAGTAAATTGTAGATAGACCTGTTCCTGACTATAGCCACCCTCACCCCAGTTTTAGGTTTTTTGAAGCATTTGTATTAGAAATAGTACATGGTAATTTTTCCTTCCCCTTTGACATGTAAATCTTTTTAAAAACTCCTTGCTAGTTTTGCAACCCAGGAATGAGTTTCTAAAGGACCTAAGAGCCATCCTTTTGAAATTGTAATCATCAAGGACAATAAAGCCAGTTTCCCAGTTTCTATCAGAGGGTAGAAGCCTAACTTCTTTAACACTTACTTGAATTATTTCAATAGCACCCTATTTATTTCCACTCTTGTCTACTTCAAATTCATCCTCCTCTCAGCTCCCTGAATATTCTATTTGAAGAAAATATGACATGTTACCACCTCTCTGTGATCCATAAATATCCCTCATAACCTAAGATTATATTTCTCAAACTCAGACATGCCTATTACCACACAGAGTTGTACCAAGAGAAACTCAAAGCAAAAAAAAAAAAAAAAAAAATGGCACATCTCTCTAGAACATCAATTTTACTCAAATATTTTTGCAACCAATTTAATTAGCATGTAATTTTTGAATTATTACTATACTAATAAATAGATATGTAATGGAGGAAATCCAAAATTTACATTGAATTTTATGTTAAGTGATAAAATATCAGTGCAGTATTATTATAGCAATATCTGTTGTTAGGTGTACTTTGGTGAGAAAAATTAAAAAGCTCTGATAGAATAAAAGCCTATCTATGTAACATTACAATGATTGTTCTCTGTGATTTACCTTACAGTTATAGCCCAGTCTCATCTCCCAGAACACTGTCACTTTAAGCTACCTCTTGGATGTTTAGAATTGTTCTTCCTTCAACAAGTGTTGCATAATTTTATCGGTTCATGCTGTCATTGCACATGTTGTTTCCCACACCTAGACTGCTCACCTCATGCTCCCAGACACCAAGAGTCTTCTTCTAAATTCATTTTTTTCACCTTTAAGATGAAATCAGTCTGTCATCTTAATGTTTCCTTGACCCACAAGAAAATCTAAGCTAAGAGTCTGTAACCAAGAAGTGTCAATTTTGACTATTCCCTGTTAGATCTTTCTTGCATGATAGCTCAGTTGGTAAAGATATCTAGGAGATACTTGCAAGATTAAATGGACTTTTTACTGTGTTTTCCTCACCTCCCCCCACCAATGAAAGAACCTGACATCCAGATCCCGACAAAATGAATATTCTGAGACATTAGTCTATCATCTTCTTGGTCAGCTGGCTTTATGCATAAAGTCATATTCCTTGTCTCAACTCCTCATCCTTCGGATTCACTGGCCTGTAGTGAGGCAAGCAGAGTAAGTTTGGACTTGATAATAATTCCTCCTTTTTGCCCAATGCTACAAATGCTCTTGGGGCGCAGGAGGGCCAAGAGCAGCTACTCCACATTCAAGGTCAGGAGGGGCGGCCATGAAAAGATACCCCTCATCCAAGGTAAGGAGCAGCAGCTGCGCTTTCCTGGAGCAGGCGTGAAGAGATATCCCACGTCCGAGGTAAGAGAAACCCAAGTAAGATGGTAGGTGTTGCAAGAGGGCATCAGAGGGCAGACGCACTAAAACCATAACCACAAAAAAACTAGCTAATCTGATCACAGGAGCAGTCTTGTCTAACTCAGTGAAAATAAGCCATGCAGTGTGGGGCCACCCAAGATGGTCGGGTCATGGTGGAGAGGTCTGACAGAATGTGGTCCACTGGAGAAGGGAATGGCAAACCACTTCAGTATTCTTGCCTTGAGAACCCCATGAACAGTATGAGAAGGCAAAATGATAGGATACTG
Organism: Cervus canadensis; assembly: GCF_019320065.1. Taxonomy (NCBI): domain Eukaryota; kingdom Metazoa; phylum Chordata; class Mammalia; order Artiodactyla; family Cervidae; genus Cervus; species Cervus canadensis. The sequence continues at coordinate 11,369,733 of NC_057396.1, forward strand.
AAAGAGGAACTCCCCAGGTCGGTAGGTACCCAGTATGCTACTGGAGATCAGTGGAGAAATAACTCCAGAAAGAATGAAGGGATGGAGCCCAAGCAAAAACAATACCCAGTTGTGGATGGGACTGGTGATAGAAGCAAAGTCCAATGCTACATGGACATTACCAGATGGTCAACACTGAAATCAGATTGATTATATTCTTTGCAGCCAAAGATGGAGAAGCTCTACACAGTCAGCAAAAACAAGACCAGGAGCTGACTGTAGCTCAGATCATGAACTCCGTATTGCCAAATTCAGACTTAAACTGAAGAAAGTAGTGATAACCACTAGACCATTCAGGTATGACCTAAATCAAATCCCTTATGACTATACAGTGGAAGTGAGAAATAGATTTAAGGGACTAGATCTGGCAGACAGAGAGCCTGATGAACTATGGACAGAGGTTCATGACAGTGTACAGGAGACAGGGATCAAGACCATCCCCATGGAAAAGAAATGCAAAAAGGTAAAACGGTTGTCTGAGGAGGCCTTACAAATAGCTGTGAAATGAAGAGAAGCGAAAAGCAAAGGAAAAAAGGAAAGATATTCCCATGCAGAGGAAAGATATTTGAATGCAGAGTTCCAAAGAATAGCCAGGAAAGATAAGAAAGCCTTCCTCAGCCATCAATGCAAAGAAATAGAGGAAAACTATAGAATGGGAAAGACTAGAGATCTCTTCAAGAAAATTAGAGAGACCAAGGGAACATTTCATGCAAAGATGGGCTCAATAAAGGACAGAAATGGTATGGACCTAACAGAAACAGAAGATATTAAAAAGCGGTGGCAAGAATACACAGAAGAACTGTGCAAAAAAGATCTTCATGACCCAGATAATCACAATGGTGTGATCACTCACCTAGAGCCAGACATCCTGGAATGTGAAGTCAAGTGGGCCTTAGAAGCATCACTACGAACAAAGCTAGTGGAGGTGATGGAATTCCAGTTGAGCTATTTCAAATCCTGAAAGATGATGCTGTGAAATTGCTGCACTCAATATGCCAGCAAATTTGGAAAACTCAGCAGTGGCCACAGGACTGGAATAGGCCAGTTTTCATTCCAATCCCTAAGAAAGGCAATCCCAAAGAATGCTCAAACTACCGCACAATTGCACTCATCTCACACACTAGTAAGGTAATGCTCAAAATTCTCTGAGCCAGGCTTCAGCAATATGTGAACCGTGAACTTCCAGATGTTCAAGCTGGATTTAGAAGAGGCAGAGGAATCAGAGATCAAATTGCCAATATCCTGGATCATCGAAAAAAGCAAAAGAGTTCCAGAAAAGCATCTATTTCTGCTTTATTGACTATGCCAAAGCCTTTGACTGTGTGGATCACGAGAAACTGTAGAAAATTCTTCAAGAGATGGGAATACCAGACCACCTGATCTGCCTTTGAGAAACCTGTATGCAGGTCAGGAAGCAATAGTTAGAACTAGACATGGAACAACAGACTGGGCCAAATAGGAAAAGGAGTATGTCAAGGCTGTATATTGTCACCCTGTTTATTTAACTTATGTGCAGAGTACATCATGAGAAACGCTGGGCTGGAAGAAGCACAAGCTGGAATCAAGATTGCTGGGAGAAATATCAATAACCTCAGATATGCAGGTGACGGCACCCTTATGGCAGAAAGTGAAGAACTAAAAAGCCTCTTGATGAAAGTGAAAGAGGAGAGTGAGAAAGTTGGTTTAAAACTCAACATTCAAGAAACTGAGATCATAGCTTCTAGTCCTATCACTTTCGGGAAAATAGATGAGGAAACAATGGAAACAGTGGCAGACTTTATTTTCTTGGGTCCAAAATCACTGCAGATGGTGACTGCAGCCATGAAATTAAAAGACACTTGCTCCTTGAAAGAAAAACTGTGACCAACCTAGAGAGCATATTAAAAAGCAGAGACATTACTTTCCTGACAAAGTCCGTCTAGTCAAAGCTATGGTTTTTCCAGTAGTCATGTAGGAATGTGAGAGTTGGACCATAAAGAAAGCTGAGCCCCGAGGAATTGATGCTTTTGAATTGTGGTGTTGGAGAATACTCTTGAGAGTCCCCTGGACTGAAAGGAGATCCAACTAGTCAATCGTAACAAAAATCAATCCTGACTATTTATTGGAAGGACTGCTGCTGAAGCTGAAATTCCAATACTTTGGCCACCTGATGTGAAGAACTGACTCATTGGAAAATACCCTGATGCTGGGAGGGATTGGGGGCAGGAGGAGAAGGGGATGACAGAGAAAGAGATGGCTGGATGGCATCACCGACTCGATGGGTATGAATTTGAGTAAACTCTGGGAGTTTGTGATGGACAGGGAGGCCTGGAGTGCTGCGATTCATGGGGTCGCAGAGTCCGACACGACTGAGCGACTGAACTGAACTGAACTGAACAAATACTCTTACCAAATTGTATTAAATTACTGCCTATCTGTTTATCAATGTATTTATATCGCAAACTTCAGAAGGGTAGGAAACACATGTAATTAGTGTTATTCAAAGTACATAACCAACCACTGTATCATTGCTTCCACCATTTAAACCTGAGTTTGATAACATCCCTATATTTTTAGTTAAGAATTGAAGGCTCTCAGAGACCTTGGATTCACTAATCATGCAGGTAAATGCTTCTAAGAAATTATTTTTTGATTGTTTTACTTTTATGGAAAAGTAATTGTTTTGAAGAATCTTTCAAAATTTGATTACACTTCTAGTATTAATATTACATACTTGTATAAATGGCTAATTTACCTATAATTTGATGTATTGTAATTTATATAAGTGAATAAATTATTATTAAAGTTACTTAGCAGAATTAGAAAGTTAAGTGTTTGTAGCTCTTCAATTTTGAATTTTCTTTTAACTTAAAAGTGTTATTTTAGTCATTCTTAGTCCTATGTTGAATAAAAAGTAAGCCTTCTGCTTACCCTTTACAAGTATGAAGCACAGATATACATATAGTATATAAATGGATACACAGTATTCCTGGCATTATTAAAATTTCATAAAGGAGCAATTAGGAAAGCATGTCAAAAAGGCTTCTTAGTGGGACATTTAATGAGAAACAAAATTGAGATATATTATCTTAAACCACACAGTAAGGAACTGTAGAAACCAAAATTCAACCCTATTTTGCAGCTGCAAATTCTATTAAAATTGGCTCCTGGCAATCAGAAATCTGATAGAAAAGTGATTCTACCACAGGAGCACGTGAATCCACCACAGGTGATTTTTCCACCTCTGTCTGGGGCCTCTGATGCCCTCTTAATGGCCTATGATTCTCTGTTCAGAAGAAAAGCATTTTTCACCAGACAACCTGGGAAATGTTCCTCAAGACCAAATACATTGCAAATCACAACAGACCCAGAGCTTGACTTGAATTTCTGTCATGTGCTTTCCTGCCATCTGTGCCAAACAGGAGCTGATTAAAACACAGGTTAAATAAAGTGAGTCCATACTAAAAGGGGATTAACTACAAATAGGCCAATTCACTCTTCTAATTAGTGTCTAGGCTTGGCAGGATGTCCACTGGACAGGCATCACAAGACATTCACCAATCTTGCAGAGACCATGGTTGAATCCCGCCCTTGTAAAACACACACACACACACACACACACACACACACACACACACACACCCCAAACAAACAAACAAACAAAAACTGAAGCATTTATCTCTAATATAAAGGCCAGCAATGCCCTCCTATTCATCTCCCCTACTTCCCAAAAGTTTCAGTGTATAATTAAAGATCTCTGTTTTACAAAGAGAAACTGAGGCTTAAGTCTCCTTTAGTCATTTTGCCATGACTTACATAAAATCATAGAAATGCCACAGAGAAGGATTAACCCCTTTATAGATTGAAGCTAAAATTACTAAATAATGAAACATCACCAAATTAGCACAATGTGAATAACTCATAGAGTTGTAGTCTGTGCACATTCCAGAAAGCTGAAACCACCAACCAAGAGTGAAAACTCAGTGACTCCAGGCCAAAAGCTGGTAGAGGATTTGACAAATCTGGTCAAACATTATAAAGTTACCATTATGTTCTATTTGCAGCTATCTTGGCCCACTGGAACATGCAATGGATCCTCTGAAACACAAAACTAAATGATAAAGACATGTTGTTTTAAATTAAGGATACCTGTATTTCCTAGAAAAAGTAAGGAAACAGACTTTGAAGAAGAAAATTAAGAGCTGAATGTTAAAATGATACAAATGAACTTATTTACAAAACAGAAACCAACTCACAGATTTCAAAATCAAGCTTATAGCCACCAAAGTGGAACCGGGGGGAAATGATAAATTAGGAGATTGGTGTTAACATATACATGGCTTCCCTGGTGGCTCAGACGGTAAAGTGTCTGCCTGTAATGCGGGAGACCTAGGTTCAATCCCTGGGTTGGGAAGATCCCCTGGAGAAGTAAATGGCAACCCACTCCAGTAGTCTTGCCTGGAAAATCCCATGGACGGAGGAGCCTGGCGGGTTAGGGCCATGGGATCCCAAAGAGCTGGACACGACTGAGCGACTTCACTCACTCATTTCACTCACTGACTCACTATTAACATATACACTCTACATGCTGTTATATAAAAAGAGCTAACTGTACAGCCCAGGGAACTCTATTCAGTACTCTGCAACACCCTATATGGGAAAGAATCTGGAAAAGAATAGACACACACACAGCTGATTCACTTTGCTTTACACCTGAAAGTAACACAAAACGGAAAATCAACATTCGATCTTATTTTTTTTTAAAGAGTTGAATATATGTTGACCTTCATTATAGTAAGATTAATTGGAAAATGAATGTACCACAAGTGATTTTTATCAGGGACTTAAGGAATATAAAGAAGGCAGAAATAAAAGTGTTTCAGACTTTCCTTGTGGTACAGTGGGTAAGAATCTGCCTGACAGTGCAAGGGATACGGGTTCGATCTCTGGTCCAGGAAGACTCCACATTCTGCAGAGCAATGAAGCCCATGCACCACAACCACTGAAGCCTGCAAGCTCTAGGGCCTGCCAGCTGAGGCTACTGAGGCCAGGGGGCCTACAGCCTGTGCTCGGCAACGAGAGAAGCCGCCGCAATGAGAAGCCTGCACCCGCCACTCGAGAGCAGCCCCAGCTTGCCGCAGCGAGAGAAAGCCCTCACAAAACAATGAAGACTCAGTGCAGCCAAAAATAAATCTTTCTTTTAAAAAGGGCAATTGCTTAAAAAAAATGTAAAGAAATATAAGTGTTTCAAGACTGTGTAAAGCTTCCTTCAGCTTTGACTTTACCCTTCACACAAATTTAATACAAACTTTGGCTTTCAGACACTCTTCTAGACACAGGGGCTAAGGTAAATGTTCACATCGATAAATTATTATAATTACCAACATGAAACCATCACCCAGGTCAAGAAATTTAGAGCAGCAGCAACATCACCAAAGCCTTAAGCAGGCCTCTCCCCACTTACAAAAGTTTCAATCTTCTCAAAAAATAATTACTATCTTGAATTTTTGCTGAACAACTCCTTGCTCTTTTATAGTTACATTAGCTATGCATGTGTCTCTAATGTTATGGATTAGTATTTTTCAGGATGTATTATGTCTATTTTTTTTCTAATGTTCTAAAATAATTACGTCTGTAGGACTCATTCACATTATTGTGGGTATCTGTAGTGTACTAATTTCCATATAACATTCCATTGTATGAAAATATCATAATTCATTCAATCATTCTACTAAATGCATTGCTTCCAACTTGGGTTGTTATGAATAAATCTTCCATTCTAGTGCATAGTTTTAACACACACAGTCATGTATTCCTGTTGATTTTATACCTGAAACAGAAACTGCTGGGTTACATATATGTTTACATTCAATTTTAATAGGTAATATTGAACTATTTTTCAAAATGGTTGTCCTCAGTGACAATAACATCAACATATTTCATGAAAATTCCCATGGATCTACACCTTTTCCAACATTTATTATCCTTATTTTTTATTTTATCATTCTGATAGATACTCACTAGAATGATAACATAATTTTAATTTACATTTCCCTAATAACTACTAGAATTGAATACAGTTTCCTTGGCTACTTCAATATCCTGTTTGTGAACTGGCTGTTCATCCCTTTATACATTTTCTCTACTGGTGCATCAGTTTTCTTCTCAGTGATTTGTAGGAATTCTGCATGAGTCCTTTCATAGTTAAATATATTGCAAACATTTTCTCCCACTATGTGATTTGCATTTTAACTCAATGATTACATTTGATAAACAGAAGTTCTCAATTTACCAGTAGTCAAATGAATTAATCTGATTCATCAGGCTTCTTCCTTTATGGTTAGTGCCTAATGTGTCTTATTTTAAAAATGTTTTCCTACTGCAAGGTCATGGAGATATTCTTGATTCATCTTCTCAAATTTTGTTGTTTTGCCTTTAATAATTGGAATTGATTTTTGTATATAGTGGGAGATGGGAATCGAGTTTCATTTCCTTCCAGATGGATATCTATTATCCCAGCACTTTTATTGAAAAGGTACTCCCTTTCATACAGCTCTGTATTTCAATCTTTATTATAAATCAGGTGTCCATATGGAATAAGTCTAATTCTGAGGCTCTCTTTTCTGTTTTGTTGGAGTTTTTCTTTTGTTTGTTTCTCATTGTGAGCATACCACACTTTCTTAATTTTTGTAGCTTTTTATTAAGACAATATCTATTAGAATGAACATCTTACCTATTTTCTTTTTCAAGTGGTGTCTTGGCTCTTGGCTATATATGATATCTTTATCTAATAGAAAGACAGATATAGTTATTATTGGAGTATCTATAGGTAGATATAATTATTATTGGAAAAATTCCATCATGTTCCACTAAAAACTAGTAGTAGGAATTTGATCAATGAGGTCATTCTGGAGAAAACTAATGTCACTTTAGGTCTTCCAATCTATGAAAATTATATCTCTCTCTTTTATTTAGGTTTTATTTGATTTTTCTCAATAAGGTTTTAAACTTCAAATATAGAGAAAAAAATTCTACAGTCACTCAGGTTGTAAAAGCAAGTTAGCTATAAAAAATTTTAGATCTCTCATGAATAATACAATGTGTACAAAGAAAACAGAATGGCAAGTTTTGATGAAACATATTTCTACACAAAATTTTGCCTATGAAGTTGTTATTCAGGTGGGAAAATATTCATGAAAATTCAAGGCTCTGAAATGACCACTTATATCTATTAGAAAATATATTATAGACATATTCTAGGTGATTGAAATGGAAATCAAAATTAAGAACTCTGGTGAAGAAAGTCAAAAATTTTCAAACAATAATATAGAGCATTAAAACCAGTTAATCATGACAACTGAGGTACAAATAATTATTAAAAGCATGATTTAAAAACTAAGGCAACAGATGGCTAACAAACACATGAAAAGGTGCTCAACATCACTCATTATTAGAGAAATGCAAATCAAAACCACAATGAGGTACCATTACACGCCAGTCAGGATGGCTGCTATCCAAAAGTCTACAAGCAATAAATGCTGGAGAGGGTATGGAGAAAAGGGAACCCTCTTACACTGTTGGTGGGAATGCAAACTAGTACAGCCGCTATGGAAAACAGTGTGGAGATTTCTTAAAAAACTGAAAATAGAACTGCCATATGACCCAGCAATCCCACTTCTGGGCATACACACTGAGGAAACCAGATCTGAAAGAGACACGTGCACCCCAATGTTCATCGCAGCACTGTTTATAATAGCCAGGACATGGAAGCAACCTAGATGCCCATCAGCAGATGAATGGATAAGGAAGCTGTGGTACATATACACCATGGAATATTACTCAGCCATTAAAAAGAATTCATTTGAACCAGTCCTAATGAGATGGATGAAGCTGGAGCCCATTATACAGAGTGAAGTAAGCCAGAAAGATAAAGAACATTACAGCATACTAACACATATATATGGAATTTAGAAAGGTGGTAACGATAACCCTATATGCAAAACAGAAAAAGAGACACAGAAATACAGAACAGACTTTTGAACTCTGTGGGAGAAAGTGAGGGTGGGATATTTCAAAAGAACAGCATGTATACTATCTATGGTGAAACAGATCACCAGCCCAGGTGGGATGCATGAGACAAGTGCTCCAGCCTGGTGCACTGGGAGGACCCGGGGGAATCGGGTGGAGAGGGAGGTGGGAGCGGGGATCGGGATGGGGAATACGTGTAAATCCATGGCTGATTCATATCAATGTATGACTAAACCCACTGAAATGTTGTGAAGTGATTGGCCTCCAACTAATAAAAAAAAAATAATAATAATAATAATAAAAAAGAAAAAAAAATTAAAAATATATCGACACATAAAAAAAAAAAACTAAGGCAACATCTGAGAATAAGTTTTGAAATATAAGATTCTTGTGGCTACCAATAATCATTTAAATAATGAATAATGTCTAAAAATCTCTCTTTAAGAAGTATGAAGGAAAGGGTGAAACATGGTAGGTAAAGGGAAGAAAAATTTCTTCTCGTAAATATGGGTAAGACAAATAATCTTAGCTTTTATTAAATATGATAACTAAGAAACTAGAAACTTTAAAATATCTTTGATAAATTTGAAATCCAGCAGTAGTTTAGTTAAAAATAATTTCAGAAATAAAACCTAATGGACATCATAGAATGATGTATCTATTCTTTTTTTTTTTTTTTTTTTAATTTTTTTATTAGTTGGAGGCTAATTACTTCACAACATTTCAGTGGGTTTTGTCATACATTGATATGAATCAGCCATAGATTTACACTTATTCCCCATCCCGATCCCCCCTCCCACCTCCCTCTCCACCCGATTCCTCTGGGTCTTCCAGTGCACCAGGCCCGAGCACTTGTCTCATGCATCCCACCTGGGCTGGTGATCTGTTTCACCATAGATAGTATACATGCTGTTCTTTTGAAATATCCCACCCTCACATTCTCCCACAGAGTTCAAAAGTCTGTTCTGTATTTCTGTGTCTCTTTTTCTGTTTTGCATATAGGGTTATCGTTACCATCTTTCTAAATTCCATATATATGTGTTAGTATGCTGTAATGTTCTTTATCTTTCTGGCTTACTTCACTCTGTATAAGGGGCTCCAGTTTCATCCATCTCATTAGGACTGGTTCAAATGAATTCTTTTTAATGGCTGAGTAATATTCCATGGTGTATATGTACCACAGCTTCCTTATCCATTCATCTGCTGATGGGCATCTAGGTTGCTTCCATGTCCTGGCTATTATAAACAGTGCTGCGATGAACATTGGGGTGCACGTGTCTCTTTCAGATCTGGTTTCCTCAGTGTGTATGCCCAGAAGTGGGATTGCTGGGTCATATGGCAGTTCTATTTCCAGTTTTTTAAGAAATCTCCACACTGTTTCCATAGTGGCTGTACTAGTTTGCATTCCCACCAACAGTGTAAGAGGGTTCCCTTTTCTCCACACCCTCTCCAGCATTTATTGCTTGTAGACTTTTGGATAGCAGCCATCCTGACTGGCGTGTAATGGTACCTCATTGTGGTTTTGATTTGCATTTCTCTGATAATGAGTGATGTTGAGCATCTTTTCATGTGTTTGTTAGCCATCTGTATGTCTTCTTTGGAGAAATGTCTGTTTAGTTCTTTGGCCCATTTTTTGATTGGGTCATTTATTTTTCTGGAATTGAGCTGCAGGAGTTGCTTGTATATTTTTGAGATTAATCCTTTGTCTGTTTCTTCATTTGCTATTATTTTCTCCCAATCTGAGGGCTGTCTTTTCACCTTACTTATAGTTTCCTTTGTTGTGCAAAAGCTTTTAAGTTTCATTAGGTCCCATTTGTTTAGTTTTGCTTTTATTTCCAATATTCTGGGAGGTGGGTCATAGAGGATCTTGCTGTGATTTATGTCGGAGAGTGTTTTGCCTATGTTCTCCTCTAGGAGTTTTATAGTTTCTGGTCTTACATTTAGATCTTTAATCCATTTTGAGTTTATTTTTGTGTATGGTGTTAGAAAGTGTTCTAGTTTCATTCTTTTGCAAGTGGTTGACCAGTTTTCCCAGCACCACTTGTTAAAGAGGTTGTCTTTTTTCCATTGTATATCCTTGCCTCCTTTGTCAAAGATAAGGTGTCCATAGGTTCGTGGATTTATCTCTGGGCTTTCTATTCTGTTCCATTGATCTATATTTCTGTCTTTGTGCCAGTACCACACTGTCTTGATGACTGTGGCTTTGTAGTAGAGTCTGAAGTCAGGCAGGTTGATTCCTCCAGTTCCATTCTTCTTTTTCAAGATTACTTTGGCTATTCGAGGTTTTTTGTATTTCCATACAAATTGTGAAATTCTTTGGTCTAGTTCTGTGAAAAATACCGTTGGTAGCTTGATAGGGATTGCATTGAATCTATAGATTGCTTTGGGTAGAATAGCCATTTTGACAATATTGATTCTTCCAATCCATGAACACGGTATGTTTCTCCATCTGTTTGTGTCCTCTTTGATTTCTTTCATCAGTGTTTTATAGTTTTCTATGTATAGGTCTTTTGTTTCTTTAGGTAGATATACTCCTAAGTATTTTATTCTTTTTGTTGCAATGGTGAATGGTATTGTTTCCTTAATTTCTCTTTCTGTTTTTTCATTGTTAGTATATAGGAATGCAAGGGATTTCTGTGTGTTAATTTTATATCCTGCAACTTTACTATATTCATTGATTAGCTCTAGTAATTTTCTGGTAGAGTCTTTAGGGTTTTCTATGTAGAGGATCATGTCATCTGCAAACAGTGAGAGTTTCACTTCTTCTTTTCCTATCTGGATTCCTTTTACTTCTTTTTCTGCTCTGATTGCTGTGGCCAAAACTTCCAACACTATGTTGAACAGTAGTGGTGAGAGTGGGCACCCTTGTCTTGTTCCTGATTTCAGGGGAAATGCTTTCAATTTTTCACCATTGAGGGTGATGCTTGCTGTGGGTTTGTCATATATAGCTTTTATTATGTTGAGGTATGTTCCTTCTATTCCTGCTTTTTGGAGAGTTTTAATCATAAATGAGTGTTGAATTTTGTCAAAGGCTTTCTCTGCATCTATTGAGATAATCATATGGTTTTTATCTTTCAATTTGTTAATGTGGTGTATTACATTGATTGATTTGCGGATATTAAAGAATCCTTGCATTCCTGGGATAAAGCCCACTTGGTCATGGTGTATGATTTTTTTAATATGTTGTTGGATTCTGTTTGCTAGAATTTTGTTAAGGATTTTTGCATCTATGTTCATCAGTGATATTGGCCTGTAGTTTTCTTTTTTTGTGGCATCTTTGTCTGGTTTTGGAATTAGGGTGATGGTGGCCTCATAGAATGAGTTTGGAAGTTTACCTTCATCTGCAATTTTCTGGAAGAGTTTGAGTAAGATAGGTGTTAGCTCTTCTCTAAATTTTTGGTAGAATTCAGCTGTGAAGCCATCTGGTCCTGGGCTTTTGTTTGCTGGAAGATTTTTGATTACAGTTTCGATTTCCTTGCTTGTGATGGGTCTGTTAAGATCTTCTATTTCTTCCTGGTTCAGTTTTGGAAAGTTATACTTTTCTAAGAATTTGTCCATTTCATCCAAGTTGTCCATTTTATTGGCATAGAGCTGCTGGTAGTAGTCTCTTATGATCCTTTGTATTTCAGTGTTGTCTGTTGTGATCTCTCCATTTTCATTTCTAATTTTGTTAATTTGGTTCTTCTCTCTTTGTTTCTTAATGAGTCTTGCTAATGGTTTGTCAATTTTGTTTATTTTTTCAAAAAACCAGCTTTTAGCTTTGTTGATTTTTGCTATGGTCTCTTTAGTTTCTTTTGCATTTATTTCTGCCCTAATTTTTAAGATTTCTTTCCTTCTGCTAACCCTGGGGTTCTTCATTTCTTCCTTCTCTAATTGCTTTAGGTGTAGAGTTAGGTTATTTATTTGGCTTTTTTCTTGTTTCTTGATGTAAGCCTGTAATGCTATGAACCTTCCCCTTAGCACTGCTTTTACAGTGTCCCATAGGTTTTGGGTTGTTGTGTTTTCATTTTCATTCATTTCTATACATATTTTGATTTCTTTTTTGATTTCTTCTATGATTTGTTGGTTATTCAGAAGCGTGTTATTTAGCCTCCATATGTTTGAATTTTTAACAATTTTTTTCCTGTAATTGAGATCTAATCTTACTGCACTGTGGTCAGAAAAGATGACTGGAATGATTTCAATTTTTTTGAATTTTCCAAGACCAGATTTATGGCCCAGGATGTGATCTATTCTGGAGAAGGTTCCGTGTGCACTTGAGAAAAAGGTGAAGTTGATTGTTTTGGGGTGAAATGTCCTATAGATATCAATTAGGTCTAGCTGGTCCATTGTGTCATTTAAGGTTTGTGTTTCCTTGTTAATTTTCTGTTTAGTTGATCTATCCATAGTTGTGAGTGGGGTATTAAAGTCTCCCACTATTATTGTGTTACTATTAATTTCCTCTTTCATACTCGTTAGTGTTTGCCGTACATATTGCGGTGCTCCTATGTTGGGTGCATATATATTTATAATTGTTATATCTTCTTCTTGGATTGATCCTTTGATCATTATGTAGTGTCCTTCTTTGTCTCTTTTCACAGCTTTTATTTGAAAGTCTATTTTATCTGATATGAGTATTGCGACTCCTGCTTTCTTTTGGTCTCCATTTGCATGAAATATTTTTTTCCAGCCCTTCACTTTTAGTCTGTATGTGTCTCTTGTTTTGAGGTGGGTCTCTTGTAGACAGCATATATGGGGGTCTTGTTTTTGTATCCATTCAGCCAATCTTTGTCTTTTGGTTGGGGCATTCAACCCATTTACATTTAAGGTAATTATTGATAGGTGTGGTCCCGTTGCCATTTACTTTGTTGTTTTGGGTTCACGTTTATACAACCTTTCTGCATTTCCTGTCTAGAGAAGATCCTTTAGCATTTGTTGAAGAGCTGGTTTGGTGGTGCTGAATTCTCTCAGCTTTTGCTTATCTGTAAAGCTTTTGAGTTCTCCTTCATATCTGAATGAGATCCTTGCTGGATACAGTAATCTAGGTTGTAGGTTATTCTCTTTCATTACTTTCAGGACGTCCTGCCATTCCCTTCTGGCCTGGAGGGTTTCTATTGATGGATCAGCTGTTATCCTTATGGGAATCCCTTTGTGTGTTATTTGTTGTTTTTCCCTTGCTGCTTTTAATATTTGTTCTTTGTGTTTGATCTTTGTTAGTTTGATTAATATGTGTCTTGGGGTGTTTCGCCTTGGGTTTATCCTGTTTGGGACTCTCTGGGTTTCTTGGACTTGGGTGGCTATTTCCTTCCCCATTTTAGGGAAGTTTTCAGCTATTATCTCCTCGAGTATTTTCTCATGGCCTTTCTTTTTGTCTTCTTCTTCTGGAACTCCTATGATTCGAATGTTGGGGCATTTCACATTGTCCCAGAGGTCCCTGAGGTTGTCCTCATTTCTTTTGATCCTTTTTTCTTTTTTCCTCTCTGCTTCATTTATTTCCACCATTTTATCTTCTACCTCACTTATCCTATCTTCTGCCTCCGTTATTCTACTCTTGGTTCCCTCCAAAGTGTTTTTGATCTCATTCATTGCATTATTCATTTTTAATTGACTCTTTTTTATTTCTTCTAGGTCTTTATTAAACATTCTTGTATCTTTTCAATCTTTGTTTCCAGGCTATTTATCTGTAACTCCATTTTGTTTTCAAGATTTTGGATCATTTTTATTATCATTATTCTAAATTCTTTTTCAGGTAGATTCCCTATCTCCTCCTCTTTTGTTTGACTTGGTGGGCATTTTTCATGTTCCTTTACCTGTTGGGTATTTCTTTGCCTTTTCATCTTGTTTAGATTGCTGTGTCTGGAGTGGACTTTCTGTATTCTGGAGGTCTGTGGTTCCTTTTTATTGTGGAGGATTTACCCAGTGGGTGGGGTTAGACGATTGGCTTGTCAAGGTTTCCCGGTTAGGGAAGCTGTGCGTCAGTGTACTGGTGCGTGGAACTTGATTTCTTCTTTTTGGAGAGCAATGGAGTGCCCAGTAATGAGTTTTGAGATGGGTCTATGTGTTAGGTGTCACCTTGGGCAGCCTGTATGTTGACATTCGGGGCTATGTTCCTGTGTTGCTGGAGAATTTGCGTGGTATGTCTTGCTCTAAAACTTACTGGCTCTTGGGTGGTGGTTGGTTTCAGTGTAGGTATGGAGGCTTTTGGACGGTCACTTATTGCTTAAAGTTCCATGTAGTCAGGAGTTTTCTGGTGTTCTCAGGTTTTGGGCTTAAGTTTCCTGCCTCTGGATTTCAGTTTTATTCTTCCTGTAGTCTCAGGACTTCTCCAACTATACAGCACTGATAATAAAACTTCTAGGTTAATGGCGAAAAGATTCTCCCCTGTTAGGGACACCCAGAGAGGTTCACAGAGTTACATGAACAGGAGAAAAGGGAGGAGGGAGATAGAGATGAGCAGGAGGAGAAAAAGGGGGACTCAAGAGGAGAGAGACAGATCTACGCAGCTGTCTGTTCCCAGAGTGTTCTCCGTATCTCAGACACCTACAAGGATTCACAGAATTGGATTGGGAAGAGAAGGGGAAAGGAGGAAATAGAGGTGTTCTGAGGTAGAAAACAGAGAGTCAAGATTGGGAGAGAATAATCTTCGGTTTAAAGATAGGGCTTCTCTTTTTTTTTTTTTTGGTAAGGTTATAGTGTAGTGAAAATGAAAATGAAGAGTAGTAGAGGAGTACTAGAGGACTTTAAAAGAAATAAGAGAAAAAGAAAAATAGAAAATAAAAGAGAAAACGGAAAGGAAAAAAAAAGAAGAAAAGAGAAAAAAAAGAAAAAGAAAAAAAAAGAAAAAAAAAAAAAGAAAGAAAAAAAAAATTTTTTTTCCCCTAATTAAAAAAATCGTAAAAATCTATGAAAATGAAAGTTAAGGAGTAATGGGGGAGTAATAGGGAATTTTAAAGGAAAATAAAAGAGAAAAAATAAAAAAGAAAAAATATAAAAAGAAAAAAAAAATTTTTTTTTTTCCTTACTTAGAAAAAAAAAAGTAAAAATATATCTAGGAGTTTCTCTGGAGCTGCTGCGGTCAGTGTGGGTTCGGCTCAGTTTCAGATAGCTCCTCGTTCCAGCTTACACTTCTCGATATCTACAGGGCCCTTCCAGTGAAGTCGGTGTTTTCTACAGGGATTTTAATCTGTTGCACCAGTCCCTTCTGAAGCGGTTCCCTTTGTTTATTTGGCTTCTGTTTGCCGGTCTCTTCAGAGCCTCATTTCCGCCCTGACACAGGCGGGCGGAGGTGGACTCTTATTCAGTTAGCTAGTTCCGTTGCGCTGCTGGGAGGGGCTGACGCTGCGGGGATGGGCTGGCGCTGCGGGGATGGGCTGGCGCTGCGGGGCGGGGCTGACGCTGCGGGGAGGGGCTGGCCCTGCGGGGGCGGGCTGGCGCTGCCGGGAGGGGCTGACGCTGCTTTCTCGTCTGCGCTGCTCAGGCTCCCGGCTGTTCTATATGGAGCGCGCCCCGCGCTGCGCTAGGTTCCAGCCCTCGGGTGTTACACAAAAGCGCGGAAGGAAAAGCTGCGCCTGCTCTCTGTGCCTTCCCCGTCAGAGCGGTCCAGGCAGCGAGGGGCTTGATGGGCGCACTATCCCCAGGTGTGGCGCACTCACTCCCTTCCGCGGACCTAGTCTCAGTTTCCGCTGGCGCCAGTCGGGTGCACGCGCCTTCCGCCCTCCGCGTCCCCAGCCCCAGTCCCCGCCGGCGCCGGTCGGGTGCCTGCGCCCTGTGTCTCGCCGCGACCTTCCCCTCCCCCCTGCCTCCTGCCTCCGGCGGGGCTGGGCGGGTCCGCAGCCTGCGACCTCTTCTTGGGACTTTCTCCGTCCCTTTGTTCTGCGAACGGCCGGCAGTGTGTTCCGGCCGGTTAATTTTCTCTCTTTTGGTCTCCCACAGTTCAAGTTGGCACCTCACAGAAGCTCCCTCCGATTGTCCTTAGGGCACTCAGGCCCGGACCCTAGCCCAAGCAAGGCCGCCTAAGCCTCCCTTCCCGGGACGGGTCTCCGTCCTTAGCTCTTTTGTCTCACTTTTTATCTTTTATATTTTGTCCTACCTCCTTTCGAAGACAATGGTCTGCTTTTCTGGGCGCCTGATGACCTCAGCTAGCGATCAGAAGTTGTTTTGTGAGGTTTGCTCTGCATTCAGTTATTCTTTTGATGAATTTGTAGGAGAGAAAGTGGTCTCCCCGTCCTACTCCTCCGCCATCTTGCCTCCTCCTCCGTATCTATTCTTTAGTCTAACAATATTTCTTCTTTTGTTGAGATATTAAATTTACCAAATATTTCCCATTATTTTTAAAGAAAACTTCTGATTAGTTACTTTTGATGAGTTAGTTAATATGGTGACCATTGAATTCATAATTACTAACATGATTCTATGATGTTTCAAAATACATTTCAGCTCCAAACCATCACACTACTACATGGAAAATAATTTAATTGCTGAATTAAACTAACCTTTACAGAATTACACATTTTTCTACAGGTAGAAAGGAAAGGAGATCAGTTCAGAGTAGGATGATGGAAACAACTCAATGAAAATGGTAATAGAAAATTGTCTTGAGGGGAGGAGTGGAATCAAAATATTTGAACAGGCAGAGGAAGGCCTCTCCTGATGGCTGTAATTCATCACCCAGAACAAAATCTCAAACCCTATCAGTGACCTACATTCGAACATATGGTCTTCACCACAAATACACGCCCCTGCTCCTGTGCACCCAAAATAAACTTCGTTATTCAAATCTATATTCAGCAGCCTCTGGCTTTTTTTTTTAAACAAATTTGATTGCACCACAATACATACTTCACCAAAGTATATATGTGTATTCTGTTCAGCACTTGTTTGTCTTGCTTTAACTTCTGTATATTAACAACCATAATTCTTCCTAAAGTATGTTTGAATGCCTGTGAGTGTGTATGAGTGTGTTTGTGTGTGTGCAAAATCTATTATGACTTATATAACTTTTGAGGACTAATTTCACTTAATATAATGCCAAGATCTAGCCATTTTGCTGTTATCACTTTTGTTCATTCTTTTTTGACTGCTCCATAATGTTCTATATGGTATAGTGGAATTTACTTACCAATTATTCTATTAATGGATATCTGGATTGTTTAAAGATTTTATTAATGCAGAAATGCTGCTTTAAAATTTCTTGTACAAAATTCTGATACTCTTACAATCTACTTTTGGATAAATTACCATGGGTGGATTTCTTGTGTCAAAGATTTGTGAATAACTAACTTTAGGAGGTAATGACAAATTGTTTTTCAAAGTAGTCACATCAATGTATACATCCTTTAGTAATGGATTAGAAAGTACTTGCACTGGCATCTTCATCAATATTTGGCATTTTCAGATTTTTAATATTTTGCTACTTAAATGAGTACAAAGTGGAGTCTTGCCAAAAACAACATGTTTTTCTATCTACTGTATAAAAATTGTATTATATTTTATTAAATTTTAGGTTCAGTTGAAGAGTTTTTAATGTCCCTGGACCAGGGCATTTATTTGACATAAAGAATAAAATTTAAAAGCAGAAGTAATTTATATTTTTCTGTCTGAGGGTATATAAAATGTCAGCAACAGCATCATTTAATCTCAGTAATTTTATGTATGAATATGTCATAAGTAGTCCTAGTTCTGTAATGTACATAAAAATTTAAATTTAGAATTTTCTATTTCACAAATCAAAATGATCGTTGAGATGGCTGATTACATACATGTATATCTTAATCACATGCCTCAAAGATTTCACTTAAACCTTTAAAATCAAAGTTATTTTTGACATGATTATATTTTTCAACTTAATGCAAAATCATGAAGTAATTAAATCTGACATCAATTATAAAATGAAACATACATATATATACAAGTGTATATACTGATATATATTTAAATACTATTGAAAGAATATTGATATTAGTCATTCAGGCTGTGACACAGAGCTCCTTGTTGCACTGATTATGTGATCTGATCACAGAAGGCTATGTCAAAAATTAAAATTATCTACAATATAAAGTAGAATAATGAGAATTTGATCTCATGCTTGACTGGGACATCCATTTCCTGCCCTTGAATATCAGAGGCTTCTTTCTCAAATATTTCATCTTGGACCACCAATTCTTGGGCCTAGTCAGATTAGGATTTACACCATTGCTTTTCCTGGTACTTGGGCCTCTGAATTTCAAATTGGAAGCACAACATCAACTTTCCTGGACCTCCAGCTTGTGGATAACAGATCATGGGGCTCCTCAGGTTCAGTAATCATGTTCCAATGAAGTCTGTATGCAGTGGAATGTCTTCTGTCTCAGTTGTACGTTCATGTACCCAGTTTAAAGGTACTCTAGTTGTTTCTTTTTTCCTGGCTAGACTGATTAATATAAGAGCTCAGAATGAGGAGATATATCAAAATGGTAGAAAAGAGGAAGTTGGGTTTACACAGCCCTACCTGCCAAGAACATATCAAAACTACATCTACACATGGAACAATTCTCATTGAAAACTAACTGGAAACTGGCAGAAGGACTCCAGTACAATAAACACTTGTAAGAAAGATACACATGAAATCCAGTGGGAAGGGAAGAAAAGGGATGGAGAAAAAGGAGAAAAAGGAAAGTACAGGAGTGGACACCTATCTTGTGGACTGAGCAGGCTGAGCACAGATTGAGTATCTCATAGGAGTTTATTTCCTATCCAGAGGAGATACGTTCCCTAGGCTGGCTAGAGTATCCCTGGGACTAACAGAAGAGCTGTGGGAAGTCTGAACTCAGCTCCTGAGGAGTTTTTGGGTGCTGGCTAAGCCCTGGGGCAGGGGGTTGCCATGTTTGCCCAGCAAACA
The DNA here is from genome assembly GCF_019320065.1 of Cervus canadensis. Taxonomy (NCBI): domain Eukaryota; kingdom Metazoa; phylum Chordata; class Mammalia; order Artiodactyla; family Cervidae; genus Cervus; species Cervus canadensis. The sequence continues at coordinate 11,388,634 of NC_057396.1, forward strand.
GTCCAGTCCCACTCACTCCATGACACTTTGTAGCCTGGACTGGGGAGAAGACTTGGCTATGGGATGCAGAGGCAACCTAGCCTTGGGGCAGAGCCTGGATGGGGCTGCAGCTGGCATGGTTGGCCATTATTCAAGTAGCACATTAGAAGTAGCCCAGATCTCTGAGAGCAGCCAGTCCACCACATATCTGCCAAGAGTGTGTGTGTGTTGGGGGTGCGGGGGCTCTGGATGCCTTGCAGTGTGGCTCCACAAGACGGAGGCAGCAGAGGCTGAGGGTAGTGATGGGTTATGAAGGACAAAGAGTACTTGTACCCAAGGCTACATCAGAGCAGAGTAAGGGAAGCAATGTGAGCACCTGCACAGGTCGCATGTCAGAGACATCTTGGACTTTTCTCTGTAGCCAACAGGAGCTGAGATCCCTTCAGCACTGCTTCAGCCCACCTTCCAACTGGGGCAAGTCTTCTACTGAGGGCAGAGGGGGAAATACACACTTAAAAGGGAAAAACCAGCTCAGGCTCAACCCTCGGGACTTCTGCTCTAGAAACCTAGGATCAGACTCTGCTCCTCATAGGGTGGTGATGGCCGCTGAGCAGAGGGGAAGTCCCAACTAACACCTGGCACGAGTTCTAACCACTCCAGCTCCAGCCTGCCCCCCTACCAATGGAATAGCTGCCAGCAGACATTGAGGCAAGACATGACTTCCAGCCTCATCAAATCCAGCTCTCCCACCAAGAGACTGCTGCATGGGACTGCATTATTAGTGTCATTCAGTCTGTATAGAAACACTCCCACATAAGAACACCCCTTGAAATCACAGTAGGTAGTTAGTTCACCTGCATTCATAGAGGCAGAGAAAATTAAGCAAATGAAAAGGCAGAGAAAATATTCTCAAGCAAAATAACCAAAGAAAATGCCTGAAAAAAATACTGAAACAAAAATAAACAATATACCAGAAAAAGAATTGACAGCATTGGTAATGAAAATATTAAGTAAATTAAGAAAAAGAATAGGTGTAAACAGTGATAATTTCAACAAGACCCAATCAGAAATTAAGAATTCTAGGATGAACCACAATGGAAAAAATATTTTTAAAATAAAATATATATATGTCACTTTAAAAAAATTTATACACACACACACACACACACACACACACACACACATATATATAACTGAGTCACTTTTAAAAAACAATTAATTACCTAATCTATCAATTTTGGCTGTGCTTGGTTTTCATTGCTGTGGGACTTTCTCTAGTTGAGGCAAGTAGAGACTACTCTCTAGTGGCAGTGTGAGGACTTATTGCAGTTGATCCTCTTGTCGTGGAGCGTGGGCTCTAGGCACACAAGCTTCAGTAGTTGCAACATATAGATTCAGTAGTGCAACTCCTGGGGTCTAGAGCACAGGCTCAGTGGCTGTGATGCACAGGTTTAGTTGCTGCAAAGCAAGTGGGATCCTCCTGTATCAGGGATCAAACCTGTGTCTCTTGCACCGGCAGGCAGATTCTTCACCACTGAGTCATCAGGGACACCATAACTAAGTCACTTTGCTGTACAGCAGAGATTGGCACAACGTAGTAAATCATCTATCCCTCAATTTTTTTTTTTTAAAAAGAAAATGAATTCAATACTAAAATAGAAAACACACCACAAGGAATGAATAGCAGATCAAGTAGCACAGAAGAATGCAAAAGCTATCTGGAAGACAGACTAAGGGAAAACACCCCATCAGAACTGCAAAAAAAAAAAATTTGTTTGTTTGTTTGTTTTTTCATTTATTTTTATTAGTTGGAGGCTAATTACTTTACAATATTGTAGTGGTTTTTGCCATACATTGACATAAATCAGCCATGGATTTACATGTGTTCCCCATCCTGATCCCCCCTCCCACCTCCCTCCCCATCCCATCCCTCTGGGTCATCCCAGTGCACCAGCCCTGAGCACTTGTCTCAGGCATCCAACCTGGACTGGTGATCTGTCTCACACTTGAAAATATGCATGTTTCAATGCCATGCTCTCAGATTATCCCACTCTCGCCTTCTCCCAGAGAATCCAAAAGTCTGTTCTATGCATCTGTGTCTCACCCTATATGCAGGACAGAAAGACAAAAAAAAATTTTTTTAATTAAAATAATTTAAGAGATTTCTGGAATAAAATTAATCATACCAACACTTGCATTGTAGGGGTTCCAGAAGGAAAATAGAGAAAGAAGGGGATTATAAATGTATTCAAGGAAATTTTGGCTGAAAGCTTCCCAAACCTGATGAAAGAAACAGATGTTTAGATACAGGAATAACAGAGGGTGCCCAACCAAGATGAACTCAAACAGACTCACACAAAGATATACCAGTCAAAATGGAAAAAGTTCAAGAGATTCTAAATGCATCAAGAGAAATACAGAGTCCTGTGCAAGGGAATACCCAAAAGGTTATGAGCTGATTTCTCTTCAGAAAATTTGCAGGCCAGAAAGGAGTGTCATTATATATTCAAAGTGCTGAAAGGAAAATCCTACAACCTGGGATATTCTACCCAACAAAAATATTATTTGTAATATGAGAAATAAAGGACTCCTCAGATGAGAAAAACTAAAAGAGTTTGTCAGTATTAAACCTACCCTGTTTACACCTTTCTCAGAGTCTTGACTGAAAATGTATCTCCAGCTACATCCTCCATCAGATTTCTCACTCCAGTTTGTATTTCACTCAACATTTGCGAATATTTTGTGGTTTCAGGTCTTCTTGGCTCTGCGAGTTTTGACTGAGTTAGAGATTAAAAGCTTTATAAGAATGATGTGTAAAGTCAGACCACAATTTTTCTAGCAGATATCTGATACTTATGTACAGCCTGGTTCTATTTCTTAGTTATTATGAATAATGCTAACTTGAACATTTGTATATAAGCTTTTGTATGAACATATATATTCATTTCTCTTTTATATATTGTTATATCTAGGTGTAGAATTGCTGGCTCATATAGTAACTAGCAGATTGTTTTCGTAAACAGATGTACCATTACAAATAATTCTGACTTGTCTACATCCTTTCTAACACTTATAATTCTCGATCTTTTAATTATAGTCATCCTAGTGAGTATGAACTGGTATCTCTGTGGTTTTTATTTATATTTCCCTATTGATTACTGATATTGAGCACTTTTATGTGTCTCATGTATGTATATTTTCTTTGGAGAAATACCTATTCTAAAGTTTTTCAGTTTTTCAATTGAGTTATATGTATTTTCATTGTTATAATGTAAGGGCTTTCCATTTCTGATAAGAGATTTATGTAACCTAGATATTTTAGATATTAGTCTCTTATCAGAAATATAACTTGCAAATATTTTCTCACATCCAGTGGATTATCTTATGTATTCTGGATAGTGTCTACTGGGGGCTTCCCTGGTAGCTCAGCTGGTAAAGAGCCCACCTGTATTGCAGGAGACCATGGTTTGATTCCTGGGTTGGGAAGATCCCCTGCAGAAGGGATAAGCAACCCACTCCCATATTCCTGGGCTTCCCTGGTGGCTCAGATGGTAAAGAATCCACCTGCAATGCAGGAGACCTGGGTTCAATCCCTTGGTTGGGAAAATCCCCTAGAGGAGGGCATGGCAACCCACTCCAGTATTCTTGCCTGGAGAATCCCATGGACAGAGGAGACTGGCGGCCTACGGTCCATGGGATCCCAAAGAATTGGACATGACTGGGTGACTAAGCACAACATAGTGTCTATTGAAACATAAACACATTTTTTTTTATGAAGTCCAGTTATTTTTTTTTTCTTTTGTGACCTGAGCTTATCATGTCATATCTAAAAGACTATTGCTAATCTAAGGTCATAAAGATATATAGACAGTTTTTCTCCTAAATCATATGGTTTTAGCTGTTACACTTAGATCTTTGGTACACTTAAATTTTTGTACATGGCATGAGTTAGGAGTATGAGTTGATTCTCTTGCATGATATAAATCTATATATTTCCAATTCTATTCCATTGACCTGTTTGTGTATCCTTATGCCAGTACCACACTGTCTTCATTACTTAAAGCCCGCTAGATTTATAGTGGGTTTTGAAATCTAAAGACATGAGTTCTCTAACTTCGATCTTCTTTTTCAAGATTATTTTGACTATTTGAGGACCCTTGCATTTTTATGTGACTATTACAATAAGCTTATCCATTTCTGAAAAAAAATGGCAGCTGGAATTTTGATAGGGGTTACACTGAATCTATAGGTAAATTTGGTGAATATTATCATCTTAACAATATTAAGTCTTTCAATTCATGAATATAAGATGCCTTTTTGTTTCTTTAGACATTTAATTTCTTGTAATGATACTTTGTAGTTTTCAGTGTACAGCCTTGTACATCTTTAATTAAACTTATTCCAAAGTATATTATTCATATTGATGCAGTTGGAAATGGAACTGTCCCTTTAAATTTATTTTTGGATTATTTATTACCAGCATATAGAAATAAAATTGATTTTTGTTTGTTTGTTTGTTTTTATACCTTTTTTTCCATTTATTTTTATTCGTTGGAGGCTGATTACTTTACAACATTGTAGTGGTTTTTGCCATAATTTTGGACTCTGTGGGAGAAGGCGAGGGTGGGATGTTCTGAGAGAATAAAATTGACTTTTGAATACTGATTCTGTATCTTGAAATCTTGCTAAATTCATTTATTAGCTCTATGTTTTCTTTGTGGATTTCATAGGATTTTCAATATACACAGTCATGTCATTTGTAAATAGAAATTACTTTGCTTTCTTACTTCCCTTCAGAGTGACTTTTGCTTCTTCTTCTTTTTTTGCCTGATTCCCCTAACTATATCTTTCACTATCAGTTCAGTTCAGTTGAGTCACTCAGTCGTGTCCAACTCTTTGAGACCCCATGGACTGCAGCACTCCAGGCCTCCCTGTCCATCACCAACTCCCGGAGTATACTCAAACTCGTGTCCATCTTTCACTATAGTGTTGAATAAAATTCTTAAAAGTGTACACTCTTATCCTGTTCCTAATATTAAGGGGAAATTTTTCAGTCTTTTGCCATTTAATATAATATTAACTATGCTTTGTTTTATTTTCTTGTATACACCCTCTCAAAGACTGAGGGAATTCTGTTCTTAAGTTGTTGAGTTTTATAATCAAATGGTGTTGGATGTGCCAAATGATTTTTCTGTGTCTACTGTGATGATTTTGTGATTTTCATCTTTTATTAATATGCTGTATCACTTTAATTGATTTTTGTATGTTGTACAAACCTTGCATTCTGGGATAAATCCTAATTGGTCACATTTAATATTTTTACTTTGACAGCTGAAACAAATTACCACATTTTTATTGACTTAAAATGTCATAAATATATTATCTAATAATTCTGTATATTAGGAGTTCAACTTGACTCTCACTAATCTGGGCTAAAAGCAATGTATCAGCAAGACTATATTTCTTTCTTCTTAAAGGCTATAGAGGATAATTAGTTTACTTGAAATTTTCATCTTATAGAGGCTGCCCATATTTTTTGGCTAATGGCCTGATTCCTTTATCTATAAGCTAACAAGTGGGGGTTGAATCTTTCCTATATCATGTCATTCGTGAATATGCTTTTGTCATCACATCTCTTGCTCTGACTCCTGTGCACCTTTCTCTGATGCTTTTAGACAGTTGATCACATTTTTTACTTGGACACTTATTCCTATATCCTTCAATCATAACAATTTTGGTACACAAATGTATATTCAATCCTAGAGTAATTAATGGATCAAATAATAAAATATTCATTCATTTTCTATTACCAACTTCTACAGAATGTAAAGAAGTAAATACAAATTTTGAAAAGCATGATAAATTAGCATTTCATAAAATAAAACAAGAAAAATAAAATGTGTCTTTATAAACAGTATATATTTGGAGAATGGTCATAAATTTATCCTCCAATCTTTCCCTTTTGACTGGGTCTACTTGTATTTAATGTAATTTAATATATTTAATGTAATTACTGGTAAGATCAAATCTCCCATTTTCCTGATTGTTTTCTATTTATCTCCTTTTTTTTAACCCAATTCCTCTATTCAGTTCAGTTCAGTCACTCAGTCCTGTCCAACTCTTTGTGACCATGCCTGCAGCATACCAGGCTTCCCTGTCCATCAACAACTCCCGGAGTTTCCTCAAACTTTTGTCCATTGAGTCAGTGATGCCAACAAACCATCCCATCCTCTGTCATCCCCTTCCCCTACCACATTCAATCTTTTCCAAAATCAGAGTCTTTTCCAACAGGTCAGTTCTTTGCACCAGGTGGCCCAAGTATTGGAGTTTCAGCTTCAGCATTAGTCCTTCCAATGAATATTCAGGACTGATTTCCTTTAGGATGGACTGGGTGGGTCTCCTTGCTGTTCAAGGGACTCTCAAGAGTCTTCTCCAACACCACAGTTCAAAAACATTAGTTCCTAAATGCTCAGTTTTCTTTATAGTCCAACTCTCACATCCATACAAGGCTACTGAAAATACCATAGCTTTGACTAGACGAACCTTTGATCACAAAGTAATGTCTCTGCTTTTTAATATGCTGTCTAGGTTGGTCATAACTTTTCTTCCAAGGAGTAAGCGTCTTTTAGTTTCATGGCTGAAGTCATCATCAGGACTGGAGCCCCCCTCCAAAAAAAAAAAGTCTGTCACTGTCTCCATCATTTCCCCATCTATTTTCCATGAAGTGATGGGACCAGATGCCATGATTTTAGCTTTCTGAATGTCAAGTTTTAAACCAACTTTTTCACTCTCCTCTTTCACTTTCATCAAGAGGCTCTTTAGTTCTTCTTCACTTTCTGCCATAAGGGTGGTGTCATCTGCATATATGAGGTTATCGATATTTCTCCCAGCTGTCTTGATCCAGCTAGTGCCCAGCATTTCTCATGATGTACTCTGCATATAAGTTAAATAAGCAGGGTGACAATATACAGCCTTGATGTATTCCTTTCCAGATTTGGAACCAGTATGTTGTTCAATGTCCGGTTCTAACTATTGCTTCTTGACATGCATACAGATTTCTCAAGAGGCGGGTCAAGTGGTCTGGTATTCCAATCTCTTGAAGAATTTTCCAGAGTTGTAATCCACACAGTCAAATACTGTGGCATAGTAAATAAAGCAGAAGTAGATGTTTTTCTGGAACTCTCTTGCTTTGATGATGATCCAACGGTTATTGGCAATTTGATGTCTGGTTCCTCTGCCTTTTCTTTTGAACCAGCATCTCCTGTATTGCAGGTGGAGTCTTTACCAGCTGAGCTACCAGGGAAGCCCAAAATAATACACTAGAAATAGAGATAGAAAAAGAAGTAGATGTTCCTCTATTAACACCTTAGTTTGTGTTAAATTGATATTTTCTAGTGTATCCCCCGAAGAAGGGATAGGTGTGTTCAAGCTTGATTTATTAAAGAGAAGGAAAGTACAAAGCTCCCAGCATAGGCATTGGGAGGGGGATAAAGAGTCCCCCAGAGGCAGGGCTTATAGCAGTTTTTATATCCTTAATCTGTACATTTTTGTTTGGCTCCTGTCCTTAAAATACGTCATTTTTAACCAATCAGTTTAAATGTCAAGATGCTTGTCTTAATATTTTTATGGTTCCTCTTGGTCCTCAGATTAAGTCTCCATCCTTTTCCATGCCTCCTGGCCATTTTACAATGGGTCAGATATATGGGTTTAAGATTAATGAACACCAGTTTTCTTTACCTCAGGAATATGGAACATAAATTAATTACTGCTCTTCTCTGGATCTGAGTGCTGATAATTTATCAGATGAAGAAACGTTCCAGGAATTTTGGACAGACGGTATACCTTTAGGCTAACGGAGCGAGATGTTTGTTGAAAACAAGACCAAAGTCTCTGAGTCCTAAACTAACTACCTAGAACTTTCTACCTCAGATCTCTTTGAGTTTATCCTATCTAGGATTCTTTTTCTTTTCATCAAATTTTGAAAGATTGTCAACATTATTACTTCAAATGCTCTTTCCTCATTTTCTCTCTCCACTAATTTGTAACTACCATTATGTGTGTGTTGGTACTCTTGATGATATCCTACAATTTCTAGGGATATGTTCATTTAGCTTTATTTATTTTCCCTCTGTTCCTCCAACTAGGAAGACTTAGTTGACCTACATTCAAGTCAAATATGCTGTTTACCAGCTCAAATCCAATATCGAAGCCACCTCAGTTCAGTTCAGTCGCTCAGTCACGTCTGTCTCTTTGCAACCCCATGACGAACAGCTCGCCAGGCCTCCCTGTCCATCACAAACTCCCAGAGTCCACCCAAACCCATGTCCATTGAGTCAGTGATGCCATCCAACCATCTCATCCTCTGTTGTCCTCTTCTCCTCCTGCCCTCAATCTTTCCCAGCATCAGGGTCTTTTCAAATCAGAGTCAGCTCTTCGCATGAGGTGGCCATAGCACTGGACTTTCAGCTTCAACATCAGTTCTTCCAGTGAACACCCAGGACTGATCTCCTTTAAGATGGACTGGTTGGATCTCCTTGCAGCCCAAGGGGCTCTCAAGAGTCTTCTCCAACACCACAGTTCAAAAGCATCAATTCTTCAGGGCTCAGCTTTCTTCATAATCCAACTCTTATATCCATACATTACTACTGGAAAAACCATAGCCTTGACTAGAAGGACCTTTGATGGCAAAGTAATGTCTCTGCTTTTTAATATGCTATCTAGGTTGGTCATAACTTTCCTTCCAAGGAGTAAGCATCTTTTAATTTCATGGCTGTGATCACCATTTACAAGGATTTTGGAGCCCAGAAAAATAAAGTCAGCCACTATTTCCACTGTTTCTCCATCTATCTGCCATGAAGTGATGGGACAGGATGCCATAATCTTAGTTTTCTGAATACTGAGCTTTAAGCCAACTTTTTCACTCTCCTCTTTCACTTTCATCAAGAGGCTTTTTAGTTCTTCCTCACTTTCTGCCATAAGGGTGGTGTCATCTGTATATCTGAGGTTATTGATATTTCTTCTGGCAATCTTGACTCCAGCATGTGCTTCCTCCAACCCAGTGTTTCTCATGATGTACTCTGCACATAAATTAAATAAGCAGGGTGACAATATACAGCCTTGGTGTACTCCTTTTCCTATTTGGAAACAGTCTGTTTTTCCATGTCCAATTCTAACTGTTGCTTCCTGACCTGCATACTGGTTTCTCAAGAGGCAGATCAGAGGGTCTGGTATTCCCATCTCTTTCAGAATTTCCCACAGTTTGTTGTGATCCACACAGTAAAAGGCTTTGGCATAGTCAATAAAGCAGAAGTAGATTTTTTTTCTGGAACTCTCTTGCTTTTTCAATGATCCAGCAGATGCTGAAAATTTGATCTCTGGCTCCTCTGCCTTTTCTAAAACTAGCTTGAACATCTGGAAGTTCACAGTTCATGTATTGCTGAAGCCTGGCTTGGAGAATTTTAAACATTATACTACTAGCGTATGAGATGAGTGCAATTGTGAGGTAGTTTGAGTATTCTTTGGCATTGCCTTTCTTTGGGATTGGAATGAAAATTGACCTTTTCCAGTCCTGTGGCCACTGCTGAGTTTTCCAAATTTGCTGGCATATTGAGTGCAGCAATTTCACAGCATCATCTTTCAGGATTTGAAATAGCTCAACTGGAATTCCATCACCTCCACTAACTTTGTTTGTAGTGATGCTTCCTAAGGCCCACTTGACTTCAAATTGCAGTATGTCTGGCTCTAGGTGAGTGATCACACCATCGTGATTATCTGGGTCGTGAAGATCTTTTTTGTACAGTTCTTCTGTGTATTCTTGCCACCTCTTCTTAATATCTTCTTCTTCTGTTAGGTCCATATCATTTCTGTCCTTTATTGAGCCCATTTTTGCATGAAATGTTTCCTTGGTCTCTCTAATTTTCTTGAAGAGATCTCTAGTCTTTCCCATTCTATTGTTTTCCTCTATTTCTTTGCACTGATCACTGAGAATGGCTTTCTTATCTCTCCTTGCTATTCTTTGGAACTCTGCATTCAAATGGGTATATCTTTCCTTTTCTCCTTTGCTTTTCGCTTCCCGTCTTTCCACGGTATTTGTAAGGCCTCCTTAGACAGCTGGTTTGCTTCTTTGCATTTTTTTACCCCCCCTTGGGGATGGTCTTGATTCCTGTCTTCTATACAATGTCATGAACCTCCATCCATAGTTCATCAGGCACTCTGTCTATCAGATCTAGTCCCTTAAATCTATTTCTCACTTCCACTGTATAGTCATAAGGGATTTGATTTAGGTCATACCTGAATGGTCTAGTTGTTTTTTCCACCCTTTTCAATTTCAGTCTGAATTTGGCAATAAGGAGTTCATGATCCGAGCCATGGTCAGCTCCCAGTCTTGTTTTTGCTGACTGTATAGAGCTTCTCCATCTTTGGCTGCAAAGAATATAATCAATCTGATTTCGGTATTGACCATCTGTTGATGTCCATGTGTGGAGTCTTCTCTTGTGTTATTGGAAGGGGGTGTTTGCTATGATCAGTGGGTTCTCTTGGCAGAACTCTACTAGCCTTTGCCCTGCTTCATTCTGTACTCCAAGGCCAAATTTGCCTGTTGTTTCAAGTGTTTCTTGACTCCCTACTTTTGCATTCCAGTCCCCTATAATGAAAAGGACATCTTTTTGGGGTGTTAGTTCTAGAAGTTCTTGTAGGTCTAGTAAGTTTTTAATTTCAAATCATATACCTTTCAATCCTAGAATTTCTATTTAGTCTTTTTAAAATACAGTTTCTATCTATTCATTGATATTTTCTACTTGGTGACAAATCATTCAGATATTTGTTCTTTTCTTGTTATCCTCTTCATCTTTGAACATATTTAAGATAGCTAAATTAAAGTCATTGTCTAGTAAATGCATATTTGATTTTCCTCAGGGATATTTCCACAAAGATTACATGAAAATTGACTTCACTTTTCCTTTGAGGGACCATACTTTTTTCTTTACTTAACTTTTTGTTAAAAGTGGACACTATAAGTTATATAATGTGGCCATTTTGCAAATCAATTTGCAGAAGTCCCAGGGTTTTGTTGATGTTGTTTCTTTATATTGTAATTTCTGCTGCTTATAATTTGCTTAGTGACTTTCCCGAATGAAGTCTGTAAAGCCTGTGTTCTTTGTAGGGTGGGGTCACTAAAGCCTCTGCTCAGTTAAATCACCTGTTAAAAATTGAACATAGATTTCTTTGAGTGCCTGTAACCACTAAGTCTCCAACTTTCCCCAAAGGTCTCTGCGTGTCTGTTGGGGCATGCCTTAGCACTCAGTCTGGTAGTTTACAACTCTGCCTTAGCCCTCACTTCCTTCTTGTGCAGAACTTCAAGGTCTTCTAGAGATAAGAGTTCAGGGTCCTCTCAGGTCTTTTCCAAACATACACATAGCTTTATATATGAATGCAGATCTATGTGTATGAAAGAACTTCTAGATTCACAGGTACAGTCAGATCTTTTCAAACTTCTTCTGGGTATATCCAGAAGCTTTTCCTTTTAAATTATAATCAGCTTTTCCTTTGACTCAGTAGTTATCACTACCTCAGGTAAATACCTCTGTTTGTTTTCGATAAATGTTCCCCTGGAGAAAATGTTGTTTACACTGAATGAGCTCTGAATCAGATCAAATAAAGACAAGTTGTAAGCGGTACTTTCTAGGTAACTGCTACACAGTGCACATAATGAAAGCTGAGACTCGGGATTTGAAAGTGCTCCAATCTCATACACATTCTCCAGTGGCTGCTAGATTACTGGTTTTCAAAGAGACTATGTGGCTCTTGGTTTATAAGGATACCACAGAGACAAGAATAATGGGAACAGAGTAAGTTAAAACACCACAAAGCTCATTGTTCTTATGAAGACTGAACTGTTTCTCTTGAATAAATGCTTACGAAAAGGATGAACGTTTTGGTTTAATTTATGTAGTTCTGGAAATGTTGATTTCATCAATTTTCCCAGGATTCTCATTGGTTTTATGAAACAGAATTTTCAAAAGTTTTTACACCATCAATCATGTTACTGTCACTTGTTTTCTATAGGCATACTAGATTATGGTACTTTTGAGCATAGCATTCTAATCTTAAGAAACTTTTAGAAAAAAAATTTTATCAAATCTTTGCAGAGAGTGTACAGGAATATGAGCTAGATAATATTACAGCTAAATAGATTCACAGTTAGGTAACTTGATATAATCAATGAGTTGATTAGTAAATTAGCCTAATTTTGGAAGAAGGTCTCCGGTGGCTCTGAATTTTGCTTTATATCATTTATTCAGCTGCTTCTGAACAATTTAAATAAATATACAAATGTCTTTAAATCAAATTTTCAAAAATAATTTTAGGTGAGGTATTTTATTTTTTAAATATTTTAATAGGGTGAAACACTGAGTAACAAGACCCAATGTTAGAGTTTTATAAAATGTTTAAAAATATTGTAAATCTTTTTTAGATCTTTTAAAATTTAATTGCCTTTTGCATATTAGGAAAAGAAATCTAATAGCAATCTATAATACAAAAAGAAGAAAGAAAAAGGAGGTAGAAAAGAAAATTAATAGTTTTAGCTGCCCACTGAAATATTATGTGTTAACAATAAGGCATGCTCTATGACTGGTGTACACAAGCATATATAAACATAATAGCACCCATGAATGTTAATTATCAATTAATTCAAAGGATATTTTTGAATAGATAATATATGTACTCTACCCTGCTAGATACTGAAGACAAAGATTTACAGTAGAAGTATAGACTTTGTCCTCAGTTACCATTAACAGTAGAGATAAACAAAAACAAATCATAAGAAAATGCAACAAGGATTATATCACAGATAAGCAGAAAGTGGTAAGGGAACACTCCAACAGAATGACAAATTCTGTTTGAAAAGAAAAGCTTGGTGAATAAATAACTTTAACAGGTACACAAGTGTTTAAAAAAGATTCCAGAAACTAGAAATAGCTTGGTATGTATTGAAATTTACTGCTTTGGGGGCTGAAGTGAAAAACAATAAAACAGGAATTTCTTGACTTTGATGATCACATTCTAGTAAGACACCCCCCACTAACAGAAAGAATTCCATAATTTCCTTCAAGAGAAAATTTGCTAAAGGATCTTAGTTATTAAGTTGACAAAAGCACCTCTGTGGATGAAGTCTCCCAGCTTCACAGTGAGGAAAAGGAAACTTGAATTCATGTTATGACAAGTTCTGACCTTCTCTGCTGACTCAGGTGGTAAAGAATCTGCCTGCAATAAAGGAGATCTGGGTTTGAACCCTGGGTCACAAAGATTCCCTGGAGATGGGAATGGCTACCCACTTCAGCACTCTTGTCTCGAAAATTCTATGGACAGAGGAACCTGGTGGGCTACACTCTATGGAGTTGCAAAGAGTCAGACATGACTAAGTGACTAACATTTTCACTTTTCTTTTTTTCTTTTTTTTTAATGGAAATACACTTGGGCATTATTCAGTGAATTAGAAAGGAACAACAACAATAAAAAGATTAGAGCATATGCAACTATTCATAAAACTCTAATACAAAGTCAGCACAATCTTTGGACTTTTAATTAAAGCTTGGAAAGTAGTTCTACCTTTATAATGTGCTAGATTCCTCTGAACCTCGTACTACATGAGCATTTTTTCTCATAAACTTGGTACAGCAACTCTGTGTACTGAACCAGATTTATAACATCACAGATTGGATGACAGATAATGGTGAAAGCTAAAGATAATAAATAATTATTGGTACCATCTGGGCTTTTTGAAAAACGTCCTTTTGAAAAGAGTGCATTTCAGGATCCTACAAAAATAGAATTCATGCAAAGAAAATTAAAATGTTAAATTAGCTGTGAGCAAAGATACTAATTTTAATTCACAAGGGGGATATAGATCTTATTTAGTATCAATTGACACAAAATTATTTAGAAAACAGAACAGTTTTTCAGATAAGCATCTACATTGATGAAACAGAATAAATTCTCTATTAATCTCTTCATGTCAAAGATAGTAAATGCCATGCAATCTGATTCATGGGGTCACTCATAGATTTTCCACTTTTCAACTGAGAAATCTGATTACTATTGACCTTGGTACACATTGCATTCAAAGTCAAAATATATATATAATGATTGCACATGTTATGGTCTATTTATTCTATTCAGGTCTTTCTACATTAACGACAAGTGAGCTAATAATATAAAAATGTTAGTGGATAATTTTGTACAAACATTAGCTTTGATGATCGTTGTCAACCTAAAACACCCTGTTTTTCCTTCATGCTTGGCTCTTCCCTGAAGAAAGAGGGTAAAGAGCCCAGAGTATCTACACACAGTTTTTTCTCTCATAGAAGCAACTTACAGGAACAAGAAGGAATTCCAAGAAAAAGAGTTTAAGGAAAGAAGTTGCACATTACTTAAACACTTGCGAGGTGCCTACAAACTGCAACACACATTTTATATTTGGTGCTTTACATGCACGGTATTTTAATTCATAAGTGCTCTACCAGGATTCTCTTCACTTTCCAGATAATAAAACCAAAATTAAGTGACTTGTCCAAACTGCAATCTCTGTACTATTTCCAAAATACTACTGTTGATGGAAGCAGAGAAATAGTTACATTGAGCCACTAAAAAGAGAGGATCTAGAACAGATTGAAAGCTACAGAGAAGCAAATAACATCAACATGGAATGGGACATATTATATTGTGCAGATTCAGAATGACTATTTTATTTTTTTATTTTTGTTATTTTTTTATTTTATTTTATTTTTTTATTTTTTTTATTTTTTTACAGAATGACTATTTTAGAAGTGATTGGCACTCTCCCAATTGCAAGACCTTAAAGTAGGAGGGCCTTGATGAACAGCTGCCATTATCATATGTTGACACATTTCTTATCTAACAAATTCTTTTTTGTTTCTAAGAGACGTGGCTGCAATTCGGTAAAAACTTTCATTCCAGTAGCTTGAATAGAGGACTCAGCAGTTGAAGTACAACTAATTTTACCATTTATTTATGACAAAATAAATTTGCTCTTTTGCTAGCTATTGATCACTGGGGTTATTATGTGTTTACAAACAACAATTTTTTTTTATTATTAACATACAGAAATATATTTTTCACTCACCATTCACTTTGACTGTCCAAATCTTTGTGAATCCATGGACTGCAGCATGCCAGGCTTCCCTGTCCATCAACAGCTCCCAGAGCTTACTCAAACTCGTGTCCATCGAGTCAGTGATGCCATCCAACCGTCTCATCCTCTGTCATCCCTTCTTCTCCCACTTTCAATCTTTCTCAGCATCAGGGTCTTTTCCAATGAGTCAGTTCTTCCCATAAGGTGGCCAAATTATTGGAGTGTCAACTTCAGAATCAGTACTTCCAATGAATGTTCAGGACTGATCTCCTTTAAGATGGACTGGTTTGATCTCCCTGCAGTCCAAGGGACTTGCAAGAGTCTTCTACAACACCACAGTTCAAAAGCATCAATTCTTTGGTGCTCAGCTTTATAGTCCAACTCTCATATCCATACCTGACAACTGGAAAGACCATAGCTTTGACTAGGTGGGCCTTTGTCAGCAAAGTAATGTCTCTGCTTCTTAATATGCTGTCTACGTTGGTCATAGCTTTTCTTCCAAGGATCAAGTGTCTTTTAATTTCATGGCTGCAGTCACCATCTGCAGTGATCTGGGAGAACAAGAAAACAGCCTGTCACTGTTTCCATTGTTTCCTCACATATTTTCCATGAAGTGATGGGACCAGAAGCCATGATCTTTAATTATTGAATGTTGAGTTTTAAGCCAACTTTTTCATTCTCCTCTTTCATTTTCATAAAGAGATTCTTCAGTTCCTCTTCACTTTCTGCCATAAGGATGATGTCATTTACGTATCTGAGGTTATCAATATTTCTCCTGGCAATTGATTCCAGCTTGTGGCTCATCCAGCCAGGCATTTCAAAGTTAAATAAGCAGGGTGATAATATACAGCTTTGACATACCCCTTTCCCAATTTGGAACCAGTCTGTTGTTCCATGTCAAGTTCTAACTCTTGCTTCCTGACCTGCATACAGCTTTCTCAGGAGGCAGGTCAGGTGGTCTGGTATTCCCATCTCTTGAAGAATTTTCCGGTTTGTTGTGATCCACACAGTCAAAGGCTTTGTCATAGTCAATAAAGGAGAAGTAGATGTTTTTCTGGAACTCTCTTGCTTTTTCTATGATACAGAGGATGCTGGCAATTTGATCTCTGATTCCTTTGCCTTTTCTAAATCCAGCTTGAACACCTGGAAGTTCATGGTACACATACTATTGAACCCTGGCTTGGAGAAATTTGAGCATTACTTTGCTAGCATGTGAGATGCGAGCAATTGTGCAGTAGTTTGAGCATTCTTTGGCCTTGCCTTTCTTTGGGATTGGGATGAAAACTGACCTTTTCCAGTCCTGTGGCCACTGCTGAGTTTTCCAGATTTGCTGGCATATTGAGTGTGGCACTTTCACAGTATCATCTTTTAGGATTTGAAATAGCTCACCTGAAATTCCATCACCTCCACTAGCTTTGTTTGTAATGATGCTTCCTAAGACCCACACTTGACTTCACATTCCAGGATGGCTGGCTGTAGGTGAATGATCACATTATTGTGTTTATCTGGGTCGTGAAGACCTTTTTTGTACAGTTCGCCTGTGTGTTCTTGCCACCTCTTCTTGATATCTCCTGCTTCTTTTAGGTCCGTACCACTTCTGTCCTTTATTCTGCCCATCTTTGCATAAAGTATTCCCTTGGTGTCTCTAATTTTTTTGAAGATATCTATAGTTTTTCCTGTTCTGTTATTTTCCTGCATTTCTTTGCATTGATCACTTAGGAAGGCTTTCTTATCTCTCCTTGCTCTTCTTTTGAACTCTACATTCAGATGGGTATATCTTTCCTTTTCTCCTTTGCCTTTCACTTCTCTTCTTTTCTCAGCTATTTGTAAGGCTTCCTCAGACAACCATTTTGCCTTTCATTTTCTTGGGGATGGTCTTAATCACTGCCTCCTGTACAATGTCATGAACCTCTGTCCAATGTTCTTCAGGCACTCTGTCTATCAGATCTAATCCCTTGTATCTATTTGTCACTTCCACTGTATAATTGTAAGGGATTTGATTTAGGTCATATCTGAATGGTCTAGTTGTTTTTCCTACTTTCTTCACTTAAGTCTGAATTTGGCAATAAGGAGTTCCTGATTGGAGCCACAGTCAGCTCCTGGTCTTGTTTTTCCTGACTGTTTTTAGGTCTTTCTATCTAATAGACCTAAATCTAATCTGCCTATCTCTGTCTAATGATCTGTAAGAAGGAGGCTCTCAATATGCTATAAACTCAACTAACTTTTCCCCATTCTTCCTGTCCTGTGCTGCTCAAACCCCCTACCCCTTTAATGACTGACATTAGGAAGAACATAAGTATAAAATTCATCTCCAACTACACCTCACTCTCTCTTTAAACTCTGGGACCTTAACTGTCTGATCAACTTATGGCAGTTCTTTATCCTAATCCAAAATTATATCTCCAGTCTATGTACTTCTTTCCAACTCCATTACTGCCCCCAGCTCAACTGTCACCATCTCTTGATGGACTTTTGAATAGCTTCCTAACAGTTCTTCCCACTATTGATCTTTTCAAATGCTTCAAATGATTCTTCTCATGCTTAACCTCTCATAATTTTATGATATTTTAACATTAAAAATAATGTCTTCAAATATTATACCTCATTCCTTTGCAAATAGCTCACAGATATTTCAGCCTTGAAGCACCTTTCAGTTACTTGACCCAAGAGCTTTTTGGTCCTAGTCTTTCACCTATTTGGCCATTATACCTAATAACTGCATCCCACAATTTTCTGGGTTAACTGTCCCTTTCTGTCTCAACTTACAAACAACTTTCCCTAACCTACATACTCTTCTCACTATCATCAGATTTTCTTAGGTATCCCTAAAAAGTAGCTAGTCTTTCCTTTATCTTAGCAATTATCCCATAATATATCATGATTCTTTTATTGTTTATCTTGTCCACAGACAATAAACTCCAGAAGGAAAAGGACAGTAACTCGAGTAATTGCTGTTCAATGACCTGTTTCTAACATAGTATCTAGCACTCTGTTAATGCTTAATATTTCCTGAACAAATTGATCAATAGATATTGGTTACTAGGCAAGGTGTAAAGGAATTGGATCACAACAGATCCTTTTTGACATTTGGCTCCACCTCTAAGTTAAAACTCCTTAGTGTTGTAACCAAGAAGAACCCTATGGTGCCTTCCAAGAACAGATTCCCACCCCACTCCCACCATGTTCTCCATCTGCCTTCAGACATGTAGAAAATCTTTAGCATCCTAGGTCTTCCATGAGTTCCAAAGAGTACACTTAATCAGAGAAGTGAAGAAATACATAAATAAAAGAAAATGCCATGCAAGATAAAATAATAATTGTTTAACCATTAAACAAAATCAGGACCTTTAGTTCTTCCTCAAAGTCTATAGACAATATTATGAGCCATGTCCTTTGAGCTGTTCTGCTGATACTAAAAACCCCAACAGGTGAAAAAAGTTAACTGTATGCTTCCCATATGCACATAGTCTCCAGACAGGTTAGAGTCAGAAGTTCAATGATGTTGACTACCAATTACCTCACCACCACTATCAGAATAGTGCCCATGAACTAATCACACACCCCACAAACCTCTTCACTTACTCTGTCTTTAAAAACTTTCCTTGAAAGCCTTTTTTTTTTTCATTTATTTTTATTAGTTGGAGGCTAATTACTTTACAATATTGTAGTGGTTTTTGCCATACATTGACATGAATCAGCCATGGAGTTACATGTATTCCCCATCCCGATCCCCCCTCCCACCCCCCTCTCCACCCATTTCCTCTGGGTCTTCTCAGTGCACCAGGTCCGAGCACCTGTCTCATGCATCCAGCCTGGGCTGGTGATCTGTTTCACCCTAGATAATATAGCACTAGCCGCCTAGACTCCTTGTTTGGTGTCCTGCAATAAATGTTGCACTTTTCACCACAACCTGGTGTCAGTAGATTGGCTTTACTACAAAAGGGCAAGTGGACCCAAGTTTGGTTTGATAGCTGCTTGATTTGCCGAGGACTTTCAATTTTATTTCAGCCTTTGAGTAATGTCTCCTATCATTTGATCCAGTTTTGTGAACAGTGGTCTGTTTACAGTTCCGTGAACAATATTTCCTCTTGGTTTTATACTTTTGCTCCTGTGATCCTTAGTACTGAGATCTCTTTTCTTGTCCTTTAACATTCTACATCTACTAAGTTTTCAATGTGTTCTTCAACTGTCATTGCTTCCCTGGAGATTTTTCTAACTTCCTTAATGAAAAATATAGTCATATCTCTACTCTCAAAATACCTCATAAAACCTCTGGAAAAAATGCTTTCATTCTCTCTTGTGATTATATATTTATTTATGCATCTTACTTAGCAAACTCCTAGAGAAGGAGTAGTATCCTCTCTGAAGTGTCTCTGCTTCCACAGCCCCTAAGAACTTGGTAGATACTCAGTTCTATTCATTTTGTTAATGAATAAACTTCCCATTTATTTATAATCATTCTCTCTTCTTTAAAAACTTGCCCTTGGATCTTCAGCTTCTAAAGACAATATTATTACTATATTTATTCTCCATATTTGAGATTAGTCAAAATGTATATTAGGTTTTCATAGACATTTTAAGTAATCAACACAGCACTGGAAGCCTGATAGAATAATAATCTAAACACCATTAAAGTATTCCTTACTTATCTCTTGCATACATATAATCTTACACTTAGATTCAGTATTTTTTTATTACCAGTCTATTGCCTAGTACTAGATTTAATAATAGAATCTACTATCAACTACTTACCTTTAAAAATGCATGAAACTTGTCTTTGCTCTTTTATGTTTGCAAGATAGATGGATTTTTTCCTACTGGAGTAATATGCCAACCTTCAAATAAAAGTGGTTTTTTGTTTGTTTGTTTTTGTATTAGTATCAGTTATTGTGACCTTGCAAAAAATTGGGAATTGAGGTGGTAAACACACTTTAAATGTGTCTATTTAGCAAACATATTCGTAATTTCCTTGACACTTGTTTGTGTGTCATTTTCTATACATTAATCAGTAAATATGTTACATAATATCCACATCCCTTACATTAGTGAGTTGTTCAAAACTATCTGAACTTTGATTCTACCATAACAGAATACAAGATTCCCAATTTACCTCATGCTACAAACATCTCTAAAAATAGGACAAATATATATAAGGCAATCATATTCAGACATTGGACAGTAGGCAGCCTAAGACTGATATTTGAAAGGAGGAAAATGTACATGTGTGTCCCTGCCATGGCCACAACCACCATCACCTGGTTTCTTTTCTGCTGCCACTTGTAAGACTGCTCTGCAAAGCACTGCACATAAAGCACTTTTGCTACATACCAAAAAATAAGAGTGGTTTCAAGAAAAAGTGATCATTCAATGATCTGAACTGAGAGTTGACCTAATTTTTTTTTTCAAATAGCATCAGTCTTACCTGAAAGAATAATTAACCAAAAATAATGATCATATAGATTCAGATACTTTGCGGACATTTTTCTCAAAACTTAACAAAGTGAGCCTGTCTCTTCAAGGAAACAACAACCAATATTGATGGCTAATGAGAAAAATTTAGCTTTCAAGTAAAAATTATAATTTTGGAAAACCTGTATCTACCTTCATAACCATGACAGTGTCCTGATATATAATGACTTAATGACTTTTCTGATAATATTAGGGACTGTGAACTTCTGATAGTGTATGATAAAATGCATCAACATTCAGAAAATCTTCATAACTCGTGAACTAATATTTTCCCAATTATCAGTGTATGATATTACAAAATCTTCTATGGGGAAAATAGTCATTCAAACTGCAAGACATGCTAGTGGATTTTAGTGTATTTAAAAAAAGCACAAAAAGTCATTCCCAGCAATCCCACTATTGGGCATATACCATGAACAAATCATAATTCAAAAAGATACATGTACCTTGGTGTTCATTGCAGCACAACTTACAATAGCCAGGACATAGAAGCAACCTAAATGTGCAAGATGAATGGATAAAGAAGATGTGGTACATATATACAATGGAATTTTTTCAAGGGCTTCCCTGTGGTTCAGATGGTAAGGAATCTGCTTTTAATTCAGGAGATCCAGATTCAATCCCCGGGTCATATACACAATGGAATATTACTCAGCAGTAGAAAGGTACGAAATTGGGTCATTTGTAGTGATGTGGATGGGCATAGAATCTGTCATACAGAGTGAAGTAAATCAAAAAAACAAAAACGAATACGATATATTAATGCATATATATGGAATCTAGAAAAATGGAACAAATGAACCAACTTGTAGGCAAGGGTAGAGATGCAGATGTCAAGAACAGACAAGTGGACATGGTAGTGGGGGAGAGGAGGGTGGGACAAACTGAGAGAGTAGCATTGACACCTATACACTACCATGTGTAAAATAGATATTTATTTGGAAACTGCTGTATGGCACAGGGAGCTGAGCTCGGTGCTCTGTGATGACCTAAAGGGATGGGATGAGGGAGAGATGGAAGGGAAACTCAAGAAAGAGGGTCTAAAGGAACAGGATGGCAGAGGAGTAGGTAGACGTGGAGTTGATCTCTCTTCACAGATACATCAGGAATACACCTTCAGACACAGAAGTCCATGCAGAACCCCTGCTGAGAGTGGACAGGAGTACCTGACCAGCAGAAAAGAATATATAGAATCATGCAAAACTTGATAGGATGAAGGAACTAGGGGAAAAAACAGGAATGTTAGTAGGACTGGACCTGCCCTCGGCAGGTGGGGGAACTGAAGCAGGGGATCCAATCGCCACGTTGGGGCAATTGTCTGAGTCAGAGGAGAAATATTTAAGGCTGAGAGTAAAGCAGTTGATCTGTAACAGCCTAAATGGAATGAGAACCAGGCAATTCTTGCCACAGCCATACATACCCCAGTCAGGGAAGCAGGTCCACTGTAAGGCGCAGTGTCTGGAAGCTGGAGTTTAGGGATTGTGGCGCAATCTCAGGGCGAGGACTGCTGTTGACTGTGGAGAGATGGATCAAGGGGATGTGAGGGAGGAGATTGTGGTGGGAAATGCCTGTGGAGGAAAGTCAGGCAGCCATGCAAGCAAGGAGATGCTGCTGAGCCACGTGTAGGGGGTGAAGCCATCACCATAGCCTCTCTCCCCCCACAGGCCAGCATCGGCAGCTGAACAATAAAGAGGCTGGCCCACCAAATGCCTGATGTGCTGAACTACGGGAGGACCCCACCCAGGGTGCCCCTTTAAGTGCCTGACATGCTGATCTTCAGAGGAACAGCCCAGCCAGGGGGGCCCTTCTAAGTGCCTGAAAGGGCAGAGCTACAGAGAAAGACTGCTCAAAGAGGCCTTCTGATCACTAGCTGCAAGAGGCTCATAAAAAGGCTCTGATAGGGCCATAACTCCTGCAGGGGAGACAGTCTATGTCCCTGCACACTTAGAGACACCAGGGCTCCCGGAAGCCAAGCAGCCGGGCCACCTTCATGCTCAACTCTCACGGGGGCAGAGCTGCCACAGGCAAACAAAAGTCTTGTGTCTATGTAAGCAGGGTCGCTTCAGTCACATCCAACTCTTTGCGACCCTGTAGACTGTGGTCTGCCAGGCTTCTCTGTCAGGAAGGGGGGTTCTCCAGGCAAGAATACTGGAGTGCATTGGCCAAAACTGGTTGCCATATCCTTCTAGAGCACTATATTTCCTGCTGCCCTCACCGCCAACTCCCCTGAGTACCTGGTGCTGCCAGAACCCCTGCGACCAAGCAGCTGCACCACCTCCACCCCTGGCCCTCACAGGGCAAACCCAAGTCCTCCAGGGCAGCCTCACGCGCAAACCCCAGTGACGACCCACATGCAGAGGTGGACATAAAACCACAGCTGAAACCCAGGGCCAGTGTGGCTAGGGAAGAAGGCCCAAAACTCCACCAGCTGTACAAACTGCAGATTAAATCCACATGATCAACTAGGCAGACTCTGTCTGTGGAATATATAAACGGACATTGAGAGCTCCCACAAAAGAAAACACACTAGTTCTGATAGCTGTGGACATTGAAGGCAAGAACACACAGGAGGAGGACCAGATTAGAACCTCAGCTGCCCCCACAGCAGGTCCAGAGATCGGCACAGTGTTAGAGGGCATCCTAGGGAGGTGAGGTGGACTGACTCCCAGGGAGGGAAAGGACTTTGACAGCAGTGACTGAAGAAAAACATTTATTATTCTTATGTTTTGACTTGTTCTGTAGATTCTTTTGGACTTTTTTTTTTTCTGCTCCCCCCCCCACCACCACCTCCCTTTTTCCCTCCACTGTTGAATTTGTCGATTTTATTGGCACTATGAAATGCAATTAGAACGTTTTTATTCCTCAGTCACATGTTTTACTTTGTTATAAACCTCTGCCTCTGTGTTGGGCCTTTCCAGTGCTGTGGAAATTTTTTTTTCTCTTTCTTTAATTTTAGTTTTTAAAATATATTGTTATTTTTTCTACTTTTATCTCTTTCTTTGCTTTTCCTACTGCTCTTTACCCCTTACAGCTAATCTTTAATGCATATAAATCTTCTTTATCTACCTCTATTTAACTTTGCATATCTATTCTTTCTTTCCACTCAGCATAACTGTTAGATTTATTTTCATTGCTTTATTCCACAACTGGCGCCTTGTTTTAGTTTTGTTTTCCAGTTTGTTCTTTAGTTACTTTTGTTCTTAACTGGTAGACATAATTTTTGGCTTCCTTAGTTTGCTAGGTCAATCTATCATACTTTATTTCTGTTGGAATGTTTAGATTTAGCTTATGGATGTATATGCATATGTATATATTCAGTCATATTTTTTATTGTTGTTATAAACCTTTGTCTATATGTTGGACTTTTGCAGTTCAGTGGAGTTTTTTTTTTTTCTTTCTTCTTCTTTCTTTTGTTTTCTTTTTTTAATAATTTTAATTTTTAATTTCTTTGAACCTATTATATTTTTTTCTAAATTTATTCCTTTGTTTGCCTTTCCTACTGTTCTTTTCCCCTTGCATCTAATATTTAATGTATATAAATCTTCTTCATCTACCTCTATTTAACTTTGCATATTTATTATTTCTTTCCTTTCTTTCTTCCTTTTCCTCACAACATATTTTTTAGTCTTGTTTTCATTGCTTTATTCCCCACTTGGCATCTTGCTTTAGTTTTGTTTTCTAATTTGTCCTTTAGTTAGTTTTGTTCTTAACTAGTAAATATAAATTTTATTTCCTTTGTTTGCTGGGTCAGGCTACTGTACTTTATTTTTGTTTGACTCTTTTGACTTTGCTTATGGGTGTATACATATATGTGTATATTCCATTATATTAATTATTATTTGCCTGATTTTATAACTTCCATATGTCTGGGGTTCACCTTTGGTTTCTTGTTTCTGGGTATTTGCTTTAATCTCACTTAATGCCATAACAAACCACTAGAACACAGAAGTCCAATAAATGAAGAGGAAATAGGCAAACTACCTGAAAAAGAATTCATAAAAATGATAGTAAAGATGATCAGAAACCTTGAAAACAATATGGAGAAAATGCAAGAACCAATTTAAAAAGACCTAGAAGAATTAAAGAATAAACACACAGAGACAAACAGCACAAATACATACAACTCAATGCCAGAAAAACAAACAACCCAACCAAAAAGTGGGGAAAAGACCTAAACAGACATTTCTCCAAAGAAGACAACAGATGGCTAACAAACACATGAAAAGGTGCTCAACTCGCTCATTATTAGAGAAATGCAAATCAAAACCGCAATGTGATGTTACCTCACACTGATCAGAATGACCCTCATCAAAAAGTCTACAAACAATAAATGCTGGAGAGAGTGTAGAGAAAAGGGAACGCTCTTGCACTGTTGGTGGGAAAGTAAATTGATACAGCCATTATAGAAGACAATATGGCGTTTCCTTAAAAAAAAAAAAAAAAACTAGGAATAAAACCTCTATATGACCCAACAATCCCACTCCTAGGCATATACCCTGAAGAAACCAAAATTGAAACAGACACATGTATCCCATTGCTCATCGCAGCACTATTTACAATAGCTAGAACATGGAAGCAACCTAAATCTCCATTGACAGATGAATGGATAAAGAAGCTGTGGTACATATACACAATGGAATATTCAGTTCAGTTCAGTTCGGTTCAGTCGCTCAGTCGTGTCCGACCCCATGAATCGCAGCACGCCAGGCCTCCCTCTCCATCACCAACTCCCAGGGTTTACTCAAACTCATGTCCATCAAGTCGGTGATGCCATACAGCCATCTCACTCTCTGTCATCCCCTTCTCCTCCTGACCCCAGTCCCTCTCAACATCAGGGTCTTTTCCAATGAGTCAACTCTTCGCATGAGGTGGCCAAAGTATTGGAGTTTCAGCTTCAGCATCAGTCCTTCCAATGAACACCCAGGACTGATCTCCTTTAGGATGGACTGGGTGGATCTCCTTGCAGTCCAAGGGACTCAAGAATCTTCTCCAACACCACAGTTCAAAAGCATCAGTTCTTCTGTGCTGAGCTTTCCTCACAGTCCAACTCTCACATCCATACATGACCACTGGGTAAACCATAACCTTGACTAGACATATCATTGTTGGCAAAGTAATGTCTCTGCTCTTTAATATGCTATCTCGGTTGGTCATAACATTCCTTCCAAGGAGTAAGCGTCTTTTAATTTCATGGCTGCAATCACCATCTGCAGGGATTTTGGAGCCCAGAAAAATAAAGTCAGCCACTGTTTTCACTGTCTCCCCATCTATTTCCCATGAAGTGATGGGGCCAAATGCCATTATCTTAGTTGTCTGAATGGTGAGATTTAAACCAACTTTTTCACTCTCCTCTTTCACTTTCATCAAGAAGCTCTTTAGTTCTTCTTCACTTTCTGCCATAAGGGTGGTGTCATGTGCATATCTGAGGTTATTGATATTTCTCCTGGCAATCTTGACTCCAGATTGTGCTTCCTCCAGCCCAGCGTGTCTCATGATGTACTCTGCATATAAGTTAAATAAACAGGATGACAATATACAGTCTTGACCTACTCCTTTTCCTATTTGGAACCAGTCTGTTGGTCCAGGTCCAGTTCTAACTCTTGCTTCCTGACCTCCATACAGGTTTCTCAAGAGGCAGGTCAGGGGGTCTGGTAGTCCCATCTCTTTCAGAATTTTCCACAGTTTGTTGTGATCCACACAGTCAAAGGCTTTGGCATAGTCAATAAAGCAGAAATAGATGTTTTTCTGGAACTCTCTTGCTTTTTCGATGATCCATCGAATGTTGGCAATTTAATCTCTGGTGCCTCTGCCTTTTCTAAAACCAGCTTGAATGTCAGTAAGTTCACAGTTCATGTATTGCTGAAGCCTAGCTTGGAGAATTTTGAGCATTAGTTTACTAGCATGTGAGATGAGTGCAATTGTATGGTAATCTGAGCATTCTTTGGGATTGCCTTCCTTTGGGATTGGAATGAAAACTGACCTTTTCCAGTCCTGTGGCCACTGCTGAGTTTTCCAAATTTGCTGGCATATTGAGTGCAGCACTTTCACAGCATCATCTTTCAGGATTTGAAATAGCTCAACTGGAATTCCATCACCTCACCTACTATGTCATAAAAAAGGAATGCTTTTGAGTCAGTTCTAATGGGGTGGATGAACCTAGAACCTATTATACAGAGTAAAGTGAGTCAGAAAGAGAAAGATAAATAGTGTATTCTAATTCACATATATATAAGGAATCTACAAAAATGGTACTGAAGAATTTATTTAAAGGGCAGCAATGGAGAAATAGACATAGAGAACAGACGCATGGACATGGGGAGAGGGGAGGAGAGGGTGAGGTGTATGGAAAGAGTAACATGGAAACTTACATTCAGTTCAGTTCAGCTGCTCAGTCGTGTCTGACTCTTTGCAACCCCATGAATCACAGCATGCCAGGCCTCCCTGTCCATCACAAACTCCTGGAGTTTACTCGTACTCATGCCCATCAAGTCGGTGATGCCATACAGCCATCTCATCCTCTGTCGTCCCCTTCTCCTCCTGCCCCCAGTTCCCTCCCATCATCAGGGTCTTTTCCAGTGAGTCAACTCTTCACATCAAGTGGCCAAAGTATTGGAATTTCAGCTTCAGCATCAGTCCTTCCAATGAACACCCAGGACTGATCTCCTTTAGGATGGACTGGTTGGATCTCCTTGCAGTCCAAGGGACTCTCAAGAGTCTTCTCCAATACCACAGTTGAAAAGCATCAATTTTTCAGTGCTCAGCTTTCTTCACAGTCCAACTCTCACATCCAAACATGACCACTGGAAAAACCATAGCCTTGACTAGACGGACATTTGTTGGCAAAGCAATGTCTGTGCTTTTTAACATGCTATCTAGTTTGGTCATAACTTTCCTTCCAAGGAAACTTACATTACCATATGTAAAATAGATAGCCAATGGGAATTTGCTGTATGGCTCAGGAGACTCAAATAGTGGCTCTGTATCCACCTAGGAGGTTGAGACGGTGAGGGAGATGGGAGGGAGTTTCCAAACATAGGGGATATGTGTTTACCTACAGCTGATTCATGTTGAGGTTTGACAGAAAACAACAAAAGTCTGTAAAGCAATTATCTTTTAATAAAAAAACAAATAAATTGAAAAAAGGAGGTTACATATATGTATATATATATATTATACACACACACATATATATAGTTGATTCACTTTGTTATAAAGCAATAGCTAACACATTATTGTAAAGCAATTATACTCTAATAATATTTTTTGAAAGATAATAAAAAGTATCCTGCTTCTTTAAAAAAATACCCACAAAAGGTCATGATTCCACATTAATTGTGGAATCCACATGATTCCACATTTCAGATTCCACATTAAAGCTAACTTCAAAGAAACTAACATTTGTCAAGTTTTGGTTAGTGTCAAATAGAAATATCCACAATTGTCTGAAAAAGATATTAAAATTCTTATCACTTTTCAAGCTACATAACTGTGTGATGCTGTTTTTTTTTTTTACATACTATAACCAAAGCAAAAATTGAATGCAAAATCATATAGATATGGATATTTGAAAGGAAATATTTTTTCTTAATCTCTAAGGAAATTGGTCATTTAAAGTAAAAATAATAACTGTATGTAAAAATCAAATATGTTGCAAAAATATTATAAAGAATGGAGCTGACAAGATAGATACTGTTCAATGTTCTTATATTTTGGTGAAGAAGTACAAAGTAGATTTTGGTAATAAAAGGGTCATATGTTAAAATATTTAAAGTAATCACTAAAAAGCCATGTTAAAAAATGTAGATTTGAAAGTATAAAAGATGAATAGAAATAGAATATTAAAAATTATTCTGTTAAAAGAAGTTAGGAAAAGCATGAAAAAATGAGAAGTAACATAAATATGAAACAACTAGAATGATAAAGATAAAACTGTCTTGATAATTATATTAAATATAACTAAACCAATACATGAATTAAGATATATATACAGTAGTACTGAATAAAATCAAGACCAAATTATATGCTGTCTAAAATATTGCATTCTAAATAAGATTATGAAAAGATATGTTATGTCATCTTCAAAAAACTGGTGAGCGTATATTAACATCAAAAAAGATAAAATTCAGGCAAGGAGATTTTCAATGATCAAAAAATAAAGGGGACATGACTAACAATGTGAAGAACTGACTCTTTGAAAAAGACCCTGATGCTGGGAAAGATTGAAGGCAGGAGAAAGGATCTACAGCAGATGAGATGGTTGGATGGCATCACCCACTCAATGGACATGAGTTTGAACAATCTCTGTGAGTTATTGATGGACAGGGAAGCCTGGCATGCTGCAGTCCATGGGGTTGCAAAGAGCTGGACACGACTCAGCGACTAAACTGACTGACAGAAAATAAAGTATATTTGTTTAATGCAATACTATAGAATGATAGGCCTAAATATGAAAATTAAATTATAAATTTTCCCATAGATACCAAAGGATAATATCATAGTGGCATTGGGTAGACAGAGATTTATGAGAGACCAAAAGCATAAACCAATTATAAATTGGCCTTCATTCAAATTATAATCTCTGTTCTTCAAACACAACATTCAGATCAGTTCAGCTCAGTTCAGTTCAGTCGCCCAGTCACGTTGACTCTGTGATGCCATGGACTGCAGCATGCCTGGCCTCCTGTCCATCACCAACTCCTGGAGTTTACTCAAAATCATGTCCGTTGAGTCGGTGAAAGTGTGAAATACAACATTAAGAAAGTAAAAATATAAACCTTACATTTGAAAAAAATATTTCAATGCATATATTTGACAGAATATGAAAGAACTGTAAATCAATAATAAAACACAAGTAACCTGTGTTTATAATACACAAGACATTTAAACAGAAACCTGACAAAAGAAGATACCCAAATTGCTGATAAGAACATTAAATTTTTCTTCAAATCAGTCATCAGGAAAATGCAAATTAAATCATAATGTGATACCACTTCACACTCTATCATAGCTAAAATAAAAAATCCCACAACACCAAATGTTGGTAAGAAAATGGGGCAAATAAGAATGTAGAAAGAAAGTGAAGTCGCTCAGTCGTGTCCGACTCTTTGTGACCCCATGGACTGTAGCCTACCTGGCTCCTCCGCCCATGGGATTCTCCAGGCAAGAATACTGGAGTGTGTGGCCATTTCCTTCTCCAGGAGATCTTCCTGACCCAGGGATTGAACCCGGGTCTCCTGCATTGTAGGCAGACGCTTTACCATCTGAGCCAGGTAAGAAAGTGGGGCACATAAAGCCTCATTCATTGCTAATAAGAATGTAAAGTGGTATAACCACTCTGGCAATTTACTTGACACTTTCTTGTGAAGTTAAATATATGTCTGCTCTATAATCTAAAGTATATATCCCATATTGTAAAAAATTGGAAACATCTCAAATACTAATTAACAAGAGTACAAATCAACAAATTGTTGTATATTAATACAATGGAATGAACAGCAATATAAATATCTCAAATTCCCTGTGTTGATTAAAAGAAACCAGACAGAATGGATACATGTATACGTATGGCTGAGGTCTTTTGCTGTCCACTTGAAACTACTACAACATTGTTAATTGAATACACTCTAATATAAAATAAAATAAAAAATTAAGTGCATACTATATAGATTAATTTATATAGTTGAATAGTAGGCAAGGTTTAATCTATGATGATAGAAGTCAGAATCACATGGAAAAAATTATACCTATGATAAAAGTTAACTAAGTGATGAATGTTAACTAAGCTTATTGTGATAATCATTTTGAAATATACACACATATCAAATCACTATGTTGTATAACTTAAACTTATAGGATGTTATTATGTGCCAATTATATCTCAATAAAACTGAAGGGGGAAAGAATAGGTTTCCTAAAGAGAACTAGGAAATTTCTAGGTGATAAAAATGCTCTATCTGAACTGGAATGCTTATTATACAAGCAGACACGTTTGTCAAACTACATAATATACATCAGACAACTTAAAGTTATCATGTACGGTGATTTGAAGTATATGTTAATTTTACCTCAATAAAAAGAAAGTTCTATTTCTTCAAGAAGCCTCCTTTAGATGATCCTGTACTGTGCTGTGCTTAGTTGCTAAGTCATGTCTGACTCTTTTGTGACCCCCATGAACTGTAGCCTGCTAGGCTCCTCTGTCCATGGGGATTCTCCAGGTAGGAATACTGGAATGGGTTGCCATGCCCTCCTTTAGGGGATCTTCCCAACCCAGGGATCGAACCCAGGTCTCCTGTGTTGCAGGTGGATTCTTTACCACATGAGCCACCATGGAAGCCCATGGATACTGGAGTGGGTAATCTATTTCTTCACCGGGGTATCTTCTCCAACCAGGAATCAAACCAGGGTCTTCTGCATTGCGGGCAGATTCTTCATCAGCTGATCTACCAGGGAAGCCCTTAGATGATCCTAATCAACTCTAATGAACAATTTTGAAGTTACTAATTTAATTCTCACCTCTAATAGAACCCAAATTGTGCTTTTGTGAGGTTTATATTCCTGTTTCTTCATATATGAAATGATACAGTGATAGAATTAGAGTACATAAATTGATAATATAAATTTCTGGTATAAAATTGTATATGTCTAAAATTTGTTCAAAAGTTGAACAAGCCAGGT
The DNA here is from genome assembly GCF_019320065.1 of Cervus canadensis. NCBI lineage: Eukaryota > Metazoa > Chordata > Mammalia > Artiodactyla > Cervidae > Cervus > Cervus canadensis. The sequence continues at coordinate 11,419,907 of NC_057396.1, forward strand.
TGAATGATCCTAGAGTGTTAGCATCAGTTATGTCATATAATTTTAAATTATATGATACTATCATATCATAATACTATCATACTACCACTATCATAATACTATCATACTATCATAATACTATCATAATACTACCAAAAATAAGCTTTCCTATGAGAATCATCATGGAGTCTGGTAATATATGATGGTATATTTTCATCTGCCTTTTCCCATGTATTGAGAACATGTTGGTAAGATGGAAAAGGGTGAGTAAAAGAAGCACATCCATCAAGAGTGACAAATAAAGCAGGTAAATAAGCTTTGGATTGGAGGACACTCAAGTTTAGAAAACTAGATTTGTGGGATATGGTGTAAGAGACACCATAAATGAAATATGTCTTTTCCATAGCCTTTGCACTAATTGCAGGGAATATTTAGAAATATTTGACAATTATATTTTAATACAGGTATCAAAGATGTCCTTCAGATTTCCAGGAGATATTTGGTGGAAGTGTGTAATCACACAAATCTGCTTGCTGCACAAGAACAACTTAACACGATTTATGTTAATTCTATGAATTTTGTGTGATCCTAAATTGTGATTTGACCTCAGTTTTATTTCAGTTGGGACTTTCCTGGTGGTTCAGATGGTCAGGAATCTGCCTGCAATGTGGGAGACCCAGATTCGATCCCTGGGTTGGGAAGATCCCCTGGAGAAGGGTATGGCAACCCACTCCAATATTCTTGCCTGGAGAATTCCATGGACATAGGAGCCTGGCAAGCTACAGCTATGTTCAGGACAGTATAAATAACTTTATTTTTGCATTTGATTCAACTTTATATAGCACATTGTATAAAGAAGTAAAGTTTGAGACAAGAATGATGTATTATTTTACATTTAAACAGACAGCTGAGTTTGTTCTTCATATTTTGAAAACTTTTTTGGCCTCTTATTACATCCTGTTTATTAAGTGAGAAAAGTGTGATCTGCCTGTGTTCCTTCTATCTTTGTGTGTAACTCCATTAACTATATACCTAGGATCTTACAAGCATAAACTCTCATTACAAAACAATTAAAGAAGGAAAAAGGAGGATTAATATTACACCTTTTTGAACTTTCATAATTGGAATCCTCCAGTATACTCTCATTTTTGCTTCTTTGTTCAACATTGTATCTTCAACTATGATTTCATGACTAGTATTTTGTGGTTAATTTTATTGCTGATTAGTATTCTATTGAAAAATACATGCTTTATTTACCCATTCTCCTGTTGATGGGCTTTTGGGTTAATTCTGGAGGTTTTTTTCCTGTTATATGTGATCATGCTATAAACATTCTAAGTATTTTTTGGTTGCCTAGATGTATGCATCTCTTTGGAGTATATACCCAGTTGTTAGATTGATTGGCCACAGGATATGTTCTTGCTTAATTATGGTGGTGGTGGTTTAGTCGCTAAGTCGTGTCAGACTCTTGCGATCCCATGGACTGTAGCCCGCCAGGCTCCTTTGTCCATGGGATTTTCCAGGCAAGAACACTGGAGTGGGTTGCCGTTTTCTTCTCCAGGGAATCTTTCCAATTCAGGAATAGAACCTAGGTCTCCCTCATTGCAGGCAGATTCTTTACCGACTGAGCTATGACGGACGCCCGCTTAATTATGGTCAGTCAGTCAGTCAGTTAAGTCCCTCAGTCGGGTCCGACTCTGCGACCCCATGAATCACAGCACACCAGGCCTCCCTGTCCATCACCAACTCCCGGAGTTCACTCAAACTCATGCCCATCAAGTCGGTGATGCCATCCAGCCATCTCATCCTCTGTCATCCCCTTCTCCTCCTGCCCCCAATCCCTCCCAGCATCAGGGTCTTTTCCAATGAGTCAACTCTTCACATGAGGTGGTCAAAGTACTGGGGTTTCAGCTTCAGCATCAGTCCTTCCAATGAACACCCAGGACTGATCTCCTTTAGCATGGACTGGTTGGATCTCCTTGCAGTTATGGTAGATAATGCTAAACAATTTTCCAAAGTGTTGGTAGCAATTTACACTCTCATCAAAGAATGAGGGTTTCAGCTGCCTCACATCTTTGCCCCTTTGGCTGGTTGAAGGACCACTGCAACTACCAGGAGGGCAGTGGAACACCTTTCCACACGTGGGCTTGCCTCCAGGCAAGGCAGAAAGAGGTCTGCTCCAGCAGCTGCCTGGTTCCCTGCAGACCACCTCAGCAGGAACCCCATCCCTGACCCAGCAAATACCCAGGCTTTGTCTCTCTCCACGTCACAGCACGTGGCACTCCCCACTGGTGACCACTAGTTTGTTTTCTGTATCTGTAAGTGTGTTTCCTATATGTATTTGTTTTGCTTTTAAATTTCACAGAAAAGTGATATCACACTGTATTTAACTTTTTTTCTTTCTGACTTACTTCACTAAATATGATATTCTCGATGTACATCCACACTGCTGCAAATCACAATTTGTTTGTTTTTTTTTTACTACTGAGTAGTATCCCATTACATATATATATATATGTATTATGTATAAAGAAAATAAAACATGGTTTATATATACCACATTTTCTTTATCCATTCATCTGTTGATGAACATTTGGGTTGCTTCTATATCTTGGCTATTGTAAATAGCACTGCTGTAAATATTGGGGTGCAGTATCTTTTTGAATTAGTGTTTTTGTTTTTTCCAGATATATACCTACAAATTGAATGACTCAACTTACGGTAGTTTTGGTTTCAGTCTTTTGAGGAACCTCCATTCTGTTTTCTATAGTGACTATACCAATTTACATTCTCTCCCACAGTGTAAAAGGATACCCTTTTCTCCACATCCTTGTTGACATCTGTTATTTATAGACTTTTTGATGATAGCCATTCTAACAATGAGATGATATTTCATTGCTTTGATTTATAAATCTATCATTTTGAGGATAATCACCTATTTTCTGGTAAAATGTGGCAGATCTTCTAAAAAGGTGTATATCACCAAGTAAGCCTAATAACATGCAAAATAGCCAGATATCACCTACTGATGATAAAATCATCTATATGTGAAATATTTCATACTTCACTAAGTAAATAATATGACTAATACCTAATATGCCATCTTAAAGCCTTATCCTCCTGAGAAAATGGTGTAACAATAAGGTAATTTCTCCAACCTTTATGCCCTACCACAGATTATGTTCTATTAGTTTTTATCTTTCTTGTTATCAGATATAAATGGAAGGAACCAGATGATCAATGAATTTTGTGCACTTCAGTAACCAGAGTAATTCATATTGGCCCCAAAAGACAATCATAATGTCTTAATATATTCTTTTTCTTACAAATTTTACTTAAAGCTATATCATGGGACTTTAGCCTATAATAGTCCATGAAAAAAATAATTACTCTCTCTAGGACTCTATGTCAATTTCCCAACTAAATATGGGCATTTATTAATGTTCATTATGATTTCACATATGCATGAAGAAACTAATATTTTACTGCAATTTTAACAGAGAAAAAAGTAAGAGCAAGTATCTTACTCAAAACAACCTAAGTAATAGTGGTACTATGAGGATAAAGTTATAGTTTTCTAAAACTATACACTTATTCTCCATATTTCAAATTCATGCCATGAGAAGCACAGATAATCAATAAGTGCTGATTAATTATGATGATGATGCTACATGTGAGAGACAAGGCAGTCAATGAAAGTTACATGTATACATGTGTGTTTGACTGTGTGTGTGTGTGCATGCATGTGCAAGGATATTTTATAAAATGTAGGATCCAAATAGCTAGATGAGATCTTTTCTAAGAGAAAATGTTTATTTGATTTATTCAAAAACACCAATTCCTTTGAAAACATCTCTATCAAAATAAACTACCATGATTGAAAATGTTTGTAGTAAGAATACATTTTTAGATAAAACCTCCAAAAATTGCAATGAAGACAAACATTTCCCCCTAATAGGTTGAATACAAGTCATGCTTATTTTCTGAAGGAAAATAGATTATTTAGCAAATGCTTTCCAGCAGGAGCCCAGTAAGCTGATGATAAGATGATAAGTGATGGAGTTGAAAATAAAAATTAATTTTTGAGACATAGTTCAAAATTGAATGTGTTAAATCACATAGCCTTTCCAAAAAGCCTGACTTCTCAGAAACAGAATGAAATCAGTTTACTTCAATGAAGAAAGAAAACAATTTTTATTTATAGCTGCATCTATCTCTCCCAGCCCACTCCTAATTTCGGGGGGAAAGAAATCAATGTCAGTTTCAGGTACTCTCATACTTACAACGATAGTAAGACATTACTTGTGATTGCCTACTATGTACCCAGCACTTTATTTCACATTAAAACCTAGAGCAGACTAACTACATTGCTGCTGACAGGACAAGGCCAGTTGTCATACTCTTAACTCTTATTCTACTGCTAAGTGGTTAAGCCTGGGTTTACTTGATATCCAAAAATGTTACCACCATTACCTCCACTCCCAGCCCTGATACCAAGCAGGACCGTATGGGCTCCTGGGCACAGAAGCCTTTCTGTGTCCCACATTTCTTGATAACAGAAAATAGGCTTCATTCAGCCTCAAGGTCTTCTCTGAGCTCAAATGAGCAGATTCAAATAGTTGCTAACTAGAGAAGAGAGGTGGATGTAGAGAAAAGGGTGGAACAGCCAAAAAACAGCAATCGTTCAGCCTTGGGGCAGTCTTTGTTCGCCTTCAGGAGATATACATAATAATAACTTTGAGGGGTTTTGCAGACATTGAAACACCCACCAGATTATGTGCTATTCACAGGGCTTCCCTGGTGGCACAGATGGTAAAAAAAAAAAAAAAAAAAAAATCTGCCTGCAATGCAGGAGACCCAGGTTCGATTCCTGGGTTGGGAAGTTCTCCTGGAGAAGGAAATAGCAACCCACTCCAGTATTCTTGCCTGGAGAATTCCATGGACAGAAGAGCCTGGCCAGCTACAGTCCATGGGGTCGCAAAGAGTTGGAAGTGACTGAGCAACTAACATCATGCACTGTGCTATTCACAGGCCCCCTAGACCACTGGAACCAGAAGACTGATGATGTGAACTCTCACTTACCTCACCAGCAATGAATGAGAAGAATGTCCACAAACTGATCACTCTCTCTTTGAGCTATTATTATAAAACTCCTTATTTCCCCCTCCAGGTTGGGACACATAGTTTTAAGGGTATTAGTTTATTGTGGGAAATTCTTAAAGAGATGGGACTACCAGACCACTTTATCTTCCTCCTGAGAAACCTGTATGCAGGTTGAGAAGTAACAATTAGAACCAGACATGGAACAATGGACTGGTTCCAAACTGGGAAAGGAGTAGATCAAGGATATATATTGTCTCCCTGTTTGTTTAATCTATATGCAGTGTAAATCATGCTAAACACCGGGCTGGATGAAGCACAAGCTGGAATCAAGATTGCCGGGAGTAATATCAGTAACCTCAGATATGCAGGTGACACCCCCACTATGGCAGAAAGTGAAGAGGAACTGAAGAGCCTCTTGAAGAAAGTGAAAGTGGAGAGTGAAAAAGTTGAATTAAAATTCAACCGTCAAAAAACAAAGATCAAGGCATCAGGTCCCATCACTTCATGGCAAAAAGATGGGGAAACAATGGAAACAGTGACAGACTTTATTTTCTTGGGCTCCAAAATCAATGTGGGTGGTGACTGCAGTCATGAAACTAAAAGACACTTGCCCCTTGGAATAAAAGCTATGACAAACCTAGACAGCACATTAAAAAGCAGAGATATTACTTTGCCAACAAAAGTCCATATAGTCAAAGCTATGGTTTTTCCAGTAGCCATGTATGGATGTGAGAGTTGGACCAGAATGAAGGCTGAGCATTGAAGAATTGATGCTTTTGAGCTATGGTGTTGGAGAAGACTCTTGAGAGTCCCTTGGACTACAAGGGGATCAGTCAATCCTAAAGAGATTTAAATGGAATTTCTTCAATTCAAAGGAATATTCAATGAAGGGACTGATGCTGAAGGTGAAGCTCCAATATTTGGCCACCTGAAGGGAATATCCAACTCATTAGAAAAGACCCTAATGCTGGGAAAGATTGAGGGCAGGAGGAGGAGGGGATGACAGAGCATGAGATGGTTGGATGGCATCACCAACTCAATAGACACGAGTTTGAGCAAACTCTGGGAGATAATGAAGGAAAGGGAAGCCTGGTGTGCTGCAGTCCATGGGGCTGCAAAGTGTCAGACAAAACTGAGCAACTGAACAACAAGTCCATGTGGCCCCCTTTGCATGGCAAAGCAATAAATCTATGCTTTTCTACTTTACCCAAAACTCTGCCTCATAGAATTCAGTATTGGGGTACAGAAGCCATTTTTTACTTCATCCCCACAGTCTACCCTGTGGCTTCTCTTAAAGATTCACAGAAAGCAAAATATGTGATCTCAACCACCTGTCCATCATTACCTAAATAAGAACATTTTAATTTCACCAAAAGGATACTTGTTATGATAATAACGTTATTTCTACTGATTAAAGATATGATCTGGGACACAAACAATGGGAAGCTTTAAATGTGGACACCACATTTAATTTTTGGACAATTTTCATGGGTCAAAAACTATTACTTTTTCTTTGAAATTTTTTACCAACCATAGAAAGTGCAAAAGTTAATCTTACTCTCAGGACATACAAAAACAGGCAGCATGCTCACATAGGCCACTGGGCTTCTGTTTGCCAAGCCCTGTCCCAGAGAACAGATTGAAGTTAGTAAGTGATAAATCAGGGAATCCATTTAAAATATTACTACAGAAATCTACGCAATAGTTGATGGTAGTTTGAACTAATGTTTTGGTGTAATGATGAAGGCAAGTAAATGAACATTAGATAAATTTCAGATAAACAGAAAAGACCTGGTGATATGTATTAATTTTGAAGAGACCATATTCTATGCTTTATTTTTTCCCCAGTGAAGATGGTTCACATTTGGAAAGAAGAAAAAATCTCTTAGGATATTAGAGAATTTCATGTGAGTTTCTTGTTTGTTTTTATTTTTATTTTTTATAATTTTCTTTGCAAATTACCCATGACACTGCTGATCTTGAAACTGGGGCCTTGTTTCTTGTTACAAACTATACAGGATCTAACCTTCAGGGATATAGGAAGTAGTTGGTATTGGGGAAGATCTCATAGCAGACATGATATTTGAACTGAATTTTGAAGGCAGTTGAACGAGGAAAAGGAAAGACCTTGCAACTAGAGGGAATCAGCTCAAGCAAATATGTAGTTATAAAAATATGCTGTATTGGGGAATTTTCAAATAGCCCTCCAAAAAAAGAACTATAAAAGAGTGAAGTATGGAAGATAATATTGAACTTGAGTATAAAGTGATTTTTTAGGCCCTGCTAAGGAGTTTCTGTAGTTTTGTTAGTTTAAATCAATTTTAAAGTATGGAAAATGCACTAAATACTAATAAGAAAGAAAAAGTCTTCCTTTCCTAAATATCTGCTCTGGTGAACTAAAAATTCATAAAGCTCATAGCCTGCCTGGAGGCAATAATAAAATAGAACAAAAATACCAGTAAGACTTCATTATAGCCACTCCAGCATTTAGAACCTTATTTTGTAGAACAAAAATGGAGCATTAAAGCCTCACCAGGACAATTTAAAATGCTGCTCTTTTTAATTTTGTGTAATGCTTTTCTAATTATTTCAAAAATTGAACTAGCTGATCAATTCACGGTAATGATTGTCATAATTTATAATATCAACATATTGACTTTGCATAAAACATCCCACCACCCAAATTTTCATAAATGATTATTCTACATTTAAAATATATTATGTGTTCTAAAACATAAGGAACTCTGTTCTCCTGTTTCTATATATTTTGCTACATATCTTGATTTGCTCCAAATATTATAGCTGCATGTCCAAAACCAACATATCCAAGATGTATCTTAACATATTCCTATTTAAACATGTTGTTCTTTTTCTCTGGCACCAACAGTGATACATAAGACAGTATGCTACCGGTTATGTTAAGCTTTTTCTCACTCTCAATCTGATATTAAATTCTCCTGATTTTCTTGCTAAATATGTATGCCTCAAGCATTTCTCTTGTGCCTATCGTATTACCTCTGGTCTACTTCAGATCCTTTTCCAATGAAAAAATGCAAAAGCCTCCCTACTATTCATCTCCTCCTTCATTCCTGCTTCCCATCGAGAGGCTCTTTAGTTCCTCTTCACTTTCTGCCACTAGAATGGTATCATCAGCATATCCGAGATTGTTGATATTACTCCTGGCAGTCTTTATTTCAGCTTGTGATTTATCCAGCCTGGCATTACACATGGTGTACTCTGTATATAAGTTAAATGAGGGGGTTGACAATGCAGCCTTGTCATACTCCTTCCCCAAGTAATTTCTGCAAAAATAATCCTTCTGAAATACAAATCACGGCATACCATTCCTTTGTTAAAACAGTTCAATACTTTTGGCTCACTTAATAAAATTACAAGATAGGACTGAAAGAGATGGTTTTAATGAAATTGACTTGATCCTCATTCTCAAGAATTTTAGAATACCTCAAGAATAACTTAACAGGGGCAAACAGAAGAAAACATAACAAAGCATACATGTCAATGAGGGCTAAGTTGAAGATAAAGCTGGGTGATTTTTAAGAGAATTACAAGGTGCATTTGACGTGCTTCTTAGAGATTGTGTGACTGAAGATTGCTTCCCTGAGGAGGCCACATTTAAGTCAAAGTCTGAATGATAATAAGGAATCAGTCATGAACAACTGGGGGACTAGAACTTCAAAGAACACAACAGTGAGTTCAACGTTCATCTGGGAGTAATGAATTTGGCATGTTTAAATAAAAGAGAGGGCCCATGTGGCTGAAGCACAGGAAGCAAGAAAGAGCATTATAAGATGATGGGAGAAGTAGGCAGGCACCATATCATGGAAAATCCTTCAGAACAGAGAACAGAATTTGGCTTTTATTTCTACACAATGTAAAGTTGGGTAGTTATATGATAAGGCTTACATATGTTAATAAATTCTTCTGGCTAATAAGAGGAGAATGTATGCATAACAGGGGGAAAAGGGAATTATGGCCAAGTATCAAAGAATGGTGGTGCCTTAGATACACACAGTGAGATGCAAATGAAAATATACAGATAAATATGTAGGATGTTTGGAGGTACACTCCGTTGGAATAGTGAGAGATGGGTGTGTAGCATGAGAAAAAGGAAAAGATCAAGAACAAATTCTAGATATTTGCTTATCTCATAGAGGAATTATAATGCCATTTACTCAGGAAAAATGGGTTTTTTGATAAGTGGGAAAATAAAATATTTTGAAATATAGTTTATTTAAATGTTGCATTAGTTTCAAGTGCACAGTACAGTGATTACTTATTTGTTGCTGTTGTTCAATCACTAAGCTATGTCCGACTCTTTGCAATCCCATGGACTGCAGCATACCAGGCTCCTCTGTCCTCCACTATCTCCCAGAGTTAGTTCATGTTCATTCAGTCTGTGAATGAACTATCTCAATCTGTGCTGCCCCCCTCTCCTTTTGCCTTCAATCTTTTGCAACATCGGAGTCATTTCCAATGAGTCAGCTGTTTGCATCAGGTGGTCAAATAATTGGAGCTTCAACTTTAGCATCAGTCCTTCCAATGAATATTCAGGACTGATTTCCTTTAAGATTGACTGGTTTGATCTCTTTGCAATCCAAGAGACTTTCAAAAGTCTTCTTCAGCACCACAATTTGAAGGCATCAATTCTTCAGCACTCAATTTTCTTTACTGTCCAAATGTCACATCCATACATGACTACTGAAAAATCATAGCTTTGACTATAAGGACCTGTGTCAGCAAAATGATGCCTCTGCTTTCTAATATGCTGTCTAGGTTTGTTATAGCTTTTCTCCCAAGGAGCAAGTTTCTTTTAATTTCATGGCTGCAGTCACCATTCACAGTGATCTTGGAACCTAAGAAAATAAAATCTGGCAGTGCTTCCTTGTTTTCCCCAGCTAATTGCCATGGAATGATGGGACCAACTGCCATGATCTTAGTTTTTAAATATTGAGTTTTAAGTCAGCTTTCTCAGTCTCTTCTTTCACTCTCATCAGGAAGTTCTTTAGTTCCTCTTCACTTTCTGCCACTAGAATGGTATCATCAGCATATCTGAGATTCTTGATGTTACTCCCGGCAATCTTTATTTCAGCTTGTGGTTTATCCAGCCTGGCATTACACATGATGTACTTCATATATAAGTTAAATACGCAGGATGACAATACAGCCTTGTCATACTCCTTCCCCAATTTTGAATCAGTCTATTGTTCCATGTTTGGTTCTAACTGTTGCTTCTTGACCTGCATACAGGTTTCTCAGGAGACAGGTAAGGTGGTCTGGTACACCCATTTCTATAAGAATTTTCCACAGTTTGTTATGATTGACACAGTCAAAGGCTTTATAGCATAGTCAATGAAGCAGAAGACTTTCTCAAATTCCCTTGCTTTCTCCATGATGCAACAAATTTTGGCAATTTGATCGCTGGTTCCTCTTTCTCTTTGAAACCCAGTTTATACATCTGGAAGTTCTTGTATCATGTACAGCTGAAGTCTTTCTTGAAGGATCTTGAATCTTATGTTGAAGGATTTTGGACATTACCTTACTAGTATGTGAAATGAACACAACTGTGTGGTAGTTTGAACATTCTTTGACATTGCCCTTCTTTGGAGTTGACATGAAAACTGACCTTTTCCAGTCCTGTCGCCAATGCTGAGTTTTCCAAATTTGCTGACATACTGAGTGCAGCACTTTAACAGCATCATCTTTTATGATGTTAAGTAGCTCATACGGAATTCCATCACCTCTATTAGCTTAGTTCATAGTAATGCTTCCTACTATCCACTTGAATTCACACTCCAGGTTACCTGGCTCTAGGTGAGTGACAACACCATCATGGTTATCTTGGTCATTATGACCTTTTTTGTATAGTTCTCCTCTGTATTCTTGCCATCTCTTCTTAATCTCTTCTGCCTGTCTTAGGTCCTTACTGTTTCTGTCCTTTATCATGTCCATCCTTGCATGAAATGTTCCCTTGATATCTTCAGTTTTCTTGAGGAACTCTCTAGTCTTTCCCATTCTATTGTTTTCCTCTATTTCTTTGCATTGTTCGTGTAAGAATTTAATGCAAATGACCATCATATCTACTATTGTGAGCAAGAATACCTTAGAAGAAATGGAGTAGCCCTCATAATCAACAAAGAGTCTGAAATACAATACTTATGTGCAAACTCAAAAACAACAGAAAGATCTCAGTTCATTTCCAAGGCAAATTATTTATCATCACAGTAATCCAAATCTGTGCCACAACTACTGATGCCAAAGAAGCTGAAGCTGACTAGTTCTATGAGGACCTACAAGACCTTCTAGAGCTAATACACACACACACACACACACACACACACACACACACACAAAGATGTCCTTTTCATCATAAGGGGTTGAAATGCACAAGTAGGAAGTCCAGAAATACCAGAATAACAAGAGAGTTTGGCCTTGGAGTACAAAATGGAGTAGGGCAAAGACTAATGAAGTTTTGTCAAGAGAACACACTGGTCATACTAAACACCATTTTTCAACAACCCAAGAGATGACTCTACACATATACATCACCAGATGGTCAAGTCACAGTCAGATTTCTTGTGTTCTTTGCAGCCAAAGATGGAGAAGCTCTACAGAGTCAGTGAAAACAACACCTGGAACTGACTGTGGCTCAGATCATGAGTTTCTTATTTCAAAATTCAAGCTTGAATTTAAGAAAATAGGGAAAATCACTAGGTCATTCAGGTGTGACCTAAGTCATATCCCTAATGATTATGCAGTGGAGTTGACAAATAGATTCAAGGTATTAGATCTATTAGACAGAGTACCTGAAGAGCTATGGATGGTGGTTCATAATATTTTACAGTAGGCAGTGACTAAAACCGTCCTCCCAAAATAGAGATGCAAGAAGGCAAAGTGGTTGTCTGAGTGGCTTTACAAATAGCTGAGGAAAGAAGAGGAGTGAAAGGCAAGGGAGAAAGGGAAAGATATACCCAACTGGGGTTTCCCTGGTGGTTCAGATGGTAAAGAATCTGCCTGCAGTGCAGGAAACCCAGGTTCGATCCCTAGGTCAGGAAGATCCCCTCAAGAAGGAAATGTCTGCCCACTCCAGTATTCTTGCCTGAAGAATCCCATGGACAGAGGAGCCTGGTGGGCTACAGTCCATGGGTCACAGACTAGCAAGCAGATATAAGAAGGCCTTCTATAAGGCCTTCTTAAATTAATACTGCAAAGAAATAGAGGAAAGCACAGAACTAAAAAGAGTTGATTCACTTATACATATATAGTTTGTTTGTTTGTTTGTTTTTCAGATTCTTTTCCCTGATAGGTTATTACAAAATATTTAGTATGGCTTCTTGTGCAATACAGTTGGTCCTTGTTGGTTTTCTATTTTATATATATAGAAGTATTTATATACTTCTTATATATAGTAATATTTATGCTAATTCCAAACTCCTAAGTTTTCCCTCCCCTCCCCTTTCTCTTTTGGTAAGCATAAGTTTTTTTGAACATCTTAATTATAAAATATCTGTTAGATTATCAAAAGTATATGTCAAAAAGGCAATTGTATACACAGTTTTGGGATTCTACTGGGACATTTAGATGAAGATAAAATATGGAAATAATAGATGTAAAGAAATGTGAGTCCATAGGATAAACACAATTTCTGAGACAAGAGAAAAGAAATACCAGTTTTGAGCATGGAAACAGTCTGGTAATTAGATGTTAAATAGAGGAGAAAATAATCTTACCCCTCTTTGTGTCCAGTACCTACCACAATACCATGTAACCAGTGGTTACTGAGTTAAATCATTCCTTCTCCATATCACAGAAAGAACAAGTTGTAGGATGACCTTGGCTACTATACAAAACTTCTATTGCAAATTATCATTCTTAGGAAGACATCAAGATGAGGAGTAGGAAGACACTGGGCTCACCTTCCCTCAGGAACATGTCTAAAGTTCAACAGTACATTGAACTATTCTTACTGAAGTCACTATGGAGACTAATAAAATAGCTCTTCTACAACCAAGGCTATAAAGAATGATCCACAAGGAGTCTAGTAGGAAATGAGGAGGACAGAACAGGTAATATGACCAATATTTTATAATAACTTTAAATACCACATAATTGCACTCATCTCACACGCTAGTAAAGTAATGCTTAAAATTCTCCAAGCCAGGCTTCAGCAATACATGAACCGAGAACTTCCAGATGTTCAAGCTGGTTTTAGAAAAGGCAGAGGAACCAACCATCTAATTGCCAATATCTGCTGGATCATCGAAAAAGCAAAAGAGTTCCAGAAAAACATCTACTTCTGCTTTATTGACTATGCCAAAGCCTTCGACTGTGTGGATCACAATAAACTGTGGAAAATTCTGAAAGAGATGGCAATACCAGACCACCTGACCTGCCTCTTGAGAAACCTGTATGCAGGTCAGGAAGCAACAGTTAGAACTGGACATGGACCAACAGATTGGTTCCAAATAGGAAAAGGAGTATATTTTCAAGGCTGTATATTGTCACCCTGCTTATTTAACTTATATGCAGAGCACATCATGAGAAATGCTGGGCACAAGCTGGAATCAAGAGTGCTGGGAGAAATATCAATAACCTCAGATATGCAGATCACACCACCCTTATGGCAGAAAGTGAGGAAGAACTAAAAAGCCCCTTGATGAAAGTGAAAGAGGGGAGTGAAAAAATTGGTTTAAAGCTTAACATTCAGAAAACTAAGATCATGGCATCTGGTCCCTTCACCTCATGGGAAATAGATAGGGAAATAGTGGAAACAGTGGCTGACTTTATTTATTTATTTATTTATTTTTGGCTCCAAAATCCCTGCAGATGGTGATTGCAGCCATGAAATTAAAAGACACTTACTCCTTGGAAGGAAAGTTATGACCAACCTAGATAGCATATTAAAAAGCAGAGACACCCTGGAGAAGGAAATGGTAACCCACTCCAGTACTTTTGCCTGGAAAATTCCATACATGGAGGAACCTCATAGGCTACAGTTCATGGGATTGAAAAAGAATAAGAAAAAAAAAAAAAGCAGAGACATTACTTTGCCAACAACGATCGATCTGGTCAAGGCTATGGTTTTTCCAGTGGCCATGTATGGATGTGAGAGTTGGACTATAAAGAAAGCTGAGCACCGAAAAATTGATGCTTTTGAACTGTGGTGTTAGAGAAGACTCTCGAGAGTCCCTTGGACTGCAAGGAGATCCAAACAATCCATCCTAAAGGAGATCAGTCCTGGGTGTTCATTGGAAGGACTGATGATGAAGCTGAAACTCCAATACTTTGGTCACCTCATGCGAAGAGTTGACTCATTGGAAAAGACCCTGATGCTGGGAGGGATTGGGTGCAGGAGGAGCAGGGGATGACAGAGGATGAGATGGCTGGATGGCATGACCGACTCGATGGGCATGAGTCTGAGTAAACTCCGAGAGTTTGTGATGGACAGGGAGGCCTGGCGTGCTGTGATTCATGGGGTCGCAAAGACTCGGACACGACTGAGTGACTAAACTGGACTGAACTGAAATGGAGTATAATCTATAAAACACTGAATTGCTGTATTCTATACCTCAAATTAGTATATAGCATTGTAAATTATCTCTACTTCAGTTTAAAAATAATAATGCTTTTTTTAAAAATATCGTTCCTCTTACATTTCTTAGTAGATTTATCACTTTAGCATATTCTGATTTGGGAGATAAATTATATTATTTTGAAATGTTACATTTTTTATACCATTTTTGAATCCAGTACAAGGAAAAAAACAGCAGACTCTAATTCAAAAGCAATCCGCCATATTTGTGCCAAATAACAAAATTCGAACAGAAACAAAGATTATATTATGGCATGATTTTTCTTCAAACACAATTGAGTGAATATATACAATGCAAAGTTTGTTCCAGAAAGTTACAGATTTCATTTGTGTCTGTTTGGTATCCTTCACCATTGTAGGTAATAATAAATTACTTGCAAATCAAATAAATGCATAGTTACCTCAACGATATATTTAAACTTGTTGTTTACTCTAGAATTATAGACTGTGACCTCTTTCAAAATAAAACTTGCTGATACTCTTCAGGCCTACAGCTGGCATAGAAGAGTCCCACTATAAAAGGTAGGGCCTTCCATCATGGTCCAATGTTTAAGAATCTGCTTTCCAGTGCGGGGGACATGGGTTTGATCCCTGCTCCAGGAAGATTCCAATCAGTTCAGTTCAGCTGCTCAGTCACGTCCAACTCTTTGTGACCCTACGGATTGCAGAAGGCCAGGCTTCCCTGTCCATCACCACTCCCAGAGCTTACACAAACTCATGTCCATTGAGCCGGTGATGCCAGTCTCTGCCATAAGGGTGGTGTAATCTGCATATCTAAAGTTATTGATATATCTCCTGGCAAACTTGATTCCAGTTTGTGCTTCATCCAATGTGGCATTTCTCAGGATGTTCTCTGCATATAGGTTAAATAAGCAGGGTGACAATATACAGCCTTGATATACTCCTTTCCCTATTTGGAACCAGTCTGTTGTTCCATGTCCATTTCTAACTGTTGCTTCCTAGCCTGCATACAGGTTTCTCAGGAAGCAGGTCAGGTAGCCTGGTGTTTTCATCTCTTGAAGAATTTTCCACAGTTTGCTGTGATCCAGACAGTCAATGGTTTTGGCATAGTCAATAAAGCAGAAATAGATATTTTTCTCAAGCTCTCTTGCTTTTTCAATAATCCAATGGATGTTGGCAATTTGATCTCTAAGTTCCTCTGCCTTTTCTAAATCCAGGTTGAACATCTGGAATTTCACAGTTCACAAACTGTTGAAGCCTGGCTTGGAGAATTTTGAGCATTATTTTGCTAGTGTGTGAGATGTGTGTGAGATGTGATGTGTGCAATTGTGCAGTAGTTTGAGCACTCTTTGGGATTGCCTTTCTTTGGGACTGGAATGAAAACTGACCTTTTCCAGTCCTGTGGCCACTTCTGAGTTTTCCAAATTTGCTGGCATATTGAGTACAGCACTTTCACAGAATCATCTTTTAGGATTTGAAATTACTCAACTGGAATTTCATCACCTCCACTAGCTTTGTTCAAAGTGATGCTTCTAAGGCCCACTTGACTTCACATTCCAGTATGTCTGGCTCTAGGTGAGTGATCACACCATCATGATTACCTGGGTTAAGGAATTCTCTTTTATATAGTTCTTCTGTGTATTCTTGCCACCTCTTCTTAATATTTTCTGTCTCTGTTAGGTCCATACCATTTCTGTCCTTTATTGTGCACATCTTTGCATGAAATGTTACCTTGGTATCTCTAATAAATAAATGTCTAATAAGGTTGTACAGTGTGCAGCACTTGAGACTGGATTCCTTCACTTAGTAATTTTTCCAAAGCAATTGTCTAAATACAAGAGGTACACTTTTTGGATCCTAAGACTCATCCACAGGACCCACGACTTAGTGGCTACTAATATCCTTTTGTCATGATGCCTCTTAATACTAATACCATATGGACTCCTACAAGGGACCTAAGTGTCACACCTTTGGTTGAATTTGATCTGGGCCCACCTCCATTGTCATCTGCTGTCCCAACTGTGGGAAGATATCTTTTTCCATCCTGATCCAGTTTTCTTTTCCTGGAACCATTGCTGAGTTTTCCCTTCATTTGGATGGCCTTGATGGATTTAAAGCAGACAAGTTTTTCCCAGTGAATTTCTCTGTGACCCTGTCCCTCAGCATTGCCTTTGCTACATGCCTAACTTTTGGCCAAGACCAAGATGGTGGAGAAGGACATGTGCTCATCTTCTCCTGAGAGAACTCTAAAATTACAACTCACTGCTGAACAACCATCAACAGGAAAATGTTGGATCCCACCAAAAAAAGATACCCCACATCCAAGGACATAGAAGAAGCCTCAGCAAGACAGGCCCAGAGACCCCACAGAGACTGAGCCAGAACTGTGTTTGAGTGTCTCCTGTGGAGGTAATGGTCATCAGTGGGCTGCTGCAGAGGCAGGGCTCTGGGTGTAGTAGACCTGGGTATGGCACAAGCCCTCTTGGAGGGCTTAACCATTAACCCCACCATAGAGCCACCAGAACTTACACAGGACTGGGGAAACAGACTCTTGGAGGGCAAAAACAAAACCTTGTGCACACAGGGACCCAGGGGAAAGGAGCAGTGACCCCACAAGAGACTGATCCAGACTTGCCTGTGAGTGTCCAGGAGTCTCCAGTGGAGGCATGGGTGGGTGGTGGCCTGCTGCAGGGTTGGGGGCACTCAGTAAAGCAGTGTGTGCATAGGACCTTTTGAAGGAGGTCTCCATTATCCTCATTACCTCCACCATAATTTGGCCTCAAGTCAAACAACAGGGAGGGAACACAGCCACACCTGCCAACAGAAAATTGGATTAAAGGTTTACTGAGCACGGCCCTGTCCATCAGAACAAGACACAGTTTCCCCCTCAGGTAGTCTCTGCCATCAGGGAGCTTCCATGAGCCTCTTATCCTTCTCCATCAGAGGGCAGACAGAATGAGAACTGCAATCACAGAAAACTAACCAATCTGATCACGTGGACCACAGCCTTGTCTGACTCAATGAAACTATGAGTTATGCCGGGTGGGGCCACTCAAGACGAATGGGTCATGGTAGAGAGTTCTGACAACACGTGGCCCACTGGAGAAGGGAATGGCAAACCACTTCAGTATTCTTGCCTTAAGAACTCCATGAACACTATGAAAAGGCAAAAAGATAGGACACTAAAAGATGAACTCCAGAGGTCAGTAGGTGCCCAATATGCTCCTGGAGAAGAGTGGAAAAATAACTTAAGAAAGAATAAAGAGACAGAGCCAAAGCAAAAACAACACCCTGTTGTGGATGTGACTGGTGTTGGAGTAAAGTTGGATGCTATAAAGAGCAATATTGCATAGGAACCTGGAACGTTAGGTCCATGAATCAAGGCAAATTGAAAGTGCTCAGAGATGGCAAGAGTGAACATCAACATTTTAGGAATCAGCGACTAAAATGGACTGGAATGGGTGAATTTAATTCAGATGACTATTAAATCTACTACTGTGGGCAAGAATCCCTTAGGAGAAATGGAGTAGCCCTCATAGTCAACAAAAGAGTCCTTGAATGCAGTACTTGGATGCAATCTCAAAAACGACAGAATGATCTCTGTTCATTTCCAAGGCAAACTATACAATATCAGAATAATCCCACTCTATGCCCCGACCAGTAATGCTGAAGAAGCTAAAGTTCAGTGGTTATATGAAGACCTCCAAGACGTCCTAGAACTAACACCCAAAAAAGATGTCCTTTTCATTATAGAGGACTGAAATGCAAAAGTAGAAAGTGAAGAGATACCTGGAGTAACAGGCAAGTCTGGCCTTGGAGTACAAAATGAAGCAAGGCAAAGGCTAATAGAGTTTTGCCAAGAGAATGCGCTGGCCATAGCAAACACCCTCTTCCAACAACACAAGAGAAGACTCTACACATGAACATCACCAGATGGTCGATACTGAAATCAGATTGATTAAGTCTTTGCAGCCAAAGATGCAGAAATCCTATACAGTCAGCAAAAACAAGACCAGGAGCTGACTGAGGCTCAGATCATGAACTCCTTATCACCAAATTCAGACTTAAATTGAAGAAAGTAGGGAAAACCACTAGACCATTCAGGTATGACCTAAATCAATTCTCCTATGATTATACAGTGGAAGTGAGAAATAGATTCAAGGGATTAGATCTGATAGACTGAGTACCTGAAGAACTATGGATGGAGGTTTGTGACATCGTATAGGAGGCAGTGACCAAGACGATCCCAAGAAAAAGAAATGCAAAAAGGCAAAATGGTTGCTTCAGGAGGCCTTAAAAGTAGCTGAGAAAAGAAGAGAAGCTAGAGGCAAAGGAGAAAAGGAAAGATATGCCCATTTGAATGCAGAGTTCCAAAGAATGGCAAGGAGAGATAAGAAAGTCTTCCTCAGTGATCAATGCAAAGAAATAGAGGAAAACAATAGAATGGGAAAGACTAGAGATCTCTTTAAGAAAAGTAGAGATACCAAGGGGATATTTCATGCAAAGATAAGCACAATAAAGGACTGAAATGGTATGGACCTAACAGAAGATTCCAATGCTATGGGGCAACTAAGCCCATGTGCCACAACTACTGAGCCCATTCTTGAGTCCATGAGTCTCAATTACTAAGTCCATGCACTGCAACTACTGAAGCCCATGTGCTTAGAGCCCATTTTCCACAGCAAGAGACCACCCACATGCAGCAGTGAAGAACCAGCAGAGCCAAAAATAAACAAATAAAATTGTTTTTTAAAAAATAAATGGAAGATGGCAGTGGAATAGGACTGGGAGACCACTTTCTCCCCTACAAATTCATCGAAAGAACTTTTGAACACTGAGCAAATTCCACAAAACAACTTCTGATCACTAGCAGAGGACATCAGGCGCCCAGAAAAGCAGCCCATTGTCTTCAAAAGGAGGTAGGACAAAATATAAGAGATAAAAAGAAAGACAAAAGAGTTAGGGATGGAGACCCATCCCAGGAAGGGAGTCTTAATAGAGGAAGTTTCCACACACCAGGAAACCCTCTCACTGGCGGGTCTGGGGGAAGTTTTCGAATCTCAGAGGGCAACCTAACCAGGAGGGAAAATAAATAAAACCCACAGATTACATGCCTAAAAGCAACTCCCAGCAGAAAAGTACCCCAGATGCTCACATCAGCCACCAGCAAGTGGGGGCTGAACGGAGAGGAGCGGGTGGCATTGCTTAGGGTAAGGACCGGGCCTGAATGCCCTGAGGGCAATCGGAGGGAGCTAATGTGAGATAGCAACTTAACCTCTGGGATAGCAAGAGAGAAAGAGAAAATTTAACGGGCAAAAACTGCTAACCACTGCGGGACCATTCACAGAACAAAGGAAGGACCGAGCAATTACAGAGAAGAGCTAGCCGGCTGCAGACTGGCCCATCCCCCGCTGGAGGCAGGAGGCAGGGGGGAGGGGAAAGGGGCAAACTCGGCCCCAGAGACCGAATCCCCTATCAAACTGCAAACAGGTTTCCAGTCTCTAACCAAATACTTCCTGAGATTCTGGATGGCTGACATCCGCTGGGAGGGTCGCAGCTAGAGACCAGCTCCCCAGAACAGACACAAGGCGCACCCGACCGGAGGGCACGGAAACTGAGGCTGGGACTGCGGAGGGGAGAAGGCGCACAACACCTGGGGAGAGTGCGCTCCTCAAGCTCCTGGCTGCCCGAGGTGCTCGAGCTGGGGAAGGCACAAAACGCAGGCCCAACTGAATCTGTGCCTTTGTGGAGTACCCAAAATCTGGAACCTGAGTGCCTTAGGCCTGGGAAGTGCACACAATTCAGGGCCCGCTTCCTGGAGAGCAACCTGGAGCCTGAGCCGTGTAGACGGGGAAAGCGCACACGCCGTGAGCGGGTGCAAACCCAGGTGGCCGGAACACTCCGAGTGCTCCCCACACAGGCCAGTGATATTTGTCTGCAGTGCCCCTCCCTCCCCGCAGCAAAACTGAACAAGTGAACCTAAACAAGAGACCACGTCCACCTGCCTGTGTCAGGGCGGAAATTAGACACTGAAGAGACCAGCAAACAGAAGTCAAATAAACAAAGGGAACCGCTTCAGAAGTGACCAGTGCAACAGATTAAAATCCCTGTAGTTAACACTGACTACACCGGAAGGGGCCTATAGATATCGAGAAGTGTAAGCTGGAACAAGGAGCTATCTGAAACTGAACCAAACCCTCACTGCCCGCAACAGCTCCAGAGAAATTCCTAGATATATTTTTACTATTTTTTTTTTATTTAATTAAAAAAATTTTTTGTTTTTTTTAATTTTTTTCTTTTATTTTTTTAAAGTTCTCTATTACTCCTCTATTACTCCTGGATTTTCATTTTCATAACCCACTATAACCTTGAAAAAAAAAAGACCCTATTTTTAGAGTGAACTTCATATATATTTCTTAAATTTTTTGTGTTTTTGTTTTTGTTTTTAATATTGAGTTTTTAAGAGTCTAACCTCTACTCTAGATTTTTAATCTTTGTTTTTCAGTATTTGATATCAATTTTGGACATTTAAGAATTCAATAGTCAGTACCCATTTTTACTCAGGAGTGTGATGATTATTCTCTCCCCCTTTTGACTCTCCTTTTTCTCGCCCAGATCACCTCTATTTCCTCCCTCCCCCTTCTCTTCTCAATCCAATTCTGTGAATCTCTGTGGGTTTTCTGGGCTACGGAGAACACTTAGGTAACAGAGTACTGCGTAGATCTGTCTCTCTCCTCTTGAGTCCCCTTTTTCTCCTCCTGCTCATCTCTATCTCCTTCCTACCTCTGCTCTTCTTCGTGTAACTCTGTGAACCTCTCTGGGTGTGCCTCACTGTGGAGAATCTTTTCACCATTAACCTAGAAGTTTTATCAGTGCTGTATAGTTGGAGAAGTCTTGAGGCTACTGGAAGAATAAGACTGAAATCCAGAGGCAGGAGACTTAAGCCTAAAACCTGAGAACACCAGAGAACTCCTGACTACAGGGAATATTAAGTAATAAGAGATCATCCAAAAGCCTCCATACCCACACTGAAACCAATCACCACCCAAGAGCCAGTAAGTTTCAGAGCAAGACATACCACACAAATTCTCCAGCAACGCAGGAACATAGCCCTGAGCATCAACATACAGGCTGCCCAAAGTCACACCAAGCAGATAGTTCAGTTCAGTTAGGTCGCTCAGTCATGTGCAACTCTTTGCGACCCCATGAACTGCAGCATGCCAGGGCTCCCCGTCCATCAGAAACTCCCGGAGTTCACTCAAACTCGTGCCCATTGATTCAGTGATGTCATCCAGCCATCTCATCCACTGTCGACCCTTCTCCTCCTGCCCCCAATCCCTCCCAGCATCAGGATATTTTCCAATGACACAACTCTTCACATGAGGTGGCCAAAGTACTGGAGTTTCAGCTTCAGCATCAGTCCTTCAAATGAACATTCAGGACTTATCTCGTTAATGATGGACTGGTTGGATATCCTTGCAGTCCAAGGGACTCTCAAGAGTCTTCTCCAACACCATAGTTCAAAAGCGTCAACTTTTCGGCACTCAGCTTTCTTCACACTCCAACTCTCACATCCAAACATGACCACTGGAAAAACCATAGCCTTGACCAGAAGGACCTTTGTTGGCAAAGTAATGTCTCTGCTTTTTAATATGCTGCCTAGGTTGGTCATAACTTTCCTTCCAAGGAGTAAGTGTCTTTCAATTTCATGGCTGCAATCACCATCTGCAGTGATTTTGGAGCCCAAAAAAAATAAAGTCTGACACTGTTTCCACTGTCTCCCCATCTATTTCCCATGAGGTGATGGGACCAGATGCCATGATCTTACTTTCCTGAATGTTAAGCTTTAAGCCAACATTTTCACTTTCCTCTTTCACTTTAATCAAGAGGCTCTTTAGTTCCTCTTCACTTTCTGCCATAAGGGTGGTGTCAACTGCTTATCTGAGGTTATTGATATTTCTCCCGGCAATCTTGATTCCAGCTTGTGCCCAGTATTTCTCATGATGTACTCTGCATATAAGTTAAATAAGCAGGGTGACAATATACAGCCCTGACATACTCATTCTTCTATATGGAACAAGTCTGTCTTTCCATTTCCAGTTCTAACTGTTGCTTCCTGACCTGCATACAGGTTTCTCTAGAGGCAGGTCAGGTGGTCTGGTATTTCCATTTCTTTCAGAATTTTCCACAGTTTGTTATGATCCACACAGTCGAAGGCTTTGGTGTAGTCAATAAAGCAGAAGTAGATGGTTTTCTGGAACTGTCTTGCTTTTTCGATGATCCAGTGGTTGTTGGCAATTTGATCGTTGGTTCCTCTGCCTTTTCTAAAACCAGCTTGATCATCTGGAAGTTCTCGGTTCATGTATTGCTGAAGCCTGGCTTGGAGAATTTTGAGCATTACTTTACTAGCATGTGAGATGAGTGCAATTGTGTGGTAGTTTGAGCATTCTTTGGGATTGCCTTTCTTAGGGATTGGAATTAAGACAGACATTTTCCAGTCCTGTGGCCACTGCTGAGTTTTCCAAATTTGCTGGCATATTGAGTGCAGCACTTTCATAGCATCATCTTTCAGGATTTGAAATAGCTCAACTGGAATTCCATCACGTCCACTAGCTTTGTTCATAGCAATGCTTTCTAAGGCCCACTTGACTTCACATTCCAGGATTTCTGGCTCTAGGTGAGTGATTACACCATTGTGATTATCTGGGTCATGAAGATGGTTTTTGTACAGTTCTTCTGTGTATTCTTGCCACCTCTTCTTAATATCTTCTGCTTCTGTTAGGTCCATACCATTTCTGTCCTTTATTGAGTCCATTTTTGCATGAAATGTTCCCTTGGTAGCTCTAATTTTCTTGAAGAGATCTCTCGTCCTTCCCATTCTGTTGTTTTCCTCTATTTCTTTGCATTGATTGCTGAGGAAGGCTTTCTTATCTCTCCTGGCTATTCTTTGGAACTATGGCTATCTTTCCTTTTCTCCTTTGCTTTTTACTTCTCTTCATTTCACAGCTATTTTTAAGGCCTCCTCAGACAACCATTTTGCCATTTTGCATTTCTTTCCCATGGGGATGTTCTTGA
This sequence comes from Cervus canadensis, assembly GCF_019320065.1. Lineage (NCBI taxonomy): Eukaryota > Metazoa > Chordata > Mammalia > Artiodactyla > Cervidae > Cervus > Cervus canadensis. The sequence continues at coordinate 11,443,635 of NC_057396.1, forward strand.
TCCCTGTCTCCTGTAAAATGTTATGAACCTCCATCCATAGTTCATCAGGCTCTCTGTCTATCAGATCTAGTCCCTTAAATCTATTTCTCACTCCCATTGTATAGTCATAAGGGATTTGATTTAGGTCCTACCTGAATGGTCTAGGGGTTATCCCTACTTTCTTCAATTTAAGTCTGAATTTGGCAATAAGGAATTCATGATCTGAGTCACAGTCAGCTCCTGGTCTTGTTTTTGCTGACTGTATAGGGCTTCTCCATCTTTGGCTGCAAAGAAAACATCTCAAAACTCACTAATGGACACTCCATCTCACTCCACAGAGAAGAAATCCAGTTCCATGCACCAGAACACCGACGTAAGCTTCCCTAACCAGGAAACCTTGACAAGCCAATCGTCCAACCCCACCCACTGGGAGAAACCTCCACAATAAAAAGGAAACACAGACCACCAGAATACAGAAAGGCCACCCCAAACATAGCAATCTAAACAAGATGAAATGGCGGAGAAATACCCAACAGGTAAAGGAACATGAAAAATGCCCACCAAGTCCAACAAAAGAGGAGGAGATAGGGAATCTACCTGAAAAAGAATTTAGAATAATGATAAAAATGATCCAAAATCTTGAAAACAAAATGGAGTTACAGATAAACAGCCTGGAGCCAAGGATTGAGAAGATGCAAGAAATGTTTAACAAGGACCTAGAAGAAATAAAAAGGAGTCAATTAAAAATGAATAATGCAATAAATGAGATAAAAAACACTCTGGAGGGAATCAAGAGTAGAATAATGGAGGCAGAAGATAGGATAAGTGAGGTAGAAGGTAAAATGGTGGAAATAAATGAAGCAGAGAGGAAAAAAGAAAAAAGAATCAAATGAAAGGAAGATAACCTCAGGGACCTCTGGGACAATGTGAAATGCTCCAACATTTGAATCATAGGAGTCCTAGAAGAAGAAGACTAAAAGAAAGGCCATGAGAAAATACTCGAGGAGATAATAGCGAAAAACTTCCCTAAAATGGGGAAGGAAATAGTCACACAAGTCCAAGAAACCCAGAGAGTCCCAAACAGGATAAACCCAAGGCAAAACACCCCAAGACACATATTAATCAAATTAACAAAGATCAAACACAAAGAACAAATATTAAAAGCAACAAGGGAGAAACAACAAATAACAAAGGGATTCCCATAAGGATAACAGCTGATCTATCAATAGAAACTCTTCAGGCCAGAAGGGAATGGCAGGACATACTTAAAGATATGAAAAAGAATAACCTACAACCAAGATTACTGTACCCAGCAAGGATCTCATTCAGATGAAGGGGAATCCAAAAGCTTTACAGACAAGCAAAAGCTGAGAGAATTCGGCACCACCAAACCAGCTCAACAAATGCTAAAGGATCTTCTCTGGACAGGAAACACAGAAAGGTTGTATGAACGTGAGCCCAAAACAACAAAGTAAATGGCAATGGGACCATACCTATCAATAATTACCTTAAATGTAAATGGGTTGAATGCCCCAACCAAAAGACAAAGATTGGCTGAATGGATACGAAAACAAGACCCCTATATATGCTATCTACAAGAGACCCACCTCAAAACAAGAGACACATACAGACTGAAAGTGAAGGGCTAGGAAAAAAAATAATATTTCATGCAAATGGAGACCAAAAGAGAGCAGGAGTTGCAATACTCATATCAGATAAAATAGACTTTCAAATAAAGGCTGTGAAAAGAGACAAAGAAGGACACTACATAAGGATCAAAGGATCAATCCAAGAAGAAGATATAAAAATTATAAATATATATGCACGCAACATAGGAGCATCACAATATGTAAGGCAAATGCTAACAAGTATGAAAGGGGAAATTAACAATAACACAATAATAGTGGGAGACTTTAATACCCCACTCACAACTATGGATAGATCAACTAAACAGAAAATTAACAAGGAAGCACAAACTTTAAATGACACAATGGACCAGCTAGACCTAATTGATATCTATAGGACATTTCACCCCAAAACAATCAAATTCACCTTTTTCTTAAGTGCACACGGCACCTTCTCCGGAAGAGACCACATCCTGGGCCATAAATCTAGCCTTGATAAATTCAAAAAAAATTGAGATCATTCCAGTCATCTTTTCTGACCACAATGTAGTAAGAAGAGATCTCAATTACAGGAAAAAAAACTATTAAAAATTCAAACATATGGAGGCTAAATAACATGCTTCTGAATAACCAACAAATCATAGAAGAAATCAAAAAAGAAATCAAAATATGCATAGAAATGAATGAAAATGAAAACACAACAACCCAAAACCTATGGGACACTGTAAAAACAGTGCTAAGGGGAAGGTTCATAGCATTACAGGCTTACCTCAAGAAACAAGAAAACAGTCAAATAAATAACCTAACTCTACACCTAAAGCAACTAGAGAAGGAAGAAATGAAGAACCCCAGGGTTAGTAGAAGGAAAAACATCTTTAAAATTAGGGCAGAAATAAATGCAAAAGAAACCAAAGAGACCATGGCAAAAATCAACAAAGCTAAAAGTTGCTTTTTTTTTGAAAAGATAAACAAAATTGACAAACCATTAGCAAGACTCATTAAGAAACAAAGGAAGAAGATACAAATAAACAAAATTAGAAATGAAAATGGAGAGATCACAACAGACAACACTGAAATACAAAGGATCATAAGAGACTACCAGCAGCTCTATGCCAATAAAATGGACAACTTGGAAGAAATGGACAAATTCTTAGAAAAGTATAACTTTCCAAAACCGAATCAGGAAGAAATAGAAGAATGTTAACAGACCCATCATAAGCACGGAAATTGAAACAGTAATCAGAAATCTTCCAGCAAGCAAAAGCCCAGGACCAGCTGGCTTCACAGCTGAACTCTACCAAAAATTTAGAGAAGAGTTAACACCTATCTTACTCAAACTCTTCTCAGAAAATTGCAGAAGAAGGTAAACCTCCAAACTCATTCTATGAGGCCATCATCTCTCTAATTCCAAAACCAGACAAAGATGCCACAAAAAAATAAAACTACAGGCCAATATCACTGATGAACATAGATGCAAAAATCCTTAACAAAATTCTAGCAAACAGAATCCAACAACATATTTAAAAAGATCACACATCACGACCAAGTGGTCTTTATCCCAGGAATGCAAGGATTCTTTAACATCCGCAAATTAATCAATGTAATACACCACATTAACAAATTGAAAGATAAAAACCATACAATTATCTCAATAGATGCAGAAAAAGCCTTTGACAAAATTCAACATCCATTTATGATAAAAAAAAAAAAAACCTCTCCAGAAAGCAGGAATAGAAGGAACATACCTCAACATAATAAAAGCTATATATGACAAGCCCACAGCAAGCATTATCCTCAATCATGAAAAATTGAAATCATTTCCCCTAAAATCAGGAACAAGACAAGAGTGCCCACTCTCACCACTACTATTCAACATAGTTTTGGAAGTTTTGGCCACAGCAATCAGAGCAGAAAAAGAAATAAAAAGAATCCAGATAGGAAAAGAAGTGAAACTCTCACTGTTTGCAGATGACATGATCCTCTATATAGAAAACCCTAAAGACTCTACCAGAAAATTACTAGAGCTAATCAATGAATATAGCAAAGTTGCAGGATATGAAATTAACACACAGAAATCCCTTGCATTCCTATACACTAACAATGTGAAAACAGAAAGAGAAATTAAGGAAACAATACCATTCACCATTGCAACAAAAAGAATAAAATACTTAGGAGTATATCTACCTAAAGAAACAAAAGACCTATACATAGAAAACTATAAAGCACTGACGAAAGAAATCAAAGAGGACACAAATAGATGGAGAGATATACCATGTTCATGGATTGGAAGAATCAATATTGTGAAAATGAGTATACTACCCAAAGCAATCTGTAGATTCAATGCAATCCCTGTCAAGGTACCAACGGTATTCTTCACAGAACTAGAACAAATAATTTCACAATTTGTATGGAAACACAAAAAACCTCGAATAGCCAAAACAATCTTGAGAAAGAAGAATGGAACTGGAGGAATCAAGTGCCTGACTTCAGGCTCTACTACAAAGCCACAGTCATCAAGACAGTATGGTACTGGCACAAAGACAGAAATATAGATCAATGGAACAGAATAGAAAGCCCAGAGATAAATCCATGTACGTATGGACACCTTATCTTTGACAAAGGAGGCAAGAATATGCAATGGGAAAAAGACACCCTGTTTAACAAGTGGTCCTGGGAAAACTGGTCAACCACTTGTAGAAGAATGAAACTAGAACACTTTCTAACACCATACACAAAAATAAACTCAAAATGGATTAAAGATATAAATGCAAGACCAGAAACTATAAAACTCCTAGAGGAGAACATAAGCAAAACACTCTCCGACATAAACCACAGCAAGATCCTCTATGACCCACCTCCCAGAATATTGGAAGTAAAAGCAAAAATACACAAATGGGACCTAATGAAACTTAAAAACTTTTGCACAACAAAGGTAACTATAAACAAGGTGAAAAGACAGCCTTCAGAATGGGAGAAAATAATAGCAAATGAAGAAACAGACAAATAATTAATCTCAAATATATACAAGCAACTCCTGCAGCTCAATTCCAGAAAAATAAATAACCCAATCAAAAAATGGGCCAAAGATATAAACAGACATTTCTCCAAAGAAGACATACAGATGGCTAACAAACACATGGAAAGATGCTCAACATCACTCATTATCAGAGAAATGCAAATCAAAACCACAATGAGGTACCATTACACGCCAGTCAGAATGGCTGTTATCCAGAAGTCTACAAGCAATAAATGCTGGAGAGGGTGTGGAGAAAAGGAACCCTCTTACACTGTTGGTGGGAATGCAAACTAGTACAGCCACTATGGAGAACAGTGTGGAGATTCCTTAAAAAACTGGAAATAGAACTGCCATATGACCCAGCAATCCCATTCCTGGGCATACACACCAAGGAAACCAGATCTGAAAGAGACACGTGTACCCCAATGTTCATCACAGCACTGTTTATAATAGCCAGGACATGGAAGCAACCTAGATGCCCATCAGCAGAAAAATGGATAAGAAAGCTATGGTACATATACACAATGCACTATTACTCAGCCATTAAAAAGAATACATTTGAATCAGTTCTAATGAGATGGATAAATCTGGAGCCCATTATACAGAGTGAATTAAGCCAAAAGATAAACACCAATACAGTATACTAACACATATATATGGAATTTAGAAAGATGGTAATGATAACCCAATATGCAAGATAGAAAAAGAGACACAGATGTATAGAACAGACTTTTGGACTCTATGGGAGAAAGCAAGGGTGGGATGATCTGAGAGAACAGCATCGAAACATGTATATTATCAAGTGTGAAACAGATCTCCAGTCCAGGTTGGATGCATGAGACAAGTGCTCGGGGCTGGTGCACTGGGATGACCCAGAGGGATGGGATGGGGAGGGAGGTGGGAAGGGGGTTCAGGATGGGTAACACATGTAAATCCATGGCTGATCCATGTAAATGTATGGCAAAAACCACTACAATATTGTAAAGTAATTGGTCTCCAACTGATAAAAAAATAAAATAAAATAAATGAAAAAAAAAAGAAAGTTAAAAAAAAAATTTACCGTTAGCTTTATTTTCATTTATTAATGTTTTGGGATTCATTCTCTCTCTTTATCCTTCTTCTCTGTGTTTCTCTCTGTCTCTTCTCTCTCTCTCACTCTGTCACTTTAATCACATTAATTACATACATATGTTTGCAAGCTTCCCTGATAGCTCAGTTGGTAAATAATCCACCTGCGATAAGGGAAACCTAGGCTCAATCCCTGGGTTGGGAAGATCACCTGGAGAAGGGAAAGGCTACCCACTCCAGTATTCTGGCCTGGAGAATTCCATAGACTATACAGTCCATGTGGTCACAAAGAGTCAGACATGACTGAGTTATTTTCACTTTCACATCCGTAGGTATAATTCATAAATATATAGATGCAGATGTGACTATATAATTCTTCTCCTTCTTAGGGGGAGAATATATATGTCACTACCAATTCTTTAATATGAAGCTACCTAGTGATAGAAATTGTACAGTTCTTGTCTTGTTAATCACTAAAAATGGAAATTAAACTGAATATAATGGTGGCTCAATAATAATAAAAGAATATTAAATAAAGACAATATGGCTTATAGAATCTTTGGAAGTTTTAAGGCTTTATTGACTCTGTGATGCACAACTGTTTTTCCAAAAATGAGAAAAGTGATATCTCAATCTCAATTTCTCAATTTAAAAAAGTAAGCATTTAGAATGCCTACGTAACCTAGTTTCTCCTCAGTTTGCAGCATATTTCCAACACAACTAACTTCAACACACACATGTGCACTTACACACACGTATTCACTCCCATATCATTTCAACCAGTAGGCTATAATAAGCAACGATGACATTCCTAACACTTCACTGGTCCTGCTTGCTCATGGATACTCACACAAAGTGGGCAAAGAGATCCTTACTCAGGAGATGTGGAAAATACAAAAGGTGTTACCAGTGCCTTGCATCTAGCTGTTCATGGATTTTACACAGAGCCTAAATTTTAACCAGGAAAATCTCATCAGAAATCTCATTGCTTTGAAAGTTTCTTTCCAGAATGTTTGAATATATAGGTTAGGTGCTGTGAACTTGAATATACCCCAGAGAGTATATTCATAGCAACTCATACTTTTCCTCAAAGATTAGCAGCTAATCTTCAAAGACAGAGATGACTAGGAACTTACAGATTCTTGTGGTATGAATAAAGAATTTTAACCATGTCATAATTGCTCAAACGGTTATCAATTATTTTCAAAATAATAAAACATTCAATCATGTAGCAAAAAGAAAACATGGGCCATAAAATTAATCCCAGTAATGAATTTAAAAAAATACATGACATAGAAGAGTATCATGTGCCCAAAATAAAGAGATAAATTTAGAGAAGTCTGTATTCTTGAAGTTTTTTAATCAATTTCTATACAATAAGTTTCATGTAAGCCTCTTTAGCTATTTATGTTTTGTTCCAAGCAAGGTTATCTGGATTTTTTTTTAACCTAGCAATAACACTTCTTCACAAAATAAATAAATAAACAAATTTGATATTCAGTTGTCTTTTCTGGGAACTATAAAATTAAAAAATAGACTTATTAACAAGAAAGGCAAGTATACATTCAAATCACAAGAAAAGGATTATCAATTATTAGTGACACTGAAGGGCAACCAAAAATATCAACTGGAAAATAACCATTGAGGATGCAAAAATGGTGGGGCAAAATGGAAAGACAGAAAGAAAGAAGGTGAACATGGCTCTATCTAAAAAGTTTAAAGGTAAAACTGTAAAAAGTTAGTTTTTAGAAAGAGAAATGTTTGGGCTACTAACAAGGGGAAAGAAAATTGTGGACATGAAAACAAAAATAAATTTCTAAGGTTCACATGAATCATATCTTCATAATGTGATCTCTCAAAATTCTGAGTACCAAGGTCAATATACATTGATATTTAATCTGAGTATAACAGGGTAATTCCTGTTTATTATAAATTCCTAAGGTTTATTTGTATTCCCTCACATGTTCAGCTCTTCCTTCCTTCATGTGTTTAACCATTCATCAGTCCATCTAGCCAGTCATCCATCCATCCATCCACTGAATCATTCAGTTTATCAAATACCTAGTCAGTGTGTTAGTCACTCAGTCGTGTCCAACTCTTTGTGACCCCATGGACTGTAAACCACCAGGCTCCTCTGTCCATGAACTTCGCCAGGCAAGAATACTGGAGTGGGTTCCCATTTCCTTCTCCAGACGATCTCCCCCATTCAGGGATCTAACATGGGTCTCCCTCATTGCAGGCAGATTCTTTACTGTCTGTGCCACCAGGGAAGCCCAAGGTCAATACACACTGATCTGTAGTTGCCAGTATTGCCATCTGTAATGCTCCACTAATATGTATTTCAAGATTTGATGACAGTCTTTCAACATTTTTTAAAAGTGTTTTGTCTTTCAAGAGATCATAGTTGTAGTAAAACAGAAGCTATTTTCCTGAACATAAATTGAGTAGCAAATAAATAAGCACATATGTCAAAACTATGCTCCACAAAGCTATAAATTGAGTCTCAAAATACTGGATGGATAGGGCTTTCCCAGTGGCTCAATGGTAAAAAAAAAAAAAAAAAAAAAAAAAATCGCCTACAGTGTAGGAGAGGCATTTTCAATCCCTGGGTTGGGAAAATACCCTGGACAAGACCATGGTAACCCACTCCAGTAGTCTTGCCTGGAGAATCCCATGGACAGAGGAGCTTGGTGGACTACAGTCCATGGGTTACGAAAAGTCAGACATGACTGAAGTGACTAAGCATGCTGTTAGCGTACTATATGGATTACATACAGGACTTCAGAATTCATAGCAGAACAGTGATTCTCAGCTTATGGAACAGGTGAAGGAAAAGAGTAACATTTTTCAGCAAAGAAACTTTTCCAAATAGCACACACCATCACACATGTGAATGTGCACACACATACACACACATTCACACATACTAGATTTAGCAATATTCTCTTATTAACAGTCCTTTGACGTTTCAGATTGAACATCTACAGGGCAAGTAACTCACAGCGTCATCAGGTAAATCTTTTTTTAAAAAAAAGCCCTAATACTAAGATTGGGCTTCAAGAGACTCATAGTACAGAAATAGTCACAAATGTACTATTTCTGTACTACGAATCTCTTTGGAATAAGACTATTGTTTCTTCCACATGACCTCACTAAAAATGTGAACAAAACATCTAAGCTTCAGCAACAACTAAATAATCTTTATCGACATTTTTTTAAATACATTAAAGATGGAGAAATAATATTAAAAATAATATATATATATATGTATAAGTGAATCACTTCGCTGTACACCAGAAACAGACAGAACATTGTAAATCAACATTATTTCAATTAAATAAACAAAGATAATAAAATAAAATAAACTACATCAAAGAATAACAAATTGTTTCTAAAGAAGTATGAATAATAAATTTGGGGATCAGTATCAGTCAGAGTTTGCTCAAAGAAACAGCAGAACAGCACCCACAAATAAATGTATTTGCACAGGTGTTTTATTAGCAGAATTTGACCTTGTACAATTGTAGCAATAGTCTCTGTGATTCTGACACAGGCTGGGACTGGGACTCAGGACCCTTGACTGTTGTACTTGCATTTGATCAAACATCTCCTCCAGCAACAGAATACACAGAAACTGTCAGTTCAATTCAGTTCAGTCGCTCAGTCGTGTCCGACTCTTTGCAACCCCATGAAATCCAGCACGCCAAGCCTCCATGTCCATCACCAACTCCCGGAGCTTACCCAAACTCATGTCCATCGAGTTGGTGATGCCATCTAGCCATCTCATCTTCTGTCACCCCCTTCTCCTCCTGCCCCCAATCCCTCCCAGCATCAGGATCTTTTCCAATGAGTCAACTCTTCCCATAAGGTGGCCAAAGTATTGGAGTTTCAGCTTCAGCATCAGTCCTTCCAATGAACACCCAGGACTGACTTCCTTTAGGATGGACTGGTTGAATCTCCATGCAGTCCAAGGGACTCTCAAGAGTCTTCTCCAACACCACAGTTCAAAAGCATCAATTCTTCTGCGCTCAGCTTTCTTCACAGTCCAACTCTCACATCCATACATGACCACTGGAAAAACCATAGCCTTGACTAGACGGACCTTTGTTGGCAAAGTAATGTCTCTGCTTTTTAATATGCTAAATAGGTTGGTCATAACTTGCCTTCCAAGGAGTAAGCGTCTTTTAATTTCATGGCTGCAGTCACCATCTGCAGGGATTTTGGAGCCGAAAAAAAAAAAATAAAGTCAGCCACTGTTTCCACTATTTCCCCATCTATTTCCCATGAAGTGATGGGACCAGATGCCATGATCTTAGTTTTCTGAATGTTGAGCTTTAAGTCAACTTTTTCACTCTCCTCTTTCACTTTCATCAAGAGGCTTTTTAGTTCCTCATCACTTTTTTCTGCCATAAGGGTGGTGTGATCTGCATATCTGAGGTTATTGATATTTCTCCCGGCAATCTTGATTCCAACTTGTGCTTCTTCCAGCCCAGCGTTTCTCATGATGTACTCTGCATATAAGTTAAATAAGCAGGGTGACAATATACAGCCTTGACGTACTCCTTTTCCTATTTGGAACCAGTCTGTTGTTCCATGTCCAGTTCTAACTGTTGCTTCCTGACCTGCATACAGGTTTCTCAAGAGGCAGCTACCCCATGCCGGAGGTCAGGGGTGGTGGCAGAGAGGAGCAACCCCATGTCCAAGGTAAAGAAACTATAAGGGACTAAAAATAACTTTATACATGTGTAGTTGGAGCAAATTATGAATAAAGTACAAGATAGCCAAAAACCCAGTTGCCACTTCTGTGGTATGGGGAGCAAAAGCAGGGTAGTGTGCATGACTCAGGCACATAGCACCACCAACGGTGGGCTAACCTGTGAAATCTGCCCCTGCCCTCACCCCCTTTAAGGGACCAGCTCTGGCACCCCTCAGAAGGTGAGCAAGGGAACTTGTTACTCGCTTTTGCTCCCTTATGTGACAGAATGATCTCAGTCCATTTCCAAGGCAAAACTTTCACCTTCACAGTAATTTAAGTCTATGTCCCAACCACTAATGCCAAAGAAGTTAAAGTTGAATGTTTTCATGAAGGCTTACAAGACCTTCTAAAACTAACACCAAATGTGCATGTGTGTATATATATGTATGTATATATATATATATATATATATATATATATATATATATATATATCCTTTTCATCATGGGGAATTGGAACGCAAAAGTAGGAAGTCAAGAGATAACCTGGAGTAACAGGCAAGTTTGGTCTTGGAGTACAAAATGAAGCAGGGCAAGGACTAACAGTTTTGTCAGGAGAATGCATGGGTCATAGCAAACACCCTTTTCCAACAACACAAGAGACAACTCTACACATTGGTATCACCAGATGGCCAGTACTGAAATCAGAGTGATTGTATTCTTTGAAGCCAAAGATGCAAAAGCTCCATACAGCCTGCTAAAACAAGATCTAGAGCTGACTGTGGCTCAGATCTTGAGCTCCTTATTGCAAAATTCAGACTTAATTTGAAGAAAGTAGGGAAAACCATTAGGTCATTCAGGTAGACCTAAATCAAACCCCTTATGATGATACAGTGGAAGTGAGAAATAGATTTAAGGGATTAGATCTGATAGATAGAGTGCCTGAAAGAACTATGGACACAAGTTTGTAACATTGTACAGGAGGCAGTGATCCAAACCATCCCAAAGAAGAAGAAATGGAAGAGGGCAAAGAGGTTTTCTGAGGAGGCATTAAAAATAGCTGAGAAAAGAAGAGAAGCAAAAAAACAAAGGAGAAAGGGAAAGATATATCCAACTGAACACTGAGTTCCAGATTATAGCAAGGAGAGATAAGAAAGCCTCTTAAGTGAACAATACAAAGAAATAGAGGGAAATAATAGGATGGGAAAGACTAGATATTTCTTCAAGAAAATTGGAGATACAAAGGGAACATTTCATGCAGAGATGGGCACAATAAATAACAGAAACAGCAAGGACCTAACAGAAGCAAAAGATATTAAGAAGAGTTGGAAAGACTGCACAGAAGAACTGTAAAAAAAAAAAAAAAAAAAAAAGGTCTTAATGACCCAATAACCATGATGTTGTGATTACTTACCTACAGCCAGAAGTCCTGGAGTGTGAAGTCAAGTGAGACTTAGGAAGCATTACTACAAACAGAGCTAGTGGCGGTGATGGAATTTCAGCTGAGTTATTTCAAATCCTAAAAAATTATGCTGTTAAAGTGCTACACTCAATATGCCAGCAAATTTGAAAAATTCAGCAGTGGCCACGGGCCTGGAAAAGCTCAGTTTTCATTCTATTCCCAAAGAAGTACAATGTCAAAGAGTGTACAAACTACTGCATAACTGTTCTCTTTTTACATGCTAGCAAGGTAATGCTCAGAATCCTTTAAGCTGGATTTCAACAATTCATGAACCAAGAACTTCCAGATGTAAAAGCTAGATTTAGAAAAGGCAGAGGAATCAGAGATCAAATTGTTAACATCTATTGTATCATAGAAACAACAAGGGAATTCCATTAAAAACATCTACTGCTTCTTTAATGATGCTAAAGCCATTGACTGTGCGAATTACAACAAACTGGAAAACTTTGAAAGAGATGAGAATACCAGAATACCTCATCTTCCTCCTGAGAATCCTGTATGCAGGGCAAGATGCAACAGTTAGAACTGGACATGGAACAACAGACTGGCTCAAAATTGGGAAAGGTATATGTCAAGGCTGAATATTGTCACCCTGCTTATTTAACTTATATGGAGGATACATCCTGCAAAAATATGGGGCTGGATGAAGCACAAGCTGGAATCAAGATTGCATGGAGAAATATCAATAACCTCAGATATGCAGATGACACCACCCTTATGGCAGAAAGTGAAGAGCCACTCAAGAGCTTGTTGATGAAGTTGAAAGTAGACAGTGAGAAAGCTGGCTTAAAACTCAACATTCAAAAAACTAAGATCATGGTATCTGGTCCCATCACTTAATGGCAAATAGATGGGAAAACAATGGAAACAGTGGCAGATTTCATTTTCTTGGGCTCCAAAATCACTGCAGATGATGACTGCAGCCATGAAGTTAAAAGACACTTGCTCCTTGGAAGAAAAGCTATGACAAACTTAACATATTAAAAATCAGAAACTTCACTTTGCTGACAAAGGTGTGCATAGTCAAAGCTATGGCTTTTCCAATAATCATGTGTAGATATTACAGTTGGGCTATAAAAAAGGCTGAGCATCAAAAATTGATGCTTTTGAATTGTGGTGTTGGAGAAAATGCTTGCGAAACCCTTGGACTGCAAGATCAACCCAGTCAATCCTAAAGGAAATCAACCCTGAATATTCATTGGAAGGACTGATGCTGAAGCTGAAGCTCCAATACTTTGGCCACCTGATGGGAAGAGCTAACTCATTGGCAAAGACCCCAGTTTGGAGAAAGATTGAAGGCAGTAGGAGAAGGGGGCAGCAGATTAGGCGCTGGTTGGATGGCATCCCTGACTCAATGTACATGAGTTGAGCAAACTCAGGGATATGGTGAAGGATAGGAAAGTCTGGCATGCTGCAGTACATGGGGTTGCAAACAGTGGGACATGGCTTAGGGCCTGAACAATAGCAACAAGATAAGCAAGAACAAAAGCAATCTGTGAGGATATCCTAGAATCCATAAAGATGGATTGGAATGACCACCAATGTCTCATATCCTCAAGGCTCCAATAAGAAATTGACTTGATCTTCAGGAGAAGCTATGACTGTGCATCATGTTACTCACCATACATCTATCCTAGGAGTCAGAGGAGCTATCATCCGGCTGCTGCTCAGGCCAGGATGAGCCATCAGATAAATGCCAGTGTGGCTTCCTGTCCACCTGTCAAACCTCTTTCAAAATGTCTCTAGTGACCCAAGCTAGTTAGCAACTATGCAGGAATGGGAATGATAGGAAACATAGTTCCAGCTGAACTAGGGTGATAAAATATAAATCTGCCACATCATTTACTCATTTTTATTATTTAAAAAGATATATAGTCTTTATAAAAATATATATTCTTGCCAATTTTCTACAAAAGAAATAAAAATTATTTCATGGATGTTGAATGCTCTATATTCCAAAAATGGTCCCTGTGTGAAGTATGAGAGCCCACAAGTCATAGAACAGCAAGTGAGAGTGATAGACATCGAGGAGGCCATGTGGAATACATAATCAATTTTACTATCTCTACTTTATAGTTAAGGAAACAGACCTAGCCATGTTAGGTGAGTTGAACAGAGACACACAGCCTTTCTCAGTCAAGAGTCAGAAATAGAAGTCATGTCTCCTTTCTAATAGTCCAGCTTTTTCAAATATGTTTCATATGTTTTGTAATTTATAAAGCATATGTATATTATTATTATTATTTACACTGCCAGGTTTCTTTTCCCTTCACTTGGGGAAAAGCAGAGTTTAATTTTAAGATTGCCTCTACGTAATCTTTCCAAATCGAATATGTTTTTTAAATTCCCTCTATAGTAATTTCTCCTCAGGTCTTGTAACTTTTTGCCTTCTGTATGTTTAACTCCTTCAGCATTTGAATTTATCAGTTAAATTGACCCCGTTTCTGTTTTGAAATCCATGTTAAGAATGAACTAGTGTCAATAAAAGCATCATGGTTTCTTGTTTGTTTATGGTGCATCTATCTTTTGATTTAGATAGAAATTATGTTTTGTATTATTTAGGCATAAAATTACATTGGAAAGGGAAGTGCACCTTAATTAAATCTGATCTAAAGCCATTCCCCTGTACAAACTATTTTAGCACTGACGGTGTTTTTGCATAAGCTGCATTACCATCCTTGTTCAATGCAGTAATGACTGAAGTAGTTCGTAAACATGGCAATTAGTGCAGAGAGACATTAATGTTTGAGCAAATAATATCATATCCAGAAGAGGAAATAAATCCTACCTGAAACAAAATATAACCAACATGTTCTTATTATAATAACAGAAGAACATTCTTGTAAATTTTTCTGGTTTATTTTCAAATCCATTCTCATTCTTATCTACCAATATTTTAAAATCTCTTGATGTACTGTGGTTGCAAGGGTGAAATGAAAACATTAGGAGCTGCACAGCTGTTTATGGTTTTGGTTTATAGTTCTGGGACATCCCATCATGGAGACATTCTGTTCCAGTTCATTTTAACAATAATTAAAAGTACCCCCACAACAAGGAGCTTGCTGTTGGAAGCAACTTCATTAGTTTGGGTGATTTTATTGGCTTCCTTTAGGGTGAAGAACTAGCACTAATAGTTGTAATTTAATAGGAAAATTACTGAAGCACAAAAGATTCCACTGAGTCTTCAATGAGGCATTAGAATTTTCCTTTCTAAATAATGAAATATAAGAGAACCGTGTTTACCTAAAAAATTCATATACTAATGCATATGATTAGCATCAAAGAGTCACTTTGCTTAAATGCTTTTGTGTTGCTTAAATAATGCACACCAGAAAACACAGGTAAAACTGTCATAAGTGTATCCACTATGGCAGTTTACTTCACGCCTTATTTAAATTGAAGTGGAAACAATACAGTTGGCCTTTGAAAAATCTGTCTTCCTCAAGTAAAGAGTTTAGTTCACTTTTCTAAGCCTGTTCTTTTCTCTTGTTTCCATTCTATTATTCCCTTCTCTTTTTTCCCTCATACATCAACTTCCAAAGTAGCAACATTTTCTCCATCCCTAAAAGGATCAATGGCTCCATATTATCACCTCTGGTTCACATATGACTGTGTATCTGCAAAAAGCTTTAAAATAATTTAGGAATTTTTTTCTCCCACCTCCAGGCCAATGTGGCTCAACATTCAGTTCAGGTCAGTCTTATTAGACTCTTAGTGACCCCATGGAGAACAGCACACGAGGCTTCCCTGTCCATCACCAACTCCCAGAGCTTGCTCAAACTCATGTTCATCCAGCCAGTGATGCCATCCATCTCATCCTTTATCCATTCCCTTCTCCTCCTACCTTCAATCTTTCCCAGTATCAGGGTCTTTTCTAATGAGTCATTTCTTAGCATAAGTTGGCCCAAGTATTGGAGTTTAAGCTTCAGCATCAATCTTCCCAATGAATATTCAGGACTGATTTGCTTTAGGATTGACTGCTTTGATCTCCTTGCAGTCCAAGGGACTCTCAAGAGTCTTATACAACACCACAGTTCAAAAAGCACTCAGGTTTCTTTATAGTCCAACTCTCACATCCATACAAGACTACAAGAAAAACCATAGCTTTGACTAGATATGGGCCTTTCTCAACAAAGTAATGTCTCTGCTTTTTAATATGGTGTCTAGGGTGGTCATAGCTTTTCTTCCAAGGAGCAAGTGTGTTTTAATTTCATGGCTGCAGTCACTATCTGCAGTGATTTTGGAGCCCAAAAAAATAAAGTCTCTCACTGTTTCCATTGTTTTCCCATCTATTTCCCATAAAGTGATGGGACCGGAAGCCATGATCTTAGTTTTCTGCATGTTGAGTTTTAAGCCAACTTTTTCACTCTCATTTTTCAGTTTAATTAAGAGGTTCTTTATTTCTTCTTCACTTTCTGCCATAAGGGTGGTGTCATCTGAGGTTATTGATATTTATCCTAGCAATCTTGATTCCAACTTGTGCTTCATCCAGCCTGGCATTTCTATGATGTTCTCTGCAGATAAGTTAAACAAACAGAGTGACAATATACAACCTTGAAGTACTTCTTCCCCTGTTTGGAACCAGTCTGCCCTTCCATGTCCAGTTCTAACTTTTGCTTCCTGACCTGCATACAGGTTTCTCAAGAGACAGGTCAGGTGGTCTGGTATTCCCATCTCTTTCAGAATTTTCCACAGTTTATTGTGATCCACATAGTCAAAAGCTTTGGCATAATCAATAAAGCAGAAGCAGATGTTTTTCTGGAACTCTCTTCCTTTTTCGATGATCCAGCAGATATTGGCAATTTGATCTCTGGTTCCTTGGCCTTTTCTAAAACCAGCTTAAAGTTCTCGGTTCATGTATTGCTGAAGCCTGGCTTGGAGAATTTTGAGCATTACTTTACCAGCATGTGAGATGAGTGCAATTGTGTGGTAGTTTGAGCAATCTCTGGGATTGCCTTTCTTAGGGATTGGAATGAAAACTGACATTTTCCAGTCCTGTGGCCACTGCTGAGTTTTCCAAATTTGCTGGCATATTGAGTGCAGCACTTTCACAGCATCATCTTTTTGGATTTGAAATAGCTCAACTGGAATTCCATCACCTCCACTAGCTTTGTTCGTAGCAGTGCTTTCTAAGGCCCACTTGACTTCACGTTCCAGGATGTCTGGCTCTAGGTGAGTGATCACACCATTGTGATTATCTGGGTCATGAAGATCTTTTTTGTACAGTTCTTCTGTGTATTCTTGCCACCTCTTCTTAATATCTTCTGCTTCTGTTAGGTCCATACCGTTTCGGTCCTTTATCAAACACATCTTTGCCTGAAATGTTCCTTTGATATCTCTAACTTTCTTGAAGAGATCTCTAGTCTTCCCCATTCTGTTGTTTTCCTCTATTTCTTTGCATTGATCACTGAGGAAGGCTTTCTTATCTCTCCTTGCTATTCTTTGGAACTCTGCATTCAAATGGAAATCTTTCCTTTTCTCCTTTGCTTTTTGCTTCTCTTCTTTTCTCAGCTATTTGTAAGGCTTCCTCAGGCAACCATTTTGCCTTTTTGCATTTCTTTTCCTTGGGGATGGTCTTGATCCCTGTCTCCTGTACAATGTCACGAACCTCTGTCCATAGTTCATCAGGCTCTCTGTCTATCAGATCTAGTCCCTTAAATCTATTTCTCACTTCCACTGTATGGTCATAAGGGATTTGATTTAGGTCATACCTGAATGGTCTAGTGGAGTGGTTTTCCCTACTTTCTTCAGTTTAAATCTGAAGTTGGCAATAAGGAGTTCATGATCTGAGCCACAGTCAGCTCCTGATCTTGCTTTTGCTGACTGTATAGAGCTTCTCCATCTTTGGCTGCAAAGAATATAATCAATCTGATTTCGGTGTTGACCATCTGGTGATGTCCATGTGTAGAGTCTTCTCTTGTGTTGTTGGAAGAGGGTGTTTGCTATGACCAGTGTGTTCTCTTGGCAAAACTCTATTTGCCTTTGCCCTGCTTCATTCCGTACTCCAAGGCCAAATTTGCCTGTTACTCCAGGTGTTTCTTCCTACTTTTGCATTCCAGTCGCCTATAATGAAAAGGACATAATGAGTAGATTAAAAGTCAAAATAAGTGCACATATTAAATCAAATTTTCAAAAGTTATAAAAAGATTCAGGAACAAAATATATTCATAATTCTTTTATTGATGAGATTGTTGGATGGCATCACTGACTCAATGGACATGAGTTTGAGTAAACTCCAGGAGTTGGTGATGGACAGGGAGGCCTGACGTGCTGCAGTCCATGGGTCATAAAGAGTTGGACATGACTGAGCAACTGAACTGAACTGCCTTATTTACTTTAACCTTTCTTTATTAGCCAAACTCTTGTTACCATAGGTATAACTATTGCTTGAACTTCCAAGCCAGCTTTTCCTCCTCTGCATTCAGATCAACATATCTTCTAGATTAACCCTCAGGTGCTCTTCCTGGTGTTTCTCTCAGATTGTTCCTTTTAGGAGCACTCATCAACAACTTTAATCTTCTCATGTCTCTTTACTTCCTGTTTCATCCATAGATTTTCTCAATGCCATTTTTTCTTCACAATCTGGATCAATTCCATGTCCCTTACATCAGGTATCAAAGAACCCTTTTTCTATATCATATTTCCAAAGTTTATGAGTATTCTTAACCACTTTAAGGTGATTTTTTTTTCCCTTAACACTACACTTCTTCCCACAAATGAGTTATTACAAGCAACAAATAATAGCAACAGCAAAATTGTTCTGACAACTCCAACAAACTCAGCATTTTAGCTTCATCATTTATATCTTTCTGTATTAATCAAAGTTTACTCACTGGCAAGTGAGGGAAGCTCAACTCAAATTATCTTAAAAAGAAATGTATTTTAGTATGGAGCTAAGACATCCAAGAGTGGAAGTAGCCTCAAGCAATCTGGAGCTGGATATTAAATTATGTCATAGGTGCTTCTCTCTCTCTTTCTCTCTCTCTCTCCCCCCTCTCTACTTCCTTCTATGTATTGGAATTATTTGCTCTCACTCCAGACAGACTTCATTTATGAAGCTAGGTGGGATGCACACTGTCACATTCCCATTTTCATTATCCAGCTTCCAACCTCAACAAAAAGATATAAAAAGAAGGCAATTTTATTGCTGTAATTATTATTGGTCCAACATCTATATACCCATGTCAATACCAAGAAATTCTCTGATTAGTCAGCCTGGGTCAGTGCCACACAGCAGACCTTACATTATTGCCAAAAGCACAAGATATAGTGATTGGCTGATGCTAGGACCCATGCGTGGAGAAGGAACATGTACTATCTTAACTGACAATCCCATTATACTATGGAATGGAGTTATCAGATATAAAAGAGAGAGAGAGAAATTCTGAGGATTCAAAACCAACATTTGACAACTACATGTCACTTTACAATCATCAAGTATCTATGTACATTCTGTCTCATGAATATAATTGCAGAATATTTTTATCTGTTAAAATAAACTATTACCCATTTTTAAGGCAACCAGAATCAGAAGGTCAAGCAAGATGGTGACATCAGAGGCTCAGCTCCTTTTCCCCATGCATGCACTCAATGCACAACTATGCATGGAGCAATTCTCTCTGAAAGAGATCCAGAAGACAGTTGATCAACTCCTAAACATTAGGCAACAAGGAAAATAACCACACTGAAATGAATAGAAAACACATTCTTTCCATAAACTCCACTCCAGCATACCTGTGGTGACAGGAGGGACTCCCTAATTCCCAGCTTTTCTCTGCGGAGCAAAGGTTTTGGATCCCACATCTAGTATCTCAGTTTTTAAGACTCCCACCTGAGGGACAACACCCCAAAACACCTAGCTCTAAAAACCAAAAGGGCCTGTGTCCTTGGCTCAAACAGGACTATATCAAAGAAACTGTTTTTAATGGCTATGTGAGCATTAGCCAAGGCTGTGCCCCTGGACAGACAGAAGCACCCATCTCCCAATCTTCCACTGAAAAAGGTGTTTACTAAAAAAACCACACAGTGTAAGAGGTGTGAGTTCAGTCTTACGTGGTGATTTACTGAGGATTGTAGCCCAAGAAAGAACCTCTCAGATACTTCTGAGGAACTACTCTGAAAAGATGGGGGAGGCATCAGCAGACATATGATTTTGGTGAAAGGGGTATGTGCAATCAAGCATGCATCTCTGTAGAAGGTTGCTGCTGGTCAAGAGGAGCAGGTGTCTTTATTAATAGATTTAGTGACTTTCTACATATAAAATACAAGAAATTAGGTGCACACAATTGTTTCCCGCAAATGTTTATCTGTTCTGCAAGCTTTCTCTGAGCACAGAGTGCCTTTTTCCTAATTTCCACCCTGAACTCCTTTCAGAGTGTGTTAATGATCATTGCAGGGGTTAGTGATTTAACTCTTGCTGGATCTCCTGGCAAGGGTCATTTTTTGCTGTTGTTGTCACAGGATTATCTGAGTACTTCAAAAGCTGCTGCTTGAGGGGTGGGCTTCTACTTTAGCATATAACAAGAGGCTGGCTGCAATTCTCCATGGAGATAAAAGCCAGGGAACACCTGATTCCCCTCCTCCTTCCAGCCTGTTCCATGTCACCAGTATCACCCTGGAGGAGCTTGTACATAAGTCTGAGTCCTAGTTTTTATCACTGCAGCCATGAGTGATGTGTCCCAAATTGCCTGACTGATAGTCAACAGGGTTCATTTCTGTATACCACAGAAATGCAGCAATTAAAAAAAAAAAAGTAGCTGTTATTAACTCGCTATCCCACCAGGGCTCAACACAGAGAAGGCAAAAATATCCATCCCAATATGATAATTTAAAAGCTGCTGCCTAAGGGCCAAGATTCTAACCAGCCTTCCTCAAGGTATTAACTGTGATCCTCCCCTTTGGGACAATGATTGATAGGTCTTGGCATATCCTCAGCTACAGAGAGTAATTAAAATCAAAGGAGGTCATCTGGACAATCACAAAGTTTGGAGACACAACAAAAAGAGCACAGGCTGGTTGATGAGGTTAATCTTCTACATGAGACTACGCTCGTCAAGACTGGAAGGGGTGGCTATTTTATTTAATGCACAAAAACCAACAAAAAGAGCCAAGGAAAATGAAGAAACAGATAAATAGATTCCAAACAGAAAGACAAAAATAATCTCCAGAAATAGATCTCAATTAAACAGAGATAAGTGATTTAATTGATAGATAATTCAAAATAATCATCATAAAGATACTCACTGAGTTAGGAGAGCAATGCATGAACAAAATGAAAACTTCAACAAGAGAAAATATAAAATATCCCATACAGAAATCATAGAGCTTAAAAATACAACAACTGAACCAGAAAATTTAATAGAGATTTCAACTACAGACTAGATAAAGTGAAAAGAGAGATCAGAGATCTCAAATAGTCATAGTATTATTATAGGTAGAGTAGTCAAACCCATCCAATCACAGAAGCAAAAAAAAAAAAAAAAGAATGAAAAAGAGTGAAAATAGCTTAAGGGACAAATGGGACAACATCAAGTGGGTCTATATATGCATTATAAAAGACTCAGAAGAAGAGAGAAAGAGAAAAGAGCAGAAAAGTTATTCAGAGCAATAATGGCTGAAAACTTTCCTAACCTGAGCAATGAAACAGACAGCTATATACAAGGAGCCCAAAATGTCCCAAATACGAGGAAGCCAAGGAGAAACACTATAGTTAAATTGTCAAAAGTTGAAGGAGAATTACAATTAAATTATAAAAAGTTAGAGACAAGAAGAAAATCTTAAAAGCAGCTAGAGAAAAACAGCTTCTTACATAAAAGGGAATCCTCATTGACCATCAACAACTTTTTCGGGAGGAACTTTGCAGGCCAGAAGGGATTGGTGTGATATATTCAAAGTGATGAGAGAATAAAAACTACCAACAAAGAATACTGACAATCAAGTGGCTCTTCTAAATTGAAGGAGAGGTAAAGTTTCTCAAACAAACAAAAGCTGAAGGAGATCCTAGCTACTAGACTGAAGCTTTAAGAAATGCTGAAGGAAGTTCTTCATATGAAACAAAGGATGCTAATTAATAACAGGAAAACATGATAGGATAAAACCCACTGATAGACATAGAGTTAGATTCAAAATACTCTAAGATTGTGCTGGTGGTGGATAAGCCACTTATAACTCTAGTATAAAGGTTAAATGACAAAAGTATTAAAAATAACAGTAGCTACAATATTGGATACTCAATGTAAAAGGAAATAAATGCTGACATCAAAAACATAAACTACGAGAGAGCCTGTTTAAAAATGTAGAACTTTTGTATGCATTTAAAATTAAATTGTTGTCAGCTTAAAATAATGCTTACATTACTCGTGGTTACCACAAAGCAAACGCCTACATAGAGAAGATGCATAAAAGCAAAAGAGAAGAGGAGAAAGCACACTTCTACAGGAAGTCATCAAATCCCAAAGGAGAAGAGAAGAAGAAACAATAGGGCAATTACAAAGCAAAAAGAAAAAAAAGTGAAGGCAAAGGTCTATATCTGTCAATAGTTATTTATTTATAACTATCACAGTCATTGTTATGGTTTATTAGAGTGAAAGGGTACAGATTAAAAGCAACATAAGGAAAGGCTCATGGGGCAAATTTCAGAGGAAACCAAGCATAAATTTCCAAGTGTCCTCTTCCAGTGGAGTCACATGTAATTTTCCCAACAATAATGCAAAGTGACAATAGACACAAGGTGTTGTCAACCAGAGAAGTACCCATAATTACTTTAAATGTAACTGAACTGATTCTCCAGCTAAAAGACATAGAGTAGCTGACAGACAAAGAATAAAGACCAAATTATGTGCTGGCCATAAGAGATTCACTTCAGCCATAAAGACATACATAGATATAAAGTAAAGAGATAAAAACAGATACTCCACCCAAAGTAAAACCAAAGTAGAGTAAGGTTAGCTACATTTATATTGTACAAAATAGACTTTAAGCCAAAGGTTATAACAATAGACAAAGAAGGTTATCATATAATGATAAATAATTCAGTTCATCAAACGAATATAGCATTTGTAAGCATTTATGCATCCAACATAGGAGCACCTAAATAAATATTAATAGATCTGAGGGAGAAACAGATAGCAATATAATAATAAAGGGAGAGATTTCAATATCCCACTTTCAACAATGAATAGATCATCCAGACAGAGAATCAATAAGGAAACACTGGACCTAAATGACATATTAGAGCAGACTTAACAGATAAATGTAGACCATTCCATCCAACAACAGCAAAATGCAAATCAAAACCACAGTAAGATATCACCTCACAACTGCTAGGTGTCTATTATCAAAAAGATAAGAGATAACAAGTATTAGCAACTATCTGAAGGAAAAAGAGACATTTGTACGCTCTTGACAGGAATGTAAATTGGTATAGCCATTATGATAAACAGTATAGAGGTTCTTCAAAATATTAAAAATAGAAATATTCTATGATTCAGCCATCCTGCTTTTGGATATACAGTCTAAGGAAACAAAAATAATTATCTTACAGAGGTTCTCTACTTGCATGTTCATTACAGTATTATTCACAACAGAAAAGGTATGGAAAAAACAAAGTGCCCCAATTGAAAGAATTGATTAAGAAAATATACACACTGGAATATTATTCAACCTTTATAAAGAAGGGAATTCTGTCATTTGCAACAACATGGATGAAACCGGAGGGTACTATGCAAAGTGCAATAAGCGAAACAGAGAAACAAAAACTGCATCATACATGGTACCACTTATATGTGCAATCCAAAAAAAGAAAAAAAAACATAGCTGGGAGTGAGGGAAATAGGGAAAGGTTGGTAAAAAGCTACAAACTTTTAGTTGCAAGATGAATAATTTCTGAGAACCTAATGTAAAACATATTGACTACAGTTGATAACACCATATTGTATAACTGGTATTTGCTAAGAAAATAGAGCTTATACATTCTTACACACACAAGAAAAGATAAGCATCAGAGGTGATGGATGTGTTAATTAACTCAATGTGGGGGAATCATTTCCCAATGTATATGTATATCAAGTTATCACATTGTACATTTTAAGTATCTTACCATTTTATTTGTCAATTATACATCAAAAAGCTAAAAAAAAGAAAAGAAAAATAATTAAGGGATGATAATGCAAACTTTCTACCAAAAACTGTATCCAATATAAGTTCTGTAAAAGCTTATACATACACTTTCTCCTCCTGAGTTTCTCTGTTAAGGAGTCAAGACAAATAGACATTAAAAATAAACATTATTGCTTGTTTAAAGGTAATCATGTAATGTGGTTTTAACTCTGAGTTAAAAACTTGCTATTACTCTCCCATGAATTAATCAGAATTGCCCACGGAGACCTAGGAAGATCCAGGCAGCAGCAGGCCTGTATTTCTCAGCTTACCAAATGTCCAAGAATAAATTAAAACAGATGTTCTCCAAGATCAAGAAGATCTCATATAGAGAAGAAAAGAAGATGAGCCATCTATGACAATCGTGTTCAACCAATCTCATTCTAATTAATTGGTTCTTCTGCCCTTGAAGGAGGAATGATTATGGGGACAAAGAGAATCCAGGAGTATTTTTATTCTAATGATAAGTTCTCCACATGGGTATATGGAACTGGAAAATAATTCCTCACCCCTAACAGTGAAGAAAAGATATTGCTCCTCCAAGAACATCAACCTATGATTAAATGCTGGAAAGTCACAGTAAAGGGAAATTATAAAAAAAAGAATGTATCAGTAAAGGTAGAGTAATTTATTCTAGGGAACAAATAACCTGAAAAAAATCTCAACAGGTTAAAGCAGTCTTCATTTTATTTCTTGATCCCTCTCCATTTCTGTCATTGTTCCTCTGGTAGGTTGGCTCTGATTCCTGTCATTTCCATGGCTAGGGGGTCCTAGGAATTAGCTTAGGTGTTGAATATCCATAGGTGTTTGTTTCCTCGATTTAGAATTTCTCCATATAATTACTGCACTAAAAGTATGATAGTCCATCAGTCTTTTCAATTTTTGGCAACAGAAAATAACTAAAGCCATGAAACTTAGAAGATCCCCACATTAGCAAGAAGACAAGAGCCTTTTTACCATAATCCTAGTGAGCATGCTAAGTCCCTTCTGTCGTGTCTGACTCCTTGTGACCCTATGACTGTAGCCTGGCCTCCTCTGTCCATGGGATTCTCCAGGTTAGAATACTGGAGTGGGTTGCCATGCCCTCCTGTAGAGTATCTTCCTGACCCAGGGATCAAACCCATGTCTCTTATATCTCCTGTATTGGCAGGCGGGTTCTTTACCACTAGGGCCACCTGGGAAGCCCCACATAATAGACGTCCAGCTAGCTACTTCAATCTTGACCTCCCACAAAAAGTTGCTGTGTTGAGGCATTTTGCACCTTTACTTCAAATTGCATTATAATGTATGGTGTTCTCATGAGAGAAATTATAAAGTCTTGTCATACAAAAAGTACACATTGAAAGATAATAGCAAAAGCCTAAACTATCATTTCTTCCACTCCTCTGGCTCTTTTGAGGTCCTGTTCTTATTTCCTACTATGATTTGCACCTTCCTATATTTAATTGCATCTTCCCTGGTGGCTCAGAAGTTAAAGCATCTGCCCCCAATGCGGGAGACCCGGGTTTGAGCCCTGGGTTGGGAAGATCCCCTGGAGAAGGAAATGGCAACCTAACTCCTGTATTCTTGCCTGGAGAATCCCATGGGTGGAGGAGCCTGGTAGGCTACAGTCCACAGGGTCACAAAGAGTCAGACACGACTGAGTGACTTCACTTTCACTTTTACCTTATTTAATTGCACAAGATTCAGAGTGAGAAAGAGAATTTGAATTTTGCAAATGTTAGGTTTGTGATTACCTGGCCCTCAGTTGTCTGAGGTAGCAGCCACAGGCAGAAAGTATTATTCTTTACAAAGTTAAATGCATCTTCTTTCTGCATTCAGATTTTTCAGTTATACGAAAGGTTGTCTACTTCTTACTGGAACTTATCAAAACCCTGAAAACTTTGCCTACACATGCTAGCATTCTAAGGTTTTTCTAATATGTACTTGAGAACCCCACTTCTTTAAGTCTAATTTCCAAAGTATGAGATGATGCATTAAAATACTGCTTACTTTGTTAGTACAAAAGAAGCTTCCAACAAGGAAATGCATGATCCTAACTGTCCACAACCTTAGCTCAATTCAGTCAGTTCTGTATTTCAGCTTCTTATACTTGTAACACTTCTAGGTAGCAATTTATAATGTATTTACAGGAAATAAATATAAATATAATAAGCTAAATAATGAAGGTTTTTTTCTATTTATTTGGTATACTTACAAATCCAAGATATGGTTAGTTTTAGGCAAAACTGGGTCCAGGTGCTTAAAAACATTGTCAGAGTCTGTTTGTCTCCCTCTCTCATTTGTCACTTTTCTTGGTATTGTTTTCATTCTCTATCCTCCATGAGCCTTGAGAAAAGATCCACCAACTGTTCCAAGCTAACAGTAGCCATCTCTGCAAACCCAGAAAGAGGAACTTCTTAAGGCCAGCAAACATAAATCAACTCCTGGAATGGTGTTTGTTACCCTACTGGGGTAGGCAGAAAAACACCCAAAGATTCCTAATCCCTAGAATTTATAAATATTCTCCTTATATGATGAAAAAACTTTTGAAGATGTGATTAAGGTTAAGAGAATATCCTGAATTGTCCCAGTGAGCCCAATACAAATCACATGAAGCCTTAAAATGGAACAGGAAGGTGAGTAAGTAGGTCAGAGAGATGGTAAATGTGAGTAAGATTTGCTGCCCAATGGCTGGTTCTGAGATGTAGGAATCTATGTACAGAGACTAGCAAGAGGTCTCTGGAGCTAAGGGAAGCCCTATGCTGACCGCTAGTAAGGGAACTGAATTCTGCTAACAGCTGAATGAGCATGGGTGTGAATTTTTCCTAAGGCTATAAAAGGGAACACCTTAATTTTAGTTCAGTGAGATCTGTGCATCTGTGCTAACTTGCTTCAGTTGTGTCCAACTCTTCGTGACCCTATGGACTGTAGCCCACCAGGCTCTTCTGTCCATGAAGATTCCCCAGGCAAGAATACTGGAGTGGGTTGCCATGCTCTCCTCCACGGGATCTTCCCGACCCAATGATGGTACCCACGTGTCTTAGGTCTCCTGCACTGGCAGGTGGGTTTTTACCGCCAGCGCCACCCGGGAAGCCCACAATTTCTAATCTATAAAACCATATCATAATAATTTCACATTGTTTTAAACTAGCATAATTTGTTATGGCAGCAGCAGATGATGAATATACCTGGTTAGGTCATGAGCCGCCAACTCCTTGGACAATTACTCTTTGCCATAGGGACAGGTCGAGTCAAGACTATCTACATATCCCTGTAGCCCAAGAGATGTACAATGTTATTACTGAAAATTTGATTCCAAGTACAAGGGATAGGAGAAGTGGGGAAGAAATGAAGCCCAGACAAAGCAAAGAAACACATTCCCACTTTACTATGCCATGTTGTCATTTAATCTATTACCATATGTTGCTACTATCTTCACAGTGGTTTTCTGAAATGTGGCTTTTTCCTGCTCTTCTCTGCCAACCAATAGTTGATCTGCATTGATTAGCAGGATTTTTAACATGAGCATAAAATGATTATTCAAAAAAGAGCACTGTTACACATTCTCCAGTTTTTATCCTTCTTACTATTCAAAATGATCTTCATTATATATATATATATATATATATACATATATATATATTTCATCTATTTTCTAGATATTATAGAATTAACAACTGAAGCAAATCCTCAAATTTAGAATACTCAATCTGAGAGTCTTAGGTCTCTTATATTTATGTGAAAATCATAGCCTTGTAATTCTAAAACTCTTGTTAGAAATCCACTATGAATGTGAAAGTCACTCAGTCATGTCCAACTCTTTGCAACCCCATGGAGTATACTATATAGTCCATGGAATTCTCTAGGACAGAATACTGGAGTGGGTGTCTGTTCCCTTTTCCAGGGGATCTTTCCAACTCAGGAATCGAGCTCAGGTCCCCCACATTGCACGAGAATTCTTTACCAGCTGAGCCACAAGGGAAGCCCATAAATCCACTATAGCGGTGGTCAAATAAAATACGTCCCCTCATACAACTTGTGAACCAGTCATTTGCTGTGCTTCCTCCCTGGTGTACAGTTTCCACAACAAGGCCTAATGCAGTGTTACCAGTATGGCAGGAGCTCAGCATATGCAGCAGATAAAGATAATGATGGTAATAATGATAAAAATCAAAAGAGTCTTGTCTGCCATGTTGTCCCTTAGCTATACAGCCACATTTCAAATTCTAAATAATGTTAAATCTTGCCTCATTGGAAAAATATACAGTCATGGATTTCCAACCAGAGAACTTCAAAAACATTATCATCACTAGTGCATAACTTTTTTATGTAGTCATAAACCTAATATAAGTCAATTAGGTCTAGTACTTTAATAATGGTTCCACAAATCACATTTATAGCCCATCCCACATCCAGTGTGATACAAAGAAATACCATTTAGAAAGACAAGTTTTGACACCTTCATATCATGGCATTGCAGGAACTGTGGGGGTAATTAATTTTTACTTGTCCTGTGATGAATCCAAGCAAAACTCTAAAAGCCATTTGGCCAATTACCAACTCTTTAGGGTAATGAAGCCTTTGCAGAAAGTTTGAGTTTATGTTGCTGGTATGATCAAAGCTTTAATGAAATTGCTGCATGGCAGAAACTACCGGACTATTAAGAGAAAACTACAAAAATAAATGAGTGCCTAGCTCTGAATTTACAAAAAAAGGGAGCCTTCTGGTTTTCTTTGATTGTCTATTAATTTCTCATGATAGAACCCCATGTGGCATTGCTCTGACAAATTTCACTGAAGCATGTTTTCTCTTCTGTAAATTAGTAAAGCAAAGTCCTGCATGTGATCTTCCTAATGGGGTTTTGTATCCCACTGTTCTTTATTATTATTTTAAGAGGAGTAGGTGTTTTTCTCATTCTCAGGAGTAATGATTGGACTAGTTGGGGTTCTTTTATTGATATCACAGTATATAACCCAATAGGTGTCAGGAAGAATTCATGCTGTGTTGCAACTCCACAAGTATCCATCTACCACTAATACTTGTGTTGTGGTGTTTTAAAACTCGCAGTGAAATCTAAATGGTACAGTAAACCAAAAATTTAGTGAGAGACTTAACTTTCCATTCTTCCTGAATAAAACCATTACCGCCTTGAGTGTCATATAACTCTTTAAAGCAGACATTCTTAATAGCTCATTCACAAGCCCAGCCCAGTCAGTCATTTTCTTTCCCATACTTTCTTTGAGAAATACAATGGAAGTACTGATTAAAGATGCAAAACACTGTGAAAATAAAATATGAACCCATACAAAATTTGATCAGGAAAATTCTAGGTTCTAGTTGATTCTACTTTCAAAATAGACAAAGAATTTTGCCACTTTCCCCTACCTGTCCAAACAGATCCCAAGTGCAAGCCACCATCATAAATTACTGGGATTATTTTAAGAAATTCATAATTGATCACATGCTTCTGTCCTGCTTCCCTCCTCAAAAAGTCAATTCTCAATAGAGCAACCAGAGTGATGCTGTGCTTAGAGGCTCTTCCATGTCCAACTGTTTGTGACCCCATGAACTGTAGCCTGCCAAGCTCCTCTGTTCATGGGATTCTTCTGTCAATAATACTAGAATCCATTGCCATTTCCTCTTCCAGGGGATCTTCCTGACCTAGGAATTGAACTCCTGTCTCCTGCATCTCTTGCTTTGTGAAGTACTCTCTACCACTAGTGCAACCTGGGAAGAGTGATGCTATTAAAATGAAAACCAAAACATGTCTCTCTTTTGCCCAAAACCACATGATGATTCACTGTTTCATTGGGATAAAAGCTAGAGTCTTTATGATAGTCTGCAAGGTCCTACATAATCTAAATCTCTTTACCCTTCTACTGTGTCTTAGCACCCTCCTCGTCAGTCATTCCAAGCAAATCAAACAGGGCTTTTTGCTGTTTCTCCAACAAGCAGCCATGCTTCTGCATTGCTCAACATTTCTTTTTCTCTGTTTTACACATGGCTAACTCTCTTATTTCTTCTAGCTCTTCTCTCAGATTCATTTTTCAAATAGTAAAAGTACTCCTGTTCTCCCCAATATAAATTTCAACTGCTCTTTTTTTGCATTTTCTCTCTCTTCTCTGTCTTAGCTTTGTGCATAGCACTTATCATCCTCAGTCATAATATACATTTTTCTTAATCATTTTGTTTATTATCCCTATCTCCTCCACTTCCCCCACTAGAATGTAGATTCCACAAAGAAAAGATTTGTTTTTAATTTATCTGTTTTATTTACTGAGGTATCCATAGTAAATGAATATAATCAGCAATGGGAAATCTATAGCTATAGCTCCTACATTTCTTCACTGTGGATCTCTTACATACAAGATAAAAGCAGCTCAAATAAAAATTCTATGCTCAAACTAGTTATTAATGCCAACAATACACCCAGCAATCTGGGGATACAGTGATGAGAAGAGTGACCTGTTGGCTGCTTTTATGGATACATATTCAATGGATTCATACAGCAGTAGGAAAATATATTGAATTATTAATTTTTGCTTCTGGTTATTGAGAAAGATAAGAAGAGTAGAAGATATTTTACCCTTCCTATGTCCTAAAAAGTCAAGGTTTTCTTCTTTACAGAGTGTGATTGACTTTTGCATTGTGCAGCTAGAAACAGAAGTTGCCAGTAATCCAGGAAAAAAAAAGTCTTCTCTATTGTTCGAGAACTAGAGTCCTATTCAGAGGAAGGAGAAAGACCTGATTCTAAGAGTTAGAAGGAAAAAAAGTGATTTGCAGACATGTGCACATTTCCATGAGTAGTGTAGACTTATGTCCTTCCTGCATTTGGTTACCAACATTCAGTAACAGATGAAGGGCATGGTTGGCAATTAAGCACCAAAGTCCTGAGAATGAATGAAGTTGTACACAGCCCAATTTTCAGACAATGGAGAGGACTAAATTAATGAGTATCTTTAAGCACATTCAAGCTATCAGTGGTGTCCAGGCAATGACAAAGGACAAGTCTGACACTGGCATTGAGCAACAGCTGGAGCAAAGTAACAACAAACAACACCAAGGGATAAAAAGAAGTTTCTAATTCACTTTATAAATACTCTGCTAGCTGCTTTCCAATGACAGATTCTTACAAAACCTGGGCAGCGAGAAAGCATTTCTAAAACTACAACTGAGACCTAATTTTTCACCATGTTAGAAATTGTGGCCTCAGGACTTCCCAAGTGGTGCTAGTGATAAAGAACCCATCTGCCAATGCAGGAGACATAAGAGACTTAGGTTCAATCCCTGGATGGGGAAGATCCTCTGGAGTAGGAAATGGCAACCCATTTCAGTATTCTTGCCTGGACAGTCCCATAGACAGAGGAGCCTGGTGGGCTACAGGTCCATGGGGTTGTAAAGTGTCAGACACAACTGAAGTGACTTAGCACATATGGGGTCAAATTTAAGTTAATTTAGAATAAATAAACTAATATTTCCTTCTGTTCATCTCAAAGATTACAGTAGTTTTATACTTGCTGCTTATTGTGACATACTCAACGTTACTAAAAATATTCCTACAGATCATGGCTGCACTATGGACTAATTATAATCTGTATAATTTGAG
This sequence comes from Cervus canadensis, assembly GCF_019320065.1. Taxonomy (NCBI): domain Eukaryota; kingdom Metazoa; phylum Chordata; class Mammalia; order Artiodactyla; family Cervidae; genus Cervus; species Cervus canadensis. Next base: position 11,475,224 of record NC_057396.1, read on the forward strand.
CTTATTGGTTTTGAAACCAGAGCAAAGACCACGTCAAAAAAAAAATAATTCAGACAGGTAAGAAGTGAATATATCACTTTTAACTTTGAAGTTAACAATAATAATAAGAAACAACAAGTGGATCATGCCAAAATTCAGTTTAAAGAGAGAAATTTATGAATGTTTACTAACACCTTTTATGAATGAAAAAATGCATGCATGCTCAGTCATGTCCAACTCGTTGTGGTCCCAAGGACTGTAGCCCACCAGACTCCTCTGTCCCTGGATTTTCCAAGCAAGAATATTGGAGTAGGTTGCCATTTCCTTCTCCAGTGATTGAACCTGTTTCTCGTACATCTCCTGCATTGGCAGGTAAATTTTTTACCATTGTGCCACTTGGGTTTCCCACCCTTAGATAGATATAAACTGAGGACAGGCTATTCAAAAGGTCAAGGAAACAAAAATATCACTGAAGATTATTTTTAAGGTTGGTTTTTTCAAGCTCTGAATTTCTAACAGTGAACATTTTCCTGAAGAAGGAAGTAGCAGATACCATGGATATGGGAACTCTGTACTGTCTCAAACATGAATGCAAACTCAGTTAAAATATAAGATTTTAAAGCAATATGCTGCAAAAATACCTTCAGCCTCCAATATAAAAATGAATTCATAGAAATGATAGTATCTTCTGGGGATGAAAAGCCAGTTCCAAAAGAAGAGATATTTGAGCCTTGGAGAGGGTCCATTACACAGGGGCTTTAACACCAGCTCTTTTTTGTTTGTTTGTTTGTTTTTTGGCTGCAGAGTGTGGAGTGCAGGATCTTAGTTCACTGACCAGGGACAAACCCATGACCCCTGCAGTGGAAGGGCAGTCTTTTCTTTATTTCTTTCTTTTTGTTTTTTAAAGGAAGATAATTGTTTTACAATGTTGTGGTGGTTTCTGCCGAACAACAGCATGAATCAGCCATATGTATACATATACATATGCATATGTCCTGTCCCTTTTGAACCTCCATCCCACCCCTGTAGGTCATCACAGAGCACCAGGTTAAGCCTCTTGTGCTATACAACAACTTATCACTAGCTATCTATTTCACATATGGTAATGCATATGTTTCAATGCTACTCTCAATTCATCCCACCCTCTCCTGCCCCCACTGTGTCCACAAGTCTGTTCTCTGTGTCTGTGTCTCTATTCCTGCCTTGCAAAAAAGTTCATCATTGCCATTTTTCTAAATTCCACATGTATGTGTTAATACACTGCATTTGTTTTTTCTCTTTCTGACTTACTTCACACTGTATAACAGGCTCTAGGTTCATCCACCTCACTGGAACTGACCAAATTTGTTCCTTTTATGACTAATCCTCCACTGTATATATGCACCACATCTTCTTCATGGATATCTAGGTTGCTTCTAAATCCTAGCTATTGTAAATAGTCCTGTAATGAACACTGGGGTGCACATGTCTTTTAGAATTGTGGTTTTCTCAGGGTACATGCCCAGTAGTAGGATTGCTGGGTCGTATGGTGGTTTTATTCATAGTTTTTTAAGGAATCTCCACACTGTTCTCCAGGGTGGCTGTATCAACTTACATTTGCACCAACAGGGAAAAAGGGCTCCCTTTTCTCCACATCCTCCCCAACATCTATCGTTTGTAGATTTTTTGATGATGACCATTCTGATTGGTGTGAGGTGATACCTCATTGTAGTTTTGATTTGTATTTCTCTAATAATGAGCAATGTTGAGCATTTCATGTGTTTATTGGCCATCTGTATGTCTTCTTTGGAGAAATGTCTATTTAGGTTTTCCGGAAGGGCAGACTCTTAACCACTGAACCACCAGACAAGTCCTTAGCAGTAACTCTTAACCAAAGCCAGGGGCCTGCTACCGTTAGAAGCAGATTGCTATATGGACCCAACTTCTAAGGGTTCTGTTACAGCTCTCGGTGTGCCTGGTTGAATTTTCTGAGTAGTTTAGATCCAGCTTTGACCATATTGAAAACCAGAGAGCAGTACAGATCAACTTCCTGAATAACAATCAAATGAAAACGAAAATGTGCATTTAAGTGATGCTTAAAAACTGATTCAGAGATCACTGGCCACAAAACACTCAGAATCACTTAGCCAAAGGAAAAAAAAAAAAAGGAATATTCAGGAGCAATGGCCCAGACTTTGCCAGCTACAGCAGATGGCAACTGAACAGGCAGTAAAAAGCCATGGCTGTTCCAAATGTCATTCTGTTGGTCCCCTAAGAGCTCACTGCAGAAGGAAGGCAAATCTGGTACCCTGACAAGTAAGATCTGCTATCAGCATTGTGCCTGAGAAACCACACACGTACACACACACAGACACACAGACACACACACACATACACACAGCCCTGTGAATCAGAAAAGGAGACTTAAACACAAAGTGAAGGTAAAAAGAGCACTGCTTAGGTGCAAAGGTAGAACATTTCAGATATAATTACCACCACTGTGTGTTTAAGGAGCTAAAGTACCTCTTTGGCTTTGTGTATTCATAAAGAGAATGCTAAATAAGAACTGTAAAGCTAAAATATATTTGGTGGATATTGATAAACCAGAGAGGGATGAAGGGAAAGTAGTCCTGAAAGTAGTCCAAAGTAATTCTGAAAGAAATTAAACTTTCTGGCATATATTTTTCTTCTAAATATGACCCAGGAACTAGAAAAGGAGGCCAAAAGACCCTCCAAATTAAAAAAAAAAAAATACCAATTTGGGATAAAGACTGGTCATGGCAGAACTCTGCCCCTCCAACCATGAAAGGATTCATGGCAGGACTGCCTATGTCAGATCCCAGGAGGATAAGAAGTAAGATCTCCAAATATAAACAGGGGCTAGAGATCTTGAACAAGGGAAATATAGATGGCATAGCTGTAAACTACATCTAAATTAGTTTCCTGAGAGATTTTAATTCTAAGACATCAAATTTTAATAATATGAAGGAGAGCTCTCCAAATGAAATCAGCTTATCTAACCTTATTCTTGAAGGTAATCATACATACTCAAGTTTTAGAATATTCAGGGAGAATATAAAATGTATCTGAACATTGCTTTAGTGATGAGAATAACTGCTTAGGGAAAGCAGAGGCAGAGTATCTTATGCATTTATAAAGAGACAACTCAGTGGGGAAACTATTTTTAAAGCACAAAAGTTTACTTGGGGAACATTCAGAGAAGTATTTATTTAGACAAAAATTGTGTTTTGTTTTCCCTGCTGTTAAGAGACAAAAATAAGAGGTATGAGACTTTCCTTGTTCTAAATCAATGTGTCCAGAATCTAAGCTCCCTAACCCAAAGTGTTAGTCACTCAGTAGTGTCTGACTCTTCATGACTCTATGGAATCTATCCCACCAGGCTCCTCTGTCCAAGGAATTCTCCAGGCAAGAAAATTCGAGTATGTAGCCATTCCCTTTTCCAGGGGATCTTCCCAACCTAAGGACTGAACCTGGATCACCCTGCAGGTAGATTACTTACCCTATGAGCCACCAGGGAAGGCCCCCTAACCCAAGGACCTTGAAAAATATCATGTGACAGGACCAAGCACATGAAGGAAAGTATCCTCCAGTTCTTTCCATCAGATCTTGTTTGAGAGTTGGTAGTTCATAAGAAGGTATCGATATAAAAAGTACTTCAAAACTATGGTGGGGAAAAGGGATTAAATTTGTAAGAAAAGACTGAGATTCTCCAGGACAATAAGGAAAGAAGATACCAGACTTTCAGGGAATAATGATGAACCATACCTGATCTGCAGAGATGAGAGGTCAAGGTGGGTTACTGGTGAGGGCTTCCCCTAAACTCAAGGCCTGGAGAGTATCTATGGTGTTCTCTGATAAGAATTTATAATCACAGGAGAAGACCCTAGGGAGGGAAAATTTTAAGTCCACTCTGAGGAAAGTGGGACGCCAGACTGGACAGTGGCATTGTGTAAGATATATTTAGAGGTACAAACTATTATTTAAAGAATAAATAAGATACAAGAATGTAATATACAACACAGGGATATAGTCAAAATACTATAATACCTTTCAGTTCAGTTCAGTTCAGTCGCTCAGTCATGTCTGAGTCTTTGTGACCCCATGAATCACAGCACGCCAGGCCTCCCTGTCCATCACCAACTCCCAGAATTTATCCAAACTCATGTCCATCGAGTCAGTGATGTCATCCAACCATCTCATCCTCTGTTGTCCCCTTCTCCTCTTGCCCCCAATCCCTCCCAGCATCAGGGTCTTTTCCACTGAGTCAACTCTTTGCATGAGGTGGCCAAAGTATTGGAGTTTCAACTTCAGCATCAGTCCTTCCAATGAACACCCAGGACTAATCTTCTTTGGGATGGACTGGTTGGATCTCCTTGCAGTCCAAGGGACCTTTAAACAGAGTATTATCTATAAAAATATTGAATCACAATATTGTACACCTGAAACCAATATAATACTGCAAATCAACTATAAAAAAGTTACAGTACTTATGTGACCATTGAAGACTAAGGATCAGAGATTTATCCCACTCTCAAGACAGCCACAGGCAAGCACAGCATCAGAAAAGAGGAGGGAGATCCTTAAAATGAGTGATATGGAATTTCCCACTACCCTGGAGTAAGGACTCAAAAGCAGATTTTATTTGTTTAAGAACAAAGAAAGTAAACTGCCAGAAAGCTGCCAGAACCTACACAGGCCTGGGGAAACAGACTCCTGGAGGGCACAGACAAAACCCTGTGCACACAAGAACCCAGGAGAAAGGAGCAATGACCCTACAAAAGACTAACCCAGACTTGCCCGTGAGTGTCCAGGAGTCTCTGGCAGAGGTGTGGGTCAGTGGTGGCCTGCTGCAGGGTCAGGGACACTGAGTGCAGCGTGTGACCTTTTGAAGGAGGTTGAAATATTTTCCATTAACTCCACCATAGTTTGGCCTCAGATCAAACAACATGGAGGGAACAGACCCCCACTCAACAACAGAAAATTTGATTAAAGATTTACTGAGCATGGTTCCAACCATCAGAACAAGAACCAGTTTTCCCCTTAGTCAGTCTCTGCCATCAGGAAGCTTCCATCAGCTTCATCTCCTTATCCATTAGAGGGAACTCAGAATGAAAACCACAATCACAGAAAAATAACCCAACTGATCACATGGACCACAGCCTTGTCTAAGTCAATGAAACTGTAAGTCATGCCAGGTAAGACCATCCAAAATGGATGGGTCATGATGGAGAGCTCTGACAAAACAGGGTCCACTGGAGAAGGGAATTGGCAAGCCACTTCAATATTCTTGCCTTGAGAACCCCGTGAACAATATGAAAAGGCAAAAAGATAGGACACTGAAAGATGAACTCCCCAGGTTGGTAGTGCCCAGTATTTTAGTGGAGATCAGTGGAGAAATAACTCCAGAAAGAATGAAAAATGAAGCCAAAGCAAATATAGCACCCAGTTGTGGATGTGACTGGTGATGGAAGTAAAGTCTGATGCTGCAAAGTGCAATATTGAATAGGAACCTGGAATGTTAGGTTCATTAATCAAGGCAATTGGAAGTGGTCAAACAAGAGATGGCAAGAGTGAACATCAACATTTAAGGAATCAGCCAACTAAAATGCACTGGAATTGGTGAATTTAATTCAGATGACCATTTTATCTACCACTGTGGGCAAGAATCCCTTAGAAGAAATGGAGTAGCCATCATTGTCAACAAAAGAGTCTGAAATGCAGTTCTTGGGTGCAAGCTCAAAAATGAGGAATGATCTCTGTTAGTTTCTAAGGGAAACAATTCAATATCATAGTAATCCAAGTCTATGTCCCAACCAGTAATGCTGAAGAAGGTGAAGTTGAACAGTTCTATGAAGACCTCTAAGATCTTCCAGGACTAACACCCAAAAAAGATGTCCTTTTCATTATAGGGGACTGGAATGCAAAAGCAGGAAGTCAAGAGATACCTGGAATAACAGGCAAATTTGGCCTTAGAGAATAAAATGAGGCAGGGCAAAGGCTAACAAAGTTTTGCCAAGAGAACATACTGGTCATAGTAAATACCCTCTTCCAACAACACAAGAGAAGACTCTATACATGGACATCACCAGATGGTCAATACAGAAATCAGATTGGTTATATTCTTTGCAGTCAAAGATGAAGAAGTTCTATACAGTCAGCAAAAACAAAATCAGGAGCTGACTGAAGCTCAGATGATGAACTCCGTATTGCAAAATTCAGACTGAAATTGAAGAAAGTAGGGAAAACCACTAGACCATTTAGGCATGACCTAAACCAAATCCCTTACAATTACACAGTGGAAGTAACAAAGAGATTCAAGGGATTAGATCTGATAGAGGGCCTGAAGAACCATGGACAGAGGTTCATGACATTGTATAGAAGGCAGTGATCAAGACCACCCCCAAGAAAAAGAAACGCAAAAGTACAAAATGGCTGCCTGAGGAGGCCTCACGAAAGGCTGAGAAAAGAAGAGAAGCAAAAGGCAAAGGAGAAAAAATAAGCTGTACCCATCTGAATGCAGAATTCCAACGAATAGCAAGGAGAGATAAGAAAGCCTTCCTCAGTGATCAATGCAAAGAAATAGAGGCAACAACAAAATGGGAAAGACTAGAGACCTCTTCAAGAAAATTAGAGACCAAAAGAATATTTCATGCAGAGATGGACACAATAAAGGACAGACATTTTATGAACCTAACAGAAGCAGAAGATATTAAGAAGAGGTGGCAAGAATACACAGAAAAATGATACGGAAAAGGTCTTAATGACCTAGACAACTACGATGGTGTGATCACTCACCTAGAGCCAGACGTCCTGGAGTCTGAAGTCAAGTGGGCCTTAGAAAGCATCACTATGAACAAAGCTAGTGGAGGTGAAGGAATTCCAGCTGAGCTATTTCGATTCCTAAAAGATGATGCTTTGAAAGTGCTGCACTCAATATGCCAGCAAATTTGGAAAACTCAGCAGTGGCCACAGGACTCGAAAAGGTAGGTTTTCATTCCAATTCCAAAGAAAGGCAATGCCAAAGAATGTTCAAGCTACCACACAATTGCACTCATCCCACATGCTAGCAAATAATGCTCAAAATTCTCCAAGTGAAGCTTCAACAGTAAATGAACAGAGAATTCCAGACGTCCAAGCTGGATTTTAAAAAGGCAGAGGAACAAATTGCCAGCATCTGTTGCATCATCAAAGAAGCACGAGAGCTCCAAAAAAATATCTACTTCTGCTTTATTGACTACGCCAAAGCCTTTGAATGTGTGGGTCACAACAAACTGAAAAATTCTTAGAGATGGGAATATCAGATCACCTTACGTGCCTCCTGAGAGATCTATATGCAGGTCAAGAAGCAAGTTAGAACCGGACATGGAACAACGGACTTGTTCCAAATTGGGAAAGGAGTACGTCAAGGCTGTATATTGTCATCCTGCTTATTAAACTTGTATGCAAAGCACATCATGTTAAATACTGGGCTGGATGAAGTTCAAACTGGAGTCAAGATTGCCAGGAGTAATATCAACAACCTCAGATATGCAGATGACACCACCCTTACGGCAGAAAGTGAAGAGGAACTAAAGAACCTCTTGATGAAAGTGAAAGAGGAGAGTGGAAAAGCTGCTTAAAACTCAACATTCACAAAACTAATATCATGGCATCCAGTCCCATCACTTCATGGCAAATGGATAGGGGAAGAATGGATACAGTGACAGACTTTATTTTCTTGGGCTCCAAAATCACTCCAAATGGTGGTTGCAACTATGAAATTAAAGACACTCGCTCCTTGGAAGAAAAGCTATGATCAGCCTAGACAGCATATTGAAAAGCAGAGACATTACTTTGCTGACAATGGTCCACCTAGTCAAAGCTACAGTTTTTCCAGTAGTCATGTATGGATGTGAGAGTTAGACCATCAAGAAAGCTGAATGCTGAAGAACTGATGCTCTTTAACTTTGCTGTTGGAGAAGACTCTTGAGAGTCCCTTGGACAGCTAGGAGATCAAATCAGTCAATCCTAAAGGAAATTAGTCCTGAATATTCACAACAGAGGATGCGATGGTTGGATGGCAACATGCGATCATGCGATGGACTCGATGGACATGAGTTTGAGCAAGCTCCTGGAGTTGGTGATGGTCAGGGAAGCCTGATGTGGTGCAGTCCATAGGGTCGCAAAGAGTCAGACATGACTGAGCGAGTGAACTAAACCAAAGTTGCACAATAAATAGCAGAACCATGTTCGAACATTTCTCACGCTATGACTACTCTTTCCTCTATAGCATTATGCTTCTCTTATTTTTGATGATGTGGACAGATAATATAAGTTGAGATATGGCAAACTCTTGCAAACATCATAACAAACTTTCCCATCTCCTAAAAATTATTTTACCAGTTGAGCAATTAAATGCTTGTTAAATAGTATATTGATTTGGTGTTATGGAAAAGACAAAGCACGAAAAGAGTGATGTCATGATTAAGTATGAGTAGATTTTCCATTTGAGCAAAAATGGCATTGACTATGTCTCTAATCCTAAGTCACTATGATGAAAACTACAGAAACAGAAATGGAGGTATAAAGAATGATGTACCATAAAGGAATTTGTAAGGACAGATGAGTTTTACTTAAAAGTTCACAGATATTTTTGCTTCCTTACTTCACTTCATATGTGATTGTTTTTTCTCTCTGTTCAAGGTTTAATTTTAGTCATAGCCTTGACAGATCATATATAATCACCTAGATAAATGTTATTGTATTTGATATGATACTATATACAACAATATTCATAATATTATATAAATTATTCTGCTAGCTAAGTCAAGGAAGACACAGCAGTGGTAGACCATAGTTTTCAAATAAGGTGAGAAAACCAAAAATGGAAATTGAACCAAATCTTTTGGTTCTAACAATAAATTTAAATTTTGTCCAAATCAACCAATCATTCATTCATTCATTTACCAAATACTAACCGAGTATCTACATGTGGAAATAAATTTACTAAATGCTGGAGATTTTATCACTAACCAAACAGACAAAAGTTTCTGTCCTAATAAAGTTCTTGTTCCAAAAGGAAAAAACAATGAGTGAAATTAACTCTTTCATAAATTTGAAGTTGGTAATGGCTATGGAGGAAAAATAAAGCAAAGAAGAGAGATAGGTAGTTCAAGGGGAGAAGCTGCAATTTTAAATAATCAGGTAAGGCTTTTCTGAGAAAATGATGTTTCAGCGAAGACTAGAACAAGAAGGACTTCTGACATGCCAGATATTCATGCCAGATGTAGAGAGGAAGGCGAATGCAAAGGCCCACAGGTGAGATCATGCCTGACAGGTTCAAAGGAAATTTAGGAAGCAGGCAGGAGCAGAAAGAACAAAAGGAGAACGGACAGCGATATGGGCAAAAATAGGGAGCGAGATCATATAGTCTGTGGTAAGAACACTGGCAAGAGAGCTGGGAATTACTGGAGTGTTGCAGGTAACCTCTCAGCAGAGAAGTGTCTTAATATACACTGGATTTGAATAGGACTGAAATAGAGTTGAAAATAGAATATTTGGAATCAAAGGTAGAAACAGAATGTCAGAGCCAATGATGGAATAATCCAAGTGAGAGATGATGGAAGCTTGGACTACAGGTGTAGCACGTAACATATGAGAAATGATCAGGGTCTAGATATATTTTCATGGAAGAACTAAGATGTTTTGTTGGCAAATCATGTGAGAAGTTTGAGAGAAGAGGAATCCCTCAATATATCTTCTGTGCATATAAGGGTGATGTAACTGTGATCTATTCTTCCTAATACATATTATGATGTGTAAATTTGTATAGCTATTCTGCAAGATAGTTGAATAAATTTCTATCAAAGCAGACTTACAATAAGGCCTTATTCATACTTACCACAAGGAAAAGCATGGGCTTTTCTCCTTTTGCCTGAAATCTGCTGATAAGGTCTGACACAGACCCTCCAGCTTCCTGTTCTTTGTCTATGACTCATTAGTTAAGATTATAACTGTTTATTCCACAGAAACTAACCCCGTAGAAAAACATTTCTTGTTCAGGTAACAATGAAACTTCCATTCTTGCAAAATTAACCCCAATTGTAAATCACCTCACTTGTAAATGATTTATCTCTCCCTAGAAAAGTTTGAAACTCTGCTTATGCTCTGACCTCAGGTATTTTATTTATTATAACAGCCTGAATAAAGTCAGTCTCCTTCTTTGTCCAGTTTCTGTCTTCCACAGCTCAGTAACATAACTGGAATTGGACTGGAAGCCCACCCCTGGACCCTGTCTTCTCACCCAAGTACTGAGACCTCTTAAGCCTGTTGTGTTCCTTCCCTAACTGGCAATCTGGAGTCCCCACTGAGGACAGATCCTGACCTCCGAGCTTCAGATATTTGTCCATGATAGCACAGTAAATTTCGATTTTGACTTTTTGTTTGTGCACTCTTTGTTTTCTTGCCAAGTTTTGTTAAACCATGCTTCTATGAGAATTTCTCAACTCTCTTCTCACCCCTTTGGAAAACCTCTGTTAATTACATGCTCACCACTACAATAATAATTCAGTTCTTTGCTTCCAAAAATGGCTGAATTTCACTAAGGACAATGTAGAACTCCAGCGGTCTCTTTGGGACACCTGAGAACTCTCTAAATGTACCCATCTATGAGGTGCCTTTGAATCTAAGGGCTCTAACATCTCTTCTTACCAATGATCAGGTTTTTTTCTTTTTTCTTTTAATTGAAACACAGAGATTAAACAATGAGATAATGTCTCTAAAATATCTCAAACTGTGTGATCCCTCAAGAACTGTTTATCTCACTGCCAGTTCATTTCTCCTGCTCCTCTCTGACCCCCATCAAAATCTCACAACCCCTTTCCTCACCCAGAACCTTCCACATGCACCACCTCATCTCTGTCCCCCACCCAATACTCTGCCTATGCCAAGAATCCCCTTTTCCGCTTCCCTGCCTGCATCAGTTTAACTGCCTCACTCCCTATTTCCCCACCTTAACACGTGGCCCTTCCTCCCTTGCTGAAAGCCAGTGACCAGCGTGCCCTCCTGAACAAGTTCTCTTTAAGCTTTGGTCACACACAGATTTACGCGCTACTGTTCAAGACTTTCTGAATTCCCGTAAGAATAGAAAAGAATTCATTCATCAATTGTTCTCCATGACAAGGACCTCTTAGTCCCCTCAGTATCCTGACCTTCCAAGGATGCCAGCTAGTCCGAGACTTGAAAGCAATGGACAAAAGAGTCTCCCATTCCTCTGTCGATGGACATTTAGGTTGCTTCCATGTCCTGGCTGTTATAAATAGTGCTGCTATGAACATTGGAGTACAATTGTCTTTTTGAATTGTCCCAGTAGTGGGATTGCTGGGTCATATGGTGGTTCTATTCCTACTTTTTTAAGGAAACATAGAAAGACAGATATCATATGATATTGTGTATATGTGGAATCTAAAAAGAAAAGATACAAATGAACTTGTTTCGCCTTATGGACATGGGGAGAGGGCAGGAGAGTGTGAGATGTATGGATAGAGTCACATGAAACTTACATTACGATATATAAAATAGACAGCCAATGGGAATTTGCTGTCTGGCTCAGGAAACAAATAGGGGCTCTTTATCAACCTAGAGGGGTGGGATGGGGAGGGAGACAGGAGGGAGGTTCAAAAGGGAGGGGATGTATGTATACCTATGGCTGATTCATGTTGAGATTTCACAGAAAACACAAAATTCTGTAAAGCAACTATCCTTCAGTAAAAAAATAAATTTATAAAAAAAAAAAAAAAACAGAAATAGACCTACAGACATAGGAAAAAAACTACAGCTACCAAAGGTGAAAGGGATGGTGGAGGAATAAACTAGGAAAATGGGATTAACAAATACACACTACTATACATAAATTAGATAACCAACAAGGACTACGGTATAGCATAGCACACTATACTCAATATTTTGTAATAACCTGTAAGGGAAAAGAATCTGAAAAAGAATATCTGTATATATAATATGCCTTGTGAATTTTGGAACCCAGAGGTTGATAGCATTCTCTCATGTGGGTGGCAGGAGGGCTAAGGTACAATATATCTCAATAAATGATGCTCGTTATGGAAACTAAGAGCATCAAGGAGGGGAATGAAGAAGGAATTCATAGGGCCTGGACTCCATCTCAGGCCTGTCCGTGCTTGTCGTGCGCAGGCCAACTCTCCAGTGGACTCTGAACTCTGTGCTTAGCACCTGTGGGAGTGACAATGGAAGGATAAGACCCCTCCTCTGGGCAGGGAAGACACTAATCACCCCTGCCTCCAGACAGTATCTATCGGAATGTAATCATAGGCTCATCAGTTATTAACTGGTTGGAATGTAACCTCGGGCTTATTGATCACTAACTGTTTGGAACACATAATACGTGAATGATGGGGTTATTGTGACTGTATTTACCCTTCCTTTGTAAGCCTCAAGGGATTTGGGCTGGTGGGTTTGGACACGTACACATGGGGTATAAAAGATTTTCACAAATGCTGGTCAGGGTCCTTGGCTGAGAGGAGACTCTGCCTTGGACCCAATGGTGTAATAAACTGCACTCCACTATCAAAAAAAAAAAAAAAAAAAAAAAACCTGTAATGGAAAAGAATCTGAAAAAGAATATCTATATATATAATATATAGATATACATATGTATGTTATATATATTATATATATATATATATATATACTTCTGAATCTTTTCCTGTACACCTGAAACTAACACGTTGGAAATCAGTTATATTTTAATAAATATATATATACGCATGCATGCTTGCTAAGTTGCTTCAGTCATGTCCTACTCCTTGCAACTTTATGGACCACCAGGCTCCTCTGTCCATGGGGATTCTCCAGACAAGAATATTGGAGTGGGTTCCCATGCCTTCCTCCAGGGGATCTTCTCAACCCAAGGATCAAACGCGCAATCTCTTACATCTTCTGCATTTGCAATTAGGTTCTTTACCAGTAGTGTCACCTAGGAAGCACTATATATATGTTTGAGTCACCTCATGGTTTTCTATTAATAATTTCTAACCCTAAAAAGCTTCTTGATGAAAGTGAAAGAGGAGAGTGAAAAAGTTGGCTTAAAGCTCAACATTCAGAAAACTAAGACCATAGCATCTGGTCCCATCACTTCATGGGAAATAGATGGGCAAACAGTGGAAGCAGTGTCAGTGTAAGGTACAGTTCAGGCGAGGCAGAAAAGAAAGACGACCTCCACAGAAGTAGGTTACCTTTATTCAGGCAAGGAGGGGCGACAGTCAGCCTAACGACCAGGCTGAGCTCCGAGAGGGATCAGGGAGGCTTCATACTTATAGGGAGGTTTGTGGAAGCGATAAGGGAAACGTCAATCAGGTGGGATATTTTGAGTATTCTTTTGCTGAGATGACATTTGTAGTTGGGCAGGGGGGGATAAGTCTTCTGGGCGGGTGTAGGGGGTGGAAGGTTTCTGGACAGGGGGTGATAAGTCTCAGAAAGATGCAACCGGCCTGAAGCATCAGGGTGGAATTAAAGTTATGCTTTGTTTTCTCCAAAGTTAGATGATTCAGCAAGGGGCCTTTGAGACTGTTGTTCTCTTTTCTAGGTCCAAAAGACTCCTTCAGTCAGACTTTATTTTTTTGGGCTCCAAAATCACTGCAGATGGTGATTGCAGCCATGAAATTAAAAGACACTTACTCCTTGGAAGGAAAGTTATGACCAACCTAGATAGCATATTAAAAAGCAGAGACATTACTTTGTCAACAAAGGTCTGTCTGGTCAAGGCTATGGCTTTTCCAGTGGTCATGTGTGGATGTGAGAGCTGGACTGTGAAGAAAGCTGAGCACCAAAGAATTGATGCTTTTGAACTGTGGTGTTGGAGAAGACTCTTGAGAGTCCCTTGGACTGCAAGGAGATCCAAGCAGTCCATCCCAAAGGAGATCAGTCCTGGGTGTTCACTGGAAGGACTGATGCTGAAGCTGAAACTCCAATAATTTGGCCACCTCATGAGAAGAGCTGACTCATTGGAAAAGACTCTGATGCTGGGAGGAATTGGGGGCAGGAGGAGAAGGGGACGACGGAGGATGAGATGGCTGGATGGCATCACCGACTCGATGGACATGAGTTTGAGTGAACTCCGGGAGTTGGTGATGGACAGGGAGGTCTGGCGTGCTGCGATTCATGGGGTCACAAAGAGTCAGACACGACTGAGCGACTGAACTGAACTGAACTGAACTGAACCCTAACACTGTCCCAGTTTCTATCTGGCCCAGTGCTATTCATTTGTAGGCATTGCCCTCTGTTCTATTTATAGGCATTGCCCTCTGTTCTATTTATAGGCATTGCCCTCTGTTCTATTTATAGGCACTGCCCTCTGTTCTATTTTTTTGTTTGCTTTGTTTCGTGGCCAAGTCACATGGTTTGTGGGATCTTAGTTCCACAACCAGAGCGTGACCCTGGGCCACGGGTATTGACGGCGCCAAGTCCTAACCACTTGTCCATCAGGGAAGTTTCTGATTTTTTTCCAATATACTGCTTCACAATATATTTTTTGGTTTCTATGGAAAAATCAACAGTATGTGTTATACCTCAGGAGTTTACTGAAGCTGATATTTATTTGTTTTAGACCCTTAATGCCAACCTGAGAAATTTAACCTTATCTTGAAACTCTTATCCAGTATGTAGATGACCTTCTCTGCTCATGTGATTTTGCCAGCTTGCTTGTCACATTCAATAACTACTCCAAGTCTCTGCCCATAAGGGCACTAAAGACAAAGCAATTATACAGTCTTCCAGTGCATTACCTAGGACTCTCTCCTGAAGAGAATATTTATCCCCTAAACAACACCATCATCAAGTTCCCTATCCCTGAGACCAAAAGACAACTCCAAGGGTTAAAAGGATTACTCAGCCACTGAAAGATTGCAGCTATGAGCCAAGAATAACGCCAGAATTCTTGGCCCCTGGAGGAGAGGAATTCGATCTGGAGCCAGTGACGAAGCTTTATCACTCAGAGTTTTTGTTTAATAAAGTTTTATTAAAGTATAAAAGAGATAGAGAAAGCTTCTGAGAGAAACATCAGAAGGAGGCAGAAAGAGTGTCCCCTTGCTAGTTTATAGCAAGAAGTTATATACCTATTAGTAAGCTGCTGATTAGAGAAAGGAAATGTCTCAAAACTGAGAGAGTGGCCCCAGACTCCTCACTGACAATATGCATTTTGAGACAGCATTGTCCTGGGCCATACAACTGACAGGAATCTTGAAGAAAGGCAGGCCTCCAAGCAAATACATAGCTTCATTAACATAGCTTAAGAGAAGCTTAAGAGAAGAAAAATGCATTGGTTAGCTCAAGGTTTGAGAAAAGTTAAGTTCAAGAGGAACCATATGTCATCGTGGCTACACAGAATTTTTAAAAGAAACCTCCTTTTAATTTTATATAGAGAAGAGAAAAAAAATGTCTGACACTTGTGGTTTGTTTCCTCCTGCCGATTAAAAGAGAGGAAAAGACGTCTGACACTTGCAGCCTATTCCCCCCAGCTTGGTGGGCCCTAGCCTTTCTGCCTGTTACCCTGGCACTACTATCAGAATTAGATCCATGACTTTTCCACTATCACTTCCCATTTATTTATACACCAAGATTACGAGTTCATCTCCAAACCTCTTAATTAGGTCTCTTCTCCCAAGTCTGAATTTCAAACCCTCACCTCCATAACTTTCCATCTTCCGACTGTTGGAGTCCCCAATTATTCATTACCCTTTGCTTTTTTATTTACAAAGGAAGGGCATGCTTTACAACTTTTCACCCAAAAATGCAATGGAAGTCAAAACCTATTGGATACTTCAGCTTCACTTTAGATATTATGTCTGGGGGGTTTCCTCTTCCTTACACAAATTTGCCGCTGCTGCAAAATTAATTGAAGCCACTGCTGACTTAGTTCTTAGTCATTCATTCAATCTATATGCTGCTGCTGCTGCTGCTAAGTCGCTTCAGTCATGTCCGACTCTGTGCCACCCCATAGACGGCAGCCCACCAGGCTCCCCCGTCCCTGGGATTCTCCAGGCAAGAACACTGGAGTGGGTTGCCATTTCCTTCTCCAATGCATGAAAGTGAAAAGTGAAAGTGAAGCCAATCAGTCGTGTCTGACTTTTCTCAACTTCACAAACTGCAGCCTACCAGGCTCCTCCATCCATGGGATTTTCCAGGCAAGAGTACTAGAGTGGGTTGCCATTGTCTTCTCCGCAATCTGTATGTACCCCCATGCAATTCAGACCCTGCTACTTACCAAGAACACCCAACATTTTTTTGCCTCCAACTCATCCTATGAAATCCTGCTGCTTTCTCTCTCTTGCACCACTATTCAGCACTATCCAGACCTTCATCCAACTAGCCTTCCTTCCTCCTACCTGAGGAGCAAGCTTATAACTGCACCACCATCACACAGTCTATAATTCCTCTTTATCCAAACCTCACTGAAACTCCTCTCAAGACCCGATTGCCACCTTCTTTGCATATGGTACCTACCTCAGATACACAAATGGAAAATTCCAATAAAGATATTCTGTCACTAATTTTCAACAAACCACTGTTCAAACATCTGTCTAAGGTTAATTAAATCATAGTTAATTAAGTCAAGTTGCTGAATTCATAGCCCTCACCAACCTTGTACACTAGCACAAGACAAGATAGTTAACATTTACACAAGTAGCAAATATGCTTTCCATGTTGCACATGATTTTGGTTTGATATAGAAATGAGAAGCGTTCATGACAGCTACAAAGACACTCAACAAAAATAGAGCTCAAGTAGCTAACCTATTAGAAACCTCACTACTACCCACTCTCGAAACTAAAGCTAGACACTATAAACATCAGTATAGGCAAAGCTATGGTTTTTCCAGTAATCATATACAAATATGAGAGTTGAACTATAAAGAAGGCTGAACACCAAAGAATTGATGCTTTCAAACTGTGGTGCTAGAGAAGACTCTTGAGAATCCTTTGGACTGCAAGGAGATCAAACAAGTCAATCTTAAGGAAATCAACCCTGAATATCCATTGAAGGACTGATGCTGAAGCTGAGGCTCTAATACTTTGGCCACCTGATGCAAAGAGTGACTCATTGGGAAAGATCTTGATGCTGGAAAGATTGAGGACGGAGGAGAAGGAGGTGACAGAAGAGGAGAGGTTGGACAGCACCACTGACTCAATGGACATAAGTTTAAGCAAGCTCTGGGAGCTGATGAAGGACAGGGAAGCCTGGCGTGCTGCAGTCCATGGGGTCACAAAGAGTCGGACACAACTTAGCAACTGAACAACAAAACTAAAGCTCACATTAGCCAGTCTCTCAACACTAAAGGAACCTCTTGCATGACAAATACACTAAGATAAATGCTTCACAAGAAAATTCTGTCTCAATCATCTGAATACTTCCCTTGATCACTCTTCTTTAGAGATATAAACTTATATTGATAACTAAATAGCCTATTGGACCACTACTTACACCTGAGGCTAAAAGTCTATTGGAAACCAGCTGAATGTTTTATCTACTCAGACGAACTTTGGAGACACCCAAATGCCACTTGTCTCTCCTTGAACTTGTATGAAATTTAGTCCATAGCGACAGCAAATGTCACAGCAAAGAAAATCTAAAAGATCTTCTACACATATAGTGGTGTGGACTCTTCAGCCCTTATATTGTACAGGTAACTTCAACATTCCCCATTTGCTAGGAAAACAATCCTGGTAAAAATCTAAAGATCAAACTAGGGTGAGCATTGCCTGTCTTGTCCCTTTTTCTTTGGCAAATGGATTTTATTCATTTCCCAAAGTCCCATAGGTACAAATGTTCTAATGGTTGTCTGAATGTTTTCAGCTGGTTGGAAGTTTTCTCTACAAATAAACTGTTGCCACTGATATGGCTGCCCTGGTAGTGAAGTAAAGAATCTGCCTGCAGTGCAGGAGACCTGGGTTTGATCCCTGGGTTGGGAAGATCCCCTGGAGAAGGAAATGGCAAACCTCTCCAGAATTCTTTCCTGGAAAATCCCATGGACAGAGGAGCCTAGTGGGCTACAGTCCATGAGGTTGCAAGAGTCGACATGATTTAGTGACTAAACCACCACCACTGATATGGCTAGTTCAGTTTAGTTCAGTCACTCAGTTGTGTCCGACTCTTTGCGACCCCATGAATCGCAGCACACCAGTTGTTAGTAAAAGAGAATTTTCCCTACTTGGGGAATACTGTTGTTTTTACCTAGCAAAAGGAAAGCTTATTTTCTGGAAAGGTTATTAAGGATATTTGAAAAGTACTTCCACAGTCACAGAAACTCAAACTATCTTTACCACCCTCAAATCTCTAGAAAAATGTAATGGACCAGTGGTTCTCCAGGCATCCCAGAAGGCACTAATGGTAGAGAATCCCATTGCCAATGCCGGAGATGCAAGAGATGTGGGTTCAATCCCTGGGTTGGGAAGATCCCCTGGAGTAGAAAATGGCAGTCCACTCCAGTATTATTGCCTGGAGAACCCCATGGATAGAGGAACCTGGTGGGCTACAGTCCTTGGAGCCGCAAAGAGTCAGACACAACCAAGCGGCTGAACATACCAATTAGTGGTACTCTAAAACCCAGTTTCAGGACTTCCCTGGTGGTCTAGTGGTTAGAATTTAGTGTTTTCACTGCCATGGTCCTGGGTTCAATCCCTAGTTGGGGAACAAAGATCCTCCAAGCTGCATGGCACAGTCAAATAAATAAATAAAACTCAGTTTCAAACTCTGAGGAACTAAATCTGTCTTGACCCAAAGTCTTACCTTTAGCCCTAATGATCCTTTAATCCTCCCACTGCCCAGTCAATTTTAACTATCCCCTCATTAACTAACTACCAGCAAGCCAATTAGGATCCTTTATTCCTCATGGATTTTGGGAGACATTAATCCAATACAATAGACTTAAGTACTTCCAAGGTATCATTAAATGCACACGTATTTATCACCATCAGTCAAATCCACCTTTCCCCAAACATACGACCATAGCCCTGACATCATCTTCAGGTCAGAGACCAAGTACTCTGGAAGATATCAGTAAAAGACCAGTCTTGAACCCAGATCAAAGAGGCATTACGCTATTCTCCTGAGCACCAATGGCAAAGTGAAACTACAAGGAGTGCAATTTGAGTTCATGTTTCATAACTTAAAAATACAGGTTATATTATGAACAGAAATCCACAGAAATAAACAACCTTAAACTGAGGCTCTTTCAAGAGCTTCTAGAGGAAGTTGACAACATGAAGTACACTTATTTTCTGCGAAACTGGGGCTAAACAGATGTCATCACAAAGTGGTCAGCTTCCACTTGCAGATGCTAGAATATGATCCTATAGGATTCTCTCACTATATCCTCCACGAATTTCTTTTGTCTTCTCATCATATTCTTGAGGTATAGTTCATCATAAAATGCATGCTTTTAAAGTGATATCCAAACCAGTGGCTTTTAGTATAACCACAAGTTTGTGCAAAAATCACAGCTATTTAATTCAAGAATATTTTCATCACCTAAAAAAACTTTATTCTCATTAAGAGTACTTTTGATTTTTCCCTCTCCCAGACTCTAGCAACCCCCAATCTACTTTCTGTCCCTATGAATTTGTATATTCTGAACATTATATAAATGGAATTATACAATTTGTGGGTGTTTGCTTCTGGTGTCTTTTACTCGGCTTCATGTTTGCAAGGTCCACCCATATTGTAGCATGAGTTGGTATTTTGTCCATTTTTGTGGGTAAATAATATTCCATTGCATGGATATACCAAATTTTGTTTACCCATTCAAAAGTTATAGGCATTTTGATTGTTTCCATTTTGAAGCTATGCTATTAATGATAATGCTGCTATGAAAATTTGTTTATAAGTTACTGTGTAACCATACATTTCATTTCACTTGGATATATACCTAGGTGTGGCACTGCTGGGTCAAATGGTAATTCCAAGTTTGATAGACTATTCCCCAAAGCAATTTTCCACACGCATTACAGTGCATAAGAGTTCTAATTTCCTCACAGTCTTGCCAACTGTTGCTTTTGTCTATTTTTTTTTATTATAGCCTCCTAAGTAGATATGAAGTGACATCTTATTGTGGTTTCAGTTTGCATTTCCCTAATGACTAATAATGCTTAACATCCTTTCATGTGTTTATTGGCCATTTGAATATCTTCTTTGGAGATATTCTAGTTTTCTGTCATCCATTCATTTCAATACTTTCCTCAGCCATTAGCCTTTGGCCTTTAGCCTTTGGCCCTCCTTACTCTTTCCTTTTTTCTCCATTCCTCATTCACTTATAAACATTCAAGACCTCCAAAACCTTTTGAAAATAGATTATCCAGTCTTAATGATCTTTCTTAATGTTACTTCAGGTGCCCCTTCCATCTTGGCTCAAGCGTCTTTCCCCAAACTCCTCTCCCCATCATTAAAATCTCCTCAAATATTAACATAGCTATTTTCCCATACACAATGTTAGGAAACATGTCTTATACTTTATATATGTTACATGAAAAATTCAAATCTAATCTGGACTGCTTTTAGAAAAGGTCATACTTATTTCTCTCACAGGTTCACCGATGACCCCTTTCATAGTTCCAGTTTCTACGGCTATACCTTTCATGCTACCAACTTTGATGACTGTATTGAAATAGTTTTTTCTCCTTAGTTAGATTTATTCCTAAGTATAAGTGTTTCATTTCTATGTACTTGGTATGTTGGTTATACTTCCCAGCTTTGGAGAAGAGGCCTTATATAGGAGACTTTCTATGAGTCCCAACAGTGCATTCCCCTCTAGCTGTTGTTGTTCAGTCACTCAGTCATGTCCGACTCTTTGCGGCCCCATGGACTGCAGCACTCCAGGCTTCCCTGTCCTTCACCATCTCCCGGAGCTTGCTCAAACTCATGTTCATTGAGCTGGTGATGCCATCCAACCATCTCATCTTCTGTCATCCCCTTCTCCTCCTGCCTTTAACATTTCCCAGCATCAGGGTCTTTTCTAGTTACCAGAGCTTAATGCTCTGGAAGTGCCCTTACATGGGCCACGTGGGACCTTCTGTTGTGATGGGTTAACTACTGTGGGTGGCCTGGTAGGTGTGGGTGACCCCTAATCTGGTTGGCTGCCAAACCCTGCCTTGTCCAGATGCTGCCAGACACCAGTGGACAGGACTAGGTCACAAGGTTATGATTGCAGAGCCTAGGGGTGTCCCAAGGTTACTGCTGGCCCACTGTTTGGCAGCCTTTTTCTGAGTTGGGTGTTTGTGGGGCCAGAGTTCCCAGAATAGTGTTAATCTGCTGGTTGGCTGGGCCCCTTCCTAACATGAATGGCAATAGTGTTTAGGGTATCAAAGATTGTATTTGCCATTAAGTAGGGCCAGATTTCCAGCTGACTGATTGAGGGGCCTAAGACAGCCCAGAGCTGGTGTTATGTACTGGTGGACTGGGGCCCAAGATGTGCCAGTGCTGGTGCCAGCCTGTTGGTGAGTAGGGTGGGTCCTGACATGGTAGGCTGCAGTGGTGTGGTGGTCTTGAGTTGGTATCTGCCTGCCAGTGGGTAGGGTCAGGACTCCAGGAATCCTACAACACATGCCCACTCACTGCTGAGTGAGGCCAGCTCCTGGGGCTGGCACTGGCCCATTCTTGGGTAGGGCTGGGTCCTGTGTCTCTGACTTCAGGCCCCTTGGTGTTTCAAAGCTGCTGTCAGCCTGCTATGGGCAGGCCAAGGTCTAGGTGGTTCTAGGGCTAGTTCATGCTCTCGGATAGGTGAAGCCAGGCCCCAAGGTCTCTGGTTTAGGGCCCTGGGGGTCCTGGGGTTGGTGTGTCAGCCCACTGATGGGTAGGGTTGGGGCCCACATGGTCCTTGGGCTGGTGCCTGACATCTGGTGTGTGTGACTAGTTTGGAGACCAGTACTTGCCCACTGATGGGAAGAGTTGGGTCCAGTTGGTCCTCAGACTACAGGTCCCTGGTTGGGGGGGGGGGGGGGGCGGGTCCTAAGGCTAGTACTAGAGCACTGATGAGGCCAGGTTCTTGGGCCCTTGGTGACAAGGCTAGGTCCCAGGGTGTCTGTGGGCTCAGGATTTCTTAACACATTAGCATGATGGTGGTTGGGATTGTGTTCCCACTTGGCTAGTTGTTTGGGTTAGCCTGAGGTGTCCAACTATTGGTGCCGAAAGGCAAGTGGGTGGGCCAGGTCAAGGTATTGACCAGGTTTTGCCTCTTGCCTCTCCAAGATCAGCAGGTGGGTCTGACCCAGGATCCTTTCGAATTACTTCTACCCCCACGTTCTGGAAAATAGAGATTCCACTCTCAAAGGGCCCATGCAAAAACCCCACATGCCCCAGAACATGGGGTAGAAGAAGTAATTGTAATTGGAAGGACTAATTTCCTTTAGGATGAACTGGTTGGATCTCCTTGCAGCCCAAGGGACTCTCAAGAGTCTTCTCCAACACCACAGTTCAAAAGCATCAGTTCTTTGGTGCTCAGCTTTCGTTAGAGTCCAACTCTCACATCCATGCATGACTACTGGAAAAACCATAGCTTTGACTAGATGGACCATTGTTGGCAAAGTAATGTCTCTGATTTTTAACATTGTATCTAGTTCAGTCATAGCTTTTCTTCCATGGAGCAAGCATCTTTTAATTGCATGGCTGTGGTCACCATCTGCAGTGATTTTGGAGCCCAAAGAAATAAAGTTTCCAACTGTTTCCATTGTTTCCCCATCTATTTGCCATGAAGTGATGGGACCGGATGCCATGATCTTAGTTTTCTGAATGCTGAGTTTTAAATCAACTTTTTCACTCTCCTCTTTCACTTTCATCAAGAGGCTCTTTGGTTCTTCCTCACTTTCTGCCATAAGGGTGGTGTCATCTGCACATCTGGGGTTATTGATATTTCTCCCAGAAAGCTTGATTCCAGCTTGTGCTTCATCCAGCCCAGCATTTCACATGATGTACTCTGCATATAAGTTAAATAAGCAGGGTGACAATATACAGCCTTGACATACTCCTTTCCCAATTTGGAACCAGTCTGTTGTTCCATGTTCAGTTCTGTTGCTTCTTGACCTATATACAGATTTCTTGGAAGGCAGGTCATGTGGTCTGGTATTCCCATCTCTCTAAGAATGTTCCACAGTTTGTTGTGATCCACACAGTCAAAGGCTTAGGCGTAATCAACTCAGGCTAAGCCAAGCAACTAGCCAAGTGGGAACACAACCCCAGTGGTCTTCAAAGAAAAGTGTTCTAGGGACTCATTCCAGTGTAGGATCCCTGGGCCGGAGAGTCTAATGTGGGGGTCAGACTCTTCGCTTCTTGGGAAGGACCTCTGCAACTGCAATTATCTTCCAAATTTGTGGGTTATCCACCAAGTATGAGTCTTAACTATACTGCTTCTCTTCCTATTCATCTTGTTGTGATTCTCTTTACATCTTTAGTTGTAGAATACCTTTCTTGCTAGAAATCAGTCTTTCTCATCAATATTTGATCTGTAAATAAGTGTACTTTTGGTGTGCCTGTAGGAGGAGATGAGCTCAGGGTCTTCCCACTCAACCATATTGGCCACACACACCCCTTCCCCATACTCTTCCTTTTACTCTGGATTTGAAGACACCCTTGAGAGGAAAGCTCATTGTTTGGGAGAACCTGATGGCTGCATGCAACCACACTTGGGGTGACATGGTACCCAGAGCAACTGGAGTATGTACTGTAGTATGAGCCACTCCAGAAGTGGCTTCCATGCCCCATTAAAGGAAATAACCATTACAGTGGACAACATCACACACACACAAAATCATTGACTTCCTCACTTAATAATTTCAAGAGATTCAATGTACAAACTCCACAACCAACCAGTAATTCAAATGATGCTGGGCACCAGAGGGAAGATATACCCTGTGGTCAGAAGCAATTGCTGCATGTTTGTTCCAAAAACTTCTCTGACCTCCACATCACACACAAGAACATTTGAGATCCTAACCAAGAAATTTATTGCATTGCCACCATACTCATTACACCACACTCATTACATGGCCCTTTCCACATCATTTTCCCAGGAGTCATTAATATGGTTGTCAACTTGCTGCAAGTCTTGATTTTATTCCTCCTACAACCTCTAATGATCATTTTTCTGCTTCTTTTAAACAGCATGTGGGTGTGCTAAGTCTTTTCAGTCATGTCTGACTCTTTGTGACCCTATGGACCATAGCCTGTCAGGCTCCTCTGGCCATGGGATTCTTCAGGCAAGAATACTGGAGTGGGTTGCCATGCCCTCCTCCAGGGGATCTTCCTGACCAGGGACCAAACCCATGTCTCTTATGTCTCCTGCATTGGCAAGAATGTTCTTTACCACTAGCACCACCTGGGAAGCCCCTTCTTCTAATAGGTACTGTCCTAATTAAATACTTTACCTCCAGAATGTTTTTTGAATTACAGACAGATGTCAGAGCACAAGAGATGCTTCAGCTACTTCTCCAAGAACAATCCAGTAAGAAACTTCTGACTATATGGACTATATCACCTTTGTTGACCCAAAACCCTAAGATTTTTTAATACATGTAACTCCATGGCTGATTCATGTCAATGTATGACAAAACCCACTACAATATTGTAAAGTAATTAGCCTCCAACTAATAAAAATAAATGGAAAAAAATAAATAAATAAATAAAACAGTGTCTTGAGCAGGAGTTGGGACTGACAAGGAGTAATAGTCTTGCCCTCTTTTGCTTGAACCTGTTGACAAGGACTGACTCAGACATTCCAACTACCTATATTTCATCTTATAACTGATTAGCTAGATTAGAGCTAGATAACACAGAGAAAAATATTTCCTTTTCAGATAACTAAGTCTTCCTTTTCTTGCAGAACAACCCCAAATATAAGTCTTCCCATCTGCCACTTTTTTATCTCTCCTCTTAAAACTTAAGGCAATACCACTTGTTGAGACACTCTGAGCTTCGGATCTGGAGTATTCCCCTTATTGAAGTAATCTGAACAAATCAATTTTCTTGTTCAGTTTTTATTTTGATAGTAATCATTTAGAAAACCTTATCAATATAATCAATGTCAGCAACTATGCCTAAGAATTACGACTTTCTTACCTCAAGACAAGGCATTCGCTCAGAGAAAGAGCAAGCTCACATTATGACCTCATGAAATCCATGATAATAGGACACTACTAAGGTGTGCTGCTAAGATGGTACTATGTAAAGGACCCAGGAATATTGAAATTCTGCCTTGACCACCTCATTCCCCTTTCTCCAAAATCTCCAGTGGAGAAGTAAGCAACCTGGAGTAGGAAATGGCAACCTGCTCCAATAGTCTCACCTAGAAAATTTCCTTGGACAAGGAACCTGGTAGGCTATAGTCCATGGGGTCACAAAAAGTCAGACACAAGTGAGCATACACGCAAGCCAAGCAAAGCAGAAAGCTATGTCATTATCAGAAGAATGTATAGCCAATACATTATTGTAAAACTCCGGTACTTTGACTATCTAGAAAAATCATTTTCCCTAAATAAAATAGCATTAAGTCAAAATAGACCATAAAGTTGCTCTCTTTTGGCCTCCGAAGTCTAAATTTTTAAATCCCCAATCTAGTAGGACATTCAAGCGTAAATCAGTGGAAGAAAGAGAATGATTATTTCAAAGCTTATATTTAACTCAGACAGATCTTTCAAAAAATTTGGCATAACAAGATCAACACTCCTGTTTATGAGTCATGAATAAAAGAAAAGGAAGGCAAATAAGATCCTCAGTTTCTTCATGTCAAAGCCAGCAGTGGGCAAGAAACGGCTATTTTTTCATGTTTATTTGGCTGTGTCATGTCTTAACTGATGGCACACAGGATCTTCCTTGTGGGAGGTGGGCTTCTTACTGGTTGTGGTGCCCAAGTGCAGGCTCAGTAGTTGCTGAACAAGGGCTTAGTTGCTTAGCAGCATGTGGGATCTCCATTTCCCAACCAGGCATCGATTCTGTGCCCCCTGCATTGAAAGTCAGATTCTTAACCACTGGACCACTAGCGAAGGCCCAGGAATAACTCTTTAAGATGGAACGGAAAGGACTTCTACCCCTGAGCTCTTACTGTCTCTGTCTGTCACGTGGCTGAAGTTAGCAGGAGATCCAAAAGACCTCAGCAGGGGTAACGAATCTGCCTGCAGTGCAGGGGTACAGCAGGAGCCATGGGTTCACTCCCTGGTGGGGAAGATCCCTAGAGGATGAAATGTCTACCCACTTCAGTATTATTGCCATGGACGAGGAGCCTGGCAGGCTACAGTGCATGAGGCTGCAAAGAGTCAGACATGACTTAGCAACTAAACAACAATAAAATGCAGTGGAGGATTTCAAAGTCTCATTAAGCTACACTACTTTTGCTTAGAAATTATTAAAAGTTATCCTACTTGATTGATTTTGATTAAATGCCTGCATTCCTTACCATTGTTTTTGCTATTCAGCTTTTTAAATTTTTTTCACATTAATGATGTATTATGTGTTCCTTGTAACACAATCATTAATGTGAAAAAAATTACATTAATGGAATTTGCTGGACTTTGAAGTCAGAGTTATCTTTTTAGCCCTAGAAATCCCAAAGAATCAAATATTAATATCCCTCCAGTCTTGGAACAGAATTGTAAAGAGAAAGAGGAAGATACTCTTAACTTTTCCTCCACCACAAGAGCAGCGTAAAGTCTGAGCTCACAAGAAAGTTTGCAGCAACAGGCTCTTAAGGACTTGTTTCTAATTCTAACAGCAATAAAACAAGCTAAAAGTCCAATGCATTACTTTAAGTATGATGAGATGATAGAGAATAAAAAAAGGATTTAAGCAAAAAAAGAAACAAGCACCTGAGCTCCTGAGGCAGTAAGAAATTTTTCTTTGCAGATGAAAGAGGATGCCTTACAAATAAATCTATCACGTTTCAAGTGCTAGTCATAAAGCAAAGCAAAAATACCCAAAAGGAAAAACAAGAAAATGACCTCTGTGCTGATGGAAAAAAAAATTTTTCTCAAAAGTCTTCACTCCCATTCAATACAAAGTAGAGAAATAGTATCCTCTAACCATCTACAGTGGAATACTTAGACTCATACCTTCACTAAATGAATCAGATTCAAAGCAAAAAGCAGACTGTAACCCTTAAGTGGAAATCTACTATTATATTTCAAAAGTATACTGTAATAGAATATTTTTAGTTCTATCATTCTATTGATATCTAAATAGTATATAGGTGGTTCTGCCTATACATATATTTTCTATCTCTTCCAAGAGGAAGTGAAATAATCTTTATAAAGGCAGGTGATTCCCTTACTCTTCTTCATTTCTTAGGAACACTTTAAGCCTGCCCTTTGCCATCTGACTGCATGCACACAACTCATTTAAAGATTATACACACACTTGTGTGTGTGTATATATATGTGAATATATATATAATAGTATAATGTTTATATCATAATATTAAAGATTGGGTTTCCCAAGTGTCTCATTGGTAAAGAATCTACCTGCCAATGCAGGAGACACAGGAGAGGCAGGTTCAATCCCTGGGTCAGGAAGATCCCCTGGAGGAGGGCATGACAACCCACTCCAGTATTCTTGCCTGGAGAATCCCCATGGACAGAGGAGCCTGGCAAGCTACAGTCCATGGGTAACAAAGAGTCAGACACAACTGAACACATAAGAACATTAAAAATTAGATAGGCATTATATAATATCTATGTAATCTTTATAATAACTATAGATATTATATGGGGCTTCCCAGGTGGTGCTAGTGGTAAAGAATCCGCCTGCCAATGCAGGAGGTGTAGGAGACCCAAGTTCAATCCCTGGGTCGGAAGATCCCCTGGAGGAGGAAATGTAACCCACTCCAGTATTCTTGTCTGTAAAATTCCATGAACAGAGGAGCCTGGTGGACTATAGTCCATGGGGTTGCAATGAGATGGACACTGCTAAAGTGACTTAGCATTCATACATAGATATTATCTGTCATAATATCTATATCTATATAATACATATCTAGCTCCCAGGTTCTTGCCAGAAAATATAACCTTGAGTTATGAGGTATTTAACCCTTGTCAAAAGCCCGATTGCCAGACATACTATTTAAGGGTGATGTTCTGATGGATAGGCAGTCTACCCACTACTTCATGTCTTCCAAATTAACACTGAATATCAATATTCATGTTAAAGTCTTGAGAATGTGTACCACATTCTGATGCAGTAGTCCCTCAATGAACTACTGTAACAAGTTGAGTTTTTTCCTTGTATCTTTGGACAACTTAAATAAACAGCTCACTCTGAGATAATTTTGCATACTTCAAGGACAAGAAGAGTGATGCTTCTCTAATAAACTGATTGGCTTTAATTCATGGATACTCTAAAACTTGTAAATGATTTCATCTCCATTTTGTTTAACCTGGTAAATCTTAGAGGCAACTTTGCATCTCAGTTTTAACAACTGCACAGAAATATACACCAATCTGTGCTAATCTAACCCAAGGGTTCATTATGTTCCTCCTGATTTGATTCCCTTTGACCTTATGCCCCTCAATTACCTTTCATTGTAAGAAGCAGAGAACTCTAAAAATGAAGTTGTTATTATTGGTCTATCCTCAATTGAATGATACATGGAATAGTAATAAAAGAAGCTTCCCAATATATAATTAAGGTTTACAGAAATATTCAGAAATACAACTGATTAATTATCATTACTCCTATTTTCAGCTTTACCCTTTCATTAGCAAAGCACTCAGTTAACTCTGATAATACTACATTGTTTTAATGTCAATGTTCTTGTGCAATTTATATTTCAACATATTGAGAATAAAGTTTGCATCTTGAACAGTACTAAAAACATTGCTTTCCTGGTGATGTAACTAACAAGCCACCAAAAAACCATGTCTGTACCTAGGAAAGGCATTAAATAACAGTGGATAGAATCAGATGATAAATTGCTATATTTTGACACCTAAAGGATTATTTTCAATTATTTTTCTGGGACAATTAGGCTTATTCAAATTCCATAATGGGTTGTGTCAGTCATCATCATACATAAAATACTTTAAGGATGTACAGTAAGATCTTCATATAAATATCTTAGGACCTATGATTACACCTCATTAAACTCTGGCACCATAATTTGGAGATCCCATTCATAATATTTAGTCTGAATTTACAGTAAATAAATAAAGTGTATTATCTTTCTAAAGCATTCATGAACTTGTTGTCTAGAGAAGAATATTTTAAATTGCATAAATTAGATAGGATTTCAAGCATAATACAAGAAGTTGATAAAATAAATGACAAGAATTTTTGCTTTTCTCAACCATAGAATGGTTGGATGGTATCACCAACTCTATGGACACGAGTTTGCGCAAATTCTGGGCAATAATGAAGGACAGCAAAGCCTGGTGTGCTGCAGTCCACAGAGTCACAGAAAGTCGGACACAACTTAACAACTGACCAACAACCAGAGAATAAGTGTACTGTGTCAATATACTCTAATATACCTTTCTATACACATCTATCCTAAAAGCAAACCTGAAAGAGATGGGAATCCCAGACCACCTGACCTGCCTCTTGAGAAACCTGTGTGCAGCTCAGGAAGCAACAGTTAGAACTGGACATGGAACAACAGACTGGTTCCAAATAGTCAAAGGAGTACGTCAAGGCTGTATATTGTCACCTTGCTTATTTAACTTATATGCAGAGTACATCATGAGTAACACTGGGCTGGAGGAAGCACAAGCTGGAATCAAGATTTCTGGGAGAAATATCAATAACCCCAGATATGCAGATGACACCACTCTAATGGCAGAAAGTGAAGAACTAAAGAGCCTCTTAGTGAAAGTGAAAGAGGAAAGTGAAAAAGTTGGCTTAAAGCTCAACATTCAGAAAACTAAGATCATGGCATCCGGTCCCATCACTTCATGGCAAATAGACGGGGAAACAGTGGCAACAGTGGCTAACTTTATTTTTCTGAGCTCTAAAATCACTGCAGATGGTGATTGCAACCATGAAGTTAAAAAACACTTAATCTTTGGAAGGAAAGTTATGACCAACCTAGATAACATATTAAAAAGCAGAGACATTACTTTGCCAACAAAGGTCCATCTAGTCAAGGCTATGGTTTTTCCAGTGGTCATGTATGGATGTGAGAGTTGGACTATAAAGAAAGCTGAGCGCAGAAGAATTGATGCTTTTGAACTGTGGTGTTGGAAAAGATTCTTGAGAGTCCCTTGGACTGCAAAGAGATCCAACCAGTCCATCCTAAAGGAGATCAGTCCTGGGTGTTCAATTGTAGGACTGATGCTGAAGCTGAAACTCCAATACTTTGGCCACCTCATGCAAAGACCTGACTCATTTGAGAAGACCCTGATGCTGGGAAAGATTGAGGGCAGGAGGAGAAGGGGACAACAGAGGATGAGATGGTTGGATGGCATCACCAACTCAATGGACATGGGTTTGAGTGGACTCCAGGAGTTGGTGATGGACAGGGAGGCCTGGCGTGCTGCGGTTCATGGGGTCTCAAAGAGTCGGACACAACTGAGCGACTGAACTGAACTGAAACCTAAAAGACATATTAGTTGCCTTACCTATAATGCTTCATTAAAGTTAGTTATCTCAACCAATATTTCACTGATTGTGTAATATAAGCATTAAATAAATGAAATTTGCGAAAGTAAAGATACTGAAAAACTTGAAAGTGTCTGAGATTTTACTTTACTTGCAAATTAAGAGCAGAGTATGCCACAAGTTCACTGATACTGGCTTCCTCAGTCAGAGACAAAGGACTTCATTACTGATAATATGAGCAGTAGCCAGGGTACTAGCATTCTCTAAATTGTCTGAATCCCATTTTCCATAGGTTGACAGACAGAGAGATAGGTGTGCCTGTGCACATATTAGGTTGCATTTCAGGAAAAGAAGTCAAACTTAGGCAATCTGAACCTTTTATAATGGATGGTAAACCTGCTTGATCGTTACCAAAAAAGGACACATGTTTATCACATTGAAGAGTAAATAGTCCTTCCCTTTGCTCATGGGAAATACTAATTTTATTTTCAAAGGCTGTTCACCATACAAGTACCCTTGAAAGGATAGTTCAGAACAAGGACAAACAAGCCTCCGCTCACAAGACAAGCAGAAATGTGAGAGATCCATGGTGAACTGTCTCCTAATTTAAGGCAAATGAAAAGTCCCAGTTACAGCCTTTGATATATTATGTGTCAAGTTCATAATAGAATGAGTGTCATTTTTAAAGTTTTCACCACAACTTTTGTATTTCTCTTAAATAGAAACATCAAATTTTCCTGTAGGTTTAACTACAACACAACTTGGATATTTTCTTATTCTAATAAAATTACTTTTATGCTCAATAATTCTATGAATGCTGACAGTTGGTAAGCTCTTAAAAGTACAGATTCTTGAGTTCCCGTTGTTGGAGGTTCTGGTGTAGCAGGTCTGTAATGGGACATGAAACTCTATACTTTGAAGTGTTTTCAAGGTCCATACGGAAATGAAAAGGTGTTTGTACAACTTCATTAATTATTAGGGAACACGAATTAAAACCAAAATGCAATACTGCTACATACCCACCAAATTTTTGCTTAAAAAAGATAAAAAACAGAGCTCAAAAGTGAATACTGGAACAACCACTTCAGAAAAACGGGCAGCATCTTTTACTGAACACTGAACATGGCAGTTCATATGACAATTACTTTATTTCTAGATATATAATCACAGAATGACAAACCAATATTTACCAGAAGACATGTACAAGAATATTAATAGCAGGACAAAAAAAATAGAAACAATGGAAATGTCTATCAACTGTAGAACAGGAAGATAAATTTGGTATCATCATTTAATAAAAGTATATATGGCAATGAGAGTGACTACAACCAAACACAAAAACATAAATGAATCTCACAGCATAACGTTGACCAAAATAAGCCAGTCATTAAAAGGCTACCTACTATATACTTTATTCACATCATATTCAACAATATCTGCCAAATATTATATGACTGAAAGGAGATTACTACTTATATACACAAAGATTCCTACTAATCATTATAAAAAAACTTCAAATATCTTAATATAAATGTGTGTTGTACAACATACAAATGAAGA
The DNA here is from genome assembly GCF_019320065.1 of Cervus canadensis. Classification (NCBI taxonomy): domain Eukaryota; kingdom Metazoa; phylum Chordata; class Mammalia; order Artiodactyla; family Cervidae; genus Cervus; species Cervus canadensis. The sequence goes on from NC_057396.1 coordinate 11,507,336, forward strand.
TATGCCCATGAAAAAGTATTCAACTTCCATAAAAGAAACATAAATAAACATCTAAAAGATCCCATTTCACTCACCAAACTTGGAAGTACAACAAAAACTGGAATTATTTTATGTAAACAGATTCTTTCCTGTAAAGTTGGTAGACTCCTGAAAGTGAAAGCATTAGTAGCTCAGTCCTGTCAGACTCTTTGTGACCCCATGGACTGTAGCCCACCAGGCTCCTCTGTCCATGGATTCTCCAGACAAGAATACTGGAGTGGGTTGCCATTCCCTTCTCCAGGGGATCTTCCCAACCCAGAAACTGACCCTAGGTCTACTGCACTGTAGGCAGATTCTTTACTGTCTGAGCCAAGAGGGAAGACACCTATATTAGTATATTTCTACAGGTAAATTTAAAAGTGCATATCACATCATTAAATATGCAAACCTATTAATTCACTAAAGGTGAGATTTTTGTCTAACTGGATTATTGTTAAACAATCCTGCAGCATCTCAGTGACTGACATGGCTGAAGCTAATAAATGAATGTTAAATGAATAAATGCATAAAAGAATAAACTCAACTAAGAATAGGACAATATGAGAAATTGAATCGGGGCAAAATTTTTTTCTATATAATTGTTCATACTAGAAAGGAAAATAACCCATATGCCCTTACTTAAAAACATGGAAAATTAATATTAGAAACAAGAGGTTCCCCAATTCTGTTGACATAGGAAATAGTCGATAATACTGTATAGAGTAAAAGGCAAGTTAAAACATCATATGCAACATAGTATTTCATTTTAAAAATATATGTACATATTTATATGTATATATATATACTTATATGCATATGTGTGCAGAGAGATGTGTTTGGAAAGATAGTCACAAAAATGTTAATTAATCGTGTTTTCTGAATCATGCAGTTTAAGGACATTTTTACTTTCTCTTTTCTATAACATGAATTATTTTATTATGGGCATGTGTCACTTTTTCTAGTAGTTATTTTTACAATTCAGTTCAGCTCAGTCGCTCAGCTGTGTCCGGCTCTTTGCAACCCCACGAACCGCAGCATGCCAGGCCTCCCTGTCCATCACTAACTCCCGGAGTCCACCCAGACCCATGTCCATTGAGTCGGTGATGTCATCCAGCCATCTCACCCTCTGTTGTCCCCTTCTCCTCCTGCCCTCAGTCTTTCCCAGCATCAGCGTTTTCTCAAATGAGTCAGCTCTTTGCATGAGGTGGCCAAAGTATTGGAACTTCAGCTTCAACATCAGTCCTTCCAATGAACACCCAGGACCGATCTCCTTTAGGATGGACTGGTTAGATCTCCTTGCAGTCCAAGGGATTCTCAAGAGTCTTCTCCAACACCACAGTTCAAAAGCATCAATTCTTTGGTGTTCAGCTTTCTTCACAGTCCAACTCTCACATCCATACATGACCACTGGAAAAACTATAGCCTTGACTAGACGAACCTTTGTTGGTAATGTCTCTGCTTTTTAATATGCTGTCTAGGTTGGTCGTAACTTTCCTTCCAAGGAGTAAGTGTCTTTTAATTGCATGGCTGCAATCACTATCTGCAGTGATTTTGGAGCCCAGAAATGTCGAGTTATATTGAAATTGTATGTCCAAGCAACTTCCAAAGCACCTCTCATTCCCACTGAGTCTTAACAATGACGAAGATTTACTGGGTGTGGAAATTCTAATAATAAAAACAGTGCATGGCATTAACATCTATCTATTTTATCTTAGAGCTTAAGTTACCATCTATTACACTCAAACTCTTCATCTCTACAATTCAATGTATATTGTGGTAAGTAGAAATATAAATATGTATCAAAAATACACCATAATTAAATGTCAAAACATAAAACATTTACTCAAGCTAAATACAAACACCCGCAGACATCTCAGATTAAAGTCTTTCTTTCACTTTAATCAGGAAATGTGAAAATTTAAGTACTCTCTACTTTGAAATGAACAAGAAGTCATTCTGACTTGATGAGGAAACACTTTGCACCTAGCCCATGTTCAGTGTTTCTAAATATTGCTTCTGTGATACTAAGACAGAGTGACAAAATACCTAGATTTGATTGCACACAGAGAAGGTATCAGGTGTAGTTATCAACGCTTTATCCAACAAATATAAGATATGAGATGTGTCCTAAACCATACGTTAGATATTATGAAGGACAAAACCAAATCATAAGAAACACTCTCTGTTCTAGAGAAGTGTCATGTGTGCATGCATGCTCAGTCTCTCAGTAACGTCTGACTCTTTGCAACTCTATGGACTATAGTCCATCTGGCTGCTCTATCCAAGGAATGTTACAGGCAAGAATATTGGACTGGGTTGCCATTTCCTACTCCAAGGGATCTTCCCCCACCAGATATCAAACTCACATCTCCTGTGTCTCCTGCATTGGCAGGCAGATTCTAACCACTGAGCCACCTAGGAAGCTCTCATTTAAATTGGAAAGAGAAATCTCTTGGATGGGTAAAGAATGGGAACAATTCCAGACAACTGATAATCAGGTAGTAGACAAAGGGTATATGTATATGTTTGTGCATATCTGTGTGTATATATATGAGAAAAGTAGATTAATGTCTCCTGGGATTTTTGGATACAGAGATGCAAAAGAAAAGTTAAGATGAAAACAAGGACTAATACATGTGACACAGGGCAAGGCAAATACAACTTAATTAATGAAGCTCCATAACCCAAGCACTGTTAAGTTTGTACTAAACATAAGGTAAGAATACAATCCTTTACCCAGTACTCACAATTTGAGTATTCAAGTTTCATTATTAATATATTGTAAAACTATGCAATATTTTTAGAAGCTGTCTAAGTTAAAGTTTTCCAGAGAGACAATATTAATAAGATTAATAACATTAATTCATATGGTTAGAAATATATATATATGTTTTAAGAAATTTATTATTATGAATTGGCTCATGCCACAGCACCTGAGAAGTCCTACAATCTTCCATCTGCAACCTGGAGAGCCAAGATAGCTGACTGTATAATTCAACCCAAGTCTGAAGGCCTGAGAGTCAAGGTTGTTGATGGTGCAAATTCTAGTTCAGGTCTGAAGGGGCCTGAGAACTAGCAGCACCGAGAGAAGACTGATGTCCTAGCTGAAGCAATCAAATATTTTTCTCTTTTCAGGTCCTCAATTGAATAGATGATAACCACTCAAACCGAGGAGAACAAATTGCTTTACTATGTCCAGTAATTGAAACTTGAGGTCAATATACTAAGGGAAATAAGTCAGACGAAGACCCTAGAGAAAGGAATGCAACCCACTCCAGTATTCTTGTCTGGAGAATTCCAAGGACATAGGAGCCTAGTAGGCTATAGTCCATGGGGTTGCAAAGTGTTGGACACAACTGAGAAGCTAAAACTTTTTCTAAAGCTGTTAAGAGTAGATTTTAAATGCTCCTAACACAAAATATAGCCTCAGATACGCAGATGACACTGCCTGTATGTCAGAAAGCGAAGAACTAAAGAGCCTCTTGATGAAAGTGAAAGAGGAGACTGGAAAAGTTGGCTTAAAACTCAACATTCAAAAAACTAAGATCACGGCATCCAGTCCAATCACTCCATGGCAAATAGATGGGGAAACAACGGAAACAGTGAGAGTCTACTTTGGGGGGGGGGGGGGTCCAAAATCACTGCAGATGGTGACTGCAGGCATGAAATTAAAAGAGGCTTGCTCCTTGGAAGAAAAGTTATGACCAACCTAGACAGCATATTAAAAAGCAGAAACATTACTTTGTAGACAAAGGTCCATCTAGTCAAAGCTATAGTTTTTCCAGTAGTCATGTGTGGATGTGAGAATTTGACCATAAAGAAGGCTGAGCACTGAAAAATTGATGCTTTTGAACTGTGGTGTTGGAGAAGACTCCTGAGAGTCCCTTGGATGCAAGGAGATCAAACTAGTCCATCCTAAAGATCAGTCCTGAACATTCATTGGAAGGACTGAAGCCAAAGCTGAAACTCCAACACTTTGGCCACCTATTGTGAAGAATTGACTCATTGGAAAAGACCCGGATGCCAGGCAAGACTGAAGCTAGGAGGATAAGGGGACGACAGAGGATGAGATGGTTGGTGGCATCACTGACTCGATGGACGTAAGTTTGAGCAAGCTCCGGGAGCTGGTGATGTACAGGGAAGCCTGGCATGGTGCGGTCTACAGGGCTGTAAAGAGTAGGACAAGACTGAATGACTAAACTGAACTGAACCACAAAAAAAGAAGTGGTGATGTTATGGTAGTGAGAGTCTAAAGCTAAAGCTATGGTGGTCATCATGTCAAAAGCTAATTTCATCCAGAAACACCCTCACAGACACATCCAGAAATAAAGTGTAACCAATATCAGGTCACTCATTATCCAGTCAAACTGATATAAAATTAGCCATCAAAATTCTACCCTTGTAAACTTAGCACCTATATCAGTTGAGTTCAGTTCATTTCAGTGGCTCAGTCGTGTCTGGCTCTTTGCGACCCCATGGACTGCAGCACACCAGGCCTCCATGTCCATCACCAACTCAAGTCCTTTGAGTCGGTGATGCCATCCAACCATCTCATCCTCTGTCATCCCCTTTTCCTCCCACCTTCAATCTTTCCCCGCATCAGGGTCTTTTCAAATGAGTCAGCTCTTCGCATCAGATGGCCAAAGTTTCTGCTTTAACATTAGTCCTTCCAATGAACATTCAGGACTGATTTCCTTTATGATTGACTGGTTTGATCTCCTTCCAGACTAAGGGACTCTCAAGAGTCTTCTCCAACAACACAGTTCATAAGCATCAATTCTTCAGTGCTCAGCTTTCTTTATAGTCCAACTGTCACATCCATACATGACTACTGGAAAAACCATAGCCTTAACTAGATGGACCTTTGTTGACAAAGTGATGCCTTTGCTTTTTAATATGCTGTCTAGGTTGGTCATAACTTTCCTTCCAAGGAGTAAGCATCTTTTAATTTCATGGCTGAAGTCACCATCTGCAGTGATTTTGTAGCCCAGAAAAATAAAGTCTGCCACTGTTTTCACTGTTTCCCCATCTATTTGCCATGAGTTGATGGGACCAGATGCCACGATCTTAGTTTGTTGAATGTTAAGTTTTAAGCCAACTTTTCTACTCTTCTCTTTTACTTTCATCAAAAGGTCCTTTAGTTCTTCTTCACTTTCTGCCTTAAGGGTAGTGTCATCTGCATATCTGAGGTTATTGATATTTCTCCCGGCAATCTTGATTCCAGCTTGTGCTTCCTCCAGCCTAGCGTTTCTCATGATGTACTCTGCATAGAAGTTAAATAAGCAGCGTGACAATATACAGCCTTGACGTACTCCTTTTCCTATTTGGAACCAATCTGTTGTTCCATGTCCAGTTCTAACTGCTGCTTCCTGACCTGCATACAGGTTTCTCAAGAGGCAGGTCAGGGGGTCTGGTATTCCCATCTCTTTCAGAATTTTCCACAGTTTATTGTGATCCACACAGTCAAAGGCTTTGGCATAGTCAATAAAGCAGAAGTAAATTTTTTCTGGAACTCTCTTGCTTTTTTGATGATCCAGCAGATGCTGGCAATTTGATCTCTGGCTCCTCTGCCTTTTCTAAAACGAGCTTGAACATCTGGAAATTCATGGTTCACGTATTGCCAAAGCCTGGCTTGGAGAATTTTGAGCATTACTTTACTAGTGTGTGAGATGAGTGCAATTGTGCAGTAGCTTGAACATTCTTTGGCATTGCCCTTCTTTGGGATTGGAATGAAAACTGACCTTTTCCAGTCCTATGGCACTGATATGCATCTCCTTAAACCATATTTGATCTCCAAATAAAAACAACCAAGGTCATAGATCCACCTAACATGATACATCTCTCTTTTTCAAAGTTGAAAATACCCTAACTCCTTCCCCAGAGGAGGGAGTAGAGGAGAGTGATGGTTACCCCTCCTTCTTGGCATCTCATATCTTAAAGATAATCATATAAAGAAAACATATTTATGTTATGAGAGGGAATAAAAAAGGAAAGAAAAATTATGTAAACATTGTATTCAGTTCCATTCAGATCAATTGCTCAGTCTTGTCCTACTCTTTGCAACCCCATGGATTGCAGCACGTCAGGCTTCCCTGTCCATCACAAACACTCAGAGCTTGCTTAAAGTTAGGTCTATCCAGTCGGTGATGCCATCCAACCACCTCATCCTCTGTTCTCCCCTTCTCCTCCTGCCCTCAATCTTTCCCAGCATCAGGGTCTTTTCAAATGAGTCAGTTCTTCACATTAGGTGGCCAATGTATTGGAGTTTCAGCTTCAGCATCTGTCCTTCCAATGAATATTCAGGACTGATTTCCTTTAGGATGGACTGGTTGAATCTCCTTGCAGTCCAAGGGACTCTCAAGAGTCTTCTCCAACATCACAGTTTGAAAGCATCAATTTTTCATTGCTCAACTTTCTTTATAATCCAACTCTCACATCCATACGTGACTAATGGAAAAACCATAGCCTTGATAAGATGAACTTTAGTCTACAAAGTAATGGCTCTGCTTTTTGATATGCTGTCTAGGTTGGTCATAAGTTTTCTTCCAAAGATTAATTGTCTTTTAATTTCATGGCTGCAGTCACTCTCTGCAGTGATTTTGGAGCCCAAAAAAATAAAGTTTCTCACTGTTTCTATTGCTTCCCCATCTATTTGCCATGAAGTGATGGGACTGGTTGCCATGATCTTAGTTTTTCTTTTTTTGTTGTTGTTGTTGTTGAAGGATAATTGCTTTACAGAATTTTGGGTTTTTTTGTCAAACCTCAACATGAATCAGTCATATGTACACATGTATCCCCTCCCTTTTGAACCTTCCTCCCATCTCCCTCCCCATCCCACCCCTCTAGGTTGATATAGAGCCCCTGTTTGAGTTTCCTGAGCCAGACAGTAAATTCCCATTGGCTATCTATTTTACGTACAATAATTATAAGTTTTTACGTAACTCTTTCCATATATTTCACCCACTCCTCCCTTTTCCTCGTGTCTATAAGTCTATTCTCTATGTCTGTTTCTCCATTGCTGCCCTGTAAATAAATTCTTTTTTTTTTTGACTGTCAAAATTCCTTTATTTAAAAAAATTGATTAACTTAGAGATTTTTTTTCATGTGGACCTTTTTTTTTTCCAATTTAGATGCCTTTTCAGTACCATTTTTCTAGATTCCGTATATATGTGTTAGAATATGATATTTATCTTTCTCTTTCTGATATACTTCACTTTGCTTAATAGGTTCTAGGTTTATTCACCTCATTGGAACTGACTCAAATATATTCCTTTTTATAGCTGACTAAGTTATATGCAGACTATATCATGAGAAACGCTGGGCTGGAAGAAGCACAAGCTGGAATCAAGGTTGCCGGGAGAAATATCAATAACCTCAGATATGCAGATGACACCACCCTTATGGCAGAAACTTAAGAGGAACTAAAAAGCCTCTTCATGAAAGTGAAAGAGGAGAGTGAAAAAGTTGACTTAAAGCTCAACATTCAGAAAACTAAGATCATGGCATCTGGTCCCATCACTTCATGGGAAATAGATGGGGAGACAGTGGAAGCAGTGTCAGACTTTATTTTCTTGGGCTCCAAAATCACTGCAGATGGTGATTGCAGCCATGAAATTAAAAGACACTTACTCCTTGGGAGGAAAGTTATGACCAACCTAGATAGCATATTAAAAAGCAGAGACATTAGTTTGCTAACAAAGGTCCATCTGGTCATGGCTATGGTTTTTCCAGTGGTCATGTGTGGATGTGAGAGTTGGACTGTGAGGAAAGCTGAGCGCCGAAAAATTGATGCTTTTGAACTGTGGTGTTGGAGAAGACTCTTGAGAATCCCTTGGACTGCAAGGAGATCCAACCAGTCCACCCTAAAGGAGATCAGTCCTGGGTGTTCATTGGAAGGACTGATGTTGAAGCTGAAACTCCAGTACTTTGGCCACCTCATGTGAAGAGTTGACTCATTGGAAAAGACCCTGATGCTGGGAGGGATTGGGGGCAGGAGGAGAAGGGGATGACAGAGGATGAGATGGCTGGATGGCATCACCAACTCGATGGACATGAGTTTGGGTAAACTCCGGGAGTTGGTGATGGACAGGGAGGCCTAGTGTGCTGCGATTCATGGGGTCTTAAAGAGTTGGACACAATTGAGTGACTGAACTGAATATTCCATTGTGTATATGTACCACAGCTTCTTTATCCATTCATCTGTCGATGGACATCTAAGTTGATTCCATGTTCTAGCTATTGAAAATAGTGCTGCAGTGAACAATGGGATATATGTGTCTTTTTCAATTTTCGTTTCCTATGATCTTAGTTTTTTGAATGCTAAGTTTTAAGCCAGCTTTTTCACTCTCCTCTTTCACTTTCATGAAGGGGCTCTTTACCTCATGAAGGTCCTCTTCACCTTCTGCCATAAGGTTGGTGTCATCTGCATACCTGAGGTTATTGACATTTCTCCCAGCAATCTTGATTCCAGCTTGTGCTTCTTCCAGCCCAGCGTTTCTCATGATGTACTCTGCATAGAAGTTAAATAAGCAGAGTGACAAAATGCAGCCTTGATGTACTCCTTTTCCTATTTGGAACCAGTCTGTTATTCCATGTCCAGTTCTAGCTGTCCTTCCTGACCTGCATACAGATTTCTCAAGAGGCAGGTCAGGGGGTCTGGTATTCCCATCTCTTGAAGAATTTTCCACAGTTCATTGTTATCTACACAGTCAAAGACTTTGGCATAATCAACAAAGAAGAAGAAGATGTTTTCTGGAATTCTCTTGCTTTTTCTATGATCCAACAAATGTTCGCATTTCAATCTTTGTTTCCTCTGCCTCTTCTAAATCTAGCTTGAACATCTGGAAGTTCACGGCTCACCTGCTATTGAAGCCTGGCTTGGAGAATTTTGAGTATTACTTTGCTAGCATGTGAGACATTATATACACACATGCACATGTATTCATAACAAAATAAGAAAGAAATATTCATGACAATTACTTCATTTCTGTACTTGGCCACCTGGTTGTAGCTGGTATCTATAATCTCCATGTTCTACTACCCAAACTGGATTCCCTTCACCTTCATCAGGCACCTCAGCTGGTCATAGTTCTTTACCTGGTAGGTAACCAAAACCTTTATTCCTAAAGGATCTGAGCCATTTAGTATCCTTCTTGGGTTGGGTTGTTGTAGTTTTCTATTAACCTTAACAACAGAGCATGGTAATCTTTAGCGATTCCCTAAGGGATCTCTTGTACTCTAAATGTACTGTTTAATTTCAGTGAAGACTAGTAACCAATTCCCCGTGGTAATCAGTATCAGTCATCACAGCCAGCAAGGTAATTCCTTTCTTTTCCTATTTTTTCAGAGGCATAGGGAGACCAAAGTGACCAGGTGGCTGTCTTAACCTTCAGATCAATGACGTCATTGTTGTGTTTCCTAGTATAAGTATCGCTTTCTTTGAAATTTAGACCTCTAGACAAGCAAAGCATAAAGTCATGGAAAGAAGAAGCAAAAATTTTGCAAGTGACATCAATGGGGTGAAAAATACAACAGCTGTTGATACCAATGTCAGTGGGAGCAAAAAGGAGGGCCACTTACTCCAGACTAGAAGAAACAGGATCAAGTAGAAATGAATGTTTGGGTAAGCTGAATTTTGAAGAACTGAATCAAAACTGGCTGACTATATGAGGAAATTGACACAGAGAAAACACAAATGTCTGGACTGGCTATCAGCCTATTGTCTCTCAGCGCTATGTCAATTCTACTACACTATACTATGCTGTGAAATATTAGAGCCCAGAGTCTATAAATTGCATCTCCCAAACATCCTTTCTAGCTGACTTCCAGTTAGCCTCTGCTGATTGGGATGCACTGGGGGGATACAGGGCTTCCCAGTGGCTCACTGGGTAAAGAATCCATTTGCCTGCAATGTAGGAGACACTGGAGATGTGGGTTCGATCCCTGGGTTGGGAAGATCCTCTGGAGGAGGAAATGGCAACCCACTCCAGTATTCTTGTCTAAAAAATCCCGTGGGAGGATATTAGGAAAAAGGAGAGAGAAATAACCTTAAACCCCAAATTTGCCACAGCAAGTGGCAGCACCCCTATCATGGTCCCAGCTCCTAAAGTTGTGGCCTCCACTCTCATATTCCAGGTACTATAGTGACAGGCCTTCCTTGGATGAGCCCACCTCTCCCCTCCCATTTTCCTCTCTCTGTTTAGAGAATTTACTAGTTTTACTTCCTCATTTCATCTCCTTTTTGTGTTCATAGGCTTCCAGTATCTATGTAGTCAATGCCTTCTATGAAATCCTCTCCTCTGAACTAGATGATATGGTTCCTCTTTCCCTCATTAGTGTCCAACTTTAGTAACAAGCTGAGATTTTTGAATTAAGTTGCTAACTTTCTGAGCTTGAATGCAGTGACAACATCTTCATCAAAGTGAATCAGGACACTAGTAATTTGTGACATGCAACAACATCATGCTTTTGCTTGGAATGAATTATCTACTGAAAGCAAAAGTTTGGGAGCCCAGGTGCTACTGCACTTAATAGGAATGATGGCCACGAGAACTGAGAGGCTGCCTAACTATATCCTACTGTTCTGGAGAGCTTACAAAAAAATAAAAGATTAAGTTCAGTAATTTAATCTCAAACTATGAAAAAAAAATCTTTCTTATAACCACAAAACAAATATGTGTGAACATCACACTGGATGAAGTTAAGAAATTTGAATCCTAAGATTACTTTGATATTTTAATATTTAATTTAAAATGAAATTTACTGTATCCTTGCCAGTATATGTAGATCTTCTTCTTCTCTATAAAAAAAGACTAGTTTTCCAGTGCTTGACGACACTGCAGTGGCCTTACCTGAGGTTAATTTACTTACCAAAAAATTCCTCAAGGACCAAACCATAAACCTTCATTCATTGCTTCCAATCCTATAACTGTAATCAGATATCAGTATACCCCAGGAAGATAAGTGACTGACCGGGGGAAAAAAAAAAAATGCAGCTTATACTCCTAAGCTTTGAAAGGCTTTAAAAATACACAGCAACAAAACAGTCCTTTGAACAAGTAGTGCTGGAATGAGTGAAAATATTTAGCAATCTGCTCCAATGTTGTATTTCATCCTGTTTGGTTTAACACCCTTAGAACAAAATTATACATATGCATTTATAAGTTTTATTGATGCAATTTTTATACACATACATATATGTATATGGGCTTCCCAGATGGTACAGTGGTAAAGAATCTGCCTGCCAATGCAGGAGATGCAAGAGAAGTAGGTTTGATCCCTGGGTCGGGAGGATCCCCTGGAATAGGAAATGACAAACATCTACAGACCAATGTTCAAACCTTCTGATTGCAGCTCTGGTTCTATTTCCTATTTTGCTAATTTGCCTATCTTAAAAATTCTGAGATTCCACTATATCCATTACCACCAGGAATCTGGTTATAACTATAGAATCTCCCACCATCATTCTAACTTTCAGAGGACAAGTGTCACAGAGCTTTGTAATTGAAGCAATACAAAAATTTCTTTATTAAGTCATTTCCCAATTCCTGGTTATGGAATGTGCTATTCTGTGGAAGACATAGTGAGGTGTGCATTTTCAAGTTATGTGATCTTCCTAAACCTTTTATTTCTTTTATATTAACTCAGGGAATGATGACTCAACTTCATTAAAAGTAGTTCACTGATTAGTCTCTTGAGAGTCCCTTGGACTGCAAGGAGATCCAACCAGTCCATCCTGAAGGAGATCAGTCCTGGGTGTTCATTGGAAGGACTGATGCTGAAGCTGAAACTCCAGTACTTTGGCCACCTCATGCAAAGAGTTGACTTATTGGAAAAGACCCCGATGCTGGAAGGGATTGGGGGCAGGAGGAGAAGGGGACGACAGAGGATGAGATGGCTGGATGGCATCACCAACTCGATTGACATGGGTTTGCGTAAACTCCGGGAGTTGGTGATGGACAGGGAGGCCTGGCGTGCTTCAATTCATGGGGTCACAAAGAGTCAGACACGACTGAGCAACTGAACTGAACTGAATCACCTTATCTCTGGAAAGAAAATTGGTGAAAATCTTATTAAAGTATTACTTGATCTCGATAACAACAAACTCCAGTTCTTGTGGGCACTATAATGTAGACCCACAGCTTCTTGCTCAGTTACACAATCCAATGGAATCCACTTTAAGAAAAATCTGAGGATGTTGCCCAAGACTCTACTGAAATATTACTCCAAGCTTGCCTTCAGTTCAGTTCAGTTCAGTTCAGTTCCCTTGCTCAGTCGTGTCCGACTATTTGTGACCCCATGAAGCTTGCCTTAAAGGGACCTAAAATTATTATTCCAGATGACTCTCCACAAGAAAAGGAATCTTTCAGGGATTATTAAATATTGGCCCTGAGTTGATTCTAATTTGGAAGTATCCAAAACATTAGAGGTTCACCAAAAAAGGGAAAGATTATTGTGGTCAAGAGAAACATTTTGGCCCAGCTCTCACAATGAGTAAAATAATTCTACAAAACCATTATGCATTGTCTTTCCAGTGAGTAAATGATCGAATTCAACAGACTTATTTGGCAGCTGGCTAAATGGAATATGGTGGTAGGAAGAGCCAAGTGAAATGCGCTAGAACATTCCCTCCATCCAGGAAGTCAGCACTCCTAGAACAAGCCAAAGGGCATGGCTTCAGTGGCCCCAAGTGTATCACTGGCACAATCCCTTAAATGTCCCGGCAGCAACTGCCTGGCACCCATTAGGATATCAGACACCCCCTCCATGGGCCCAGTCTCTGAAACTGTGATTTCTCATCCACAGTCTTAGCTCCTGAAGTGATGCTATTTCTTTAGACCACCAGGGTTTTTGAGGAATTGATTCCTCCTTCTCACTTCTAAGTTGTGATTAACAAGATCTCCTCCGTGTTGTTTTTCCAGACTTGAATAACAGAGTGCGTGCATGCTAAGGTGCTTCAGTCATGTCTGACTCTTTTACCAACCCATGGACTGTAGCCCACCAGCCCCTCTGTCCACGGGATTCAGGCAAGAATACTGGGGTAGGTTGCTATGCCTCCTCCAGGGGATCTTCCTGAGCCAGGGATCGATCCCACGTCTCTTACATCTCCTGCGCTGGCAGGGGGTTCTTTACCACTAGTGCCAGGCAACTTTCAGCAAGTACTAATCTTTCTTTATTAGCTCTTTCAGATTTTCAACACCTACATAACCAGTTTCCTGAATTACACTCTTCCCTCTTGAAAGACTTTGCATAGTTCCTTTGTTTCTGAGGAGAATCTGACTAACAGAGGTCAAAGATGCAGGGTATTTTTCATGGAATGAGATAATAAGATTCAGTGATTTATGTAGTAATCACATATTTCAGTATTTGATGTGTGGTTCCAGGAGTATGCTTACCTTGGTAGAGAACTGCACTGTTAAGAAATTATTATCATATAGAAATTAAAAATACAGCCATGGTGCATCAACAGCATGTGCAAAATGACAAAAGCAAGCACAGGTAGAAGAGATAAGGCATGTCTAATACCCTAGAAGTGATGGCCTCAATAACAGGAGTAAAATAGAATAGGAGAGACCTCTCAGAGAGGGGAAATGAAGAAATCTTAAAACTTACCTAGAATAAGGGACTGTTGTGATACTATTCAATTGCCTAACAAAAGTTCAAAGTCAACTTGCTCAGGGAAATATTGATGGCATTTTCCTAACTCTATCATCATACATTCTTTTTGTATTTTACTGTCTCCTTTTTAATGCCAGGGTATGGATAGTCAAACTGATTCCTAAGAAGTTTGCAAGCCTAGTATTTCCTGGAGGTTGTTTAAGATATAGATGTAGGCATAAACATAGACATAGACAAGGATACTAGCATAGATATAAATATGCTTAATACTCAAAAGTGACTGACAGTCCCACCTGACATGTTGAGAGGTCTAGTGACAGACTACAACTTTATCCAAAATTTATTTTTCAGTTTTTTAAACAATTGATAAAGATAATGTATTGTTTTTTACATTAAAAAAATATGGTTGACTTGTCCACAAAATATGGTATGAAAATTTGATACTTTTAAATTAAAGCATTGTGCAGTAAGTAGGATTTGCCGAAGAACTGAAATTAGTATTCTACTAAGAAATTTGGCTGCAGTCTTACTTTCAGAACACATACAGAGATAATTGGGAAAACTTATGATTGGGGGAAATACTTTATTAACAGTATGAGTGTTGTCTTCAGTTAGCCATGCCTTTCTATATTCTTGCTTTTTGTTTTTAATTGCTTCACTTTAGCTTCATTAATGCCAATTTTCAGAGTGAACCAACAAGTCCAGTAAGCTAATAAAGTAGCCAGCAACTAATGAAGCTAACTATGGACCCCATAAATGGATTATTTTATGTAACTATTATGCATAGACCCAATAGATTTATGATTTGGATTAAAGGACAATGAAAAGCAGAGACCTATTTTATCGTGGACCAATTTAAGATGGCTTCACGGTTGACAAAGCAAAGAAGCCGTAACTATCACAGGACAGCAGTAACCCTACAGAGAGCCATCAGAGTTTCAGGGTTTCAGGTTACTCCTTCTCTGTGGTTGTTTGAGCGTCTGTTTGGGCTAACCTATATATGTCTATTTATAGACTGCCTATTTGGCAGGTCAGTCAGTCAACAAGTAATTATTAAGAGAGGCTAGTATGCTCTAAAGTGGGTCTGAGTGTGTTGTGAGCAGTGTGTTAAGTGATGAAAGCCAAATTCCTAATCTAGAGACCATGGGTCGGAATGCCACTAAATCTCACATACTTAGCTCAGGCCATCTTCTCAAGGAGGTAGAATAAATTACCTAAAGTATATTTGATCATTTGAAAGGTATCAAATGAATGCATTAATAAGTTAAAAAATTCAAGAAATATTCTCTTTAATTCATGAATCATATTAACTATTAATATCAAAAGGATAGAGGAAGGATGCAGATTCCAAATAAAATGCATTCTGTCAGAATTCACAGTGGTGTAGATTCATCCCAGAGACTCTTCCAGTTGTAGGGTTCCCCTCTTCCTGGCACAGAGAACCAGTCAGCCTCTCCCTGCCAGAAATTATTGCTGAAAGAGAAGAGGATTTCACTGCTCTAGCAACACATTCCTCTCCTACTTCTTTGGCAGCAACAGGGAGGCCAAAAGAAATTATCCATAGAATAAGAGTCTCAGCCTAGGGACTCATAATCTTGGCTTCCAGAGTGGTTTGAATGTAAAGGTTCCTGGTAGGCTGAAGGGAGTAAGGGGTGACAAAGGAGAAAAAGAAATGGTGGTATATACACTTTGTCAAGTTCATGGGAAGGATAATATGTCCTTTGAATTACAAAGGGGAGATTTCTGCAAAGAGCTGGAAATTCAGTCCTGCACTCAGCTGATTTGTTTAATTATAGCAAATCTAAGGTATCCCATTAGTTCGAGCTTTACTGTATTATTGAGGGGAGGTTTTTAGGGATAGAAATGTCTCTGAAATATGAGAAACCTTTCTTGCTGCTGTAGGTGAACTTATCTTCCAGTCATCATCTTCCCAGCTCAGCTTTAACGTCTGGAATACTGTTACCCCAGACACAACAGTTATTTAATCTCACTTCATTTTTCAATGTCAGGGCACATTAATATTTTAAAAATAGAAACAAAGTCCATAAGCTCATTTTTTTCTCATAAAAATGCGCAGACATACTTTTTAAAGTGACATGATTAATTTTATCATTATAATTTTATGATCTTTTAAAGCATCTAACAGTGAAAATCTGAAGGTCTTCCCTTCATTGCACTGAATCATCTAATAATGTTTGGTATATGAAAACAACCATCTTCTATTAAACAACAGAAAGTACCAAATGCAGTGCTATAAGGATATTTAACTTGAAAGAAACTAAGAAAAAGAATATTTCTATAAATAAAAGCAAATTTTAAGAGCTATAGCAAAATTATTTGAGTAAATGAATGCTGTCATGGTATTTTACTTACTCCTTTATAATTTACCTAAAATGCCAATGTTTAAATGGATTTCTGGTTGTCAAACATTAATTTTTAAAGGAAACAGTAAATAATAATTGCAAAGGACTTAATTTAATGACTTCCATGCCAAATTTTTTTCACTTGACATGGTTGACAATTTAGTGTGTTCCCACTAAAAAAAAAAAAAAAAAAAACTCATGGGGACAAATGCATCACTATTGCTTATTACTTTACAGGCCCCATGTCTGAGGGAGTAGAGACAGTGTGGATCAATGGCACACACAGTCCAGATTAGACACTGCATGGTTTCATTTCACTGGACACTCATAATTCAGCATTTTCTTCTTCCTGTTATTGGGGATTTTCTACCAATCAGACACCTTTACCACTGAATTTTCCCCCAAAGTATATTCACTAACAAGCACTACCACCCACCAACAAACATAACAGCCTTCTCCCTAGATTGCTTTTAAAGATCTGGTACTGCATCGCCTCATATGTTAGTTAAAAAATTTTTTTTTTCTTAGCAATGATCTAAGTCAAGGGTCTGCAGAGAGCAAGTCCTCAGTGTCCCCTGAAAATGTTTAACACATCCCTTGAGACTGGACTACAGAGACCCTTGACCCTCTACTCTTTCTCTATTTTGACTAGATTCACTCTTTTTTCTCCCCTTTTTCTTTGAAGTTCATCATTAATATACCATTTAAGAGAAAAAGTAAAAGGTTCCATTATTTTTACAAGTTTAAGAATCTTTTATTCTCAGGCTGATTATATCTCATGAGGAAGATTTTTTCTTTCATTTTTCTCCTATTTGAAGAAAATGTGTGTTGCATCTGGCAAATGAGGGGACAAAGGCAGATGAGCATTAAGTGTGTGTGAATCATTTATGGCCTATTAATGGCTCTTCTCAAATAAATTATAAGTTTCAGCAGGCCTGGAAGCTCTTCACATGCTGTTATTCTCTGAAGCACTAAAACAGTGA
The DNA here is from genome assembly GCF_019320065.1 of Cervus canadensis. Lineage (NCBI taxonomy): Eukaryota > Metazoa > Chordata > Mammalia > Artiodactyla > Cervidae > Cervus > Cervus canadensis. The sequence continues at coordinate 11,524,317 of NC_057396.1, forward strand.
ACGAAGACAGTGAAGCTCAGTAAAAACTAGCTGGTTTTTATTTTCCTCTTTCATCCTCCATCAACATTAAAATCACTTTAAATTCTGAATGATGTTTATTTTTGGATAAGTATGCTCAAATATCTGCAACCATGAGTCATATCTACTTAGTGGACAATTTAAAGCACCTTTTCAACAGGATCCTGAGTCTCAACTGTGTTTTGTGCACAGAGTGAAAATCAATGCTCCATCTATGTCTATCACCGAATGTCACATCTCTGATTGAATCTTTTCAACCTCCTTATCAGACATACAGCACAAGGATAAATTTATCTTTATACACCTTACATGTTTCACCAAAAATAGCCTCAGGAGTACTATAACCTAATGAACTAAGAATGCCCGATAAACGATTAAGCTGCATTTGACAGGGCAAGCTCACTCTCTTTTTCAAAAAATCCAAAGTACAATATTTCTGGGGAGAATCTAGTTCCCCAGAAATTCCTCCTAAAATAACACCCACGATATTTTAACATTTGCCAGATGCAAAGTCTTCAGCTTTTTGTCCTAACTTTACTGACATTTTTCTACAAAGCACCCATAAAGTTCATTTTAATCACAGCCATTTTTTTCCCCAAGGAATTAGCCCTAAGTAAGGGCTTCCCTGGCTTCCTATGTGGCACTAAGTGGTAAAGAACCTGCCTGACAAAGCAAGTTTGATCCCTGGGCTGAGAATATCTCCTGGAGGGGGGTATGGCAACCCACTCCAGTATTCACGCCTGGAGAATCCCATGGACATAGGAGTCTGGTGGGCTATGGTCCATAGGATTGGAAAGAGTCAGACACGACTGAAGCAATTTAGCACACACAAGGGCTTCCCACGTGGCACTAGTGGAGGAGGGCATGGCAACCCCCTCCAGTATTCTTGCCTGGAGAATCCCAGGGACAGAGGTGCCTGGTGGGCTACAGTCCATAGAGGGGCAAAGATCTGGACAGGACTAAAGCGATTTAGCACATATGCACAACCCTAAGTAACTTTGTTATTCCTGCCAAGGTTAAAATTGAAGGTATCCAAATTTTCTGATTTTAATACTATATCTGCTACAAACATAGTCCAGAGTGTAATTTATATAGATATCTATAAGTACCTCAAGATCAATCATTTTCAGAAGAAAACAGTTTTATGGCCCTAGCCTGAGCTTATGAAAAAAATGGTACGATCTATTAAATTACTCAGGTAAGAATTGAATAATAAAGAAGCCTTTTATAACACAATATAACTAATAATGTAAGTGGGGACAATCAAGGAAAGTCTTTTTATCAAAACACACATAAATCATAAAATTCTTCTGACAATTCAGAGGCTATTGTACGTTAATTAATTCAAGTAACTTTTCTGTGATTATATTTGACGTGCATTGTCACATTATGTTAACCCTGGAGGCCTATCTATCACTTTCTTTTCAAATGTAGTATAATACAATAGAGAAATAATATTATACTTGGACTTATGCATATAATATGCTGCTCTGAAGAGGTAAAGATGAAGTTACCAGCTTGCCATTGCTAGGTCATATGCTGCTATTGCTAAGTCACCTCAGTCGTGTCCAACCCTGTGCGACCCCATAGACGGCAGCCCTCCAGGCTCCCCTGTCCCTGGGATTCTCCAGGCAAGAACATTGGAGTGTGTTGCCATTTCCTTCTCCAATGCATGAAAGTGAAAAGTGAAAGTGAAGTCACTCAGCCGTGTCCGACTCTTTGCAACCCCATGGAATGCAGCCTACCAGGCTCCTCCGTCCATGGGATTTTCCAGGCAAGAGGACTGGAGGAGGGTGCCATTGCCTTCTCCAGCTAGGTTATATACATGAAGGCTGTTGTTCCATGAATGGAAATTGATTTGCAATGATCCACACATGCTTTTTCATTTGCTTTTGTTTATAGCCAAAATCATAAATCTACAGGTCAATTGGCCAAGCTGTATAGCATAATCTCTAGTTACAGATATATATGCAGCAAACTGGTCCATACAAAGATGAAACTTATTACTTTAACCTCATCGTTGTAATGTTTTAAGCAACCTAACAAGCCAGTTTGAATCAAGGATGCAAATCTTTGCAAAATATAAATGAAATACAATCATTTTTATTGCCAATGCTAAGGATCTCTGATCATCTGCGAAAAAATTTAATCATTAGCACGGTATATAGAAGACCCATCCTGAATTGATAACTATTTTATTTCTTGCTTCATCCTCAACTATTTCCTCATTCATTAACAAACATTTATAGAAGGTGTATGCTAAGCAAGCACCGTAGCAGATTAAGTGGACACAGAAATAAGCAAGTAATAATTATGGCCCTCGAGAAGCATTCTGTTTTCTAGGAGGAAAAAAAAAAAAAACAGGCAATAATAAACAGTAACAGTGCAAGATAATAAAGTGCTTTCTGTTCAAATTGCTAAGGGGACTTAATAAAAGGCATTTTAATCAGATTGGGGGAAAGGTTGGATTCTCAAGAAAGAAATTAAGCCTTGATCGATGCCTAGGAATTAGCCACATAGGGAAGGTGTTGAAAATGCCAGGCATGCAGCTATCCGTGTAGATTTTCAGCTTCTTCTAATCCTTCAAGCTCAAGTTGTGCTCCCCATGTGTGCCTCCTGGACATTTCTCAGTTCTCATGATAACACTACAATTGTAATTTACTCTTTATTTACTTTCACCTATCATTCTACACTATAACCTCTCTTTATTTGCTTTCAAGTCCCTGTAGTCTGCAACCAACATAAAGGCAAAGACAGCATTTGTCATTTTAATAGGTGCAATAATCCCCAGTATCTTGAATTGTCATGGCATAAAAATAAGAGCCAAGTAAATCATTATTGAATTAAAGTTGAGGGAAGGGACAGTTTGTGTAAAAGCACTAATATGAGAAACAACTTGACAGGAAGCTGGTATATCTAAAGGAATATATAATGGGTAACAGGGTAGAGATGGTTTTAATTCTAATTCTTGACAAGAGCTGTGACCATTTTGCGGCATAGAATAATGGGTTCAATTACAGCTTGGAAGCTAAAATGCTTAGAATGTATCCTAACTATTAAAATTTCCTAACTGTTTTATGTTGGGAAAGATATTTAATCTTTCTATGCCTCATTTTCTTCATCTGTAAAGTACCTACATCAGGATTTTGTGATGTAAAATTGAATTAATTTATATACACTTAGAATAGTATCCTTCACACAGTATGCACTCAATAAATATTAGCTAACATTTCTAGGCAGAGAAACTTTTTCTAAGAACTATGCAGACAAGAATTTCAAACAGTAATGAGATATGATCATCTTGGATTCTATATCAGTCAGAATTCACTGCAGAAACCAACACTTTTCACCCTAGTTGATTATTGTCTGCAAAAATTGTCTCCAAGTTGTGTTTCTCAAAGGCATATACACAACTTATTTATTTAAGGAAGATTTTTCATCTTCCATATATTCTGGTACATATTAATTCCTCAACAGCAGTTAATGAATGAACGCCTTTGGAATGAAGAAGAACAGTGTATCCAAACCTTTTTATTCTACTAAATTCTTTCTAAAACTGTTACTCTGAGAATTTTATGATCATTGCTGCATCCTCTTGTGACAAATAGTAAGCCATGTAAAAAGCAACCTAGATAGAAAATATAACTCAGACACACATCCATGCAGAGTTGGAAGAGATTAGCGACATAATTCAGAGTAGTATCATGGTTTGTGAGCCACATTCCTTCTGCCAATTAATTCAAAACAAGAAAGTAGAAACCATCTGTGGACTCATCCAAAACCACTGTAGTGATCAGCCTCCATTCCAGTAAGTCACCATCTACATTTCTGCTCTTTGAGTTCCAGGTGTGTAATTATCAATTTGTTCATTTATTCAGGACACACACCTGCCAACAGTTTTCTCCATAATAATCCAAACAGCTTCTTTCAACCACTCTGGTTGTCCAAAATCAATGATAGGTTGCTACATGTGCTAAGTCCCTCAGGACGATAAACACACAGTAGAAGAGCAATGGATAAATATCTCCTTCCCAGTCGAACATTGCAAGCCTGAATTTGTAACCCTGTGGTCAAAATCTTGGCAACTGCCTTTGGCTTTATAACCCATGGGTACTGTGGATTCTTGCTGTAGTATACACTTAGAGGTGAGATCACTTCAGAAGGCCATCCCTTGAGTTCTTCAACTACCAAGCCTTATTATATTGCCTACAGAGAGACCTTACTAGCACTTTAAAGAAATTTATGTTTTAAAAAAATGTTTGCTGTTGTTGTTCAATCGCTCAGTCATAGCCAACTCTTTGAGACACCATGGACTGCAGCATGCCAGGCTTCCCTGTCCTTCACTGACTCCTGGAATTTGTTCAAACTCATGTCCATTAAGTCCATGATGCCATCCAGCCATCTCATCCTCTGTCACTCCCTTCTCCTCCTGCCCTCAATCTTTCCCAGCATCAGAGTCTTTTCCAATGAGTTGTCTTTTTTCATCAGGTGGCCAAAATATTGGAGGTTCAGCTTCAGCATCAGTCCATCCAATGAATATTTAGGGTTGATTTCCTTTAGGATTGACCGTTTTGATCTCTTTGCAGTGCAAGGGACTCTCAAGAGTCTTCTTCAACACCACAGTTCAAAAGCATCAATTCTTCGGTGCTCAGCCTTCTTTATCGTCCAACTCTCATATCTATACATGACTATTGGAAAAACCATAGCTTTGACCATATGGCTCTTTGTTGGCAAAGCGATGTCTCTGCAAACAAAGTTTACCTATATTAAAATCTGCATCAGGAATCTGTCTCTAGTACTCATACATAAGGTTCAGAATAAGAATGTGCAATGAGTAGAAGTCAATTAGAGGAACATGTTTGGGGTAGGAGGGAGTTAACACAATCATGGTAGAGATCAATCTTCTCAAGGTCCTACTGAGAAAAATTTCAGTTCCTAGTTCAGAGCAGAGAATTCAAAGAAAATTTTGTGCTGACCCAAGTGCCATGTGCCCACATCATCCATGGAGGTGTCCTACTCACTCTCCTTCAAGGAGTGAATTTGACCAACAGCTTTCAACTGCTATACCTGTAGATCTATCACACCATTCACACCAGGCCATGCTTCCTCAAGTTTGCTCCCAGGAAAAGCTTGAACACAATGAGGGCCAGAACAGAACACTGGGGTCTAATGCAGGATGAAATTCTGACTCAGGAGCTTCTCTTAAGCTTGACTGGACCTTTCTCAGAACTGAGCTTCAGTCTGAGTGTCTTCTTATCCAACCCTTCCTTCCCTCTATTCTTTTACAGGTGTCAGCTCAGTGTTTCAGTCTGAAGGTTCTCCTTGCTTACTCTTGATACCTTTTCTCTTATCTTTCACCCACATTTCCTCCAATCAGTCTCTTGCATATCTCACCTCAATGTAGCTATCTACTTCTCAAAATTCTTGAATTGTCAAGGTGCGATGATATTCAAAGCAGAGAATTAGGCTGACTCCCTGCTCAGAGAGCTTGCAGTGGAATGCATCCCTTACCTTTTAGCATCGCTGCTGTTATTTGAAGTCTCTCTTCTGTTGCACTATTTGGAGATTTGAACTATTAAAGTTTGCAGCAACAGAAGGTGCTCAGTTCTCCACTTCATTTTCTTCAATAGGCAAAATGTGTTTAGTGTTTGTTTTCAAGGTCTTTTATCATACTTTTTCATTTATTCCAGGAGATTTTATGATCCCCAAAACATGATCTGGTCAGTTAAGTATTTGAGTACATTCAGTATGTTGGATCTCTCAAGAGAATCAGGGGGACCGTAGGCACTGCTAAAGAGAGCAAGTAGCTCACCTTCCCACAGGTCATCGTTTGGGGTTATGGTCAAGGACACACCACACACTTATGATCAGAATGGATAACAGATTTGGCAACTTCCTTAGTCCTGCTCTCTTGAATATTTTATAGAGCTTTGTACTAAACACTGTGGATCTAACAATATAAAAAATCATATTTCAATAGGAAATATCATTCTTTTCTCAGTGTGAGCATTCTGACTATTGATTCACAGACCATTAATTTACAATGAGAGCACTTTTTTCTGTTTTTCTTTTGTCTTTATAGTTATTACCCTTTTTTCCTCCAGATATGTTTGATTTCTATATATGCATTACCAACTTGATATTAACAGATAAGAACAAAATATTTCTCCTCTACCTGAAAGCATGTTTACAGTGCATATATTTGTAGAAATTCTCAGCTTTCTTTTGTGTTCATATTTTATTATAGACTTTTAGTTCTTGATATTTCTCCTAATTCTTTTACTTCTTAAAAAATTTTCTAAATACTATTTATTCACATCTTATCACAATTTACTGGATATTTGTAAATGTCTAATCCTGTGTCAGTCACCTTAAAAACAAATTTAAAAGGGCATAAACCCTGATAGATAGGATTAAGTAATATTTAAGATAAGTCTGAGTGTATAAAATATGAGTCTAAGAAGGTTTCCTGGTATTTCCAGATCATCCAAATTTCTCCCTCTTCTGAACTTCAACCATCTTATCACACATTTGGATCCAGGTATATGATTTTTTGAATCTTTAACTACAAAGGATCACCTTTACAACTTATCTCCATACTAAATTGTAAATCTTTTTTAGAAGGTATTACTTGTGTACTACTGTATAACCTCCACTTTATCTTGTGTATATTAAGTCCACAATGAAGTGTTCCCTGTAGCACACCTAGGCAGGAATCAGCCTTGTTAAGTCTCCATCTGAAATCCCACCATCTCTCCAAATATAGCCTGACTAAAGTGGCCTGACTTGAAAGTTAGTCATGGACTTCGAGACACCATATTCCTTAGGGTCAAATTGAGGATTGAGGGCAGGAAAAGCCTGAAAAAGATATTCCCTACTACCAAAGACAAATAGACTTTAAAATGCTATACTGTGCAGCATGGTGTGTGTGTGTGTGTGTGTGTGTGTGTGTGTGTGTGTGTGTTAGTCACTCCATTGTGTCCAACTCTTTGTGACCCCTTGGACTGTAGCCTGCCAGGTTCCTCAGTCCACGGGATTTCCCAGGCAAGAAGACTGGAGTGGGTAGCCGTTCCCTTCTCCAGGGGATCTTCCCAACCCAGGAATTAAACCTGGGTCTCCTGAATTGCAGGCAGATTCTTTACCGTCTGAACCACCAGGGAAGCCTGTATAGCATGGTACATATATAATTAACATAGTATAAAGTATACTTGAAAGTTCCTGAAATATCAAATATCCTCCTTACAAAAAAGAAATTGTAATTATGTGAGATGGTGATGGATGTATTTACTAACATTATTGTGGTCATCATTTCATAATATATGCATTTATCAAGTCATCACTCTGTATACCTTAAACTAACATTATGTTACATGACTATTACACCTTACTGGAAAAAAGTACTCTAAGTTGCTTTCAAATATGGTATATTTTATTTTTAGTAACCCTTTTACTCTCATAATATAGACCACAATGCTTCATCACTTCCTGGTTCTGCATATGCTATTCAGAGAGACAGCATTCTTTAATGTTTCTCTGCTTAGATTTATTTTCCTTGAAAATCTCAATTACCATTGTCCTGGTGATTCCTTTAAATACACTAGAGCTATCCTTGAATCAAAGTTTCCAAAGACTTGTAAGATCAAAACCCATGAAGTTGAGAGAATATGCAGTTAGGAACATTGATACCCAGGACTAATGAAATCATCACCTACAGCAGTCGATTTTCAAACTGCAATCAGCGCATTCTAAAGTATCTGAAATTTCTTTATGAGATTATAACATTTCATTTTTTAGTTTGATAATAATTTTTTAAAAATTAACATATTCTAAGTATGCACTAACCACTATGGTAGCCATTCATCAAGATTATTTAAATTTAAATGTAAATTTTTTGTTAAATAAAACTAAAATTCAGTTCCTCAATGACAATGTGTGTGCTCTTGTTCAGTCACACTAGTCATATTTTAAATTTTCACTAGCCATTTGTGGCTAGTAGTTACTATGTTACAGACTGAAGATTCAGGGCATTTCTATTGTTGCAGAAAGTTCTCTTGGAGAGTGTTGATCTGTATTATTTAAGTAACACTGTAATTACAAAGTACACAAATAGTTTTGGTTTCTATCCTAGCACATATTTGGCATTATGCAGTGTTACTGTAAGTATTGCAATCTAATGGAAAAAAATAACTGAAGCAAATGAATGTGTAAAAAATATATTCATGGAAAATGAAGAAGAAATGACATGGAAAGGTCTACAAAAATATTGTTTTAGTAAACCATGAAGTGCTGGAAGATGACAATCACATGTGGAGTTCAGAAGGACTTTCTCTGAATATTTCACTTTGCCAAATATCTTTGGAAATCAACTTAGTCCAACAAATCAAAATTTCTTGATTTTCTTAGTTTAATATTTATATTATATTTAATTTGCTATAATTTTGGTTTTCAAAATTGAAAAATTTTGAAATTTCAAACATTTCAAAATTTCAAAAAATGAGCCCTGGGTATAAGTTTATTGATAGTTTGTGCTTATACATAATTTAAAAATATCAAAATAAACATTATCTGTCAGCATCGAGGGTACTCAAAAATTTACTTCAGTTCAGTCACACAGTCATGTCCGACTCTACAACCCCATGGACTGAAGCACGCCAGGCTTCCCTGTCCATCACAAACTCCCAGAGCTTGCTCAGACTCATGTCCACTGAGTTGGTGATGCCATCCAACCATCTCATCTTCTGTTGTCCCTTCTCCTCCTGCCTTCAATCTTTCCCAGCACCAGGGTCTTCTCCAATGAGTCCATTCTTCACATCAGGTGGCAAAAGTATTAGAGTTTCATCTTCAGCATCAGTCCTCCCAATTAATATTCAAGACTGATTTCCTTTAGGATGGATTGGTTGGGTCTCCTTGAAGTCCAAGGGACTCTTAAGAGTCTTCTCCAACACCACAGTTCAAAGCATCAATTCTTCAGTGCTCAGCTTTCTTTATAGTCCAACTCTCACATCCACACATGACTACTGGAAAAACCATAGCTTTGACTATATGGACCTTTTTCACAAAGCAATGTCCCTGCTTTTTAATATGCTGTGTAGGTTGGTCATAGCTTTTTCTCTAAGGAGCAAATGTCTTTTAATTTCATGACTGCAGTCACCATCTGAAGTGATTTTGAAGCCCCCCAAAATAATGACTCTCACTGTTTCCGTTGTTTCTCCATCTATTTGTCATGAAGTGATGGAACCAGATGCTATGATCTTAGTTTTCTGAATGCTGAGCTTTTTAAGCTAACATTTTCACTCTCCTCTTTGACTTTCATCAAGAGGTTCTTTAGTTCTTCTTTGCTTTCTGCCATAAGGGTGGTGTCATTTGCACATCTGAGGTTATTGATATTTCTCCCAGCAATCTTGATTCCAGCTTGTGCTTCATCCAGCCCAGCATTTCACATGATGTATTCTATGTAGAAGTTAAATAAGCAGGGTGACAATATACAGCCTTGATGTACTCCTTTCCTGATTTGGAACCAGTCTGTTGTTCCATGTCAGTTCTAACTGTTGCTTCTTGACCTGCACACAGATTTCTCAGGAGGCACATCAGGTGGTCTGGTATTCCCATTGCTTTAAGAATTTTCCACAGTTTGTTGTGATCCACACAGTCAAAGGCTTTGGAGTAGTCAATAAAGCAGAAGTAGATGTTTTTCTGCAACAATCTTGCTTTTTTGATGATCCAGTAGGTGTTGGCAATTTGATCTCTGTTTCCTCTGTCTTTTCTAAATCCAGCTTGAACATCTGGAAGTTCAGGGTTCACAGACAACCTTTGCCCAATCCGTCAGAGGACAGAGAGAATGAAAATCACAATCACAGAACACAGATCACATGGAAAACAGCCTTGTCTAGCTCAATGGAATAATGAGCCTTGCTGTGTAGGGCCACCCAAGATGGATGGGTCATGGCTGAGAGTTCTGACAAAGCGTGCTCCACTAGAGAAGGGAATGGCAAACCACCTCAGTATTCTTGCCTTGAGAATCCCAAGAACAGTTTGAAAAGGCAAAAAAGATAAGACACTGAAAGATGAACTCCCCAGGTCTGAAGGTGCCCAATATGCTGCTGGGGAAGAGTGGAGAAATAACTACAGATAGAATGAAGAGACACAGCCAAAGCAAAAACACTGCCCATTGTGGATGTAACTGGTGATGGAAGTAAAGTCCGATGCTGTAGCAAACAATATTGCATAGTAACCTGGAATGTTATTTCCATGAATCAAGGCAAATTGGAAGTGGCCAAACAGGAGATGGCAAGAGTGGATGTCAAAATTTTAGGAATCAGAGAACTAAAATGGACTGGAATGGGTGAATTTAAGTCAGTTGACCATTATATCTACTACCGTGCCAAGAATCCCTTAGAAGAAATGGAGTAGCCATCATAGTCAACAAAAGAGCCCAACATGCAGTACTTGGGTGCAGTCTCAAAAACAACAGAATGATCTCTGTTCGTTTCCAAGGAAAACCATTCTATGTCACAGTAATCCAAGTCTATGTCCCAACCACAAATGCCAAAGAAGCTGAAGTTGAATGGTTCTATGAAGACCTACAAGACCTTCTAGCACTAACAGTCAAAAAAGATGTCCTTTTCATCATAGGGGACTGTAATGAAAAAGTAGGAAGCCAAGAGATACCTGGAGTAACAGGCAAATTTGGAGTACAAAATGATGCAGGGCAAAAGCTAACAGACTTTTGCCAAGAGAATGCACTGGTCAAATAAACACCCTCTCCCAACAACACAAGAGCAGACACTACACATGGGCATTACCAGATGGTCAATACAGAAATCAGATTGATTATATTCTTTGCAGCCAAAGATGGAGAAGCTCTATACAGTCAGCAAAAACAAGACGGGGAGTTGACTGTGGCTCAGATCATGAACTCCTTGTCACAAAATTCAGACTGAAATTGAAGAAAGTAGGGAAAACCACTAGACCCTTCAGGTATGACCTAAATCAAATCCCTTATGATTATACAGTGGAAGTGAGAAATAGATTCAAGGGATTAGATCTGATAGACAGAGAGCCTGAAGACTATGAACAGAGGTTTATGACATTGTACAGGAGGCAGTGATCAAGACCATCCCCAAGAAAAAGAAATGCAAAAATGCAAAACTGTCTTTTCGTCTCAGGAGGCCTTACAAATTACCTGAGAAAAGAAGAGACGTGAAAGGCAAAGGAGAAAAGGAAAGATAGACCCATATGAATGCAGAGTTCCAAAGAATAGCAAGGAGAGATAAGAAAGCCTTCCTCAGTGATCAGTGCAAAGAAACAGAGGAATAGAATGGGAAAGACTAGAGATCTCTTCAGGAAAATTAGAGATACCAAGGGAACATCTCATGCAAAGATGGGTACAATAAAGGACAGAAATTTTATGGACCTAAAAGAAACCGAATATATTACAAAGAGCTTGCAAGTATACACAGAAGAACTATACAAAAAAGAACTTCATGACCCAGATAACCACGATGGTGTGATAATTCACCTAGAGCCAGACATCCTGGAGTCCAAAGTCAAGTGGGCCTTAGAAAGCATCACTACAAACAAAGTTAGTGGTGATGATGGAATTCCAGTTGACCTATTTCAAATCCTAGAAGATGAGGCTGTGAAAATGCTGCACTCAATATGCCAGCAAATTTGGAAAACACGGCAGTAGCCACAAGACTGGAAAAGGTCAGTTTTCATTCCAGTCCCAAAGAAAGACAGTGCCAAAGAATTTTCACACTTTTTGTTTAAGGGAGGTCTGTTCATTATGCAAGTGTAGTAAACATTGAGCCGAGCTAACACATGAAGGATATTAACAGCTGAGAGCAACCTTTGAATGTGCATGATTAGCACTCCAAATGAATTGCTCCCCAGCAGCTGTGCGTTACTTTGAATTTTTCTTTAAGGTTTATGTGTTTGCATTCTAAGTTCATTCAATTAGATTTCATTGAATCTATATCTTTATTTGTGCTCAAGCTTTTATTTTCAGCATTATAAACAATGAGATAATAAAGGATGAGATCCTTAGTCTATTTAGGGGGCAAAAAGGTCATTTCACACCCCAGTAGAGGGTTTCAAAGCACATTCTGAATGGCAGAGAGCCTGCAATTGCCAGCTCTTGGAAAGGCTGCAGCAGATGAATGAGAAGGCCCCAGAGTCCGTAACAGACATCTCTGGTCTCCAACTCATTCTCCTTGGATCTGATGTAGTTACATGTTCAGTGTGCAGTGTTCAGTCTAAGAGCATCCAACCCCTTTGTTTCATTTTGTGCATCTTCTGTGCTAATATTTTTTAGTTTTCTTCACTTTCACTATAAAGCATGTGTAGTGGAGGATAGAATGAGGAATCAAGGCAGGCTTCACAATTTTCCACAGAAATGAGGTTATGTTTAAGTTATTTGGACATCTTTGCTCATAAAATAACTCCTACTTTATGGGATTGGTTATTGGGAATATCACTCTGCAATTTTCTAAGTCAACCAAGGAGGCTTAATGTTTTTTTATTATATCCCTGTTTTTGGACTCTAAAGCGGAAAATGGAACTCATAGAAGAGCAGGATATGAAATTCTAAAAGTCACATTCAAGGAAGTAGGATGTAATTGTCACTTAAAAAAAAAAAAAAAAAAACTTTTATTTTTGTGAGAATGAATCTGGCCATGAAAACAACATAACGTATCACAGAACTACACACAAGCCCCCCACCACACACACACACAGCTATATGTACATATCTTATATGAAAAACAATAATACAGACATGTATGTACTACATATATGTCTGTGTATATGTTTAAATCAATTTTCTGAGCAATCAGAGTGTTATATTAATTAGAAGTTACATAGTGAACTTTGTCATTCATTAGCTTTGTTTTTGTCTTGGGCTCAATTAAATAAATTCCTAAATATTTGTGGGTTTTAATTATGATTTAAGGTAAAGATCCCAACTCCTCAGGCCTTTCTGCTTTCATGGTAATTAAGTCTTGATAAAGGTTTTATTGCAGAGCAAAATGCTTTGACTATGCAATCCCTGACTTACAGAGTATTCGTAGGATATTTGCTTAATGATATTTCACAAACAGAACTGTGGAAATAGCTTGTGGCATTACTAGGCCATCTCTTATATAGATTATCTGCATTGAAAATTCAAGATTAAATTATTCTGATTATGGTGAAATACTCCTAAGCTGCAAAAGACTGTGGGTTTTTTTTTCTTTTTTTCTTTTTTGCACAGTGAGTTTGGAAGACCCATTGCAGAGCCCTGCACCCATCTCCCTACCACTGACCCCCAATTCCACCACTCTGTGAGTTTGTACATTTTGAGCTCCTACTCGCTTATAAGAAAAAAGCTCTGGATATTGCCTCCTTTGGTTTCAGTGTTGGTAGCAAGTAAATATAGATGTTTTCATATAAAATGTTTTTATAACATATTTTTAAAGATAACTACTAATATAAAGTGATCTGAGGTAATATTTGTCAATTTGGAAGTAAAAAGTTTTCTAGTCACCATGCTAAACAGTCAACAGATCATTTTGGATCAAGTTGCTTACAAATTAATATGGTCCTCAGTATTTCCTTCATGCTTATATATTACACATTTTATATAATATACATTATAAGATAATGTGTATTTTCTTATACACATAATGTATTTTAATGTGTATACATTATACACATTTTCTTATAATGTGTGTTTTCTTACAATATTCATCTCCCTTTATTTTCTAAGCTAAGAGTATGTACCTCATGCCTTTCATAAACATTAAAAATAGATCTACTACATTTCATATACCCCCTCCGTCTCATGGTTTTACAGAATCATGGTGCATCTAAAGAGACATTGGAACAAAATAAAAGTTTTTTATATACATATATATATATATGTAAAATCTTCTCCCTGATCTTTATGGACAACTTCCTGAATGTTAGACTACTTTCATGACGGCTCAAACAAGTACATGAGGTCATATGTACTTACCTGTGACAGGAGAATCTGATCTGACAACAAAACACACAAACCAGAAGTGTCCAAATCTAATGTCAATTCTGGGAGAAGTTAATCTCTCAAATTCTCACATTTTTCACATTTAAACCTTGAAATGGGATAATTGAGAGGCAGGCCTTAAAATCCATAGTAAGTAATTCTGTAAGTATAATACACAAATAATAAGAAGGTAAAAAAAAAAAATTGATTTCATTTTCCCTCAAATTTTAAGATTTCCTTATTACAGTTTTCTCTTGAATTCTCAATTTTTTTTCTCTTAAAGAAAATTTAAGTTTGATGTGCTAAATAACACAAGGACTGATGAGAAAAATAGTTGCCCAAAGTGCAAACTGCACATGACACAAATCACCTCATTTGGATTTTGAAGGTCATGAGACAGCATCATCTCAGAACCACATCATACACTGAAGCTGAAAAGATACCATAGGCTGCAGGAAGGCTTCTGAAATGAAACCCGACATGTGTAGCTAAGGGTTGGCAGCAGAATAAGGGAGGAGATGGAAGAAACAAAGGAGCACCTACATTTGCTGAGTGCCTCTCACAGACCAGATGCTCCATAATCCTCCCCACAGAAGCCTGTATTCACACCAGTCTTATCACTGCCCACAGGAGAGGTGATTGTGTGTTTACTTATCTGTCTTCTCCACTGGATTATAAATTCCATTAAGGTTAAGATAAAATATTATTTAATATCTACTTGCTGTCTGCAATCCAGGAGACACAGGTTTGATCCCTGGTTTGGGAAGATCCCCAGCAGAAGGAAATGGCTATCCGCTCCAGTATTCTTGCCTGGAGAATCCCATGGACAGAGGTGTCCAGTGGGCTACAGTCCATGAGGTCGCAGAGAGTCGGAGATGACTGGGCAACTAACACTTTCACTTTCACTTCACTTCTTGTGACAAAACATTACGTACAGTGATCAACACAAAACAGACAACACAGATTTGTTGACTGAATGAACATGGCTATGTGTAACAACTCATATTCCCAGTAGATGAAGAAAGAGACAAAGGCTGAAAGCCATTCATAACTTATCCAGGTCAAGGATCAGAGAGGTTAGTAAGTAGCTGAAAAGGATAACCAATCCAAGCCCATCACACTTCAGAGAACCAGGTTTCCTGTGACACCAAGCTGCTCCATGGAAGCCAAAGTAGGATGGAGCGTCAGAGAAGAGCCTCAGATTCTGATGAAAGGATGGCAGTGGGAGAGAAAAGTTTGACACATCTCTGCGTGAACTGGAAAAATCTCAGAGACATTTAACAGTGGATAACTTTTTTCTGGATATAGTACATAGTAGGATAAAAGTAGAAGTAGTGACAGATTTTCTCTTCTTAGGTTCCAAAATCACTGTGGACCGTGACTGCAGCCATGAAATTAGAAGACATTTGCTTCTTGGAAGGAAAGCTATGACAAAACTAGACAGCGTATTAGAAAGCAAAGACATCACTTTGCCAACAAAGGTACATATAGTCAAAGCTATGGCTTTTCTAGCAATCATGTACAGACATGAGAGTTGAACCATAAAAAAGGATGAGCACTGAAGAATTTGTGCTTCTGAACTACAGTGTTGGAGAAGACTCTTGAGAGTCTGTTGGACTGCAAGGAGAGAAAACCAGCCAATTCTAAAGGAAATCAACCCTGTATATTCATTGGAAGGACTGATGCTGATACTGAAGCTCCAATACTTCAGCTACGTGACGAGAAGAACCGACTCACTGGAAAAGACCTGATGTTGGGAGAGGCTGAAGGCAGAAGAGGGTGGCAGAGGATGAGATGGTTGGGTGCCACCACCAACTGAATGGACATGAACTTGAGCAAAGTCTGAGAGATAGGGGAGGACAGGGAAGCCTGTTGTGCTGCAGTCCATGGGGTCAAAAAGAGCTGGACACGACTTAGCAACTAAACAACAACAAGGATAAAATCAGAGCGTCAGAGTGGGGAGAGTCTTGTTTTTATGTCCTGGTAGCTTCTTCAATGTCTATTCCTCTCCAACAGCTTGTATTTGTTTCCTTTCCTTTTCTTCTCTTCTACCTCTCTCAGCACAGACTCTTTCCTTATGTGGTTCAAACTTCCAGGGAGATGACTCTATACAGGGGTCAGGAGAAGTAGCCAACAGGTTATGGATGACAGCACAGACTCTGGAGTCCAGCTGCCATATTTCCATTCCAGCTCAGCCTCACTCTCACCATGTGACTGAGCAAATTATTCAGTCTCTCGCTGTCTCACTTGCTTTATCTGGGAAATTAGGCTGTTAATAATACAACCCTTCTATTGTTACAAGAATTAAAACAGTGAACACAGGTCAATTGCTTAGCACAGTATCTGACACAAGATAGAAACTTAATTAGGAGTAGCCATTACCATTCTGTAATGTAATGTACCATGATATCAGGGAAGCTATCGGCCTTCCCTCATAGCTCAGATGGTAAAGAATCTGCCTGCAATGTGGGAGGCCAGAGCTCAATTCCTGGTCAGGAAGATTCCCTGGAGAAGAGGATGGCAACCCACTCCAGTATTTCTGCCTGGAGAATCCCATGGACAGAGGAGCCCAGCAGACTAGAGTCCATGGGGTCAAAAAGAGTCAGACATGACTAGGAACTAACATTAACTAACTAACTAATTACCATGCTGTTAGCCCTAAATCAGAACCAGAGTCAGCTTCATGCATGCTAAAGCCCATTAATCCCCAAACACATCTGTCACGGTCCAGATTAAGCTCCATATATAGGACTACTAGGTGCTCTTCAGACACAGGCAGCAGTGAAGTGTCACAGGAAGTAAATGAAAGAAATATGAATAATTTCTTCTATCTCCAGATTTATGCGGCCAGTGGTTTGGGACATAGGCAGGTGCAGTCAAAAAGGATAGTCTTTTTCTTCATTTTATTTATGACTGTGCTGGGTCTTCTTCACTGTGGCAGATCAGCATTTTGTTGTTGCATGCAGGCAACTAGAGTTGTAGCAAGCAGGCTTCTCATTGCAGCGGCTCCTTTTATTGAGAAGCACAGGTTCTGGGGCACACAGGCTTCAGTAGTTGTGGCACACATAGGCAGAGTTGCCTCATAACGTGTGGGATCTTAGTTCCTGGACCAGAGATTGAATTCAGGCCCCCTGCACTGGAAGGCTGATTCTTCTTAACCAGTGGACCACCTGGGAAGTCCCAGAACAGTCATTTTTATAGTTCTCTGAGCATGCATCTCTCTAATTGTATCACAAATTCATTTCAATCCAAGCATGAATCTCCCCATCCCTCAATCTGGAGAACCGAGGACTAGAGAAAAGGGAGAGTGCCTGAACACAGGAAACAAGCCAAATTTATTTGGAGCCATCTTCTTAGCTATGAGTCATCATCAGCAAAAGCAATGATGAGGGTGGGAGAGGGGCTAGAGTAACTAAACAGAAGCTTATTTTTCTGATATAATAACATCCGGAGGCACGCAGTCCAGAGTTGATGTAACCGTAATGCCAGTTATTGAGTAAAAGACCAAAGAAGAATAAGTGAGGGGAAAAGGCAAAGAACAGAAGGCTGAAAAAACAGGCAAGCAAAACATATCTCCTATAAACTGCTTCATGAAAGTTCCACCCAGTGACATGCATTTACATATTCTTGACCAAAAATATTAGGTTTGGTCACATAATTTTTGCTGATAATCAGTTGTGCTTATACTGCAGATGGTGACTGTAGCCATGAAATCAGAAGATGATTGTTTCTTGGCAGGAAATAGATGACAAACCTAGACAGTGTGTTGAAAAGTTGAGACATTACTCTGCCAACAAAGGTCTGTATAGTCAAGGCTATGGTCTTCCCAGTGGTTACGTGAGGCCAGAACTGTAAAGAAGGCAGAACACCAAAGAATTGATGCCTTTGAACTGTGGTGCTGGAGAAGATTCCTGAAAGTCCCTTGGACAGCAAGGAGATCAAACCAGTCGATCTTAAGGGAGATCAACCCTGAATATTCACTAAAGGACTGATGCTGAAAGCTGAAGTTCCAGTATTTTGGTCATCTGATGCAGACAGACAACTCACTGGAAAAATTCCTGATGCTGGGAAAGATTGAGGGCAGAAGAAGAGGGCATCAGAGGATGAGATGGTTGGATGGTATCACTGATGCAATGAATATGAACTTTGGCAAACTCCGGGAGATGGTGAGGAACAGGGAGGCCTAGCATGCTGCCGTCCATGGGGTTGCAAAGAGTCGGACACAATAGGGTGACTGAACAACAACATAAAAATAAATACAGTGTATGAGTCAACCTAATGTGGCATATGGTAACCACTGGCTACAAGAGAGCTTGGGAGATAGGATGTTTATATGGACCTAGTGCCCTCTGAACAGAATCAAAGTTTGGCTAGTATGAATGAATGTTAAATAAATACTGAATAAGTAACTAACAATATCTCCCATGTTCACAGAGAGAAAGTCTATAAATGGAATATGTTTCCTAATCAGAATTTATCTAAAACAGCCAAGCCACCATGACTTAGGAGAATAATGATGAAATATATTCTCTTAATGGAATAAAATAATCTCCCCACTTTAGCAGAGCATGTGCCCAGAAGCAGAGTAAAAATAAGTGAATCAATAAATGCAAATATAAGCCTGCAAAAGCAGAGTTCTATTACCCCAATGACTCAGGTTCCAGCTTCCTATCCCTTCATCTCTGCTTAACAAAGATGACCAAATGGTTAATATAAACTTATCTTCCTACATAGGCTCCAAAGAAAAGATTCAAAAGATCCCCAAGGAAAGAGTGATAGCACTCAAAGAGATTCAACCTGCAATTGTTTTTCAGCAATAACAACAGAAAAGAAGATGTGGATTCCGCTGAGAGAGAGAGGGGGAGGGAGGGAGATATGATGAAATGATATACAAGAGTTTGAGGGAAAGACAAATGGGCAATACAACAAAAATAAGCTGAAAGAGACAAAAAAAGGAATCTGAAAACTCTGTAGAAAAGTAATATGATAGGTAATGGGATTTAGCAACTGACACAAAAGGATCATGAAAAAGGGGGAAAAAGGCAATCAAACACAAATGATAGACATAAAAGGTACATCATGAGCTACAATATAGAAATAATTGTGTGTGTGTGTGTGTTTAATCACTAAGCTGTGTCTGACTCTTTTGCAACCCCTCATACTATATAGCATGCCAGGCTCCACTGTCCATAGGATTTTCAGGCAAGAATACTGAGTGGGTTGCCATTTCCTTCTCCAGGGGATCTTTCTGACCCAGGGATCGAACCCACGTCTCCTGCATTGGCAAGTGGCACTGAGCCACCAGGGAAGCCACAGAAATAATTGTGATATACGAAAAAAAAAGAAAAGTCTACAAAAACAAAAATTAATTATTTAAGAAATATTTCTACTTGAGGTAACATTAAAATCTATATTCTCTTTAAAAATCTGTTTAAAAACTTATAATTTCAGAATAAAATATGACTTTTTTTTTTTTAAAAAGTGTAAATATACAGCTGAAGTGGTGAAACCATAAAGGAGATTCTCAAATATCAAAATAATTAGATAACAGGGAAAGGGAGATACAAATATGACTAAATAATAAAAATGAAATAGAAGTAGGGGTTTAAACGAGAATAAAACCAGTTGTCCTGAAGTCATTGACATTATCTAGGATGGCTGAGTTAGAGTTTTGACAGCCCAGAGGACAAAAACAAGGCATTAGATATGGGAAAATGCACCTATTAGAAAATGGAAATGAAAAATTAGAGAGTCAAACATCAATCTTAAGTAATAAAGAAGAAAACAGAAAAATTTGAGAGACAAAAGTAAGAATTAATATTTTGGAATAATATTGCTTGAAATATGACACCAATGTTAACACTGAATATTTGAAGACACATAAAACGTTCAATCTGGCAAAATTGGTCATGAAAATTAAGACAGAAGGTAAAATTAAATAATCACTAATATCTAATTTTTAACAAGGGCATACTATACAGTAATATTTAAACAAATAAGAATGCTATGTATAATTTTATGCTACCAAATTGAACTTACAACTGAAATTCAACCCCACCTAGAAAATGGCACTTATAAAACAGAACACAAGAAGAAATAAGAAACTTTAAAATATCTCTAATCATTTAAAAATATAAATGATAGTCCAAAATCTACACACACACACATAAATCCAGACAGTTTTACAGATGAATTCTACCAAATATTAAAGAAGAATTCCCATCACAGGGAACATGTTAAAGACATTTTTAAAATCATTTTATGAAGTTAAAATTTATGACATTAACATAATCTTGGTTCCAAACTCTAACTGGAAATAAAATTAAAGTCCAGTATTATTATCATAGAAACACTAAGCGCTTACTTGAAGTTAGTGGACATGAATTTAAAGTAAAATCACCCCTCATGATTTTGTGCTTCCCCAGCTACACTGAGTTTCCTGAATGCAGGTGCAAAGCATGTGGAGAGTTAAATTCAGCCAAGCTGGTGGCTTTGCCAAATGTATTGGAAGAGCAAGTGGAGGAAAGGAATTAAGAGCATACACAAGGGAGTCATTGTAACCTTAGGTCACAGAATCTATTCTGAATAAGGAAAGAAGAAAGGACATCAGCAGACGAGGGATGGTTTAAAAGGCCCAGGAGCAATGAACTGTAGTCTCTGATGGAAATGAAAAATTAATTTTGTCACTAATCCTCAGACGTGGGAAAGGCAATATAATTGTTGCATTCATGCATGATGAACCTGAGACTCAGATATGTTAAAGGACTTTTCTAAAGTAACTAAATACAGAGAATAATTAGCAGAGCTTTCACTCCAACCTAAATATTATGGCTTGAAGTCCCTTTCCTGGTCCTACTCCATTATTCCGCAGTCCTATCTTACACCGGCTTGCAGATCCTCCTGGTTACTGCTATTTCTCAGGGGTCATGATGTGAGAGTTGGACCATAAAGAAGGCTGAGCACCAAAGAATCGATGCTTTTAAACTGTGGTGCTGGAGAAGACTCATGAGAGTCCTTTGGACAGCAAGGATATCAAACCAGGCAACCCTAAAGAAAATCAACGCTGAATATTTACTGGAAGAGCTGAAGTCGAAGCTCCGGTACTTTGGCCAGCTGATACAAAGAGCCAACTCATTACAGAAGACCATAATGCTGGGAAAGATTAAGGGCAGGAGGAGAAGAGGGTAACAGAGGATGAAGTGGCTGAATGGCATCACTGACTCAATGGACATGAGTTTGAGCAAACTCTGGGAAATAGTGATGGACAGGGAACCTGGTATGCAGCAGTCCATGGGTCTCAAAAAGTCAGACACAACTGAACAACAACAAATTTTCCTCTAGGGTCAACTCAGATTCCCATATCATCAGATATTGTTAAGGCTCAGATTTTGTTATTTTACCAGTGTTTTAAATTCTAATTTTTCAAAATTAATATTACTTTCAGAAGACAGTATACATATTTTTAAAAGATAAAATTTGTCCTATTGCCATAAAATGTTAACTTCATAATGGATAAGAATGGAAATTGTAGCCCAACATTCTCAAAATCCATTTATATTCTACTGACAATTTAATGTTCCTTCAATTTTTCGCCTCCTTTTGTAACTCATTCACAAGGTCCTTTTGCTCCTTTCTGAAATGTTAAATTTTGAATGCACTATTTACTACCACCAGTTTTGGTTCTATATAACAGCTTGACTAAAAAGTGTCAAGAATTTTCTTCGCTAGATACCTATAAATCTCCTCATAATGTCTATGTGTTTGGCTTTTTTATGTTTTTGGCTTTTTTTATGTTTTTGGCTTCCTCCCCCTTGATAATCTTACCAAGAATTTCTTCAAGGTCATCAAACTTGAAATATGTATTTGTAATCATTATATAGTAAGGTCTTCAAAAGGAGGACTTGTTTGGACATTTTTTGGTACAAAGTGACATTTATTCTTCTGCCAGTATCAATAAATAAGAACAGGGACAATTTATATGTGTGTCATCATTCAGAAAATTGACAAAAATGGCTAGAGAACTGTCTCTTAAGTAAACCAGTTATCATTTAGCATCTGGGTCAGAAAATGTACAGTGGTTAAGTTGATTTATCTTCCGTGTTGTATGCCAGCTTCTTATCATCTGTTTCCTAGGTGTAACCTATCAACTTTGAGAGATCACTCTCAGGTTCAACAACAGTGTGTTAACATTTTTGAAGGCATTCATCACATATGTAAAAATCAAGAGTAAATTCCTTCTAAGATTATGTTTCTAAGATGTTATTGGAAAGGAACAAAAAGTGTAACATAAATAAAAACAGAACACTTTTTATAATTGGAATGCAGAATTCTGACTGTCCTGTCTAAATTCATGTCATAAGTAGAATCTGTGTTTAGAAAACACAGTTGTTACCTTGATATTTTCTCCTTCTTTCATCACTCCTAAAAGGCCATATGTGCTTTTTATTTTCATGTCTTCTCCCTATCCCACCATATAAGATTTTCTTATACTTATTTACTTTTGATTTCTCTGTAGTTTACCCTATGTGATATTCTACACAATACTAAATCCCTACCAGTTCTGCAAAACTCATTTCATATTGCTTTAAAGTGTGGTTTTTCTCAAACCCCAGATACAGTAAATGTGAAACACTATGCCGTGTGTAAATGCAAGTCACTACATTTATTTTGTTAAGACAACTTAATTGCTTGCAGAAGCAACTCCATTTTCATCTAGAAAAACAAGTTCAATGATCATTGGAAGGTGAGAATAAAAAAGAAATAATCCATCATCTGTCTGCCAGTGGCTCTTTCATAACACCTCTCACAACCAGAGTCAATGCTGGAGGGAGGGATGTCAAAGAGAGTGAGGGTGGTGAACTGACAGCTAATGTTCCAATGAAATTATTGCTGAACCAGAGGTAGAAAAATAATACCAAGCAAATGTTTCAAATAGGAAACAGCTGCATGCAATAGACAGCTCTGAGGGCTTTTGTCACAATAAAATGTATAAAAGGAGAAGACGGTGTTTCTTAGAATTCTGAGCTTCTAAAGGGATCAAATTAGAGAGATCTGATAAGCTGTGAATAAAACAGAAGGCAGTTGACATTACCCAAGATTTACAAAAAATTTTAACATATATGTTATTATGAAAATTCACTACACCTGTTCTCTAACTCAGAAATGCATATAGAGTATTTAGAAGAGCAAGGTTACAGGAGGAGAAGCAGGTGAGTCTCATCCCAACCAAGCTACGTGGAGATTTCACAATTGAGGCAGCATGGGATGGATGTTGGTGAGAGAATCCTAAAGAATCCTATAAATGACCCTATATTTTAAGACCATCTGCAGAGGTACAGGAGTTTGAGGGAGTAAAGGGAACTACAAGAGAAATCTTAGGGAAAGAGGATGCCCACTTGGGGCAAATGATATATTTTGATGACCTCTGAAGATTTACTTCCCCTGAAAGGCATGCTCAGGAGAGACCATAGTGCTTAGGTTGGTAATACTGGCAAGAACTCTGCTGCCCAGGCCAGATGACAGTAGGATATGCCTTTGAGCTTAACACTGCCATCCCCAAGGATATTGTTTTATTTCTACCATCTGGTGGGACCTGTGAAAGCCTGGAACATTACAGTTCCCTTTTGAGTGTGAGGTACATGAAAAATTAATCAAGGAGAATGCAGAAATTCTCTATCTCAATTGAGCTGATATTGGATAGCAGTTTGTAGAGCTGTTCACGGATGCTGGACAAACATCCTTGAAAAGATCAGAATAAAGGTCACCCAGTGACTCATTTTGCAAATGAGTATAAAAATAAAATACCATGGAGAACTGTCTCCCAACACTGCCTTTGACTAATGGCTGTCCAAGGGATTAACATTTCTCCCAAAAATATTCATAGACCAAAGGAAGTACCACACCCCCATTCATACATTCTACCCTCAGAAAGTAGTTGTATAAAAAACATTTATTCAAATACAATTTTCAGCATCTGATGCAATTTTTATCTCCTCATGCTCTTATCTATCATTTTACAATGAACTGAGTGATTCTATTTCATAGTAAAATGTTCCATAACATTTACTGAGTACTTTTATATGCCAGGTATTTTGCCAAGCACACAACATGTCTTCTATCACTCAAAGCTTGTGATGAACTTATAATGAAATATTATTTCTATCTTAAAGATAAAGAAACAAGACTTCCAGTCAAGATAGCATGGTAAGTCTCTGTAAAGTACACTCACTTACACATCCACCCACACACAAAGGCACACACTCATGCACATACACGTACACCAAACACACACATGTTCAGCCAACCGTCACTGATATTCCAAAAAGAGTTGATAAAACTTAAAATGAAACATTACAGGGATATAGCCATTTTCAAATATAACATTAATGACTCTATATACCTGAAAGTAACAAAAATAAAAAGCAGAAAGCAGAGGTAAAAACACCTTCCAGGGTTTCACATCTGAAAGTAGGCAATGGAATCTGACTCCTGAAAGGGATTGGAACTAAAACTACTCCCACGCAAGGTGAGGATCCAGAGTCAAACTCATTGCTTAAATAGGATAAAGCTTCCCTATTGGTAAAAGAAAACTGTAAAAGGCTGACCATTGTCACTGAACACATCTTAGGTAAATGCTACATTTTGATAGAAATAGGAGCAAAAATGCCTTCATTACAGTGTCTGGGCTTAGTTACCCAGTGGTTCCGTGACTGTTCTCTGATACGAATAATAGCAACATGAAAAAAAAAAAAGAAAAAGAATAATACCAACATGAGCTAGGGGCTTGGAACACATAAAACAGTTCTAAAACTGGATGTCCCAGAAGGATAACTGGTGAAAATAGCAACCTGAATATGGGGGCAGGGAAGGGTAACAAATAGGAGACTAAAACAAGATGATAGACTTAAACCCAGACAGATCCATAAGTGTGCTAAATTTTTATATAATAAACACTCCAATTAGAAGATTGAAAAATACTGATACAGTATATTAATGCATATATATGGAATTTAGAAAGAAGGTAACAATAACCCTGTATGCGAGACAGCAAAAGAGACACAGATGTATTGAACAGTCTTTTGGACTCTGTGGGAGAGGGCGAGGGTGGGATGATATGGGAGAATGGCATTGAAACATGTAAAATATATGTGAAACGAATTGCCAGTTCAGGTTTGATGCATGATACAGGGTGCTCGGGGCTGGTGCACTGGGATGACCCAGAGGGATGGGATGGGAAGGGAGGTAGGAGGGGCGTTCAGGATGGGGAACACATGTACACTCATGGTGGACTCAAGTCAATGTATGGCAAAACCAATACAATGTTGTAAAGTAAAATAAATTAATTAATTAATTTTTTAAAAAAGAAGATAGAGATTTGGGAATGGATTTTTAAAACCAACTACATACTGTTAATAAGAAATATGTTTTAAATAAAGGCACAGATGGGTTAAAAGAGAAGAGATGGAAATACACATAACATTCAAACTCTAATCAAAAGAAAGCTGGTGTGATTCATTTAATATCAGACAGAGGAGACTTTAAAACAAAGAATATTTCCCAAGACAAGGAAAGTCATTGCATAATAATAAGATGGTTGATTTATCAAGAAAACAGCAATTCTTAATGTATAAGAACCTAAAACAGAGCATCAAAGTAAATGAAACAAAATTAACAAAACTAAAAGGAAAAAAAAAAAAAGATAGATGATGTTTGGAGATTTCAGTACTCCTCTATCATTGATAGAAGAGCTAGATTAAATGATCAATGCAAATTTAAAGAAAATTTTGAATAATGCTGTCAACTTGTCCTAATCAAATGATAATGCAACATATCCAGAAGCTACAGCATACACAGTCTTTTCAAAAGCGCATAGAATATTCACCAAGACAGACCATATGATGACCTCAAAATAAACCTCAAATTTCTCAAAATATTGAAACTATACAAAGTATTTTTCACCACAAAGAAGTTTAACTAGAACACAACAATAATGATGTATATAGAAAATCTCCAAATACTTGGAAATTAAGCATACATTTCTTAATATCCTAGAGGTCAACAAAAAATCAAAAGTGAAGTTAGAAAATATTTGAACTTAATAAGAAAACAATATGTCAAATTTTGTGAGATGTCACTTATGGCATTACCTTAAGAAGTTATAGAAAACAAAGATTAAAGTAACCCAAGGTAAACAGAAGGCTTTCCAGGTGCTGCTAGTGATAGAGAACTCACCTGCCAATGAAGGAGACTCGAGATGTGGGTTCGATCCCTGGGTCGGGAAGATCCCCTGGAGGAGGGCATAGCAACCCACCCCAGTATTCTCACCTGGAGAATCCCGTGGACAGAGAAGCCTGGCAGGCGCCAGTTGACTGGGTCACAAAGAGTCAGACATGACTGAAGTGACTTTGCATACACGCACCCAAGGTAAATACAAGGAATAAAATAGAAAAACTAATTTCTTTAAATTAATAAAGATCAAAAATCAGAAAAAAAATTTAAAAAAAACCTCAACAATGAAATTTGGCTTTTTGAAAGACATAAAATTGATGAATCCCTAGCAATTCTGATCAAGTTTAAAAAATAAGAGCGAGAGAGAGAGAGAGAGAAACACAAAGTACCAATATCAATAATGAAAACTGGTACATCAAGACAGATCTTACAAACATAAAAAAAAAAAAAAAAGGGAAATATAATTAACACCTTTAGGCATGCTTCAGTCGATGGGGTCACAAAGAGTCAGACACAACTTAGTGACTGAACAGCAAAAAGGCCAATACATTTGCTAAAGTACATTAAATGAACAAGTTCCCTCAAATACACCAATTAGCAAAATTAAAGCAAGAAGAAATAGGTAATATATATAGCATGAAATTAAATCAATCGTTTTTAAACTTTCTGAAAAGGAAGCTCCTTCTAGGATGGCTTCAGTGGTGAATTCTATCAATCATTAAGATTTAAAAAAAAAAAAAATACCACCCACACACTTTCAGAAAACAGGAAAAGGAAACACTTTCCAACCTATTTTGAAACCAATAGTACTATAAATATCAAAACTTGATAATGATATTACATGAAAAGGACATGATGGTCTAGCATCTTTCATAAATATAAATGTAAAACATAAAATAATAGCAAATCAATCCAATATTATATTAAAAGGATAATAAAATAAAGGGGGAATTAATTCCAACTATACAAAGGAAAGAGCTACATAACCTCAATAAAAGTAATAAAAGGATTAGTCAAAATCCAGCACTGCTTTAAAAACAAAACAAAACTCTCAGAAAACTAGAAATAAAAGGAAATATCCTCAATTTGATAGAAGACTTACACAAAAAGTCTACAGCAAACTTCACAGTATTAAAATATTAAACACTGTTACTCAAGTCACAAAAAAAACCCCAGGAAGTATTTCTGCTCTCAGCACTTCTGTTCCCATTGTACTGGGGTTCTATCTGATAGAGTAAGGGAACAATTTTAAAAAATAGTCATGAAAATTACAAAAGAAAAAGGGAAAGGTGATTTTTTCTAAATTGAACAAGTGTGGGTGCATGTGTGCTAAGGCATTTCAGTCGTGTCCAACTCTCTGTGACCCTATGGACTGTAGCCCGCCAGGCTCCTCTGTACATGGGATTCTCCAGGCCAGAACATTGGAGTGGGTAGCTATGCCCTCCTCCAGGGCACCTTCTTCACCCAGGTATCAAACCCGTGTCTCTACGTCTCTTGCATTGGCAGGCAGGTTCTTTAGATTAGTGCCACCTGGGAAGCCCTTAAACAAGTGTACACTTAAAAATTTCAAAGGATTCTAAAAAAAAAAATACTAGATCTCATAAATGAATTCTACCAAGCTCAGTTGTGTCCTACTCTTTGCAATCCCACGGACTGTAGCCCGCCAGGTTCCTCTGCCCTTGGAATTTTCCAGGCAAGAATACTGGGGTGGGTTCACATTCCCTTCTCTGGGGGATCTTCCCGACCCAGGAAATGAAGCTGGGTCTGCCGTATTGCAGGCAGATTCTTTACCATCTCAGCCACTAGGGAAGCTCCCACAAAGTCTTAAGTACAAGGTTAATATATGAATTATATTTGTTCTTGTCAGCAACAAACAATGAGGATTGAAACATTTTTAAATTAGTATATTTTTTAGTAGCAGAAAAAAATCTAAAATAACCAGCAATAAACTTAACAAAAGACATTTAAGACCACTATATGGAAAACTATAGAACATTATAGAATATTCTGAGAGAAATTGTATAAATAATACCTACTAAATAAATAAGGAGGTGTATCAGGTAGCACAATGGTAAAGAATCTACTCACCAATGCAGGAGACTCAGAGACATGAGTTCCATACCTGGGTCAGGAAGATCCCCAGGAGTAGCAAATGGCAAACCCACTCCAGTATTCTCACCTGGAAAATTCCATAGACATAGGAGCCTGGTGGGCTACAGTCCTTGGGGTCACAATGAGTTGGACATGACTGAGTGAGTGAGTGCATGTGTGTGTGCACACACATGCACACATGCACGCAATATCAATAGGTTAGAAGACTCACTATTATAAAGATGCTTTTTGTCCTAATATTGATTTATAATTCCAGTCAAAATCCCAACACATTTTATGGAGAAATTGGCAAGCCAATACTAAAATTTATATAGATATACAAAGGACCTAGGGTAGGCAAAGCAAACTTCAGAAAGAAGGACGAAGTTGAAGAAAATACGCTGCTTGGTTCTAATAGTTACTAGAAAACTGCAGTAGTTAAGATAGTATCATACAGACATAAAGACAGAAAAATAGAATGGAACAGAAGAGAATCCAGAAGTATGTGAGAGAGGTAGGCAAGAAAATTGTTGCAAATCTAAAGGTCACTAAACATAAGAGAAAAATCATAAACTATGCATTGTAAACAGTAAAAACAACAGACATTGTTAAGAAAAAAAGAAAAGGAAAGCCATATTGGGAGAAAATATCCACAATTGTGGTGGTTGTCCAGTCGCCAAGTCGTGTCCAACTCTTTGGGACCCCATGGACTGCAGCACGCCAGGCTCCTCTGTCCTTCACCATGTCTGTTGAGTCAGTGATGCTATCTAACCATAGCATCCTCTGTTGCTCCTTTCTCCTTTTGCCTTCAAATTTTCCCGGCATCAGAGTCTTTCCCAATAAGTTCTTTGCATCAGGTGGCCAAAGTATTGGACTTTCAGCATCAGTCCTCCCAATGAATATTCAGGACTGATTTCTTTTAGGATTGACTGGTTTGATCTCCTCACTGTCTTGTCTAAGGGACTCCCAAGAGTCTTCTCCAGCACCACAATTCAAAAGCAACAGTTCTTCAGACTCAGCCTTCTTTATGATCCAACTCTCACATCTGTACATGACTACTGGAAAATTCATAACTTTGACTAGACAGACCTTTGTCAGCAAAGTGATGTCTCTGCTTTTTAATATGCTGTCTAGGTTTGTCCTAGCTTTTCTTCCAAGGAACAAGAGTTTTTAAATTTCATGGCTGCAGTCACCATCAGCAGTGATTGTGGAGCCCGAGAAAATAAAACCCATCACTGTTTCACTTTTTCCTCTTCTATTTGCCATGCATATATATACATTCAACAATGTATCTTTTACAAATCAATAACAAAAAAGACTGAAAAGCCAATTAGAAATGGGCAAAAGAATTCTAAGAAGCACTTTAAAAAACTAGACATACAAATAAAAAGTGAAATGAAGTCGCTCAATCATGTCCGACTCTTTGCGACCCCATGGCCTGTAGCCCACCAGGCTCCTCATCCATCCATGGGGTTTTCCAGGCAAGAGTACTGGAGTGGGTTGCCATTTTCTTCTCCAGGGGATCTTCCCGACCCAGGGATCGAACCCAGGTCTCCCGCATTGTAGGCAGACACTTTTACCATCTGAGCCACCAGGGAAGGCACCATACAAATAAAAGATGATATTCAAATAAAAGTTTCATATTATATGTCATGCTGCTGCCGCTGCTAAGTCATTTCAGTCATGTCCGATTCTGTGAGACCCCATAGATGGCCCACCAGGCTCCTCTGTCCCTGGGATTCTGCAGGCAAGAACACTGGAGTGGGTTGCCGTTTCCTTCTCCAGTGCATGAAAGTGAAAAGGGAAAGTGAAGTCACTCAGTCATGTCTAACTCTTAGCAACCCCATGGACTGCAGCCTACCAGGCTCCTCCGTCCATGGGATCTTCCAGGCAAGAGTACTGGAGTGGGTTGCCATTGCCTTCTCCATCATATGTCACGAGTGAAACATAAATTGAAACCATGAGATACCACTACACATGCAAGAGAATGTTAACCATTAAAATGGTTGACTATAACAAAAGGATATGAAGCACTTAGATCTAATGGATATATGGTACAATCACTTTGGAAAACCAAATTTTTGTGAGAAGGCAATGGCAACCCACTCCAGTACTCTTGCCTGGAGAATTCCATGGATGGAGGCACCTGGTGGGCTGCAGTTTGTGGGGTCATGAAGAGTCGCACACGACTGAGCGACTTCATTTTCACTTTTCACTCTTCACTTACATGCATTGGAGAAGGAAATGGCAACCCACTCCAGTGTTCTTGTCTGGAGAATCCCAGGGACGGGGGAGCCTGGTGGGCTGCCATCTATGGGGTAGTGCAGAGTCGGACACGACTGAAGCGACTTAGCAGCAGCAGCAGCAGATTTTTTAATACATTTATGACCTAGCAATTCCACTCTTGTTTACTACCAAAAAATTGAAAACTTGTCCATAAGCATGTCAGTTACTGCTTTATTTACTTAAGAAAAAGGAGTGTAGTATCCAGAAACAGGAGACTGTGTGGTGTCCTGAAATCCAAGTGAAGAAAATATTTCAAGAAGTGGTAATCAATTGTATCAATTTATAATGTTCCAAGTAATAGAAGAACTGAAATGACCACTGGATTTAGGTAGGTCATTAAAACCTAAACAATATTTAGTAACCTAAAATTAAGTACAATTTTTAAAAGTTATTTTGCTTAATATAAAATTTTTCAATTAAGAGTAGAAATTGCATTACAATCTATTTTCCATTCTTCTACCTTGTAACTTTGTTTCAATACACTTTTGGGGAACAAAAAAGGTATAATGTTCTTCCTAAAATTACCTAATCTACTCTTTCAGAGTTTCCATAATAATCAATCCATTTATATCACATTGTTTTACTATACCTAATAGTCAATGTTTGCACAAAATATTAGCAGCTTTCACAATCAATAATTTTTACAACATTCCCTTGTTGTAGTAATAAATTTATACTTATGCTCCCAAGTGACTCACAGGAATTTCAAGATATAAAGCATAAGTGAGATTTTGTACTATAGATATATGCTTACTTAAATTTAAAAGTGAAATTTTCAGATGATAATAATTCAAATGAAAGTTTTTGTTCATTTACCTATATGAGTATGCTGATAAGATAGTAGCTTGCATGAGCACATAAACATGCCAGGCATGTCTTTGAAATGGACATTTAGCTCTCTGACCTCCCTACTAGCAAGTATGAACAATATGAGACCAGGATGGTGAGCTGGTTGAGGCCAGTCTGTGGAAGACCTGAAATGTCATCACAGAAATTTGACCTAAAAGCACAAAGTGACCTAAAAATAATTTGACCTAAAAGCATCAAGTGAGAGGTTAAACTGGGTGACCTTTAAATATTTCCATCTTTGAATGTTTATAGCTCTGTAGTTCTAAGATTATTTCTCCCTGGAATCATTATTCACACAGATCTAGTAATTTTTTTTTTTTTTAGAAAGATGGTGTATTGGTTCCTGCAAAATTTCACTAAGCAGTAAGGAAACCATCCATTAAGTATTGGGCCCTTTAGAATAGTCTTCAAAGCATTCCAAACTGAAAAGTTTCAATTCTTGTCCTCAGTATCCAAGAAATAGGACTAGAGGGAAGCTGATGGGTTTATAATAATTCAGGGGGTCGGTTTTTGTCCCATGCATTTGAGTCACACGTGTTGTAAAGGAATTAATCAGTAAAGTACAAAGTTGATTTCTCCCATGCTTCTTAAGTCATCTGCCCTCCAGGGCCTGGCTCCTGCCCGAAGATATTGAAACTCCTATAAGCTTAAGACACACCCAAATACAAAGGGTCTGTGTTGGTCAGAGAAGCCCAGAGGCGAGTTTGTACGGCATGGAACATAAAACAGCAGTCCTCAGCTGGGAGCCAGAAGAACTGTTTCTTAGTCCTGATAAATATTTGTAGCAATAGAAAAGAAATACTCTCTGAATTTCAGTTTATTTGAACACTTTTTCACACCTTTTCTTATATGTCTCTACTTCCCACAGATTTTGAGTTCCATGAGGACAAGAATCATGTTTATTTTATCACTTTCCCTTATATCATACAGGAATGTATGCCTGGGGCTTTGCCTGGAAGTGGAGTAGTGAATAAAATTGATATTTACCTCCCAACAAGTAAGTTAACTTAGTAACACATAATAAACATTTGTAAATTAATAACAATGTGTCACCAAAGCAGAGACTCAGTATGACTTATTCCTGAAAATTAACCAGCATCTAAAATGGAGTCAAGGGACCCTTCTTTAAGTCTACATTTCTCTGTGCATAGCAATATTAGTGATTTTGCTAAATTTTATTGGAATTACCTCTTCATTGTTCCTTTCTCATCTGACTATGTATTCTTGTAAGGAAGGGGCTATTTTTAGTTTCTGTATCACCCAGCATGTATCACAAGATCAGACACTGTATATGCTCAAAAATACTTGTTTAACACATGCTTATCCTTTGTAGTTTCCCAAGAAAAGAATAAACTTCTTTTTAACTATGAAGTACCTACAGGACATCCAAGTGCTGATACTAAGTAGACATTTGGAAACCCAACAAAATAGAACAGATAGGGATCAGAAATCAAGTGAAAATTGAAATCACAAAATTGTAAAAAAAAAAAAAAAAAAAAGATTATTAGTTTAATACTTCTATAGTTCCTTTCAGATCCTGCACTTTACAGCAACTATGTAACTCCTGCCTTGATAACTTTAACTTGAATTGTTGGTTGGTAGTTTAATAGTTCAGTATTCAGTCATCTCTATGTGTTCTACTGAGTTATCAGTTCACTTCAGCCGCTCAGTCATGTCTGACTTTTTGCGACCCCATGGACTACAGCACACCAGACCTCCCTGTCCATCACCAACTCCAGAATCTTGCTCAAACTTGTGTCCATCGATCGGTGATGCCATCCAACCATCTCATCCTCTGTTGTCCCCTTCCCCTCCCGCCTTCAATCTTTCCCAGCATCAGGGTCTTTTCCAGTGAGTCAATTCTTCACATCAGGTGGCCAAAGTATTGGTGTTTCAGCTTCAGCATCAGTCCTTCCAGTGAATATTCAGGACTGATTTCCTTTAGGATTGACCAGTTTGATCTCCTTGCAGTCCAAGGGACTCTCAAGATTCTTCTCCAACACCACAAAAGCATCAATTCTTTGGCACTCAGCTTTCTTCATAGTCCAACTCTCACATCCATACATGTCTACTGGAAAAAAAAAAAAAAAAAAGCTTTGACTAGATGGACCTTTGTTGGCAAAGTAATGTCTCTGCTTTTTAATACGCTGTCTAGGTTGGTCATAGCTTTTCTTCCAAGGAGCAAGAGTCTTTTAATTTTGTGGCTGCAGTCACTATTTGCAGTGATTTTGGAGCCCCCAAAATAAAACGTCTGTCACTGTTTCCATTGTTTCCCCATCTATTTGCCATCAAGTGATGGGACTGGATGCCATGATCTTAGTTTTCTGCATGTTGAGTTTTAAGCCAGCTTTTTCACTCTCCTCTTTCACTTTCATCAAGAGGCTCAATTCCTCTTCACTTTCTGCCATAAGGGTGGTGTCATCTGCATATCTGAGGTTATTGATATTTCTCCCAGCAGTCTTGATTCCTGCTTGTGCTTCAAACAGCCCAGCATATCTGCATATAAGTTAAATAAGCAGGGTGACAAAATACAGCCTGAGGTACTCCTTTCCTGATTTGGAACCAGTCTGTTGTTCTATGTGCAGTTCTAACTGTTGCTTCTTGACCTGCACACAGATTTCTCAGGAGGCAGGTGAGGTGGTCTGGTATTCCCATCTCATGAAGAATTTTCCACAGTTTGTTGTGGCCCACACAGTCAAAGGCTTTGGCGTAATGAATAAAGCAGCAGTAGATATTTTCTGGAACTCTCTTGCTTTTTCAATGATCCAACAGATGTTGGCAATTTGATCTCTGGTTCCTCTGCCTTTTCTAAATCCAGCTTGAACATCATATGCTTCCTCATTTATTTTACAAAAGTTGGCTCATATATAAAGTTTCTCCAATGTAATAAAATCCTCTCTACTCAGCTGGTGTAGATCTAACTCATTCTTACCAATGGTTGCATAATATTTCATGGTATGCTACTCATTAGAGTATATGACTACGCTGTGAAAAGGAAGAGATCTAAAAATGCCAATGACAAAAAAAACCCAAAGTTTTCCTTTCATCTCATAGTTCCAGCCAGTTTTTCCCCCTCCACACACTGGCTACTTTGTTTCATGTAGCTGTTTGGGGTCCAGCCTGGTGGCAGTTCTCCTGTCCTGGACACCTAGCTTCCAGGGCTGCGCTAGTCATTTCTAGTCCCACCCTGGGTGGAGAAACAAGCCTGAAGGATGCGCATGGATCTGGCAATTGAATACGTCACTTCTAGTCACAACCCATTGACAAGAACTAATTTACAAGGCCACGCCTAGCTATGGGGGTGCCTTGGAAGACTCTGGCCAGGCAGCCACATACATCCCAGGTTTGCCCTGACTTCTTTAGAAGGAGAGAATAAATGGTGGTGGTCTATTGGCACTTTCACCACAATATGGACTTACCAAAATATCTTTAACCTTTCCTGTAATAATTTGCCTTTTTTTTAATTTACCCTTATCTTACTAGTGTTTTTGTTTACAAAAATTCCATGAAATGGAAGTATGATTTAATAAATGTGGTCACATTGCTCTCCCAAATGTGTTGTAATACTCTGCAATTCCACTAGTAATACATGTGGCAGAGTGCTCTCTTCCCACCATATTTGCTCCAACTCAAGATATAATCATTCTGCATTCTTTTGCCATGCTATTGAGTAGCAATAAATAATGTAATAGCTCATTGTTAACTTTAATTTGCATTATCTTGACCACTATAAAACTTTAGCTTCTATTATATATTTGCTGACTATTTGGATTGCTTTTCTCTGAATTGGTTTTTTATAGCCTTTGTCTATTTTTCCACTGAGTTATTTATCTTTCTTTTGTCAAATTTTATCTTGCTGACTTCATATTTTTAAAAATACAAAGAGATCTGATAGTCATGAAAATATGTATTTGTAGATTGATTTCTTCCCCCAATCCTCTCTGTACTTCATAAAAATCATAGACATTAATATATTCCAAAGGGTAATGTTTCAAATGCATTAGAATGTTTTCATGATCCCTTATAAATCTGAATATACAATCCTGAGCTTAACCTGTTCTTTAATGAATAATCGATACTGCAGGCTGATATTTTATTTAACAGTTTTAAAATACCACCACAAAAGGTAGGCATCAAGAAGTCTTCTTTTGTCAAGAACACACAATCCCAGGCCTGCTAAACTACTCTGCCAATTGTAGAAAAGCTAATTCATTGAAGAGGAAAGTGATCATCTAGTAAATAGAACACCAGGCCCCTGGTTCAAGTACACTGTGATTTGAGATTGATATGCAAGGCATTTGATGGGTTTAATTTGATCCCCAGTGATATGTAATCAACATTACAAAACTTCTCACACATCACCAGGATGAATTTGGATAATCTTCCATTCTGCATTCAGAAAAACCCCTAAGCAGAGTATATCTGTAAGACTGAATAATTATGTCCAGCCTCTTTCAGAAAGCTCAAGGAAGTTTGCAAGCAATAATTAAGTCCTGGAACATTTTTAAGGCATGGAACGAATATTTTCTCTTTATACACAAACTGCAGGATGAAAACAGTCAAATGATTAAATGAAAGAGCTAGTCGAAGACAGATCCCCAAAGGGTGATGTCAGAATAATATTCTAGCCACTAGACTCCGCTTCTCTCCTTGTTATTTACAAGGCAGGTCTCTTCAGGTCCTGGTTTAGCAAATGCAAGCAGCATGAAGGAGCCTACTCTGGAGCCAGTCAGCAGATAAACAGGATAATTTCACTTTGCTGAGAGGCCAGACTTTACTGTTCATATGTCTAAGTTGTATCACACAAAGGAAGATTAAAAAATTAAAAAATTTTGGAGAACCTACAATACTTTCTTTTGAACATCTGACAAAATGTGTCTAATTTTAAATAATATTAATTGGGTTTAGAATAATTTGACTGAAGTATGAAAATCACCTTACTTTCATTTTCTTTTTCAAGGTACTTAAAAAGGGCTATCCTACCTAGGCAGGCAAAATTCAAATAAATTCTATTTTAAAATACATGTGGCTAATAGAAGAATAATTTTCTTTAGTTTTGATACATTTAATAATTGTAATAAAATTATCTTCTGTATATTTAATACATTATTCAGTATGGTAAAAATAAATATCAATTGTGTATATGACTGTGTTTGATTTGCAAATTTTATGTAATATATGCACCTTGAATTAATGTTTATTTACATTTGTCTCTTTAGAATTTTCCTTTTTCTTTAGTATACACTTTAGGGACATAGGCATGAAATCATTTTATTAAATCTGTTAAAGGTTTTCAAAATGATGTTCACTGGGTAGTTTATTTTTAGAAGCACATTGCATTCTTGATATAACAATAATATTTAACATACTGATAACCATTTTCACAACTAAAACTTACATTGGATTGCATGACTTGCAAACCGTTTTCCACATATGCCATTTCACTTAATAATCACAACAATCTCATGAGTTGCATTTTAATATTATTCCCTTTCATTGAAGAAAGAGAAGTGACAATTCAGACAAATTAAAAAATCTCTTTCAAGATCACACAGTTTAGTCACATAGCAGGGGCTGGAAAGCAGGTCTGCTGACTCCAAATCTGATTCCCTCCTAGCATCTTGTTAGCTGTTATGAACTTATCTCCAAATAGAATTTTTGTTAAGGCTAAAGGGATCTTTAACTTAATCATAAGACTGTGCTGACTGGTTTCACTTAAATTTATCTCCATAATCTTATAGATTCTCAGCACAGCCTGGCAACCCTCCTACATTTCATTTGTAAATTTGCTCTTCTACTCTCAGACAATTTCATATTTTCCCTTTGTCTTCTCTTCTCAAACTTTCACCCGTACGCCTTCCTTTTCCACTTCAAACTTGACTCATATTTCCCTGAAAAAAATCCTATGAGGACCTCCCAACCTCCCACCAAATCTACCACGCTACCACAGTTGTTCCCTCACTCTCGGTCTCCACTTCTGTTCCAGCAGAAGACAACCCTCCACTCCTATCAAAGAATAATCCCTCTAGTGGTCCTCTACACCTCATGTCCTTTCACTTTCTTATAATCTTCCATCTTCATTAACCCAATATCCCAACTTAAAAAATAGAAAACCAAGAAAACTTCCCATGACTCCACATTTTATTTGCCTATACATGCCTTCTCACCAACCCAAGTAAAACTTATGAAGTGTTGCCTATACCCACCATCTCCATATTATAATGATCCACTCATCTTTCATTCCTGAGAAATCTGTGTGCAGGTTAAGAAGCAACAGTTAGAACTGGACATGTAACAGACTGGTTCAAAATTGGGAAAGGAGTACATCAAGGCTGTGTATTGTCATGCTGCTTATTTAACTTCTACGTAGAGTACATCATGTGAAATTCTTGGCTGGATGGATCACAAGCTGGAATCAAGATTGCCGGGGAAAACATCAACAAGCTCAGATATGCAGATGATACCACTTTAATGGCTGAAAGCAAAGAGGAACTAAAGAGCCTCTTGATGAGCATGAAAGAGGAGAATGAAAACACTGGCCTAAAATTCATCAGAAAACTAATATCATAACATCCAGTCCCATCACTTCATGGTATATAGGAAAAAGTGGAAACAATGACATGTTTTATTTTCTTGGGCCTCAAAATCACTGCAGGTGGTGACTACAGTCACGAAATTAAAAAACGATTGGTCTTTGGAAGGAAAGCTATAACAAACCTAGACAGCATATTAAAAAGGCAGAGACATCACTTTGCCAAAAAAGGTCCATATAGTCAAAGATATAGTTTTTCCAGTAGTCATGTATGGACATGAGAATTGGACTATAAAGAAAGCTGAGTGCCAAAGAATTGATGCTTTTGAACTGTGGTGTTGGAGAAGACTCTTGAGAGTCCCTTGGACTGCAAGAAGATTAAAAGAGTCAGTCCTAATATTCCATGAGTATTCATTCATTGGAATGACTGATGCTGAAGCTGAAACTCCAATACTTTGGCCAACTGATGCAAAGACCCTGGTGGAAAAGAACAAGGTCTTTTCCAATTGAAAGGTCTTTTCTTTTCATTGGAAAAGACCCTGATGCTAGGAAAGATTGAAGGCAGGAGGAGAAGGGGACGACAGAAGATGAGATGGTTGGATGGCATCACTGACTCAATGGACATGAGTTTGAGCAAGCTCCAAGAGTTGGTATTGGAAAGGGAGGCCCAGTGTGCTGCAGTCCATAGGGTTGCAAAGAGTCAGACAAGACTGAGCAACTGAACTGAACTGATAGTCAAAGCTATGGTTTTTCCAGTATTCATGTACAGGTGTGAGATTTGGACCATAAAGAAGGCTGCAGTCTAAAAAATGGATGCTTTCAATTGTGGTGCTAGAGAATACTCTTCAGAGTCCCTTGGACTGCAAGGAGATCAAACCAGTCAATCCTAAAGGAAATTAACCCTGAATATTCATTGGAAGGACTGATGCTGAAGTTGAAACTGCAATACTTTGGCCACCTGATACGAAGAACTTACTCATTGGAAAAGACCCCGATGATGGGGAAGACTGAGGGCAGGAGGTGAAGGTGGCAACAGAGGATGAGTTGGTTGGATGGCATCACAGACTCAATGGACATGAGTTCGAGCAAACTCTGAGAGATAGTGAAAAACAGGGAAGCCTGGTGTGCTGCGTCCATGGGGTTGCAAAGAGTCAGACAGAACTTAATGGCTGAACAATAGCAACAACTCCTCCCTCAGGCTCCCTGTCCTTGTACCTCACATAAAAATTACTTCTAAAGTCACATACAATCTCCTTATTACCAATCCAATGGTCACAACTCTGCCTTCATCTTCCTC
Organism: Cervus canadensis; assembly: GCF_019320065.1. NCBI lineage: Eukaryota > Metazoa > Chordata > Mammalia > Artiodactyla > Cervidae > Cervus > Cervus canadensis. Next base: position 11,563,617 of record NC_057396.1, read on the forward strand.
AAACGTCCTTCATGAAGTACCTTCTCTAGGTGCTAACTCCTCCATCTCCTTCCTACATTTCTGGCCACTCTTTTTCAGTTTTACTTGCTAGTTCCTCGTCACTGTCAATCTCTACTCTTTGGAATTTTCCACTTCTCTATTTCTTGTCCTAAGTAATCTCATCTTCCTCTCTACACTGACTTTGATTATTATATGGTGAAAATTCAAAATGTAACTCTGCCCTTACCCCTGATGTCTAAACTCATTCACAAACATGTTCACTTGACATCTAACTGCATTCCACAGCTTAAAAGTCTAAGACAAAATTCTTTACTTTTCTTCTGCAAACTCATCTTACTGTCATATTCTCCACCTCAATAATCCAGGTATTCACATCAAAAACCTAATAGGCATTCTGGAGTCTTCTTTTTTCCTCAGATCTCCAATCTAATCAATCAGCAAGTCCTGTAAACTCTGCCACTGAAATATATCCCCAAACTTGATTCTCTCCATCTCCACAACTGCTGTCATAGCAGAAATTCTCACTGTTCTCACCTGAACAACTAATTGTGGGACAGCTAGTCTTTCTGTCTTCATTGTTGTCCACTCATAATATATTTTCTTCAACTCTTCAAAGTGATACTTTAACAAGATAAATATGACCAAGTCACCTCAAACTGAAAACACTTATTTTTTCTCATTACACTAAAAATGAAATCCAAATCTCTTACCATAAGTGATAAAATCCTCTGTAATATTCAACTGAGTTCAGTTCAGTCACTCAGTCATGTCCGACTCTTTGCAGCCCCATGGACTGCGGCACGCCAGGCCTCCCTGCCCATCACCAACTCCCGGAGTTTACTCAAACTCATGTCCATTGAGTCGGTGATACCATCCAACCATCTCATCTTCTGTCATCCCCTTCTCCTCCTGCCTTCAATCTTTCCCAGCATCAGGGTCTTTTCAAATGAGTCAATTTCTCACATCAGGTGGCCAAAGTATTGGAGTTTCAGCTTCAGCATCAGTCCTTCCAATGAATACTCAGAACAGACTGGTTGGATCTCCTTGCTGTCCAAGGGATTCTCAAGTCTTCTTCAACACCACAGTTCAAAAGCATCTATAATTACCACAAAATTCTAGAACTTCATTTCTCACCATTCAGAGAGATGGTATTGCTTGTTATTCTCCAACCTCATCAACCTCCTTTCAAACATTCAAACACACCATGCTGATTTCTACCTCAGGATCTTTACAGCTGCTCTTTCCTCTCCTCAGAATTCTGTTTCACTGCTTAGTGACACCTCCTCATGATTTCAGATCTCAGTTAGTATGCAACTTTCTCAAAGATGATTTACAAGATCCTTTTATCAAATACTGTCATTTCTTAGCACTGAAATTATTTTATCATTTTTATAGTTTTGAGCTTTCCTAAGTACTTCTGTACTCCCCAGACTAATACAATATCTGCAACAACAGAAATACTGTCTTTCTAATCCATATTATTATCTCTGGTGTCTAAAATGTTCTGAAGCATACTAAGTGTTCAGTAAATATTTGGTAATGAATAACCTCAAGTTCATGAATATTTGATAACATTTAAAAGAGAAAATTCTAGAAACAATCCAGTCTGAATCATGTGCTCAGTAATTTCTAGTCTTCCTTTAAAACTCTTTAAGATATACTAAGTCTTTAAAAAAAAAAAAAAATAACTCATCTATCCTACCTACCAGTACCTTAGCCCAAGTTCCTGTAGCATAATTCCTAGGCTACTTCAATAGCCTTATTATGTTCTCCCTACTTCTACTTTTTTCTCTTTACAATAAATTTCACAAATTAACTTTTAAAACATAAGCCTGTATACCATTCAAAATCTTCAATGTCTCTCTGATGTACAAAATAATGTCCTATCTCTCCATGGTCTAGTTCCTAAAGCTCCAAGTTCAGATGGTAAAGAATCTGCTGCAATGCAGGAGACCCAGGTTCAATCCCTGGGTTAGGAAGATCCCCTGGAGAAAGGAATGGCTATCCACTCCAGTATTTTGCTTGGAAAATTCCATGGACAGAGAAGACTGGAGGACTATAGTCCATGGGGTCATAAAGAGTTGGACATGACTGAGTGACTAACACATCCACTTTCATGCTCATACTGTGTTAATTTCTAAAATAACGCTTCTTTCATGCTCTTATCCAAATCTTAATGACCTTTAAAATCATTCTGTTTTACACTTTTTGACCTCCTGTTTGTTCCAACTACCACTGATCTTCCATTGCCTTTAAAGGGATCAGTTAACTGTATGATACTGTAGCAATATCTGTTTGACCCTTGATATTAACTTATTTGCTGCTTTGTATAATTACTCAAGTGTTTATGCAACACTTTTTTTCACTCACTAGTTCATTTACAGAGCACCAACTGTTGACAGATATATACTGGATGTTACAGCTATATAAATACTGAAGTTTTCAAAGAAGTCACTCACAATCTACTAGAAGGGAATAAGGCATGCTTTAAGCTTTTCTAATACACACATTAATGCTATAAAGTTCCCTTTAAGCACTGCTTTCACTGCCCACAAAATTTTGACAAATTATGTTTTCATTTAATTCAAAATTTTAAAAATTTCTCCTAAGATTTCCTCTCTGATACATGTATTATTTGGAAGTGTGTTGCTTAATCTCCATATATTTTGAGATTTTTTTCCACTATCATTTTTTTCTTATTGAATTCCACTGTGGCCTGAAAGTAGAAATTTTACAATCTCTATTCTTTCAAATTTGATACAGTGTGTTTTTTTACCTGAAATGTAATCTATCCTGGTGAATGTTCCATGTGAACTGAAAAAACTGCATTCTGTGGTTGGATAAAGTAGTCTATAGATGTCCAGTGTCTAAGTGATTGATACTTTTGTTGAATTCAACTATGTCCTAACTGATCTTCTGTCTGATGGATGTGTCCATTTCTGATACAAGGGATTTGAAGTCTTTAACTATAATAATGGATCCATCTATTTCTCTGAATTTCTATCAGTTTTTGCTTTGTGTGGTTTGGCACTCTGTTGATATGTGCATACACATTAAGAATTGTTTTGTCTTTTTGGAGAATTGCCCACTTTATCATTATATAATGCTCTTTATCCCTGATAACTTCCCTTATTCGAAATCTACTGTCTGAAATTAATATAGCAATACCTGTTTTCTTTTTATTAGTTTTAGCATAGTGCAGGCTCCCTCTCTGTTTAAAGTATAGCATTCCTACCTATTAGAAACCTTTCCTAACCCAAATGACATATAGTGAAGAATATGTGCTTTCCAAAAATTCACATTATACCACTTCACTTTTACAACAACAACACCAAAAAAAAAAAAAAAAAAGCCCTACATTAGTACCCATTTCTTGTTAACTGAAAGAAATCCAAAGAGGATATTCACTTTTATGAAAAAGTCATCATTATACTAATGTATGTCTTTTGTAAAAGCAAAGTGATATAAGCAAACTTTTGGAAATCAGGGGATACCTGTATGCTTTTCCATGCATTTGCTTTTACTGTATATCTATATTTATATCTAAAGTGGTTTGTTTTTTTTTTGTAGGCAACATATAGCTGGATCTTGTTTTTTAATCCACTCTGACAACCTCTGTCTTTTAACTGATGCCTCTAGACCACTGTCCTTCAAAGTGATTATTGAGGAGTGACATCAGCATCATGGTGACATATGTCATCCCTTTTTTCTCTCCTCTTTAACTTACAACTAATTTTACATTTATAACAGAACAAAAATGCCTCTGCACTTTACACCAGGACGCCCAGCAACCAAACTCAAAGGCATGAAATATTTTGACCTAACTGATAAAGAACTAAAAATGCCTATTACAAAAGAAAAAAAATCAACAAGCTACGAGAAAACTCAGAAAGGCAATTCAATGAATTCAGGAATAAAATTAATGAATGGAAGAAATTCTTCACCAAGAGACTGAAATGACAAAACTGAACCAAAAAGACATTCAATAGCTGAGAAAATACTGAGCATATCGCCTTGGAAAATCATGAATTCACAAGGTCAGACAGAAACAGAGGGAAAAAGAAAAAAATGGCAGTACAAAGCCAACAGAAGGCAAATAAGATGGCAGAAGTACGTCCTGACATATCAATAATCACTCTAGATGCAAATTGAGTGAGTTCACCAGTAAAACGGCACAGAGTGGCTGAGTAGATTTTTAAAAAGAAAACACTCAACTATATGCTGCCTCCAGGAAACTCATTTCAGTTCTAAAGACACACATAGCATCAAAGTGAAAGCTGCTGCTGCTGCTGCTGCTAAGTCGCTTCAGTTGTGGACCTGTGCGACCCCCATAGACGGCAGCCCACCAGGCTCCCCTGTCCCTGGGATTCTCCAGACGAGAACACTGGAGTGGGTTGCCATTTCCTTCTCCAATGCGTGAAAGTGAAAAGTGAAAGTGAAATAACTCAGTCGTATCCGGCTCATAGCGACCCCATGGACTGCAGCCCACCAGGCTCCTCTGTCCATGGGATTTTTCAGGCAAGAGTACTGGAGTGGGCTGCCATTGCCTTCTCCTTCAAAGTGAAAGAATGGAAGGTAATATTCCATGCAAGTGGAAACCAGAAGAAAGTGGAGCTAGACATACTTATATCAGACAAAACAAACTTCAAGCCAAAAATGGCAACAAGAGACAGAGAAGGTTATTCAGTTCAGTTCAGTTCAGTCGCTCAGTCGTGTCCGACTCTTTGCCACCCCATGAATCGCAGCACACCAGGCCTCCCTGTCCATCACCAACTCCTGGAGCTTACTCAAACTCAGGTCCATCAAGTCGGTGATGCCATCCAGCCGTCTCATCCTCTGTCCTCCCCTTCTCCTCCTCCCCCAATCCCTCCCAGCATCAGGGTCTTAGATAATGATAAAGTGGCCAATACATCAAGAAGATATGCATGCATGTATGCTGAGTCGCTTCAGTCATGTTGGACTCTTTGCAACGCCATGGACTACAGTCCACCAGGCTCCTCTGCCCATGGGATTCTCCAAGCAAGAATCCTGGAGTGGGTTTCCATTTCCTACTCCACAAGAATACATAACAATTTGTAAATATATATGGACCCAATATCAGAGCACTGAAATGTAAGGAAATACTAAGTCTAAAGGGAAAAATAAACAACACTACAACAGTAGTAGAGGAATTCAATACCCCACTCTCAGCAATAGACAGATCATCTAGACAGAAAATCAACAAGGAAACGCTGGCTCTAAGATATACTTGGATTTCACAAATGGATTTCATAGATATATATAGAACATGCTACCCAACAATAGCAGACTACACATTTTTCTCAAGTGTCATGGAATATTCTCAAGAAGAATAATAGGAAATAAAAGAATTCTTAGCAAATTTAAGAAGATTAAAATCATATCAACTATCTTTCCTGACCACAATGGTAAGAAACTACACATCAACAACAATAGGAAAGCTACAAAATCTATGAATATATGGAAATTACAGAGCACTCTTCTGAACAACCAATGGATCAAAGAAGTCAAAGAAACATAAAACTTTATCTTGAAATAAATGAAAAGGGAAATATAACATATGAAAGCTTATGGGATATAGCAAAAACAGTTCTGAGAGGAAAGTTTAGATGATAAGTGCATATATTAAGAAATTTAAAATATCTCAAATAAACAACCTAACTTGATACCTCAAGGAATTAACAAAAGAACAAATTAAACTCAAATTTACTAAAAGAAGGAAATTACCATAAAGATTACAGCAGAAATAAATGAAATAGAGACCTGAAAAGTAATATAAAGGATTGATGAAACTAAGAGCTTGTTCTTCCAAAGGATAAACAAAATCAACTCTTTAGCCAGAGTGCCTAAGAAAAAGAGACAAGTCTCAAATACATAAAATTAGAAATGAAAGAGGAGTGATATAAGTGATACTACAGAAATATGTGGAATCATTACAGGGCACAATGAACTGTATGCCAACAAATTAGATGACCTAGAAAAAACTTCCTCAAAATATACAACTGAAACAGAAAGAAATAGAAATCTGAACAAACAGTGGGTAAAGACATTGAATCAGTAACAAAAAACTTCCCAACACAGAAAATTCCAAAACCAGACAGATTCACTGGTGAATTCTACCAAACATTTAAAGAATTGACAACAGTCCTCAAACTCTTCTAAAAAATAGAGGAGAAAGGAGCACTTCCAAGCTCATTCTATGAGGATAGCATTACAGCATTACAGAAAAGAACATCACAAGAAAAGTATAGAATACCATCCGTAATGAATAAAATCGCAAAAATTCTCAACAAAATATTAGCAAACCAAATTTAAGAACACATGAAAATGATTATTCATCATGACAAGTGGAATTTATCCCTCAGATGCAGGAATAGTTCAACATATGCAAATCAGCATGTTGTAACACATCACGTAAATAAAATGAAAAATAAAATCACATGATTATTTCAATAGATGCAGAAAAAGCATTTCACAAAATATACCAATTTTTCATGATAAAAACTCTGGATAGATTAGGCATAAAAGGAACAATGAAATTACATTCCTGTCTTATATCACTCACAAAAATTAATTCAGAATGAATGAAAGATTTAAGCATAAGACCTGAAACCATAAAACTCCTAGAAAAAAAGAAAATGTAAGGAAGAAGCTCATCAATATCGGCAGTGATTTTTTGTATATGACACCAAAAGTGCAAATAACAAATCAACAAATGGAACTGCATCAAGCTTAAAGGCGTCTGTACAGCAAAGTGAATGATCAATAAAACAAAACGCCAAGCCACAGAATGGGAGAACATTTTAGAAAACCATCTATCAAATAAGGAAATAATATCCAAAGTGTATGAAGAACACAGCTCAATAACAAAAAACAAACAATTCAATTTTAAAATGGGCAAAATAAACAGATACATTTTTTCCAAATGAGACACCCAGATGGTCAATAAATATTTAAAAATATGCTTATTGTCAGTAATCATCAGGGAAATACAAATCAAAATTACAATGTTCTTATCACCTCACACTTGTTAGAATGGCTGTCCTCACATAAATAAGGGATAACCAGTGTTGACAAAGATGTCAAGAAAAGGGAACCCTTGTACACTGTTGATGAAAATGTAAGTTGGTTCAATTACTATCTAAAACAATATGCAGACGGCTCAAAAAAATCAAAAATATATCTACCATATGACCCAGCAATTCTACTTCTGGGTATATACTACAAGGAAATGAAAACAGGCTCTGAAAGAGATATTCTTCCTTATTCACATTCATGTTTATTACAGCATTATTTATAATGACCAGGATACGGAAAACAGCCTAAGTGCCTACCAACAGAGGAATAAATGAAATTGTACTCAGTACTCTTCCTTTCTTTATGCAGATCCAAGTTACTAACCTATATTATTATTCTCCTCTCTAAAGAACTTCTTTGAACACTTCTTGCAAGGCAACCCTATCAGCAACAGATTCCCTCAATTTTCATTTGTCTAGTAAAGTCTTCCTTTCATCCTCATTTTTAAAGGATGATTTCATAATTTACAGAATTCTGGGTCAGTGGTTATTTTCTCCCAACACTTTAAATACTCCATTCCTTTCTTTTCTTGCTTGCATGGTTTCAGAGGATTAGTCAAATGCAGATTCTGTGTTGGTTCTTCACTAGATGAGGTTTCTGTGGTTTCTGTTGAGATATCCTCAAGCACAGAGATCCTTTCCTCAGTCCTGTCTTGTCTACCAATTACACCATCAAAGGTATTCTTCACTTTTGCTACAGTGTTCTTGAACTGTAGTATTTCTTTTTGGTTTTTACTTAGGATTTCCATCTCTCTGGTTACAGTGTTCATCTGTTCTTGCATGCTGTATATTTCATCCGTTAGAGCCCTTAGCATAGTAATCACAGTTGTTTAAAATTCTTCATCTGAAAAAAAAAAATTCTTCATCTGATCATTCCAACATCCCTGCCAAGGCGGGTTCTAAGGCTTGTTCTGTCTCTTTAAATTGTGTTTTTTGTCTTTTGGTCTCCAGGTAATTTTTTCTTGATAGCAAGATGTACCGGGTAAAAGGAACTGTCATAAATATGTTTTTCATGATATGCTGTTGAAGTATGGGAGGTAAGGCATTCTACAGCCCAGTGATTAGGTTTGGTCCTTTAGTAAGCTTATTCCCATAAACCGTGAATTTCACAAGGATTCTTATCATCATTCTCCTCCCCTACTTAGGCAGAAGAGGATGGCTGGAGTGGACTGGACTTCAGCATTTCCCTTCTCTCAGATGAGTTGGGCTCTGGTAATACCCCAGCAGGTTAGGCTCCAGGTAACTAATTTCCCCTAAAGGTAGGCTTTGTCAAGAAGAAGATAGTAGTCTGGTATTTTTCATTTCAAAAGGGTTCCTTTTTCCCTCCCTCTGCTAGAAGCATAAGGAGATTTTTCTCTTGTATTTACTGTGAAAACCTGATTTCCCTCAAAAACATAGGGGCCTCTCTCATACAGGTTCCCCCTGGAGTTTTTAACTCAGACTTCTCATCGCTGAAGCTATAGCAGTTTGTCAGTTGCAGTTCTGGTTTTCCTATCCTTGCACTGGTTCAATGGAAGTTTCTCTTCAGGTAAGCTGTGATCCTCTGTATTCTCTGTCTATGTCTCCAGTCTTAAGGGCCATGGTTTGCCCTATGTCCTCACCTCTCTTATAGATCAAATAAGAGTCGTTGCTTTTTAGTCAGTCAGATTGTTGTTGTTGTTAGGGAAGAATGGTGACTTCCAATTCCTTACAAGCAGAACTAGAAAGCAGAAGTCTGTTCTTTTAATCTTCATAAAAGCTAGTTTATTGCTACTTCCATATTACAAATAAGGATATGTGGTAAGTGATTTGTGCCTAATGTCACTCAACTGATAAGAAAAGATTCAACATAAGGAGCTGGGTCTGAATGACCATAAAGTTCATTTTTTACACTATTCCTGAGTAAATATTTTATAGACATTAATATATTTTTATACTATCTTAAAAAGAAACAGTGAGAAGTTTTATATACAAGTACACTAAAACCTCAGAAATGTAAAATATCCTACTGTAGAATAAAGTCTCATAAAACAGCAACTATGAAACTCCATTTCGAAGTGAGGGGCCTGCTCTCTGAAATCCTAGCGAAGGAATTTGATATTTTATCTGAATTAACACCTTAGCTTCTGACAAGCAATTGAAAGGTTTTTGTTGAATCACACAAAGACGCTGGGGTTCTTGGCCTCCGGAGGAGAAGAATTCAACCCAGGGCCAGAGATGAGGCTGGATCGCTCAGAGCTTTTGTGTAATAAAGTTTTATTAAAGTATAAAGGAGATAAAGCTTCTGACATAGACATCAGAAGGGGGTAGAAAGAGTACCCCCTTGCTAGTCTTAGCACTGGAATTATATACTCTCAAATTAGTTATTACAGTGAATCAAAAGAATGTCTAGAGGTTGTAAAGATCTCACCAGATCTACTCCCATGATTTACATTTTGAGATAACAGAATTAGCCAGAAGGTTTTTTCCAGAGACTGTCCTCAGGCAGGATACATCATTGTTATATAATCCTAAAGAATGTAGAGGAAAAAAAAGTTTGTCCTTTCTTCCTCCTTGAGAATTCCAGACCCCTCTCTCCATGGGGACCCCTAGACTTCTTATCAACCTGCCTAGGAATTGACTCTCTCACAATTCCACAAAGCATAAAGCCCTCCTGAAGTCTTCCTCTTTTTGTTCTAAATACTGAAGTCTAGGATTCCAGAATATTGGCAGCTTGAATTGTAAACAGCCTCTCTGAAGCTTTAAACTTTTCTGAGTGTCTGGCACCAGTAGGTAAATTAGGCATGGAGAATGCAGTGGGGACTCCAGGCTCTCTGAGAGTTCCTACAGAAAGACTTGGGATGGATTTTCTCTGCCTTGGGCTGGAAGAAAGCCAAGGAAGCAGCATTACATGGACTCAGAGCAAAGATACTGAAGAGTGGGTGTACCTTCGATGGAGTGAATGAGAATACGCATTGATGAATGGAATTCTCTAAATCCACAAGGCTATGAAATTCTAAGGAAAGTGCATTGCAAATGTTGATCCTGGTGCCCTTTAGATGCAGAAAATTGGCAGCCCACCTGCTGTCATCCCACCAGCCCAGGTTAACACAGACCACTGTATTCCAACATCAACTGTAGTGGCTTTAATTAAGTTATTCTGACTTTTCAAAATTAGCAATAAAAGCTGGTAGTTAGTGAAAAAAATGTTCAATGTGCTAAGAGAAAGTACTAAAAGAATTCCAGCTGGAATTCTATGCCAAATTAAACTATTTTTTAGAATGGAGAAATGAAGACATTTTCACACAAACAAAACTAAATCAATTCATCAACAGACCTCACTGAAAGAAGTTCTAAAGGGTGTTATTCAGACAGAAAGAAAATAATTCTAAATATGAGGTATGGAATAAAAGATAGTGCAAAAAATTTGATATGGGGAAATTCAAACTAATGTGACCATGTAAAAATAGTAGTAATATCTAATTTGTGAGGTGGAAAAGGGAATAGGATCAGCCTAAAGGATTTGACACATATATTGGGCATAATTAAGGAACATCTACTCAGAGGGCGGTAATCTAAGTTAGTGTTCTGTTTCAAAGTTTTGCTTGGGAAGAGGGTAAAGATCTTGGTTTACCTTTGAATTTACCAAGGGGACATGGACCAACAGACTGGTTCCAAATAGGAAAAGGAGTACGTCAAGGCTGTACATTGTCACCCTGCTTATTTAACTTATATGCAGAGTACATCATGAGAAATGCTGGGCTGGAAGAAGCACAAGCTGGAATCAAGATTGCCAGGAGAAATATCAATCACGTCAGATATGCAGATGACATCACCCTTATGGCAGAAAGTGAAGAGGAACTAAAGAGCCTCTTGATGAAAGTGAAAGAGGAGAGTGAAAAAGTTGGCTTAAAGCTCAACATTCAGAAAACCTAAGAACATGGCATCTGGTCCCATCACTTCATGGGAAATAGATAGGGAAACAATGGAAGCAGTGTCAGACTTTATTTTTGGGGGCTCCAAAATCACTGCAGATGGTGATTGCAGCCATGAAATTAAAAGATGCTTATTGCTTGGAAGGAAAGTTATGACCAACCTAGATAGCAGAGACATTACTTTGCCAACAAAGGTCCGTCTAGTCAAGGCTATGGTTTTTCCAGTGGTCATGTATGGATGTGAGAGTTGGACTGTGAATAAAGCTGAATGCAGAAGAATTGATGCTTTTGAACTGTGGTGTTGGAGAAGACTCTTGAGAGTCCCTTGGACTGCAAGGAGATCCAACCAGTCCATCCTAAAGGAGACCAGTCCTGGGTGTTCATTGGAAGTACTGATGCTGAAGTTGAAACTCCAATACTTAGGCCACCTGATGCAAAGAATTGACTCATTGGAAAAGATCCTAATGCTGGGAGGGATTGGGGGCAGGAGGAGAAGGGGATGACAGAGGATGAGATGGCTGGATGGCATCACTGACTCAATGGACATGGGTTTGAGTAAACTCCAGGAGTTGGTGATGGACATGGAGGCCTGGCGTGCTGCGATTCATGGGGTGGCAAAGAGTTGGACACGACTGAGTGACTGAACTGAACTGAAATGAGTAAATGGGCTTCCCATGTGACGCAGTGGTAAAGAATTCACCTGCCAGTGCAGGAGACACAGGAGACATGGGCTCGACCCCTGGGTCAGGAAGATCCCCTGGAATAGGAAATGGCAACCCACTCCAGTATTCTTGCCTCCATGGGCACAGGAGCCTGGTGGGCTAGAGTCCATGGGATTGCAGAGTTGGACATGACTGTGCAACTGAGCACACACACACATACAAATAAATAAATATGAGAAGAATAACTCCCAAGCAAGTGAGGCATGGAGTTGTAATGAGGGAGAAGAAAGAAAAAAATTGCCTACCCAAAAGGAAGAAGAAAGAGAAAACAAAAAGCTTCTAAAGAGAGAAAGAGGAAATAAGACCCCCCCCCAAAAAAAATCTATCAATACTTTTAATCACTTCAAATTAAAAGACAAAGATTATCTCTTGGACTTAAAGAATTTGTTAAATATATTCTATTTCAAGAGACACAAAAAACTAAAAACTAAATTTTCAAGTGAAAAGATGGAAAAATATGTGCAAGTTAAATTTTTATCAAAATAAGTGTGTTTCAGATATAGTAGACTTTGAAGCAAAAACAGTTAAACAAAAAGTCTGATACATAAAGGGTTTTATTCTCAAAGAAAATAGAAAATTAGAAGACATTTCTAACTTAATAATAACAAAAATATTATATATCATTATTGGATTCTCAATAATTCTCTAATGTTTATCTGAATAACTATTACTTTTTCTAATAATTTCAGATTTTTCCCATGACAAAATAATGATGACAGAAAATTCTTTTTAATTTTTATTAACATGTCTAGCCCATGTGACAAAATCACTAAAGAGATTTTGCATAAAAATATACAAGTTAAGAGAAATAAGAAAAACGGATGAAAGACAAAGTTATCAAGGCTTACATATGTGTAACAGGAGAATGTTGAAAACTACGGCATAGATGTATACTGCCAGAGGTTTTGGCTAACAGATATCATCTCTTAATCATGTATTTGAAGTATCCAGCACGATGCACAGCATATGGTTGGTGTTTGAAAACTTTTGTTTAATATAAAGTTGATAATGAATTAATTAATTTAAATTTATATAGGATCTCCTTTAAAGGAAGTAAACCTTTTTTAGCCTGTAAAATTGAGTTTAACATTGAAGTAATAATAAAAAGTGCTCAGCATGATATCAGGCCTTCAGTAAGTGCTCAATAAATGCTAACTATTAAAACTTCTGGTGCTGTTTACAGAATGATAGGTAGGTCAAGCCAGAAATTTTTTAACTGGGCTGTCAACCATATTTAATTAAACAAGGAATTTATGTATCACATTCAAAACTCAAAAAAATGAAGTTAATCTGTAGGAAAGACACTATGAATGATTTACTACTGCATAGTTAGAAGTCAGGATGCATTATTTACTTAAATCCTGTTTGCCCAAACCCAGAAATGAGATGCTTTTTATGTCAAGCTACCTGTGCTGAAAATATTTCAAGTAGACTTAATTACATTTGAGGAGAAATTTGGGATAAGATCTATGTAAATGTGTATATTCACCATTAGCTAAATTTTATCAGCTTGCTTATACAAAATTAGAATTCTTCCATCCTGTGTCATATCTTCTTATTTGTATGTATCAGATATTCCTCAAGCCTTTCTCATTAAAAAGCAGTCTATTTCTCTGCAAAGATGTATTTAATGCTATTGACTCAACAGACAAAGTAATGATTTTTGAATATAATTTTCTTTAATAATGTTGAGCATTGTAAACTCACAAAATCACAAATGGATTGCCCAAAATTTGATCTATAAACAAACAAAAATATTCTCTACATTAAAATGTAGAACTTTCCTGACACATTAATTTTTTATTAGAAAATCACCTATAACACCATGTAGTAGAAAGTAGGCTTTAGGATCAAGCCAAGTATTTTAATCAATAAAAATGGGGTAATAATACTCTACTTCTTATTACTGATTTTAAAAATGGAAAAAAGTATGTAAAGCATCCAGGACACTGCTTGTTATATAAACTACTGAGGTAATTTGTTAGCTTTCCTTCTTCCAATAAAACAGTAACAAACTTTTTCCATATAGAATCATGAATTTTCTTTTCTTTCCCTGTTATAACAAAGTATCTGGGCTTTGAGATTTGTGTTAACTTTAGCATCTCAGCTTTCTGAACCATAGGGTTAGATCCTCATCTTAGAAGAGAATTTTTGTGATTGGTACAGAGCTAAGTTCTTTCTCCTTAGTTTTACTTTTGGTTCTTTGCAAAAATAAACTTTCTCTTAACAAAGGGTTTCTTTCTCAGGTCCTGATATGCTGACTCTCATTCAAGGATTTTGCTCTGACCTGATGTAATTTAATTTACTAGGATTCCACTATCAGCATTATTAGACAGGAACGTTTCATTTTTTAACATTTACGTAGCCATTTTTAAACATTTAAATGCTTTAACAATCTTCCTTTAAGTAATGATTTTCCAGAATAGCCCTTTGTAATAGTTAAACTATATTTGAAAGAATGTGGAGGAACTGGAAATAGTCCAAAGAAGAGCAGGGAAAATGATTAAAGGGATGGAAAATAAATTCTCTCTGAGTAAGCTACAGAGTTGGAGCTAAAAAGAGAAAGCAAAGGTGTAATGTTACTGGTCTAGTTCTCCAAACCCTCAGACAAATCAAAGTTGGTGGCGTTAGAGACACTAGGGTGGAAAAGCCAATGCACATGCTTCTGAACCACCAGAGTAGAGGAAGTCTTCAAAGTCTATCCCTAGTTCCAACTTCTGATTACTCTAGTCCTTTGCTGATTGCTCAGTTCAATTGTAAATCAGAAGCAGAAAATGAACTGCATTATATCAGCTAACTCTGGTGATGGTTTGATAATTTGAAGATTATGAGTGCATTTTTACAATGGGTAGGGTCTCCTTAGAAATTTGGGGGATTAACTTCACATTCAGTTATGACTCACCAGGAGACTAGGATCTTATGAGAATCCTGTGATAATTAGTACCTGAGTCATCCAAGGAAAAGGCTATGTATATTCCTACTCAAATACCAGTCCTTATCCTGGAAACAAGGGTAAAATGTATAGATAACTACACTCTTCTAGGATATAGTCCTCAGAAGCAGTGCCTACACTAGCTATCTCATATTTCCCTCTGCTCTTTGTCAGGAAATTCCTGGATTACCTGGGAATCTACATAGAATAGACTTCATGCCTTATAGCTCTCTTTCCACGTTTGGTAACCACTTCATCTCCTTGGTGGGCGGGCTTCCCATGTGGCTCAGCTGGTGAAGAATCTGCCTGCAATGTGGGAGACCTGGGTTGGGAAAATCCCCTGGAGAAGGGAAAGGTTACCCGCTCCAGTATTCCAGCCTGGAGAATTTCATGGACTGTATAGACCATGAGGTCGCAAAGAGTCAGACACGACTGAGCAAATTTCACTTTCACTTTTCACTTTTTTCATCTCCTGGGTAACAGCTCCCTCAGTTGCTTAGGTATAGGGCCCTGAACTCTTCTTTGCTGGTTTGTTAACCCTGCTTACAACTTTATAAGCACTTCCCTTGTTAAACTCTGCTTACATTGCCCAGTTTGAATGTACAAACTCTTTTCTTCAAGAATCTCAACTGATATAGTACCCCATAAGAATAAAGTGGTATACATGCACAGTCAAGGAATATGGATGCTTCTGAAAGCTTTTTTCTGAGCTCCATAATTGAAAATTATGTTATATATGCATGTCTAAGTGTTGCTGAGCTTCTCTGGTACCTCAGATGGTTAAAAAAAAAAAAAAAAAAAAAATCTGCCAGCAATGCTGGAGACTCAGATTTGATCCCTGGGTTGGGAAGATCTCCTGGAGAAGGGAATGGCTACCCACTCCAGTATTCTAGCTTGGAGAATTCCATAGACAGAGGAGCCTGGTGGAGTACAGTCCATGGAGTTGTAAAGAGCAGGACACAAGTGAGCGACTAACACACTTTAGACAAGACAAACACTAAGTGATGCTGAAAGATCAACAACCTCTAGTAAATGTCTCAATGTTATCTAGTCTTAAGCTGATAGAAATATCAGCCCTCATTTTGTGTATCTCCAGATTATTCTGTTTATAAAGGGGAAACCATCATTGGTCAGTACAGTTCTGTGACTTACAGACTTTCTGAAGCATCTGCTCAAAAACAGTTTTGATTTCCAAGGGCTGAGTAAAGTTCTGGGTGTCTTGGGAAAACACTCTTGTGTGTTTTCCTTGACAGTCACATTAAAAATACTTCTGACACTAAATGTGTGGGTTTTTTTCCCTACATCAACCAATGCTCCAACAATAGTTATGTGTCCTACAACTCAATTCAGTGTTGACACTGTCTACCTGGATTTAGTATCAGATTCCACAACTGAAAGGTTCAGTCAGTCCAGGCTCCTCCCATTTCAGATGCCAAGTCCAAGTCCCAGGTTGTCACTGCACTTCTGACTGGTCAGCTCTAAATCAAGTTCCCATGACCCCCTCCTCAAGTTTGATCATTTGCTAGAATAGCTCAGAGAACTTGGGGAAATAATTCATACATACTGGTTTATTATATAATAAAGGATATTACAAGGATATAGATGAATAGCAAGGTAAAGAAATACATAGAACAAGGTCCAGAATTGTCCTGAACACAGGAGAGTCTGTCTCCATGGAATTGGGACACATCACACGAATCCCAGCACATACACCCCGGCACATGAATGCCTTCACCAACCTAAAAGCTCCCCCACATCACACACTTTGGGGATTTTATGGACGTTTCATCATGTAGGCATGCTCGATCATTAACTCAGTTTTCAGTCATTCGAACCCCTTCCTTGAGGAAGGGCTGAGTAAGGGCTGAAACCTCCAAGTTTCCAATCATAGCTTGATCTTTTTGATGACCAGCCCCTATCCAAAAGCCTGCTAACCATCACCTCATTAGAACAAAAAATAATCCTATCATCCCAAAAATTCAAAAGGATTAAGGAACTCTGTAGGGCTTCCCTCATAGCTCAGTAGATAAAGCTCCTGCAATGCAGGAGACCCAGGTTCAATTCCTGGGTTGGAGAGATCCCCTGGAGAAGGAAATGGCAACCCACTCCAATATTCTTGCCTGGAGAATCCCATGGACAGAGGAGCCTAGCAGACTACAGTTCATGCGGTCGCAAGAGTCGGACACAACTTAGCGACTAAACCACCACCACAAGGAACTCTGTGTCAGGAATAAGAGTCAGAGATCAAAACATACTCCTAGTAACCTTATCACCTAGGAAATTACAAAGATCTTTAGGAGCTCTGTGCCAGGAACTGGAGGCAGAAACCTACATATAAATGTTTTCTATTACTTCTCACTGGACTATTTTCTTAACTTTTTTCTGTGATTAAGCTCTCCAGGTTTTCTAAATTCAATCAAAGTTTACTGAACTCCTAATATTGCCGAGTAATATATTACCAACGAGTGTAGTGAAAATCCCAAATCCAGAACAGAATTAAGTGGAAGTGTTACTTTTCCTGGTACCCCGCCCCCAACAAGGAGCTCACAATCTAGTAAATGAGGTAGAAATATAAATGATCAAATATAAGACAAGACAGAATGAACTAGTAGGTCAATATTCATGTATTGAATATTTACCAGGCAAAGTGCTTGGTATTGAAGATAAAAAGATGAGTAAAATTGCCCCATGCTCTCAAGATGCTCATAAATCTAGAGCATCACACATTGCAATTCAGTGTGATGAGTTCTTTGAAAGATACAAATTAAAAAGCAACTAATTCTTGTGATGGAGCATTTGAGAAAGATCACAAAGGAGATGGCATTTGAAGAACATGAGGGACCTGCCTAGACAAAATCAAAGAAAAATGAAATTACAAGGAGTGTTTAAAGACTGAAAAAGGAAACTGGTGTGAATAGAGCATGAGATGGGCTTCAGTGGTAAAGAATCCACCTGCAATGCAGGAAACACAGAAGATTTGGGTTCCATTCCTGGGTCCAGAAGATCCCCTGGGGGAGGAAATGGCAACCCACTCCAGTATTCTTGCCTGGAGAATTCCATGAACAAACAGCCTGGTGGGCTACAGTCCATGGGGTCGTGAGGAGTCACACAGAGTCAGACACAACTGAGTGAGCAAACAGAGCATGAGACGGGGATGGGAGACGCAAAAGTACAAATGGCACTTGGGGGTCTAGACCCCGGAAGAGCAAACTGAAGAGATAGTTACCATCAAGGATGAATTATTCACTGGGCTACTGCAGCAGGTATAAGAAAAGTAGTAATGACATGCATCAGAATGAAGTAAAAATAAAACAGCCAGCAAATACATTGGGTTTTCCCATCCCTACTACACAATCAGTTCATATCCCCTCCTACCTGACTTTTTCTCTTGTGCCTTATGAAGAAAGAAACAGATAATAAAAAGTAAAAGTCCAGCACATTTACAGATGAACGGTTTTGACTTCACTTTAACAAAAATATTGAGACCCTATTCTTAATATTTCTTTTATTTATTTCTTTGGCTGCATCCGGTCTTAGTTAGGAATGCAGGCATCTATTTATGTTGCATGGGCTTGGTAGTTGTGGCATGCAGGCTTAGTTACCCTGAGGCATGTGGGATCTTTGCTCCCTAACCAGAGATCAAATCCATGTCCCCCGCATTGGAAGGCAGATTCTCAACCACTGATGACCAGAAAAGTGTCCCCACTCTTTCTGAAGCACTATGCCAAGCACTAAGGAAGAATACAAAGCAACAAGATATTCTCTTGCCCCTCATTTTATGAAAAGGAAGAAGAGTGCTGTGAAATAATTTGTCCAAGGCATTCATCCATGTGAAGGGAGCCTTAGCAATATTCCAGCTACTAGGATACTATGAATAGCATCTTCCTACTCCCCTAATTGCTTCCAAGGTATCTCTATATTATAAAAAATACTTGACAAGAAATTGTACCATTCCATCACCTGCAACAGTGATAAATTAAGACTCAAGACCTTTACATGTTGATCTCCACCAGTGCTTCCCAACAGAAAGCAAAACTGAAAAGCGGCACCAGGAAGCCTGAGAAATGTAGTTTGCAGAAGTCAGATCAAAACAAGAAAATAACAGGGAATGAGTCTGAGATCAAACAAGCCAACAGCCTGCACACTCTATATATGTTCTCCCTTGCCATTAGTAAGGTGTCTCAACATCCTTGCCCCTCTTTCTCCATGTTTGTATGCCTTCCTTCAAGGAAGGTCAATGTCTGTGTCCTTAGCCATCCATTTGTGAGAAATTGCTAGTACTTTAGGGATACACTGTACCTGGACAGAGGTTCCTGCAAGAAAAGCCGTATAATCACCTACAGAAAAGCAAATCAGAGGTGGCTTATGGGAAAGTTTCATATTTCAGAATGTCCTTAAAGAATGTTTAATAGCATCATCAAGCTGTTTTATGAATATCCATTCCTAAAAACAATGGTGATCATTGTCTAATACAGGAGTCTCTGAACCCCTTCTTCCCCACCTTGCCCCAGCCACACAGCAGGAGGTGAGCAGTTGGTAAGCAAGCAAAGCTTCACTGCTATTTATCGCCACCCCCCATCATTCACATTACCACCTTTTCTGATACAATTGACCATGTCCTCCTGTGAAATAGAACTGCGCAGTGATAATATTGTAATCCCCAGCATTGTTTGAGCTCTTTAGAGTACCAGGTATTGGGCTAAACACTCTTATGAATCATCTATTTCTCCTAATCACCCCATGAAGTAGGTACCAAAAAAACACACTTTAAAGATAAAAGAAGTGAGAGGAGGTTAAATAAATTATCAAGGTTACATGGCTGGGCAGGCTAATACTCTAATCTAGGACTTAAAGACACTAGAATGCCTCCCCCCCCACCCACATTTAACTATTATACTGGCTGGTAAAATGCTGTAGACCAGCTATTTCTTTGCATGTCTTATATCTTTCATAGAATACAAAAGAGCAAGGTAAAAGAAATACACAAAAAGTGCTCTCACCAAATATACAAAGCAAAACCATTACAAGCTGTCTTCTTAATCTCACAACAGATTTATTCTAGAACTCAATTTTGTCTTTAATAACTCTCAAGCCGTCTAATTTTGAAACGTTTATTACCAAAATGCATTTAAATGCCTATCTGTGCATTCTAAACTCAAGCTCTGTAGATCAATAAAACTCAAATTGCTTTTTAAAAAGAGATTCTAAGATTTATATTTTAAATACTTCAAAAGCAAGATCAAGATTACAAACTGAGTTCAAACTATGGAAAAACACTAAGGAATATCAAAAGGTTTTCCCAAAACAAGCCAATTGATGCTTGGAAATTAGGAAAATAAGAAAGATAAACATTCTTAATTAAGTCAAACAGCAAGCATAAGAGAACATTTGCATCTAAATAGGAATTATTTTTCCTCATCATCCTTTGTAATTCTCCACATTCAGCTATGTGAATACTGATAAATTGTCTTTGTAACTTTTTTCACGAAGTAACTTCAGAATCACACTCCTCAAAAGTTATTTTCACTAATATTCACCTCATTATCCATCCCCACCCTTAGTCCTTTAGGACCAGTGACTATCTGGTTCACTATTGTATTCCCAGCAGCCCACAGAGCACGTGTGGGTAACAGTCAATGTTTATAGTATGCAAATAAAAGAATGAATGCATCTACCCTGAAGAAGATTGAGATTTGTTCCATTCATTATCAAAAGACAGTATAATTTGATGAAAAAATACTGTCATCCACAGACTCTTACCCTTTCATATCAACTATCCCCTGAGGTCAATACGTTTCTTAATACTTTCAGAGCAACTAGAAAAATAAGATTCTACTTGTTGTACTACCATGGCCACTGCATTAAGAAAAGTGTTTGTAGGAAGCTTTAAAAAATTGAAGAGCTAGAGATAATCTTAGATCCACTAATTAGCATTTTATATGCCAGTTATAGGGTTTCCCAGGTGGCACCAGTGGTAAAGAACCTGCCTGCCAATGAAGGTTAGAGGTAAGAAACGCCAGTTCAGTCCCTAGGTGGGGAAGATCCCCTGGAGAAGGAAATGGCAATCCACTCCAGTATTCTTGCCTGCAGAATCCCATGGACAGAGGAGTCTGGTGGGCCACGGTCCATGGGGTCGCACAGAGTCGGACATGACTGAAGCGACTTAGCGCAGCACATGCCAGTTATAAGAAGTGATAACAACCTGAAACAAAAAGATTTGGAAAGAGTACTTTGAAACAGCTCACATTGTCCTGGCAAGATTATTTGCCATGCCCCTTTCAAAACTCTCAAAAGTACCTCAATTTAGATGATTGATTATACAGTTGTTCCAATTTTAATTCATTAAGAGGATACCCCAAGTCTCCTTCTTAATTGGTTCTGCTCTTATTCTATTTTTCTAAACTGTTTTCCTTATTTTTCAGATTGCCTTTCTCTCCCATTCTGTATTTATTTTGTCATTACCAAAGTGAATGAGCGATGAAATAAATACTATTTATTATTAAAACAAATTGCCAAAATACACTTTTGGTAAATAAGGTTGGACCTTGCCTAAATGAAGATCATAAAGATAGTAGAATTTTTATGAGTTCTGGAACAAATGAAAACACTCAGAAAATAGAGCATCAGTTTATAGCCAAAATATCTCTAGTCCCTTTTGAGCAAAGTTTTTTTTTCTTTTTTCAGTGTTACAAGTTTAAGGCCAATTTTACCACAAAATTAAGGACACTGAAGCACTGTTGATTCATTTATTTCAACTGTCTCAGCCATCCATGCAAAGCACTCCAAAGTCATTGAGGCCATGAAATCACTATTGATCATAAAGACAATTGAAATTAATCATCAAGTTCATAAGAAGATTATATGCATGACCTTGCTTCAGTGGAGAAATAAATATGTATTTCTAATGTGTCTTCACAAAAGATGTTTTATGGGTTTCTGGTAAAGAAGAAATTTTTCTGAAAACGTGTTCAATGGCGGAGAATGCAAGTCATTCCATGAATTCTCATTTTCTCGTTCATTCTTGCATAAACTAATTTTCTAAGGCCCTAATAAGAGCCAAGGATTGTGTTACACACCAAAGATAGCAAAGACACCATCTAAGAACTTAGTGGAGGAGACGAGTCCCTAAAGATCGTACAATATGTTAAAAAGAGTGCGGTGCTGTGTGTGCCGTGCTAGGTCGCTTCAGAGTGTCTGACTCCTTGGGCCCCCGTGGTCTATAGCCTGCCATAGACCTCTCTATAGCCTCATAGACAGAGACAGGTTCCTCTGTCCATGGATTCTCCAGGCAGGGAATGGGTTGCCATACCCTCTGGCGGGGGAGCTTCCCAACCCAGGAACTGAACCCAAGTTCAGTTATGTCTCCTGCCTTGGCAGGCAAGTTCTTTACCACTAGCGCCACATGGAAAGCCCTTGTTAAAGAGAACCATGCTCCAAATGTGATGCAATCACAGGAAAGAAATGATTAGCTACATCAGGGGCGAGATGAGACTTCACAAAGGGAAAAAAAAAAAAATTCCATAGCATTAAGGGTTTTCCTTGATCTGCCCAACTTTCTTCCCTATCTTCATGGAATATTTTCATCTAACTTTTCTCTTACCTGTAATACCAGCTACTGGAAGTTTCCCAGAGGTACCATGCTGTGTGTTATTTCCGTGTGTGCTCTGTCCTTCCAGTTATATCTGACTCTTTGGGACCCCACGGACTGGAACCCACCAGGCTCCTCTGTCCATGAGGATTCTCCAGGCAAGAATACTAGAGAGGGCTGCCATGCCCTCCTCCAGGGGATCTTCCCGACCCAGGGATGGAACCTGTGTCTTCTATGTCTCCTGCATTGCAAGTGGATTCTTTACCACTGAGCCAGAGGGGAAGCCTGTGATATATCCATACACTGTGCCTTTGAATGTGGAGATTCTGACCGCTGTGTTCTTACCCAATGCCTGCTTAATGGATTCCTATATCTCCTTTAAGATCCAGCTTATGTCTTTCCTGACCACCAATCCTGAGAAATTCCTCTTTTGAAAGTTTTACATGTTTTTCCTGTGTGCTTTAGGTAGAGTTTTTGCTATATTCACCTATGAGCCCCTGGTATCTTGCACAGTGTATTTAGTAAGTAGTTATGGAATGAATAAATGAAAATTTTAGCTAGATCTTAATGAGCACCACAAAATAATTAAAAGCTAAAATTTTATATGTATATAATATTGTCTATGTGACCCAGCATTTCTACTTCTAGTTATTTACTCAAGAGAAATGAAAACATATGTCCACATAAAGATGTGTACAGGAATAATGCTTTATCCATAATAGACAAAAACTGGGCATAATCCAAATGTCTGTCAATAAATACTACTCAGCAAGAGAAAGAATTAACTATTGATTCTTAACAGCATCATGAATGAATATCAAAAATGTTAAGCTGAGCAAAAACAGCCCAGACACAAAACAATACATACTGAATGGTTTAATTTATATGAAACTTTTGGAAAGACAAGTTTAATCTATGATGATAGAAATCAGATCAGTGGTTGCCTAGAGCTGGGGACAAAGAGTGGTATCGACTGAGAAGGGACACAAGGGCACTTTTTGAAGTGAATAAAATAGTCTATATCTTGATTGTGGTGGTGGCCAGATGGATATTCACATTTGTCAATAGTGTCAAACTCTACACATAAAAATGTAACCATTTTATTATATATAAATTATACCTCCATACAGTTCATCTGTTAAACTTTAAGATAATTTGCTTCTACAGAGGCATATCAGATCTGGTGAAACAGAAACTCAGAGAATTTGAGTAGCCTCCTTAATAAAGAATACAAAAATATATTAGCAGCTCCCAATCATTTAGAATGAGAAATAAAACCACCACTAATTTCAGATATTTAAAAAATTGACAAACTACAAACATTACAAAGAAAAAGCAATGTGACATTTTTATTAATTAAATGATGCATCTCTAGAGTACATTTTTCTCACATTTTTTGCTGCATACTCTGATTATTTCTTCATAGAATGATTTTTATAATATTTTCCATGGAAAAAGTGAAAAGTTCATTCAATCTTCCCTTTAGCCTGGTTAACTAAAACTTGGTCTTATTATTGACAGCTTATGAATGTTTCTTTTAGCATCATCACTGATTATTGGTAATGTTACATGACCTTTTAAGAAGTTGTCATATTTGGAGACTATCTCAACCATTCTTCTTTTACATGTGAACCATTACAGATGTGCTCCCTATATCTAATAGCTACCTGTTTTGTGCCTTTATGAATTTTGATAAATCCTATTTTATGAAATCATCAATTAAAAACAGACTTTTGGACTCTGTGGGAGAAGGCAAGGGTGGGATGTTTCGAGAGAACAGCATCGAAACATGTATATTATCTAGGGTGAAACAGATCTCCAGCCCAGGTTGGATGCATGAGACAAGTGCTCGGGCCTGGTGGACTGGGAAGACCCAGAGGGATCGGGTGGAGAGGGAGGTGGGAGGGGGGATTGGGGTGGGGAATACATGTAAATCCATGGCTGATTCATGTCAATGTATGACAAAACTCACTACAATATTGTAAAGTAATTAGCCTCCAACTAATAAAAAAATAAATGGGGAAAAAAATTTTAAAAATAAAAAAAATTCTAAATTATGGTACATTTTTCATTAAACATAGATTTTCCCCACTGTCCAGAAGTAGAGTGCTCCTATGAAGTTTTCTATAACCCAAAATAGTGTAAAGCAAAGAAGCAACTACCTTTTTTCATAAAAGTAAAAATTCACAAAAGCCAAGATATGGAAACAAGCTAAGTGTCCATCAGTGAATGAACAGATAAAGAAGATGTGAGATATATCTATATATATATATATGACAGAATGCTTTTTCAATCTTAAAAAGCTAGGGAAAACACATACTAATGTGTTAACAGGTCTCTCATGAAAGAAAAAGCTCGTAAAGTAAGCTTTCAAAAAATAGGGGATCCCTGTATTCCATTATCAAATGTGTTACTAAAAAAAGTCATTTTGATCAGGCATCAATGAGAATCAAATCCTCTACGTAAGATTTACACATTCTGTTGTTTGGAAAAATTCTCCCTAAGTTGGCTTCCAATTTTTACTTTTCAAATATTGTGTCTTCTCTGCTACCTACACTGCTGGAACCAAGTACTGCAGGGGACATTTGAATCACCATGAGATCTCTGGCACTAGATGTTCCTGACCTAATGATGGTTAAGTTGGCAGACATCATACTAGTACACTGAAATGTCCTGCAATGACATCTAGCAATAATTTATTTATACCAAGAAGTGACTGAAAACCATATAAACATACTATCAACCCCAAACTAAATGTATCTGAAACTCCACTTCATCTTAGATTCCAAGAATTCCCACAGCCACATCAGTGTCACTGACATGAGGGTAACAAAGGGGAAAATCTGAGGGAAAAGAGGTGGAAATTAGATTTTAAGTGACTGTTCTTAGAAAATACAACTTTTGCAAATTTTCCAAAAACATATGACCATTTGAGTACATTGCATAATCTCATTCATTAGCTTATTCATTGATTCAACAATTATTCATTCTATGCAAAGTATTAGCTCACAAAAATTTTCCCTTTAATTCTGATAGTTTGGAAAAAATATAGTTAGAAAATTTACATATATACTTTATTTTTCTAGCAAAGAAAAATTACAAAGAATTCTTTTTGGACATAATCATGAACTTGGTAACCCTTAGTGAAATTCAGCATGAAGTTGTATAATTCTATATTAATGATGTAGGTCAAAATGTTTCCTATACAGGACTGAAGAGGACTGAAAAATGAGTTTCTTGGTTGGTTTCAATCTTGATAGTTACATTATACCTGCCAAATATCTGAACAATTCACATGCATCTTGTATCAGACTCATAATAGCTTCACAGAAACAATGAAAAACAATAGTACGTGCTGTGTAGCAAGGGGAATATATTTTTTGAGATTTGAAATCTAGAGTCAATGCTCTTCAAACAACTTAAAGAAGGGAATGACCAGCTTTCCGACAGGATTTTTCCATTAAGCATTTCTCAAGAGGTTAGACAATCTATATATGTAATATAAAGATGTATAGACATTTACAAACACTCTTTTTCATTGTTTCTGGGGAAATGATCTTTCTCTGAGATTGTAAAATGGCTATAGGAAGTACAAATGCTGATTGATCAGTCTGAGGAGACTAAAATGTATGAACTGGAGCAATATTTGCAATAAATCTTGTGTTTTCCTCAACACCTTGGGACTACTCAGAGAACGTGACTCTGCTTGCTACATATTTTAATACTTTCACAAATACTTTATTGCATTGCAACTCAAGCTTGGTTTAAATTTTTTTTAATTTTAGAAAGCAAATTTTATTAAATATTTTACTTCAAAAAATGTAGGTTAGCCTTCAAAGATACAAAGTGTTTACGTCAAATGATATTACAACATGTAGATGGCTTGTATCTCATTAATTTTAAAGATTAGGCAAATATAAAACAGGGAAATTGGCAAATATTTCCTGCTCCACAAGAAATACCATCTTTGGTGCTTCTAAGTTTCCTTCTCCATCTACCCAAGTGGTCAAGTAAAGGGGCATGCAATAATTCCCAGTCCTATGTTAGATCAGTAGACCACCTAGAATAACATCACAGAAGACTTTAATAGCCCTGGTCTACAGTTCACCCTCCTAGAGGGAGGTGATGCTTGCTCTTGAGACAGATGGACTTCTACTGTCATCTAGCCCACAAAACCAGCTCTGTGTCTGCCTCATCCCCAGTCTCTACTCCCACTGCCCTACACTTCAGCGCTTAAACTCTCTGGTAAATGGATCCTAGCTTTATCCATGGACCAAGACATGAACCTGGACTTTCTTTCCTTAAGATTAACTCTTCCCCAGAGGGATTCTTCAGTCCCTATTGCCAGGAGAACCTCTCACCAATCTTACAGACATGTCAGGACACACCTGAATCCTAAGTAGGGCATAGCTTAGCTTCAAGGGATGGATCATACTATATTATGTTTTGAAGTTGAGACAGAAAAAACTTTCCAACAAATAACTCATATAAACAAATTAATGAAAAAGAGATTAATTGTGTGTGTGTTTAAAATAAGCTGAGTTTACGTATGAAGAATTTAAAAGTCTTATTTTCTAAACACTGGCAAAAATAAATCATTTTTTGTAAAGTATCTGTTGCTATTATGTACATTTGTTCTTTTAGGGCCTCATTTACCTGTTGCCTCCTTTAGAAAACTGAATGTTACCCCAGAACCAATGAATGGTTAACTCTTCTTAACCCAATGCTAAATCTAAATGTTTACAAAAAGAATAAAATCCGCAAAAGCTACAATGGTTTTGCTGTATGTCACAAAACAATGTTTCTGAATAATAGAATTCTACTAAGCACAAAAGAATTCAAAAATTGGTTATATTTCCCTTTATAACAGGAAAAATAGTATATAATAATGATATGGCAATATTTAAGTTTTCTGTGTGAGAATTCTAGGACTTCTGCTCAATACTGTCATTTGCACACAGGAATTAAAATTTCTATGAACTCTAATAATTTATCTTTATTTCCACTTTAAAATTAGGTTTTGTGGTTATTACCATCTCAGGATTAAGACTATTTCTAGATCTCAGGTTCAAAAAATAAATGGAAAAGGGATAGGATTATATAAAAGCATGCTGCTGTTATACAGAGTGAAATAAGTCAGAAATAGAAAAACAAATGTCATATATTAATGCATGTACATATATATATATATGCTCATATATGGAATCTAGTAAAATGGTACTGATGAGCCTATGTGTAGGGCAGGAATAGAGATGCAGACATAGCGAACAGACTTGTGGACTCAGAGGGAGAGGGGCTCAATTCAGTTCAGTTCAGTTCAGTGGCTCAGTGTCCAACTCTTTGTGACCCTATGGACTGCAGCACACCAGGCTTCCCTGTCAATCAGAAACTCCTAGAGCTTACTCAAACCCATGTCCATCAAATCGGTGATGCCATCCAACCATCTTATCCTCAATCATCCCCTTCTCCTCCTGACTTCAATCTTTCCTAGAATCAGGGTCTTTTCCAATGAGTCAGCTCTTCACATCAGGTGGCCAAATTATTGGAGTTTCAGCTTCCACATCAATCCTTCCAGTGAATATTTAGGACTCATTTCCTTTAGGATGGACTGGTTTGATTTTCTTGCAGTCCAAGGGACTCCCAAGAGTCTTCTTCAAGAAGTCTTCTCCAAGGTAGAGTGGGATGAATTGAGAGAGTAGCACTGAAACATATGCATTACCATATGTAAAATAGAGAGTGGGAAGTTGTTGTATAAAACAATGAGCTCAACCTAATGCTCTATGACAACCTAGAGGGATGGGAATGGGGCAGGGAGGGAGGTTCCCCAGGGAGAGGATATATGTTTGACTATGACTGATTCACCTTGCTTTATGGTAGAAACCAACACAACATTGTAAAGCAATTATCATCCAATTAAAAATAAATTAAAAGCTATTTGAAAGCCAAAACAAATATCACTGGGGGCCATCTATATCTAACAGAAAAATAAATCTTAAAAAATACCATTTTTCTTCTTCCTTTTTTTAATAGAGGTTATGAAATTGATGCAATCAACTATACATACAATAATATCAAGAATTTTCCAAAATTTTATAAAATCAAAGAGAACTAAAAGGAACTAGAAAATGAACCCCAAGGGAAGCAGTAAACTTATATGTATAGAACACATACCATGTGCAAGATACTACAAATACATCTTATTAAATTTTTGACACAATATTTTTTAAATGACATTATCCTGAACTAATAAATTATATAATTAATATTTTTTATTTTAAGTAAACTTCTCATGTTATATGATTATTAAATAGCAGAGCAAGAGTTTGATAGAGTTTTGCTTAACTCAAAGTACAGGATTTTTCTCCTACATACATTATGCTGCTTTCAAGAAAATTAACTCCTGGGAGGTAGTCAAAAAGTTTTCAAGGTTAGTTGTTGTTGTGTTTTGATTTATTTTACAGGTCACAAGCCCAAATAATGAGTAAAAGTCTTTTTAGACCTGACAATGCTGAGGTTAACAGATAGTTACTCCTCTACTGGTTTCAGTTGCATTAATGTATTGACTTCAGGAGGTTCATTAAAAATCTTCAAGTTCCCATATTAGCATTTGCTAAGTAATGTGTTCAATTCTAAAGTCCCAATGAGGATCCTCTGCTACAATGTTCTCATTGATCATTTTCTCTAAAAATAAAATAATGAGATCTCATGGCATTGATATGCATTAGTAAGGCAAAGGAAGTAGAATTTGCTTTTTGATTTTCAAGAGACTAAGGAACTCAGTATGAGTCTTCAATTTCACTCATCTACTCATTTTTCCATTCATTCATTCATTCATTAAACAGAATGCATCACATGCCTTATATTATTTTTGCTATATATATAAGTAAATGAGACAAAGTTTATATCCTCATAGAACTTATATTTTAGAAGATCATAGGGTGGAGAAGAAAAAAATTTCGACTATTTATTCACCAACTCCTTTCAATAAGGTAAGTATATTGGCTATGTCCCTCCATTTAAGTCTATTGCTTCTTCAGGTGACCCTCTCTACACAACTAATCTGTCCTGATACTCAGTTTGAGAGGTGATAACTTGTCCTGAGTCTCCTCCAGTATACTTTTTGGGTTATTTTAACCCTGCCCACACTTTCATTAAACTTCTCTGATGACCCTGTTTGGTTATGCCATACATTTCTCACTATCTTGGAGCAAATTTGGAAAATTCAACAGTGGCCACAGGACTGGAAAAGGTCAGTTTTTCATTCCAATCCCAAAGAAAGGTAATGCCAAAGAGTGCTCAAACTGCCACACAATTGCACTCATCTCACATGCTAGCAAAGTAACGTGCAAAATTCTCCAAGCCAGGCTTCAACAGTTATGTGAACCATGAAGTTTCAGATGTTCAACCTGGATTTAGAAAAGGCAGAGGAACCAGAGATTAAATTGTCAACATCCGTTGGATCATAGAGAAAGCAAGAGAGCTCCAGAAAAACATCTACTTCTGCTTTATTGACTATGCCAAAACCTTTGACCTTGTGGATCACAACAAACTGTGGAAAATTCTTCAAGAGATGGAATACCAGACCACCTGACCTGCCTCCAGCAAAAGTTAGAACTGCACATGGAACAACAGACTGGTTCCAAATTGGGAAAGAAGTATGTCAAAGCTGTATATTGTCACCCTGCTTATTTAATTTATATGCAGAGTACATCATGTGAAATGCCAGGCTGGATGAAACACAAACTGGAATCAAGATCGCTGGGATCTTGATAATAACCTCAGATATGCAGTTGACACCACACTATGGCAGAAAGTGAAGAAGAACTAAAGAGCCGCTTGATGAAAGTAAAAGAGGAGAGTGGAAAAGTTGGCTTAAAACTCAACATTCAAAAAACTAAGATCATGGCATCCAGTCCCATCACTTCATGGCAAATAGATGGGGTAACAATGAGAAATTTTATTTTTCTGGGCTCCAAAATCACTGCAGATGGTGACTTCAGCCATGAAATTAAAACACGCTTGCTTCTTGGAAGAGAAGTTATGACCAACCTAGACAGCATATTAAAAAGCAGAGACATTACTTTGCCAACAAAGGTCCATCTAGTCAAAGCTATGGTTTTTCCAGTGGTCATGTATGGATGTGAGAGTTGGACTATAAAGAAAGCTGAGTGCTAAAGAACTGATGATTTTAAACTGTGGTGTTGGAAAAGACTCTTGAGCCTCCCTTGGACTGCAAGGAAATCCAACCAGTCAATCCTAAAGGAAATAAGTCCTGAATGTTCATTTTTGGAAGGACTGATGCTGAAGCTGAAACTCCAATACTTTGGCCACCTGATGCGAAGAACTGACTCATTGGAAAAGACCCTGACGCTGGGAAAGATTAAAGGCAGGAGGAGAAGGGGATGACTGAGGATAAGATGGTTGGATGGCATCACCAACTCAATGGACATGAGTTTGACAGAGCTTTGGGAGTTGGTGATGGACAAGGAAGTCTGGCATGCTGCAGTCCATGGGGTGCAAAGAGTTGGACATGACTAAGCAACTGAACTGAACTGAACTGAACATAATGGCCTAGAAAAAAAAAGAAGAAATGATCCAAGGAACATGATCTAAAATTTGACTTTTGAGTTAAGATGCCTCAGAATTTAAGTCTACACTGCTATTGATTGCTGCTTGAATTTCAGCTAAACCAAGTACAGTTTAAGTACTATTTTTAGAAAAAATGAAATACCTAGAGATTATAATAATGATACCCTTCATTAATCAAGCAGAAAGTTTCTTGTCTCATCAGAAAGCTTCTGTCTCATTAATCCTACCATCTACTCTACAAGCAAGCTGGCCAAAATACAGATCAGATATACTTTCCGGCTTAAAATTGCATGAGAAGGAAATGATAAAGAGCACTCTTTTCACATATATGTAAATATATACTGAAATGAAAATGTCATATTTATATAGAATTTTTATAGAATTTTATAAAACTAGATCATTTTGCCCTATCCTACAACAACCATGAGCAGCAATATTAAAAAATCATCTTCAGCAGCAGAGAAGCTGGTGGCAGTATGAAAACCTACATCACCATGGCATTAAGGATCCCACCTATAATTTAACACGATTGTGTCTTTAACATAGACTTCTTTATAAGATCATGAAACATTCCAGAATTACATATTGGCAAAACTATAGTAGAGTTGTGGACTCTGATGCTGTGCTATCCATTATAAACTGTTTTCAGGAACTAGTTCTAAATTATATATCAACTTTCTCTGCTTATTTTTTTTTAATTTTTTGCAACTTATTTATTCTTAATTAAAGGATTATTGCTTTATAATATTGTGTTGGTTCCTACCATATATCAACATGAATTGGCCACAAGGGCTTCCCTGGTAGCTCAGACGGTAAAGCGTCTGCCTACAATCCGGGAGGCCCAGGTTAGATCCCTGGGTCGGGAAGATCCCCTGGAGAAGGAAATGGCAACCCACTCCAGTATTCATGCCCGGAAAATGTTATGGACCGAGGAGCCTGGGGGAGCTACAGTCCATGGGGTCGCAAAGAGTCGGACACGACTGAGCGACTTCAGCTCAGCTCAGCTCATACGTTCGTCCACTGCCTGTTGGACCTCCCTCCTACCTTCCACCCCTCTAGGTTGTTACAGAGCCCCAGCTTGAGTTCCTTCTAGGCTGTGTGTAAACCACTTCTTTCATATAACACTTTTCACTTTTCCTACAAATAAGTTTCCGACACCAGGGATACCTAGACAAGATTAATTTGACTTTCCCACTCATATAAATCTTTTGATTTGTTGCTGAGTGGACTGTTCTTCAGCACAGCTATCTAACTTCAAGGGACAATGCTGTTTATCATTTGGTCTTGAAGGCAGTCGACCACATCTGGATATTATAGTACTCTGAATTCGGAAACCATGAAATATAAATGTGCTGCTATCAGCAGTGAGCAGAAATCAAATGAATCATGCTGGTTAGACATCCAAAGTGGTTTATATCTCCTTTACATTTCTGATATGTTAGTTAAAAATAAAATACCGTTAGTGTTAGAGGTACAGATATTTTTGGCAGCCAGACTTCAAACAGAATAAACTCAGGAGATGTCATTAAGAATTTCTAATATTTCATGTTTATACTCTTCTCCCAGTGTTTTTAAAGAATCTCAGCTAATCTGTGCTACACACCATAGCAAAATGTAAGACAGGGGCTTGCCAAATGCTTATCACCAAATATGTCCCTAGGTATTAAACTGAATGCTTTATGAGACTGTCCCCTGACAGGATTTAGCTGTGTTAGTTTACCTTTCTTATCTTTTATTGTCCATAATACAGCATATAGGCTGCTGTCCATAAGCAAAGTTATGACATGGGCATTATTTTCTCTAGTAAACAACTCACTAAGCTTGGCAACTTTTGGTTTAAAGCAATATGTGGATGTGAAATTAGGTTGATTTGCTCATCTGCACCATAGACTGGTTTTGAATGCAGTTCTAAAAGAGGAACTCTAGAAATAATATCATACATTTATTCTTTCATTCATTTAAAAAAGTACCTCTTACTATCTTATGTTCTAGAAAGTTTCAAAGTACTTGCCATCATAGACCTTACACTATGAAATGTAAGTGAGGCTGACAATCATTACTGACAAATTTTCAATAATAGCAGCATCATTTTAGCAAGTTTATGGAAGCTAACAAAG
Source organism: Cervus canadensis (assembly GCF_019320065.1). Taxonomy (NCBI): domain Eukaryota; kingdom Metazoa; phylum Chordata; class Mammalia; order Artiodactyla; family Cervidae; genus Cervus; species Cervus canadensis. Next base: position 11,596,552 of record NC_057396.1, read on the forward strand.
CTACTCTGCAGTACTATGCCAATTCAATTCATAAATTAAGTTACTCATTCAAAAAAGACTCAGTGAGTGTCTACCATGGACAAAATGCTATTTAGACACTGGGGAACAAATCTGTGAATTAAACAGACATGAATATCTGTGCTAATGGAATTTACACTCGAGGGGATGTAGACAAACAATAAATAAGTACTTTTTTGATATTGGTAAGTGCAAAGGAGAAAAAGGAAGAAAAGAAATATGGTTTGTCAGTAGAGAGCAATTTCAGATGGAGTGGATAAGAGGCATCTCTGTAAACATGACGTGGGAACATATGTAAATATATTCTAGGGTAAACATTCACTCCCCAAAGTGAAGGGGTTTCTCACAGGAAAAAACATGAAGTTCCCAGAGGCAAGCCTGGTGTACGTCCCATCTCAGGAGAAGGATGCCCAAAGCAAGCCATCTGCAAATAACCATAATGAAATGAAAAATCTATGCCTTATGGAATAGTTTTTACCTAAGGATTAAAATATTCTAAAAACTCACTACCTGGAAACTTTAGAAAAGTTTTAGGGTTATGCTATGCAAACTGATCCTCTAGTGATAGTCTGTACACAGTTTTGATTCTCATAACTTCTATCACTGACATGTTTGAAGTGTTCTCCTTTAAGCCACCTTCTCATCACTCTTAAGCAGCTTTTCACACAAAATTCATTCATTATCTTCAATGCTATGTGGTTCACTGAAGTCCTTGGGCATTTTAATTTCTGAAGCAGGGGAATGAACGTTGTCTTGAATTATATTGTAAATACTTATGTAGAAGAGTAGCACCCTCTGGGACCTTCAAAAAGTCCCCATACATATACACTATCCTACTGTGATTCTGTAGAATAGCAGAAATAGATATTAGAGAATCTACATTATATCCAGAGATGCAACCTTATCCTAGACATTACAACAGCAGAGATGCTGGTGACATTGGGATTGTTTGTTAGGCACGTTGAACTGTAGCCTAATCAAGTGTTACTGTTAGTCATCCAGTCATGTCTGACTCTTTGCGACCCTATGGACTGTAGCCTGCCAGGCTCCTCTGTCTACGGAATTCTCTAGGCAAGAAAACTGGAGTGAGTAGCCATTCCCTTCTCCAGGGGTTCTTCCAACCCAGGGATTGAACCGGGTCTCCTGCATATTTATTGTCTGAGCCACCAGGGCTAATTAAATGACTTCCTAAAGTCAGTAAGGGTATATTTTGTTGTCTCAGTGTTTGATTTTACAAATCACTTCCTCTTATACTTGGGAAACTCCTGACTTACTGTTCTACCTTATTCTTTCTGATCTTTGATAATATTTCAGGTTTCATGTATGATGTGACCGTTAAGTTTCTGGCAAGAACCAAGTCTTGCCTACATAGGCAGTTGCTCTTTTTACTACTTTGCATGACCATTTTTCCTGATTAAAATAGACCACAGTCCATTGCTCACCATTTATTCACTCAACAAGTAATGTCTGAGTACCTACTATGGGCCAGGCACTGATCTAAGTGCTGGGAAGAAAATGGGGCAAAAGATAAATTAGGAGCCTGCTCTCATGGAGCTGACATTCTAATGAGGAAATTCAGTAAGCAAATGAACATAATTGGACAAATAATTTAGGTGGTAAGTTTCATAATGAAAATCAAGCAAATGTGGAAAGAAATTAATGATAGATGTTTCTATGGAAATCCTCTCAACTTGAACTGAGTTTTTTATTTTTTCTATTATCCTGCCAAATTCCCTCTTGTTATCCTTTTGTAGTAATACCTCCCCTCACCCTTAGTCCCTGGCACTAGCACTGCACCTGAAGCTTTGGATTTTTGAAATCTTCATATAAATGAATCATACAGTATATAACCATTTGGGATTGTGTGTGATAGCTACAAAAGTTAGTATGGAACACTAACTCAGTTCTTTTTATTGCTGAGCAATATCCCATTGTATGAATGTAGCATAGTCTGTTTATGCAATTACAGGTTGAAAGACATTGGGATTATTTCCAATTCTGGTGATTATGAAGAAAGCTACTATAAATGTTCGTGCACAATTTTTGTGTGAAAATAAGTTTTTATTTTCTAGAGTTTAAATACCTAGGAGTTAAGACTACTGGGCTTCCCTGGTAGCTCAGCTGGTAAAGAATCCTCATGCAATGCAGGAGACCCCAGTTCAATCCCTGGGTCAGGAGAAGGGATAGGCTACGCACTCCAGTATTCTTAGGCTTCCCTGGTAGCTCAGCTAGTAAAGAATCTGCCTGCAACTTGGGAGACCTGAGTTCAATACCTGGGTTGGAAAGATCCCCTGGAGAAGGGAACAACTACCCACTTGCAGTATTCTGGCCTGGAGAATTCCACTGGCTCACAAAGAGACGGACACGACTGAGCAATTCACTTTTTAAGACTACTGGAGCATATGGTAAATATATATTTACTTGGTAAGAAGCTGTTAAACTATTTTACAGAGAGCCTGTACTATTTTACATTCCCAGAAGAAATATATGAGAGTTCCAGGAGCTCTACATCTTTGTCAGCCCTTGGTACCACCAGTATATTTAATTTTATCCATTTTAAGAGGAGCATAGTGGTATCTCATCCTGGTTTGAATTTGCATTTTCCTATTAGCTAATGTTGTTGATCATCTGTACTTGTTTGCTATCAATATATCCTCTTTGGTAAAGGTACAAGTCTTTCATCATTTTTAAATTTCCTTACTGCTGAGTCTCAAGAGTTCTTTATATATTGGAATCAACACCTGAGTTTTAAAGTTCTGGTTTGAGATGGTGGCATAAGAAGATCCTGAATTCACCTCCCTCCACAGAGACTTGAGTCTAAAACTAATTATGAAGCAATTTTCTCTGGAAAAATGGAAAGGGTGGCTGAGCAATGCAAATAAGAAAAAAAAAATCAAAATAGGTAGAAGTAGAAGACACTGGGATCCAGTCGCATCATGAACCCCATCCCACCCCCACCAGGGCTTCCCTCGTGGCTCAGATGGTAAAGAATCTGCCTGCAATGCAGCAGACTTGGGTTCGAACCCTTGGTTGGGAAGATCCCCTAAAGAGGGGAATGGCTACCCACTCCGGTATTTTTGCCTGGAGAATTCCATAGACGGAGGAGCCTGGTGGGCTACAGTTCACGGGGTTGCAAAGAGTCGGAGATGACTGAGCGACTAACACTTTCACTTTTCACCCCCATCACGGTAACCCACAGTTGGAGAGAACTCAAAACCTGGAAGTTTCTCCCTGAGAAGCAAAACATTTGAACCTCACATCAGGCACCCCAACTTATAAGAACTGCTCTTGAAAGACAAGCTTTCAAAACATCTAGCTTTGAAAGCCAACAGGGTTCTCAAACACAAGATCCACAGGACTGTTTGATCTGAGAAATAACTCTTAACGGTCTCAGCCAAGGTCTTAGGTCAGAGGCCACAGATCACACCCAGAAATAAAGTGAAAGCAGCTCATTTGCTAATACCAAAGCACTGGTCCTGAGGGGCAGTGGACTGACTGGTGGTTTAATCCTAAGTCATGTCTGACTCTTATGACCCCATGGACTGACCCCACCAGGCTCCTCTGTTCATGGGATTCTCCAGGCAAGAATACTGGAGTGAGTTGCCATTTCCTTCTCCAGGGGCTCTTCCCAATCCAGGAATAGAACCCCAGTCTCCTGCATTGCAGGCCAACTGTTTACCGACTGAGCTCCAAGGGAAGTTCCCCTGAGGGGCAGGCATCTAATTTAACGTGCACATCTAGGAGTTTGCCGGAACCCTCTCTGGGGATTAAGACAGCAGACACTGCTTTCACAATCTCTCTCTGCCTGGCTCCAGCTAGCTGGCATCATCTGTAAATTTTTTTATTAATTCCAGGGCTTTTATTTTTCTCTTATTTTTTCTTTTTCCTGTGGATATGATCTCTACACTTTCCCTCTGCCTTTCTACAGGCAGCAGGCCACGTTGTGCTCCCCTTCTTCCACATTCCAAAGCACCATCTTCTAAAAGGCAGGTTTTACACACATTTGGTGCCTGAATTTTGTGACTGCTGCCCAGGGGGATGCCCTTTGATTGCCTGGCTCTGGAGACCAGGGGAGACTGAATTCCTGGGTCACATGGGACTGTAGCAATTGTAGAGAAAGTTTTTGCAGACTCTCCCTGCCAAGGCACTGCAGAGACAGTAGACTGAAACATACACTCAGGTTTTCCATGAAAGAGGTCTATTTGCTCATACAGGACCTTTGCCCTGAAGGGCAGGCTCTGTCTGACACCCTTCTAGTGGCTTATGGACTTGCTCTCACACAATCTTTGTGCCCTCCCTCTGCCTCACTGGTGTCTCCCCAAAAAGGAGCTTGTACCCTTGTCTGGCACCCCCATTTTTGCAGCTGCCATCAGGGTAACATGGTCTGGCTCTGGTGGCCAATGGGGCTTATGCTCACCATTCCCCTGGACTGTAACCAACAGAAAAAGAACTCTTAAACATCTACCAACCCAAGGGCACAAGCTTCCCAGGTAGGGCTAGTGGTAAAGAAGCCACCTGCCAAGGCAGGAAATATCAGAGACATGGGTTTGATCCCTGGGTTGGGAAGATCCCCTAGAGAAGGAAAGGGCAACCCACTCCCATTGGGTGGAGAATCCCAAGGACAGAAAAGCCTGGCGGGCTACAGTCCATAGGGTCGTAAAGAGTTGGGAACAACTGAAGCAACTTAACATACCCACATGCACACACCCAGGGCACAGCAAGAAGCAACAGATACTGGAGCTCAGTCCTTCTGTGAAAGAAGGCTGCTAGCTAATCATCCTAGCTGCAGCCTGAGGGGCAGGCTTCCAATCAAACTCACATCTAAGGACTGGCTGTAATCCGTTCTAGAGAACTCTGAAGGCAGAAGCTACATGCAATCTCTCCCGCTGCTGCACAACAGAAAGCCAAAAGCTCCGAGAGGAGTTTTTTGCATTTCTGTTGCCCTGTCTTTTAATGTCTGGTGCCGAGGGGACACGCCTCAATCGCTGGCTCTGGTGGCCGTGGGAGCTTGCATTCCTGGATCCCACAGGACTGTAACAGAGAGACCGTTCTTGGTAGGCTACCACCCCCAGTACACTGCACAGTGACTGACACACACATCTCTTTCTGTGAAAGAGGCCTAGGTGTTTGTCCTGGAGCTTTAGCTTGAGGGTCACGCTTCAGGTTTGACTCATAACTAAGGACCTACAGAGCTGCTCTCAGGGAACACAGGATGGTGGATGCCATCTTTCACTCACCCTCTGCGTCACCCCAACTCACCAGAATCTTCCAGAAAAGAGCTTAGATGCTCATCTGGAGCCCCATTTTGGGGACTACCATCCAAGGGACCTCTCTATTAGCCTAGCTTGAGTGACCAGCAGGGCTTACTCTTGAAGTTCCAGAGACTGCATATATTTTCATACTTAAAAAGCTTTGGGGGCTTCTCTGGAAGTCCAGTGGTTAGGGCTTTCAGTGTATGAGGTGGGTTTGATCCCTGGTCAGGGAGCTAAGATACCAAGTACTTTATGGCCAAAAAACCAAAGCATGAAACAGAAGCAATATTGTAATAATTCAAAAAAGATTTTTTAAATGGTCCACATCAAAAAAAAAACAAAAAACTTTAAAGAAAAACATAGCCTTAGTCAAAGGGTCTGGCTTCCAACCAGCCCGAATCTAGGTGTTGAGATCCTCCCTTTTGGAATATTGACAGTTCTTGGAGCACTCTTAACTACTAGGAGCTATTAAGCCTATAATAAACTACTTGGGGAATCATGAAGTACTGAGAGACTACTAAGACCTAGGGCAGAATTCAATAACAAGTTTCATCTACACAAAGCCAGTCTTCAAGACTGAGAGAGGTGGTTGTTCCATCTGCTGTGTATAACCCAATACAGAGAATCAAGGAAAATGAACAGGAATGTGTTCCAAATGAAAGAATATGATGAAACCTTAAAAATAAGAATAATAACCCTAACAAAATGGAGATAAGTAGTTTACCAGATGAAGAGTTGAAAGTAATGGTAACAAACATGCTAGCCAAGCTTGGGAAAAGAATAAATGAACTCAGTGAGAATTTCAACAAAGAGATAGAAAATATAAGAAAGTACCAAACAGAAGTCACAGAGTTGAAGAATACAATAACTGAACTGAATAATATACTAGAATTGTTCAAAAGCAGAATAGATGAAGTAGAAGAAAAGATCAGTGAATTCAAAGACAAGTCAATGGAACTCAGCCAAGGAAATAACAAATATCAAAGCCAAAATAAATAAAATAGAGATCGAAAAAAAAAAATAGTTGAGAAGACTGATAAAACTAAGAGATGGTTCTTTGAAAAGATAAAATTGACAAATTTTGAGCTAATGTGCATGCTTAGGGATTTGCGACTCTTTGCGACCGCATGGGCTGGGTAGCCGCCTGGCTCCTGTCCACAGAATTTTCCAGGCAAAAATACTGGAGAGAGTTGCCATTTCCTATTCCAGGGGATCTTCCTGACCTGGGACCAAACTGGCGTCTCTTGTGTCTCCTACATTGGCAAGCAGCTTCCTTACCACTGTACCACCTGGGAAACTGGTGAAAGTCACGCAGTTGTGTCTGATTCTTCGTGACCCCATGAACTAGACAGGCCATGGAATTCTCCAGGCCAGAATACTAGAGTGGGTAGCCATTCCCTTTTCCAGGGGATCCTTCCAACCCAGGGATCAAACCCAGATCTCCCACATTGCAGGTGGATTCTTTACACCCAGGGATTGAACCAGGTCTCCCGCATTGCAGGTAGATTCTTTACCAGCTGAGCCACCCAGGAATCCTAAACTTATACACACACAAATAAATAAACCAGGAAAGCAGTTGAGATGTCACAATGGCTACCACAGAAATAAAGAGGTTTCTAAGAAACTAACTACGCTCAATTTTACATTCAGAGTTGGACAACGTAGAAGAAATAGATAAACTCTTAGAAATATAAAACCTATCAATAGTGTATAATGAAGAAAAAGAAGATCTGAGCAGCCAATTACTAGTAAGAAGATTGAATTTGTAATCAAAAACCTCCCAATAAACAACAGCTCAGGGCCAGATAGTTTCACTGGTGAATTATACCAAACATTCAAAGAAGAATTAATATCAGTTCTTCTCAAAATCTCCCAAACTCATTTTACAAGATTGGCATTACCCTGATTCCAAAACCAGACAAGGATAACCCAAGAAAAGACTATACAAGGCCAATATCCAGATGAGAATAATTCAAAAATGCTCAACAAAATATTAACCAAATTTAACAATACATCAAAAACATCATATACCATGATTCAGTTCAGTTCAGTAGCTCAGTCGTGTCCAACTCTTTGCGACCCCAGGAACTGCAGCACGCCAGGCCTCCCTGTCCATCACCAACTCCCAGAGATTACTCAAACTCATGTCCATGGAGTCAGTGATGCCATCCAACCATCTCATCCTCTGTCATCCCCTTCTCCTCCTGCCCTCAATCTTTCCCAGCATCAGGGTCTTTTCAAATGAGTCAGCTCCTAGCATCAGGTGGCCAAAGTATTGGAGTTTCAGCTTCAAAATTAGTCCTACCAATGAACACCCAGGACTGATCTCCTTTAGGATTGACTGGTTGGATTTCCTTGAAGTCCAAGGGACTCTCAAGAGTCTTCTCCAACACCACAGTTCAAAAGCATCAATTCTTCAGCACTCAGCTTTCTTTATAGTCCAACTTTCACATCCATACATGACTACTGGAAAAACCATAGCCTTAACTAGATGGACCTTTGTTGACAAAGTAATGTCTCTGCTTTTTAATATGCTATCTAGGTTGGTCATAACTTTCCTTCCAAGGAGTAAACATCTTTTAATTTCATGGCTGCAATCACTATCTGCAGGGATTTTGGAGCCCTGAAAAATAAAGTTTCTAGTTGTTTCCATTGTTTCCCCATCTATTTGCCATGAAGTGATGGGACTGAATGTCATGATCTTAGTTTTCTGAATGTTGAGCTTTAAGCCAACTTTTTGGCTCTCCTCTTTCACTTTCATCAAGAGGCTCTTTAGTTCTTCTTCACTTTCTACCATAAGGGTGGTGTCATCTGCATATCTGAGGTTATTGATATTTCTCCTGGTAATCTTGATTCCAGCTTGTGCTTCTTCCAGCCCAGCATTTCTCATGATGTACTCTGCATATAAGTTAAATAAGCAGGGTGACAATATACAGCCTTGATGTACTCCTTTTCCTATTTGGAACCAATCTGTTGTTCCATGCCCAGTTCTAACTCTTGCTTCCTGACCTGCATACAAGTCTCTCAAGAGGTCTAGTATTCCCATCTCTTTCAGAATTTTCCATGGTTTATTGTGATCTACACAGTCAAAGGCTTTGGCATAGTCAATAAAAGCAGAAATAGATGTTTTTCTGGAACTCTCTTGCTTTTTTGATGATCCAGCAGATGTTGGTAATTTGATCTCTTGTTCTCTGCCTTTTCTAAAACCAGCTTCAACATCTGGAAGTTCAGGTGGTAGTACCCAGGTTTTGGTCCCAGGAATACTGGAATGAGCATAGTAGTATGAATGAGAAATAAACCTTTTTTTTTTTTTAAACCACAGAGATTTTGCCTTTATCTGCTACTGCAACCTATTCTAATGAGTAGAGAAGTTGGCACCTAGAATATAAGAGTTGTCATTAAAAATAATCTAAAGTTTATGGCATTAGATTGGGCCAGGCAGCATGTTGTGAGAGACACTGGAAGGATGACACTCCATGTGAAGCAATTATGAAATATTTGGTAAAACAATCAGCTGCAGTCTGTAGTGTGCTAGAGCTGGCTGTGTCCAAAAGAGCATCCAAGAGATAATTATAAGTATCTCTTCCCAACTTCAGGTTTTGTAATGCATGTTGCTAACTTAAATCTGCCATGGTGTGAGAATTTATACCACTGAAATTGAGAAGCACTACAAATCAAGGCTTTTTTTTATGAAGAGCTGGCTATTAAACATTTACCACCACGACACTGAATGCTATAATTTATAAGACAGACTCCACTTCTAACGACCTTGCATTTCTCCTGGGAGGTTAGCAACGTGTCCCAGTTGCTGTTTGTTGTACTTTGCAAAGTACTAAAAGAAAAAAGTAGGCTCAGGAAAAAAAAAGCTGCTCCAGTTTCAAGCAGGAATAATAGAGGCTAGAAATTTATATTTAGGGACTCCTAGAATCCCAGGGATGGTGGAGCCTGGTAGGCTGCTGTCTATGGGGTCACACAGAGTCGGCCACGACTGAAGTGACTTAGCAGCAGCAGCAGCAGAACTGAAAGAGGTAAGTGTTTCTCAATCCCAAATAAGAAAAATTAGAGCTTAATCTAACAGCAAGAATTAAATCAAGGTATGTCCTTAGACTCATTGTTAAAAATCTCTGAATGGATTAAGGTGGAACAGTGTAAATCCTTTCAATTTGTCAAAATTATTCAAGGAGAAACAAACCTTAAGTGTAGTTCTCTCTCAGATAGATAGATAGAGTATGCTTACTGACAAATGGAGGGGACTAGAATCACAAATAAGAAGCCTACATTTTAAAAATACCTGTAAGTCAAATAAATCTGGAGCCTATGAAAGAAGAGTAAGGAAATAGAGAGTTGGTGGGGAAAGGGGAGAAGAAATTCTTGAATTTTTAAGAATGGCGCTTTGACTTGTCCTGTGAAAAGGAAGCAGACTGAAAAGCAGATCAACCAAAGGGAAGGAACATACTCTAAGTTTTAGGTAGAGCCAAAGAGGATAGTGAAAAAAGGAAGAGCCCCAGAGATGTTAGAGCTAAGGCCTAGAGAACCATGGACTGAGGACCCCTCTTAGGAACCAGAATCAGGACTGAGGCAAATAGGGTAGAAAGTCCTTGCGAATTCTCCCTAATAATGATGCTTAGAATGGCTGTGAACCAATGACTTCTGTGAGTCTTCCTCTCTATTACCAAACAAGAATGTTTATTCTGCTTGTCCTGCTCAACCATTGTATATTTGGTTTGAAAAACACATAGCTAATCTTTTAGCTCACAGATCTATGGATTAAGAGGAGCCACATCTGGACCTAATGAAATCACTATGGCCTTCTCCTAACTTCCACAATATAGAAACCACCATGAATGATCAGAAAATCCTGGACAATAACTGGATGTTACATTATGTTACAGCTGGTTGTTAGGACTGGATAAGATTGTTTTTTCACTTGCAATAAATGATTATAATCAAGAACAAACAAATAAAAAAGCTGGCAATAATATGTAGAGAAATTAGAACCTTTAACACATTGCTTGTGGAAATGTAAATTGGTGCAGACATTATGTACAGTAGTTTGGCATTTCCTTAAAAAGATAAAAAATAAAATTACAGTTTGGTTCAAGAATGCCATTCCTAGACATATGCCACAAAGAATTGAAATCAGGTGTTCAATAAAAACTTGTACACAAATATTTACAAAAGCATTGTTGACATTGGCCCAATGATAGAAACAATTGGACTATCCATCAGTGAATGAATGGATTAGCAAAAGGGGGGTAGATCTATAAAGTTCCATATCGTTCTCTCATATACAAAAATGGAGTAAAATGGTGCATCTGCTCTAGAAAACAGTATGGCGGTTTGCCAAAAACGTAAACATAAATTAATGAACAATCTGTTAATTCCACTTCAGTGCATATATTCAAGTTTTGAAAGTAGAAATTGAAACATATTTGTACACCTGTATTCATAGCAGCATTACTCAAACCAGCCAAAATGTGAATGCAACCCAAGTGTGCATGGATGGATGAATTTATAAACAAAATGTGATATATATACAAAGGGATATTATTTAGCCTCGAGAACTAAGGAAATTCAGACAATGCCACAACGTGTATGAGCCATAAAATCATCATGCTAAGTGAATTAACCTGGTCACAAAAGGACAATTGTTGCATTTTTCTGAAGTATCCAGAGAGGTGAGATTTAGAGACATAAGGTAGAATGTGGTTGACAAGGGTTGAAGAGAGTAGTGTTTAATGGATGCAGTTTCACTTGGAAAAAATGAGAGATGGATGGTAAAGACATTTGTGCAATAATGTAAATGTGGTTAATGTCACAGAACTATGCACTTTAAATGGCTTCCCAGCTGGCGCTAGTGGTAAAGAATCCACCTGCCAATGCAGGAGACACAGGAGACTCAGGTTCAATCCCTGGGTCAGGAAGATCTCCTGGAAAAGGAAATGGCATCCCACTCCAGTATTCTTGTCTGGACAATCCCATGAACAGAGGAGCCTGGTGGACTACAGTTGATAGGGTGGCAAAGAGTTGGACAGAACTGAGCACACAAGCATGCACAATAGATTTACTCATCGTGGAAAACATGAATGAAGTACTGACACATGCTATACATGAATGTTGAAAACATCCTACGTGAAAGAAGTCATACAGGAAAGTTCACCCAGAACATACTCATCTTATGTGTTTTAATTCCATCAAGGTTGTGAAAATGAGGGAAAGTCTCAAGAACACTTCAAGAAAAACAAAACTGGATGAGAATGGAAAAAGATATTTTCATGCTCTGGGGCAGGTTGGTGAAAGTGGAAGTGGGCTGGTGGAATTTATTATAGAATGTGAAAATCACAATGATTTCTCATTTGTGGGTTAAATGGGTGTTCTCTGGGAGAGTGTTCCTTTTGAGGGTAAAACATAATGGAAGCTGTCCTTTAAATTGGCATGTGTCATAAATCAATGAGGATTGAGGACGCTGAACTTACAGATAAGAGTACATTTACTGCTACTGCAAGTTTTCTGTATGTTTAGAAAGTAAATAACTTTTCAAAACAAACATGTCAGTACCATGCCAGAAAAGTAAAATAAGACGTCAAGCTTCATTACAGGGGCCAAGCCCTACTCAGAATCAGTTTACTCAAAATGGTTAAGCCGATCGCTCTTGTAGGAATCCATATATTATTAAGAGGCAATACGGGAAGATTGTATTAGTAGTCACTATGTCATCTGTGCTGTGAATGACTTGAGATATGGTAGAAGCAATGGGATTTTTGAATTACAATTTTCCACATCAAACCACCAAACAGTACAAGTAATACATGAATTTAGTAAAGCTGCATAATGCAAAAGCAATACACGGAAAGCAGTTGAGTTGCTATACACTAATAAAGAAGTAGAAGCATCAGAAAGGAAAATTTAGGAAGCAATTCCATTTACAATTGCATCAAAAAGAATAAAATACCTAGTGCATTGCTCTTCATCTTGTTCGTGTCACCAGTTGTCTCACTGTATCTCACTGTCCTCACTGTTCACTGAACCCAGGGTAGGCAGGGCACGAGCTAAGAGGCTGGAAGGAGATTCAAGGAGCCACAGGAGCTGCAGACGCGTTTATTCGCTCCTGGTTGACGCTGCAGCCACAGCGGCAGCCATAGCATAACCTAACCTAACACCACCTTTCTCCTGGCTGGCACAGAGGTCATCACAATATTCTCTCCTGGCTGCCACTTTTCTTAGGTGATGCTCACACAGATGTACCACACAAAGTAGCCCGTGACAAAGCGAGTACCTCGTGATGTGCCTGTGCAGTGATATAAATGATCTCAGCTGCTACGTTGTCATTATCTACAAAACGTGGGCCAAGAGAGCCTGAACACCCCATCTTGGCAAATTTTCTCTCTCCCCATGCTCTGCCCCTTCAAGGTCTCTCAGCTCATGTTCTACGTGCAGTCCATCTTCTGCAATATTCCCTTGGCAAGTAACAATGACCCTTGGATTTGCATCTTGCAATAGCAGTAGTTACAAACACAAACAGTTACATCCCCAATACATAGCAAATACCCAACACCAGGTATCACCTGGAACTCATGTTGCTGTCCTTGCCCTCATGGGGCTAGAAGAGCCACCCACTGCATGTGGAGTGCCTTTATCTTCCATGGCCAAATCCAGCCCGCTGTCTGCCCTTGTGAGACTGTAGGAAAGCGTCCACTGGGGCAACTCCACTCCTGCAAGTATTTTTATTAAGGACTTGCAAAACCCCCCATAGGCATGGGGCCACCCCTTCAAAGAGGGGATTTTTGTCGCATTCACAGCACACCCACAAGATTGCAAATGCTTTCACAGTGTTATAAATCTGCGAGAGAATCAGAGGTTAGTAGCACATCACAGGACACAGCCTTCACAGTTCACTGTTCCACTCAATCTACAGACACAACCTAAATCTCCATCACAGGACACAGCCTTTATAGTACACCTCATCAGTGTACACAATCAGCCCACATCTGCAGCCACATAACCCGGATGGGCCCTTACCGGCTCAGGCCCCCTTTGGGGTCCTCACACGTTCAGAATGGCATCTCACATCCCTCTGTTTCTCTCAGTAAGGACCCGCAAACCCCCACCACAGGTGCCAGGCCCAACCCTGTGTTCCAGAGTTGCAAAAGCCAAGCTGCCAAGGGTCCCCCTTAGGTTTGCCAAAACTGCTTACCCAAGTCAACCGGCTCCACCTGAGTATATGTTCAATACGCCGTGAACTCAGTCACATCGGGGGCCCCTTGAGGATGCCCCCCAGGCCACAGGCTGATCACGCTTCACTCTCTGCTGCACAACAGGCCTCGCTGTCAAGCGGGGACCCGCAGCCTCACAACGTGCATCACCAACATCCTTAGTCTCACAATATTCATCATCACCGCCACTTACCACTACACTGTCAGAGATGCTGGGTTCTTCAGGGCCACGGGGTTCTTGCTCTAATGCCAATATCCATTGCTCTAGTTCTTCCGAGCCTCTCTGCATGTTGTGCTCCACTGCGGCATCATGGAGAGCACTATCCAGATTAATCTTCAGAGCAGTCAGGAGAACCCACCCCGTGGTGCCAGCGGCAGTCCATACCGCCTTGTTTGGCAAACGGGAACTCACCGCTTGTAACGCCTTTTCAAGGCTATCCGATGACCCGTCCACCGCTTCTGGGTCTTCCACCAGAGCCCACGCCAAGAGGATCATGGCAACATGGTACCACATGCCACGTAGTGGTCACTGGCTTCCCCCATCCAGCGGAGCCTCACGCTCCTCTACCCGCTGGGTATCCGCCAACTATGCCAGTTGTATTGCTCTTCATCCTGTTCCTGGCACCAGTTTTCTCACTGTATCTCACTGTCCTCACTGTTTGCTGAACTCAGCGTAGGCAGGGGATGAGCCAAGAGGCTGGAAGGAGACCCAAGGAGCCACAGGAACTGCAGACACATTCATCCTCTCCTGGTTGACGCTGCAGCCACAGCATAACCTGACATAACACAACTCCTCTCCCGGCTGGCACAGTGGTCATCACAGTATTCTCTCCCGGCTGGCACTTGTCTTAGGTGGAGCTCACACGGGTGTACCACACAAAGTAGCCCGTGACCGAGCAAGTACCTCATGATGTGCCTGTGAAGTGCTATAAATGATCTCAGCTGTTAGGTAGACATTATTTACAAAACGTGGGGCCAGAGAGCCTGAACACCCATCTTGGCTAATTTTCTCTCTCCCTATACCTAGGTATAAATTGAACCAATGACATGCACAATGAAAACTGCAAGACACGAATAAAGAAGCTGAAGAAGAAAACTGTAAATAGAAAAAATATTTTGTGATCATGCATTGGAAGCATATTGTTAAACGTCCAGCCAGCCTAAGAAGTGTATACATTCCAATCTCTAACACAATTAAAGTGGCATTTTTCAGAGAAACAGAACAAAGAACCCTATCATTTATGTGGAACCAAAAAGGACCTCAAAAAGCCAAAGCAACCCTAAAAAAGGAGAGCACAGCTTGAGTCAACTCACTCTCTGACTACATATCTAAGTTACAGGAACCAAAAAGATATAGAATTGGTACAAAAGCAGGCACATGCACAAGACAAATAGACCAGAAAATGCAGAAATAAATCCACATCTGTGTGATCAGCTAATTTATGACAAGCTGCCCCGGACATATACCAGGGAAAGGACCCTCAATAAATGATACCAAGGAAATGAGAAACCACCCACCAAAGAAAGACACTTGGAACTGTCTACACCACGCACAAAGCTACCTAAAATCCACAACTTTCCACATCAAGCCTTTCCTCTGGGGGCTCATCTGAAAATGGATCCCCTCAGCAGTCAGTCATATATAGGACACTTCTCCTCACTTCTCCTTCACCTTTCACTCCCACAGTGGTGCCTCCCAGCAGGTCCTGAAGATACTGGACCCCTGTCTACACAGACAAGGCTCGATGCTGTCCAGAAGCTGAAGTTCCAGTATGTCCTGAGTGCAGGGAGCCGGCCTGGATGTACAGGCCCCTTACGGCCCTAAGAGAGATCAGGGGGTCTCTCTTTGTCCTGCCACCCCTTCTTGTTAAAGTATAGACTGGCATTTGTCTCCTTCAGGGAAAAAACACACGGGTGACCTTTTTGCCTGTTTTTCTGGTGCTGATAAGCTCATCATGCCTGAAACCTGTTTTCCATCTAATGTTCTATTGATGAAACCTGTTTTCATCTAATGTTCTATTGATGAAGCCTGTTTGCTATCTAATGTTCTAATGATCTTAATCATGTTGGGCGCTAGGGTAATTAATGCTTTACTGATCTTAAGTGTGGGAATTTAAAACATCTGTAGCTCTGCACGTATGCAAACCCTCGATCTATTCTTAGTAACTCCTGATAGTGTATATATAGGCGTGGTATTCTTCAATAAAGTTGGCGGAGTCAGACGCAAGCAGACTCCGTCCCTCTCAACCCCATCTTTCTCTTTCTGAGTATTCTTTTTCCTAGGTACTCTGGTAATTGCGTTCTTGACCAGTTCGTTTGCCGGCAGTCTCCGGCACTGAGGAGACCCATGTGCCATCTATGTCCACTCACTCAGGCATTGTCTGGAAGCCAAAGTGGTTGCAAATCTCAGACCCAATTCAACCAAAGTTGTGATGCTAACTAGCCTTATAGGAGTCCACACGCTATTAAGAGACTCCGCGAGAAGGTTACATTAGGAGCACCATGCCTATAGATGACCTGGCAAGTGCCCATGGTGGACAGGGTCCTCCCATAGGGTAGCTCAGGAACTGCAGAGAAAGAGACACTGAACCAGGAATTCCAGCTCTGCAGGGACCAGGCTCCATTCCAAGCAGCAGGAGTGGAGCTCTGAATTAATTTTTTTTTAATTTTCTCCCATGGGCGAAAGATAGTATATGTTACCTGTAGGAAAGAATAAGCTAAATATTTGTGACCAGATAGGTAGAATGTGATTGTTTTCAGTGATGGTCACTATAATTTCCAGCCCCACCTCTTCCAATCAAAGTAGGATTTTACTCCTTCTTGGCTTCTTTCTGGATGGTTGAGTTTATTTGATCTGGAAATTGAGTTGTGAATAAAAGTAACACAAATCACTTATGATCCAGAATTTTTAACAGCCAAGGGCATGACCATGCATAGGTCATTTTTTTCCTCTTCCATGATGACTGGCAGTGATCCAAATAATGACTGCTCTGACAGCCTAGAACCTGGAATGCAGATTATACACAGAAGAGCCCCCTCTTCCAAGATGGAAACCGTGCCATGAGTAAGAAATAAAACTTATTCATTTTAAGCCACTAAAAATTTTATGAGATTTTTTTAATGCCTCTAGATATTTTATGAAAGTAAGCATAAATTTACATCTATTTACTGTTGATTTTTACTTAAATTCTCCTCTAAAAGTATCCCATTTTTAAAAATTTAGCTGCTTAAACAAATGTTGTTTATAACAGTGTTATGATCAAACAAGTGAAGAAATGTCATCTAAACTTTGTAGCAACAGGTATAGCACAAGAAATATGCTTCCTAATGTTAGGAAATGTGAGGAAGCAAAACCCAGGAGGGCCAAGTTTTGCCCACAGAAATGATATTAAAACGTTTCCTTGCAAGGCTTCCTCAGATCATCCATTTTTATTTATATCTCATTTTATTGCCTCAACTGTTCTCATCTTGTGACTACTATATGTCAAATACTATATACTGGAGAGCAAGCATTTTTAAATTATTAATTTTCTACCTGAAGTAGATCATTTAAAAAATATACTTTACCAAAAAAAAAGAAAAAAAAAATATATATATATACTTCAAATTTCAGGGTGATTTTGCCTTCACTTTGTGATATTTACATGTAAGCCCTGCAAGTTATTTCTTTTTCTCTTGTCTTACTCGAGTAAGAAGAAATCATTAACTATAGAAAAGATATGTAGATGCCACTGCATTGGTTCACTATTAATTTATGTTTTCTTTGTTTAAACTACGTTCTCAAATATTAATACTGGACATATTATACGTCCCAAATGCATTCAATTTCCAGGATGGAACATGCCTTCATCCATAGTGTCTGTTTTAATAAACAGAAAGAAGAATTTCAGATAATCCCCACAGTCTGATGCTCTAATACTCTGAAGCAATACAGCTCATGAAAAGTTATAATCTCCAGAATGTTCTATTTCCAATCAATTCATATTCCCAAATCTGATCTTTTATCTATGGACACTGTACTTGCAAGAATATAAGAGATCGCTGTAAGTTTCTCCTACCTCATGCTTCATGTTCTTAGAGCTATAGTCTTTTTTAAGTAGAAAAGTGTGCTTAGGAATTCAAAAGTACAGGTCAATCAGAAAACCAACAATCTTAAGAAGAGACTTGAGAATATAAGAATTACTGCTTAGTTTTCTGGTGGGCACTAATCCAGGATCTCTGTCTAGATATCCAGGTGAGAAATAAGTATCTTCTAACACTCATCCAGATAGGTAGGGCTTCTATGTTCTATGAGGCAAAGCACATAAGAGGTAAAATTTTTTCTCAATTCAGTTTTATGACTGACAATGTTGGTTGCTGGTACAATAGACACTTTCCCATTCTTCCTTGTGGAAATAACCTTGATTGGGTGCTTATGTGGGTGACAGTCTGCTTATACCTAGACCAATTATTGGTCACCACTAATGTATTACCTTTGAAAGTGAGTAAGCTAGAGGGTGATCAAAAGAATTCATGCTTTTGAACTGTGGTGTTGGAGAAGACTCTTGAGAGTCCCTTGGACTGTAAGGAGATCCAACCAGTCATCCTAAAGGAAATGAGTCCTGAATATTCATTGGAAGGACTGATGCTGAAGCTGAAACTGCAATACTTTGGCCACCTGTTGCGAAGAACTGACTCACTGGAAAAGACCCTGATGCTGGGAAAGATTGAAGGCAGGACCAAAAGGGGCAACAGAGGATGAGGTGGTTGGATGGCATCACCGACTTGATGAACTTGCGTTTGAGTAACTCTGGGAGTTGGTGATGGACAGGGAAACCTGACGTGCTGCAGTCCATGGGGTCACAAAGAGTTGGACACGATTGAAGGGCTGAACCGAACTGAACTAAGGGGGTGATCATGTGACCCAGTTCCAGGTAATGATGTAAAGTCTACTGAAGACTTGGCGGGGAGGGGAAGGTTTTCCTTTCATAATAAAAGAGAAGCCTGTAAGGAAATAGTTTGTTGTTTTTTTTTGGTTTTTTTGTTTTTTTCTGTCCCTTTCCCCTTCCTTCCTGCTTGAGATAATGTTGTTTTGGGATGAAATAGCTGGAGCTGTGGCAGCTATCCTGGTACAATGAGATGAAAGCCTGAGGACAAAATACCAACACACTGAGGATAGCACTAGGAATAAATGAAAGATCCTGACTTCTTGATGTTGATGTTGGGCAATGGAAGCATGCAGAGAATACCTAACTTAAGGCTATTTCTTAAACAATAAATGCCCTTATGTTTCAGGCACTGTGAATCTCTTATTTGTAATTGAACTGAATCCAACCAACTTATAGAAGCACGGTTATCCTCTTAGAATAACTTTTCCCCAGATTTGGGCAGTTTTGTGTTTTTTTCCTGTAAGTCTTTACTTTCCATGTTGCTAGAGGATTTTATCTTTTTTCTTTAACTTCTTAAATTTTTTAGTGTAAATATAGTAAAGTCAGTACCAGAGGTGACTAACAAAATCCCACTTTAAATTGAAACTCCACTATTCATCTTTTGATGACTTTACTTTAAAAAAGACTTAAAAGCCTCTGGAATGGGCCCCCCATACCACCACTCTATCCCTTTTTCTTCTCTACAAAGTATATGATTCAAATAATCAGATTATCTTTCATGTGGGTAGCACCTTACAAACAGATTTAACAGGCATTAACGCATTTGATTCTCAATTCAAAACATTCAACAAATATTTATTGTACACTTTAATCTCAATGCCCTGGGCTAAGTGCTGTGATGACTACAAAGATAAGGAATAGCGACTACTTCCATATAGTTCGCATATAGTTGAACGGATAATCATATACACCTATCTCTAAGACAATTGTGACTGTTGTAAGTATAATACGAAATATAAGCTCTGTGGTTTCAAAGTGAGAATAAGGGATTAGTGAATTCTCCATGGGGGAAAGTCATTGAGTTTATGGCACAAAATGACGTGACATACAGTGCACATCTGAATCCAGGTTCTGTTAGTTTCTGGTTTTGTGATTTGGCAGAAGTTGTTTGACCTCCATAAATGTGTGTATTCACCTGTAACAAGGAGCTAACAAAAAGCCAATATTTCAGTGTTTGTTGAAAGGTTCAAAATAACAAACATAAAGCACTTAGTAAAAAGTTCATCTTATAGTGTTTTTTTATTATTTTTTTGTACTGCCACTGTATTGTTGTTGACATCGTTATTGTCATTTAGTGACACCAAGATGGGAATGTGGTTCTGTTCAGCCAAGGTCAGAATACACAAAAGGTTCAAAATGTGAGGTTGGAGGCAACATATAAGGGTTAAAAGTGCAAAAAAAAAAAAAAAAAAAAAATTAGATAAAATAAACCAGGCAGAAGAACATCTTACTTTGTTCTCAGTTCAGTTGAAGTTTGGTTCTGCTTATATATTCTTTGGGCCTTCCCAGGTGGTACAAGAAGTAAAGACCCCCCACCCCAACCACCTCTTACATGCAGGAGATGTAAGAGATGTGGGTTCAATCTCTGGGTTGGGAAGATTCCCTGGAGGAGGGCATGGAAACCGACCCCAGTATTCTTGACTGGAGAATTCCATGGACAAAGGGGCCTGGCAGGCTACAGTACATGTGGTCGTAAAGAGTCGGACACAACTGAAGTGACAGCCGGCACGCATACATCTTTTACATCAGCAGTCCGCAAAATTTTTGGCACCAGGGAGCAGTCTTGTGGAAGACAATTTTTCCATGGCTGAGGTGGGGGGATTGGTTTTGGGATGATTCAAATGCGTTACACTTATTGTGTACTTTATTTCTATTATTATTATGTTGTGATATATAATGGACACAGTTCACCATAATGCATCATCAGTGGGGCCCTTGAACTTGTTTTCCTGAGTTCAGGTGGTAATGCAAGCAATGGGGAGCAGTTTTAAATACAGACGAATTTTCGCTCTCTTGCCCGCTGCTCACCTCCTGCGGTGTGGCCCAGTTCCTGACGGGCCACAGACTGGTACAGGTTCATGGCCCAGGGGTTGTCCCCTGCTTTACATGACTGGGCAAGAAGACATTTATTAAACAAATAAGAGGTGGCATTTTATAGTACCACCAACAGAGACTGATGCTGAAGCTGAAGCTCCAATACTTTGGCCACCTGATGCAAAGAGCTGACTCATTAGAAAAGACCCGGATGCTGGGAAAGCTTGAAGGCAGGAAGAGAAGGGGATGCAGAGGATGAGATAGTTGTATGGTATCACCGACTCAATAGCCATGAGTTTGAGCAAGCTCTGGGAGATGGTAAAGGACAGGGAAGTCAGGCGTGCTGCAGTCCACGGGGCTGCAAAGAGTCAGACACGACTGAGTGACCCAACAGCAACAACACACAGGAGACTGTAACCTTCCTCCAGTTTCAACTTGTGATTACTTGCTGTAATTTAAGAAACTAGAAAGCCTAATATGTGTTTTCATAGGTTTTATTATTACTTTGGTGTGGCAAGGGCAACAGATCAGGAGATGATTATCACTGGAAAGATAGTTTATTACTCACGGTTGCCAAGAAGAGAGGGCATGGTACCCCATGCAGGGCAACATGGGTCAGTCAAAAGAGGAGAGGGAGAAACTGTGGGAAAGAGCATTTATTGTGGCTTCCACAAGAAGAAACAAGCAAGACAGGGTAAGCCAGCTGAGGCCTGGCTACCTGACTAATGCCAGCAGCTTGCTCCTAGTGTCTAGTAGCTAATCCCGTGGTGACCTAGATCAGGTGGATGGGGAGAGCTACATGCAGAAGGTGGCTGCAGCTGTGTGCTTTGCACTGGTTGGTTTGCATCTGAAAAGCACACTCACAGGCAAGTGTTTTACTATCTGTAGGAACTGCCAAAACCCAGGTGGGGCAAGTCCTCCGGAGCCAGCAAGGCCCCAGATATCAAAGCATCAGAATGAAGAAAATATGCTTAACAGAGTATGTGAAAAGTAAAAGGAAATTGAGCCTGAGTTTGGGTCACTGCAACTCTTTTCAAGTCCCAAGAGTAAAGTACTTGAGGGTTGAACTGTAAAACAATCTATTCAGGAATTTCTGAGGCTGACTTTCTAGTCTCTGCTGTATTTCAGGTGGTAGAAGCTCCTGGTTGAGGAAGGTACTTTAACTGATAGAGTATGTCATTAAAAATACCCTTGTTGTTGTTCAGTCACTAAATTGTTTCTGACTCATTGCGATCTCATGGACTGCAGTATGCCAGGCTTCCCTATCCTTCACCATCTCACAGAGCCTGCTTTAACTCATGTCTATTGAGTCAGTGATGTCATCCAACCATCTCATCCTCTGCCATCCCCTTCTCTTTCTGCCTTCAGTCTTTCCCAGCATCAGGGTCATTTCCAGAGTCCGTTTTTCACATCAGGTGGGCAAAGTATTGGAGCTTCAGCTTCAGCATCAGCCCTTCCAGTGAATATTCAGGGTTGATTCCCTTTAGGATTGACTGTTTTGATCTCCTTGCTCTCTAAGGGACACTCAGGAGTCTTCTCCAACACCATAATTCAAAAACATCTTTGGTGCTCAGCCTTCTTATGTTCCAACTCTCACATCAATACATGACTACTGGAAAAACTATAGCTTTGACTATACGGACCTTGGTCAGCTAATGATTCTGCATTTTAATATGCTGTCCAGGATTGTCGTTGCTTTTCTTCCAAGGAGCAAGAGTCTTTTCATTTCATGGTTGCAGTCACCATCTGCAGTGATTTTGGAGCCCAAGAAAATAGAGTCTGCCACTGTCTCCATTGTTTCCCCATCTATTGAACATGAAGTAATGGGACTAGATGCCATGATCTTAGTTTTATGAATGTTCAGTTTTAAGCCAGCTTTTTCATTCTCCTCTTTCACTTTCATCAAGAGGCTCTTTAGTTCTTCTTCACTTTCTGCCATAAGGGTGGTGTCATCTGCATACCTGAGGTTATTGATATTTCTCCTGGCAATCTTGATTCCAGCTTGTGCTTCATCCAGCATGGCATTTCACATGATGTTCTCTGCACATAAGTTAAATAAGCTTACTCCTTGTCAAAAGACCAGTCCAAAAGTAAAGTGTTCAATTCTAAACTGGTATGAATAAATTTCCTTATTCTAGACATTTAAGTAATCCTCATAGCTTCCCTCGTGGCTCAGACAGTAAAGAATCTGCCTCCAATGCAGGAGATCCAGGTTTGATCTCCAGGTTGGGAAGATCGCCTGGAGAAGGGAATAGCAACCCACTCCAGTATTCTTGCCTGGAGAATCCCATGAATAGAGGAGCCTGGCAGGCTACAGTTCATAGTCCATGAGGTTGCAAAAATTCAGACATGACTGAACAACTGCACTTTCACATTCACATAGCTTATAAGAGTATTTTGTTTGTTTTAATTGATTTAAGTAAATTTTATGGCAGGTGACCCTGAATTTTTTAACTGAAATTCATGCAGAAGATCATCCTAGATCTGAAGCTATTTAACATTTTCTTCCATCCTTCATCTTGGGGAGAAAGTGCTCTTCACTACATCCACAGATACACGGCCACCAGTGTGGAAGAGAAAGTTCAGTAATTCACCCTGAGAAGATAAAATTAGACTTCCAAATGACCCTGGCAACAGGAGGAGTCAGAAATAAAAATCATAACTTAGAACTAGTGTGAAAGAGAATTTTGAAATGAAAAACAAAGTGCAAAAATTCAGGATGGGAAACAGCTGCCATTATGGAGCTACAAAGAGAGTCACAGACATTGCTGACCTCAACCTAAACAGGTTTCAGGAGTGCTTCTGTTATTAGTGGGGAAAAGTGAAATTTATTCTTTGAGATTCATAAATAAGAGAAGCAATAACATGAGGAATTCATGTGGCATTTCTGGATTTTTTGCACTTGAATGTGCATTTCTGGATTTTCTCCCTTAATTCAAGGGAGATGTATAGAATTTGGAAATGATTCAAAAGAGAGCAGCTAAAATTTTTTTTTAAATCTTTTTTCAAGAATTGTTTAGAATTCCCTGATGGTCCGGTAGTTAGGACTCTACATTTTCACTGTGGTGGCCCAGGTTCAATCCCCGGTCAGAGAACTAGATCTTGCAAGCCACGTGGAAATCCCCAGGACAAGTCAAATTAATTATTTAAATAGTTTAATCTTGGGGACAGAAAGTTAACTGGGATTCTCAGGTGTCAGCTTCATGTACGTATACACAGCAGTGGCAATTGCCCACATGGTGTGAAGGTGCTTTTGCCTAAAAATATCTTCTGCCCAGTAACCATAGTTTTACTATTGGAATATTATTCACAGCACCACAAAAGAGGTAATCTAAATCAAACCAATACTGTCTTAATGGATATTCTAGATATCACCCTAAAAGAAGACAGTTAGCCACTGATTAAATACTTTTAGTAATGGCATATTAGCTATCTGATGAAGGTGATGATGGCTCCTATCATTCACTGACCACCTACTGTGGGCTACAAATTATACTAAGACTTTTTAAAATATATGATAACATTCAGTCATATTTTTAGTGGACAAATTGGAAGCCTGGCATGGTTAAGGCACCTGACTAATATTGCACAAGTCTGGTATATCTCATTTTATTGTACTTTATAGTGTTTCCTAGATACTGTGTGTTTTTTTTTTTTTTTAATACAAATTGAAGGTTTGTGCAACCCTTTGTTTATCACGTCTATTGGTGCCATGTTTCTGATAGCATTTGCTCACCTCATATCTCTGTGTCATATTCTAGTAATTCTGCTGCTGCTGCTGCTAAGTTACTTCAGTCGTGTCCAACTCTGTGCGACCCCCATAGACGGCAGCCCACCAGGCTCCTCGGTCCCTGGGATCCTCCAGGGAAGAACGCTAGAGTGGGTTGACATTTCCTTCTCCAATGGAGGAAAGTGAAAAGTGAAAGTGAAGTCTCTCAGTCGTGTCTGACTCTTAGAGACCCCATGGACTGTAGCCCACCAGGCTCCTCTGTCCATGGGACTTTCCAGGCAAGAGGACTGGAGTGGGTCACCAGTGCCTTCTCCGTCTAGTAATTCTCTTGATATTTAAAAATCTTCATTATTATATTTATGATGATGATTTCTGATAAGTGATCTTTGATGTTATTATTGTAGTTGTTTTGGCATTCTTTAGCAATAAAGTATTTTTCAATTCAAAGAGGTTCTTTTTAAATAAAGTACTTTTAAAATAAGGTATGTACTTTTGAGGGGATTAGAGGGACTTGCCTGGTGGCTCAGTTACAGAATTGGCCTGCTAATACTGGAGACACAAGTGATATGGTTTTGATCCCTGGGTCAGGAAGATTCCCTGGAGCAGGAAATGGAAACCCACTCCAGTATTCTTAGCCAGGCTACAGTCCATGGGGTTGCAAAAGTCAGATTGACTGAGCATGCAAATATGTACTTTTTCAAGATAATGCTATTGCACACTTAAAAGAATATAGTATAAATATAACTTTTACATACACAGGGAAACCAAAACATTCCTGCAACTCACTTTTTTGCAATATTCACTTTATTGCAGCCATCTTGAAGTGAACCTGCAATATCTCTGACGTATGCCTGAAGTTAAAAGTACACAGTCTGATTTTAGCATCTCTGCTGTTGACAAGTAGACGAGGGAGCTCACCATTAAATACATAAGGAAACCCATACAAAGAGAAGTTAAACAATATTCCAAGGTTTCATGCAGGTACAGCCTCGAGTTTGGCTCTGAACAGGGGGTCTGTCCAACTCCAGGGCATTGGCACTGTCCCCTTGTGCCACATCGACTACTTGCTGACATCCAGAAACCTTCTTACACACTCACCACGCTCCCTCTCAAGCTGTTACTCTATGCAACTGCTACAACTTGAATGAGATTGCAAACTCCTAATAAATATCTGTTGAATAAATATAATTGAGTTGATGCAATAGCACACTAGCTGCATCATAAAATAATTACAATGTGATATAGAATTCAAGTTCCATGAAGACAAACAAATCTATCTAAAGAAATAAATACTGCTTTGCTGCAATTTGGTTCCCAGAAAAGGTAGCAGAATTCAAATCCTTTCTATCTATCTGTGTAACTTTGCAAGGATTTTCTCTAAATCTGGCCACTGCATCATGGCTAACCTATTTAAATGTGTGGTCTTTGTTGTGACAAAGAGATGGCAGAAATTCAAAGCCTCGTTCACTAAGAAATGGATAGATTGTCACAGAGCACATCTTTGGGTTCCCTGTGGCATATAGCAATTCCCACTGGCTATCTGTTTTTATTCTCCAATTAAAAATAAAATAGGAGTGAACAAGATGGCTGAGGAGTAGATGGATGTGAAGTACATCTCTCTCCACGGATACATCAAGAACGCACCTTCAGACACAGAGGTACATGCCCAACACCAGCTGAGAGTGGACAGGAGTACCTGATCAGCAGAAAAGAACATATAGACCCACACAAAACTCGGTAGGATGAAGGAACTAGGGTGAAAAACAGGAGTGTTAGTAGAACTGGACTTGCCCTCTGCGGTGGAGAACAGAAGCAGGGTCCAATCCCCACAACGCGGCAATTGTCTGAGTCAGAGGAGAAACATTTAAGGCTGAGAGTGAAACATCTGATCTGCAGCAGCCTAAATGGAATGAGAATCAGACAGTCCTTGCCACAGTCATACATACCCCGGACAGGTATGCAGGTCCCCTGGAAGGCACAGTGGCTGGGAGCTGGAGTTGAGGGATTGTGGAGCAATCCTAGGGCAAGGGCTGCTGTTGACTGTGGAGAGAAGGATCAAGGGGATGTGAGGGAGGAGGTCGTGGTGGGAAATGCCTGTGGAGGAAAGCCAGGCATGGAAGCAAGGCAACACTGCTGAGTCAGTCACACGTGGGGGTGGAGCCATCACCATAGCCTCTCTCCCCCAACACACCAGCATCGTAGCTGAACAGTAGAGAGGCTGGTCCATCAAATGCCTGACACTGAGCTACAGAGTAGGACGCCCCAGCCTGGGGGGCTCTCTGTGTGCCTGATACACCGAACAACAGAGAAGGACCCCAGGCAAGGGAGCCCTCTAGGTGCCCAAATGGGCGAAGCCATGGAGAAAGACCGGCCAAAGAGGCCTTCTGATCATCAGCTACAAGAGGCTGGAAAAAAGACTCTGACAGGACCGTAACACCTACAGCGGAGGCAGTCCGTGTCCCTGCACACTTGGCGCCACCAATGTCGGCGCAAATCAAGCAGCTGGGCCACCTTCACGCTCAACTCTCTCTGGGGCAGAGCTGCCACAGGCAAAAAAGTCTTGCGTCTATGCACGCGGGGTCACCTCAGTAGTGTCTGACCCTTGTGACCCTGTAGACTGTGGCCTGCCAGGCTTCTCTGTCAGGGAAGGGGTTAGAATACTGAAGCCCACTGGCCAACAGTGGCTGCCACACCCTTCTAGAGCACTGTATTTCCTGCTGCCCCAGCCGCCAACCCCCCTGAATGCCTGGTGCTGCCAGAAGCCCTGCGACCCAAGCAGCTGCACCACCTCCACCCCTGGCCCTCACGGGGCAAACCCAAGTCCTCCAGGGCTGCCTCAGGGGCAAACCCCAGTGTACGACCCACATGCAGAGGTGGAAATAAAACCATAATGAAACCCAGGGGCAGTGTGGCTAAGGAAAAAGACCCCAAACCTTCCCATCAGCTGTACAAACTGCAGATTAAATCCACAAGATCAACTAGGCAGACTCTGTCTATGGAATATACAAAAGGACATTCAGAGCTCCCACAAAAGAAAACGCACGAGTTCTATTAGCCATGGACATTGGAGGCAAGAACACACAGGAGTAGGAGCAGATTAGAGTCTGAGCTGCCCCCACAGCAGGTCCAGAGATCAGCACAGTGTCTGAGGGCATCCTACGGAGGTGAGGTGGACTGACTCCCAGCAGGGAAGGACTCTGACAGCAGTGACTCAGGAAAAATATTTATTATTCTCATGTTTTCACTTGTTCTGTAAATTCTTTTGGATTTTCTTTTCTTTTCTTTTTTCCATTTTTCCCCATCTGTTGTAGTTGTGATTTTATTGGCAGTATGAAATCTAATTAATCTTTTGAGTTTTTTTTTTCTTTTCTTTTTCTCAGTCACATTTTTTATTATTGTTATAGACCTCTGCCCCTATGTTGGGCTTTTGCAGTTCTGTTGAGTTTTCCTTTTTTTTTTTTTTTTTTTTTTTTTTTTTTCTTCCTTTGTTTTTTCTCTTTTTATAATTTTAACTTTTAATTTTTTAAATATGTTATATTTTTTCTACATTTATTCCTTTGTTTGCCTTTCCTACTGTTCTTTTCCCCTTGCAGTTAATCTTAGTGTATATAAATCTTCATCTAACTCTATTTAACTTTGCACATCTATTCTTTCTTTCTGTTCCTCAAAATATTTGTTAATTTTGTTTTCATGGCTTTATCCCCACTTGGCACCTGCCTTCAGTTTTGTTTTCCAGTTTGTGCTTTAGTTAGTTTTGTTCTTTTCTGGTAAACATAATTTTTTATTTCCTTTGTTCACTGAGTCAGTCTACTGTACTTTATTTTTGTTGGACTGTTATGACTTTACTCATGGGTATATATGTATACGTGTATACTCCATTATTTTAATTATTATTTGCCTGATTTTGTAACTGCCATTTGTCTGGGATTCATCTTTGGTTTCTCATTTTTGGATATTTGCTTTAATCTCACTTAATGCCATAACAAACCATTTGTGGAATCTTTGTTCCTGACCAGAGATCAAGCCCTGAGCCTTTGGGGTGGGAGCACTGACTCCAAGACCCTAGACTACCAGAGAACTAACCCTAGGGAGTATCAAATAGTGAGAACTCACACAAAGGAAATCTTGAATACAAAATCAAGCATCACCCAACCACCATTAGCACCCCGTGCAGGACGCCTCATCTAAACAACAAATAAAACTAAAATATAAACCCAATCATCGGCAGACAGGATTATCACCTTATTCAGCCTTGCCCAGCAGAGGAAAAACAAATGAACAAACAAAGAAAAATTCAGCACAAATCTCACCCTACACAAGCCACTGGACCAAACTTAGGAGGGCAGAAACCGAAAGAAAGAAAGTATTCAACCTTAAAGCCTGGGAAAAGGAGACCTCAAACACAATAAGTTAAAAAAAAAAAATAATGAAGAGGCAGAGAAATACTACACAAGTGAAGGAACAAACTAGAAACACAGACATCCAAATAAATGAAGAGGAACTAGGCAAACTACCTGAAAAAGAACTCAGAATAGTGATAGTAAAGGTGATCCAAAACCTTGAAAACAAAATGGAGAAAATACAAGAATCAATTAACAAACACCTAGAAGAATCAAAGAATAAACATACAGAGACAAACTACACAATTACTGAAATTAAAAATACTCTAGAAGGAATCAATAGCAGAATATCTGAAGCAGAAGAATGAATCAGTGAGCTGGAAGGTAAAATGGTGGAGATAACTTCTGAAGAGCAGAATAAAGTAAAGAGAATGAAAAGAACTGAGAATAGTCTCAGAGACTTCTGGGACAATATCAAATGAACCAACATTCAAATTATAAGGGTCCCAGAAGAAGAAGAGAAAAAGAAAGGGTGTGAGAAAATTTTGAAGAGATTATAGTTAAAAATTTCCCAACATGGAAAAGGAAATAGTCAATCAAGTCCAAGAGGCACAAAGAGTCCCATATAGAAAAAACCCAAGGAGAAACACACCAAGACACATACTAATCAAACTAACAAAGACTAAACACAAAGAAAGAATATTAAAAGCAGCAAGGGAGAAGAAACAAGTAACATATAAAGGAAACCCCACACATTTAACAGCTGATCTATCAGCAGAAACTCTGCAGGCCAGAAGGGAATGGCAGGATATATTTAAAGTACTGAAAGTGAAAAATCGACAACCAATATTACTGTACCTAACAAGGATCTCATTCAAAATTGACGGAGAAAAAAACTTTTCAGACAAGCAAAAGTTAAGAGAATTCAGTACCACCAAACCAACTTTACAACAAACATTAAGGGGACTTATATAGCCAAGAAATACAAGAGAAGAAAGAAGATCTATAAAATCAACCCCAAACAATTAAGAAAATGGCAACAGGAAGATATACTTTAAATGTGATTAGATTAAATGCTCCAACCAAAAGACACAGATTGGCTGAATGGATGCAAAAACAAGACCCATATACATGCTTTCCACAAGAAACCCACTTCGGACCTAAAGACACATATAGGCTGAAAGTGAGAGTATGGAAAAATACAGTCCATGCAAATGGGAAGCAAAAGAAAGGTGGAGTAACAATCTTCATATCTGACAAAATAGACCCTAAAATAAAGATCACAAGAGATAAGTAAGGACACTACATAAAGATCAAGGGATCAATCCAAGAGGAAGACATAACAATTGTAAATATCTATGCACCCAACTAGGAGCACCTCAATACATAAGACAAACACTAACAGACATAAAAGGAGAAATTGATACAAAGCCACAGTCATCAAGACAGTGTGGTACTGGCACAAAGACAGAAATATAGACCAATGGAACAGAATAGAAAGCCCAGAGATAAATCCACGAACCTATGGACACCTTATCTTTGACAAAGGAGGCAAGGATATACAATGGAAAAAAGACAACCTCTTTAACAAGTGGTGCTGGGAAAACTGGTCAACCACTTGTAAAAGAATGAAACTAGAACACTTTCTAACACCATACACAAAAATAAACTCAAAATGGATTAAAGATCTAAATGTAAGACCAGAAACTATAAAACTCCTAGAGGAGAACATAGGCAAAACACTCTCCGACATAAATCACAGCAAGATCCTCTATGACCCACCTCCCAGAATATTGGAAATAAAAGCAAAACTAAACAAATGGGACCTAATGAAACTTAAAAGCTTTTGCACTACAAAGGAAACTATAAGTAAGGTGAAAAGACAGCCCTCAGATTGGGAGAAAATAATAGCAAATGAAGAAACAGACAAAGGATTAATCTCAAAAATATACAAGCAACTCCTGAAGCTCAATTCCAGAAAAATAAATGACCCAATCAAAAAATGGGCCAAAGAACTAAACAGACATTTCTCCAAAGAAGACATACAGATGGCTAACAAACACATGAAAAGAGGCTCAACATCACTCATTATTAGAGAAATGCAAATCAAAACCACAATGAGGTACCATTACACGCCAGTCAGGATGGCTGCTATCCAAAAGACTACAAGCAATAAATGCTGGAGAGGGTGTGGAGAAAAGGGAACCCTCTTACACTGTTGGTGGGAATGCAAACTAGTACAGCCACTATGGAAAACAGTGTGGAGATTTCTTAAAAAACTGGAAATAGAACTGCCATATGACCCAGCAATCCCACTTTTGGGCATACACACTGAGGAAACCAGATCTGAAAGAGACACGTGCACCCCAATGTTCATTGCAGCACTGTTTATAATAGCCAGGACATGGAAGCAACCTAGATGCCCATCAGCAGATGAATGGATAAGGAAGCTGTGGTACATATACACCATGGAATATTACTCAGCTGTCAAAAAGAATTCATTTGAATCAGTCCTAATGAGATGGATGAAACTGGAGCCCATTATACAGAGTGAAGTAAGCCAGAAAGATAAAGAACATTACAGCATACTAACACATATATATGGAATTTAGAAAGATGGTAACGATAACCCTATATGCAAAACAGAAAAAGAGACACAGAAATACAGAACAGACTTTTGAACTCTGTGGGAGAATGTGAGGGTGGGATGTTTCAAAAGAACAGCATGTATACTATCTATGGTGAAACAGATCACCAGCCCAGGTGGGATGCATGAGACAAGTGCTCGGGCCTGGTGCACTGGGAAGACCCAGAGGAGTCGGGTGGAGAGGGAGGTGGGAGGGGGGATCGGGATGGGGAATAAGTGTAAATCTATGGCTGATTCATATCAATGTATGAAAAAACCCACTGAAATGTTGTAAAGTAATTAGCCTCCAACTAATAAAAAAATTAAAAAAATAAAAAAATAAATAAATAAAAAAAAATAAAAAAAGAAAAAAAAAAAAAGGAGAAATTGACAGTGACACAATAATAGTGAGAGACCTTAACACCCCACTCACACCAATGGACAGATCTTCAAAACAGGAAATTAATAAGGAAACACAAGTCTTAAATGATACATTACATAAGATGGGTTTCATTGATATCTTCAGGACACTCCATCCAAATGTAGAAGAATACACCTTCTTCTTAAGTGTACATGGAACATTCTCCAGGATAGACCACATCTGGGTTCACAAATCAAACCTCAGTAAATTTAAGAAGATTGAAATAATATCAAGCATCTTCTCCAACCACAATGCTATGAGACTAGATATCAATTACCAGAAAAAAAGTGTAAGAAACACAAACACATGGAGACTCAACAACACATTTCTGAATAACCAAAAGTTTACTGAAGAAATCAAAAGGGATTCAAAAAATTTCCAGAAACAAGTGACAATGAAAACACAGTGCAAAACCTATTGGATGCAGCAAAAGCCATTCTCAGAGGGAAATTTATACAATACTATCCTACCTCAAGAATTAAGAAAAACAGAATAGACAACCTAACTTTACACCTATAACTACTGGATAAAGAAGAACAACAACAACAACGAAAAATTAGTAGAAGGAAAGATATCATAAAGATTCAAGCAGAAGTAAATGGAAAAAAAAAGAAACAATAGTACCAATTCATAAAATTAAAAGTTGATTCTTTGACAAGATAAACAAAATTGACAAGTCTTTAGCCAGATTCATCAAAAAAAAAAAAAGAGAAGAATCAAATCAACAAAATTAGAAATGAAAAAGGAGAAGTTACAACAGATATTGCAGAAATACAAAGGATTACAAGAGACTACTATAAACAACTATATGGCAATAAAATGGATAACCTCAAAGAAATGGACAGATTCTTAAAAGTTCAATCTTACAAGACTGAAACAGGAAGAAATAGAAACTTTGAACAACACAATTACAAGCACTGAAATTGAAATAAAAAATTTCCCAAAAAACAAAAGCCCAGGACCAGATGGCTTCATAGAATTCTGTCAAACATTTATGAAGGGCAAATTTCTATCCCTCTAAAACTCTTTCAAAAAATTGCAGAGGAAGGAACACTTCCAAACTCATTTTATGAGGCCACCATCACCCTGAAACCAAAACCAGACAAAGACAACATAGGAAAAGAAAACTACAGGCCAATATCACTGCTGAACATAGATGCAAAAATCCTCAACAAAATTTTAGAAAACAAAATTCAGCAACACATCAAAAAACTCATACACTGTGACAAGTTGGGTTTATTCCTGGAATGCAAGGATTGTTCAATATACACAAATCAATCAATGTGATACCCCATAATAACACATTGAAAGATAAAAACCATATGATAATCTCAATAGATGCATAAAAACCTTTGACAAAATTGAGCATTGATTTATGATTAAAACTCTTCAAAAAATGGGCGGAGAAGAAAACTACCTCAACATAGTAAAGGCCATATATAAAAAGCCTATGGCAAACATTATTCTCAATGGTGAAATATTGAAAGCATTCCCCCTAAGATCAGGAACAAGACAAGGGTGTCCACTTTCACCACTATTATTCCACATAGTTCTGGAAGTCCCAGCTACAGCAATCAGAAAAGAAAAAGAAATAAAAGGAATCCAGATTGGAAAAGAAGAGGTAAAGCTCTCACTGTTTGCAGATGACATGATCCTGTACATAGAAAACCCTAAAGATAATATCAGAAAATTACTAGAGCTAATCAGTGGGTTTAGCAAAGTTGCGACTACAAAATCAATACACAGAAATCACTTGCATTTCTATATACTAACAATGAAAAATCAGAAAGAGAAATTAAGGAATCAATCCCATTCACCATTGCAACAAAAAGAATTAAATATCTAGTAATAAACTTACCTAAGGAGACAAAAGAACTTTATACAGAAAATTATAAGACACTGATGAAAGAAATCAAAGACAACATAAACAGACAGAGAGATATTCCATGTTCCTGGGTAGGAAGAATCAAAATTGTGAAAATGACTATACTAACAGATGCAATCTACAGATTCAATATGATCCCTATCAAATTGCCAATTGCATTTTTCACAGAAATAGAACAAAAACTTTCACAATTCATATGGAAACACAAAAGATCCTAAATAGCCAAAGCAGTCTTGAGAAAGAAAAATGAAGCTGGAAAAACCAACCTTCCTCACTTCAGCTTATACTACAAAACTACGTACTGCAAAGCTACAGTCATCAAGACAGTATGGTACTGGCACAAAAACAGAAATATAGACCAATGGAACAAGATAGAAAGCCCAGACAAACCCATGCACCTGTGGGTACCTTATTTTTGACAAAGGAAACAAGAATATACAATGAGGCAAAGACAGCCTCTTCAATAAATGGTGCGGGGAAAAGTGGACAGCTACATGTGAAAGAATGAAATTAGAACACTTCCTAACACCATACACAAAAATAAACTCAAAATGGATTAACTATATAAATGTAAGACCAAAGACTATAAAACTCTTAGAGGAAAATATAGGCAGAACACTCGATGACATAAATCAAAGCAAGATCCTCTATGACCCACCTCCTAGAGTAACAGAAATAAAAGCAAGCATAAACAAGTGAGACCTTATTAAACTTAAAAGCTTTTGCACAGCAAAGGAAACTATAAGCAAAGTGAAAAGACAACCCTCAGAATGGGAGAAAATAATAGCAACTGAAAAAACTGACAAAGGATTAATTCCCAACACATGCAAGCAGCTCCTACAACTCAATGCCAGAAAAACAAACAACCCAATTAAAAAGTGGGAAAACGACCTAAACAGACATTTCTTCAAAGAAGACATACAGATGGCTAACAAACACATGAAAAGATGCTCAACACTGCTCATTACTAGAGAAATGCAAATCAAAACCAAAAAGAGATATCACCTCACATCAGTCAGAATGGCCCTCATCAAAAAGTCTACACACAATAAATGCTAGAGAGAGTGTGGAGAAAAGGGCATGCTCCTGCACTGTTGGTGGGAATGTAAATTGATACAGCCACTATGGAAGATGGTATGGAGATTCCTTTAAAAAAAAAAAAAAAAACTAGTAATAAAACCACCAGCAATCCCACTCCTAGGCATATACCCTGAGGAAACCAAAATTGAAAAAGACACATGTATCCCATTGTTCACTGCAGCACTATTTACAATAGCTAGAACATGGAAACAACCTAGATGTCCATCAACAGTTGAATGATAAAGAAGTTGTAGTACATAAACACAATGGAATATTCAGTTCGGTTTACTTCAGTCACTAGTCATGTCCGACTCTTTGCGACCCCATGGACTGCAATACGCCAGGCCTCCCTGTCCGTCACCAACTCCTGGAGTTTACTCAAACTCATG
The DNA here is from genome assembly GCF_019320065.1 of Cervus canadensis. Lineage (NCBI taxonomy): Eukaryota > Metazoa > Chordata > Mammalia > Artiodactyla > Cervidae > Cervus > Cervus canadensis. Next base: position 11,631,468 of record NC_057396.1, read on the forward strand.
TCCATGGAGTCAGTGATGCCATCCAACCATCTCATCCTCTGTCATCCCCTTCTCCTCCTGCCCTCAATCTTTCCCAGCATCAGGGTCTTTTCAAATGAGTCAACTCTTCATATCAGGTGGCCAAAGTATTGGAGTTTCAGCTTCAACATCAGTCCTTCCAATGAACACCCAGGACTGATCTCCTTTAGGATGAACTGGTTGGATTTCCTTGCAGTCCAAGGGACTCTCAAGAGTCTTTTCCAACGCCACAGTTCAAACTCATCAATTCTTCAGTGCTCAGCTTTCTTTATAGTCCAACTTTCACATCCATACATGACTACTGGAAAAATTACTCAATCATAAAAATGAATGCATTTGAGTCAGTTCTAATGAGGTGGATGAACCTAGAAGCTATTATACAGAGTGAAGTGAGTCAGAAAGAAAAGGACAAATATCATATTCTAATGTACAAATATGGAATCCAGAAAAATTGTACTGAAGAATTTATTTACAGGGCAGCAATGGAGAAACAGACATAGAGAATAGAATTATGGACATGGGGAGAGGGGAGGAGAGGGTGAGATGTGTGGAAAGAGTAACATGGAAACTTACATTACCATATGTAAGATAGATAGCCAACAGGAATTTGCTGTCTGGCTCAGGAAACTCAAACAGGGGCTCTGTGTCAACCTAGAGGGTGGGATGGGGAGGGAGATGCAAGAGGGGGGATATATGTATACCTATGGCTGATTCATTTGAGGTTTGACAGAAAGCAACAAAATTCTGTAAAGCAATTCAGTTCAGTTCAGTTCAATTGCTCAGTCACGTCTGACTCGTTGTGATCCCATAGCCTGCAGCACGCCAGGCCTCCCTGTCCATCACCAACTCCCAGAGTTTACTCAAACCCATGTCCATTGAGTCAGTGATGCCATCCGACCATCTCATCCTCTGCCATCCCCTTCTCCTCCTGCCTTCAATCTTTCCCAGCATCAGGGTCTTTTCAAATGAGTCAGCTCTTCACATCAGGTGGCCAAAGTATTGGAGTTTCAGCTTCAACATCAGTCCTTCCAATGAATACCCAGGACTGATTTCCTTTAGGATGGACTGGTTGGATCTCCTTGCAGTCCAAGGGACTTTCAAGAGTCTTCTCCAACACCACATTTCAAAAGCATCAATTCTTCGGTGCTCAGCTTTCTTTATAGTCCAATTCTCACATCCATACATGACCACTGGAAAAACCATAGCCTTGACTAGACAGACCTTTGTTGGCAAAGTAATGTCTCTGCTTTTTAATATGCTGTCTAGATTGGTCATAGCTTTCTTTCAAGTAGCAAGCATCTTTTAATTTCATGGCTGCAGTCACCATTTGCAGTGATTTTGGAACCCAAAAAAAATAAAGTCTGTTACTGTTTCCACTCTTTCCCCATCTATTTGCTACGAAGTGATCGGACTGGATTCCATGATCTTAGTTTTCTGAATGCTGAGCTTTAAGCCAACTTTTTCACTCTCCTCTTTCACTTTCATCAAGAGGCTCTTTAGTTCTTCAATTTTTTCCATAAGGGTGATGTCATCTGCATATTTGTGGTTATTAATATCCTTCAAAAAAATCAATTAAAAAGAAAAAAAGTAAAAGAAGATGGAAAACTCAAAAATAAAATAAAAGTTTTTAAAAAAGAAATGGGGAGAGAAAACCAAGCCACTGCACCTTCACCAGAGAATTGTTATCAACAGTAAATTTCACTCACTGTTAAACTAGATTCCGGCTGGGTTCTGAGTCATTAAGACCTTGGGAACACATCATCTGTTTGATTCACTTTTGAACCTGACTAAATAATCACAACGAAGTTAACCATGTTTAAACATTTTGTAAAATACTCCCTTCAAGATGAAATGTGAAAGTCAGGGAGCATGCAAAGAGATCTAAAGAAGATGAAGTGGACTGTGAAATTCTCAAATAAAATTATAAACTTAATAGTGTATGTATTTGGTCCTGATTGGTGTATAATCACTTAACTAATAGAAAGAAACTAATTTGCCATTACAACTGTTTTGAAATTAAATTTAAATGCAGAATCACAGTGCACTAGGAATTGAAACCACAGAGACACTGACGAGATTTTTTAGCTCTTAAAAAAGAGTTTCTCTTTAATCTCACCATTAATAGTTGCTACAAACAGTAAGTAAAAATGGAATTAGCATTGAAGTCTTGCAGGAGCAATGACTAAATGAGTAAATTGGCATGTTATCGCAAGCCTGTTTCCGAGATCAGGGACTAGGAGACCATTTACTGAGCTTTGGTGATGACTAATTTGTAAAAGTCCTTTTTACTAGGACCTAAGTGCTGAAAATCTTAACCAAAATGGCCCAAAGAATTGGAAATGATGAAAACTTCCTGCATATTCATTTTATTTTTGAGGAGAAACAGGTGTGCTCATACTCTCAAGAGCAAAACATCAGCTTATAACCTTGACAAATGAACGAACTGTGACAAGCAAGATTAACAGAGTATCAGACACTGATTATTTGGTGTAGATTGTTGCATGTCGATTTAAATTATTAATGATTCTTACCTATATGGATAAGGCAATACCTCTACGTAAATCTGTATTACAGAGCAAGGTTAGTCAACCTCAATGCCATTGACATTTGGGGCCAAACAATTCTTTGTTGTGAGAGGCTGTCCTGAGCACTGCAGGATTTTTTGCAGTACCTCTGACATCTACCCACAAAATGCCTGTAGTATACACAGTCCCGCCTTACCAGTTGTAACAACCAAAAATATCTCCAGACATTGCCAGATGTCTCTAGGGAGGCAACTAGTCCCTGGCTGGGAACCAATGGCATAAAGTAATACCAGAAGCATATATGAATTAAAAGGGCAGCACCACTACCTTATAGAATACAAGGACACATTTCAGAAACTGTAATTAATTTTAGTGATTTTAATAGTGGCCATAAAATGGTTTAATTTCTCAGGAGAAAAAAAAATGGTTATTATTAGAACTTGGCATTCTCAGAAATCTATTTATAGAGCAAGGCTAACAACTTTAAAAAAAAAAAAATCCAAGGTTAAAATTATCTGAGAGTGTACTAGTCCAGCAGTTAAGGGAAAACCCAGAACATAGGGGGCAGAGAATGGTGCTTACCTAGTGATATTTGATTGAAAACAAGCTGAGCTTGCCTCACTGAATTCATGTCCCCTTTCCTCAGTACCCAACAATTGATGACTGAAGTCAACACTTTCTATTTTTAACTTTAAGCAAGAAAAATGTTAATCACATCATTTCTTCATTTTTAAAAACATAATCTAGTCTCTTAACAAATGTGTGCTGCTGAATCCAGAAGATAAAGCTGGTTTTCCTACTGTAACATACAATAGACTTTTATGACCTTTATTTTTCCTTATCTAAATTCTCCTCCAATCTTTTAAAAATAGCATGTGTCTTTTCTTCTTAATAATGATCATATAAGCCAGTCTGAAGACCATCTAGATATTCTCTTTATGGTATTTTGAGTTTTTCATTGATAAAAACAAAAAATGTGTAATATAAAATAATATGTCATATAAAAGGATGAAGTTATTTCATTCTGTAAACAAGAGAAATCGATAATCAATCATTAAGATATGGTCTATTTTGTTGGTATTAATGTTGCTAATCCATTGTCTTCTACTCAAACAACCAAAAATGTGCGGCAGAGAAAATATGCTTGCCCAGAAAGTCAACAAAGCTAGTTACAGACCTCATTCTGTCACTGGCTGCCTGCATAAGCAGTTATCAGCTCTTGGCTGCCACTTCTTCACATGTATAATTAAATGGGCAGAATCAGTGATCTCTAAAGTGGTTTCCAACTGCAAAAGTCCATGATTCTTTGTATTTATTTTCTTCTTACATATGTTCAACACTATAGTTTCAACTGCAGGATAGGGGAAAGATGAATGAAATGATACTGCATCTCACATATCTTTTCAAAGACAAATTCCAGGACACAAGGAATGGTATTTCAGGATACAGCTATTCTACTATGGAGGCCTCTGAGTGTAGCAGGAATCCAGAGAAAGACAATGTAACAACAGAGGCTAGAGTTATGCCCATGTTCAAGACGGCAATTAGGAGACTGGAAACTTCTGTGAGAGTTTGGGGTTCTAGAACTGAAAGTGTTCTTGCAGTCCATTAGTCAAATAGCAAAAGAGCGAGATTCAGAGACATAAGCTGACACACGCAAACCTACAGCTTTCATCAGCAGAGCTAGAATCAAGATCTTCGTTTCTCTGCTTCCCTTTTCCCTGAAATTTATTCCACATTAAAAGGAAGTTTATGAAACACTTGACCCAATTATCCAGGAGTATCTATGTCCTCATTATTACTACCTAGGAAGAGACATAGGAAGTGGTGAAATAGCTCTTTTGAAAGGAAATATATTGAATAATTAATACAGTGGGCTATTCCAATAAGCTTGAAGAGTTAGTCATTCCTAATGCAATGCCCTAGTCACCAATTTTCTTTGTGGAACTGAACAGAAAACAATCCTCATGTTCTGCTTTCTGCATATTTCCCAGAGATGCAGTAATGAAGAAATAGAAAATCAAATCAAGCAAGAAAGTATTTGCACATCATGAGAAGTAAGTTAGACTTACGGTTTTCCACCTGGTTGCACTTCAGAATCATTTGTTGAACCCAGATACCACCTAAGATCTACAAAACAAAGATCTCATAGTATTGGACCTGAGAATATGCCATTTTGCAGCTTGAAAAATGATTTTGATGTATGCCCCAGATTCGAAATCATTGGATTAGATTTAATATTTTTTAAGATTCCTTCAAACCCAAGAGTCCTTGATTCTCTATATCTAAGCAAACTTGAGTGAGAGTTTACTGTCATGTCAAGCCTGAGCAGAAATAAGTGATGATTGAGAACCTCACCTGCATAGAATCCCATCTGGCTTCTGGGCACTATTAAGAAGCATTCAGAGAGGTGGAGACTTATACTGAAAAGGTTCTCTGAATACAACTATGCCCCTTAGGGTACCTGGACCTGCTGAAAGTGAAAGCGTTAGTCACTAAGTCACATCGGATGCTTTGCGACCCCGTGGACTGTAGTCCACCAGGCTCCTCTGACCATGGGATTCTCTAGGCAAAAATACTGGAGTGGGTTGCCATTTCCTTCTCCAGGGACTCTTCCTGACCCAGGGATCAAACCCCATCTCCCACATCGTGGGCAGACTCTTTACCATCTGAACCACCAGGGGAGGCACCAGAAGTGCCTGCTGAATTCCCCCAAGATGTCTCTCCTTCAGAATTTCTATGGGAAAAAATCATTTGAATGAATGAAGCTGTTATGACATCTGAAGAGTCAGCACATTCACTAAGACCATAGTCTCTCAGATTAGAGCTTTTGATTTACCTTTTTCTTCCCAGCCTGAGGATGGAGTACTGAAACTAGATCTGGTCCTATATTGTGATACTTGTGTGACAATAAGACATAAGACGCCCACAGTATTTGGCCAAGTGGGCATTCAATCAATGGCAGCAATTTTTCAAAGTCCTGGCACTATCCAGTGAGGTATGACATTGTGGAAAAGGAAGGAACAGCATGCAGGATGGAAATATGGAAGAAGCAACTAGAGACAAACAATACCCAAATAAGGCAGAGGGGCATTCCGTCCACTGACTTCACAGCTTAACCTAAGCTTAAATAAAATGATATTCTCAGCACTGTCCAGCAAGGAATACTGCCCCCACCCCGTCCCTGTCTCTTTCTCTTGGTCCCGTCTGCCTGCCACTCTCCGTCTGTTCTCTCCTTCCATCTTTCTGTCTTGCTCTTTCTTTCTCCCTCTTCACATACACCATACACTCTCCAGTAAATAAATAAATAGTGGCACCTTTAGAGCACAACAGGAAAACTAGTGTAGCTGGCAAAAAAAAGCAATGCCTTCTGCCACTAGCATCACTGGGCAGGTTGTTCAGAGAGGAGGCATGACAGCCTGCTATTTTATAAGCCAAAGTGGGGGTGACCTCAAGCAGATCAAAGCAAAGGAAATGTACCATAAAAGAGAAAACACAGCTTTGAGCAGAAAAAAAAAAAAAAAAAAGCTGGGAAATGTCCATAACACTTCTGCAGCCAATCTGGCATGCAAAAGTGAGAAAAAGAGAGGTTTTTGGATCCAAAATAATCAACTTCCTTTGTGGGTAAAGAGGCAGGACTCCAGGAAGCCACAGGTCCTCACCTAACTGCTATGTCTATAAGTCAAAGACAAGATGGGCATCGTGGACAAAACATCACACACCCACCGCCTGCCACAACCAAACATCTTCTAGTATGAGGGTGAGGCAGCTCTAAGATCACTCTAGGACTCCTCCCATGTACCAAAAACCTGCAAGCCCCTTGATTCTCAGAAGCCTTTGGGCTCACTGTCCCTCCAGGGAAAATTTCACAGTGATGAAGTTTGTTTGGAAAACCACCTGCTGCTATGTTTTTGCATCTTTGTAATTTTTCTGATTGCCTCTCTTCTTTCTCCACCCCAAAAGTTAGCTTTTCTTCAATATCCATTACGTGTTAAGATGCTCAGATACGGGATGAGGGCTGTAAAGATGAATAAATCTTGGGTGTCGTCTTCAGTGTCTCTGGTACCCAAACAGATGGTGTGATGTGAGAAGGACCCAGGAGAGCCCTGGGTAGGATGAGGTAAGTTAGAGAATCAGGTGGGAGGTTGGAGCTTAATCTGCCAAGGGAATCAACCATGTTGGAGATGGACATTAAAGGGTCAATAAGTATTTGTGGCTGACAGAATGGAAAAAGCAATCTAGCAATCCCACTCCTGGGCCTATACCTCAAAACCATAATTCAACAAGATACAAGATACATAATTCAACAAGATACCCCAATGTTCAGTGCAGCTGTGTTTATAACAGCCAAGCCATCTAAATGTCCATCCACAGATGAATGAATAAAGAAGATATGGTACACACACACACACACAATGGAATATTATTCAGCCATTAAAAAAAGATTGAAATAATGCCATTTGCAGCAATGTGGATGGAAACAGAGATTGTCATACTGAATGAAGAAAGTCAGATGGTGCATGCATGCACCACCTGGGAAGCCAAGTAAGACAGAGAAAGACAAATATCACACGCTCAGGTGCACAGTGGTAAAGAACCCACCTGCCAATGCAGGAGCTGCAGGAGATGTGGTTTGATTCCTGGATCAGGAAAATCCCCTGGAAGAGGAAATGGCAACCCACTCCAGAGTCCTTGCCTGAAGAATTCCATGGACAGAAGAGCCTGGTGGGCTACAACCCATGGGGTCACAAAGAGTCAGACATGACTGAGTGCGCACACGCACACACACACACACACACTGCTTATATGTAGAACCTTTTTTAAAAATAAGGGTACAAAGGAATCTAGGTACAAAATAGAAATAGGGTCACAGATGTAGAAAATAAACACGGTTGCCAGGGGATAAGGGAGAGGATAAATTAGGAGTTTGGGATGGACATATATATATTACTATATATAAAATAGATAACTACCTACTGCATAGTACTGGGAACTCTACCCAGTACTCTATAATGGTCTATATGGGAAAGAATCTTAAAAAAAAAAAAAGTAGATGTATGTATACATATAACTGAATCACTTTGCTATAGAGAAACTAACCCAAAATTGTAAATCAACTATGCACCAATAAAAAAAAAAAAATTTTACAGAAGTAATCCAGACAGAAGTCCTTATGGGGGATATACTTGGGGGAGTGACTATGTTCCAAGCGGGATTTAGCACAGGAGAAGGCATACTTCAGGGGTTCCCTAGGCACTCACGGACATGACGTGCTTCACTCCCATCTGAACCAAGTGACCGCACAGGCCCAGGGTGGCTTAGAGCCCGAGGCTGTGGCTGGGCACAGCTCTGTCACCTCACCCAGGCTTTCAAACCCCTTAACACTCCAGCTCCAGAGAGATCTCCCTCCCTGGACTTGCCAAACTCTTGGGGAACTATTCCCTATGGCCTTAGAGAAGTTAAACATCTACTTTTCTTACTGGATTTTTTTTTTTTTTTTCATTTTAGAAGATGACTTGTATTTTTCATTTGAGAAGATGACTTGTATTGACCCAAATAGAAAAGCTGGAGTGTGAAATTATTTGGGGCAGAAGAATCTTTTTCACTGTCTTTAGCCTGTTCTTAGGTTCCTCTCCCCATTTCCCCCACTTACCCTATTTCCGAACCAGAGGAGCATAGGTCCCCTGCTTACTGATGCTCTAACTCTGATCTTTGATTTGCTGTTGTTGCTATTGTTATCACTGTTAAAAGTCACACGACTTTTTTCGGGAGTTCAAGAGCTTTCTGCCTCATCTCTGCTACCCTTCCACACAACAGAAGAGGTTTAAATGTGGAGCGTGGTTCTAAATGCAACTTACATTATGGCTTGAAGCACAGACAAAATTCATCCAGGGTTTTGTGAGCTTATTGGGGTGGTACCTGTAACTCCATCTTTAGTTCTCTCATATTTGTTGTTGTTGTTAAGTTGCTAAGTTGTGTCCAACTCTTTGTGACCCCCTGGACTGTAGCCAGCCAGGTTCCTCTGTCCGTGGTATTCTCCATGCAAGAACACTGGAGTGGTTGCCATTCCCTTCTCCAGGGGATCCTCCTGACCCAGAGATCAAATCCACGTCTCTTGCGTCTCCTGCATTGGCAGGCGATAGTCCATGGGGTCAAAAAGAGTCAGACATGACTTAGTGATTGGACAACAACAAATCTTGTATTCACTCTGATCTGTAAAAGAAGACAACTGTCAGCAAATGCTTGAATTCACTGCTAGGACCATGTCATATAGCTTGTACTCCTAAATCATCCTCCACTCTAGTGCTGACATGCTACCAAGCTGGAGAATCGCTTGTTCAGCTTTGAGCCGAGAAACTAAACAGACATTTCTCAGTGGTGCATGTTCTGTCAATAATTCACATGTAGTGTTCAAAAGTGGCCAGTTCACTCTTAAGGACAGGCATTCCAAATGGCTTGATCTGACTCATCATTTCACAGCAAATGATTTGGAGAGTCTTATACTAAATAAACCGATCATCTTTTATTCTACTGTGGAATTATCTTCCAACTGGAAATATGTTGTGTTGACGTTTTCAGTATCAGTACGTGTTTGTTTCGTTTTAATAAGGAAAAAGACATTTTATTTTATGTTGCATATAAGCTAAGATTTCTTGGAATGCTATCATTAAAATTATTCCTTTTGAAAAGGCAAAATCCTATTTGGATGTCTCTCTCTCCTTTGAACAAAACTGCAAAGGGGTTTCAGACAAGGTCTCAAGCACTGCGTTAGGCAATTCACTGAGAAACAAACAACCCAAGTCTCAGTAGCTTGCAACAGCAAACATTTATTTCCCATCCCATGTCTGCACCTGTGAATGGACTAGGACTGCAGCCCCATTCCATGTGTCCTTTCACTCAAGCACCTCAGATAGAGGCATGACCCCACACGGGAGATGCTCATTTTTAGGGCAGAGGCAAAGAACAAGAAGCAATCACATCTGAAGCTTCTGTTTAAATATAGCATATGTGTTACTGGCTCATAGTCCATTAGTCCCCAAAAAAAGTCACATGGTCTAGCCCAATCCAATATCAATGGAGCAGGAAAATACTCTCTGCCCACGACAAGGGAAGGGAAGAAATATTTGAAGACAATAATACAATCTATCACAGACCTTTCATGAATATTTACCTTCTTTCCCTTCTTACTCAAAAGTACTCACCTGCTTGCAAGAAATACACCCAAAAAGTCTCATTCCATAATGGCTTTAGGCACTAGGTTGAAGATCTCATGGTAGTCTCTAAACCAGGCTTGAAACAACCCACATGTACCCACATACAGTGGTGGAAGGGAACAGAATAGCTGCATTAAAAACCACCACTCACAAAGAGGAAAGATGAGAAATATTTAGCCACCACTGGTATGCAGCAACTTTGAGATTCTGCTGGGCAAACATCATGAGTCCCACCTTAGGGGAGGGAATGTTCCATGGGTCCTACTACCCATGGGCAGCACCCCGGTCCCTCATTCTCTGTGATTCTGGACTCCATCCTCCAGGACACCTTCCATTAACACTATTGGATGAATCTATGGAGGGCATTCTGGGCTTCCCAGGTGGGGCTAGTGGTAAAGAACCCACCTGCCAGTGAAGGAGACATAAGAGGCTTGGGTTCGATCCCTGAGTGGGGAAGATCCCCTGGAGGAGGGCATGGCCATCCACTCCAGTATTCTTGCCTGAAGAATCTTCAGAGAAGCCTGGCAGGTCCATAGCATCACAAAGAGTTGGACACGACTGAAGTGACTTAGCATGCACGCATGAAGGATGTTAGAGAGTCTGCCACTCCCAAAGAATGATCAGATTTCTCAGCCTGCTTCTTGCACAAAAAGTCTCGAAATATCACAGTCTCTTTTAATAGTGTAGGACAGGGCTTTTGGCACAACTGTTGCAAGGATTTTAACAAATTTTCCTCTCTTGGACTTCATTTTCATCTGCAGCTGTCTCCACCACACTTCTTTGGTGGATGTAAGGTTTTCTGTAGACTTAATAAATGGTGCTCCAGGCTTGATCAGTTCTTCCAGTATCCTGACTCTAGGAATTGCAGCCACTCCTGTAATTTCATCTCAGCCGGTGTCTTAATTAGTGGTTTTGGCTCAAAGTATTTCTCCATTTGACCTTTGACCGGTTGAAGATTAAAAACAGTTCCATTTCTCTACCCTAAATTCCCAGAATTCGAGGCTATTTTCTCTTTAGTTCTATCTTGCAAGTAGACCAGTTATTTTCTGGATTCATTTCATTTGTTAAATAGCCTGTCAAATGCAGCAAATAACAACTAACTCACACTAGGACAATTCTGTTTAAACACCTTTCCACCTAAAGCTATAATAAGTTCATCACATAGGTCATCTGCCTCCCAAGTTATTGCTGCTGCAGAAGAAAAAAATTCTATTACATTGATCTGATCACTCTTTTCAGTTTCCCACAATAGTTTTTCCCACCACCTACAGTTTTATCTAGAAGCAGTTGCCACCTATTTTTATTTTCCTACAAAAGCACCCCACTCCTCATATCCATTTTTATATCACTCAGCTTGCTGCACAAAAAACAACCCCCAAATTCAGTGCCTAGCAACAACACAATTCTTGCTGACTTCATGTGTCAGCAGGTGCCACTCAACTCTGGATAAAAAGTAAAGTGTTAGTCACTCAGTCACGTCCAACTCTTTGTAACCCCATGAACTGTAGTTCGCCAGGCTCTTCTGTCCATGGAATTCTCCAAGCAAGAATACTGCAGTGGGTTCTTCCCGACCCAGGGACCCAGGTCTCCTGCATTGCAGGCAGACTCTTCACCATCTGAGCCAACAGGGAAGCTCTCAGTTATGAATACTTTGGCTCTATTTCATGTACTATCTTCACATTCAGGGACCCAGGCTGAAGGGGCAGCCACTATGCATAAGGTATGCATTCAGAGACAAAAAGGAAGAGCAAGAGGTATTAAATCACATTTAAAGCTTTTGCTTGAAAGTAGCATAATCACTTCTCACATTCTGTTGACCAAGTTCAGCATGATGGAAAGGGGAAATATTTTCTCCCAGGAAGAAGGTGGAGTAAAATTTTCAAATAACAATACCATCTACCACATACATTACTGATAAACCAGTTATAAAACCTCAGAGTTGTGGATATGCTAGACCAACCCCAGAAAATTAGTGCAATGAGCAGGATCTTTATGAGATCAATTATATACTCATAATTCTGGGGGGGGGGGGGGGAAAGGGAGAAAAAGACACCAACGAATTACTTGACTTTGTGGTGTACAACATCACAAAGATATGGTACCATAGTGATCAATATAACATGTTTCTAAACATGAAAGGAGAAACATGAAGTTTCTTAATTTTGAACTTTGTCCATTTTGTAAAACTAAAAAATTTGTGATGGTGAAGTGTATTTTATGTATAGTTGCACAGGCAATCCTAATTTGCTGAATTCTTCCAATTTAAATTTGATGCTGTTAAAGACTTTGCATCACAATCAACAGGAGCTTGGGGGGGGGGGATCTGCCCAGAATCATGGGGGTTCTTCTTTTTATTTCTAAACAAATCACAAACCTTAGTAAATGCAGTTATTTTCATTTGAAAGCGAGCCCTGCTGGGCTGAAGCCTTCAGAAAGATGAGAGGGTGAATAGTGCCCTCTAGTGGTAAATCAAAGCTTTTCACTCGGAAAGAGAACAATGTGGGATTTCCAATTTCCTCGTTTATGCTTCTTGATCCGGACCCTGAAATTGAAAAAGTAGAATTTTAGAAACATATCAATAACATTCTAATGTTCCTTTCCCCTGAGCCTGAAACTTGTTTATTTGATATTGAGAAGTATCAGACAATTCAATACGCCTCACATAGTAATAAAAGATGCTATTTAATCTTACTCTCTAATCCTTAGGCTGTCACAAATGTATATTCAATTTTATTTTTAAGAAGAAATAAAGTTTTTACCCTGGAGACTGAACTGGAGCAATCTGCAATTTAGATTTTGTTTTTATTGATTACCGGCCAGTGTAATCACCAAGAAGAAATATCTAACAAGTTTCTAACTCCCGATATTTCCGAGATGATTACACATTTTATTAATCAAGGTCGCAGTCACCTCATTTTATTGGTGTCAATGAAACCCTGATGCTTTGTGTTAATTAAGAATCACCGAGGCAATGAAACAGATTCTTTAAATGCTGCGGCTGCCGCCATTTATGTGTGAGCTCCAGGTGCCCTCTGCTGGATAAAACATACAGATGGTGAAAAGGCCGCTTCTGTTCAGTTCTGGTTCAGCTCTCTGCTGCTAAGTTTAATGGAGCTAAAATTCCATTAAAAAAAAAAGAAGAAGAAGAAGATATAAGCATTCAATTCATGTAGAGATATAAGATCGGGCCTTATATTAAAATCTTGGAAGAAAAATTCATTAAGGCTTTACTGTATCTATACGAATAATGTTCAAACACTGGACTTCTCTTCATTATTCAAATCTCATTTCAAAGATGACTGCCTCTTGAGAAATTAGAAGCTATTAGAAAACAAACCATGGTCAGATTCTTAATACTTTGTATCAACTTAAGAATGTAAATATAGAGTGAATTATATTCTTTTCAGAAATAAGTCATGGTCAGTATTCTAAAAGCTGACTTTTCTTTTCAGCACTTAGACATGTATTTCTTCTTTCCACCAGCAGAGCTAGAATCTAACTTACATGGTTTTCGTCCCCTGAAGAGGAATGCTCTGCTCAAGTGCTTGAGCTGGTCTGCTCGAGGGCTCTCTAAGGAACCAAGGCAGTGTGCCCACTGTTTAGCTGAAAACGTCAACATTTACAGTCACCAGCTCAAGTTTTAGAGTTGAAAGGTAGTAATATGATCTTGGAGTGAAGCAGGGGTTGCTTTTTTTTTTTTTTTTTTTGGCATTCAGTAGTCCAAAAAATGCTCTGGTATTGGCAGGAGCAATTCATTAATCCCACTGGTTAGACTTCTATCAGAATGGGATCTTGCCCTTATTAAGCCTAGTCTGTATTACTTTCTAAAAAATTTCTCCTTCTCCTAAAGTCTTCCTAAGCTCTGAAAGACCTAAACTTATTTCCTGGAGTTCCGGAAAAATCAATCTTTAAAAAGAAAATTAAAGAGAAACAGAATCTTTGTTCCCTGAACTCAGAAGCAAAATATATTTCGTCTCCAAATATCTTTCTCTTGAGTATTATGAGTTTCACCAAAACATGAGATCATAAGCTAGCAGAAATGGAGAGTATAATGCACTTCCTCCGTCGGTTTTCTTTTTTGTGTGTGTGAGTTTAGTTGCTTTACCATGCTGTGTTAGTTTCTGCTATAGAGCAAACCGAATCAGCCATATGTAACACATATCCCCTCTTTGGGGGGTTCCTTTCCATTTAGCTCGCCATATAGCACGGAGTTCCCTGCGCTTCACCGTAGATTCTCATCAGCCATCCATTTTATATACAGCAGCGTGTCTATGTCAACTCCAATCTGCCGATGCATGCTCCACCCCCCTTTCCTCCTTTGGTGTCTGTACCTTCGTTCTCTACACTTGTATCTCTGTTTCTGCTTTACAAATGGGTTCACTTGTACTATCTTTCTAGATTCCACATATATCCATTAATATACAACCTCCATTAGTTTTTTGTTTTTTTGTGTGTTTTTTAGTTTTTTGAATTTTTTTTTTTTCATTTATTTGTATTAGTTGGAGGCTAATTACTTTACAATATTGTAGTGGTTTTTGCCATACATTGACATGAATCAGCCATGGATTTACATGTGTTCCCCATCCCGATCCCCCCTCCCACCTCCCTCTCCACCCCATCCCTCTGGGTCTTCCCAGTCCACCAGGCCCGAGCACTTGTCTCATGCATCCACCCTTGGCCGGTGACCTGTTTCACCCTTGATAGTATACTTGTTTCAATGCTGCTCTCTCATTAGTTTTTAACTATTACATAGTGTTAAAGTATGAATAACATAATCTGAAATATTACTATTGTAGGTGTCACTTTTCTGCCCTAAAAGTGTTACAGGTTGAATTGTTTTTCCCCAGAATTTCTCTGTTGAAGTCCTAAACTCCTCCCCAGTACATCAGAATGTGACTGTATTTGGAGATGAGATCTTTGAGTTGAAGAAGGTCACTAAGATGGATTCGATTACCATATGGCTGGTGTCCTTATAAGAAGAGGAGATCACAACACAGTAACACACAGAAGGAGATGATGTGAAGAAACGTGGAAAGGATGGCCATCTACAAGTCAGGGCGGGAAGCCTTGGGAGAAATCAATCTTGTGAAACATTGATCTCAGACCTAACCTCCAGAATTGCGAGGAGATGAATTTCTATTGTGTAAGCCTCCCACTCTGTGCTGCTTTGTATGGCAGCCCTAGCAAACTAATGCAAGAAGTGAACTTGGCGGAGTTCTGGCTCTGTAAGGTCAGGACAGGGATTCCAAAGCTTCTTTTAGCATTTTCTTTGAGTTTTTTTTGCCTCATGGTTGATAATCAGCTAATACAGCTCCAAGCTTCATGTCTACATCCAAGAGAGGAAAAGAGGGAGGAAAATGCTCTTCTTCCTATCAAAAACTAAAAGATGTGATCTATTATTTTTTATATGGACTCTATTATGTCAAGTATCAGAAAACTCAAAGAAGGTTAAACTCAAAAAGCATTGCCTCAAGAATGAGAAAATTCAGGGGTAATGCCAATTTTAGGCTGACCAGATTCACCAATCAAATGATATTATCTGGAGTGAGACTCTCTCTCTCTCTCTTTTTTAATCTATTTACTTTTTATTGAAGGATAATTGCTTTATAGAATTTTGTTGTTTTCTATCAAACCTCAACATGAATCAGCCACAGATATACATACATCCCCTCCCTTTTGAATCTCCCTCCCATCTCCCTCCCCATCCCACCCCTCTAGGTGGATACAGAGCCCCTGTTTGAGTTTCCTGAGCCAGAGAGCAAATTCCCGTTGGCTGTTTTACATATGGGAATGTAAGTTTCCATGTTACTCTTTCCATACATCTCACCCTCTCCTCCCCTCTCCCCATGTCCTCAAGTCTATTCTCTATGTCTGTTTCTCCACTGTTACCCTGTAAATAAATTCTTCAGCACCATTTTTCTAGATTCTGTATGTATGTGTTAGAATATGATATGTATCTTTCTCTTTCTGACTCACTTCACTCTGTCTAATAGGTTCTATGTTCATTCACCTCATTAGAACTGATGGTATGGAGATTCCTTTAAAAACTAGGACTAAAACCACCATATGACCCAGCAATCCCACCCCTAGGCATATACCCTGAGGAAACCAAAATTGAAAGAGACACATGTATCCCATTGTTCATTGCAGCACTATTCACAATAGCTAGAACATGGAAGCAACCTAGATGCCCATCAACAGCTGAATGATAAGGAAGTTGTGGTACATATACACAGTGGAATATTACTCAGCCATAAAAAGGAATGCATTTGAGACTCTCTTTTGATTTTTGTTTCACTGTACTTCCTTTCCTCTCCTGCTTCTCAGAGATATTCATAGATATTCCAGGCTTTTTCCTCGTGGCTATAAGATGGCTACTGTAGCTCTCACCTCACATTTTTTTCAGGATCTGTCTAGCAAGAAAGAGTTCCTACCTCCTGTCATCCATGGGTAAGAAGACCTACATGCTTCTTCCTTTGGCTCATCCTCCTGGCCTGATTATGTAGAATACTTCACACTCTTATCATAACCCAAGCACTAAGAAGTCTGTGTTCACATAATAATGAGATGACCATCAACATTTTAAAGAGTAAATAACTCTTATTTATTAAGCATATACTTTGTGCCAGGCTTGGTTCATCATCAGCTTGAATCATCACACAACTTAATGCAATAAAAATGATTATTCTACTTCAAAAATATTATCGAGTATTTATCTATCTTTAAATAACTAATCTTAAATAAGTCAAGTAACTTGGAACAGATTGGTGAGGTAGAAAACAGAGCCAGGGGTTTCATCCATGGCTGATTCATGTCAATGTATTTCATAACGTTTCTGTCTAACTCTAGAATCTTCATCCTCTTCACCGGTTAGCTCCACTTGAATCCATATTGTTTTCACAAAGCATGAACAGCTGTAGCCTTTTATCTCCATTTCAAGAACCTCCCTGCCATCTCTTCTGCCCACAGTCACCCAATTTCTGCTTGCTAGGATTAAGCCTCTCATCTATTCTTCAACTGAAAGGCTAATTGCTAAAAGATAAATACTTGTCCCACCTTCCCCAGTGACTCTCCTTTTAGCAAAGAAAGACCTTCCCTTATTCAGCAAGGAAAATCATTTGAATTCTATGCATTCACTCAACCTCTGCCCTTTACAAGCTTATCCATCTTTTTAAACTTCTCTGATTTTTTCATGCAGTTTTACTTTCCTTGAAAAATAGTTAAGAGTCAGTCCTTAAAATATGCTGGTGATGCAAAACACTTGAAAATAAATAGACAGCAGTTCTACCACTAGATAAGGATAAAAATGAGGCCCTATTTTACATTACATTGCCTTCTTTTCACCAAAGATCTATTTTCAGTGCAGAGGTCTGGTGAGGTCAATAGCACCTCTGTGCTTAAATCAGAAGCTTGCTCATATTATCAGTGGCAAGCAGAGGGAGTATGATGCTGAGTGCAATTACAAAGAAACTCGAAAGATATGCACCCTGTTTCGTTAGAGATCAAAAATCAAGAGGCTATACAATCCTATTTGACAGATGTTGCTCTCAAGGCCACATCAGCTAGGAGGCATAATCTGGAAAATGAAATGTTAAAATGTAATTTAGCCTCATCTGAAGATTTGCAGGAGTTCTTTCTATTCTCCATCTGCACCCCCAACTTCCTTCTTAAGGAGAAGTGCCCTTCCTCTGACATCCTTAATAACCCTGTTACCCCAGTACATAAACCCCATTGTATCACTGTTGTCATTTATGGAAGTGTGTGTGTGTTTGTGCGCGGTTGGTTAGTCGTGTCTGACTCTGTGACCCCAAGGACTGTAGCCCGCCAGGTTCCTCTGTCTGTGGGATTTCTCAGGTGAGAATGCTGGAGTGGTTGCCATTCCCTTCCCCAGGGGATCTTCCCAACCCAGCCATCAAACCCGTGTCTCCTGCATCTCCTGCAATTAGAGGCGGTTCTTTACCACTAGTGACAGCTGGGAATTGTCCGCCCCTGTGGACTGAGTGCTCCCGGAGTGCGGAGCCTACATCTTACTCATTGCTTTCCAAGCCATGCCTGGCACAACAGCCAACAAGCAGTACTTGGTGCGTGTCTGTGGTTTGAAGGGGGAAATGCTGCAAAGAAACGGTGGCTGGTCCTCAGGGTCCCCTGTGAGCACCTCTCCTTCACCCACTGAGGCAGCATCAAATAAACTTCAGGAGAACCTCCCCCTCAGGGGACAAAAACCTGCCCACCAAGGCTGAAGTGAAAGGCGTCGCCAGGACTGTTTCCAAAAGTTTCTATACCAGTCTTGTCAACAATAAATTTGATGTCAGGCTCTGAGACTCCCTGTCTGAGATGACTAACTTTCCAAGGAGTAAAACTCTCAGCTGCTGCTTTGGGATTGTGTTTATTTGTTGTTTGTTTCCTACTCCCCTGCCCTGGCACCCTGCCAAACCAGAGAGGGTGGCTCCTTCCCCCTTCCTTTACTTCATTTGGGCTTGCTTGCTAAGTCACTTCAGTCATGTCTGACTCTTTGTGACTCTATGGACTGTAGCCCACCAGCCTCCTCTGTCTTTGGGATTCTCCAGGGAACAGTACTGGAGTGGGCTGCCATGCCCTCCTCCAGGGGATCTTCCTGATCCTGGGATCAAACCCACATATCTTATATCTCCTGCATTGGCAGATGGATTCTTCACCACGAGTGCCACCTATACAGAGGTTGGCAAAGACTACATGAAGTACTTTCCACAAACCTCTTCTACCCAGAGATCCCTCTTCTCATCCTTTGGGTCATACATCTCCCCTTACTGGTTCTATGGGCAGAATTTTATTTGCAGTGCATACTTTACACTGGACAATTTACTATAAATAAATAGGCATGGGCAGAATATGGGCTTCCTCAGAATATGGGCTTCTTTATTTAGCAATAAAGAGTCCACCAGCAATACAGGAGAGGCAGGAGATGCAGGTTTGATCCCTGGGCTCAGGAAGATCCCCTGGAAAAGGAAATGGTAATCCACTCCAGCATTCTTGCCTGGAGATTTCCACAGACAGAGTTGCCTGCCATGCTGCAGTCCATGAAGTTGCAGACTCAGGAATATGGATACTTCAAGACAATTACTAACTGTGGCAGGGTACCCTAAACCTGGATGGTAGGGGCTGTCAAAACTTGTCAGGAGGCTTCAAGTGTGTCTGAGATTTTTTCAGGGCAGAGCCTGCCTTATCCACTCGTGCCTGTCATGTTGCTTGGCACGTGGTAGACACTCGGTCAGTATCTCCTGGATAAGTGAATGAAGACTCGAGCGCTGCCTTGTAGTAACGGTTCATTAAGCCTCAAATAACCATTATTCACCCATTGGTTTTGAGGAAATGTTTGTCTACATGTTCTTGAGAATTCTGAAGGTAAGATCCAGAAGACTACATGATGATGGTTCAAGATCTCTGATCAGTTCCTTGTAGGAGCACAGTCAGTAAGAAAGAAAGGAAGGAAGAAGGAAAGAAAGAAAGGAGGAAGGAGAGAAAGAAAAAAAAAGGAAGGAGAGAAAGAAGGAAGAAAGGAAGGAATAAAAAAGAAAGGAAAGGGGGAGGAAGGGAGGGACGGAGGAGGAAAGAAAAGGCAAGGGAGGGTGAAGCATGTGCCTCAGGTTGATCTGTTATCAGGTTAAGAGCATAGACTCTGAAACCAGACTGCTCACGCTGAAACTAAATCAAACACTTAGTAGCTCCATGACTTTGAACAAAGCTATTAGCCTCTCTGCACGTCTCTCCTTCATAATAGGCATAGTAAAAACTATAGTGACTGTGACACAGGGTTGTATAAGGACAATTACATGAGTTACTATACGTAAAACACTTAGAGTTTTGCCTGGAAAACTGTAGGCACTCAACCAGAATTTACAAATACTATAGTGTGTGAAGCTCACTCTGCACCCCACAACTGAGCTTAATTGGGTTTCAATAAATGTTTTGTACATTAAATTATTGCACAGAGAGAGGCTATCCCTTAAGAGTGAAGGATGGAACTTTCTCATTAGTAGGAATAAAATTTTTCACTATCTGTCATTGTTTAAAAAAGTAGTTACGGGACAAGAAAAGAAAACGCAAAGGGCAGGTCTTGATCTAGTCAACTGAAGAAATATTCAGTCACAATGGATAGCTCACTGTTTAACGATATTTTTAAAGCTTTCTCTCTCTCTCTCTCTCTCTCTCTCTCTCTGACCATGTCACACTGCTTGTGGGATCTTAATTCCCCAACGAGGGACAGAACTTGCATTCTCTCCCTTGGGAGCACAGAGTCTTAACCACTTGACATTGGTTCTTAACCACCGAGGAAGTCCCAAGCTAACTGTTAGGCTAGACCCCAAAGCAAGAACAAATAACCAGTAGTAATAAAAATAATAACTAACATTCACCTTTCTAACTGGACATGTGTTTATTTCAGTTCACCCTTATAAAGCAGGAACGATTACATGCAGAGGCTGCCCTCTGGCTGGAGAGCTAGAACCATGTACAGGATCTGTATTAGTCAGAGTAGGATTGGTTTTCTTGTGGTTTAAAACCCCATAGGCTTAACACAAAACTAGTTTATTTCTCACTCACATTATGTGTCCCTTGGGATCAGCAAGAAGCTCTGCTCCCCACGCCTACCATTGGCTGCACAATTTGGAACATGCAGCTCCCTTATTGCTGCAGCAGGAAAAGGGGAAGTACATATGGGGTTTTCTGTGTTTCAGGCCAGGAGTGAGCATGTCATGTCTACTCAGCACTGCTCTTTTTTTGACGTGGGCCACACTTTAGGAATCTCTGAAATTTGGAGTGCCACGTCAGTGCCTGGGACTTGGCTGGGGCTGGCAGTGTGGTCCAGGAGGTTCTCAGCCCAGACCAGGACCTGTGAGGGCCCTAGCCCTCATTTCTCCTCTTGGAAATTTCTGACCCTGTATCCCATACACAGAATCAACCAGATGTCCCAAGGAGCCCCGGGACCTGTGCCCATGGAAGCACCCTGGTACCGTGAGACTGGCTCTGGTTCCAGGAGGCCAGTCTGGTGCAGCAGACTGCTCCTGCTCGCCAGCAGGATCTGACTTTTATAGGATTACACCAGATCAGGCAGCCAGAATGGTGATGGCATGTTCATGTGTGGTGATTCTCACTCATATTGGTCAAAAATGTGTTGTGAGCTACCATCTGTTCCCCCCGCCATCCCTTGGGCTTAAACATGTTTGGGCCTTTATGTCAGCTCTGTGTTCAGCTCACAATGCCATCTCCAGTGTATAGCACCCAAGGGTGACAGCAGGTGCTTTTACTTTATACCTCCCACTCTGACCTGCAGCACAGATACCACCCCTTTTGCAGGCTCTGCATCACATGACAGAGAGTCGGGAAGAAGGGGTATATGTCTTTTTCAAGGGTAAAATTTTAGATCACTACTCCTTGATGTCAATGGACTTTTTCAATTGAGGTTTTCTTTTGCTTCCAATTATGGCAGCGATACCATATTCTTCTGAGTCTGTCTGAAGCAGTGCCAGACAAGGGACCAGACAGTCCCCGTGTGAATGGGACCACTCCTCTCACTCTGCCCTGTGGCCTATCCTCCCTGCTGGTGTCAGTGTGTGGAATTCAGGGATGCTGTCTGCACATATTTTGAAAGAGATCACATTCTAGAAATGCAAGGAGTGCATCCTTAAAGGCTGAAAAGAAGACATGGCTGGTAGGTGTGATGCAATTTACTTCCACTGTAAAATGTTAAACAGTACACTTAACATGACCAAAATTGAATTATCATTCATGTTTTCTTTCATACAGGGTTCACACTTATATGTGTGGTCATCAACAGAAAAGCCTAGCAACAACCTTTGAGACAATTATTAGAAGCCAGTATTCAGAAGTGGCAGAATAGGTAATGCAGTGTCAGAAAAGATGGTGTGACCAGCATGAAACACAGGGAATTAGAGAAGCACAGAAGCAGAAAGACCTATATTGTTTCAAGACAAAAAAGTTTCCAAATGGCCATAGCTTTGTAATAACGGTGGCGCCATCTTTTTCTCCCAGTGGGAGATATGAAATTAGCCAGAAATGGTGCATTTGATAATAAAGAAGTCCAAAAGATGGTTCTTGATCTTGAATGGAAAGAGATGGTGCCTGGACACTACAAAAATCTTTATTTGCCCTGATTGAACAATAATCAAATACATAGGTAATTCTTCTCTAACCACTAGTTTCAATCTTCATTGATAAATAACTATACTTACATGACCCCACAACTGTGTAATATATATTTACATTGAATTGTTTATATAGGCAGGAGTCTTGAAAATAATTTTTGCCTGGGATCACCCCACACCCTGAGTTGATGCTGCTTCCATTCACAAACCATTGATCAGAACTAATCCTGTGGCCTTACCAACTGCAAGGGGGGTAAAAGTATATTCTGAGAACTCAAAATGCAGGAGAACCATATATGAGAGACACTAGTAATCTCTGACACAGAAACTGGCCAGGATAGAGCTGACCTGGGTTTTCAAAGAACGGCCACGTTTCAGCAATTATAAGTTGCTCCCTATGGGCTTCTCTGGTGGCTCACTGGTAGAGATATAAAAGATGTGAATTCAATCCCTGGGTTGGGAAGATCCCCTGGAAAAGGAAATGGCAACCCACTCAGGTATTCTTATGCCTGGAGAACCCCATGAATAGAGGAAACTGGTGGGATACAGTCCATGGTGTCACAAAGGGTCAGACCCAACTTAGCGACTAAACAACAGCAAGTTGCTCCATGAGTTGCCATTTCCTTCTTTATCCCACAGCTGTCCTAAAGCCTTATGCCTTGCCTACACTGTGCCTTACCACAGTCTTCTGCAGTGCTGAGAGCATAAATATGACAGAAGTCAGAGTTCCCAAGACTGCAAGAAGCAATCCCCAGGCGTCTCAGCTGTAGCCTTGGACAGAGTGGACATGAGGATTCCAAAGCCAGCAACTAAGGAGACAAAGAAATGACAGAACAGATAGAAAAAGAACTGACACAGAAATTTCTAGATAATTTCTTACAGACACTAGAGGAAAGAAGAGAACCTCTAAGAGAGGTCTGAGGTCCTGATGGGGAATGGGACTGACAGTCATTATAAACTGCAGTGCACTTGCCTCAAAGTATCTGAAATTCAACTTTGAATACTTGTCTCCTCTCCAGAGTTTTGGTCTATGGTTCAGTTCCTTAAAGCTGGATCTGACACCTAGACTCTTTCACCTTTATAAAGCTAACTCCACTAAAGTTATGGTGGACATCATAAATGTGAAGTTATGTCATCTTTTTCTGTGACCTTTACATTTTTTGAAAGATTTTTTAAACTAAATGATGGCCTTTGAACTTTGATCATTAGGAATTTTAACAGCTGGTAAATAAGATATTTGGAGATGAGTGAACCTCTTGGTACCCCTCAAACCTCAATATTTGTGTACTTTGTCATCAGGATGGCATCTACTACATGCAGCCATCACAAGATGATTGGCAGCTTAGGTACTGATCCTGCCCCATGGTATCTGATCTGTTCACCTTCCTTCAGAGCCTCGTTTTAGGCTTTAACATGGGCTTACCGATACTCTAGAGACACAGAGCAACATGCCTCAATGGCGCTGATGGCTTGGAGAAATTCAGGCCATCACAATAATTCAACAGAAAGTAACTCCTTGGATGAAAGGGAGAAAGGTGAGGGAGCAGGGGCAGAGAGCACAAGACAGGAGACCAAAGGAACTAGTGCCCATGTCATGAAGCAAGGTTCGTGCGATGATGCTGCAAGGAAGGAAAAGAGAAGCTTGCATATTCAGCAGAAAGAGATTCCTGTATGTAAAAGTGAATGTGTGTAACAAGGGAATACAAGTTAAATGGCGGGGGGAGGTGGGGGAGGAGCATGGGGCACATGAAATCAATAGATAGCAGTGTCTGCAACTTTAAAATTTGCTATTTAGCTCCAGGTTCAAGTCATGACCAGCTAGAATTCAAGCATCCCTCCGGTACATAAAATCAATGAAGGGCAAAAAAAAAAAAATTCTGTTCTTCACTACAGCAAAATCAGCATGTGAAATTAACTTTGAAAAGTTTCAGGTCAGGCATAGTGTCCAAGAGGAAATGGGCCTGAGACCAACTCAATGGAAAGACTGGTGATTGAGAGAGGGTAGAATTTCAGGAGGTGAGTGAAGGCAGCAGAGACAGTGTTCATTCATCTATTCGACAAATTTATTTGTTAATAACTTTTGGGGGGAGGCTGTGCTGCATCTTGGTTGTGACACTCGGGCTTCTCTAGTATCCCATGTGGACTCCAGAGCACACAGGCTCAGCAGTTGTGGTTTGTGGGCTTAGATGCCCCGTGAAACATGGGATCTTAGTTCCCCAACCAGGGATCAAACCCACGTCCTCTGCATTGGAAGGTGGGTTCTTAACCACTGGACCACCAGGGAAGACTCCAACAGAATTTATTAAGTATCTGTTAGGCAGTATGCTAGATGGAGAATACATAGAAATATATAATATATAGCTTCTCTCTCAAGGAACCTCTATGTGGAGTGGATGAGAGACTGACAGATTAATTCTAATTATAATATAGTAGGGAAATCATAGAACATAGAGAAGTATTGATCAACCTTATGTAAACAATTTCTTCTGTTCATTTTCAGAACTACAGGAATCCTTAAGAGTTCAGAGAATGAACTGTGTACTTCAGCAAGATATATGAGACTTCCCTCCCACAACCACTCAAAATCTCTCTCTCTGCCACCAGCTACCTCATTTCATTTGATAGAATTGTGTTTGCAAAAAGTAAATGACTTAGTTAATTTATGCTCTCATCTAATTCTGCATCTCTCATCAAGTCTTCAAGTACTATCCCATAAGCAATGTTGCTGCAGAAACTTTATCAGAATACCATAGAGGAAATTATATTCTAACAGTAGGCTGCCAAAGATAATTTACAGCAGAATAGTATTGACTGTCAGTTCCTCCCAATAAAATCTGTGGGCCAGTAACTTTGATAGAATCTTTAAAATGGCTCAAAATGAGAAATTAAGGCAGAGTATTGGTAGGGCTTCAAGATCTTGGTTGAGTAGTTTTATGGTGGTCTTGCAAATGGAAACTGGTTGAAATCAGTCAGAGTTTTATCATTATTGTTATTATCATCCAAATGCCTCTACCAAGATGCACTGAGGTAAGGTGTCTTGATGGGCAAGCTATTAGTCCTGTTAAGTAAGCTGTTTTAATGATTTACTTTTCTTTTTTCCATGAGCAGGAATTTCTTAAAGCAGATAACCAAGTTATTTTTACCTGGTCCCAGCACTGATTAATATAAGAATAAGAAACATCTAGTTCCAGTATTATAGAGTACAGAGACAAGAAAAATTTGATTTCAGTTCTTAGTAGTCACATAATTTCTTTTGAACATGTTCCCATTTAACAAGTAAAATTCTCAGGCTAAAAATGGATTAGAAGGACCATTATTCAAGTTAATACAACATCTATCCTGACATTGGTAGTCACAGTGAATAATTAAAAATTAAATATAGATAAAATTAAGAAGTATAAATAAGGGGAGCGCACAAAAGTACTATCTTTTTAGTAAAGTCCAATATATTACAAATACTCATCTGGACACAAGATTGTGATGAGAAATAAATGCAAAAAGATCGGTAGCTTTCACTAATTGCCAATGAAATTTCTGAAGTACAAAAATAATCATAACACCTCGCTTTCTATGAACACATCCTATTTCTTCATCCAAATGTCCTAAAATATGATTTTTTTTTAATTTATTTTTATTAGTTGGAAGCTAATTACTTTACAATATTGTAATGGTTTTTGCCATACATTGACATGAGTCAGCCATGGATTTACATGTGTTCCCCATCCCTATCCTCCCTCCCACCTCCCTCCCCATCCCATCCCTCTGGGTCTTCCCAGTGCACCAGCCCTGAGCACTTGTCTCATGCATCCAACCTGGGCTGGTGAGCTGTTTCACCCTTGATAGTATACTTATTTCAATGCTGTTCTCTCAGAACATCCCACCCTCGCCTTCTCCCACAGAGTCCAAAAGTCTGTTTTGTCCATCTGTGTCTCTTTTTCTGTTTTGCATATAGCGTTATCTTTACCATCTTTCTAAATTCCATATATATGCGTTAGTATGCTGTATTGGTCTTTATCTTTCTGGCTTACTTCACTCTGTATAATGGGCTCCAGTTTCATCCATCTCATTAGAACTGATTCAAATGAATTTCTTTGTAATGGCTGAGTAATATTCCATGGTATATATGTACCACAGCTTCCTTATCCATTCATCTGCTGATGGGCATCTAGGTTGCTTCCATGTCCTGCCTATTATAAACAGTGCTGCGATGAACATTGGGGTACATGTGTCTCTTTCAGATCTGGTTTCCTCGGTGTGTATGCCCAGAAGTTGGATTGCTGGGTCATATGGCAGTTCTATTTCCAGTTTTTTAAGGACTCTCCACACTGTTCTCCATAGTGGCTGTACTAGTTTGCATTCCCACCAACAGTGTAAGAGGGTTCCCTTTTCTCCACACCCTCTCCAGCATTTATAAAATATGATTTTTTATTGTCTGGCCTCAGCCTCATCACCTAAAATACTTTATTCTCATAATATACATAAAGTTCTTTCAACTATACCTGCTTTTTAGACCTTTGAACACACTCCTGCCTCTGTCTGCAGTGTCTTACTCTTGTTTCCCCAGGCACCTGGATAATTTCCATTTATCTTTCAACAACGAACATAAGTGGCACTTATTTAAGAAAATGTCATGACACCGCCTGGCTATGTACAGTGGCACTCCTCTTTGACCCTAAAGTACCCCACGAGTTTCTGACTCCTACCAGATTTCACACTGGGTTATGTTTGCTATTCAACTTGCCTCTAACATCTACTAAGAGCTAAGGACTATGCTTTCTTCATCCTGATATTCTTCCATGCTTCACAATATGACTTACACTTACTTTTTTAAACTTCTATTTTGTATTGGGGTATAGCCAATTAACAATGTTGTGATAGTTCCAGGTGAACATCAATGGAACTCAGCCATACATATCCATGTATCCATTCTCCCCCTAACCCTCCCATCCAGGCCACCACACAACATTGAGCAGAGTTCCATGTGCTACACAGTAGGTCCTTGTCAGTTATCCATTAAAAACTTATCAGTGCGTACATGTCCATCTATAAAATTATACTTATTTTTATTAAACTATTTCTATTGAATGTAGTGGAGAGTTTAAACCTATATAAAAGGATATTGACTAAAATGAGTTTAAGTGAATCTGCATATTGTAGTAAATATGCTTTGCATGTGTGCTTTATACTTTGAAAAAATTTCCAAATTATTTCTTTAAAAGATATTATGGAACTTTCTGAATTGTCATAAACCAAATGGAAAAGTATTGATTTGAGAGTACTGAAGTTTACTCCTTATGCCTATCATGCCTTAGCTCTTTGTCAATCCAGAACAGTCAATTCTAATTAGGGCAAATTCAGATATTTAGCCTACCCAAGCAAGGGAAATGACAATATCCAATTTGGAGGATAAATCTCTCGAGCTTCAGGAAATATTATCAATGCTAAGCAATCAATACCCTGAGAGTAGAAATAAAGACACGCTGAGAACCACAACCCAGACCTCGAGTGAAGGACAATTGCTAGATAAGATTGCCCAGGAAGCAATCATAAACGATCTTGTCCCAATCTCTCAGTGATATCTTAGAGAATTCAGTCCATTAGACATAGCTAGACAGCCACTTTCAGTCCTATTAATTATATATGAAATATTTTTAAATGACAACAAACATGCACCTATAACTATGAAGCAATGCACGTTCTCAGGTTTAACGGTGTTAGGTTTTATCTTTAAAAGCTCTGTAAAGTCCCTGTGTGTGCCATGTGTGTGCTCAGTAATGTCCAACTCTTCGTGATCCCATTGACTGCAGTCCGCCAGGCTCCTCTGTCTGTGGAATTCTTCCAGGCAAGAATAGTGGAGTGGGTTGTCATTTCCTACTCCAGGGCATCTTCCTGACCCAGGGATTGAACCCGCATTTCCTGTGTCTCCTGCATTGGCAGGCAGATTCCTTACCACTAGTGCCACTTGGGATGCCCTGTAAGGTCTAATGAGGGTGAATATAGCCACAGATAACTTACCTGTCTTCACTTTCCTTGGCCCTAGTCAGCTCTGGGCACTAGTGCCTTTCATCCATAGGCTCACTTTTGTCTGACTCATCAAAAGACATGAGCATAGAAAGAAATAACATCTGAAATCTGGCATGAGTCCAGATGTGGGAGAGCAGGCTCTGTCCTCACTGGCCACATGCCCAGTCCATTGCCAATCTTCCACCTCAGGTCCTGAGTAGTAGCTCCCTTTTCTGCTGAAACAAGAGTCTTTCCTGGAATCCCAGACCACTTGCAAGAGTCCATACAATGCATGGGCCTTGAGAATAATTCTATCACCATAAATGTTATCTTGGATGCTATCTACACACTGAAGGTTCACCTAAAACCTCACTCTATGAAACACCATCGGATATTGTTTTAGGCAGCTTGGGCTGCTATAGCAGAATGCCATAGATTGGATTCCTTAAACAATAAAAATGTATTTCACACAGTGGAGGCTGGGAAGCTCAAGATGAGGGTATCAACCTTTTAGGTTTCCGGTAAGAGATCTCTTTCTGACTTGTTGACGGCCACCTTCTCAGTGCATCCTCCATGGAAGAAAAAGAGAGTGAAAACGGACTCTTTGGTGTTTCCTCTAACAAAAACACTGATCCACTGGATCGTTACCCCATCCTTATGACTTCACTGTATAAGTCATCAGTTCAGTTCAGTTCAGTCGCTCAGTTGTGTCCGACTCTTTGCGACCCCATGGACTTACACAGCCCATGGAATTCTCCAGGCCAGAATACTGGAGTGGGTGGCCTTTCCCTTCTCCAGAGGATCTTCCCAACACAGGGATTGAACCCAGGTCTCCCGCATTGCAGGTGGATTCTTTACCAGCTGAGCCACAAAGGAAGACCTTATAAGTCATAAGGTAACCTTAATTACCTCCTTATAGGCCTTATCCCCAAGCCCAGTTACATTGGGGATTTGGACTTTAGTATATGAATTGGGAGCAGGGGGGCATAATTCAGCCTGTAGCAGATATAAACACTAATCTAAATCTAAATTAAGCCTAGTTATCTAAGTATAATCAATAACAAAGCAACAATGTCTACTATTTATTAAAGGCTTACTTTCACAAAACTATTTCTAATTTTTAGGATAATATTACTTTTCCCTACTTTGCAGCAGAGAGAGTTGAAGGCTTGAGGTGTAAAAGCCCTAACCAAGGCCATACAACAACAAAATGACAAGAGTTGGAAGTCAAACCCATGTCTGTAGGAATTCAAAGTCCCAATGTAATGTGTCTACCATGACTTCTTAGGTAGAAACTGTAATTCAGATCACTGATCAACCTTAAGTCCCTGTGTCTTCCCTTTCCCCACCTGCCTGAACTGTGATTAGTAGTTTGCCTCATAGACACACCTGAGTTTAGATAATTATGGAAGTGACAGCAAGTCAATCAAAATGTCTATTCAACACCTAAAATCAGGCACTCGGTAGAGCACTAGATTACTTCTCAAATATCTACACGTGCCTGAAAAGATTAATTTAGAACCAACAGATTCAGATGGTACTTTGGTTACTGTAATCAGATTTTGCAGCGATCTGCCTCTTTGATCCATGCTCTCCTTATTTAAAATTCTGCATTGCTCTTTGTGATATACCAGCTGTTAAATGGTCATCACATCCATCTTCCTCTATCTTTGGCTTCCCAGAACAGCATCCATTTACTCTTTAATTCAAAATATACGATTGAGCCTTGAACAACACAGGTTCGAACTGAGCAGGGCCACTTATCCAAGGACGTTTTTCAGCAGTGAATACTACAGTACTACATGAACTGGGGTTGGTTAAATCTGGTACTGAGGAACCACAGATATAAGGGCCAACTGAAAGTTCCGTGTGGGCTTCCCAAGTGGCGCCAGTGGTAAAGAATGTGCCTACCAGTGCAGAAGATGTAAGAGATATGAGTTCGATCCCTGGGTCAGGAAGATCTCCTGCAGGAGGGCATGGCAATCCACTCCAGTATTTTTGCCTGGAGAATCCCATGGACAGAGGAGCCTGCTGGGCTATAGCCCATAGGGTCACAGAATTGGATCTGACTAAAGTAACTTAGCACACACACACACACACACACACAGGTAAGTTATACGTGAATTTTTGAGTGCATGGAGGGCCAGCACCCCTAACCCCCCAACCTTCACTTGTTGTTCAAGGCTCACCTGTACTTACTGAGCCCCTACTAGCTGTCAGGCATGTGGGATACATGAGAGAACACAACAGATAATAGCCCTGCCATGATGCTAATATGCTAGCCTATGGAAACAGAAAGTAGAAGCCATACTAAATAAGTAAAATATGTAATGTGTAGAAATTGTGATACAGCCTATGGAAAAAGTAAGGGCAGCACAAGGTAAGGGAGATCAAGAGCATGAGAGGAGAGGGTCATGGTGAACATCTCTGAGAAGGAGACGTGATCAAAGATATAAGGAGACGGCTCATATCCGAGGAAGAGCATTTCAGACACAGCACACAGTACTTGCAAAGAATTTGAGGTGAAAGCAGGCCTAGGAATGACTGAGCAAGAGCAAACAGACCAGCATGACAGGAGTCCAGTGAGCAGGAGGAAAGTCAGAGAGTTAATGGCGCACCAGATAACA
Organism: Cervus canadensis; assembly: GCF_019320065.1. Taxonomy (NCBI): domain Eukaryota; kingdom Metazoa; phylum Chordata; class Mammalia; order Artiodactyla; family Cervidae; genus Cervus; species Cervus canadensis. The sequence goes on from NC_057396.1 coordinate 11,661,995, forward strand.
AAGGGCCTCTGGCCATTGTAAGGGTTTTCATTTTTTACACTGAATAAATCAGAAAATGATTGCAGGATTCTGAAAGGAGGAACAATCTTGACCAAACTCATATTTTTAAAGGATCATCACCATCCCGGCTATTATATAAAGGACAGATTATAGGGGAGCAACAATAGAAACAGGGAAGCCAGTTAGGAGGTCTTTGCAATTATGTAGGGCAGGTGGGTTGTGGGGAGCATGGTGATAGTCGTGGTGATGATGATGGTGGTGGCAGGGGGGAAAACTGGTTAGATTCTGGACATATTTTAAAAGAGACGCCTCATCACTTGGATCCAGCTCTGCCAGATCTTGAGCCAAAGGACAAGAAGTGTGTCAACAGGCTTCAAAACCTCAATGCAGGTGGTGCTAATTCGTAAAGAGCCCGCTTGCCAATGCAGGAGATGTTAAGAGACATGGGTTCAAACCCTGGGTGGGGAAGATTCCCTGGAGGAGGGCATGGCAACACACTCCAGTGTTCTTGCCTGGAGAGTCCCGTGGACAAAGGAGCCTGGTGGGCTACAGTCCATAGGGTCTCAGTCAGACATGACTGAAGCAGCTTAGCATGTATGCAGGAGGTGGGGGTAGGTAAAATAATGTCTAACATAGTAAGCACTTATTGCTCACCAGTTACACTAAGAGTGCACCTAGTAAGATAGGAAACTAAACCACAGAAACATTAAATGATTTTAGTTAGTAAGCAGAAGAACTAGGATTTGAACCCAGAACAACTTGAACTGGAACCCTCATGCATCACTTCTCATACAGCCTTGCTGATTAAGGTACATTTATAGACTTGAGATCTGGTGACTCGGGGATAAATACCTGGAGCTGATGACCCAAAGGTGGACCACAGTAACCTCTAAATTACAACAGTCCCTAACTCATCACTGAGGCAGAAAATCCATAATAAAGCAGTGACAACTAATGAACTTGATTCTGAAATGAATGAATCTCTTGGCACAAAGTGATTCTGTATGGGATGACAGCTAACTAGAAATGTGGCAGTTTTACATATTATCCTACTTCTTCAGCAGTGTATACACACTTCTGTAATGACTGGGGACAACATCATGAAACTTCACTAGGGCACTGGGCTCCAGAAAGCAGAACTGCTTATGCCATTTGGCTTTGGGGAAGGTTTTGGTATGATGCTTTTTTAAAAGAATATTTTGAAGTTTGAAACGAGAAAAAGAGATTAAGTAGCTGGAAGAATATGAGCAGTGTTTCTGCAGCTTAGCCTCAGGAGAGATAAAGTGAATTAATTCAAAGTATAGCTAGGCCTTTGGGACTGCATTTCTGCTTCTGATGAGGAGGATACAGAGATGAAAGAGAAGAGGCTGACGTGGGTGCTGCTCTCCTATGACTGGCACTTTCCTGTAAGGAAGCAAAGCCATATGTGAGGTCAGAAAAACTCAAGTGAGCACCCTACCCTGCTCCAAGCTAGGACATGTGCTTATAGATTCCCAAGCTCACCTTTCATAAACATCCAAAGTTATTCATGCCCACCATGCTTTTAAGTCTTCCAAGTAACCTCTTATTTTGAACTAGAAATCATAGTTTTTTCTTTTTTTTGTTTGTTTTTTTCATTTATTTTTATTAGTTGGAGGCTAATTACTTTACAGTATTGTAGTGGTTTTTGCCATGCATTGACTTGAATCATATTTTTAAGTGAATTTTTAAAATCTAGTCATGGTGCACTTTACTGCTGTAATAGGTAGAATTCGGGATAGTTCCCAAAATATTCCCACCCCTTTTGTATGCAAAATATTCCCACCCCTTTTGTATGCAAAATATTCCCACCCCTTTCTCCCAGTGACTCAATCAGACACTAATCTGGTGCTGCTGTGGAGAAGTATACAGGTATAATAAAAGTGCCAAATCAGCAGACCTTAAGACAGGTAAATATTTTCAATGGGCCTTCAGTAGGCCTGACCTAATTAGTTGAGGCTATAAAAGGAACTTGTCTCCTCCTGGTGAAAGAGCTTCAAAGATGGGGTAGGGGTTTGGGGTTTGGTGCAAGAGAAATTCTTTGTTTCTCATTTTGAAGATGGAGGAAGCCAAATGGCAAGGAATGCAGGTGGTATCTAGGAGCTGAGAGCAGTCTTCAGCTGATAGCCAGTAAGAAAACAGAAAAAAAAAAAAAAAGTCCTGTAACCACAAGGAACCAAAGTCGTCCAACAACCTGAGATCATCCCCAGGTGCTCCAAAAGTAACCCAGTCTGGCCAGAACTCTGATTTCAACCAGTGAGACCCAGAGCAAAGGCCACCTCCACGCCACACCAGACTTTCTATACACAGAACTATGAATTGCTAAATGGGGATTGCTTTCCACTGCTGAGCTTATGGTAATGTTACACAGAGATAAAAAAACTAATACAATTGCTAAAGGCACATTTTAGAAAATAAATCACTAGTAGAACTATTTAAGATGTGATTAATTCATTGAAAAAACCTTTCTTCCAAAGGATACTTTCTTTCATCTTCATCATCTATCAGAAGTTAATATTTCATATTTTGGCATTTCTTAAAGCAAACTATGTCTTACTTATGTGGTTGCTAAGTGAAAATCATGAGCTAAGTTTTATTATGAAATTTAGTCAGAATTAACTAGCAAAGAAAACTCTAAAACTGATTTCAGTAAATATGTTATGATTTAATTAATATGAAACCATCTGTGAATAAATTAGTCTACCTCTCAGTAGTTTCTGATAGACCTCATTATTCAAAATATCTCCCATTTTTCTTACTTGTTAATGAAGTTCATGCCATTTAAACTTTAAAAAGTAATTATTAAATCATATTATCAACAATATCTACTTTTCTACATATAATCCATATATATATTTAAACATTTTTAAAGCCTCTGCAGAACTTGAAGAAAAAAAAGCTATATTAAAATATAACATCATAGTTTTTAAACGTAAAGAAATTCTAATATTTGCTTTGAGAATTTTAGTCAGAATCCAGGCTTTTCAAAATTCAAAACATTTCAACTTTAAAATGTTGATTTTCATAGAATAACTAAAATAATGTAGATATACTAAAAATATTATATCCCCCAAACTCTTATCCTTTCATATTTAATACAAAATATTATTATAATAATACTCATAAATAAAGCCTATATGTTCCCTCATACCTATTGTTTTAAAGGTAGCAACAAAAACAAAAGTACTCAACTGTGACCTAGCGCTTCAGGGAGAGGCAACTGCTGTTGCCAAGAGACAGAAACTTCAGAGGCAGAATCCAGATTCTGGAATCGTGACTCAATAAGATTTCTGGCACTTGTTGGATCTTAAAAGAATTTAATTGCCAGGGAAAACACAGACTTGACCAAAAAGGTCCTGTGATGGTTCAATTCCTAGAGCAATCCTCAGTCTTTATAAACTTGCCAAGAAAGTATTCAGCTAAAGCAGTAAAGCCCTAATGAAATTAGGCAGACTATTGACTACACCTGACAGCATTTCACTTAAGCAATAAAAAGGTATTTTGGGGCCACTTCAGCCAAAATGTCCAGAAGTTACACTGCCCTGAGGCACAGCTAGATGGAGTGCACAAACACTGTGTCCCTCAAACTCTCCTCATGAAGCAGGCATGAGCATCCCAGCACCCCAAGACTGGCAAAGTACCAGCCTGACAGCTCTGTTGTGTGAGAGCATCCACAAATCCCCTGAAGAGGTTCTGAGAAGGAGTCTTGACAGCCCTGGTTTGGGGGTGTATGTCCATCTCTGTAACTGGGAGAAGAAAGGATAGGGGTATGGTAGGCTAAGATTGTTACCAAACCAAACTTGGGGACACTCCCCCATACACAATAAAGTCAATCTACTGATCCCAGGTTGTGGTGAAGCAAAATACAGTATTTATTGCAGGCACCAAGCAAGGAGTATGGGTGGCTAATATTCAAAAGACCCTTAACTCCTTGATGGGTTTCAGGAAAATGTTTTTAAAGGCAAGCTGACAGAGAGAGGTGCAGGTGCATGATCAGCTTGTGCACAATTCTCTGATTGGTTGAGGGTGAGGTAACGGGCTGCTTTCACAGGGGTTAACATCAATCCTTAGTCTCTAGCCAGTCTAGGGTCTACATGCTCATGGTCATCACGAAGTTAGCTGCTTCCATCTGGTGGACATTTTAGTATCTGCAGAACAATTCAGGGATGTGGATAAAACACTATTATCTATGTCCTTCACTGAGGAATTAAAGATTCTGTGACTGCCATGTGGCTGATTTACTGTTTAAATGGTTACTGAGTCTCCTGGCCCAACTGCTGTTTTCTTTGTTACTACATGTTCACATTCTTCCAATTGTTCATTCTTGAGCCAGCCTTTTGTGACTCAGGGGAGGCCTGGGAGACTAAAGCTTTCTACAAATAAGAGGCAGGTAGAGGACATGGAATTGGGTGATGTCTGTCCCAGAAAACCCCATAGAGCCCTGCTTGGTTACAAGGTGTGCAGTAATAACCCAAATACATTCATTTCCTTTAGAGAGGTCAGGTTCTGTGATCAGAAGAGGACTGTATGCCAGAAGACACAATATAAAAGACCCGAAGGAGTCTTTATACTTCAGAAGGGGAATACTCATCTATACCAGACTCAAGGACAGTCATTGATGATGGTGGACCAGGGAGATATTCCTGGTAAGGAGAACCTGTAAAAAAAAATTAGTCTGTCACGTGGAGGAAATCAGCCTGCTGCCAGAGCAGGGAGATTCTTTAGATATCCACAGTGAGCCAGGGAAATATTCCTGGCAAGGAGAACCTGTAAAAAAAAAATTAGTCTGTCACCTGGAGGAAATCAGTCTGCTAGCAGAGCAGGGAGATCCTTTAGATATCTATCTAGCAGATGTAATACATCTAACGGTACATCAACTTTACGGCACTCATTTCCTTCTATGAAATAGGAATTTTTATTATTATTAAAGGTGAGTGAGGACAAATTCTAGTGTCATGTATAAAAATATAATGAGCTGGATTTACTGAAAAAACATAGATATCAAGAGTTAGAATTCAGAGGTATAGAGTCTGCTTTCTCTCATCAAAGGGGAGTCTGAAAAAATAAGCACATCATACTCCACACACCACAAGTCCTTGTCTGCAGAAGAGGGATTGCTACTGAGTCCAAACTCATTCTGGTCAATGCACAACCAGGAGATGAGGTGTTGGGGCAAGGAATAACAACTTTATTCAGAAAGCCAGGAGTCTGAGAAGATGGTGGACTAATGTCCTAGAGAATCATCTTATCAAAGTAGAATTCAGACTTCTTTTCTATTTAAAAGAGGAGGGGTGTATCTGGCTGTGCACACTTCTTGGGCCAGAATCCTTTGTTCTTGAAGCTGTCCATTTACATCATATCACAATATCCTGTCTTGTTCCAACAAGACAAATGTTATTCTCTATTCTGCAATTTTTTATTTCTATTTGAAAGGAGAAGTGTTTACAGCCTTAAGGATCAGAGGCTTGAAATGGGCTATCCTGTATATTTCAGGCTATGGGCAGCCTTCTTAAAGCAAAAGCAATAGAGCACAAAGGTTAAAGTAAAAGCAATAGCTGTAATATGGAGTCAGACTTATTCTTTCCTCTTGCAGGATCCTGACTCTTGACTCTCTTAAAATGCAATCATGATAAAGTTGGGATAAGCATTATAAATTGAAAGGATTTAGGCACCAACGAGTCTGAGTGGAAATACCAGTGCAGTTGAGAATTGTCTAAGAATGCCAGCTGCCATCACTTTATTACTTGTAAGGAGTAGCTGCTGTGACTGCTGGAAAAAGCTCTCTATTACTGTGGGTCCAGACACAGCCATTCCTTCTAGAAGAGAAGGAGTGAGCCTCTGTACCTAAGCTGCTGGACAGCTCTCCATTTCTCATCCAATATATATTGTTTGTCATTTAGCCACAACTGCTGGGTCAAGAAGAGCCCATTCAAACTTGACCTGGTGTAATAAACACTACCCAAGGATGCTGGACTTGGAACAGAATAGAGAAATTGGTTGGGTCATCTCCTTTCAGAGAGGGTTTAGGTGTGGGATTTTGCTATTGTTCTTGGTCTTAAATGTGGGAAAACTTATAATGTGATTTGGAATGTTTCTAGAACTGTGAAAGTGGAATGAAGTCTTGCTATAGAAGTCAGTACCTATGGTTTGCTAGGCAGCCCAGGCATGGCAAGGTGTAAACAATGTCAGCTATTGTTTTTGGCTAACCCATGGGGTCCCAGTGGGTTCTTCCCCATCCTTCTTCACCTGGCAAGAGGCCCAAGGAAGCCTACCTATTCATTTCCCTACTTTCTGTAGATACATTGATTGAATTATTTAGAAGCTGGTGTGTAGCCTAAACAGCCCCAGGCAGAATCATTCCCTGGAATCAACTGTAAAGTGCACCTTGCCACATCCATCCCTGCTCAGAAATTTATAGTGTATTCCCATTATAATTAAAGTCATATCCCTTACCATGGCCTATGAGAACTTCATGATCTACCTTCTATTTCCTTATCAATTTCCTCATCACTTGCCATCCTATGATCTTGCCAACACACTTCAGCCATAGGAGGTATCTCTTAGTTCCTACAACATGTCAAGGGTTCCTTCCCATCTCAAGGGTGTTTTCTTTGCCTGAAATTCCCTTAGATTCTTCTTGTGTTGATTCTTATAATTTTAAACTTACAGAAAAGTTACAAGAGTAGAAAGATGAATACTTGTATACTAATTGTCCAGATTCTTCAATTGCCCCATTTGCTTTTTTATTCTTCCTAAACATATTTTTGTATGTTCTTGCCATTTATTTGAACCATAAGAGCTTAAGTTGCCTAAATAATTTTATGTGCCTTTACCAAGAATAAGGACATTCTCTTTCATAACTAGAATGTAATTAACAAAAATCAAGAAACTTAACAGGAATACAATGCTATTCTCTGATCCACTTTGAGTGTTAAAATTTCATCAGTTGTCCCAGTGATAGCCTACAGCAATTTTTGCTTTTCAGTCCACTAGCTCATATAATGCTTCATTGTCACATCTCTTTACTATCTTTATATCTGGAAATGTTCTCAGGCTTTATCTTTCTTACTCATTCATACATTAAACATATGGGAAATATCTTTTATACCTATTAAATATAGGCATAAATGTTTCTAACATCGTGTGACTTCAGACTCCTTGAATTTAAATATTTTCATCTAAAGACTGTTCTTCATAGGAATTGTTATGTAAGTGTTTATCAAGTCCAAGCTTGTACACCTCACTGTATGATAGTCCAATAAGTCAAGAACTGAATTGTTGGGATGGGATATAGCGACTTTATTTGGAAAGCCTGCAGACCAAGAATATGGTGGATTAGTGCCCCAAAGAACCATCTTTCCCAGGTTTTGAATGCTAGTTTCTTTTACAGAACAAAGACAGGGAACTGAGGAGGTAAAGTGAAAAAGGAAAGAAGTTGTTGTACAAGTTTCCTGGTTCCAGCCAGACTTCTGAAGGGATGTGTTAATTTCTTATTTTCTGCAGCCATTCACAGATACACCTAGTCAGGATGGTTCCTGTGAGCTAAACAAAGATATCTTAGCTTAACATCAGGCATGGGAAGTAGGGTTCCCAGATATGCGCCATTATGTACACCTTACATAGACAACATCTCTTTATAGTGATTAACTTGTAGTAAAAGCAGTTAGAATACAAAAGTTAAAGAAACAGATCCAATATGGAGTCAGATTTGTTCCTATTTCATAACCTGTAATGCTAAGATCATAATAGCCCTTACTTGCATAGTAGCAAGGTCTCAGGTTCCTTCTCCGTGAAATACCCTACACTAGGAAGCACAGTGTTTGCAGATTCCTGTCAATGCCTGACTGTTCCTCTTGTGTAACTCTGTACTGCAATTACCCTTCTAACCATGGCCTCCCTGGACTCAGGACTCTGCTGCCAGCAATTAGATAACAACCAAATCACCTCTGAGTTGCTGCTGAAACTATACTCCATACAATTAACAAGATGTAATGTCTGGTAAGCAACAGACATTCTTGAACTTGTCTTACAGGTCAGCAGATAAGGGAACAGCTTGTTAAAACTCCCTCGCTTGTAAACTGCCTTCCCAGGTTCACGCAGACCAGTTGTTTTACAGGAACTTGGAGTCAGCTTCTGCCCAGTGTGGGGGCTTCCCTGATGGCTCAGACAGTAAAGAATCTGCCTGCAATCCAGGAGACCCAGACTCAACCCCTGAGTCAGGAAGATCCTCTGGAGAAGAAAATGGCAACACACTCCAGTATTCTTGCCTGGAGAATTCCATGGACAGAGCACCCTGGTGGGCTACTTTCACACTTTCACTTCTCCCCAGTGTGAGACAGCTACAGACAATCGGGACCACCAGCCCTAAACCTGGGCCTCACAGATGTCTGATGAATGGCCTGTTGATGTCAGAGGACTGGAAAACTCTGCCCTCAGTTCACCTCCATTGTGAATATACAGAAACATGTCGTCCAGAAGCACCGTCTCAAAATATCAATTACTTCACCTCCTCCCTGCCTCCAAGATCCTTTCCCCAAACCTAAGACCATCTTGCTTACCCATACATATCCCAGCCACCACAACTTCAGGGAAGCAAATTTGATAATTGTACTCCCATTTCCTTAACTGGCTGCCATGTGAGTAAACTCTTTCTAGGCTGTAAACCTCAGCATCTCAGCATTTGGTTGCTTCATGTTGGCAAATGCACATGGTTTGGTAACACGGGGGTTGCTCCCTCTTCCACACTAGTCTCTAAAAAGGCAGTTCTCAAATAGAAGTGAAAGTGTCAGTTGCTCAGTGATGTCTGACTCTCTGTGACTCCATGGGCTGTAGCCTGCTGGTCTCCTTTCTGTCCATGGGATTCCCTTCTCCAGGGGATCTTCCTGACCCAGGGATCGAACCTGGGTCTCCTGCATCACAGTCAAACTCTTTACCATTTGAGCCACCAGGCTTCCCTTGCCAATTCTCAAATTGGCACATTAGAATTAACTGGGCTACTCTTAAAAATTCTGGTGCTCCAGACTAATTAAATCAGATTTTTCTGGAAGAGAGATTCAAGTAGAATGATTGCTGTCTCAAATCCTTTCTAAGCATGGATACAGGTATGATTAATTATCTTTATCAGAACCTATGCCAGTTTCTGCATCTGAGTTTTATGGAATAAGTGAAGGGAATTTACAACATGTAAAATTAAAAAATCACCTTACCTTTGGCTACTTTATATGAATCCAGGCATCCTGCATCATTTTCATGATGCATCTTCAGGGAACCTCCATGTGTAGCTACTAGGCTGATTCCTTGTGGCAAAGAAAACTTCCAACCACCACTGCATGTCTACAAGAATATCTACACTAGATTCAAGGGGATAGTCACAAAAGGAGATCCTTCTGTAACCAGCTCAGAGGGCTACCTTCTCATCCTCATTTCCTATTCCAGAGAATTTATGATAGGAAAATCCACCTCCTTCAACACAAAGTCCACTTAGTACCCATAGTGGTGGACCCAGCCTTGACCCCCTGGGCAGTCTCACCAGATTGAGCATCTACAAACTAGTTTAGTTCTGTCTTATGGTCTTTCCCTGCCAGCATTCATCCCTGCAGTATTTTTGGCCTAAATTTATGACATCTGTAAAATACTGCTCAAACACAACCAAACATACAAATAAATAAATGAATACATAAAAATAAACACATGTACACCCACATTTGCCAACATGTTCACACACAGTGAAGGCACATTGCAAATTAAATTTTTCATTTACACAAGAATTATCTCTCCAAAAAAAAAAAAAATACCAAGAATTCTTCCTGCAACATAAAGACAATGTTTCACAAGCTGGAATCAAGATTGCCAGGAGAAATAGCAATAACCTCAGATATGCAGATGACACCACCCTTATGGCAGAAAGTGAAGAAGAACTAAAGAGCCTCTTGATGAAAGTGAAAGAGGAGAGTGAAAAAGCTGGCTGAAAGCTCAACATTCAGAAAACTAAGATCATAGCATCTGGTCCCATCACTTCATGGCAAATAAATGGGGAAACAGTGGCTGACTTTATTTTCTTGGGCCCCAAAATCACTACAGATGGTGACTGCAGCCATGAAATTAAAAGATGCTTACTCCTTGGAAGGAAAGTTATGACCAACCTAGATAGCATATTAAAAAGCAGAGACATTACTTTGCCAACAAAGGTCCATCTAGTCAAGGCTATGGTTTTCCAGTAGTCACATATGGATGTGAAAGTTGGACTATAAAGAAAGCTGAGCCCCAAATAATTGATGCTTTTGAACTGTGATGTTGGAGAAGACTCTTGAGAGTCCCTTGGACTGCAAAGAAATCCAACCTGTCCATCCTAAAGGAGATCAGTCCTGGGAGTTCATTGGAAGGACTGATGTTGAAGCTGAAATTCCAATACTTTGGCCACCTGATGCAAAGAGCTGACTCATTTGAAAAGACCCCGATGCTGGGAAAGATGGAAGGCAGGAGGAGAAGGGGATGACAGAGGATGAGATGGTTGGATGGCATCACCGACTCAATGGAGATGAGTTTGAGTAGACTCCGAGAGTTGGTGATGGACAGGGAGGCTTGGCAAGCTGTGGCCCATGGGGTCACAAAAAGTCAGACACAACTAAGTGACTGAACTGAACTGAACTGAAAGAGTAATTCAATCCTTTGAACAGTTTATTTTGCCATTTTCCAAGCATTTCTATTTTTTCATTACATTCTATTATATTTGTATACACACAAGGTGGCTTTTCCAGAAGAAAGAACATTCTGCTGTAAACATGAATCCAGACAAGATTTGACTCAGAAATGCTATTACAGATAATCAGGTTTCTTAACCCTGAATCATTCTTTACATAATTTGATGTTTCTGACAAGAGAATTTTTTAAAATAATTGCATAGATTTTCTTTTTTTGTTGTTGCAAAATTAATAAATGTGTATTGTAAAAACTTTTGGAAAATGTATCTATGCAAAGCGAAAAGGCATTATCATTAAGGTCATCACCTAAATTATAGTAATATAGACATCTTATTATAAACTTTCCCTCTACTGTTTTATGGGATATATGCATTTTAAATACAGAAGTGGAAACAAGAATTACAAGGTTTTGTGATTCATTTCTTATGACAAAATTAGTTTTTCCATGCCAATGAACAGTCTTCTACAAGATCACTTGCTTTTATAGTAGATCAAAATTAATTTACATAGCCAGTCCCAAATTGTTAAGGTTTTTCTTTATTTTCTCTTTTTATGAACAATATCTTTGTAACACAACCTTAGTCCATATCCATAGTTCTTTCCTTGGGATGAATTCCTGAAGGCAGAATTAACGGATTGAAAGTTGTGCAAATCTCTACTTTAAGAAAACAACCATTGCTAAAATGCTTTCAAGAACATTTCATCCAATTTACCCTCATTTCAACATCTTTGGCAATAAAGGATCCTAATTAATTTCTTATCTTTTATAATTTGATGTCTAAAAATATGGAATCTCACTTTCTTACACCATTTTACATATTTTCATATAATGTTCTCATTACTCACAAAGTTGAACTTTTTTTGATGTAAGCCTATAGTTTAACTTATAAATTGCCTGATGATATCTTTCTTATAGATTTGTAAGCTCTCATTTATATGGAAGATGTTAAAAATAAGTTGGCTTCTCTAAATGTTTCAAGTTTTTACCATTCATTTCTCTTTCCAAAAAGTTTGCAGTTATTTTACATATATTTATTCAGTCAATATTAATAATTATGTAATAAAATCAACCAAACTTTGCTTACTGTCTTCAATTTTTTAGGTCCTACTTAAGAAAAGTCTACTTCTCTCACACCCTTGTTTCTCTCACACACTTATTGTTTGTGGATTGTTTTATGAAAGCCATTCTGACTGGTGTCATTGCAGTTTTGATTTGCATTTCTTCAATAATTAGTGATGGTGAACACATTTTCATGTGCATCTTGGCCATGTGTATTTCTTTGGAGAAATTTCTATTTAGGTCTTCTGCCCATTTTTTTGATAAGTTTACTTATCTTCATAATATTAAGCCACATGAGCTGTTTCTAAATTTTAGAGTCTAATCCCTTATCAGTCACATCATTTGGAAATATTTTCTCCCATTCTGGGGGTTGTTTTTTTCATTTTGTTTATGGTTTCCTTTGTTATGCAAAAGAATTTTAGTCTAATGGGGCGGCAGCCTAGAGGAGCTACCCCACCTCCGAGGAGGAGCGGCTGCTGCAGGTTGCAGGAGGGCCGAGAGGAGCTACTCCATTTTCAAGGTCAGGAGGGGCGGCCATAAGAAGATACCCTTCGTCCAAGGTAAGTAGCAGCGGCTGCGCTTTGCTGGAGCAACCGTGAAGAGATACCCCACGTCCAAGGTAAGAGAAACCCAAGTAAGAAGGAAGGTGTTGCAAGAGGGCATCAGAGGGCAGACACACTAAGACCATAATCACAGAAAACTAGCCAGTCTGATCACACGGACCACAGCTTGTCTAACTCAATGAAACTAAGCCATGCCGTGTGGGGCCACCCAAGGTGGACGGGTCATGCTGGAGAGGTCTGACAGAACGTGGTCCACTGGAGAAGGGAATGGCAAACCACTTCAGTATTCTTGCCTTGAGAACCCCATGAACAGTATGAGAAGGCAAAATTATAGGATACTGAAAGAGAAACTCCCCAGGTCGGTAGGTGCCCAATATGCTACTGGAGATCAGTGGAGAAATAACTCCAGAAAGAACGAACGGATGGAGCCAAAGCAGAAACAATACCCAGTTATGGATGGGACTGGTGATAGAAGTAAGGTCCAATGCTGTAAAGAGCAATATTGCATAGGAACCTGGAATGTTAGGTCCATGAATCAAGGCAAATTGGAAGTGGTCAAACAGGAGATGGCAAGAGTGAATGTCGACATTCTAGGAATCAGCGAACTAAAATGGACTGGAATGGGTGAATTTAACTCAGATGACGATTATATCTACTACTGTGGGCAGGAGCCCCTAGAAGAAATGGAGTAGCCATCAAGGTCAACAAAAGAGTCCGAAATGCAGTACTTGGATGCAATCTCAAAAATGACAGAATGATCTCTGTTCATTTCCAAGGCAAACCATCCACTATCACAGTAATCTAAGCCTATGCCCCAACCAGTAACGCTGAAGAAGCTAAGTTGAATGGTTCTATGAAGACCTACAAAATCTTTTAGAACTAACACCCAAAAAAAGATGTTCTTTTCATTATGACTGGAATGCAAAAGTGGGAAGTCAGGAAACACCTGGAGTGACAGGCAAATATGGTCTTGGAGTACGGAATGAAGCAGGGCAAAGGCTAATAGAGTTTTGCCAAGAGAGCACACTGGTCATAGCAAACACCCTCTTCCAACAACACAAGAGAAGACTCTACACATGGACATCACCAGATGGTCAACACCGAAATCAGATTGATTATATTCTTTGCAGCCAAAGATGGAGAAGCTCTATACAGTCAGCAAAAACAAGACCAGGAGCTGATGGTGGCTCAGATCATGAACTCGTTAATGCCAAATTCAGACTTAAACTGAAGAAAGTAGGGAAAACCAGTAGACCATTCATGTATGACCTAAATCAAATCCCTTATCACTATACAGTGGAAATGAGAAATAGATTTAAGGGACTAGATCTGATAGACAGAGAGCCTGATGAACTATGGACGGAGGTTCGTGACATTGTACAGGAGAGACGGATCAAGTCCATCCCCATGGAAAAGAAATGCAAAAAGGCAAAATGGTTCTCTGAGGAGGCCTTACAAATAGCTGTGAAATGAAGAGAAGTGAAAAGCAAAGGAGGAAAAGAAAGATATTCCCATTTGAATGTAGAGTTCCAAAGAATAGCCAGGAGAGATAAGAAAGCCTTCCTCAGCGATCAATGCAAAGAAATAGAGGAAAACAACACAATGGGAAAAACTAGAGATCCCTTCAAGAAAATTAGAGATATCAAGGGAACATTTCAGGCAAAGATGTGTTCAATAAAGGACAGAAATGGTATGGACCTAACAGAAGCAGAAGATATTAAGAAGAAGTGGCAACAATACACTGAAGAACTGTACAAAAAAGATCCTCACGACCCAGATAATCACAATGGTGTGATCACTCACCTAGAGCCAGACATCCTGGAATGTGAAGTCAAGTGGGCCTTAGGAAGCATCACTACGAACAAAGCTAGTGGAGGTGATGGAATTCCAGTTGAGCTATTTCAAATCCTGAAAGATGATGCTATGAAAGTGCTGCACTCAACATGCCAGCAAATTTGGAAAACTCAGCAGTGGCCGCAGGACTGGAATAGGTCCGTTTTCATTCCAATCCCTAAGAAAGGCAATCCCAAAGATTGCTCAAACTACTGCACAATTGCACTCATCTCACATGCTAGTAAAGTAATGCTCAAAAGTCTCCAAGCCAGGCTTCAGCAAAACGTGAACCGAGAACTTCCAGATGTTCAAGCTGGTTTTAGAAAAGGCAGAGGAACCAGAGATCAAATTGCCAATATCCGCTGGATCATCGAAAAAGCAAGAGAGTTCCAGAAAAACATCTCTTTCTGCTTTATTGACTACGCCAAAGCCTTCAACTGTGTGGATCACAACAAACTGTGGGAAATTCTGAAAGAGATGGGAATGCCAGACCACCTGACTTGCCTCTTGAGAAACCTGTATGCAGGTCAGGAAGCAACAGTTAGAACTGGGCATGGAACAAGAGACTGGTTCCAAATAGGAAAAGGAGTACGTCAGGGCTGTACATTGTCACCCTGCTTATTTAACTTATATGCAGAGTATATCATGAGAAACGCTGGGCTGGAAGAAGCACAAACTGGAATCAAGATTGCCGGGAGAAATATCAATAATCTCAGATATGCAGATGACACCACCCTTATGGCAGAGAGTGAAGGGGAACTAAAAAGCCTCTTGATGAAAGTGAAAGAGGAGAGTGAAAAAGTTGGCTTAAAGCTCAACATTCAGAAATCTAAGATCATGGCATCTGGTCCCATCACTTCATGGGAAATAGATGGGGAGACAGTGGAAACAGTGTCAGACTTTTAATTTTGGGGGGCTCCAAAATCACAGCCATGAAATTAAAAGATGCTTACTCCTTGGAAGGAAAGTTATGACCAACCTAGATAGCATATTAAAAAGCAAAGACATTACTTTGCCAACAAAGGTCCATCTGGTCAAGGCTATGGTTTTTCCAGTGGTCATGTATAGATGTGAGAGTTGGTCTGTGAAGAAAGCTGAGCACCGAAAAATTGATGCTTTTGAACTGTGATGTTGGAGAAGACTTTTGAGAGTCCCTTGGATTGCAAGGAGATCCAACCAGTCCATCCTAAAGGAGATCAGTCCTGGGTGTTCATTGGAAGGACTGATGCTGAAGCTGAAACTCCAGTACTTTGGCCACCTCATGAAAGAGTTGACTCATTGGAAAAGACCCTGATGCTGGGAGGGATTGGGGGCAGGAGGAGAAGGGGGCGACAGAGGATGAGATGGCTGGATGGCATCACCGACTCGATGGGCATGAGTTTGAGTGAACTCTGGGAGTTGGTGATGGATAGGGAGGCCTGGCCTACTGTGATTCCTGGGGTCGCAAAGCGTCGGACACGACTGAGTGACTGAACTGAACTGAACTAAGTCCTATTTGTTTTTGGTTTTTATTTCTCTTACTCTGGGAGACAAATCAAAAAGATATTGCTGAGGTTCATGTCAAATAGTGTTCTGCCTAGGTTTTCCACTAAGAGTTTTTTATGTCTGGTCTCATATTTAGGTCTTTAATCCACTATTTTTGTGTATAATGTTAATGTTCTAATTTATTTATTTCTTTCTTTCTTTCTTTTTCTTTTTTTTTTTTTTTTTTTTTTTTTTTTTTTTTTTTTTTTTTTTTTTGCATATCTGTCTAGTTTTCTCAGCACCATTTTTTGAAAAGATGGTCTTCCCTCCACTATATAGTCTTGCCACCTTTGTTGTAGATTAATTGACCATAGGTGTGTGGTTTTATTTCTGGGCTTTATTTCTGGGGTTCCACTGGTATACATATTTCTATTTTTGTGCCAGGATCACAGTGTTTTGATAACAATAGTTTCGTAGTGTAGTTTGAAGTCAGATAATCTGATTCTTCCAGCTCCGTTTTTTTTTTTGTTTTTTTTTTCCCTCAAGATTGCTTTGGCTAATTCAGGATCTTTTGTGTCCCCGTAAATTTTTAAGATTTTTTTTTTGTTCTAGTTCTCTGAAAAGTGCCATTGGTAATTTGATAGGGATTTCACTGAATCTATAGATTGCCTTGAGTAGTATCATCATTTTGGCAATATTAATTCTTCTAATCCAAGAACATGGTATATTTATCCTTCTCTTTGTGTCTTCTTTGATTTCTTTCACAAGTGTTTTACAGTTTTTGGAGTACAGGGCTTTTGTTTCCTTAGATAGGTTTGTTCCTAGGTATTTTATTGTTTTTGATATGATGGTAAAGGGATTGTTTCTTGAATTTCTCTTTCTGATCTTTCATTGTTAGTGTACAGAAATGCAACAGATTTCTGTGTATTAATTTTGTAACCTGCAATTTTACCAAAGTCATTGATGAGCTTTAGTAGTTTTCTAGTAGCATCTTTTGGGTTCTCTATGTATAGTATCATTTACAAACAAACCGTGACAGTTTTACTTCTTCGTTTCCAATTTGGATTCATTTCTTTTTCTTCTTTGACTGCTATAGCTAAGACTTCCAAAACTACGTTGAATAAAAGTGGTGAGAGTGAACATCTTTGTTCCTGATCTTAGAGGAAATGGTTTCAGCTTTTTACCATTGAGTGTGATGTTAACTATAGGTTTATAGTATATGGCATTATTGTGTTGAGATATGTTCCCTCTATGCCCACTTTCTGGAGAGTTTTTACCATAAAATGGTAATGAATTTTGTCAAAAGTTTTTCTGCATCTATTGAGATGATCATGTGGTATTTATTCTTCAGTTTGTTGATGTGGTGTGTCACACTGATTGATTTGCAGATATTGAAAAATCCTTGCATCCTTGGGATAAATCCTACTCGATCATGGTGCATGATCCTTTTAATGTATTGTTGGATTTGGATTGCTAGTATTTGTTGAGTATTTTTTGTGTCTATGTTCATCCATGATCTTAACCTGTAATTTTCATTTTTTGTGGTACCTTTGGATTTGGTATCAGGGTGATGATGGCTTCATAGAATGAAATTTGGAAGTTTTCCTTCCCCTGAAGTCTTTTGGAACAGTTTCAGAAGGATAGGTGTTATGTCTTCTCTAAATGTTTGATAGAATTTACCTGTGAAACCATGTAGTCCTGGACTTTTGTTTGTTGGCATTTTTTTTAACCAAGTTTTGATTTCAGTACTTGTGATTGGTCTGTTCATATTTCTATTTCTTCCTAGTTCAGTCTTGGGAGATTTTACCTTTATAAGAATTTGTCCATTTATTCCAGGTTGTCCATTTTATTGGCATATGGTTGCTTGTAGTAATCTCTTATGATTCTTTGAATTTCTGTGGTGTCAGTTGCAACTTCCCCTTTTTCAGCTCTAATTTTATTGAGTCCTCTTCTTTTTTTTCTTGATGAGTCTGGCAAAAGACTTACTAATTCAGTTTATCTTCTCAAAGAAACAGTTTTTAGTTTCATTGTTCTTTGCTATTGTTTTCTTTGTCTGTATTTCATTTACTTCTGCTCTGATCTTAATGATTTTTTTTTCTTCCACTAGCTTTAGGTTTTGTTTGTTCTTCTTTCTCTAGTTGATTTATGGGAAAAGTTCAGTACAGTTCAGTTCAGTTGCTCAGTCATGTCCGACTCTTTGCAAACCCATGGTCTCCAGCATGCCAGATTCCCATTTTTCATTTCAGTTACTGTATTGTTCAACACTGTTTGTATTTTAGTTCTTCTAGGTCTTTGTTCCAGTTCTCTTGCCTGGAAAATCCCATGGACGGAGGAGCCTGGTAGGCTGAAGTCCATGGGGTCACTAAGCGTCGGACACGACTGAGCAACTTCACCTTCACTTTTCACTTTCACACATTGGAGAAGGGAATGGCAACCCACTCCAGTGTTCTTGCCTGGAGAATCCCAGGGACAGGGGAGCCTGGTGGGCTGCCGTCTATGGGGTTGCACAGAGTCGGACACGACTGAAGCAACTTAGCAGCAGGTCTCTGTTAAACTTTTATTGTATCTTCTCAATCATTGCCTCCATTTTTTTCTGAGATCCTGGGTCATCTTCACTATCATTATTCTGAATTCTTTTTTTTGGAAAACTGCCCATCTCTGCTTCACTTAGTTGTTGTTTTTCTGGGGTTTTATACTGATCCTTCTTGTGGGACTTATTCCTTTGCCATTTCATTTTGTCTCACTTTCTGTGATTGTGTTTTCTGTTCCATGGGCTGTAAGACTGTAGTTCTTTTTGCTTCTCCTGTCTGCTCTGTTCAGTAAGAATTTTTCCTACCAACTTTTTGAACTGCAAGTATGATAAACTGATTCTCTCTGTTTCTCAGGGGTTTTGGGGGGAGAGTTTTTGCTTGCTTTTTCAATTGGGAGTAGTTGCTCTGCCTTATCGTTTCATTTAACTTTCTCTGTTTCTATGAACTTAGGTGAAACATGTATCTATCACAATCCTGAAGAGGTGTTTTCATGTGGGATCATCCCTATATAGGCTGTATGTGCTAAATGTCTTCAGTGCCAGGGCGAAATTTGATTTGGACACCAGCTATACCTTTCCTTATGGTGTACTGGCCACTATCACCTTGATAGAGGGTGTGGCTGGTGTTTGAGGAGTTAAAGCCTGCACAGGGTATGAGGTGGGAGTTCCTTTCTGCTCAGTGGCCCTGTCAGGGATGTGATCTGCTCCCAAGTTGCTGCAGCAGAAGCCCTGAAGTTGGACTCAAGCAGGCTTTGTTCCCCGTTAAAAGTGTGATTTTCCTTCTCCCTGAACTGGGGCCTTTGCCCCAGTGAAAGGGAGTGCTGACGTAATTTGAGGCCTGTGTGCTTACAGGGGTCCAATGTACTGCCTGTGTAAGCATCTATGATTCCACTCAGATGCACCCCAAGGTTGCACCCTTTACCTGATTGTGGTCATCCCAGATTAGTACAGTGCTGTGTGGAGCGAATGGTGCCGGAGCGTTCAGTTGGCTGGGACTGGAGTTCACGGTGGTTGTAAGAATTGAAGTGGCTGTGCTGCTAACAGAAGGGGGTTGCTTCTGGGGCGCTGCTTAAATGCTAACAGTGGCCACCACTGCCCCACCTGGACTACATCCCAGATGCCCAGACTGCCTCCGCATCCCTAGTTTAAGTTTTTTCCCAGTTGCTGGTGATGCTAGATCCACTGCCAAGCTGTGGCCTGAATTGAGCAGGGAAGATGCATTTGCTTACCTTAGATTGGGGAGTGCACTGAGGTGGCTGCAACAAGGACAGATCTCTCTCCACCCTCTCTGGGGGCAAGCCATACCCATGCATGCCCATGAGTGATGTCTTGTCTTCTCCAGCCTTTTTACTTGTCTAGCAGTTCTCCAAGTAGTCAAGGATATCTTGTCTTCCCTGCATAAGACCCCAAAACTGGAACATTAAGCTTCTGGCTTAACCCACTCATCCCCCTGGACAAGTGTCTGTCCTTGTACAGCCTTCTTTCCGTCTTAGTCCCTTCCCAGGAGCACAGGTCCCAACTCAATGTTTTTTGTTTTTGTTTTTGTTTTTTTCACGCTATTTGATTATGTGGGAATATTTTTTGTAGCCTTGGTTTGCTACAGTTTATCTGCCAGTTTTCAGATAGTTTTCCATGAGAATTGTTCCACATGTAGATGTATTTTTGACATATTTATGGGAGGAGGCAAGCTACACATCCTCTCTTCTTCCTCTGCCATCTTAATCCCCATCCAAATCACCTTATTTTCACTGTGACTCGTGTGTTTGTCTACGCCCCTAATCAGACTATAAGCATCTGATGGGTAGGGGCAGTATCTCACCTTCCCTACTTTTATATTCCTAGTTACACAGTTTTGGCACATCCACAGCATTTCAGTGAATGCTTTAAATCATGGATTAATTAAAAATAAAACCTCTTATGCCAAAGAACCAAATTAAAAAAAGTAAGATAATAGAGAATGTACTTACATTCCTAACCATGCATTTTCAGAGACTCCACTCCATATTACAGGTAACTAGATGGGTCCCAGGCAAAAGGAAGGGAGTGTAATAATGCAAGAAAAAGAGGAGAGTAAAAAAGCTGGCTTAAAACTCAACATTCAAAAAACAAAGATCATGGCATCTGGTCCCATCACTTCATGGCAAATAGATGGGAAACAATGGAAACAGTGATAGACTTTATTTTCTTGGGCTCCAAAAACACTGCAGATGGTGACTGCAGCCTTGAAATTAAGACACTTGCTCCTTGGAAGAAAAGCTATGGCCAACCTAGATATTAAAAAGCAGAGACATTACTTTGCCAACTAAGGTTCGTCTAGTCAAAGCTATGGGTTTTCCAGTAGTCATGTATGGATGTGAGAGTTGGACCATTAAGAAGGCTGAGAACTGAAGAATTGTAGCCTTTGAACTGTGGTGTTGGAGCAGACTCTTGAGACTCCCTTGGACTGCAATGAGATCCAACCAGTCCATCCTAAAGGAAATCAATCCTGAATATTCATTGGAAGGACTGATGCTAAAGCTGAAGCTCCAATAATTTGGCCACCTGATGAGAAGAGCTAACTCACTAGAAAAGACTCTGATGCTGGGAAAGACTGAAGGCAAGAGGAGAAGGGGATGACAGAGGATGAGATAGTTGGATGGCATCACCGGCTGGATGCACATGAGTTTGAGCAAGCTCCAGGAGTTGGTTACGGACAGGGAAGCCTGGCGTTCTGCAGTCCATGGGGTCTCAAAGAGTCAGACACGAATGAATGACTGAAATGAACTGAATGTAAGAATTGTTGTTGGTAGCACTAGTGGTCCTAGCTTTTCATTATATCATGACATGCAAGAAAACGAGATTTTGTAATATTAAAAAATGAAACCTCCAGTCAATAAACTTAAGAAAAGGTAAATTCAAATGTGGATCACCTCTTGACTCTTGCTCTGACCTTGGTAAGTTAAGGCAAACACTGAACAGTTAACTATTAAATAATTAGCACCTACTCTTTACTAGTGTAACTCTTCCATTAAAATTGTAATAGGTTGAGAAATTGCAGATTCAACTTTCTCTGCATTACTCTCCCCTGTTCCCAGGAATAATCAAGTTAGCTATCGTTTAATTATGTAAACTCGAAATGCCATTAAAAAGCAGAGTCAATATTCTGAAACACCACAAGATGGGGATGTTACTCCATTTAAAATGGCCTTTTTTCTCCCTTTAAACTTTCTTCATAGGGCTTAATTAATACTTCCTCAAAAATCAAGAGTTCGAGATCCTCTATAGTTCCAAATGAAGTTAGATTCAAAACTATTTAAATAACAAAATTGTAACAGTGACTTGTAGTTAAAATGTGTCAGGGAAGTATGAGTTATGTTGCGTCTCCTCTCTCTTTGCACATTTGTCTTTTATATGCATCTTCACTCGTGTGTGTGTGTGTGTGCGTGGTGTGTGTGTTATCTTCTAGGTGTTGACTGTCCTTTCCTTCTGTTACTCTATTGTTCTATATGTGTGCCTCCCATGCTGTGACTCTGTTATCACCATAATTGTCTCTCTAAATTGTGTCCAGCTCCTGTTATAATCTCAGGATCAAACAGTCATGTCTGCATTAGTCTTGTGAACATGTGTGTATGCCCTCCTTTCTGTTTCTATTCTTCCTTATCTCTTCTGTTTTTTCCATTTAAAAAATCTTAAGATAGCAGAAGATTCAGGTAGTTCACAGTCTCAAAAATATTTCTTTCTTTTCCCCACCCTTTAATTCTATTTAACTACTCCTATTTCTCTCCCTTAAATCCACTAAATGTTTGATTTTTTAAGTAGCCATTACTTTAAACCAAATTAAGATATAGAAAAACACTTTATGTGTTTTATATGTTCCCTGAGTAGGGTATAGGTATGTGTGAGAGAGAGAGTGTGTGTTTATAAATACTTTTTGTTCCTCTGGATGCCTTGAAGTTGATACAAGAGAAATCTCCTATTCAATTGATTTACATGATTTGTGGACAGACTTAAGTAGAAAAGCAAATCTCATTTTGATCTACTATACCATTCAGAAATCACAGTCTGCAGGGAGAATTTGACTTAGTTATCTATTGATCAAAATTTTGTATTTTATCTAACATGGAACTGAGTTGCTTAATTTCACTTATCAAATTCATGAAATAATAAAATTTATTTTTTAAAAGTGACAATGGAGAGAACAAGATGGCGGAGGAGTGGGTGGACGTGGAGTACATCTCTCTCCACAGATACACCAGGAACACACCTTCAGACACAGAAGTGCATGCAGAACTCCTGCTGAGAGTGGACAAGAGTCTCTGACCAGCGCAAAAGAATATGTAGAACCATGCAAAAACCACTACAATATTGTAAAGAGTAATTAGCCTCCAACTAATAAAAATAAATGAAAAAAAAAAAAGAATATGTAGAACCAAATGAAACTTGGGAGGACTAAGGAAGTAGGGGGGAAAACGGGAGTGTTAGTAGGACTGGACCTGCACTTGATGGGCGGGGGAACTGAAGCAGGGGTCCAATCCCCACATCGGGGCAATTATCTGAGTCTGAAGAGAAACATTTAAGGCTGAGAGTTAAACAGCTGATCTGTGGCAGCCTAAATGGAATGAGAATCAGACAGTCCTTGCCGCAGCCATGCATACCCGGATAGGGACGCAGGTCTCCTGGAAGGCGCAGTGGCTGGGAGCTGGATTTTGGGGATTGTGGAGCAATCCCAGGGCAAGGGCTGCTGTTGACTGTGGAGAGACAGACTGAGGGGACGTGAGGGAGGAGATTGTGGTGGGAAATGCCTGTGGAGGAAAGCCAGGCAGCCATGGAAGCAAGGCGATACTGCTGAGTCATGAGTAGGGGGTGGAACCATCACCATAGCCTCTCTCCCCACACGCCAGCATCCGCAGCTGAACAGTAGAGAGGCTGGTCCACCAAACACCTGATGAACTGAACTACAGAGTAGGACTCCAGCCAGGGGGCCCCTCTATGTGATTGACGCGCTGAAAAACAGAGAAGGACTCCAGGCAAAGGAGCTCTCTAAGTGTCTGAACAGGCGAAGCTATGGAGAAAGACTGGCCAAAGAGGCCTTCTAATCGCCAGCTACAAGAGGCTCGAAAAAAGACTCTGATAGGGCCATAACTCCTGCGGTAGAGGCAATCTGTGTCCCTGAACATTTTGCGATGCCAGGGTCCCTGCAAATCAGGCAGCTGTACCACCTTCCTGCTCAATTCTCACTGGGGTAGAGCTGCAACAGGCAAAAAAATTCTTGCGTCTATGTGTACAGGGTCATATTGGTAGTGCCCGACTCCTCGCAACCCTGTAGACTGTGACCTACCAGGCTTCTCTGTCAGGGGGTTTCTCCAGGCAAGAATACTGGAGTGTATTGGCCAACACCGGTTGCCATACCCTTCCAGAGCACTATATTTCCTGCTGCCCTAGCCGCCAACCCCCCGGGTACCTGGTGCTGCCAGAACCCTTGGAATCCAAGCAGCTGCACCACCTCCACATCTGGTCCTCACAGGGGCAAACCCAAGTCCTCCAGGGCATCCTCAGGAGCAAACCCCAGTGGACGACCCACATGCAGAGGTGGAAATAAAACCACAACTGAAACCCAGGGCCAGTGTGGCTAAGGAAGAAGACCCTAAAACTTCCCACCAGCTGTACAAGCTGCAGATTAAATCCACACGATCAACTAGGCAGACTCTGTCTATGGAATATACAAAAGGACATTGAGAGCTCCCACAAAAGAAAACGCACTAGTTCTGATGGCTGTGGACATTGGAGGCAAGAACACATAGGAGTAGGACCAGATTAGAATCTGAGCTGCCCCCACAGCAGGTCCAGAGATCAGCACAGTGTTGGAGGGCATCCTAGGGAGGTGAGTAGACCATGATTCCCAGCAGGGAAGGACTCTGACAGCAGTGACTCAAGAAAAATATTTACTCTTCTGATGTTTTGATTTGTTCTGTAGATTATTTTGGATCTTTTCTTTTTTCTTTTTTCTTTTTTCCCCCCTCTGTTGTATTTGTCAATTTTATTGACACTATGATATCTAATTAAAATTTTGAGCATTTTTTTTTCTAAGTCACATTTTTTATTCTTGTTATAAATCTCTGACTCTACATTGGGCTTTTGCTCTTCTGGGGAGTCCCCCCCTCCCTCCACCTCTTTTTTCTCTTTAATTTTAATTTTTTAAGCCTATTATTATTTTGTCTACATTTATACCTTCCTTTGCTTTTCCTACTGTTCTTTTCCCTTGCAGTTAACATTTAATGTATATAAATCTTCTTTATCTGCCTCTATTTAACTTTGCATATCTACTCTTTCTTTCTATTCTTTCTTTCCTTCTTTCTCAACATATTTGTTAGTTTTATTTTCATTGCCTTATTCCCGAACTGGCATCTTCTTGACTTTTGTTTTCCAGTTCATGCATTAGTTAGTTTTGTTCTGGTAGATATAATTTATGGTTTCCTCTGTTCACCAGATCAATCTATTGTACTTTATTTTTGTTGGACTGACTTGATTTTGCTTATGGGTGTATATGTATATGTGTATATTCTGTATACACATAAGTGTAATCACACTTATTACTGTTGTTATAAACCACTGCCTCTATGTTGGACTTTTGAAGTTCTGTAGAGTTTTTTTGTCTTTTTCCCTCTTTCTTCTTCTTTTTTTTTTTTTTTAAATTTTGATTTTTTTAAGCCTACAATATTTTTCTACATTTATTCCTTTGTTTGCCTTTCCTACTGTTCTTTTCCCCTTGCAGTTAATCTTTAATGTATATAAATCTTCTTCATCTTCCTCTATGTAACTTTGCATATATATCTTTTCTTTTCTTTCTTTTCTTTTCTCTCAACATATTTGTTAGCTTAGTTTCCATTGCTTTATTCCCCCACCTGTCACCTTGCTTTAGTTTTGCTTTACAGTTTCTGCTTTAGTTAGTTTTGTTCTTAACTGATAAATATAATTTATTTCCTTTGTCCACCAGGTCAATCTATTCTACTTTATTTTTGTTGGACTGTTTTGACTTTGTTCATGGGTATATATGTACATGTGTATATTCCATTATTTTAATTATTATTTGCGTGATTTTATAACTGCCATTGGTCTGGAGTTCATGTTTGGTTTCTCGTTTATGGATATTTGTTTTAATCTCACTTAATGCCATAAAAAACCACTTGTGGAATCTTTGTTCCTGACCAGAGATTAACCTTTGAGCCTTTGGAGTGGGAACACGGACTCCAAGACCCTAGACTACCAGAGAACTAACCCTAGGGAGTATCAAATAGTGAGAATTCACACAAAGGAAACCACTTGAATACATGACCCAGCATGACCCGACCACCAGAAGCACCCTATGAAGGCCGCCTCATCTAAACAACAAACAAAACTAAAATACAAACCCAATCATCGGCAGACAGGATTACCACCTCACTCATCCTTGCCCACCAATGGAAAAACAAACAACATACAAATAATTAGCACAAATCTTACACTATCTGAAACACACAAACCACTGGACCAACCTTAGGATGGGAGAAACCAAAAGGAAGAAAGAATTCAACCTTGAAGCCTGGGAAAAGGAGACCTCAAATGCAATAAGTTTTTTAAAAAAAGAAAGAAAGAAAAAGAAAAGGCAGAGAAATACTACAAAAATGAAGGAACAAACTAGAAACAAATAAATGAGTAGGAAATAGGCAATCTACCTGAAAAAGAATTCAGAATAATAATAGTAAAGATTATAAAAAACCTTGAAAACAAAATAGAGAAAATGCAAGAATCAATTAACAAAGACCTAGAAGAATTAAAGAATAAACATACAGAAACAAACAACACAATTACTAAAATTAAAAATACTCTAGAAGGAATCAATAGCAGAATATCTGAAGAAGAAGAATGAATCAGTGAGCTGGAAGATAAAATGGTAGAAATAATTTCTGAAGAGCAGAATAAAGTAAAAAGAATGAAAAGAACTGAGGATAGTCTCAGAGACCTCTGAGACATTATCAAATACATGAACTTTTGAACTGTAGGGGTCCTGGAAAAAGAAGAGAAAAATAAAGGGTATGAGAAAATTTTTGAATAGATTATAGTTGAAAATTTCCCCAACATGAAAAAGGAAATAGTCAGTCAAGTACAAGAGGCACAAAGAGTCCCATACTGGATAAACCTAAGGAGAAACAGGCCAAGACACATATTAATCAGACTAACAAATACTAAACACAAAGAAAGAATATTAAAAGCACCAACAGAGAAGCAACAAGGAAAATACAATGGAAACCCCATACACTTAACAGCTGATCTTTCAATAGAAACTCTGCAGGCTAGAGGGAATGGCAGGATATATTTAAAGTACCAAAAGGGAAAATTTTACAACCAAGATTACTGTACCCGGCAAGGATCTCATTCAAAATTGATGGAGAAATAAAAAGCCTTTCAGACAAGCAAAAGTTAAGAGAATTCAGTACCACCAAACCAGCTTTACAACAAATGTTAAAGGGACTTATATTGTCAAGAAATAGAATAAAAAACATCTACAAAATCAACCCCAAACAGTTAAGAAAATGGCAATAAGAACATGTATACCAATAATTACTTTAAATGTAAATGGTTTAAATGTTCCAAACAAAAGACACATACTGGCTGAATGGATACAAAAACAAGATCCATATATATGCTCTCTACAAGAAACCCACTTCAGACCTAAAGACACATATAGACTAAAAGTGGGAGGATGGAAAAATATGTTCCATGCAAATGGGAAGCAAAAGAAAGCTGGAGTAGCAATCTTCATATCAGACAAAATAGACCTTAAGATAAAGAAGATTACAAGAGGTAAGAAAGGACACTACGTAATGATCAAGGGATCAATCCAAATGAAGACATAACAATTGTAAATATCTATGTACCCAACATAGGAGCACCTCAATATATAAGACAAACACTAACAGACATAAAAGAAGTTGACAGTAACACAATAATAGTAGGAGACATTAGCACCCCCACTGAAACCAAAGGACAGATCATCAAACAGAAAATGAATAAGGAAACACAAGTCTTAAATGATACATTACATGAGATGGATCTCACTGATATTTTCAGGACATTCCATCCAAATGCAGAAGAATATAGTTTATTCTCAAGTGCATATGGAACATTCTCCAGGATAGACCATGTCTTGGGTCACAAATCAAACCTCAGTAAATTTAAGATTGAAATCAATCAACCGTCTTCTCTGACCACAATGCAATGAAACTAGATATCAGTTACAAGGAAAAAACCTCTAAGAAACACAAACACATGAAGATTAAACAACACATTGCTAAATAACCAACAGGTTACTGAAGAAATCAAAAGGGAAATAAAAAAAAAATTCTAGAAACAAATGACAATGAAAACACAACAACTCAAAACCTATGGGATGCAACAAAAGCAGTTCCTAGGAGGAAAGTTTATAGTAATACAATCCTACCTCAAGACATCTAAAACAACTGGAAAAAGGACAAACAAAAAAACAAAAACAAAATTAGTAGAAGGAAAGAAGTCATAAAGATACGAGGAGAAATAAAGGAAAAAGAAATGAAAGAAACAATAGTAAACATTAATAAAATGAAAAGCTGGTTCCTTGAGAAGATTAACGAAGACGACAAACCGTTAGCCAGACTCATCATGAAAAACAGAGAAGAATCAAATCAACAAAATTACAAATGAAAATGGAGAGGTTACAACAGACAATGCAGAAATACAAAGGATTATAAGAGACTATTATGAACAGTTCCGTTCAGTTCAGTCGCTCAGTCATGTCAGACTCTTTGCAACCCCATGAACCGCAGCACGCTGGGCCTCCCTGTCCATTCCCAACTCCCGGAGTCCACCCGAACCCATGCCCACTGAGTCGATGATGCCATCCAACCATCTCATCCTCTGTCGTCCCCTTCTCCTCCTGCCCTCAATCTTTCCCAGCATCATGGTCCTTTCAAATGTGTCACCTCTTCGCATCAGGTGGCCAATTTATTGGAGTTTCAGCTTCAGCATCAGTCCTTCCAATGAACACTCAGGACTGATCTCCTTTAGGATGGACTGGTTGGATCCGCTTGCAGGCCAAGGGACTCTCAAGGGTCTTCTCCAGCACCACAGTTCAAAAGCTAATATTCTTCGGTGCTCAGCTTCCTTTATAGTCCAACTCTCACATCCATACATGACCACTGGAAAAACCATAGCCTTGACTAGAGGGACCTTTGTTGGCAAAGTAGTGTCTCTGCTTTTTAATATGCTATCTAGGTTGGTCATAACTTTCCTTCCAAGGAGTAAGTGTCTTTTAATTTCATGTCTGCAATCACCATCTGCAGTGATTTTGGGGCCCAGAAAAATAAAGTCAGCCAGTGTTTCCACTCTTTCCCCATCTGCCATGAAGTGATGGGACCAGATGCGATGATCTTAGTTTTCTGAATGTTGAGCTTTAAGCCAACTTTTTCACTCTCCTCTTTCACTTTCATCAAGAGGCTTTTTAGTTCCTCTTCACTTTCTGCCATAAGGGTGGTGTCATCTGCATATCTGAGGTTATTGATATTTCTCCCAGCAATTTTGATTTCAGCTTGCGCTTCTTCCAACCCAATGTCTGTCATGATGTACTCTGCATGTAAGTTAAACAAGCAGGGTGACAATATACAGCCTTGACGTACTCCTTTTCATATTTGGAATGAGTCTGTTGTTCCATGTCCAGTTCTAATTGTTGCTTCCTGACCTGCATACAGGTTTCTCAAGAGGCAAGTCAGGTGGTCTGGTTTGCCCATCTCTTTCAGAATTTTCCACAGTTTATTGTGATCCACACAGTCGAAGGCTTTGGCGTAGTCAATAAAGCAGAAATAGATGTTTTTCTGGAACTCTCTTGCTTTTTTGATGATCCATCGGGTGTTGGCAATTTGATCTCTGGTTCCTCTGCTTTTTCTAAATCCAGCTTGAACATCTGGAAGTTCATGGTTCATGTATTGCTGAAGCCTGGCTTGGAGAATTTTGAGCATTACTTTACTAGCATGTGAGATGAGTGCAATTGTGCAGTAGTTTGAGCATTCTTTGGGATTGTCTTTCTTTGGGATTGGAATGAAAACTGACCTTTTCCAGTCCTGTGGCCACTGCTGAGTTTTCCATATTTGCTGGCATATTGAGTGCAGCACTTTCACAGCATCATCTTTCAGGATTTGAAATAGCTCAACTGGAACTCCATCACCTCCACTCGCTTTGTTCATAGTGATGCTTCCTAAGGCCCCCCCTGCCTTCACATTCCAGGATGTCTGGCTCTAGGTGAGCGATCATACCATCATGATTATCTGGGTCATGAAGATCTTTTTTGTGCAGTTCTTCTGTGTATTCTTGCCACCTGTTCTTAATATCTTCTGCTTCTGTTAGGTCCATACCATTTTTGCCCTTTATTGAGCCCACCTTGCATGAAATGTTCCCTTAGTATCTCTGATTTTCTTGACGAGATCTCTAGTCTTTCCCATTCTATTGTTTTCCTCTTATTTCTTTGCATTGATCGCTGAGGGAGGCTTTCTTATCTCTTCTTGCTATCCTTGGAACTCTGCATTCTAATGGGTATATCTTTCCTTTTCTCCTTTGCTTTTCACTTCACATCTTTTCACAGCTATTTGTAAGGCCTCCTCAGACAGCCATTTTGCTTTGTTGCACTTCTTTTTCTTGGGGATGGTCTTGATTCCTGTCTCCTGTACAATGTCATGAACCTCCATCCATGGTTCATCAGGCACGCTATCAGATCTAGTCCCTTAAATCTATTTCTCACTTCCACTGTATAGTCATAAGGGATTGATTTAGGTCATACCTCAATGGTCTAGTGGTTTTCTCCACTTTCTTCAATTTCAGTCTGAATTTGGCAATAAGAAGTTCCTGATCTGAGCCACAGTCAGTTCCCAGTCTTGTTTTTGCTGACTGTATAGAGCTCTCCATCTTTGGCTGCAAAGAATACAATCAATCTGATTTTGGTGTCAATCATCTGGTGATGTCCATGTGTAGAGTCTTCTCTTGTGTTGTTGGAACAGGGTGTTTGCTATGACCAGTGCGTTTTCTTGGCAGAACTCTATGACCCTTTGCCCTCCTTCATTCTGTAGTCCAAGGGCAAATTTACCTGTTACTCCAGGTGTTTCTTGACTTCCTACTTTTGCATTTCAGTTCCCTATAATGAAAAGGACATCTTTTTTGGGTGTTAGTTCTAAAAGGTCTTGTAGGTCTCCATAGACTGTTCAACTTCAGCTTCTTCGGCATTACTGGTCAGGGCATAGACTTGAATTGCCATGATACTGAATGGTTTGCCTTGGGAACAAACAGAGATCATTCTGTCGTCTTTGAGATTGCATCCAAGTACTGCATTTCAGGCTCTTTTGTTGACCTTGATGGCTACTCCATTTCTTCTAAGGGACTCCTGCCCACAGTAGTAGATTTAATGGTCATCTGAGTTAGATTCACCCATTCTAGTCCATCTTAGTTCACTGGTTCCTAGAATGTTGATGTTCACTCTTGTTATCTCCTGTTTGACCACTTCCAATTTGCCTTGATTCATGGACCTAACATTCCAGGTTCCTATGCAATATTGCTCTTTATAGCATGAAATCTCGCTTCTATCACCAGTCCCATTCAGAACTGAGTGTTGTTTTGCTTTGGCTCCATCCCTTCGTTCTTTCTGGAGTTATTTCTCCACTGATATCCAGCAGCATATTGGGCACCTACTGACCTGGGGAGTTCATATTTCAGTGTCCTATCTTTTTGCATTTTCATACTGTTCATGGGGTTCTCAAGGCAAGAATACGGAAGTGGTTTGCCATTCCCTTCTCCAGTGGACCACATTCTTCATACCTATTCACCATGACCCATCCACCTTGGGTGGCCCCACACGGCATGGCTTAGTTTCATTGAGTTAGACAAGGCTGTGGTCCATGTGATCAGACTGGCCAGTTGTCTGTGACTGTAGTTTCAGTCTGTCTGCCCCCAGATCCCCTCTCTCAGTGCCTACTG
This sequence comes from Cervus canadensis, assembly GCF_019320065.1. NCBI lineage: Eukaryota > Metazoa > Chordata > Mammalia > Artiodactyla > Cervidae > Cervus > Cervus canadensis. The sequence goes on from NC_057396.1 coordinate 11,693,171, forward strand.
TCTTACCTGGGTTTCTCTTACCTTGGACATAGGGTCTCTCCTCACGGCTGCTCCAGCAAAGCAGAGCCACCGCTTCTTACCTCAGACAGGGGGTAACTCCTCTCGGCCGCCGCCCCTGACCTTGGACGTGAGGTAGCTCCTCTAGGCCATGCTCATGTGCGGTCACAGCCACCAAGTTATGAACAACTATTTATGTTGTCGGGCATAATAGTTATGAGCAACTATTTCACAATAAAATGGATAACCTCAAAGAAATGGACAGACTTTGAACAACCCAATTACAAGCACTGAAATTGAAGCTGTGATCAAAAATCTCCCCCAAAACAAAAGCCCAGGACCAGATGGCTTCACAGGAGAATTCTATCAAACACTTAGAGAAGAGCTAATGCCTATCCTTCTAAAACTCTTTCAAAAAATTGCAGATGAAGGAACACTTCCAAACTCATTCTATGAGGCCACCATCACCCTGAAACCAGAACCAGACAAAGACAACACAGAAAAAGAAAACTATAAGCCAATATCACTGATGAACATAAATGCAAAAATCCTCAACAAAATTTTAGCAAGCAGAATTCAGAAACTCATCAAAAAGCTCATACATCATTATCAAATTGGGTTTATTCCTGGAATGCAAGGACTCTTCAATATATGCAAATCAATCAATGTGATATACCATATTAACACATTGAAAGATTAAAAACCATATGATAATCTCAATAGAAGCAGAAAAAGCCTTTGACAAAATTCAGCACCCACTTATGATTAAAACTCTTCAAAAAATATTCAGAGAAGGAAACTACCTCAACATAGTAAAGGCCATGTATGACAATCCTACAGCAAACATTATTCTCAATGGTGAAATACTGAAAGCATTCCCCCTAACATCAGGAACAAGACAAAGGTGTCCACTTTCACCACTATTCTTCTGCATAGTTCTGGAAGTCCTAGCTATAGCAATCAGGGAAGAAAAAGAAATAAAAGGAATCCAGAACGAAAAAAAAGTAAAGCTCTCATTGTTTGCAAATGACATGATACTGTACATTAAAAACCCTAAAGATAATATTAGAAAATTACTAGAGCTAATCAGTCAATTTAGCAAAATTGCAGGATACAAAATCAATACATAGAAATCACTTGCATTTCTATATACTAACAAAGAAAATCAGAAAAAGAAATTAAGGAATCAATCCCATTCACCATTACAACAAAAAGAAATATTTAGTAATAAACTTGCCTAAGGAGACAAAAGAACTATACACAGAAAATTATAAGAAACTGATGAAAGAAAACAAAGATGACATAAACAGATGGAGAGATGTTCCATGCTCTTGGGTAGGAAGAATCAATACTGTGAAAACGACTATACAGACAAATGCAATCTACAGATTCAATGTTATCCATATCAAATTACCAATGGGATTTTTCAAGGAACTAGACCAAAAAAAATTCACAATTCATACGGAAACACAAAAGACCCCAATATCCAAAGAAGTCTTGAGAAAGAAGAAGGGAGCTGGAGAAATCAATCTTCCTGACTTCAGATTATACTACAAGGCTACAGTTATGAAGACAGTACGGTACTGGCACAAAAACAGAAATATAGACCAATGGAACAAGATAGAAAGCCCAGACATAAACCCATGCACCTATGGGTTCCTTATTTTTTACAATGAAGGCAAGAATATACAACGAGGCAAAGACAGCCTCTTCAAAGAATGGTGCTGGGAAAAGTGGACAGCTACATGTAAAAGAATGAAATTAGAACACTTCCTAACACCATACACAAAGATAAACTCAAAATGGATTAAAGATCTAAATGTAAGACCAAACACTGTAAAACTCTTAGAGGAAAACATAGGCAGAACACTTGATGACATAAACCAAAGCAAGGTCCTCTATGACCCAGCTCCTAGAGTAATGGAAAGAAAAACAAAAGTAAACAAGAGGGACCTGATTAAACTTAAAAGCTTTTGCATAGCAAAGGAAACTATAAGCAAGGTGAAAAGACAACCCTTAGAATGGGAGAAAATAATAGCAAATGAAACAACTGGCAAAGGATTAATCTCCAAAATATATAAGCAGCTCACATAACTCAATACCAGTAAAACAAGCAACCCAGTCAAAAATTGGGAAGACAAGCTAAACAGACATTCCTCCAAAGAAGACATACAGATGACTAACAAACACATGAAAATCTGCTCAACATTGGTCATTATTAGAAAAATGCAAATGAAAACCACAATGAGATATCACCTCACACCAGTTGGAATGGCCCTCATCAAAAAGTCTACAAACATTAAATGCTGGAGAGGGTGTGGAGAAAAGGGAACACTCTTACACCGTTGGTGGGAATGTAAATTGATACAGCCACTATGGAAGATGGTATGGAGATTCCTTTAAAAACTTGGAATAAAACCACCATATGACCCAGCAATCCCAGTCCTAGGCATATACCCTGAGGAAACCAAAATTGAAAAAGACACATGTATCCCATTGTTCATTGCAGCACTATTTTCAATAGCTAGAACATGGAAGCAACTTAGATGTCCATCAACAGATGAATGGATAAAGAAGTTGTGGTATATATACACAATGGAATATTACTCAGCCATAAAAAGGAATGCCTTTGAGTCAGTTCTAATGAGGTGGATGAACCTAGAACCTATTATACAGAGTGAAGTGTGTCAGAAAGAGAAAGATAAATATCATATTCTAACGCACATATACGGAATCTAGAAAAATGGTACTGAAGAATGTATTTACAGGGCAACAAAGGAGAAACAGGCATAGAGAACAGACTTATGAACATGGGGAAAGGGGAGGAGAGGGTGGGAGGTATGGAAAGAGTAACATGAAAACTTACACTACCATATATAAAATATATAGCCCACAGGAATTTGCTGTATGGCTCAGGAAACTCAAACAGGGGCTGTGTATCAACCTAGAGGGGTGGGATGGGGAGGGAGATGGGAGAGAGGTTCAAAAGGGAGGGGATATATGTATACCTATGGCTGATTCATGTTGAGGTTTGACAGAAAACAATAAAATTATGTAAAGCAATTACCTTCAATAAAAAAATAAATTAAAAAAAAGTAACCATGTCCCCTCTTACTACTCCTATTCAACATCATATTGAAAGTTCTGGCTAATGCAACAAAATGAGAAACAGAAATAAAAGCATATGGGTTAGGGAAGAAATAAAATTGCCTTTGTTCACAGATAACATGATTGTTTATGTACAAAATCTGAACAAATTGCACTGTGTAAGGCTAACATACAAAAATGAATTGCTTTCCAGCTACTAGCAATGAATTGTTGGAATTTGAAATTAGAAAAAACTCCACCATTTACAATGGCACCAATAAAAAATGAAATACTTGGGCATAAACCCAGTAAGACATGTACAAGATCTACATGAGGAAAACTACAAAACTCTGATAGAAAATCAAAAAAGATTTAATAAATGGAGAGATAGTCAATGTTTAAGGATAGGAGGACCTCAATATTGACAAGATGTCAGTTCTTCCCACTCTGATCTATAGTTTCAATGAAATGTCAATCAGTATCCCAGCAAGTTATTTTGTGGATACTGACAACTTGATTCTATAATTTATATGGAGAGGTAAAAGACACAGAATAGAAAGAACAATATTGAAGCTGAAGAATAGGAAGAGAACCAATACCACATGACTTACTATGAAACTATATAATCAAAATAGTGTGGTGTTGGCAAAAAAAAATAGACAAATAGTTTACTGGAAACAAATAAGAAGCCCTAATAGATGCACACAGGTGTAGTGAACTGACCATGGACAAAGGACCAAAGACAATTCTAGAGAAACGGGACACTCTTCAATAAATGGTGTGGACCTACTAGACACCCATTTGCAAAGAAATGTATCTGGACAGACTTTACAAGCTTTATACAAAATTAACTCAAATTGCTTTATAGGCTTAAATGTGAAATGCAAAATTATAAGACTTCCAGAAGATAGTATTGTAGAAAATCTAGGTGATCTTGGGTTTGGTGAAGACTTTTTTATTTTATTTTTTTTAATTAATTAATTTATTTTGAGAATAATTACTTTACAATATTGTGATGATTTTTGCCATGAATCAGCCACAAGTATACATATGTCTCCCTATCCTGAATCCCCCTCCCACCTCCTCCCCACCTATCCCTCTGGGTTATCCCAGAGTGCCAGCTTTGGGTGCCCTGCTTCATGCACCAAACTTGCACTGGTAACCTATTTTACAAATGGTAATGTACATGTTTCAGTGGTATTCTCTCAAATCCCGCCCCCCACCTTCTCCTGCTGAGTCCAAAAATCTGTTCTTTACATTTGTGTCTCCTTGGCTGTCTTGCATGTAGGATCATTGGTATCGGGTGAACACTTTTTTAGATACAACACCAAGAATATTTAAGAAAATATTTAAGAAAATATTGGTAAATTGGACTTCATTAAAATTTCTGCTCTTCCAAAAATACTGGTAATGAAAAACCACAGACTATGAGAAAGTATTTACAAATCAAAAATCATATATTTCATAAAAGAACATTTATTGTGCATCCAAAATATATTAAGAACACTTAAAACCCAAGACTAAGAAAACAAATAATCCAATTTAAAACTAGGCCATCTAAATGTGCAGCTCATCAAAGAAAACATATAAATGACAAATAAGCTTATGAAAACATACTCATCATTAAATATTATGGAATTATAAATTAAAACAGTGAAATCACTACATTAGAATGGCTACTATGCATAATACTGACAGAGCCAAATACCAGTGAGAGTTTGAATAACAGGAACTCTCACTCATGGCTAGTAAGAATGCAAAATGATACAACTACTTTGGAAAACAGTACGGTAGTTTCTCACGAAGCTAAACATAATCTTACTGTAGGGTTCAGCAATTGCAATCCTAGTTATTTACCCAAGTGAGCTGAAAATTTACGTCCACACAAAACCCTGCATACAAATGTTTATAGCAGTTTCATTCATAACTGCCAAAAATTGGAAGAAATCAAAATGTCCTTCAATAGTGTAAAGAAAACTAAGATCATGGCATCTGGTCCCATAACTTCATGGCAAATAGATGGAGAAACAGTGGAAACAGTGGCAGACTTTATTTTTGTGGGCTCCAAAATCACTGCAGATGGTGACTGCAGCCATGAAATTAAAAGATGCTTACTCCTTGGAAGAAAAGCTATGACCAACCTAGACAGCATATTAAAAAACAGAGACATTACTTTCCGACAAAGGTCCATCTAGTCAAGGCTATGGTTTTTCCAGTAGTCATGTATGAATGTGAGAGTTGGACTATAAAGAAAGCTGAGCACCAAAGAATTGATGCTTTTGAACTGTGGTGTTGAAGAAGACTCTTGAGAGTCCCTTGGACTGCAAGGAGATCAAACCAGTCCATCCTAAAGGAAATCAGTCCTGAATATTCATTGGAAAGACTGATGTTGAAGCTGAAACTCCAATACTTTGGTGTTACTTAATAATAGTGTTTAATTATCAGTTCACTGATTATAACAAATGTGCAACACTAATGCAAGATATTAGTAACTGGGTAAACTGTTGTGGGAACTTGCCTGGTGGCTCAGTGGTAAAGACTCTGCCTGCAATGAAGGAGACACAGGTTTGATCTCTGGATCAGGAGGATCCCCTGGAGAAGGAAATGGCAATGCACTCCAGTAATTTTGCTTGGGAAATTCCATGGACAGAGGGGCCTGGCAGGCTACAGTCCATGAGGTGGCAAGGATCCGACATGACTTAGCAACGAACCCACCACCATCAATCTGTGGGGGTGTGGGAGCAGTAGGGAAGAGGAGGCATATGAGAATTCTCTATACCTTCTGTATAATTTTTCTGTATACTCAGAACTCTTCTAAAAATAAGTCTATTAATAAAAAACAGGTAATCTTATCACATTTTATGATACTTTGTAATGGATATTATTAAAAGTGGCTTTGTGAAATTAACTGGAGCTCTAGTATAACATTGTCAGTTTCAAATAAAACTCTGCATAAGGTGCATACATCTAGGTAGTCTAGTCATCTAAGGTACTTTTGACATTTTAAGGGATTTTATTAGAAAATCTTTTCATTACCTACACAGTCCAAGCTTCTATTGTGGATGTGGGAAACTCTAATGATCTTAATATTGAAGATGGAATTATGACCCTAAACTCCAAATCAGGGGTTGTCTTATTTATCTTAACATATCCTACCTTAACTAACCTTTGTATAAACTTTAAAAATTTTTGTCAAATAAATGATTGAATAAAGAAATTACTGAATGAAGTAAATCAATGCATATGTGGGTTGCATAACAACTTCTAATTGAGTCCTCCTTGTAATTTCTGGTTTTGAATTACAGCCAATAAATAAAGTATTTGATATTCATCATTCCTCCTCTTTGATTTTTCTGAGCAAAAAGATAATTATAAACCCAATCTACAAAATTTTTAATTCACTTTGGCTAAAAATTTTAAAAAGACTCCAAAGATGTAAATCACAGTTAGCATTTTAAAGATAAACTCAAACAAATGGAGACCTGTTGTCATGAATGTTTTAAGTAAATAAATCTCATGAGATCTGAATCAAAATGGTAGAGTAGAAGATACTGAGCTCCTGTCCTTCATTGACACACCAAAATACAACTTGATGTAGCACAACTATCTCGAGAACGACTTGAAGACCAAAAGGGATATTCTACAACTAAGAATATTTTTTAAAGGCCACATCAAGAAGGGGAAGAGGGGAAGAGATGCTGTCTAGTCAGAACCCACACTCCCAATTGGCAACCCACAAGCAGGAGGGGTATCACAATTGTGGAGGTCCCTCTTGAGGAATGAGGGGTCTGAACCCCACAGTTGCCCCCCAGCATGGGAGACCTTCATCAGGAAGACTAGCCTACATAATATCTGGTTTATGTCCAGGAGAGTTGAATGGTTATGCGAAACCAAAATTCCACTCTTGAAGAGCTTATGCACACACCTGCTCCAAGTTCCAGTACTGAATCAGCAGGTTGAAAAGCACTTGGTCATATAAGAAAGAGATTCATTGACTGATTTTATAGTATGCACCAGAGGGGCAGGGATCTGACAGAATTTTCTCCTGGACTGGAAATGAAGGCAGGCAGCATTATTTTGCTCTCCTTCCACCTAGCTGCCCCAGCACTGGCAGGCACCATTTCTGTCACCCTTCATCAACCTAGCTAACACTGTGCCTTGCCCAAGCATACCCCTGAGTACCACCACTTCTCAATTCACTATACCAGCTGCTCCTCCAAAGTGGCCTGTACTTCATCCCACTTGGGAGGCAGCACTGGCCAGCCACAGCACTCCTCCAAGTAGTTCCTGCTCCAGGGAATCAGTCCTATCCCACCTGGTGAGTGGTCTTGAACAGCATCAGTGCCCCATCAAAAGCTCTTGCTGCAGGGGACAAGTCCAACACACTAGCATGCCTGCAGCAATCTCAGCCCAACCACAAGAACAGGGGGCACACAGCCCACAGAGGGGATAGACCTGGAGTACCTAGATAAAGTGACCATAGGGAATTGTGCCACTGGGCCCCAAAGGACATATTCTACATGAGGCTACTCTTTCAAGACTGGGAAATGTAGTTGATATATCTAATAAATAGAAATAAACACAGAGAGAATTAGGTAAAATGAAGAGACAAAATACCTTACAAACAAAAGAACAAGACAAGGAAACTTCAAGGAAAAAAATAAGTAAAACAGAGATAAACAGAAATAAAGAATTCAAAGAAACAGTCATAAAGATCCTCACAAAACATGGAAGAAGAATGGATGAACTCACTGAGAATGTCAGCAAAGAGAAAATATTAAAAATAATCAGAACTGAAGGCAATAACTGAAATGAAAAACATGCTACAGGAAATCAACAGCAGATGAGAGGATGCAGAAGAATAAAGGCAGGATAGAAACACAATCAGAAAAGCAAAAGGAAAAAGAATTGCCCAAAACAAGATTAGTTTAAGCAACCTCTGGGACAACATCAAGCATACTAACATTTGCATTGTAATGATCCCAGAAGGAAAAGAGACAGAGGACAGAAAACCTACTCAAAGAATTAATGGTTGAAAATTATCCTAACCTGGCAAAGGAAAACAGGTATCCAATTCCAGGAAGCAAAGATTACCAAAAAGAATAACCTAAAGTGACCCACACCAAGAAACACTATAGTTAAAATGTCAAAAGTTAAAGATAAATACAAACTTAAAAGCAGCAAGATAAAAATCAGTTATGTACAAGGGAGCCCCCATAAGACTATCATCTGTTTTCAGCAGAAAGGTTATAGACCAAAAGAGACTGGCATAATATATTCAAAGTGAAAGTGCTCAGTTATGTCTGGCTCTTTGAGACTCCATAGACTGTAGCCTGCCAGGCTCCTCTGTCCATGGAATTCTCTAGGCAAGAAAACTGGAGTGCATTGCCATTCCCTTCTCCAGGGGATCTTCATGGTCCAGGGATTAAACTCGAGTCTCCTGCATTGCAGGCAGATTCTTCACCATCTGAGCCAACAGGGAAGTACTCAAAGGTAAAAACTTACAACCCAAAACATCCTAACCAGCAAAGTTATCATTCAGAATTGAAATACAGATAAGGAATTTCCTTGACAAGCAAAGCTAAAGAAATTCATCACCACTGAAGTGTCCTTACCAAAAAAAAAAAAAAAAGTGTTTATTTTAAAGAAAGAAAAAGTTCTAACTACAAACAAAATTATGAAAGAAAAAAAAAAAACTCACTGGTAAAGGCAAATATATATGAAAGATAGTGGATCAACTACCCATAAAACTGGAAAGAAGGTTAAAAGATAAAAGTAGTAAAAACCAAAAGCATCCAAAATAAAGTACTACACAAAATTTTAAAATATAAATTATCAAAACCATAAAACATTAGCAAGGGTGTAAAAATGCAGTTATTTTTAAATGAGTTCAAACTTAAGTGACCATCTACTAAAAATCAACTTCTATATACATAGATTGTTATATAGTAACCTCAAGGTAACCAAAAACAAAAAACCAATAACAGATACTCAAAAAATAAGAAGAAAGGAATAAAAATTAATACCAAAGAAAGTCATCAAATAACATGAGAATAGAATGAGAAGAAAGGGACAAGAATTTTAAAGACAACCAAAAAGCAGTAAAATGGCAAGAAATACATATTTATTAATAATTATCTTGAATGTAAATGGACTAAATGTTTAAGTAAAGACATAGTATGAATAAATAGATATAAAACAAGACCTACATACAAGATGACTACAAGAGACTCACTTTAGATCTAGAAACACACACAAAATTAAAGTGAACTGAAGGAAAAAGATATTCCATGCAAATGGAAATGAAAAGAAAGCAGGAATGGCATATTTACATTAGACAAAATACATTTTAAAACAAAGAATGTTAAAAGAGAAGAGTATTACATAATGTTAAGGGGATCAATCCAACAAGAGGATATAATACTTGTAAATAACTATGCATTCAACATAGAAGCCCCTACAAATCCCTGTGAATTTCAGCATAAAATGTCATTGAAATTCAGGCATATTACCTGTCTCATGTTTATTGTCTAATTCTTTCTGGATTTGCATTGTTCTTTTTAAGATTCTAAATTGGTGTATTTTGATGGCAAAATGTGGTTCTTTGAAATCAGAGAAATCAAATAAAAGGCTTCATTCCAAAAATCATCATACTTATTGTTAAAGATAGTTCCTTAAGGGTTAGAACAGTGCCCACAAGCACTGAGTAAATATTTATTGAATGCATAAATGAAAATTTCTAAAAGTATTTTTATTGCTATTTGGTAGTATGATCAGCACTCACCCTACAACAATTCAGTGTGAAAAGAATCATGGAGCCTTATGGTTGAAAAGGTAATCTCATTCAACAAATATGGTGACTGAACCCCTTCTTTAAAAAGGCCTAGTGAATAGGCTGTCTAATGAATCTTCTAGCTCTAAAAGTGATGGAAAACTCCATACTTTTGAAGGAAGTCAATTAAATCTGAAGATAACTCTAGTACTAGATTAATCCTTTTATTGAGCCACAAACTAATTCTCTGTTCTTAGCAGATCCACAGGGAAATAAAATAATTTGTTGAGTGTTACCATGGGCTAAGAGCAATACATAACCGTCTCTGCTGAATTCCAAGTACCTAGAGCAATGTCTGGCATAGGTAAGCCCTCTGTAAATATTCATTAAGCATTATACTGTTAATGTACACTGCATTAATTACTGGTTGATATTAAACTATCCATAGCCTTTTCTTTTTTTTTTTTTTTTACACTAGCTCCCGCAAACCGCATTCTTCTCTTACACATACACTGTTGAGCAGATTTGGACAAAAGAACACTAGTTGTCTTTGATAAATTTTAATTCATTAGATGATATAATTTATCATAGTCAATCATGTATGGAATTTTTTTAGTGCTACTCAGTTTTAATAGAAAAGGGTATCCTAATCTAGCAAACAGAAATGTTCCACGTGTCTGCTTTTATTTTGAAGCTTTCTGTGTATTACCCTTTTATAAAATGTTATGTAACTTTGTATATCGTCATAAACTGACAAGAAATATATTGAATCCCTGAAAACTAATTTTCTCTTTAGAATATCTGCAGGCCTCTTTGTTAATCCAAATCAGTTTTAAGCTATTATTAGACTAAATTCATATATTCCAACTATTTAAGCCAGAAAGGTGACAGCAGTCTGATTAGAAGGCAGCTCTGTTAGCTCTAGGATATATAATTGATATTAAAACAACTATCATAATAACTGTAAAAACAAAAGACACATTAGAAACCAGGCATCTGTGCAATTCAATAAAATATTCATTACTTTGAGAGAGATTTCATGAAAATTCATTTAAGACAAAGCTACTATCTAGCTATTTTAATACTTTTTGAATATAATCATTATAGAACACTTTAAACTTTCTGCTTTTATTTATATTTGGATTTTTCCTTTTTTTAAGCCAGCATTTAATCTCTAGGTAACATAGAATGGGTATTTTGTATAAATATCTGGGATATATGTCCAAAAGTAGATTATTTGTATCAAGTGTTTACAGAAACCAAATATTTAGTTAGTCACTCAGTTGTGTCCAACTCATTGCAACCTCAAGGACTGTAACCTGCCAGGCTCCTCTGTCCATGGGATTCCCCAGGCAAGAATACTGGAGTGGGATGCTATTCCCTTCTCCAGGGGATCTTCCCTACCCAGGGATCAAACCTGAGTCTCCTGCATTGCAGGTGGACTCTTTACTGTCTGAGTCAATAGTGAAGCCCTACATATTATAAGCACTTCTAAATGACAACCTCAAAATAATTCTGGTTTTAAGAACCAATTTGTATGCTAAAAATTATCAAAAACCTTCATCATCTCATTGATCACTAAAGTACAAGTGTCATTTTTCTAACATGCAAAATGTATGATTAAATCTAAAGCTCCTGATCACAAAAACCTGCATGAAGAAACTGGGGAATGATTATTTAAATTTTTGGTTATGGAGTAGCTAAATATTTGGGATGAACAAATGAATGAATAAATGACAAAATTTCATAGAAACATTAAAGGAACTTACAGAGTACTTGAATTAAAAGAGGGTAAATGTTTATCTAAGGGACATATTTTTTCTTGTATGAAACATTTTTTCCCTTTAAGATTAGAAAAAAAGGAGATTCTACTTATCAGGGTAAAAATATAGCTAAAAAATTAACTCATGGATAGTTTATTTTTCTATATCACATTCAATTGTTTCATTTGTTAAAGTATCTATAATATACAGAATAAAAATGGGCTAGCTGTAAATATTCAAGTGAAAATAGAAAATTATGTTTAATTAAATGGTCAAATACAGCTCTTTGTTTTCAGTTGCCAAGGAGCTCTCATACTTTTCTACAACAACAAAAAATGTGTCTTTATGTGCCTCATACAAAAAAAGGCCTTATCAAGTAAGTTTTTTAATAAAGAATGAACTATGTACATTTCCCCCCATGTAATATGTACTGACAATTCCCTATCACTTGTGTCAATAATAGTACCAGACAAATCCATTTAGGGTCTTTGTCATTATTCTGTGAGGATGTAGAGAACAGTAGAAGCAAGAGAACTGAAGCTCAGGCTATAAGCAACAATCAGCTGCTATGAAGGCATACGCTTTGTTAGACTGAGAGACAAAATGCATTATGTATAAAAAGGGGGAATGGAAGAGATACTTGGCTGCTTGATACCATTTATTCCCTTAATATCAGAGTGGCATCGAATACCAACCATCTCTCTCACCTTTTGTCAAAATGTGATTAGTGAAAAAGTAGACTCCCTCTGCTATTTGGGTTCTTTGCAATGGAAATGAAAAAAACAAACTGTTCTCAGTCAATCTGAAATTATCCCAGTATGATCATATTTCTAAAATGTATTAAAAATAAATCTGCCATCATTGTGATGATTCATTTAATAAACATATTTTTATTTTCCTCATTCAAAAAGATAAATTATATAAAGGCTTGTCACTAATCTGATATTATTTACTTATACATCACTCCTTTTCAGATTGATCTGTTCTTTTAAACTTGATGAACTTTTTTTGAATAAAATATTAGATTTATATACTTGTAAGCTATACTGGCCAATCTGATCACAGGACCACAGTCTTGTCTAACTCAATGAAACTAAGCCAAGCATGTGGGGCCACCCAGGACAGTCGGGTCATGGTGGAGAGGTCTGACAGAATGTGGTTCACTGGAGAAGGGAATGGCAAACCACTTCAGTATTCTTGCCTTGAGAACCCCATGAACAGTATGAGAAGGCAAAATGATAGGATGCTGAAAGAGGAACTCCCCAGGTTGGTAGGTGCCCAATATGCTACTGGAGATCAGTGGAGAAATACCTCCAGAAAGAATGAAGGGATGGAGCCAAAGCAAAAACAATACCCAGTTGTGGATGTGACTGGTGATAGAAGCAAGGTCCGCTGCTGTAAAGAGCAATATTGCATAGGAACCTGGAATGTTAGGTCCATGAATCAAGGCAAATTGGAAGTGGTCAAACAGGAGATGGCAAGAGTGAATGTTGACATTCTAGGAATCAGCAAACTAAAATGGACTGGAATGGGTGAATTTAACTCAGATGACCATTATATCTACTACTGTGGGCAGGAATCCCTTAGAAATGGAGTAGCCATCATAGTCAACAAAAGAGTCCGAAAAGCAGTACTTGGATGCAATCTCAAAAATGACAGAATGATCTCTGTTCGTTTCCAAGGCAAACCATTCAACATCACGGTAATCCAAATCTATGCCCCAAGCAGTAATGCTGAAGAAGCTGAAGTTGAACGGTTCTATGAAGACCTACAAGATCTTTTAGAACACCCAAAAAAGATGTCCTTTTCATCATAGGGGACTGGAATGCAAAAGCAGGAAGTCAAGAAACACCTGGAATAACAGGCAAGTTTGACCTTGGAGTACAGAATGAAGCAGGCCAAAGGCTAACAGAGTTTTGCCTAGAGAAAGCACTGGTCATAGCAAACACCCTCTTCCAACAACACAAGAGAAGACTCTACACATGGACAGCACCAGATGGTCAACATGAAAATCAGATAGATTATATTCTTTGCAGCCAAAGATGGAGAAGCTCTATACAGTCAGCAAAAACAAGACCAGGAGCTGACTGTGGCTCAGATCATGAACTCCTTATTGCCAAATTCAGACTTAAACTGAAGAGAGTAAGGATAACCACTAGACCATTCAGGTATGACCTAAATCAAATCCCTTATGACTATACAGTGGAAGTGAGAAATAGATTTAAGGGACTAGATCTGATAGAGTGCCTGACGAACTATGGATGGAGGTTCGTGACATTGTACAGGAGACAGGAATCAAGACCATCCCCAAGAAAAAGAAATGCAACAAATCAAAATGGTTCTCTGAGGAGGCCCTATAAATAGCTGTGAAAAGACGTGAAGCGAAAAGGAGAAAAGGAAAGATATACCCATTTGAATGCAGAATTCCAAAGAATAGCAAGGAGAGATATGAAATCCTCACTCAGCAATCAATGCAAAGAAATAGAGGAAAACAGTAGAATGGGAAAGACTAGAGATCTCATCAAGAAAAGTAGAGATACCAAGGGAACATCTCATGCAAAGATGGGCTCAATAAAGGACAGAAATGGTAGGGACCTAACAGAAGCAGAAGATATTAAGAAGAGGTGGCACGAATACACAGAAGAACTGTATAAAAAAGATCTTCACAACCCAGGTAATCACAATGGTGTGATCACTCACCTATAGCCAGACATCCTGGAATGTAAAGTCAAGTGGGCCTTAGAAAGCATCACTACGAACAAAGCTAGTGGATGTGATGGAATTCCAGTTGAGCTATTTCAAATCCTAAAAGATGATCCTGTGAAAGTGCTGCACTCAACATGCCAGCAAATATGGAAAACTCAACAGTGGCTACAGGACTGGAAAAGGTCAGTTTTCATTCCAATCCCAAAGAAAGGCAATGCCAAAGGATATTCAAACTACCACACAATTGCACTCATCTCACACACTAGCAAAGTAATACCCAAAATTCTCCAAGCTAGGCTTCAACAGTACATAAACTAAGAATTTCCAGATGTTCAAGCTGGATTTAGAATAGACAAAGGAACAAGAGATAATTGCCAACATCTGTTGGATCATACAAAAAGCAAGAGATTTCCAGAAAAAACATCTACTTCTATTTAATTGACTATGCTAAAGCCTTTGTGTGAATCACAACAAATTGTGGAAAATTCTTGAAGAAATGAGAATACCAGATGACCCTACATGCCTCCTGAGAAACTTGTATGCAGGTCAACAAGTAACAGTTAGAACCAGACATGGAATAATGGACTGGTTCCAAATTGGGAAAGGAGTACGTCAAGGTTGCATATTGTCACTGCTTATTTACCTTATATGCAGCAAACACCATGTGAAATGCCAGGCTGGATGAAGCACAAGCTGGAATGAAGATTGCTAGGAGAAATATCAATAACCCCAGATATGCAGATGGCACCAATATTATGGCAGAAAGCAAAGCAGAACTAAAGACCTACTTGATGAAAGTGAAAGAGAAGAGTGAAAAAGCTGGCTTAAAACTCAACATTTAAAAAACTAAGATCATGGCATCCAGTCCCATCACTTCATGGCAAATAGATGGGGAAACAGTGGAAACAGTGGCTGACTATTTTTCTGGGCTCCAAAATCACTGCAGATGGAGACTGCAGCCATGAAATTAAAAGATGCTTGCTCCTTGGAAGGTAAGCTATGACCAACCTAGACAGCATATTAAAAAGCAGAGATATTACTTTGCTGACAAAGATCCATACAGTCAAAGCTATGGTTTTCCCAGTAGTCATGTATGGATGTGAGTGTCAGACCATAAAGAAAGCTGAGCACTGAAGAACTGATGCTTTTGAACTATGGTGTTGGAGAAGACTCTTGAGAGTCCCTTGGACTGCAAGGAGATCAAACCAGTCAATTCTAAAGGAAATGAGTCCTGAACATTCATTGGAAGGACTGATGCTAAAGCAGAAGCTCCAATACTTTGGCCACCAAAGAAGAACTGACTCATTGGAAAAGACCCTATGCTAGGAAATATTGAAGGCAGGAGAAGGGGATAACAGAGGATGAGATGGTCGGATGGCATCACCAACTCAATGGACATGAGTTTGAGCAAGCTCCGGGAGTTGGTGATGGACAGGGAAGCCTGGTGCCCTGCAGTCCATGGGGTCGCAAAGAGCTGGAGATGACTGAGCGACTGAACTGTACTTAGCGTGAAAGGAGAGTGAAAAAGCTCATTTAAAACTCAACATTCTAAAAACAAAAATCATGGTGTCCAGTCCCATCACTTCATGGCAAATATATTGGGAAAAAGTGGAAACAGTGACAAATTTTATTTTCTTGGTCTCCAAAATCACTGTGGATAGTGACTGCAGACCTAAAATTAAAAGACACTTGCTTCTTGGAAGAAAAGCTATGACAAACCTAGACAGCATATTAAAAAGCAGAGACATCACTTTGCCAACAAAGGTCTGTATAGTCAAACTATGGTTCCTCCAGTAGTTGTATGGATGTGAGCTGGACCATAAAGGCAGCCAAGGACCAAGGCAAACTTTTGGAGGACCATAAACTATGTGTGAGAAAATTGTATTCTATATAATGAGGCTATGAGAGCTGGGACCAGGAATATGGATATAACAAAAAGTAGACCTGATGCAAGAATCCAGGCATATATTAGGAAGCACCTGCCTCTTAGGGAGTTACTCTAGAGCGCCCCCTGCATCAAGGTAGGGCCAGATGATGAGTGCTTATCATTAGAACGTGAACAGAAATAATGTGTATCATTTCTGATAGAAGGAAGTTAATAAGCAGAGTATATTCTTTACTCTCTCTAAAGAATCTCAGAGCAACAATTTAAATTTCCCATCCAGGCTGGAATACTGCTTCTCAACTGAAGACACAAATCTGTACTTCTGACAACTGGGTGACTGGAAGCAAATTTGGGATCTTAAGCAAGGAGGTAATGGAAATGGAAGTCACTCAGGAGTAGTAAAGACCAAAACCTTAAAACATAGAGGGTGTAAAGAGCAGAAGCCACTGAAGGCATTAATAAGCAAACTAAATCATAATGGTTTCCTTACATAATTCATATCACACTATGTTGGCTGTTTTAAATGCTTATAAATAGACCAGATGGCTTTGTTCTTTTCAAATACATTATTTTTCTACCTTGATTTCAAGATCTCTAGGACATGAACCACTCTTCCCCTTTAGATACAGCAAGGAATTGCATTCCCTTCTCCCATCTACCCCCACAAAAGCCCAAATCTCTCATAAAGGAAGTTTCTTAATTCCTGCATCATCCCCTGCAGGTAATCCTACTCTCAGAGCTTTCTTGGCTAATCGGAGTGTGGGATTAGAGAAACTCTGTAATGCAGTTGATCAAGGCTCGCCAAGGGGAAAACCTCGTAAGACTAGTGAGATTGAGACCCTATGGATAATTTATAATTTAAATTCTTACCTGTAGCCAAGTGGTCTTCAGTAATTAAAAGTATAAACTGAGCATCAGTATTTCCATCTAATTGATAATTTGGGGGTTAGTGATAGAAATACACTGCTTAGAACATAACATGGTATTCAGTAATTGGCAGCTTTTATAATTATGTTTTAAGAAGAGTCCAAAACAGAACTTTCTTTTTACCATTGTTGACAGTTTTCAGAAATGAGTAAATAGCTATAAGCCTAAGAATGAAGAGTAGTTTCTCACAGGATAGAGAAAGAGTCACAAGATTCACACTCAAGGCCACAACACAGTCAATCTTTTACTAGATATTAAAGTTTAAAACCACACAGTTTAACAGTCATGTTAACTTTACCACTAGGTGGCAATGATACAGCTGAATTTCACTCACACGGTTAATTTTAAAACTGAGCAAATCCAGTAATTCCAAGATTTTTAGTACCTATTTTCATTTTAGAAAAATGAAAAATACTTTTATATACAATTTAATTTACACCAGAATGTGTAATTATCTGATTCATATGTATGCTAATTTCTGATGCTTTCTCTTCTGTTTACTGAGGCAATGCATGCAACAAACACAATTTTAAACAGTTGTCGACACAGATAAGTCTTTTTTAAAAATCTAAACATACATCGTAAAGAACAGAAATTATGGAAAGCTAAAATATTTCTGAAACTCTAGAATTCACTTTAGAAAGCTTTAGAAAATCACTACAAAATGCAAGTGTTCCAATGAAAAAGTTAAAACATTTCAAAAATGACTTTTTTAAAATTTAGGGCCAAAGTTTTTAAATTACAAATGAAATTAATATTTATATAGGCAGTCTTTTCAATGCCTTGAGTAAACCTACATTGTTAAACAAGTATCAAAATTCTGACAAACCATTTTATCTGAAATAGCATTTTACAAATGTCAAAATAATAATGATGAAATTCCTTAGAATCTGCCACTTTCCATAATTATTTCTGCTTTCCTCATAACAGATCATAATTTATGGCTTATTAAAAATAAAAACTCTTTTCACTCTTCTTTTCACATCATATAAAAGGAGAAAGTATCACCAAACTTTTCAAATTATAACTTTCAAGTATATAGTAAAAAAGAAAAAAAACTTACAAATACCCAAAATATTCCCTCACATATAGGTGGGTGCTCACATAACCATATGTAACATTACAAAACCTGTACTATAATTAGATGAATAAATACTAGACCTATACTGTTATCCAATTAATAATAAGATCCAATTAAGACAAGTCTATTTATTCCCTTTGTATAAATAACCTAAAGTTCCCCAAATTTTCACTTCCCTGTTTCTACAAATGAATAAGTCAGAATATCAGCTTTCCAATAGTTTTCTAAATTTTCTAGCTTTCGAAGTTAGCACCACTTCCTATATTTACTTCATTTCCAGAGAAATCTCCCCTCTAAAACAAAGAAAAGCATGATTCCTAAGTTATTTTATTAATTCACAGATCAGTTTTTTCATTTTGAATTATTATAGATCACTCATTCCAAATATACAAATAATCACTTAAGATGGTTAGCACAATAAAAGATAACTGGCTGCCCTCACACAACAAACAAAAGATTTCAGGAAAGTGCTCTATCTGTTCACTGTTACCTGTATCTTCTGCTAGAAATTTTATGGAATACCACTGTAATGGAAGGGGTAATTGTAGATCTATGAAAGTGAATACATATGCATATGTAACTTACACCTATACAAAATCAGCTTCTGATTATCTACACAAATAATGGGACAGATGCTACAAAACACATAAGCCTTAAACCGCTTCAGATACTTTTTTTTTTTGTATCTATATTTCACAGGGCTGTGTCTGAGAATTCAGAACACCAAGTAAAGCCATATTGCAAAGAGGTCAAGAGTTACACAATTACCAAAACAATGCTAACGCAGATATGCCATTACTGACTTGAGTTTGCCATCTTTTGTTTATTTCTGATGGTGGCTCGAAGTTTACGTATCACCAGTCTATCAGGCAGAATCATATCACCTTGTTGTTCTAGATAATCCAATAAATTTTCAGTCCATTGGAGAGCAGCTGCATGATTAATATGTTTCTCTGGAATCAGTTCTATTTCCTCCTCCTCCTCTTCACTGGATTCATCTGTCTGACCTTGTGCTCTTTTGATGATTTCGCTGTCAGTTAAGACTTCATAGCCTGGTTCAGTACTGTCCACTTCAAGCCATTTTTCAATGTTCTCAGTAGGCACATTTTCCAATCCTTTGGTGTGTTGTAAAATGGTAGCAATGGCAGCCACTGAGATATCTTCCTCATCAAAGTCCAGGCCTTCTTTCTCCTCTATGGTAGGGAGAATCTTCTTCCATGCTCTGCTGATGGTAACTGGCTTTACTAAATTCCATGCCATTGCTATTTCATAAAGTGCATCTAGTAGAGTTAGCCTCTTCCAGAATGACCTCAGGTCATTGCCTTCTTCCAAGTTGTTCTGGAGAAGACGTGCTCGGTAGTTTCTCTTCATTGTAGCTATGACTCCCTGATTCAAGGGCTGAATCAATGAAGCCACATTAGGTGGTAAATATTTAGCAAATATTTGGCCATCATCTGACCTCAGGACATTTTCATTTGGATGTGTTGGTGAATTATCCAATAAGAGTACAGCCTTTTCTTGCAACCCTTTGGATCTTAAGTGCTCTCGAACTTGGGGCACAAAAATCTTATCAAACCACTGTCGGAAAATGGAAAGATCCATCCATGCGCCTTTTTGGCTGAAATAAGAGACTGGCAGGTTTGAAGTGTCAGTTGACTTGAAGGAGCGAGGCTTCTTTGCTTTCCCCACAACACAAAGCTTAAGTTTGTGTAAACCTGTTGCATTGGCACAACACATGATAGTGACTCTTTCTTCCATTGACTTGTGCCCAGGGGCTGTGCATTTACCTTTGATTACCAAAGTCCTGGAAGGCAGGCATTTCCAAAACAGTCCAGTTTCATCTGCATTGTAGATTTGCTCGGGCTGCAAATTCTCTCGTTCAATATAGTCTCGAAAGTTGCTGCAAAAATCCTCCACAGCAGTCTCATCTCCACTTAATCTTTCGTTTCTAATATTAATCTCTCTAATGCTGTGCCGCTGCTTAAAACGAGTTAACCAACCAGCAGAGGGGTTAAAATCACCATCCATTCCCAAAGCATAAAAGAAGAATTCTGCCCTTTTTGCACAAATTGGTCCAGACACGGGATTCCCTTTTGCTCTTTGCTGGTTGAACCATTCTAGCATCGCTTTGTCCAGTTCCTCATACATGGATGGTTTCATAGATTTCCTCTTAGCCAGAAGACTTGTAGAGTCTGAACTGCTTGCATAAGTTATGATCTTTTCCTTATTTTTCCTTATATCTCGAACTGTCGTTTCGCCAATTCCATAAATCACTGCCAGTTGTTTGGAGGAACCTCCATCTTCAAGTTTCTTTATTATAT
Organism: Cervus canadensis; assembly: GCF_019320065.1. Classification (NCBI taxonomy): domain Eukaryota; kingdom Metazoa; phylum Chordata; class Mammalia; order Artiodactyla; family Cervidae; genus Cervus; species Cervus canadensis. Next base: position 11,713,710 of record NC_057396.1, read on the forward strand.
CAAGCTTATCTTTAATGGTCAACACCACACGCTTCCGTTTCCCTGACATGGTGAGGCTGTGGGACCCAGTTCGCACACTCACGGAAGCAACCCACAAAATTCTGCCTACTCTCACTGACTCACTTTAACACAACCTTACACACTCACTCTTTCAACCTCACCAGGAACCCGGTGGCCCTGACCCCGTCCCTAGCTGGGCTTGGCTGGGGGAAGTTTCAGGGCTCAGGCCTTTAACTTTACTTGGGCAGCTGAGGAGGCCCAAGTCACCGCGGATAATCCGGATTACAAACATCTGTTTTATTCCCCCAGAGGCCGCGAGAAAGACTAGCTCCCCATCGCGACCACAAACCTCCTTCAGGCCCAGATCGCGGGTCACCAGCCGTCACTAACCTCTGCCACACCCCAAAGTTACCGCCGAGAGCGGAAGAGTCAGGGAGTCGGGGACTGGCCCCCTTCCCCAGAGGGACGTGACGCTGGATTCCTTCCCCAGCAGCCAGACCTTTCCACAGCAAGCCCCACTTCCCCGCGTCGTGCTTACTTAGTCTGCACAGTCCTCCCGGCCCCTCACAAGCCCGCCGAGACCCTCTCCCAAGCTCAGTCGGAATAAGACCCCTCGGCGGCGCCCTGCCTAACGCTCGGCAGCCGCTCCTCCCACTAGCGCCCGCTCCCGGAAGATGCCCCCTCCGCCGCGCGGCCCCGCCCCTCGCCCCGCCCAGAGGCGGGACTTCCCTTGGCGCCCGGAAGGAGGAGGAGCGTCGCCCGTCCGGACTTGGGTACCTGGGCGGAGGCAGAGGCGGAGGCTGAGGAGGTTTGAAAGGTGAGAGCGCGGGGGCGGTGCGCGCTCCCTCGGGGCGGGGACTCGCTTTCGCTCCGGCTGCTGAGGGTTTGTTGGAGGGGCGGGGGAAGCCGCTCCTCTCAGCCTGCAGGCGGGAAACGTTCCTGCGGGCGCGCTCGGGGTGGGCGGGACTGCTTCCCGCACTGCGCTTCGTTCCCCTCGCGCGCCGCGGGGTCCGTGCTGCGACGGGTGTGTCGCCCGCTCCTTCCGCGAAGGGGAAGTGGCCCGGCCGGATGCACGGGACGCGGAGGGTGACTTCGCGCGCTTCTCTGGTCTTTCCAGATCTCGGTTGCTTTCTGGGGGTCGAGCGCCTGTAAGCCCTGGGGGTCTGTGACGTCCCGCGCGCGTCCTCGCCGAGCCGTGTCGGAGGGTCCCGCGTTCCAGCTGCGGCGCCCTTCCCATCAGGTGGCGAGTGGCGGCCGGGCGGGCTTGCTGCGCCAGGCGTCTGTGTCCCGCGGAGGAGCCAGGTTTGTATCACGAGATACAACCAGAGTATCTGGTGTTGCACTCTGCTGTTAGCTCCCCAGAGGCTCTGTTCCTTCCTCAACCCCTCAGCCCTGCTGAATTTAGCGAACCATCTTCAGGGTTATAGATTTCGATGAATGCTATAGTAGTCTGGGATGCCAGCTGGCAGGATTCACTCTCTGCGAAATTGTGGAATACTGAACGGTGAGCCTAAGTGGGGGACATTGGCTTTTTCTATATATTTCTTGCTATTTTCCTACTTGTGTCTTGTAGTGCTGCCCTGTTTTCGTGGAAGAACTATGATGCATTTGTTCCCAGCAATATGATAAGAGCAAAAAAAAAAAAAAAAAAGGAATCATATTCTGTAGCCCTTAAATCATGTATTACTCTGGCTTGTTTAGATGTTCCCTTTCATGAGATTGTGAGCTCCATGGGAGCTGAGACCGTGTGGTTGAATTCTTCGAGAAACGCCCCAGCTCCGAATTGGTGCCAGCGAATAGTGTATACATTCAGTGCTTTGGTTTGTCACGGTTTCCTCTTCGAACTGTCATACAAAAGGAAACCTTAAGGAGGGGTAGGTAATGTTTTTCAGATAGGGCGCATCCCTTCAGGTGGAATTTCAGGTAATGGTGGAAGTTCCACTGCCCTTCAAATTTTTGATTTTTAAACTACCACCTACATTTTCATAGGGCAAGTGGATGATTCCTAGAATGAATCTTTTTTTGATGAATTAACCTCAAAGTCTAGAATAAAGGATATTTCTTCTGATGAGAAATTCAGGTAGCATCAAAGTACCCCGTTTAGTTACCCCAGTGTTAGCCAAAGAGCACACGCCTTATGGGTTATTGCCCTGACATTGTTTGGCAGACAAGATAGTAAGTGCATCTTAAGTGATTTCCACCATGAAGCACAAAGATGTGATAGTACTGATCATCTTCATTCACTTATTTAATGCTTTCTGTTTGGAGCTTCTATTTTTCTCTTTGCCTAAAAGGTTAGGTATCATTAAAATTTTGCTTAAACTTTGATTTCAAGAAATTGAGTGTATACTCAGCCTATATAGAAATTACATCCATTTGCCTGGACTGTTTTCCGAGTGAATTCTCATGCTCAAGAGATGTTTTATCCATCAACCTTTCATTTCTCTCCTCAGGTTCAGTTCACTCACCTTTTCCCTCTGTCATCCTTCTTCTCTCCCTAGCTCACAAAGTAAAAGTATCCACAATTTAAAAAAAGAGCCAGCCATAATCAAATTATCTTTTTCAATGACAGAATTTTTGACATTATTGACATAAACAGCAGTTTTGACATATGAAAGAGGCCCTGGAAATTTGGCACTTGGCCAAATGAAATTTTGTTTGTTTAGGTAAAGTTTGCCTCCTCAATATTCAACACTGAAGTTTTCCAAAATCAATTTTTTCTCACCAGAGACTGCCTTTCTTTGAATCTTTACATTTGGATTCAATGGGGAATCCCTTAAATTTTGTAATCAGTGTTGTCAGTAAGGTGGTAGAGGGAAGCCTTCAAATTTTCATCTCTGTTGCACATACTTGTTTTGCGTTTTGGATAAATAATTTTTAGAAGTTTTTGGCCTAGCTCACGTGCTCAGTTACATAATTGAAAAAGCATGTTTGTAAACTTACTCAGACTATTTTAATGATTATTTTTTGAAACTAAAATTTAGAATGAATGAGAGATACAATAATGACTTTTTGAAAGCATAACTTTTCCTACTTTGTACAAATATAATATTGGCAGCAGTCATTGTGTAACGCTGGACTGGGAATCAGAAGACCTGGTTTCTAATCCCTGTTCTGTCACTAACGAGCTGTGTGATCTTTGGTAAGTCATTTAAAATCTATGTACTTGGCTTTGACCTTTATAATTGAAGATAGATAATATCTTTCTTCTAGGATCATTGTCAGGACGTTAAAATATATCTGAAAATGCCCTGAAATTACATAAAGGGTGTTTTAATAGCTTAACTCTGTGGCAGTCACAGGTATTTGTATAGTGTGACATTCTTAGTTGTTTCTACCATCATAAGAGTCACCTCTTGATACGATAAATAGCTGTTTTTCACATGGTACAGTTTTGTGAGATAAACATCTAGTGTGTATGAAACTGCTTTTGAGTACTAATAAAAGGCATCTTTTACTTTAATGTTCCTACAGGCCACTCTTTAGTGTATCTGCTGAGGCCATATTTGTCTTTGGTTTTCATAAACTTTTTTTCCATTACTTCTCCCAATTCAGAGAGATTTTTATAAAACAGCCTTACCTTCTTATTACAGTGAAAAGTACATATACAGTTAGCTTGTACAAATTTATAACTATATGTGCTTAAAAAATCCTTCTTTGTACTACATGGCTTCAAAATACAACCTGTATAATTTTACCTAGTGCTTAATAAAAAGAAACAGTAATCAGTTTAAAACTTGAAAGAGAAACTGGGTGGACATATTTTGAAGCATTATGGAGTACAAAAATCCATACTTTGTAAAGCAATATAGAGATCTTTGAAAAAGTACAGTTTTATTCTTTGCTTATTTTAATATATATCTTCTGTAAGATGCAATCTGAGTGTAATTTCAAATAGCAGAATATTTGGTCTATGGACTAGGATTTGTTCAATTCCTAGTAGAATGCTGAATGTATCTTGTAGCAGTTACTGTCATAAGATTGCCTACATTATAATTTCTTTTGTATAGTTTTAGCAACTGTTCTTATTTTGTATGAGTTGTTACCATTTTAGAAGCAGTTACATTGTCTTATAAACATAACAGAATCTGTACAATCAAATAGGTGATACCTCTTTCCCCCACCAAAAAAAAGTAATCATCTTGGGGAGCCATAAACTTGGTTCAGTAACACTTCCATTGCTCAAAAAAGATGTGACATTCTAGTTTTGGAATGTCAGTTTGTAGCACATTTAAAAAATATCTTTAATAGTAGTTAGTCTTCATCTTTTCAAATTAGATTTAATTTCTGGAAGCTAGTAACAGTCCCTTCTGAGTAGGACAAATGAATAAAGTGGATATTTAAACCTCTCTTTGGGATAAAAAGCAAAGTGTGAGTATTTTCATATTTTTTGAAAGTATGGTTTTCAGAAAATCTCCAGAATATTCTGTGCCATGGTAGAAATATTAGAACAATCAACCTCATAAAGTGATTTCTTTAAAGGAGATAGCACATGGTTAAATACGTAAGTTCTTACATGAGTGTTTTGAGGTCATCTCATTGCATTGTGATCATATTTCTCTTTTCCTTAGCAACCATAGAAGTATATATATATATATATATGAACTGTTTTTCTAGTTATCTTGTCTCTAATTGTTCCTTTATACTTGTGATGATTTTGATGGTGCTCCTGGTGGCTCTGTGTCAAAGACTGCCTGCAGTGCAGGAGAGCCAAGTTTGATTCCTGGATCGGGAAGATTCCCCTGGAGAAGGTAATGGCATCCCACTCCAGTATTCTTGCCTGGAGAATCCCATAGACAGAGGAGCCTTTCGGGCGGTAGTCCATAGGATCACAAAGAGTCAGACACAGCTGAGTTACTAACATTTACACTTTGTTTCACCCTTTTCTGAATCAGAAACTTAGAGCATTTGTTTTCCTTCCAAATAATGTACTCTGTTTCGCCATTCAACTGTTTTTTCACCCATGTTACTGGATTGTTAGTAAGTTTTCTATTGGATTATGTTGTACTTTTAGTTTTTAATGGTTTAAGCCATTACCATTTTACTGAAGTATATAAAGACTGAAATCTTAGTAGATAAGTTATTGCTCAGTTTTGCACCATTGACTTTTTTTATGTCTATTACTATTCTATAACTTTCTTCATACGTATGATTAATCTTTTGTGTTAAAATTCATTTCTCTGTTCAGAATCCTTCTTTGCTTATGGGAGGAATTGTTCTGTAATGCCACCCTACTTTTCTATCTCAATCCCTTTTTTCCAGCATAAAGCCTTTTTTCGTGTCTTTTTGGTCATACTTGTTTACTAAACGGGTTTGTTGTCAGTGCCAAAATTTTTACTTTATCATTTTTTTCCTGCCTGAAATCCCTTTTTCTTTCCTTCTTTCTGTTCAGATTTATCACTTCTTCAGAGGTGTGTCAGGTCATAGCTGTTCAACAAAATCTTCAGTGAAATACTTGCTGTTCTGATCTACCTGCATCTTTACACTTTTATTGCAGTTACTTTTTATCACTCATTTTGTACTAAATGAATTCTACCTTGTATTTTTCTTAATTATTATGTTTCAGTGTTTTAGTTCTACACATGGATAATAATGAAGAAGAAGACCATGATTTTTGTATAAACCTCTTTCCTTAAAACATACATAGCATAATGCAGAACAGATGTTCGTGTGATGCTTTCATAGATGTTCAATGAATTATTTGTTGAATAAGTATTCTGCCATCTTCACACAGTTATTTCATGTGATTTTACCTTTGTGAACCATTTAATAACATCAAATAAATATAGTCTGTACTATAAATGTGTTTGTTGTTGTAATCTGATTGTCATTATTATATTCCTAATAACTTTATTTTGTAGAAGCTTAAGTGAAAATGGTACATGTTAGAAGACGTGAAACAAGGAGTAATTCTAAAACTCAAGAGCATGAACAGAAATCTCGAGTGGATTGGAGGCGGACTAAAAGAAGTAGTCTCTTGCAGTTATGTGAGAGTGATGACGAGCTTGAGAGTGGTGACGAGCTTGAGAGTGATGAAAGTGCTGACAGTAATGAAAGTGTTGACAGTGACGAAGATCCAGACAGTAAGAAGGGGCCTGATTGCATTAAGAAGCCAGAAAATGAAAGAGAGCTTAAATTAATTAATGTTGAAGGTGAAGGAAACAACAGTAAGCATCTCACTAACACTGACAACAGTTCAGTATATGAAGAAGAAAAGAACAAAACTAAGCATGGAAGTATTGACTTAGCAGATCATGAAAAGGGTTCAGGTCAAGAGGAGGGTGATCTCAACAAACACACTGGACAAATAACAGAGGAGGATTTAGAAGAAGAACACATCAAGCGAGGGAAGAGGAGAAGGATCTCTTCTGTGATGTGTGACAGTGACGAAAGTGATGACAGTGATATCCTAGTTAGCAAAGTGGGTGTTAAACGTCCACGTAGAGTGGTTGAAGACGAATGTTCTTCAGTGGAGATGGAGCAAAAAAATCCTGAAAAAACTTCAGCCACAAGAAAGCGAGAACAGCTGCAGAAGCTGAAAGAACTCTCAAAACAGAGATCTCGTCAGAGACGTAATAGTAGTAGAGAGTTTGAGGTGTGTTATATTTTATTGGTTTTGTTACTGTTTTTAAATTTTAATTTAAATTATTTAACTTTTATAAAAATCAAAGTCCTGAGTCTGTTCTCTTTTGCAGTAACTCTAGAATTTATTTTTTAGTCAAGTATCCTTGGGCATGTTTGGTTGCAGTATTGCATCTAATAATATTTTATTATGAGCCTCATTCCTTCACTCTTTTTTTAGAAATTTAAAGATTTTGTTTTGTCTGACTTTTCCCATTTTTTATTTCTACTTATTACCTTAATGTCCATTTTAAACATTTTATCACTTACTGGGGTATGTTATCTTTTTCCTAATTTCAAAAGTTCAACATCTAACATGACAAGATTTTTGTCAACCTTAACGTATGAAATTATTTTCTACAGATCATTTTTTGTTTCAGATTTGATCTTTTAATTTCACATCCATAGTGACAATTTTAAAGGTACACTTTATTAAAAGATATGTTTTAATTTAATTAGGACTCTGAAAAGAAATCCTCCCCCAGCAGTGATGAAAATGATGTTGAGGAGGAAGAGGAAGAAGACAATGATTATGAATCTGGTGAAGATGGAGATAATTATATTATTGATGACTTTGTAGTACAAGATGAGGAGGGTGATGAAGAAAATAAAAGCCAACGAGGAGAACAATTGACTACCTCACAACTGAAATTAGTAAAACAGAATTCTCTTTGTAAGTTAAATATCAAGAGATGTTTTATGACTTACTCTAATTATTATATTATGTTGAGTATTGAATCAGCCTTTTATTATCATATTCTAAATCTTTGATTAGGAACTATGGTTTCATTTTCAGGTAACTATCTGTCTAATAGTTTATGCTAATGGTTTGTGAGAACCCTTTACTCTTAAAAATAATAGAGAACCCTAAAGAGCTTTTGTTTCTGTGGGTTATATCTATCAACATCTACCATTGTAGAAATACAAAAGAGAAATTTAAAATATATTTATTAATTAAATGACTTAAAATTCTCATGTGATAAGCTCATTACATGTTAATATAGATAACAGTCATGAAAAAATAACTTTTCCAAAAAAATGAGAAGAATGGCATTGTTTTATATTTAATATCTAGCCTAGTACAGGCAGCTGGATTCTTGTATCGGCTTTTGCATTCAGTCTATATTGACATTAAATTAGAGGAAAGCAATTTTGTTTCGTAGAAGTAGATAGCTGGAAAAAGGAGGGTTGTTTTTAAAGCATTTTCAAAATAATTGTGAATATTCTCACTGACACTGCACCAAAATTCAACAAATTTCTTAAAGAACTTGTTCTTAAGTTTCTTAAAGATTAGTTGCAATTTGGAGTCTGAAAGCATATAAATTAACTTTTAGTACTTACATTTCATTCCATTGATATGTCTTTCAATTTGAATGGATCTTTTACCTATTCATGATTTGGTAACATCATGCATTGGTTCTTTGGAAAATATTGGTTCACTGGTTATATGAAAGTGAAAGTGAAGTTGCTCAGTCCTGTCCAACTCTTTGTGACTCCATAGACTGTAGCTCGCTAGGCTCCTCTGTCCATGGGATTTTCCAGGCAAGAGTACTGGAGTGGGTTGCCATTTCCTTCTCCAGAGGATCTTCCCCACACAGGGATCGAACCCTGGTCTCCTGCATTATAGGCAGATGCTTTACCGTCTGAGCCACCAGGGAAGTCTATATACTGGTTATATCTCTCTCTCTCTTTAGTCACTCAGTCGTTTCTGACTCTTGGCGACCCCATGGACTGTAGCCCACCAGGCTCCTCTGTCCATGGGATTCTCCACAGGCAAGAATACTGGAGTGGGTTGCCATTTCCTTCTCCAGGGGATCTTCCCAACCCAGGAATTGAACCTGGGTCTCCTGCATGGCAGACAGATTGTTTACCAACCGAGCTATGAGGGAATCTTCCATATTTTGACACATTCCACTATATAATATTTTAAAAATCACATTCACTGATATCACCACCAGTATCATCAAAAAATTCTTTAGGTATTGGGAAATTGTCAAGCTCATAGTAGCAAATACAAGTTTTTCAAAATTCTGATTTCTGCTCAAATACCAGTTTTTATCTTTGGTAACAAACACTGTGAGTTCTTGAAATGACAGATTCTCTTTGTTCATTTTTGATAAAATATTTGGCAGATGCCTGAATAACCATAGTTGGTCAACAGTTCTTTCAGGTAAACTTGATGTTTCAAATAAATCTGAAAAATGAGGCTCCCAACTTAGTTTTAAAAGATGTATACTCAGATTCATGACTTAATAAAAATGGTAATTTTTACTGCTTCCTTATGGACATTTTTAAATGAAAGTAGCTTTTTTACTGAATGCATAGCAGTGGTGACTATAGTGATTACTAGTAGTTTGATTCCACAGCTCCTTAACATTTGATTCATGTTAAGGAGCCAGCTGCCTTATCCATAGTTACTTTTGCACCATCAGTGACAATGTCAAAATGGCAAAAACAACAGATAATTATCTTAATATTACAGCTTTGACTTCACCGATCCCCTTAAATGGACTTAGAGACTTACAGGGGTCTGTAGACCACACTTTGAGAACCACTGGTGTTATCTGGACTTTTGAAGTGTTACGCAGTGAAACCTGTCAGGAGATTAGAATAATTTATATTTACATATAATAAACAATAGGACCCTAAAATATTAGGGTGTCTTTAAATGTGTACATTATTGTTCTGATTCCTATAATTGTACATAAATTTAAAGACTGTTATTATGATGTTTTACAACTGTGGTAGAAACAGGATGGTGGATGAAAATTTTTTTTTCCCTTCAAGAATGCATATTTCCAAAAGGAATTTAAAAGGCATGTTTACTAAAGTTAAGTTTAGTATGATTGAATTTAGATACTGTGATTTAAATAAAATAGTAGATTAAGATATGAATTAAATTTCAAGAAAATCAAGAAATCAGTTACAGAGATGCCAGTGATAGGCATAGCATCTGTATGTTGAAAATTAATGAGTGTTTTCTTTATATCAGTAAGCACTGGTTCACATGCCATCAGGACATTTGATCTCAGAGAAAGTCAGTTAGGAGGTGTCCCATCATTCTGGATATTAGCATCTAGGATGTGATAGAACATTTACTGAGAGATACCTACTCATAGGGGCTTCCCTGGTGGCTCATTGGTAAAGAACCCACCTGCAATGCAGGAGATACAGGTTCGATCCCTGGGTTTGGAAGATCTCTGGAGAAGGGAATGGCAACCCACTCCAGTATTCTTGCCTAGGTAATCCCATGGACAGAGGAGCCTGGTGGGCTACAGTCCATGGGGGTTGCAAAAGATTCAGACATGACTTAGCGGCTCAACAACAACCACACACTCATAGCCACTCCAAATAAAAGTCCAGCACATGGAAAGTATCTTAACTCTCTTCTCTATCCTACACTTTAATGCTTACCTTTGGTTTTTTAACTTTGATTTTCTAAGTTTTAGATTTACTGAAAAGTTGAGTGGAAAGTACAGAGTTTCTATATAACCCATCACACACAGTTGCCCTGTTATTAACATCTTGTATTATCTTGATGTATCTGGTGCAAGTGATGAGCCAGTATTGATCATTGATACATTACTAACTGTAGTTCATAGTTTGCATCTAGGCTCACTCTTTGTGTTGTACATTCTGTGGGTTTGAGATGTGTATAATGATGCAACAGGTATCCACCATTACAATAACAGAACAGTTTCACTCCTAAAATTATCCTGTTCTCCACCTGCTCATCCATCCCTCCCACCCCTGAACCCCTAGCAACCACTGACCTTTTCAATGTCTCCATAGTTTTGCCTTTGCCAAAATGTTTTTATCATGGGAATCATACAGCATGTAGCCTTTTCAGATTGGCATATTTCACTTAATAATGCATTTAAATTTCCTCCATGTCTTAATGTGCATGATAGCTCATTTCCTTTTATCACTGAATAATATTCCATTGTATGGATGTACCATGGTTTGTTTATCCGTTCACTTGTTGAGGGATGTTTTGATTGCTTCCAAGTTTTGGCAATTATGAATAAAGCTGCTATAAATATTTGTGTGAAAATTTATCTATGGACATAAGTTTTCAATTCATTTGGGTAAATATCAAGGAGCCCTGTGCTTGTTTTTAACACTGATCATCTCCACCTAGAAGGAGATGTACCTAATTTTTATGCAATACATTTTGTCTTTTGTGTTCTTAGTTACAGCTTTTCCTTCTGACTCTATCCTCACAGTCTCCCTTTTCTCAACTCGTAACCGTATTAATGCCTTTCCTCCCTTGAGTTGTCATGTTTTGTAACCCACTATTCTAAACTTACCTTTTTGTTCAGAGTTTCCCAATAACTACAAAGCACTGTACTTAGACTGTTAGAGCCATCAGTCCAGTGAAATTGCTCTTACTAAAATTAGTGACAACTTTTAAGTTGTCAAAATGCTCTTTGGTCCTTATGTTAACCTGATATTGCTGTGTGTTTTGCCACTAGCCATTGACAGTTCTCATTTTCAAGTGTGTTATTTTTTTTTTTTTTTAGCTTCTTGTCTTCCTCTTTATAATACTGCATTCCTCTTTTTCCATTTGCCATGTAAATATTGATGTTTTTAACGGTTTCATCCTCACACTGCCTTCATTTTACTTGGGCTTCAGGCAGTCTCTGCCCCATAACTTCAGCCTAATCTCTGGGGAAGTTCCCAAGCTTTTATTTCCAGCACAGACTTCTCCATAGTGTAAGGTCCGATTTTTTAATCTTCTTACTGAACATTTTCATCACAGTGTCTCTTAGACACCTCAGACTCAATATGTACAAATCTAAATGATTAAGAGGGAGCATAAGGAAGTTTGGGCGGGTGATAGAAGTTGTGTTTTTCATTGGCTTGGTGGTTACACAACTTTGTGTTTTGGTCATAGAACTGTGCACCAAAAAGAGTGAATTTTATGGTATGTGAAAAAGTAAAACTCAGTAAAGAAATCCAAATGGCCATCCCCACTTTGATAAAATAACCTAGGTAGTTAATCAACTTCTCTTCTCTTTGTAATGCTAATACACATTAGACCTGCTGACACATTATAGGAACTTATTAGTTGGATGGATGGATGATTAAAATAAACATACCAACTGAAGGTTCCTAAAGACAGAAAAATGTGAAGTATTACTAGATTTATTAAAACATCAGAGGAAAAACAACATACATATTTTAAGATGATAATTAATGACTTGGTTAATGTTTTTAATACTTATTAGTGACTGCCATTTATGAATATAGTAAGTATATGTAGTTTTTATATGCCAAGGGATTATGTTCTAAAAGTTGCTGTAAGTTAATACTTACATTAGAAAATCAAAATATATTTTCTCATTAAAGCAATATGTAGGATGAATATGAACACAGTTCTCTGACCTGAGTTAGGTTGGTAGTCCCAGATTCATTCTACCGTCTGCCTCAACCTCTATAGGAACACTGACAACTACTCATATTCAACATGTGATCAGAATTTGGGAGAGACATTTCGTAACTCCAAATTCAGTTCTCAATTGAGACAATCAGTGGCATATCCAATTTTACCTTTTTGAAGAGAATAGTTCTACTATAGGAAGACATTTTCTCACTTCCTTGCTGTCTGCCATTTGGCTCTGAGAGGTATGTTCACCTGTAGCACTTTAGAATAGTTTCCTTCCAAATATATGGTTCAAGGACTTAATCAGAGTATTTTCCTCTTCTCATCAATCCCTATTACTATTTATTCATATTTATTCTGAGACTGCAACTCCCAGAAAAGATACCAAAGGAAGTAAAGGGATGGACTAGCAGTGGCTCATTTAATTCCAGATCTATATGGTTCACATGGTAATCTTATACACAGGTAAAGAGGAACACCTTCTGATTTGTAGATATTATATTATTTTTCTGGTACTTTATCATATGTTCACAGTGACAGAGAACCAAGTAGTAAATTATCAGAGTACATCTCAGTCTACTAGTGCCTTGGTAGAAAAATACTTGCCAGATTACTGAAAGTTAGATTGAGTGAACATTAACTTGGTCTCCACCTAGCAATTAAGCAGAATCATTCTGTCAGTACACTGCATAGGACTAAGACCAATCTCACAACCATTTATGTTAAATATTAAATCCTCTCCTCTGGAGAACTTCTCCTCTTGTTCTAAGATAAATAAAAAATACCTGTAAAATCATATGGCACAAAGGAGAGGTGACGTTACCCTGAAGACCCAAGCGAAAAAAATGCTCATGAAAAAATGTTTCATTAAAGGAAACATAAGAAAATTGTACAAAGCATTTGCCTTGCAATCTTAAGAAAAAGAAATAAGAAATCATAAGGAGAGGACAATTTGAGGTGAAAGGGAAGTAGTTAAGGATAAACTGCCAGAAAATGAAAAGTATAAAATCAGAAATGAAGTATATATTGGAAGCAGTAGAGAGCCGAGTTAGCAGTTTAGAAATCTCATCAATAATATGTAGGTTAAACCCAAGAAGTTTCTAGTGTAGAGAGAAAAAACATTTCTGCAGAGAAGATAACATAAAGGAATAGAAATGAAGACATTATTTCACACATTCTTAGCTTGGAAAATAACAAATGAAAATCTAAAGAAAATTATATAACCTTAGTGAGATATGAAAAAGGAAATTTGAATGTACTAAAAAGGCTTACCTTGTTTTTGGATATAAAGACGTGCAGATGTGAATTCAAAGGTATGATAGAAGAAAACATAACCTGAGTTGCCAAATGCAGTTGTTTGTGACAGATTAAAGAGGCTCACATTCCTAAGTTGATGAAAAAGATTTTCAAATAGGCATATGAAGGAAATATGTTTGTGGTTACAAGAGTAAAGAAAAAGTTCTCTAACCATTAGAGTTATAAAAATGGCCTAATATTAGGTGCCATATTAATGTGTTACATATATCAAAAGAATAATTTCAATAGATTCTTAAAAAGTACTTGATAAAATTCAATGCCCACACCTAATTTAAGTCTTAAAAATAGTTTGAACATATGTCCTTTACATAACAAAGAATATTTTAACTGAAATCCAACATTGTAATGAAGCGCTAAAGGTATTCTCTTTAAAGAACAAGACAATAATATTGCATGCTTTGTTCTAGATGTTTTCAACAATGCAACAGACACAAAAGTAAAACAAGAAATACAACTACGGAAAAGGAAAATACATTTGTTACTGAACATAATATGACTACATATGCAAGCTATCGGTTTCTGACTTACTTAACCACAGATACGAAAGTTGAGAGAAAGGATGTGCATATATTGAGAGCAGGAGTAGAGACAGCGTCTATTCCCATATTTTTCCTAAGTTCTTTTTTCTCTAAATAGAGGGACACCTGTTAGAATAGAAAAAGGGTTCCTTTTATTGCTCTGCCCCTGCCCTTTTACTCTGGGCTCATATCTCCATTTGACATGAAAGTACACCAACAATCCATGTGCCTCTACCAAACAGAATACTTATAAACCTCTCTTGGTTCTAGAAATAAACTTAGCACTAGCAAGACCACATCCTCCTCAGGGTTAAGGGAGAAAGCAGTCAGTGCCCAGGAATTTGCAAACAGTATCTCTCTCTCCAGCTCTGCGATTTTCCAGGAAGCTCATGTTCCTTAGAAAAAGGTCTCAAGAATGACTAATGCACAATAAATGCATAACATTCAATAGTTTTCTTATATACTGTCAATAATTATTTAGAAGATACAATGTGGGAAAATTCCATTTACTCTAGTGAACAAAATAGCTACTAGGCCTAATCTTAAGGAAGAAAAGCATAGCTTTATAGGTACAGGGATAAAGTTTACTGTGAAATAGAAAAGGAAATGTGAGTAAAAGAGATAAGAATGCTTATGGGAGGTATTAATAATAAATTATACAAGAAGTTCTATCTTCTGAAATTCTTTCATTCAGCCTTGTGGACACAGTCTTAAAGTTTGCTTGGAAGAACAAATGTATGAGAATAAATAGCATTTTCAAACTTGCCCCCACCAGATATAAAAATAATTATAAAATTTCAGTAAGTAAAGGAATGTAGTACTGAAGTGAGAAAACAAAATCAGTAGTGGGAAGGTCAGATGCTAAACAAAATCTTAGCATATGTGAAATGCATGATAAAGGATGCACAGAAAATCAACAGAATGACTAAACTGATGATTGAATACAGGGGAGTTGATTACCTTGTAAAAATAAAGATGCCTAAACATGTATATTGTTGGTTTTCTCCTATATCCGTTTGAATTTTTTTGTAATCAAGGAGGAAAGTTTTAAACAGTATTCCTGGGGTATCCTTTAGAAACCCATCCAATATAGGGATTAAAATGATGAGAAAAGCTCTGGAGGAGGTCAGGATTTGACTCTGCTTCTATCTAGTTGTGTAAGCTTGGATAAATTATTTCATCATGAGTGTCATTAATCCTAAAATAAAGGATTAATCCTAAGATAAAGGATTTGGATTTTATTTTCTTCAATTTCCCACCCAGCTCTAAAATTACACGTTCTGAAGTATGAAAGGATCACATCTAACTACCATGCAAAACGACATCTTTGTAGGGGATTGTAACATGAAATCTAGAGTCAGGTTGTCTGTTCCAGCTTTGGTTCCAACATTTACTGGTTCTCTCATCTTTCGGAAGTTTTTCATCCTCTCTGTATCTGTTTCCTCAATGAGAAATAAACTGAGAGTATTGATAGTACCTTGTAGGTTTGTTGTCAGAAATAAAGCAGTGTATGCAAGTGCATAAAATGATGCCTGGCCTTTACCTGCTCAGTAATATTTTTATTCAGCTTGAGAAAAAATTATGCCAGGAGCATAATTCCACCACCACCTACCCATCTATTCAAGCACAATGAAATCAAGGCCCTCCTCCTGACTCTGGTGAAGGAGATTCTGACACACATTAGTAGGAAAGGCTTGCTGTGTTTAGAAGAACTCCTCAGATGATTCTGATCCCTGCCCTGTTCTTTCACTCCCAGTCTTAAACACTGTTAGCACTATCTTTGAAATAGAGCATCAGTTATTCAAACTCTGTAACAGATGAGTAACACTGGGCATTAGCATATTTAAGACTGATGATAGATTCAGTGGAATAAAAATTTTAAATTCTATTTCAGTTTTTTGATAGTTAAACACATGTGAAGGAGGGTCCATTTGATTTTTTTTCTCAACACAACAGTTACTATTTCCAGAACAGTTTTCACCTAATTCAGTTTGGTACGTGCTAGACAGAATTTAAATTCATTTTAACACTCGTAAATCAAATATGTACCAACACTATACTTTTATACCCAAAGGTTGATGAAAGTCTAGTCGCAATTGAATACTATTAAACTATCACTTCATTTTCCAATTGTATTCATAAATGGCTATTGTTAGTTTTTTTGAAATTTTCAATTAAACAGGCTTTTAAAGTCTATGGTCCCCAGTGCAAATTATATGCTATTGTCCAGTAGTTTTATTACTGCTTTGTTTTGACAACTCTAGTATCTCAATAAGGTGTTTTCTTAAAGATGGTTGCATACTAAAAGTTTCCCTGAAGTCTAAGATTTATACAACCCTTTTAGTAATTAAAATGTAAATTAAAAGATTTCTTCATGTTAAATTTCATCTTTATTTCAACTGAAATCAAAGAATCACTCATGGATGCTAATACTATTGATCAGTTTTATTTTGATTTAATCCCTTGTTGAGCATCTTCTACTTTTCTGGAAACACTCAAGCAGTTGTTAATATCTTCACAATGCCTAGAGCAGGGACAGGTGTTCTTTGATGACAGCTTGGATCAAAGAAGGGGTCGTGTTTGACAGAGAACACTTCCACAGCCATAGTAAACCTTGACCCAAGAGAAATGGGAAACAGTAGGAACCTTCTCTCTCATCATTTCGCCTGACCCACCACAAGAGATGATTCCATGGGCCAAGCTGAGTTAGTGGGAAAGTAGGCTTTTATATTTGGCATGAAAAAGAGGAAACATAACTTTTCTTAATTGATGTGGAAAATCCTAAAGCTGTGGCATCAGAAAGGATATTGAGTTTTTGTAGCCATTGTGGTTCTGGCTAGGGTAGCAATTTCCTGAACAATTTCATATGTAACATATTTTAGAGATAAGGAATAAGAGAGGAGTTCATTCACATACTGAGCAATCTGCCTTTAGAGGTTTTCTTCCTTGCTGTAATTGTCAAGTTGATAATTAAATTTGAGTGCATAGGGGATGATTTTTATTTTTTCCACAAAATATCTTAATATTTCCTGAACAGTTTTCCCTTAATAAGTTTGAAAATTGAAGATGATTTGAAATAAGAACTTGAAACTTTGGATTATAAGTCAGTAAATCTGGAAAATGGAGATTTTCTCAGTGACTGGACAAATCACTGAGCCAGCTAGAAAATTAGAATAATTAAGCAATTTCAATGTATAGCATTAATTTCTTAGCCTTGGAGAAGGGAACCCATTGTATTCAGATAACTGTTTTGTCTGCCAGATTCTAATATTTATTTTAAATTAATTTCAGATTCTTTTAGTGACCACTA
This sequence comes from Cervus canadensis, assembly GCF_019320065.1. Taxonomy (NCBI): domain Eukaryota; kingdom Metazoa; phylum Chordata; class Mammalia; order Artiodactyla; family Cervidae; genus Cervus; species Cervus canadensis. The sequence continues at coordinate 11,730,862 of NC_057396.1, forward strand.
TACTCACTTTGAAAGAGTTGTGAAGGCTCTTCTGATCAATGCTCTAGATGAATGTTTTCTGGGAACATTATATGGTAAGTTAATATAAATGGAGCAATCAGGGTTTTTTTTCCAATTTTTAAACAATCTTATTGTTCTATATTTGTATGTGTATATTAAATAAAACCAAGGAGACCCAATCTTAAGGCCCTCCTATTGTTCCGTCTAAGATCAACTACACCAAAAGTCCATTCACATCACAAACTTGTTAGTGTTTATTATTTGTGATATGTGAAAGTACAAAAGAAATATTTTCCCTCTCCTTTGAGAGTTCCACAGTAAACTTGAGGATATAGGGAATATATTAATAAAGCAATAGGGTAACTCAACACACTTGCATTGTCCCAGCCTAAGCGCTAAGCTCCTTTAATTTCACCGAAAGTTATATGCTTTTTCATGCTTTTGTGCCTTGCTGTTTCTCATTAGAGTATAATCCCTTTCTACTCTAGATTTTCTAAGAAGTGTAATTTCCACTAAACGTTATCTGTGACCCACTTAAGTAATATTTCTCACTCCCTCATCTATGCTGTTATCCTGAGTATGGTGGCACTGATATATATGCACTTCTCAAATGTATTGAAACTGTATTTTTGCCTTCCTCCCTTCTTCAAGAGTGTGGGAAGAACCATACTTTCTATATACATACCCCTTGCATCTAGCTCAGAATCTGGCTCTTAATAAAGACCATAAATAATGCTGAATATCTACCTATGTGCCTAAGCAAGATTTCATTCAAACTTTATTAAACAAATATCCATTGAGTGTCTACTAAGGGCCAGGCATTATTTGAGAAAAACTGCAGGAATACGGCAGTAACTATATGACATAGACAAATCTTGCCCTTGTGTTGCTTGAAGTCTAATGGGAGAGACAGACAATGAGTAAACAAATATATAATATGATATGATGTCAGCTAGGGATTAGTTCTTGAAAAATTATAAAACATGATAAGGAAATCAAGAATATATAGGACAGGAAAGTCTGTGTTAGATTGCTCAAAAAGGTCTCCTGAATGAAGGGAAGGAGGAAGCAATGCATGAATCTAGCAGAGAGCACAGCAAGTGTAAAGAGCCTTAGAAAAGAATAAGTTTGAGGTGTTCAGGGAACAATTAGAGGGCCTGTGTGGTTTCTTCTATTCCCTGATACTCTGATGGAATGATTTCCTTTAACTTTACTTTTTTTTAATTTAAAATGTTTCTAATCAACCAGCCAAGTATCGCTTAAATCTATGGGACGAAATCTTTAACTATTCCGTTATTTAAATATTTTATAAGGGCAAAGTGATTGTTTTTGTTGGTGTTGTTATTGTCCCCCTGAACAGATGGCACCAGGCAGAAATCGTATGCACAAGATATGTTGACTTCTCTTCATTATTTGGATAACCGCTTTGTTCAGCCTCGTTTAGAGAGTTTAGTCTCTAGAAGTCGTTGGAAAGAGCAATACAAGGTATACAGTTTTACTTGTTTTTGAATCTCTGCTTGAGGGTGAGGTGGGATAGGAGTGGCAGTCTTCTCGGAATTTCAATAACCAGTCACACTTCTTTAATTCATCTTCTAAATTTAATCTTCTAAATTATTAGCATTTTTCTTTGTTAGATAATCAGCTTGTTTCTTGACTCTTCTAAGGTTATAATTGTTTTAATTATTCCCACTTGTTATATCTATCCAATAATTAAGTAGTTATAAATGATAACTTTAAAACATCTCTAGGGCTTAACCCATCTGGTAAAATGAGGAAATTGTCTCATAGGATGTTAACTATTTCAGTAAAAAGAGTTCCACTGTTAAAGAAGGTCAAGAAACAGTAGGTTTAACTTAACTGCGGGAGGGCTTTTCAAGAAGCATTAATGTGTGAATTTATACTGTAAATCTTCTAGAGGGCAATATAGAATATAATACTTTCCAAATTTGTGTTTTACTATGAGGCTCCTTTTCATAAAATACCTATTATTACCTTCTAGGATATTGGTTCCCATAAGATAATTAGGGAAGCCCTGGCCTACGTGGTCTTTGACATCTTTCTCCACCTTAAGATTTTGTAATTCTACCAATTTGGGAGAATATTCTTTTTAATTTATAAGATCTAATTGATTCCATGTTATCCCCCTAGATTTCTATTTTATCATCTCTAATAGTACAGGCTGTCTTATATGATTTACAAGACTTTTTTTCCTCCCTACTTCTAACTTTTTATCTTTTAATAATTAGCAAGAAGAAAAAGGCAAGATAGTAGAAGTTCAAGTTCCACATAGTCTTTCTAGCACCTAAATCATTAGCTACTCTACCTCATTTGTGTCAGGAGATTTGGCTTCATCCAGTGCCTGTTCAGCCTTGTATTACTTGAAGATAAATTAGCTACAGATGGTTTAGGTTTAAGGGACAGTTACGGGATTACAAAAAAAAAAGAGAGAAGACTTCAATTTGGAGGATAGATTGAGTTTAGGGGGCTTCCCTGGTGGCTCAGCTGGTAAAGAATCTGCTTGCAATGTGGGAGACCTAGGTTCAATCCCTGGGTTGGGAAGATCCCCTGGAGCAGGGAAATGCTACCCACTCCAGTATTCTGGCCTGGAGAATTCCATGGACTGGATAGTCCATGGGGTCACAAAGAGTCCGACACGACTGAGTGACTTTCACTCATTTGAGTTTAGAGTCACCATGTATTTCTTTTTGACTTTGAGTGATTTTAACTTCCATGAATTCCAGTTTCTTCCTCAGATAGAGAAAATACTTACCCACTTTAAAGGGAAATATTTACTAATTTTTAAGGTAAAGTACATGGCACAACTTTTAAGATATGGTATAATATATATCATTGTCTTTAATAGAAATAAAAGCATATTGATCATTCAATTTTGCCAAGTAATTTATATGCAAAGTAAAATATCTTATCTGATCTTCAGAGTAACCCCCCCAAGAAAGGTACTACTATTTCCTCTATTTTAGAAATGAGAAAATTGTGACCCAGAAAAACTGAATAATGTAAGGTTACACAGCTAATATTAGTCAGGCCATTGTTTGAACCAAGCACAAACCTTAGGTCTAGGGTTCCTCAGACTTCAAAGCCCATCAATTCTGCTGTAATATGTTTTGCATACTATGATAGGTTATGTGGAATTTGGATAACCCACTGTTGAAATAATAACTATAAGTTACAAGATAATATTAGCTTAAAAATTTAGACACATAGATAATCAATTCAGTACGATCTTGTTCAAAATAAGTTAAGTTATGCTGCAAGAAATAAATAATGTGACAAAGTAAACCAACAACGAAAACCTCAACAGCTTAACTAAACAAAGTTTATTTTTCACTTGTGTGTTCACTGTGAGTCAGTAGGGGTGCTCTATTAATTGTAGTCATTCAGGGAGCCAAGCTGATAGAACTTTCACCTCCGTATGTGCTGTGAGTTCCAGAGAAGCAGGAAGGGAAGATGGTTAGTCACCTTTTACTCTGAATGTCAGCCTGTAGTGACACATGTCATGAAGTACCATGAAATAAGAGAAACACTAAAAAGCACAAGACAATGTTGTTGTGAATTCTAAATGTAAAAAGGAAACTCTACTGGATACTTAATTACTGTCAGGCTGATAGAGAATGCAGATTAGTGACCTTGTTAATATGCTCATTGTGTGCAGCTCAAATATTGTGGTAAGCTCATCCACACTACTAATTAGAATAGGAGTGTCTAGCACAGGTCTAGAGCCTAAGCAAAACTGCTCAAGCACAAGTAATTTCACAGCTTAATAAAGCTTATTTATGAATGCCAAATATTTTCTCTGTTTGTCCATTGCTAACTCAGCTATTAGACTGGCCATAGTAATACTGGCAACCTAGCAATCCTAGTTCAAACTTGTCTGTTTTCATAGTACTTTAGTAAGCAACTATAAGAGAATTGAATTATTTCTGGGATATTTTGTGGAAAATACAATTCATGCAATGGAGACTAAATGTGATCTTGTTTTTTTCTCGATTTTTATTAACCTAAATGAACTGATCTTTTAATTATATTATCCTGAATTTTTTTTCTGCTCATTCTTTCCTATTTTAACTAATCACAACATCTGGAGATAAGAAGAGAGATAAGACGTAAATTAAAACCTTAGTAGTAACTTAGAAGTTTGAGAGAAATGAAGCTAGTTTCTTTCTTCATCTGATTTCTTTTCTTTTAACAGCCTACATTATAAATTTATTTTTAAAATTTAAATGTATCTTGTCAAACACCTACTGTGTGCTCAATACTAAAGTGAGACATACCAGTGTGTTTTGCTCTTACATCTTATTCTATTATTATGATTCCTATTCTTAATTTTAGTTTGGTTGGGCTCTTATGTTTTATTTTGTTGTTGTCTTTCTTATGCTTTAAACTTTCATTACATTTTGAAATTATTTTCAGGAGCGAGTAGAAAATTATTCTAGTGTAAGTATCCAACCGAGGAATCCTGAGAACTGTTGCTGCCAGGCTTGTGGGCTGCATCGCCACTGTACATACTCAGTGCGTTTATCAGGAAAGCTGTATAACACCAGGACCATGGAGACAGATGATTTCATGTCACACGATAAACAGGTATTTTTTCCCCCTCTCATTTTAATTCTCGAAAATTAGAATTTTCACTAAATAAGCCTGCATAGTTAACCCTAAGTTCTTTTCACAAATGGAGAAAGCACCAGGAGAAGAAAAAAGAGCACGGGGAAAGAGTGTGCCATTTTTTAATGTGAAAAGGTGTATTATACAGCAGATTACTCCAGATTCAGTCAGGTACTGAAATCAGTGCCTGTTGTCTCAGTGTGCTTCACCCAAACTGGGTGAGGGTGAGGGGCGTGAGGGAGAGGGGACAAGGATGAAAGGGAGGTAACTGAGCCAGAGGAAGCAGAAAGCCTTTTTGAGTCCCAAGGAGAATTTGACCCCAGTGGAAATTTTAGGGCAGATCATCTACCAAATTGACAATCTATAAACAAATAATTAAAGATGCCTATAGATGGTGAAGGGTCTGCCTGCAGTGTGGGAGACCAGGTTTGATCCCTGGGTTGGGCAGATCCTCTGGAGGAGGGCATGGCAATTCACTCCAGTATTCTTGCCTAGAGAATCCCATGGACAGAGGAGCCTGGCGGGGTACAGTCCACGGGGTCGCACAGAGTTGGATACAAATGAGTGACTAACACTTTGAAATTCACCCCAATAATGAGGTTTGAAGAAAAACTGTGCTTCAGCTTACACTACATCAGAAGTGTTTCAGAGCCTAGAACCATCACTGTATGTTTAAGGTACTATTAATTTTGAACGAATAGACAAAACAGAAGAAAATATTTGAAATATTTGAAGAAAAGTATTTGATAAACAAGAGCAGAACAGTGCAGTGTGAAGACAGAAAAAAAAAAGATGCAGGTGCATACTACTTCTATTTATTTTTTTACTCTTTGTAAAATGATTACACTTACAAGTACAAAAAATAATAAAATTGAGAGCTTTCTCTGGACTTCCCTCTGTGGAGTCCTCATCCACTGATATAAAGATACAGTTGGTCCTCTGTTTTAAAAAATCCATATCTACATGGGTCCATGCAGTTCAAGCGTATGTTGTTCACGGTTTAACTATACTATTTTTACACCTGTGGTTGGTTTAATCTGCAGATAGACAAGCCCAAATGTAAGACTTGGGCAGCTGTGGATTTTGGCATCAAGGAGGGTCCTGAGGAGAGTGAGGGGTGGCCGTAGTTTTAGCTACAACAGTCTTGGATGGGTTACTGAGATCAGAACCCTGGACCACCAGCTTGTGGTGATACCTGAGGGCATTAGAGAAGAGGGAAATCACCTGGAGGAAAGAGACATGCGGTCTGAAAGGCAGTCAGGAGTACTAACAAGTTTTTCAGTTTTGCCCAGAGTCTGTCCAGACTCCTCAAGACACTTAAGATCCAGTGAGAAGAGGCATTAAGTTTCAGGCATATGGCCATGTGTAATAAAAAAGGTGAAAAGTGAAAGTGTCAGTCGCTCAAGTGAGTCCGACTCTTTGCGACCCCATGGACTGTATGGCTCCTCTGTCCGTGGAATTCTCCAGGCAAGAATACTGGAGTGGGTAGCCATTCCCTGCTCCAGAGGATCTTCCTGAGCCATGGAGTGAACCCAGTTCTCCTGCACTGCAGGCAGATTCCTTTGGCATCCGAGCCACCAAGGAAGCCTAGCCATGTGTCATGCGTCCATGCAAAGAACAGGCTGAGAGGGAACAGAATCCCTTAACTCAGCTTGTTGCACTTACGTTTTTAGCTGTGCTTTGTCACTCAGTCGTGTCCGACTCTTTGCGACCCCGTGGACTGTAGCCCGCCAGGCACCTCTGTCCATGGGATTCTCCAGGCAAGCATGCTGGACTGGGTTGCCATGCCCTCCTCCAGGGGATCTTCCCAACTCAGAGATCAAACCCAGGTCTCCTACATTGCAAACAGATTCTTTACGTCTGTGCCATCAGGGAAGCCCAATGTTCTTAGAGATCTGGGAATAGACAGTAGATTTCTTCCCATCCTTCCTCTATCCTTGAAGATATTTTCTCTTTCTTCTCCATATTTTAATTTCTTTAAGGAACTGGTTGCTTCTCTGTATATGAGGGCCTAAAGAAATACCTCAAAAAGCTACCGACAGTGTTAAAAACGTGTTAAAAACGTACATAATGCATGTTTCATTGTATTTCCTTGCTTTAGTTTGTTAAACAGTGTTAATTTACATTTCCAGGTGTTGTATCTAATAAATTATAGAGCAGATTATTTCTATTGCTTTGCAGTCACCATCTTCTGCTTTAGGAAAATTTGATGACAATTTTTAGCTTTGCTTCTGATTAATCTTTGGCTATGTCAGGCCCCTAGTTCACACTGATAACTGAGATGATTCAGTTATCTTCAGATTTATCAGTTCATAGAACTATACTAACCCTACACAGTGGATTAGTTATCATTTATATATCATTTATCTGCTTTGAGATAATCATCACAGAACTTGCCATTTCTCTTTCTCTCTGGTGTTTTTAAATATTGTCTATCTTGTGAGACTAGCGTCTCTATTTTTTTTTCTTTTTCTTTTGGCTGCACCGTGTGGCTTGTGGGATCTTAGTTCCCCAACCAGAGATTGAACTTGGGCCCTTGGCAGTAAAAACACTTGTGTCCTAACCACAGAACCACCAGATAATTTCCCCCCAGTAGTGTCCTTACTGTTTAGAAATGCAATCAGTTAATTAAAAGTACTCTCTAAACACATTTCTGGACATTTAAGGACACTGTTCTAGCAATATAGATTTAATTTACTTGTTTTTAGAACTTCATGTAAATAGAATGCTACAGTATAAGCTGTGATGTACTATATACATTAATTCATAAGGTATAGTTGGCTGTAACAATACCCTAAAACAGGGAAGGGGTGAAAGGAGAGGTCTGCTTGCAGTGTATGCAGCAACTGTGTACACATACTATGTATATTTACTGCTTTTATGAAGCCTTACTTACAGTGATTTAGGCTCTTCCGTATAAAATGTGCTCACGTTTGGGGAAAAAAATAGTATGAGAATACTCTAAAGGTAATTTTGGGTTTATTGCTCTCCAGTGTCAATAAACTAAATGTAAAGTAGACACCAAGAGGGTAGGAATTAGAAATGAAAAGGATTTTCAATAGATAGTTTTGTTTCATACTAGAAAAAGAAATTAAAATAGAAAATCTTAAACACTTCTCCTTTCCTTTTGTTCCAACTCAAAATCTCTATACAGATAAGTTCTTGTTTTGTGGAAATACAGAATACAATGTAATAAAAACAAAAAATTGTATTATTCTTCTACCATATTTTATCCAGACCAGCCATCGGAGATTTCTCCTGCATCATCTACTTAAATGGTAGAAGTGGACTTCCCCATAGAGTTCACTGCAACTGTTGTGGTATCTTTTTACTCAGAGTGGGAGGTATTGGCAAATGAACTGTAATTTATATGACTGGTTTGATGAAAATGTTTCAATGGGAACAATACTTAGAGTAAGCAAGCCATGAACAGTAATACCTGATTGTTTCTGATGATGTGAAAAACAGATTTTCCCAAATCATAAACAGAAATATGTATGTGCTTTTCCTCAGCATTTTGAAATTTTTAAGAAACGTTAGAAGATATCCCAAATGTCATCTTCACAAGACGATGCATCAAAGCTGACTGTTACTGACCATCATATTGAACTTTTATTCATTTTTGCCAACTTTTGTATTGTTTATTTACCTCATTGCCTGTGTGATCCCTATCGTGTGACTTCAGAAAAAGAGGACAGTTTGCCAGATAGAATACACGTTGCATAGGACAGTAATGTAACTACATCATTCTTACTGAATTCACCAGAGTATAACCCATCATGTATGTAGACACAAAGACAAATATGTAAGTTAGGAAGAAGTTTGTCTGTTTCCTGAGGTTACTCCATGAGAACAAGATTGATCATGTTATAAAGTTTGAAGTCCTTTCTGATGCATTTTCTACAATGGGTGAAATAATGTAAGTACAATTACATTTAATTTGGTCAGTGCAGTGACACTGTTTTCCAATTTTAGCTATAGGTGTGTATAAAAAAGTATACATTCAAAACATTCTAAAAGAGAATGGATGGTTGACTTCACAAGAAGAGTATTCTTAATCATGAGATCCTAGAAGTCTACATAAACATAGAAATCAAAATTTTTACAGTTTGCTAATAATAAAATAGTAATGTTTATAATTACATCAGACTCATTAATTAAGGGACTTCCTGGGTGGCTCAGATGCTAAAGAATCCACCTGCAATGCAGGAGACCCCAGTTTGACCCCTCGGTTGGGAAGGTCCCCTGGAGAAGGGGTAGGCTGCCCACTCCAGGATTCTTGGGCTTCCCTGGTGGCTCAGACGGTGAAGAATCTGCCTGTAATGTGGGAGACCTGGGTGTGATCCCTGGGTTGGGAGGATCCCCTCGAGAAGGACATGGCAACCCACTCCAGTATTAGGGCTTCCCAGCTGGCACTAGTGGTAAAGAACCCGCCTGCCAATGCAGGAGAGGTAAGAGATGCAGGTTCAGTCCCTGGGTGGGGAAGATCTCTGGAGAAGGCAATGGCAGGCCCCTCGAGTATTCTTGCCTGGAGAATCCCATGGACAGGAACCTGGAGGGTTACAGTCCATGGGGTCAGAAAGAGTCAGAAAGAACTGAAGTGACTTAGCACACATTAATTAAGATAAAAAATATAACTAAACACGAAGTTATTTTTTACTTGCAGAATATTTTAGAAAAAAATATTTGGTTAAAAGCTGTCTATTTTTGATATTGGTATGAGAGCCTGTTTCAGTTTACATGTTGTTTTAACAGGAGTCCCCAACCTCCAGAATCTAACACCTGATATCTGAGGTGGAGCTGATGTAATAATGATAGAAATAAAGTTCACAATAAATGTAATGCACTTGAATTATCCCAAAATCATTCCCCTGTCCAGGTCTTTGGGGGAAAAAAATGTTTTCCGTGAACCTGGTTCCCAGTGCCAAAAATATTGGGGATTGCTGGTTTATAAGCTAGAAAATTATCATAATTCAAGCATTTTTACCTCAGTAACTGTATGTATAGTAGCTTGCGTGCTTTTCTTGCTTTGAGGTATGGTTGTCCTTTTGCCTTACAAGCCATCTTTCTCCTCTTTCCCAAACTTGGCTAACTATTTTCTAAAGACTTAGTTCACACATCACCTAATTTAGAACCCTTCTACTTTCTGGATTGTGTTAATTGTCCCTTCTCTGTACCTTGATTGCCTCTCGTGCATTGCGTTTGGCACCTTGATTTGTAATCATTTGGTTTTTTCTCCCAGCAATGTAAATTCCCCTGATATAGGTGGCACATATTTTATTTCTGTATCTCCAGTGCTTAACTCAGTACTTGAAACAGCAGTTGCTCGTTTTTTTGTTATTCTGGTTGTATAAATAAAAGAAAGTGAAGGAATTATTGTATAAAAAATTTTGAAAAATAGTGCATGGATTCTACTTTTAAAGAAAATCTGAAAACCAGAAAGGCTGTACATTCACTACTATATATTCATTTCATATAGCAGGTGATGTTTTATTTCTTGATTTAGGTGTTTACTGTTGGCAGAATTTGTGCTGAGCGAACCAGAATTTACCATAAACTGAAACATTTTAAATTCGAGCTGTACCAAGAGTGTTGCTCCATTGCAAAGACAGAAGAGGTTGAGGATGAACAGGTTAAAGAAACAGTGAAAAGAATTTTCAATCAGTCAAGAAACAGTGGCTGGATTAGAGAGGTAAGGTGAATATAGAAGAACCATTTCATTCAGTAGATTCTGGAGCCTACTACTGATCAGCGAAAGGATGTGAATTATGAGAATAGAAGACAGTGACTTTTAAAAGAGAACCTCTCCTGCTCTCCCTGTCTTTGTATTTTCTCTTCTTCCACCCATTCCTTCCACGCTTATCATTGTCGTACCCTGAATAGTGCCCTGATGTTCTGAGCATTCACTTAGCTCATCAGATAAATTTTAATCAGGAGTAATACAGTCCTTTAATGAAGGACCTCTGTCCTTTCACTTTTATGTATGTGTGGTTTTCCTTACATATATATTAAGTCCCCTTATTTTCTTTGACAAAGTATAGGACTCACCTCTGCTTGTCTGCTTCCTATCTTTAGAACAGTTCTTGTGACCTGAGAGTGAAGAAGCCTCTGATGCCAGTCTGAGGAAAGGATCTCGGCTGCCAGTTCTAATACCACCCACATCCTCTTCTTGAGGACATGGGACTGAGCAGTGAGCACTCTAACTGAAGATCAAGGGGAATGCAGAGGTCTCAGGCCACGGCACTGATTTTGATTCCCCCATATCCTGTTGATCACTAAATTTGATACCAAGGATAAAGTGGGGATTTTGAAGAGTGCACTGGATTCCCGAAGATCTGCTGGCAGCTCATAAGCTCTGGTCTACTCACAGAGCTTTTAGAATTGTTATGGTACATGGAAAGAATGCAAGAATGCTAACATGATTGCAGTCTTCTAAAGCAAGTCTAGTTACATGACTGTATAAGAGAGAACAGATAGGAGATTTTCAGGTATCAACTCAGATAGGAGTTGATACTCAGATCAACAGTATATTTAATCTTTAAAAAAAAGCCTGGGTTATTTATATCATAGGGAAATTTGTAAAAGAGGAAAATAAAAAGAGCTTAGAGAGTAAACTTATGAGCCAAGGGAAAGAAAATGAGGACAAACAAAACAGGAACTTCTTAGGACGTGACATGTCCCACAGGGGTGTCCTGGGCCGGAGAATGCCATCAAGACTGGTTTCCCTTTTGACAGTTAGCCACCCACCACAAACCACCAGCCGGGGATCTCCTTGCCTGCTCCCCGCATCTTGACTCTTCAGTCGTCTTGTTTTCATTTTACTCTCTTCAGCTTTGTATCTTTTACTTTGCTTCCAGTTCTCTCACTCACAATTCTTTCCTCCCTGTCCTTCTCTGTGCTTTTTCATTTGCTGTGGGGAAGAGCCATCATTTATCCAGTAAGTCCCAACTTCGTTTTCCTCAGTGACATGAAATTCTTCAGTGCATTTATTGATGCACTGAACTGTTACCAACCCTCTAGTGGCGTTAAAAGACCTTTTGGGACACCAATTAAAAGAATTATGTACTAGGTGTAGCAAAATCACTCTGCATTGTATATACTATACAATAATTTTATATATGGCAAAGAACATTAAACTTCTTACAGAAAAAAGTAAAAGCATTTCCAAATCATGTACCTTAGAGAAAGCTTAATAAAGTTTGTGACAACAGAAGGGACCTGCAAGAAGAAAGAGATTCTTAAGAAAGCCAAGAGTCACATTATGCTTAAAAAAATAACACAGCATTGGGCATTGAAAGTATTTCAGGATGGTGCATATTTAGGACAACATGCATATTTTTTCACATAAAATACCAAAGAACTTCATTTTCTTTTTGAGAGCCCTCCTACTTTAAAAATATTTGTCAGTAGATATTCTCAAAAGATTTCCTGGAAACCAAACAAGTTTATTAGCCAATGTCAGCCCATAGGTAGCTTTTTGTGCAATGATTAAATTGCAGAATTTATCAGATGCCCTGGTATTTCTCCACATCACTCCGCCTCCCCGTCAGAGTGTGTTTGCCTTTGAGTAGTAGCACTGCCTGTGCTCTTGTGATGCATGCCTTCCTCTTGGCCACCAGCTATCCTAAACCTTGAGAATACCTGGGCTCTGTGCTCCTTGAGTGGCGCATCCATGGCTCTTTCTGCCCTTAGCGCTCAGTTATCATGTGAGGCTCCTCTCTCACACTGTATAAACTCTGTTCCTGTCTGTCCCCCCCAGCTTGCGTTTCATACCTTGCTTTTTCCCTTACCTGCCTCTTCTTCCTCCAAGCATTTTTCTTCCATTATCTTGGGATCTCTCAGAATTTCTTCCCAAAGACCTGCCAACTAGAATGACTTCATTCTTCTTATACTTCCTCCTAACAGTTGAACTAGGAGATCTGATTTTAACCTAATGATATTAAAAGGATAGGAGCAATTCAAGTGTAAGAAAAGAACGAATGATAAGAAAATTATGATAAAATCAAAATATATAACATATAATAGTAATACATGCCTCATTCTAAATTGGAAGTGAAGAACATAATGTCATATGCCACTGGCAGATGCTGACAAACGATTTTTCTTTGAGAGTACCTTTGATGGTGGGACTTCCAGGGCAGTTGAAGACAGGATTGTTGGGATAGGGTAGTGAACACATAACACCAGGAAGTGAAAAAAGTATGTCCACAGGAACATCAGGTCTCAGTCCCTATCACCATAATCGTCAGAGTTATCAACATCGTCTCTCCTTTTATTGGAAGCAGAAGCAGAGCTCATAAGGAGAGTTAAGAAACCATTAGGTCAGTTCATCTCCTCAGTGGAAGGAAGCACTTGAACTCTGTCAACCTTGAAATCTCCAAACCGTCCCAGCTCCTCTCTCCTCTTGTCCGGCCCTGGTCTTTACTCTCCATCGTCATTGCTGTCACTCAGATTTAGGCCTTCATTACCTAAACTATTATAGTAGACTCATGACTAGCTTCCAAACCATTCTAGACTGGATGTTTTACCCTTTAAAAAAAAAAATATATATATATATATACACACATATATATACCTCAGATTGTGTCAATTTCCTGCCCTAACACCTTTGGCAGCTTTCCATTGCCTGTCACATTATTGCTAAACTCTATGACCTAACATTTCATACTTTTTATTCTCTGACCACCTCTTTGGTTCAGTCTTCTCTCTCAGTTCCCCTGGAAAACCTCAGACTGCAGTCAAACTCTGTACTTTTCTGTCTTGTCACTGTTTTATGGACTTCTGTCTCCTAGAGAAAACTTTCCACCAGATGATCACCTACCAAGTCTTTTTCCCTAGGATAGCTCAAATGCCAGTCTTCCTGGTCACCTCAGCTAACCATAACCCCTCTTCCGAACCCTCATAGCAGTGTCTATACTTCTTTATGCCCCTTGTTATTGGTTGTCATTGGTGAACTCTGTTCTCCTTAGAGGCAGGGAAAGCAATGGAAAGGGCACAGCAATCCACTCCAGTATTCTTCCCTGGAAAATCCCATGGATGGAGGAGCCTGGCAGGCTACAGTCCATAGGGCTGCAAAGAGTCAGACATGACTGAAGCAACTTAGCATGCATGCATGCATTAGCGAAGTATTTGATATATGTTATGTGTTAAACAAATTTTTATTGAATAAGTTATTGAAGTTATTACACTTCTACTACAAATATGATAATAGAAAACCTATAATTTATCAGACAGTTATGAAGTTAATAATAATGTTCGTTTTGATCTCTTACCAATGCTTTCTATGAATTAGAAATGCTTATTTGAAATTGAGTCCCTGTTTATAATAAAAAGATATTTGTTCATGATTGCCATGAGATAAACTTGTTACTATTTGTCTGTAGATTCAAAAGGCCTAGTTTATCTTCACTGCTTTGAGTAAAATAACTAGCTTTTTTATTGTATACACAGAAATATGATCAACTTGAAGAATATCTCAATTTTGCGGATTACTTTCAAGATGAGAAGTTTGACTGAATTTTAACACATTTCCTTCAGAGAAGATTTTGTAAATTCCTGTAAATGTGAAGATCACAAGTCTCGTTTCTCTGTATCATGTGACATATTTATATATTATATGTATAGCTTCATGGCAAAATTGGAGAAGGAAATGGCAACCCACTCCAGTACTCTTGCCTGGAAAATCCCATGGACCAAGGAGCCTAGTAGGCTACAGTCCATGGGGTCGCAAAGAGTCGGACACGACTGAGCAACTTCACTTCACTTCATGGCAAAATGTCTTGTGTGAAACATGTTTTTCTTAATTTCCATGAAACAACATTCTGCAGTCTAATAAAACTTTTATCTACTGTACATAGAAAACATAAGCCTAACTTTTAAGTATATTTTAAAGTTATATAACAATGCCTTTATATCAGATGACTATCAAGTGAATGAGCTGTTCATGTCCTGTCAGTTTATTAGAAAACCATGTTTTTTAAAAATGTATTTAGATTAACATCTATGTGTATTCCTGCCCAGATCTGCTTATTATCCTTCTGCAGTATTAAATGATCTTCACTAACATATTTTTTACTGCCATCATTATCTAAATCAGTGGGCCATGGAAGAAGCCTCAGTGTTATGTTCAACTAAATTCTCTGGCATCACAATCAGACTATAGCTTACCCATTCCAAGTAGAGGAATGCTTTTTTCCCTTTTACAAAGTTTCCCTTACAAATATACTTCAGGCCTGCAAAGTCTTCCAATCCTCACATTCGGGAATAATTTCATGATATGTATTTGCATAGGTCATAGCGTGCGTTCTTTTTCCTGTCCAATTTTGTCTACAGGTACACGAATAAGATGTATTTTATTTATTTTTATCCATTACTCTTCCCCTATAAGTATTTATTAGGATCAGAAGATCTTAGACAAATTCTGCCAAAAATAGTTTAAAGTCACATTTTGGCATCTGCATTGCTTCTAAATTGCACTTCTAAATTTTCCCTTAATATAATAAAGTAAAATGGTTTCAGAGTGAACAAATGGACCCTGGCTATTTTGTATCTTTAATTCTTAAAAGTGCTGTTCTGTTAGGGTCTAGTTCCTTGTGAATTTTAGATCCTTGTTTCTTCAAGTGTCAGTTGAGCTTTGCTTCATCTATTATGTGGTTCATGGAATGGTCTTCATTATATACATTAAAAATTGCATTGTATTAAGTCCTTACATAGAGATTTAATATTTTCTACAATTAATTTTCCAATATTATCCCTATTACAATTGTAAACAAAACAGGTAGAAAGAACTTACAAAGTTGTAAGAATACTGCTGCTGACTTTTCATGTGAAGAGTGCATACCTTTTTAAAAACTATGAAATAGAAATTTTTAATCACGCATCTATTCCTATTCTTACTTGTCTGTTATATGGAAATAATCCTTAGCTATATGAAGGTACAGTTGAAAGTTGAAGATATAGTGATAGTGTCCAAAAAGATATATGGCAGAGTTTAGAGAAAAAGTGATGGCCAGTTGGGAAGGGTGAAGATCGTGAATGATTTGTCAAAAAAGAAGTCCAGGGGAAACAAAGGAATGATCTCTAAAGTATCTCTGAAGACCTCGGGAGCATCATTTCTCACATGTGACACTACAGACAAGTTTGAACCAACTGAGGAGTGAACTTACGGACTGAACGTTAAAAATATTTATCTATTCTTATAAATAGCATTCCTTAATTTATAAAAATGAAAGCACTAACGACTTTAAGGACTTTTTATGGCAGCTGACTCAGTTCCTAGGTCATGCCTCTTGTTGACTTAAAACGTTTTTCTTGTTAGAACAGTATTCTGACTGTTGATCAGGAAATGCTGATAAGTAGTTTTGCTGATGTCTGAGGTCACTGCAACCGAGCAAGCTTCTTCAGAAGGTGTTTGGAGAGTACAAGAGACTTTTTTGTACATGATTACACCAAAAGAACTGCAAAGAGACAGGCTATCAGGAAATGAGAATTAGCATGGATCAGGGGGCCAAAAGCAAGTGGTCTAGAAGAAAACAATGTTGCAAAATTGGAATTAACTTTAGCAGGTATTATGACGTACTGTATTATTTTATCATCATAATTGATATCACTGATTCTATATAACAAAAAATGGTTTGTAAGCTTACAAGTCTCATATCTATGAACTTTTGAAATCTTGACATTTATCACTATAGCATTAAATGCTTTATGTTAGGTAGCTATGAACAGCAAAGATGATGAGGAAGACAGATGGACAAATGAACTAATGCTTTAAAAAAATTGGTAGGGCTCTTATAGAAGCTTTAGGGATATAAGAGGGAACAGTTCCATAAAAGGGGAAGACAAGGAAAAAAATGTTTATTTTATTGGCAGCTGGACGTAATTGAGCATATTTTCTCACTTGTCTGCTCTCATACTCAGATGAGTAGTTCTATTCACTACTCATTTCTTGGAGGTATTATAGGACTTGCTTAGACTCCAGCATGTTGATTGAGGTGTAATTGCAGCCCTTGAGCTATTCTGGGCATAGTCTGGTTTCCCTGTAACTCTTTTCACCCTTGATACTGAGGCAGCAAGTCCAGTGGTTAAGAAAGGATAGGTTTGAAATTAGGCTTGAGTTCGAGTCCTGATCTGTTACTT
Source organism: Cervus canadensis (assembly GCF_019320065.1). Classification (NCBI taxonomy): domain Eukaryota; kingdom Metazoa; phylum Chordata; class Mammalia; order Artiodactyla; family Cervidae; genus Cervus; species Cervus canadensis. Next base: position 11,747,623 of record NC_057396.1, read on the forward strand.
CCTAGTTAAACAGTTTATTTTCAATAAGCCTCAGTTTCCTCATTTATAAATGGGGTTAATAATTCCTCTCCCTCAGGACTGTTGGTGGATTGAGGGAGATACATGCAAAGTACTGTGCCTGAAACAGTGACTAAATAAATAGTAATGACGTGAGTGGAAACGAGGATGTGGATGATAATGATGTCAGCTTGAAATTAAATGGCTGTAAAGGGCAAATGTGCACAAAAGACTCTGTAAAGGCGTGTCCTACATCACTAGAATATAGTAGGAAAATTTACTAAATTGTTGCTGGACAAGTTTTTAAGGTGTGTCCTTGTCTAGCTTAGAAATAAAAGTTTACATCATTTAGAAATAGCAGCTTTGACCAAAAACTGTTAATCACAATCATGCTACTGCAGGACTGTAGAGTGAACAGTAGGTTTAAATTTATTGAAGTGTTTCTCTTTCATCAGGTATGATTGCTGAATATAAAGTGCTGATGATAACAGAAGATAATGTCTAATGAATACACCTTTTTAAAAACCAAGTCTAAAATGATCAGAACTCCTTCACATTTTACTGACACCTCATGAGAGAGTTCTCCTTTCAGATTTGCATACCTTAAAAAGGTATTTCTGCCTTTCTCCATGAGTGGTGAGGAACAGCCTTGGAACAGACAGACAGCAGTATGTTCCAATGAAAAGTAAAAAGTTACATTCCATCAGAATGCAGTTGTCCCAAATTCCAAAATAACATTCTAGAATTCGTGAAAATAAAATGAACTAATGTAGGCCAGCCTATCAAGAACTAAACTGTAGATAAATCCAGTCTTAAAATGTTTGCAGTGATCTTATTCATTTCTATCCACAGCTCAGTTTGAAGCAGAATCTTGTAACTGAGATGCCAGAGGTGGTTTAAATTAACAAAGCCCCATTGCTTGACACCTCAAATCCAAATGACTTCCAAATGAGCATAACAGATGATATGGTCCTGACTAGAGCAATACTGTGCTCACTTTATTTTATCCTCCATAACTGGTAATCAGCAGAATCCAACATACATTTTGAGAGCTTAAAGGTAGAATTATCTGAAGATGAGGAGACAACAGTTGTGTGTCAGAGATCTATTTGTTTTGTGTTAGTGAACTTCTTGAAACTGGACTGCTGCATAATGATTTTCCTTGTTATATATGTAAACAGACTACCGTGAAGGCCCCAGATCTTGCATTAGGTTTGTCATAGGGAATCCTGTATTTTCAGAGAAGTCTTTTTTTGTTGTTGTTGTTGTTGTTTTTCCTTTCTGAGAAGTGATATTTGTAATTTCATCGTGGTAGCATATTTTAGTTATTTTTACTGATTTGCTTGTGATCACCCAGATTGACTTAACCAGAGACAGACAAAACAGGCGAGCAGGTAGACACTCGCCTGCCCTTTAGGAGCTAACGATGTAATTTCTTCTCTGCACCCACTCCTCTGTTTCCCCAATACGCACACATCCTACGCCTCCCTTTCTGACACCCAGGAACATTTCCTCCGTGTTCACCCAGCTCTCGCTAGAGTGCCCAGGGGTGTCATAGACAACATACTGAAAAATGAAAGTGATATTCTCGGGGGGTGGAGGGGGGGAGCGTAACGGAGGTCTGGCAGGGAAAATACATCCCCTGGCCGGGAATTTCTGCACCATTTCGGGCTGGTGAAGTTGTCGGGTAGAGGCTGGGGAATTTCCCCAACGTCCCCCCCTCCTGCCCGAGCCGAGCCGGAGTGCGAGCTGCGCGCGCCGACGCCGAGATGCGCAGGCTTCGGGATCCTCCACTTCTTGCCGCTGGGAGGCCCTCTGCGTTCCCCTTTCCCCGCGCCGGCCGCCTCGCTCGCCCGTGCAGTGGCACCCGCCTTCCACCAGGGAGCCTCGGGCGAGCGCTCCCCCGCCCTCCGCCCCCCACCCCCCTGCAGCTCGCTGGCTCTCTCTTTCTCCCTCTGTCTCACTCTCTCTCTTTCTCTCCCTCTCCTATCGGAGCACAATGAAAGCCTGTGTATCGCCGTGACTCCGGGCGGCGGAGCCAGTGTCAGCCCAGCGGCGAACAACAGACGGGAAAAAGAGAAAGGAAAAGACCGGCTACTTTCTTTTCCATCTCTAAAAGCGGAGCAATCCAAGAGATAGAACCACATTGCTTATTGCGAGTCCAGACCCTCAGATCCACTGGCCGGGGATGGAATGTACAAAAGTGGACAGAAAAGTGGCTGGACATGACTCGGTGCAATTTGCTGGAAGTTTGTAAGTTTGACCATCGTTTGTAAATTACTCTCGGAAGAGTTTGTCTCTCTTGGTACTGTATTAGAATCGAGCCGGGGGTGAGGACTAGAAACGTAAGCGGGAAAGAAGAAAAAAAAAAAAAAAATGTGTTGAAGGATCTCTCTCTCAGTGGCTAGTGACTTCAGACTGCTTTCATTTAAGGCTGGGAAACCTTAGAGGGAATGAGGATTTTACCGGTGATTGGATTAGCTGAAGAAAAAAGCATGGTCCAGAAGTCCAATTACTGACATTAACAATTGAAAAGCTGTCTCCCTCTTTGGGGAGAAGACCACATCCTACAGCACCCCCAAAGAGGAGAAAACACCGGAGCAAAAGGAAGGGGGGGGGGATTAAAAGCCAAAAGACAGTCTCTGTTTGATTTTTGTACGTTTTGAACATTGACTTCAAAAAGCTTCTGAAACAGCACTTTAAAAAAAAAAAAATTGAGGAAAGTAAAGGCCGTGGGTTACAGAGACCATGGTAGATATGGGTTTCTCTGCAGAAACATCCCCATAAAAGAATCTTCGGAAACAACGAGGAGAGGGGGGAGTCCAGCTCTCTGTAATACCTCTCACAATTCCCTTTGCTGTCTGTTCCTGTCTCTTGCTTGGCAATCCCTGAATTCTTGCTCTAACCCCCAGATCGTGTGTTTACAAAGTACCCAGTGGCTCTTGTCAGCCTGGTGAGTTGGGGGGGGCGGGGGGAATCCCCACTAACTCTCTCCAACTTCTCCAGAGCTGTCAGATACAATTAGAGCAAGTTGATCAGGGCTTGTTTCCAACTTATCCTCTGCCATTGGTTTCTATTCTTCTTCCTCACCCTCTTTTTACTCACTCCCCTCCCCCATACCTTCTCCACTACGCGCCCCCCCCCCCACCAACGCCCCCAGCCTCTGAAGACCTCTATTCATGTGGTCCTGAGCACTGAGCGCACATTGTCAAAGGCAGACTTGCCTGTGCTAACCAGCCGTAGCCTCCCACCACCTCACCATCCCACAGGCAGCCGTCATTGTGTCCAGGAAGATGGGGGACACAGCGCCCCCGCAGGCCCCCACGGGAGGGCTGGGGGGGGCCCCCGGGGCGGGGCTCCTGGGAGGGGGCTCGGTCACCCCGAGAGTGCACAGTGCCATCGTGGAGCGCCTTCGAGCGCGCATCGCCGTCTGCCGCCAGCACCACCTGAGCTGTGAAGGCCGCTACGAGCGGGGCAGGGCCGAGAGCTCGGACCGGGAGAGAGAGAGTACCCTGCAGCTCCTGAGCCTCGTGCAGCACGGCCAGGGGGCCAGGAAGGCCGGCAAGCACGCCAAGGCCACGGCCTCCACCGCGCCCGCCACAGCGGCCCCGCCGGCGCCCGCCGCCCCTCCGCCGGCGGCCCCGACGGCAGCGCCCGCGGCCCCGGCGCCGCCGCCGGACTACCGTCACCACCAGCAGCACCTGCGGAGCAGCGGTGGCAGCGGTGGGATCGACGGCGAGCAGCAGCCACCGCCGCCGGCCTCCGCCCCGGGGGACCAGAGGAACTCGGCCCTCATTGCGGTAAGACCCCTGGTTTTCTCCTCGTTCCGGCGGCGGTCCCGTGGCCTTCGGTCAGGGCGGCCCTGGCCTCGGCCTGACGCCAAGTGGACGGCAGTGCGGAGGGCTCCGGGCCCGCCTGCCCACCCCAAAGGCCGTTGGGCGGCCGCTTGGTGCCGTGTTGTTAAACCTTCTTCGTCACGTTCTGCGGTTGCGTATGCATTGGTGTCCTTCCACCTGTAGAGTAGTTCTTAAGGGGTGAGAAACTTGAGTTTTCCAGAGTTTTCTCTGGGGTCCGCAGACTGCAGAAGAGTTGGCCCCAAGCGGCAAGCTCTGAGCCACTGAAGAAGGCCTTGCCTCAAGGAGCCTCTCACTTTGGCAGGCCAGGGCCGATTAGGCCCGACAAGCCACACTTAGCCTGAAAGCGTTTGTTTAGCAGCCAGTCCAGCTGACCTTTAGCCAAGCCTTTTCCTTCTTGTCCCATTTCCCTTTCCCTCTTTGAAGTGGCCCCTTCTCCTTGGTCAAGAGAACACAAGTGGTCATCCCTAACAGAGCAAGTTCCTTGAGCGCCCCCTCACTCAAAAACTTGGGGAGTTCTCCCCAAGACGTGTGAGGGAATGTTTCTGAGAGGCCTGCTCCCTGGTTTCTTCCAGACTCCCCCACTGTCCCCACCTAGCTTCTTTCCGCAGGCACTGCAATCAGAGAGTGCTGACTTGCAGCCTTCACTGAAGTGTGCAGGCGCCAAGGGGCTGTTTCCAGTTTGTCCTCCTAGAAAGTGCCTTGTCCTCTGCCACTCCTGGCGACAGAGTACCGTACCTGAGAGTTGTGATTCGGTTTCTGGCTGGAAGTTCTTCCTCAGAGGCGCAGACACACCCCAGCCCAGAGGGAGTAGCCCTTGACTCATTGGTTCCTGTGCCAGTCCTGGTCGGGTGATCGCCGGCTTGTGCGGGCTTCCCCCGCAAAGCTGCTGGGGCCCTGGCCTCTGGGTAGAAGGTGGAGCCCCGCGGCCCTGTGACCCTGCAAGCTTCCTCCGTTTCTGCGTTCCTTGGGGCTTCGGAAGTCCTGTGTCCACTCGCAGAACAGCTCCCACGTGCCCAAGCCAGCCCTAATGAAAGTCAGCAACAGGAAATGGCCATCCAAGCCGAAATGTCCTCAAAAAGCCCAAAGGAAAGGAAGGCACTAGGTCGAGCTCTTTCTTGGAGGCGGCTTGAGAAGGAGCTCTGGGGAGAGCCCCTAGCCAGGCCGCTGGATGCTTCTCTGTGGCTTCTCCTTATCCCTGGCCTGGGTCGTGAAGTTTCTAGAAAGCCTGGGGGCTGAATTGTTCTGTTCTGTTCCACCACACACACATTTTGCCTGGGATGCCTAGAACTGCAACTTCCTGGTGCCAATTCCAGACCAGAGATAACAGCTAACAGTTAAACTGCTCAATGTTTGTTGTTTTATCCTTGGATACAGTTAGCCCGTGGGGTTATTTCATGCTTTCAGGCCTAATTTCCGTTCCTTTCCACCTGCTGTATCCTCACCTCTCTCTGGAATTCCCTACGACAGCAATGGGAGTTTGTTTCGTGAAAGAAAGATGCTGGGGGTGGGGGGAGCGGGTAAAGAATCACTCGAATGGAAAGAAGGATGAGGTTTGTATGTGTCTGTGTCACTGGCATTTGTGGCCAAAAGCATCTAAATGCCTTGATTGTCCTCAGTAAATTTATAATCTGTCTGCAAGTCTCCCAATAATACAGCCTTGTATGCTTCACAGTCTCCTGGTAAGTGTTTCTGGGGTGATACAGGGAACTAGGCGCCCAGCCCCAGAGAAGACAGACCTCTGTCCTGGGTGCCAAGCCTGGATGTGGCCTTCACATCCCAGCGGCTGCAAGGAAGGTGTCTGCTTATGGCCTTGCTCTTTCGGTTTTTTTGCTCTCCTCCCACTTGGAAGGAAGCTGAGGCTGCCTCTTTTTCCTGGGGTTTTGGGGATGCGAAATGAAACCAACTTCACTGGTGACTGTAACTTTATGACAGGAGTGTCCGTGCCGGCAGCGTCTGGCCTCTCTCGGCTGGAGGCTTGGTGCTATAGAAGCCAGAGATAGCTGCTTTGTCACCCCTTTTCTAAAGGGGAATCTGCTTTCTCTCTCCTCACTACCAGTCATCTCCTGAAACACCCGCTTAGAGGGGCTCCCTCCCCAAGCGCCGTGAGGATTGATGAGATGTGCTGTGCATGGAAGGAGTGAAAAGACCAGTGTATTTCTGATGGTGGTTCTTCACTGCAGACCTGTGCCATGGCAAGGGGTGATCCACCGCCCCCTTTTTGGTTATTGGAAATTCCCTTCTCCATTTTAGCTTCTAAATTTGGCGCTTTGTTACTCAGCATAGTACTCAGAGATGGTGATGCAAGTACTGTATTAACCTGATAACATTGTGTCCAAAGGGGAGGCCTGGGCGTTCGGGAGTGATTCACTAAGCCGGTTAAATCTGCTGGTCTCATTTCACTCAGGCTCCTCTTCTTTTCAGCAACACCATCCATTTAAAGGGGCCTTTGCACAGAATGGGTGTCAGAATTCTTTCTTACTGTTCTGTCCATAACCAGATTTATTTCTGTCTGGGTGTGTGGAAGGTATCCGTTTAATAGTTTATTCGTATGCCCTAAGTGGCCATAAATGTCCTTTGAAGAAAGGGAGAACATATTGATCATCTAAAATCGAACATGCACAGTGCCCTCAGACGAGAGGTCTGTATCCTGCATATCTGCTAATACAATGCCTTGGATATAGGCAGTAATATTTCAGTGAGAGTGGAAAGAGAGCCTCCATTCTTCGGGTGATTGTTGACTTTGAGGGGGGGTGATACTGCAAGACATGTACAATGTCTGAGATTTTCAATAGCCTAAGTTTCCAGAACAATGTCAGAATAACCTCCAAGCCAGTTCTAATTCTGTCCACATAGCCTAATTCTGCAGCCCTTACTCAGCCAATTTCTTCATTTAGCTCAAGTACAAGTTCAGAGGAAGCCCCTTTACTGCAGAGATGGCAGGAACAGGGCCTTTCGGAGGGCCTGGATTGTAAGGGTTTAAGCAGGTCTGCTCCACTTGGAGCAGGCTTTCGGCACTAAATCATTTCCTGGTGAAGTATGTTTGAATCTTTGAATGAACTGTGAAGCTGAATAATTGCTGGTCCATGGAACAGAAAGGTTTAGAGCTTCCGTGGTGCATTATTAACCTTTCCCTTTTGCCTGAGACAGGCTCTTTTTTGTTGTTGTTGTTGCTTAGACTGTGTTGCTAGGATAGATAGATAAGTGGTTCCAAGTCATCTTTGGCTTCAGAGATTATCTTCTCCCTAACATAGTGTGGAGGAAAGAAAACAGATCGGACAAGGAATCTGTATCCTCGGTTCTGGGCCTGCTTGATCGCTAACCAGCTGGGTGACCCAGGACAAGTTACTTAGCAGTCATCTGCAAGACAGAACAATAATGCTGCCCTGGCTTGTTGAGAAAACAAATGAATGTGTGTTTCTGGATAGTCTTTGGAAAAAATTAAGCGCTGCAGAAATGCAAGGCATTATTACTAGTATTACTAATAATAAATGCTAAACAAGGAATCATAATACCAGTTTTTCCAGGGATTAAAAGTGTACTTAAGCTTTCAATTGTCTGTTTTAAATAGTGAAATAGCTTTTATTGTAAATAGAGGGATTGTATTTCAAATTCAGTGCTGTCAAGAGAAAACTGAGATATCAGTGTACTTAAGCGTTCTCAGAGGTCCCAGGAAATCCTAGTTAAAATGTGCAACAGTGTGAAGGTGTTTAGGGTCTTTTACGGCCCCTGCACAGACCTAAGCAGCTTCAGAAAGGTGTGTCTGTCAGAGTGTGTCAGGAATATTAGGAAAGTCGTTTGCACAAATGGCACAGGAAAGTTAAATATTTTGTCAACAATAGTCTAAAATGTTAATTGTTAGCTTAAGAAAGTCAAACAAGTTAAATCATTGCCAGAGTTCCCCAGTTATTTTTAACTGATAATAATCAAGTTTCCAATTGACAATTCAGAATTGGAGGGCTGTGCGTGGGAGGGGGGCTGAGAATAGAAACACTTCATTGGCCAGATCTGGGAGTCTGTAGCTGTCCATGTGATGAATATCCTCCCTGGGACAGTGATAGGAGTGTTTACATTATTTATATATGCAGCCATCATTTCCTTAAGAACTGACCTATTTTTGTTCTGTTTTCCAGAACAAAGTAATAAAGAGAGAGTTCTTATTTATCCAGGACCTTCCTATGACTTCTTTCCAGTAAATATAAGATCTCACAAAGGCAAAAGAGTTCAAGTGGAGAGAGAAGTTGGTACAATCCTTTATCAAAAATGGATAGAAAGCTTGTTTTGCCAGCAGAGTAGTGTAATTATGTCACCAAGACATCTTGCTTGTTTAGGTCAGTGTTTGTTTATAGAAGGCCTCTGTTTTCTTTGAAATAATGTCATTGCTGGGTGATGTTTATCAAGTTTTCCTAAACCTTAAAGTTTGATGCTGTATGACTCCCCTATGCTGGTAAACCTTTTGTTAAGTTACGAGACAAACATGGGTTTTCAAATGAAGTAGCTTGAGTGGCTGTTTTTGTTTTCATTGTTGGTGGTGGTGTGTGTGTGTGTGTGTGTTTAGCCCTGCTATTTAATCTCCAAAAGCTTATTAAGGAAATTTGAAAAAAAAAACAAAAACCATCCAGTTCTGCTATGCATGGCAGCTAAACCATTCCAAGTAGACTCGACTACTTCCTTGTGTTTTAATCCTGTCTCTTTTATACATTCATAGGTAGGATCATGTTTAAGGAAAACATTTCCAAGTTCTTTCTTCTGCATTTTCATGATGATTTCCCTCACACGTTAACAGGTTCTGTGGGAGAATGGGGAAATAGAGCTAAAGACCTAGTCCGTTCTTACTTACAGGCTAGTTAGCAAATCAAGACCGTATTTACACAGTAACAGTGAAATGCTTAACTAGGTAGAATGGACCAAAACTGATAAAAGAAATTCAGAGAGAGAGGAGTAAATATTTATTGAGCCCTAGAATATCCAGACACTGTTATTATATATTTATGTAATGCTCAAAAAAAGAGAGAGGTGAGTAAGCAACATTTGACTAGTTTACAAATAAGGAAACTGAGGCTTAAAGGTTTGATAAGAGAAGAATTTCATGCGTAGATTTTCTAGTTGGATCTTGTGTGACCCCCTACTTCACATCTACTACCTGTGTGAGCTTGGGGAAATAATTTTCTTCTTTTAGGGCATGAGCATCTTCATCTGTTACTGAGCAGCAACCCAAATTGGGTCATTGTTATAATCTGTCTCAAGTATAAAATCTTGTTTGGTGGGAACTATGGGCATCAATACAAGCAGATATGATCTTAACAGAGCACCCTTGGCTTTGGAGGTGCTCTGTTCAAGGATGGACAAGGATGTTTCTTTCCTTAAAAGTGGCCCTCTGTGATATTGCTGTTTGGGATTTTTGTTGTTGTTGTTTAGTCACTGAGTCACGTCCGACTCTTTGGAACCCCATGGACTCCTGCCAGGCTCCTCTGTCCATGGGGTTCTCCAGGAAAGAATGCTGGAGTGGGTCGCCATGCCCTCCTCCAGGGGATCTTCCTGACACAGGGATCGAACCCACATCTCTAGTCTACTTCTGCACTGGCAGGTGGATTCTTTACCACTGCACCACCTGGGAAATCTTCATCTGTAAAAGAAAGCTAATATTCTTCAGCAAAACAGTTAATGCAGTGCCTGACACATAGTGGGTGCTCAGAACAAGAGTGCTGTTGGTAGTCCGGCAGCAGAGAGAGTCAAACCCAGGTCAGGTGGTGCTGCATGTAGAATGTGGGTTCCCAGCAGGCCTGGGAAGAGCAAGAGAGAAGGTGGAAGTGAGCACCGGGGCCAGTGAGTGCAGATCTGGGTAAACCTTGGGTGTTTGGGGACAGAGAGTGGAGCCAGGCTGACCCTGTGGTTGGGTGTGAGCAGTGAGGGGCCCATGCGAGGTCGATCCCCCCCACCCCGGAGGGTCTCAAGCTCCAGCAAGAGGGTATCAGTGAAGTGAAGGGCACTCTGTTGCCTCCGACTGTTTGTGACCCCATGGACTGTAGCTCACCGGGCTCCTCTGTCCTTGGAATTCTCCAGGCAAGGATACTGAAGTGGGTAACCATTCCCTTCTCCAGGGGATCTTCCCAACCCAGGGATCAAACCCGAGTCTCCTGCATTGCAGGCAGATTCTTTACCATCTGAGCCACCAGGGAAGAGTGTATCAGAGGCCCTGGGAAATGGTCTGGCAAGGAAGGCTCAGAGGAGTCAGTGTCTCTGAAGCAATAACAATCCTTCATATACTTGAAGACAAGTATTACATTTCCCCTCCAGCAGCCTCTTCTCATCGCGCACTGCCTAAGTGTTCTCTATTACCTATCTTCAAGTCCCTTGAGCTGCTTAATGCCTTGCTATTTACACACTTCTCCCATTCACTGTGAGTTATATACAGCGTGACATGGCCTTTGGCATCGAAAGGAGATGGTTTTAAAAGCACAGTTGCTAGACGCAGAAGAGAAGCTAAAAGAAGCAGAACCAGCTACACGTCTTTCCTCAGGCTGGCTAGGCCTTCCAGCGCAAATCAGGATTGCCCCCGTGGGTTCTCTGGATGTGTAAACTGACCTTTCCAACAAATGAGTTTACTAACTTGGAAAAGGTCTTTTCGTTAAAACAAACAAACAAAAAATCATGCGCAGAAATTTATAAGAAGCTGTGAGTCCAGATGGTGTTTGAGATGCGCTGGCTTTCTTCCTTGCTTTTTAATTGCCGGTGTGTTACAGATATTTTCCTTGCCCGGAGGTTGGTCAATAGCAGTTTCCCCCATTTGGTCCATGTTCGCAGAGCACGGGGAAGGCTCGCCATGGAGTGGATGGCCGAGGGGAAGAACTAGCAACTCCTTCCCTCCTTGATTCCAGGCAGGATGCTAAGATACTAGGCACAGCTCTGGTGGGCTCTGTCTCCACCACTCAGCTCTGGCCCTTTCCTATGCATATCCAAGGGTCGGGTGGAAAGAATGAAAGCTGTTCTGTTTCCTTGGAGAGAGGATGTAGAGAGAGGTTTACATACTTCTCAGTGAAGCTTGAATAAAGCTAGAGAGTAGGGTCAAAGGCATGGCTATAACAGTATTTTACATGCACTGTGGTCCCCGTGGGTCTTAATGGTTTTAGCAAAAGTCCTGAAATTTCTTATCACGATTGTGAACATGGGTGCTTTTTAGAGTTGGGGGAACCTATCCATTAATTCAATAAACAATTTATTCTATACCAGGACAATGAATGTATCCACGATGAGCAATTTGATATAGCCTTTGTCTTTTTAGAATTTACAGTCTGAAATGGGTGGGGATGTTTTAACATCAGCTGATGGAGACAAGATAAACATAGCACTTAAGAATCTGGGGTGGGGGTGAGACGACCCGGTTTCAATCACAGCTCTTCTCTCAGTGGCTCACCACTTCTTGGCTAATTAAACTCTCCAGTCCCAGTTTTCTCACCTGTAAAATGGAATGATAGTCCTAGAACTGACTACAGAGGGTTGGTGAGTGAGTGAGGTAACTTCCTAGCACCTAGAGGAGGCTCAGTAACTTTTAACTTGCTCTTATTAACGTGAGAAGTGACATACGCAAGTCAGAGTCACGGTTTCCCCGCTCAGGATTCTACCTCCAAAGTGATGTCAGGGATAGTTTGTGGAAGGATGTGGCTTTTCTCTTTTTATTTCTTTTAAATGGATGGTGAAGTATGCCACATTATCCAGTTTTCTTAAGGAGTTTACTATGCAGATGCTGTCTGGGACGGGTTTACATTTCTCTGAAATGGGTTGAATAGTACCCGTCTTCAGAACAGGATCAATTCCTATCTCTTCCACTCCTGGGACTGCACGACTCCTCATCTAGAACTTGACTAGAGTCAGAGGTTGACTCCTTGCCTCTTCAAGAAGAAAGGCTCGGTTTCCATTCAGTTGCCCAGGGAGTGTGGTGGGTGGGTTGTGTGAGTCAATGAGAAATTGAGACTATCTGTTGAGAATTTGGAATGATTAGAATGGAAGAGTCGAAATTTACCAATTTAACTGAATTATTCATTCAGACTGATGAATAATTCTTAAGGGAATCTGGCCACAGAGTCACAAAGAGGTAGCAGTTCCCTGCTGTGGAGATTTAAATGTGCGCTTTTGAAAGCCAGGTCCCTCTCTCAAGTTGCTAGGGAATCGGTCCTCTCACCGCGCGGCAAGGATCTGCCCTCTCCCCAACCCCGACCTGGAGCATGCTGAAAATGTCCCCCTTGATGTGGTTCCTCGCTTGGAATCTCTTCTTCGCTCAGTACCTCCTCAAGTGTGACTTTCCATAAGAAACGCGAGGAAAACATTGCCAAGGCTTCAAAGCAAGTTTCTGTGAGGACGCTTCTTAATCAAAAGCTCAGTGTTTCTGTGAAGAAGTGACAGGATTAGAATGAGAATAGTCTTGTTCTCGGTGGATGAGGTTTGAAGAAGGACAGATTTGCTGGTTCTAACTCCAAGCACAGACTGGAGTTAAAACTTTTCTTTCAGTCTCTTTATTCCCCATCATTTAAACTCAGACCCTGCTCCTCCTCTTGAAGGATAATATTCTGTGGAAAGGTGGAATCAAACTCGTCTTGGGTTCGTTGTGTTTGATATTTGTTTTTAACCGTGTTCTTGCTTCCTCAGTCACAGCCGGTTCCTATGTTAATGTGGAATCATTAACATTGTCGTTTTTAAAAGTTCTCTTTTGTCAGAAATATATGGTTGAGTTTTCCAGCACTCTAATAACTCACCCACATGAAGCCCAGCATCTTGAATTCCTCACTGCACAACAGGCTTCTTTTCAGGTAGTTCTGAAGGATTTGAACAGAAAGTTAATTACATGTCTTTTCTTTTTTTTTCCCCAGAAAATTTACTTAAGGCCAAAGTTTGCTTCAGCTGCTAATAACTTACCAGGGGTTTGTTGGATACACAGTATAATCTCTTAGAGTCATGGCAACCAGGGTGCAAAGAAGTGGCTTAATTGAATACAGTGTGTGCTGTACTGTGTCTTTGCAATGGCGATTGCCATACTTCAATGTACACTGCTCATTTCTGGAGGTCTCTGGAGTCTAAATTATGTAAAAATAAAAACATTGTCTGGCTGAGCAGCTGAGAAGCTGATTTCTCGTTGTTGTTCCCCTAAGTAGGCCCATACTTGCTAAACCGGCTAAGGCTTGCGCATCTGATTGCCACGCTGCACCGTGTAATTTCAGACAGCACAACCCGTGTGCCGGTGGTGTTATCCTCTTTGGCTGTTTCACAGACGTGTTGAAAAAGAGCAAAGTACAGACCCAAGGGTAAACGAGAAAGATCAGCGGTCCTCCTGACAGAAACCCAGGCAGAAGCGCTTGTTTAGGAGAGTTGTGCCCAAGTCCTGTAGTCATTGCACCCACAAGAGCTTCCTTTTCTCACTTAGATTCTTTGCATGTGGGTCTTTTTGCAGGCTCAGTCCCCCAGAGAGAGATTCTGAGCTGTCTTTGTGCTAAATTAAACATTAGTGTTCTCCTTGGGAACCTGATCTTCCAAAGACTAGGCAACAATATCTTTCAGAGAACACTCCCAACTCCCTCAGGAAGAGACCAGCTCAAGAGCCTTCTTGCCTCTGCTGTCAGCTTCGCTGCTGTGAGTGTGTGTTGTATGGGAAATGTTTTGTCTAACCTGGTCTAGATGCGCTTAGAGTGAGGACTTGTACTCTTAATCTTGGTATAATGTGGGAGGACCCACGTCGTCCTGGAATATAATAAATGGAAATGATCAGAACAGCACCCAGATTGTGGAAGATTTCAACCACCCATGGGAAGGACGTTTCTGCCCCCAATTCCAAGCCTACAGCAATGAAAGAGGGAGCATGTGGCAAAATAGAAGCCATCTCATTTCTAACCTTCTCTCATCTCCATCTTGCCCCTCCCCCAAGAGGGCTAGTTCATATTGATCTAAAAATAGACACTATTCTATCAACATATAGTCTCATAAGCCCTTTGAAAGATAACGGATCAAATCCTTTTCTCACAAGTGAGAAAAGTAAGACCCATTTAAAAACAAACACTCCAGGTTCCAGTAGCAGTAAAGATAGAGCTAGAAGTTTTCTGACATCTATTCCAGGTTATAAAAAGTAGTCCCATTAATAAATCTATAAAAAGAACACTGAAGGGTAGTGTGGGATTTATATTCAAGGTCTGCAATGCAGGAGACCCCGGTTTGATTCCTGGGTCAGGAAGATTTGCTGGAGAAGGGATCAGATACCCACCCCAGTATTCTTGGGCTTCCCTTGTGTCTCAGCTGGTAAAGAATCCGCCTGCAATGCAAGAGACCTGAGTTTGATCCCTGGGTTGGGAAGATCCCCTGGAGAAGGGAAAGGCTACCCACTCCAATATTCTGGCCTGGAGAATTCCATAGGCTCTATAGTCCGTGGGGTCACAAAGAGTCAGACGCGACTAAATGACTTTCACTTCACTTTGGTAGTAGAAGGAACACAGAGTCCAGACCTTATGGTGAATTGTTTTTTAAGTGATCACATGATTCCTTCCATGCCATACGCCCCTTTGTAATGTGACTTTAACTCTCCTTCCATTGGGAAGTGGATGCTCTTTCTTCCCTTGAACCTGGAATAGCCTTGTGACTTGTTTTAACCAAGAGTATGTGACAGAAAATGGCATCATGCTACTTCTAAGGATGGGCTTTAAAAAGCCCTTCTGGAGTTAAAATTTGTTAAGGGTAGGTCTTCAGTGTTCTTACCACAAACAAACAAATAAGTAAATAAAAATGGAGGACAGGTGAAAACATTGGGAAGTGATGGATATGTTTTTGACCTTGAAGGTGATGATTGTTTCCTGGGTGTTTACTTATCCCCAACTCATGGAGTTGTATATGTTAAATAGATACAGCTCTTTATTGTCAATCATACTTTAGTAAAATGGCAAGCAAACCAATGCAAAAATAAAACAACCTGCTTGGGACACTGAGACCACCGTACCATGAAGCTGGTCTCGCCTGCTGGAGGATGAGTGTCCACATGCTGAGAACCGAGGTGCCCCAGCCTCTCACCAGCACCCACTACCAGCACAGGAGTGAGGCCATGTTCGGTCAGCCAATCCTCCGGCTCAGTGCAGCCAGGTGAGCGAATGGGCCCAGGTGGAGTCAGCAGAGCACCTGCCCAGACAGCTTAGACGATCATGGGAAATACTGCATAATTGCTTCAAGCCACTAAGTTTTGAGGGTGGTTTGCAACTTAGCAGCAGTTGGCTGAATCAGAACCAGAACACCTTAGTGTGGAGAACAGTCTGGTCTCTTTAGGTGTATTACCCCAGGACTGGTTACTTAACATCTTTGAAGACTCACTTTCTGCTTTTTGTGATAATAGAAATTATCTCCAAAGGTTGTGAGGATTGTGTGATGATAATAATACATAAGAGAACTCAGCATGTTGTCTGGCACATGGCAGAGCTTAACAGACATCAGTTTCCTTGCTTCATCCTTAGCCTCTTCACACTGTGTTATAACTCAGCTCCGCACCCTTCTATTGTACTATCTCACTTTCACTTCATGGACATCAGTGTTCTCAGAGGCTCCACCAGCTCACTGCTCCTCTGCACAATTTATTTTTTCCTTCTGGATGACTGCTTGGTGCTCTTAGCTACCAAATTTCCAGCGATTCTTGTTACGCTCCACAGAACACCACTGCCTTCCATTGTCTCCTCTTGAAACAGAAAAGGGTTAACCTCAGAAAGACGTCACTCCCCTTGCACTCTTATGCTGCGCTTGGGAGAGTTGAGCAGTGTAGCAGATCTGTATGGGCGATGGAATTGCCTTCCCTCTTCCAGGTCACAGAAGACTTTGCCCATGAGTGTGATGTCTAGGGGAAAGTAAGCATATTCTGTCTTGAAGAGCAGAGTGTCTATTGTCTACCCTTGTTATTGTTTTTGTATTTTTTTTTTTTTTGTATCAAATTATTCTGAGTGCCTCATTGTTTCCCTCTTATGCATCACAATAAATGAACAAATAAATAAAGAGGGAGTGATATAGCAGTACTATATTTTCCTTCTTATACTTATTAGTGATAATTGAGAGGACTGGCCTGGGAATTGAATGTTGAAGGTCCCCCTGATATCAGTGCTCCCACTGATACCAACTAGTAGCAACTTAGTCAAGTCCTTTTACATCCCTGGATGCTAACTTTCCTTCTTGGAAAAACAATGAGGGGCACTTGGCGAGTGTCTTGGTCTGCCTCTAAGGCCCCTTTTCAGGTGATATGCTTTGAATAACTTCCCTGATATTTGGCTTCTGTTTTTCAACCTTCAGTTTCTCCTTAAAGGTATCTGCTAGGAAGAATGGAGGGGCTCCCAGGTGGCTCAGTGGTAAAGAATCTGCCTGCCAAGCATTGAGCGCCAAAGAAATGATGCTTTTGAACTGTGGAGTTGGTGATGAACAGGGAAGCCTGGTGTGCTGCAGTCCATGGGGTCGCAAAGAGTCGGACACAGTTGAGAAACTGAACTGCCAAGCAGGAGATGCTGCTTTGATCCCTGGGTGGGGAAGAACCCCTGGGGCAGAAATGGCAATTCACTCCAATATTTTTGCCTGGGAAATCCCACGGACAGAGGAAACTGGCGGGCTATAGTCCACAGGGCTGCAGAGAGTCGGACACAATGAGTGACTGAGCATGAAGAGGAAGAATGGAAAGAAGAGGTGACAAGGGTGAAAATGTTTTGTTTTGGTTTTTAGAGGAAGTGTTCATGAGGAGGGTCTGAAGTAATCTTGGAAGCAGGGTCCAGCCAGCTGTGGCAGAGGGCGAGGGCACAGCCATCTTAATTGCTCAGCACCGTTCCTAGAAGTCATGAACATGTAACTCTACATTCTTGTTCAGTAGCTAAGTCCGGTCCAACTCTTTTCAATGTCATGGACTCCAGCACACCAGGCTCCTCCGTCCTCCACTTTCTCCAGGTGTTTGCTCAAATTCATGTCCATTGAATCAGTGATACTATCTAACCATCTCATCCTCTGCTTTTCCCTCCAGTCTTTCCCAGCATCAGGGTCTTTTCCAGTGAGTCAGCTCTTCACATCAGGTGGCCAAAGTATTGGAGCTTCAACTGCAGCATCAGTCGTCCCAATGAATATTCAGGTTGATTTCCTTTAGGATTGAGTGATTTGATCTTGCAGTCCAAAGGACTGTATCACATTATGAAAGTGAAAGTGAAAGTCTGTCAGTCGCGTCTGACTCTGCGACCCCTTCGACTATACAGTCCCTGGAATTCTCCAGGCCAGAATGCCGAAGTGGGTAGCCTTTCTCTTCTCCAGGGGATCTTCCCAACCCAGAGATCAAACCCAGGTCTCCCACATTGCAGGCGAACTCTTTACCAACTGAGCCACAAGGGAAGCTCAAGAATACTGGAGTGGGTAGCCTATCCCATCTCCAGTGGATCTTCCAACCCAGGAATCAAACTGGGGTCTCCTGCATTGCAGGGGGATTCTTTACTAACTGAGCATTTGTTGCCTAAAGGAATTCTACTGTATATCACTCTATATCTGACCCTATTTAATGGGATTTAGGATTCCAGTATGAGAAACACAGTTGTAGGACTAGAGTTTGATTTATTAAATTGACTTTGGGGGAAAAACACTAATTTTCTTCACCCAGATCCTCCCAGCTACACTTGGAACATTTCTGTGGGTAAAGAAGTTTTCCAATCTAGTACCCCTGTGAAGTAATTACAAGAAATATAAAATGTAAACTGAAAAGACTTGTAGAGCCTTCCTTCCTCAGAAATTGAGTAATCTTTTTTCTGTATGCATCAGTCTCTCCATCTCTTTGTCTCTCTTTTATACATATAACAATTGAAAAATGAAGATTAATGGATGGGATTTTATATGTCACCACTTCATTTTTAAAACATGTTTCTGCTTTAAATGGGAACTACAAAAGAGAGTCACTGAGAAATTGATCTGGAGGAGGGGAATTCAATCCGTTGCCTACTTTTTTTTTCCCCATATCACTAAAACCCTAAACAGAGAGTGTGATCATCTATTTTCCAAGGGCAGTCCTAAGCCCTTAAAACTCAGATCTGTTTAAGGATTTAATAGAACTGGAAAAAAGAAATGCACAGAATCTGCTCCAAACCAAGAAAGGAAAATTTACCCAACCAAATATTCAATCTTGAGAATTTGTTTACTAATACCCTTTTCCTCCTTATCCCTTGACTTAGAACACAGCTCTACAGATTGAATCTTTACAGCTCCTAGAATTTTGGGGGCCTGTGGATCACATCTTTGGCTGCTGGTTGAGTCCAGCGCATTTTCTTTCACAAAGCGAGATAGATGGGGCGTTAGTTGTGGTGGTTGTTTATTTTGTTTCAAATGGTAGACACACTTGGCTTCTCTGTTAGAGCAGAGCCAGAGACATGGTGATATTTTTCCTGTTCATGCCTGCTCAGTCGCTTCAGTCATGTCTGACTCTTGGCGACCCCATGGACTGTAGCCCACACGCTCCTCTGTCCATGGGATTCTCCAGGCAAGAATACCGGAGTGGGTTGCCATGCCCTCCTCCAGGGTTTCTCTGACCTGGGATTGAACCCAAATCTCTTAAATCTCCTGGATTTACAGGCGGGTTCTTTACCATTAGCTCCACCTGGGATGCTGATATTTTTCCTAGGAACTTCTAAACTCCTTAGTTTTACTTCTAAGATTTTTTTTTAAGTCAAAAATGCTTCATATTACGTTTTGCAATGTGGCTTTTCTTTTTAAAAATTCTAAGATAAAGGAAGTTGTGTTGCTTTTTTTACCCAGTAGATTGGGTATTACTTTTGCTTAGAAAATGTGCCCCAAATTCTCATTACACACACACACCCTTTGTTTACCGTGGTTATTTTTCATCCATATAGTATAGTATTATTAGTATGTAGAGACACAAGTTGATTATATGGGTGAATTTACAGAGAAAATAGAAGTGAGGAAATGTATGAAAGAGTATAGGGAAAATTCTTTTGAAAGGAAATTGCTCCAGAAGGCAAGAGTATGCCAAATCGCAGAAAGTAGGAAAGAGAACATTATATCCCAGTGGTAAGTGTGGAGTGACAGATCTCCATTTGGTCCAGATTTCACTGCTGACTAACAGCATGACCTTGGGACCAGTCCTCTTTTGTTTCTTAGCATCCCTGTCTGTAACAGCAAAGATTTGCATTCATCAACGCTTTGCTTGGCTGGATTATTCCTGAAACACACTTTTTGGCCTGTGTACCACCTCCGTGGAGAGACCTCCCCGGCTGCTCTAACTCATGGAGACATGCATGATTGATCTCTTCTCTCACGTCTTCCCCATCCCCTTCATAGAGGTTTTGTTGTCTTCATGACTTTTATCACTGTCTGAGTTCATGCTGATTCCTTACTCATTGTGCACTTCCTGGCTTTCTCCACGGGATGTGAGCTGTGTGAGACCAGGGAACTTATCAGTCTTGTTCACCCCATGTATTCCCAGCGCTGAGCAGTTCCTGGGATGTTTTGGATTCACAGTAAATATTCATTTCGTGAATGACTAGGATTAGTGACTTTTAAAACTAGAAATGTCTCATGAATCCTTCAGGGATGGAAGTAGGAAAGAGATGATGGAGCAAGTGATGGGCCTCCAGAGTCTCCACTTCCTGTTTAATTTTGGGTATATTATGTATATGTGTATGTATTATGCATGTAATATGTATAGTATATATGTATGTATACATAATTATATGGGGGCTTCCCAGGTGGCTCTATGGTAAAGAATCCGCCTGCCAACCAGGAGGTGTGGGTTCGATCTCTGGGTCGGGAAGATCCCCTGGAGAAGGAACTGGCAGCCCACTCTATTATTCTTGCCTGGGAAATCCCATGGACAGAGGAGCCTGGTGGGCTACTGTCCATGGGCTCACAAAAGAGTCAGACATGACTTAGCTACTAAACAACAACATATGTAAATATATATATTGTATATATAATATATACACATATGTAAATAATATAGACATATGAGTAAAAACTTATATATATATAAAGCATATATAACATATATATAAACTCTATGGCACATGTGTATATCTATATTAATATATATAATATATATAAGCATCTTAATGTCTTTATATATGTGTATGTATATATGAAGTATATAATATGTAAAGTGTATATATATATATATAAATATGAGGCATATATTTATATGTCTAAGTGTGATTAAAACATGGCTTCAGTGCCACAATTATTTGAAGGATAAAGGGACATGATGATCTAAGATTGTTCCCAGATTGTAATTTTGTAGCCCACTATCACGTGAGGAGAAAGTGTTGGTGCAAAGGAAAGGATTCTGGAATAGAAGTGACACGTATTGAGAACCTGCTCTCTGCTGGGTCCCATGTCAGGCCCTTGGACCACACAGGAGAGACAGAGTTCCTGTTGGATGGAGTTTATATTTTAGCGGGAAAGGGTGTAGGGACAGGGAGGAAGCGAAGGAATGATCCGTTTAACTAGTCATACGATAAAGCACAGCTCTTTGGTCCTTAAGTGGCTGACTGGAGATGGATCTGTGTTGATTAAAAGGAAGCAAGCGCTCTGGGAGGTGCAAAGTGATGACCCTGAACAGTTACCCTCAGAGCTGGGAGATGGACTCTCTGGCCGGTGCCTGCTCTGGGCCGGGACAGCTGCTTGCACAGGGGTCCTGCCGGTCCAGGCCGGGTGCTGCTTTGGCCAGGCTTGCAAGATGCTGGTTCTGATGCTCCTAGGCAGGAGGGCCGTGTCAGCCACCTTCTGTCCCCGGAACGGTTGTGGTTGTTTTGTTGGATGTCACTGAAGTTTGAGAATTAAGGAGAAATGGCTGGAAGGCTCCTTTGGAGGAAAAGAGGAATATTATCTGTCTTTTTAGCTATAGAAACAGAAAAGCGATGGTCAGGAAGTTAGCACCAGGACCGAAAGGAGAGGGAAGCACAGCAGGATGTCAGACAGCAGGCAGAAGCGAGGGCTGGCATTTGCAACAGTCACCGTCCTGTCTCCCTACACGTACACAAGCCATACAGTTCTCACAGAGGCCCTGAGCTGTGAATGCCGTGAGTGTAGCTTTTTTATTCTAATTATGGGAAACAAAGTCAGAGCAGCTGAGGAATGCTAATAATATCTTGCTTTTGAATAGCAAATCTGCAGTTTGTCACATGTGTATACACAAACTATCTCTGTTTATCCCCTGGGGTGTTATTATACCCATTTTAGAGACAGCTAAGTGGCTCCCTGGCCTGTGCTAACTCCGCTAGTGACCAGAGCCATCCTGACCCCTGGGGTCTGCGGGGTGCCCAGCTGGCAGAGTGCAGTAGCTGGGCCCCAAATGCACCACTGAATTTGCATCTATGATGAGGACATTGAGTGTCTTGAGCTCCCAGAAGCACACCCACACATATTTTTGAAGCAATGACTCGCCTAGAAAGAACGGCAAGCATGAATGGCATGAGGATGTCAGACACCCTGGGCACATCCAATCTAGAATAAGAGAAACTGGAAAAAGAGTCTTGCTTTGTTTTGTTTTTAATTCATTAATTTGTCAGAATACAAGTTGAAGTGAGAAAACTGTTTTAATTCATGAAAACCTACCATTTTTTTTCTTGTGAGTCTGGTGAGTCAACCCGCAGGTCTGGGGAAAAAGGGCTCCAAGGTTGCTATGAAGAGAAACTTGATCTTGAATCAAAGAAGCAGATTCATCTCTAAAACAAAGATTGGTCTAAGTTTTTCTCCTTGCTGTTGCTTATTTTGGATGCAGATCTTAGAAGCAGCTTAAAAGAGAGACCAGCAGCTCTCTGCTGAAAAGTGATTTTGAATGTACTCAGATCCAGGTTGAATGTGCTTTCCAGGCTGATGGGTGTCTTCTCAGTACCTGGAGAAAATATAGGCATTCATAATTGTTAGAATTTTTGTTTCAAGATGGCGAAGTGCCTAGTTTTCTATGTAGTTCCACTATTACAGTAGTATCAAACCTCTTGTAAACAAGCATTTGGTAAATGTGGTGAGCACGCATTATTGAAGGGACCCAATCCTTTATATTTCTGTGATTAAATGTACAGTGCACCAACTGTGAAACATTGATCTTTAAGATATTCTTTTGATTCAGCATTTTAAAGTTACACTTACTAAGTGTTTAACATGTCAGGCACTCTTCTAAGTGTTTTTTGAGTATTAACTCATATTTCCTCATAATCCATGATGAAGTAGGTAGGTATGACCTTATCTCCATTGGACAGATGAGGAAGTTGAGGCATGAGATGGAGATATCGGCCAGGTCGTTCAGTCATGCATGTGGAGGCTGGGTATGAACAGAGTGAACGATGCCACCGCCCATGTATCTAGTCATGGTATCTGACTACATCTAAGAGAATGTCAGACTCCAGCTCACCCATGACCCAGGCTTGAGTTTGGAAGCCACGTTCAATGAGACATTTGAAAGTCAATAATGATTAGGATCATCGTCTGAAGTACAGATAGAATTCAGAATGAATGCCTATGGGCCACAGGTTATTCTTTGAGACAGTTGCCATTTTCCTGTTTTTGAAAAGATAGAAAATGCTTGAACATATAGGATCTGTGAGTAACAAATATGTTTCAACTTGCAAGTCAGGGGAGATTGGTAGGAGTTACCCAGAGGACTGCCTAAAGGATTCTAAGGCAATATCCAAACTGGGTGGGAAAGAGTGCCATGGTGGTTCATTACTGATACCCTCAAGATTCAGGAATCCAAACCTGGAGGATCTTGAATATAGATTCCTGGTGAAATGTTGACTTTTCCCATGGAGGAATGTATCAAGAGCTAATTACACTGTGAGTGGGGCCTTTATAGAAGAAATTTAGGTTTATGTAAGTTCATTGGTGGTGTCTTGAAGACAAGTGAGTCCCATGAAGACATGATAACATCTGCTTTCTCTCAAGAGCTCAGATAAGGTCACTGAGGCTTTCTTCAGTATTTTGTAAGGTGCAGTGTACTCAGCTGCACTTCCTCCCTAACTTGCAATAAGATTACCACCCCCTCAACCCCCTTTGACATGGAAATTCTGGAGATGCCATTATTTATGGTCAATATTCTGAAGGAAATCCAGTTTTGGTAGAAGCAGAGACAGAAACAATGTAGAAATGAGCAAATCATGCCCTAAACATAAGTGAGAT
Organism: Cervus canadensis; assembly: GCF_019320065.1. NCBI lineage: Eukaryota > Metazoa > Chordata > Mammalia > Artiodactyla > Cervidae > Cervus > Cervus canadensis. The sequence goes on from NC_057396.1 coordinate 11,770,623, forward strand.
CACTGGAACTTTCTTTGGGGAATCAAATCCTGCTATAGTTGCTTTTAAAACATTTTTAGCAAATTTGTATTAAGCTATTGTGTTCAGCCCAGAGTAGGCACCAGAAATGGGGTGGTTCTGTGGTCTCTTGGAAAGCATTTGCATATTATCAAAAGCCTACTTTGACCCTGGAACAGCAGTCCCCAACCTTTTCCCCAACTAGGCACTAGGGACAAGTTTTGTGGAAGACAGTTTTTCCATGCACCCGAGAAGTGGGGAGAGAAGTTTCAGGAGGTAATGTGAGTGATGGGAAGTGATGGGAAACTGCAGATGAAGCTTTGCTTGCATGCCCCCTACTCACCTCCTGCTGTGCAGCCCAGTCCCTAATAGGTTGCAGCCTTGTGGCCAGGGGAGGTGAGCTGGAGTTGGACACCCTCGTCCTAGAAGATAAGGGATGTAGCATCTTGAGTTTTGGCACTCCCTGAATTGAATGCAGAATTTTGTGTGACGGCGTACACACATTTTCCCTGCGAACCTGGTCCATAGCTTTGTCAGATTCTCCAAAACTTCCAAGGGCCAAAGAACCTGGAGCTGAGGCTTGTGGTTTTGGGAAGAAGGGTCCAGAGAAACTAGGGTAGTATGATTCTTCAGTCTGCACAGGGCAGCCAGTTCTCGGAGATCTGGATGTTTCCTTGTTCATTCTGGCTTCAGGAATCTGAACAACAAGCAAGGTTTCTTCATGCCTAACGTAGTTCCTTTAACTTGGACTTTTGTGACCTATTTTGTTATCTATCTAAACGTTTTCTTCTTTCCAAAAGGCAAGCAGTCCTCAGGTGGTGGCTGGACTCTCCACTCTGTTTTGCTGTGTTGTTAGGAGCCCCGTCCGGCAACGTTTTCCTGTGTTTTTAAGTGGCCGCCCACCATTTTGAGCCTCCCTTCCCTCCCACCTTGACCTCTTAAGTCCACATTTATGTCTCAGGGTCATCGTGGGGAGCTTTGCAATGGAAAGGGCAAAGCTGAGTTGGAGCTCCGTCTCGGGGATTTTTCGTAGCAACACTGACTCTTTATTATTAGCTGTGCACTCCAGGCTACTGCAGTTCTCATTTTGGCAGTGGACCATCAAACACCCTATTTTTAAGAGCCTTTAACTTAGTTGTAAACATGTGCTGTGACTGGGAACTCGCTTTCTTTACTCATATTTACCAAAAGTGGTTTAACTGTTGAAAAGTTGTTATATAAAAAAAAAAAAAAAAAAAGTTCAGACTTTGGAACTGTTTTTCCACTCGTCTAACTCAAAACTCTGTGCAATCTAAAAAAAGAAAATTTGGCATTTAGTTGCTTAATTTGATGGTCCAGTCATATTGGTAATTTGAGGGGAGGAAGGAATGGAACGGCTAGTTCATTTTACTTTGACATATGCCCGTCAGACTTGCATGGAGGGAATAATGGTTGCTACACTTGTTTACATGGTTGACCAGAAAGTCCCAAAGAAAAGCAGTCCAGTACACAGAGTAAATTGCTTATGTCCTTATAATCTTCTATATTTAGAATAAAAGCTTTCTATGGACATATTTCCTGCACACTCTTAATTCTGGTCTGTACTGTACTGTACAGGTCCCATTAAGAGAATATAAATAATATCCCAGACTCGTCAATGTGCACCTATATACATGGATCATTGATGCCTGGGGACCTTAAAGTCTTACTGAGAAATTTGATGAAGGAATCACAAATATGTTTATTTCTTTTATCTCTGGGAGGAATTTCAGCAAGTATAACAAAACACATTTTAATCTTTTGAGGAGAATGTGACTTATAGCCCTAAAACTTAAGGAATTTAAATGTTCAAAAGGAGGGGTTCAACTTTGACGTCTTCCACTTGTGATTTAAGATTCTAAAAGTAACGTTAGGCAAATTCTTGTGCCCCATCATAAGAGAAATACCAGCTTCCCTTGAGGGCTGAGCCTTTCTTGAAATCTTTTGCAACAGAGAAAAGCAACTGTGCTTCCAAGATTGGCCGCATTTACGAGGTGGAGAGAATAAACACACACGGGAGTGTGTGTGTTTCAGGGGTCATGAGCCCAGTGGGCAGCCACATGCCATGGAAGATGTCTGGCTTGGAAATCTGGCCAGTTGATGAGGGCATCTTTTCCGTACAGATCCTGCCGGGAGGCATCTTTCCTCAGTGTTATTCTTACCCCTCAGGCTGCCTCTAGCTGTTGCATCCTCCCCACGTCCCAGACAGATGAGCGCCTACGCCGGCGGCAGGTGGACTCCACGGCGGCTGAGGACACTGGCCTCCTTGGCCCTTGTCACGTGGTGTGATGTCTCACTGCCACTCTTCCTGCTCTGACTTTTAGGTCACTCACCTTTTCTCATGTTTTCAAAGACAATAACCTTCTGGTCCTGGTGGACATTCCTTCTGTTAAACATGCACATGACCCTCACAAGCTCTTCTTGTCTCCATCTTCTTAAAGTGATAACGAATGGAGGACTCTCACGTATATAAATCCAGAAATTCGCAAGAGCACGTCTCCATGCCAGAAGAACGCGAGCAGGGGAGAGAAACACAGACGGCCTCACAGTGGCCTTGTGCCCACTGCTCCTGCCCCGTCTGCTCAGGGACAGGACAGGCCGTTCTGCTAGGGTCATCTCCAGAGTCAATGAAAGGGACTTCCTTCTCTTTTTTTTAATGTGGACTGTCTTAGACTCGCTCAGACCGTAAAGCATCTACCTGCAGTGCAGGAGAGCCGAGTTCCATCCCTGGGTGGGGAAGATCCCTGGAGAAGGAAATGGCAACCCACTCCAGCATCCTTGCCTGGAGGACCCCATGGATGGAGAAGCCTGACGGGCTACAGTCCACGGGGTGGCGAAGAATCAGACATGACCGAGTGACTTGGACTTCACTTTGATGTGGACCACTTTTAGTCTTTGTTGAATTTGTTACAATATTGTTTCTGTTTTGTGTTTGTTTGTCTTATTTGGTTTTCTGGCCACAAGGCAAGTGGGGCCCTAGTTCCCTGACCAGGGATCGAACCCACACCCCTGCATTAGAAGGTGAAGTCTTAACCACTGTGCCAACAGGGAAGCCCTGAGCTTCCATCTTGAGTTGCTATGAACTGGAGTATACCAGAGGGTTAGGGAATGAGCTCAAAACTGTGTTCTCTAGGCCACTGACCAGGGTTGCTTTAGGGCTGTTGTGATGCTGAAAGTGGTACGTTTCATAGTGACTCTTCTTCCCTAGACTCCTAGTGGGTCATCAGACCTTTGATTGTACTTCATTATTAGGTCTCCAGTGGGGCATTAGGTGACAGGTAACATAGACCAATCAGTGTAACAAGGAGTTAATTCCACTTCATTTTATTTTCCCCTTGTTGAACTGCAAGTACTTCATAGATATATCCTAACTCATAACACCCTTTTGGTGGAAAACGCATCATTGCCTAGTTTGAGTGTCTCTTATCTCCTTGAACTATCCTGGAGGGTTGTCTGTGGCTTCTGCAGCATGATCTGATGGTTTTCACTGAGTCATTTTGCATAATCTTTTGAGCAAAGTACCACTTTAGGTAATTAGCTGAATTCAGAAAAATCACAACCAATTCTCTCTCAGGGTAAGTCTTCTCTGTATGAGCTGTGATATGTTCATTGAGTTTGTGATACTTATTACAACCTGAAAGGAATCTAATCATTTTGTTTAACGGGTTGTACTTCCTCCACTATTGAATGTGAGTTTATAAAAACTTAGAATTAAAATTAATTTAATATCAGTAGGAAAATTTTTCCTAAAGATCAGTAAGAATATCTCTTCCCTTCCATGGGAGAGGAGGGTACTTGCCCCTGATCTCAACCTCTTTCAGAATAACAGAACCATAAGACCACATCTATGCCCCCCTGTAACTAAAATGAATGCACTTGACTGTTCAGTGATTAGCGAAGAAAAAGTGGCCATCATAAATAAGAAGAACACGTATTTATGTTTTTAAAACTTTCGGGTGGGAGAAGAATTTGCAGAATTAAATTCTTAGAATTCTTTATAAAAAAGTTTTTAGCATGGATTTTTGTTGAAAAGTTGGATTTCTTGTTAATGAATAAAAAGATGAGTTACTTGTATCGGTTATCTATTGATGCATAACAAATTACCCCAACACTTAGCTGCTGAAAACAGTAAACACTTCCTACCTCATGTAGTTTTAAGGGTCAGGAATTGGGGCTTGCTAGTTCCAGGTGTCTCTTGAGGTTGTAGTCACCTCAAGGACTGACTGAAGATGGGGAATCTACTTCTAAATTCACTCATGTATTGGGGTTGACAGGTAGCAGAGTTATGTTTAAAAGGGATAACCGACAGTGTCCTCCTATAGGGCACAGAGAGCCCTGCCCAGGGTTACGTGGCAGCCTGGATGGGAGGGGGGTTTGGGGGAGAATGGATACGTGTACATGCGTGGTTGAGTCCCTTTGCTGTCCTCCTGAAACTATTACAAGGATTGTTAATCGGCTGTCCTCCGGTATAAAATAAAAAGTTTAAACAAATAAATAAATTCGCCCGCATGGTGGTTGGCAGGGCTCGGTTCCCTGCTGGCCCTTGGTCCCTGGCCTCCCTGACCTCTCCACAGGCTGTCTGTGTGTTCTCGGTCACAGCAGCTTGCTTCCCGTAGACAGCGTGGGCCAAGAGGGAGAAAGCCAGCTCGGGGATCACTGTTTTTCACCACCTCGTCTCAGAAGGGACGCACCTTTGCTTGCACCGTATTCTGTTGGCCACGTGGACCCACCCTGATACAGGGTGGGAGGAGAGAGCGCGAGACGGGAGCACCAGGAGTAGGTATTGTTGGGAGCCATCCAGGAGGCTAGTTAATATATTAGTGAGTAAACACTGACCCATGAGCCAGGCTGCCGTGTCTCCTACTATGATGTTAAGGAAGATTATACTGACTATTCTAAGACTAGGCCTTTCATTCATTTCACTTGTGTTTATTGAGAGCCAGCTATGGGCACTCGGGATACATGAGGGAGTAAAACAAAGGTCCTCACCCTCATGAATCTTACACTCTGTTTTATATTCTGCTTTGCATGTAGCAGATTCCATGGATCTGTGGGTCCAAGTGATTACAGTAAGTACCTGGATCTCACACCATTGTTGCAGGCTGACTTGCATTTGACCAGCTTCAACTGGAACGGCAGTAACTATTTTATCAGCCAGAATAAAGGTAGACTTCTTGAAATATGTCCTAACAATATAATCTCTCTAGTGATTACATTCTTTTATTAACTCGCTGTCTTAAATGATGACTTCTTTGTCTTTGGTCACTAAGTGAGGAAGTAGAGTACATTACTTAAGAATTAAGGGAAGTAGCGTGCGTTACATAAGAATAAAGGTTTGAGAGCCGTACCCTCCCAGATTTGAGTCACACTCTTCTGCTTTCTTACTGTGCTCTCTTGGGTGTGTTGTTTAACTCATCTGACTCTCAGTTTTGTCATCTGTAAAATGGTGCGAACAATGTCATCCTTCTTGGAGCTGTAAGCCATAAATGACTTAAGGTACTCATCTTAAGATTTGGTTACATAGATATCACTCCGTTTTATCTGCCTTTTCTTCATTCTGACTGCATCTGTGTGCCGCACACAGACTCATTACCAAAGGTGCTGTCAGAAGTGACCCCTAGTTCAACCCGCACTAAACCATTCAAGACATTAAGAAGAAATGTGATGTTAGTTCCAGAAGTATGGCTGCTGCTAGTGTGTGTTAAGTGGGAAGAATAGCTCAATCTGGGCTTCATAATTTGTGCTGAAGCCTTTGGTTTATCATCAGGAGTTTACCATTTAGAAGTGTAAAAATATTTTCAATATCCACCTGCTGGTTTCCTACCGATGCTGTTTCTTTTGAATATACTTTACTGATAAGTCATCTGTCAACAAAGCAACCGGGAGAAGACAGGCTCATGTGCTCAGGGGTTTCTCTCTCATGTTAGTCTTGGGTCCCTGCGCTAGGAAACCCCTGAATTTTCACTGAGCGGGCAGCTGCTTCCTGTCACAGAGATGCCTGCCTTCCCAAGGCTGGGAAGCCTGTGGCCTCACTCTGGGTTCCTCTCTCACTTTCCTTCCTGGAGTAATACCATTAGAGAAACTGGCAGTGAGGAGGAAGGGACCCTTGTGACTGCCAGCCCCGGAAAGAATATACAGATTGAGCAGCTCGGTATATTTTAGTGGAGGGAAAAGTGTTAGTCACTCAGTTGTGTACGACTCATTGCGACCCCATGAACTGCAACCCACCAGGCTCCTCTGTCCATGGAATTCTCCAGGCAAGAATACTGGAGTGGATAGCCATTTCCTTCTCCAGGGAGTCTTCCCAACCCTGGGATTGAACCCATGTCTCTTGCATTGCAGGCAGATTCTTTACCATCTGAGCCACGAGGGAATCTTGGGAGGTGCAGTATAATTCTTGGAGATATCTGGTAATTTGGAACTCTGTGCATTTTACACACCCCACCCCTTTTCACTGGGCAAGAAATCTATACATGGGTGATACATAATCTCTTCAACTATTGAAAGACACGAACAAATGTTACCAATTTCCAGGCAGTTGTGGGCTCTGGACTCTGGATTAGCTTAGGAGGAAAGGAATTCTGAAGACACCAGGAGGGTGGAGAGGACTGGGGAGCAAGGAACAGATGCTTGAAGTCAAACAGTCTTGAGTTTGAATCCTGACTCTGATACTATGACCTTGAGGAATGGTATTTTTTAACCTATCCAAGCCTATTCATATAGAAAATGAGAATAATACCAACCTGTGAGAGTATGTAAATCGCCTAGCAACTTGAACAATAAAAAAAATAAACAAGCCGAAAAACAAGATCCCAGGAAGCACTTTTTCCTCCCTACACTCTATCAGTTTTCTAAGTTAATCAATGTAGATCATCACATTGTTTTTCTCAGGAAAAGATATTTGCAGCTTCCAGGACTTCACTCCTCAGCACTACTGTATATAGCAGTCACTGGGGAGTGTGTTAAATTGCTGAGCTTCACCAGCAGAAATTCAGGAGCTCTGACGTGGGATCTTTCTAGAAGGGTCTCAAGCCACATTTGGAGGCACAGGCTTCAGAATAACTCCAAGTCTTGTAAAGTTTTGAAATCACCTCGGCTTAAACATTTGACATTTGTGGAGCTCAGATGGGAAACACATTCTTTTGGCTTTTGAACCGTAGGTATTTTAGAGCAGTGGGTGATTCCCTGCTCCTTCTGGGTGCTTTGGAAGGCACCAAGGTAGAGATTTGTGAAGGTGCACCTTCCATTCTGTGGAAAATCTGTCAGCTTTCTGTGTGACCCATTGGAACCATTTACTACTTTCCATGGGCACCATTTAAAAATGCAAGCAGGAACAGGACACCCAGGAATATCTGTGGAATGTAGGCCTGAAGCTGAATGACAAGTAAAACCAGAGGGCTTGGAAAGATAAGGAAGGCCGAGAGGCTGAGTGCTTAACCTTGAAATGTGACTGCCCACCAGGGTAGGAAGGACACTTGGAGCCCCAACAGCAGAGGAATCATCTGGTTCTCTGATTTTCTCTGTCTGCTGGATCGCTTTCTCGATTCCTCCAAGACATGGCTTGAATCCTCTGTCTGGTCGCCGTCTTGGCCCAGGTCAGTTCCTTTTCTACCCTCAGCTGCTGCAACAGCCAATGAACCCATGCCCCTGTTGGTACACATGCAGCCACACAAGTGACCTTGCTACATGAGAGTGTTCACGTCATGTGTGTGCGTGCGTGCTAAGTCGCTTCAGTCATGTCCAACTCTTTGTGACTCCATGGATCATAACCCATCAGGCTCCTCTATCCATGGGATTCTCCAGGCAAGGATACTGGAGTGGGTTGCCATGCCCTCCTCCAGGGGATCTTCCCCACCCAGGGATCAAACCTGCATTTCTTAGGTCTCCTGTATTGGCAGGCAGATTCTTTACCATCTGAGCCACCAGGGAAGCCCATACCCTCTGCTTCACATCCTGCCCCTGCTTAAAAGTCTTCAGTGGCTGCCTGTTGCATTTAAAATAAAGTCCAAACCCTTTGCCCAAGCTTATGAGTCCTGCACAGTCTGCTCCCTGCTGTATTTCTCAAGCCACCCTTGCCCTGGCTTACCATGCTCCAGCCACGTGTGGAGCGCTGATCTATCCAAGTGAGTCAAGGTCTTTCCTTCCTCGAGCCCTCTCTTGGGTGATTTCTCTCACTTGTCACCTAACTGGCTCCCACTTAATTTTTAGATTCCTACTTAAATCATGATCTTGCTAAATATCCCTTCTAAAGAGGCTTCTCTCCTGATAGTCTGTATTTTTGCCCTGTCTTTGTTTTCTATACAATAGTCATTACAATTTGCATTGTCTTTTTAAAATTTGGAGAAGGAAATGGCAACCGACTCCAGTGTTCTTGCCTGGAGAATCCCACGGACAGAGGAACCTGGTGGGCTATAGTCCATGGGGTTGCAAAGAGTTGGACACGACTGAGCGATAAACACACACACTTTAAAATTTACTTATTTTTTTCCCCATTTTGGTCCATCATCCTCTTTAGAGGGCATTCTCTTCTTCACCAGTGTATCTGTGGTGAGTGTTTGGTCGCTTGTTGAATGAGCAGAGGTACTCTGACTTCCTAGAGTATGAAGAAGGATTATTAGTGGGAATAACTGCTTCTGTTTCCCAAGCAGTCATCCTTCTAGAATATTCAGTGGAAGGCAATGTAGGACTGTGCCACAAGTGACTCACTGACCCAGACTGAAATTCGAGGAACCATAGATGCTCTGATTCTGTTCTTCAGAGAAGTCGCGGGCTGACATATTGCCCAAGTGAGAGCAAGGCTGGGTCCATGTGATAGAACATGTGGTTATCACAGTTCACTGGTGCTTTTGGCAGCTTTCTTGACTCGGTCTGACTGTTGATCAGATCGTTGGAAAGAAATGCATTCTGAAGTTAAGTTACAGAAAACTGAAGCATGTGTCGACAGGAGCGGGGTCTCCACAGCTTCCTCGCAGCCAGCCCCTTTGTGCCTGCGGACACTTGAGCTGAGCTGCATAGCCCAGCACAGGGTGATAAGGAGGTTTTGGGCCAGGTGTCCTCAGGGCCGTGCCAGACTGCTCCCTTCTCTGTTGGGTCTCCTGGGTACCATGAAGGAAGAGAGTAGGTCATTCTGATCTGTCAGTATAGGTGAGTTAATGCGGAGGACAAACCACTAGCACGGACCAATAGAACATGAAAACACTCTGATTTCAAAGAGACAAAATTCTTTAAAGGGGCATATGAAAGAAATGTGGAAGCCATTCTCAACATCCTGGGACTCAAGGGCTAGTTCAAGTGTTACAGTTCAAAAGAGCTAGCCTTTGAATAAACAAATGGTAGTTCTGTTTTATATAGTACATACTAAATTTATGGGAAATCTAATCCCAAGAGGTAGCAGGCTGAATGAACAGAAAAGTGTGAAATAAATTAGATCAACATAAATATATTTTATATGGCTCCTCTGGTGGCTGAGTGGTAAAGAACCTACCTGCCAATGCAGCAGACTTGGGTTCGATCCCTGAGTCAGAAAGATCCCCTGGAGAAGGAGATGGCAACCCACTCCAGTATTCTTGCCTGGGAAATCCCATGGACAGAGGAGCTTGGCAGGCTACAGTCCATGAGGTCGCAAAGAATCAGACATGACCTAGCTACTGAACAACAACAAAATATACTTTATAGATGACCAGAACGTGTTATTTAGGGATTTTTGGGGAGTATCATTTCTAATCTTTGAGGTTTACAATAAGGATAACCATATTCTCCCACAAAATATTCCTTGGTACCATTTAGTCCCTTATCCTTTCAGTAAATATTAATTCAGCACTTTCTATACACATGGAACTATATACCATGACCACAGTCAGAAGTTGCCAATTGTCCCTTGGGGACAAAACCTGTCTGGCTGAGAAGCTCTTTTTTAGCCTGTTCTTTAGAACTGAGGTAAATGGCCCAGGTTGCTGGAATTAGATTAGGAACCCGATACTGTGTATCTCAGAAGCTTCCCAGTGCCTCCTGGGCACCTGGATAGAAGCTCTAGAGTTGATAGGTAGAAGCTGCCTGTTGTCTCGAGTAGCACCAGTGTTTGGTCTTGTACGTTGTAAGAACACATTTCCTCCTGGCTTCTGTGTCGCCCAGTTCCAGCTCAGACTGCTGACTTCATTTGTCCCCTGGCCTAGAGTCTGGACGGCTGCGGGCGGGTATGGAGCCCTGCCTGCCCCTGCCACGCCCATGGCAGCTTCCCCTGTGAACCGTTCGGGGCCTCATGTTTATTCTGGGTACAAAGTAAGTCTCCATTATCTTCTGAACAGAATAATGGAACAGGATTTTACACCAGGCAGGAATTTGGGAGGCCTCTTGGAAAAGGGAGGAAAAAGTTGAAATATTTTCCCTGTGTTTTAGGTTATCGCAGCAGAAGGAATTGAAACAAAGAGAAGGCCGTGGCAGTGGCACGGGGCAGAGGGCTCATTATCCCTCTCAGATACGGCGTGGGTCGCCAACACGGGGAGGATGCAGTGATTGTCTGGGAGAGGGTGAGGCCTCGTCAATAAAATCTCTGGTATGAGGAAACAGGAAACAAACTGGTCTTATTCGTATTAGGAAACAGGGGGCTTCCAAGATGACTTGAAAATGATTCCAAACTACCATGCAGAGTTAAAGGCGTGGACTGTGGAAAAATCCAGAAATGTTGCCCATGCCAGGGTCTACAGGCTGCACATGTCTTCCCAGAAGCTGTGTGGGCTGGCTGGTGTGGCTACCAGAGCCCCTTTGCCTCTTTGTGTTGTTATCTGTAAAAATCTCAGCAGCCAGGGTTCAAGCTGAGCAAGATCCCCTCTGCAGAACTAGTCCCAGGAGGCCTTGGAGAGTTTCCCTTCTTGAAAGCATTCTGCTTCGGTGTACCTCAAGTTTTTTCTTTTCATTTCCCACCTGAAGACCCCACTGAGGGAAAAAAAACAAGCAAAAGAAACCTAGAAAAAAACACGCAAATTACTGGGTGCTCCTAACCAAACTACTCCAGGGCGTGTTTTCAGGATATACAGAGCACCTGATTCAGGCATCAGAATCACCTGGAATGCTTGACAAAATGCGGATTCTGGGGTTCTGTCTTACAGCTAGAGAATCTGAATGTGTGGCAGGGCCCAAATAGCTGCATTTTCTTTTTTTTTTTTAATTTTTTAGAAAAATTTAATTTGAAGGACAATTGCTTTACAGTATTGTGTTGGTTTCTACCAAACATCAACATGAATCAGACATAAGTTTACCTATATCCCCTCCCACTTGAACATCCCTCCCACCTCCCTCCGCATCCCACCCTCCTAGGTCGTTACCAACATTTTCAATAACATATGAGAACCTACGTGAGGACAGGGATCTTTGTCTTTTATTCATAAATGTCTCCCGGATACCTAGATCACTTCCTAAAATACCAAAAATATTATAGGGCACTGTAAATACTTGTTGAATGAATAAATGAAACAAAGCCTCATAGGATTTGTTCATTAAGTTTGCTCTTCTACTAAATAATAGCAGGAACCAGTGGCAGGACAGAGGAATCCTTAACGGGAGGAAGACAGACTAGAAGAGAGGAAGGGGGAAGTCAGTTTGAAGAATGGGGCAATTTCTGGGAGGCTAGGCTTAGGTGGAGCACAAAAATGGAGACGGTGTGACTGGAACTCGTAGTGGATCTTGGCAAATGAAGAAAGAAGCTTGAGAAAAGGGAAATGCAATGAGAGAGTGGTTATGGCAATGGTTCTTTTTTTTTTTAATTGGAGGCTAATTACTTTACAGTATTGTAATGGTTATTGCCATACATTGACATGAATCAGCCATGAGTGTACATGCAATGGTTCTTAAACCTCAGTGAGCCTCCTGGCCCCGCAGAGGGCTTGTTAGACCTCTGTTGCTCCTCCCCCCACCTTGAGTTTCTGATTCAGCAGCTCAGGGGCAGGGTCTGAGGATTTGCATTTCTGACAGCTTCCCAGGTGATGCAGCTGCTGCTGCAGTGAACTCTGTGAACCGTTTAGTTGGACTGTTAGTCTTCGGAGTCAGATGGTTTTCGGGTATGCACCCCAGCTCTACACCTTGCTACTTGTGGGACCCTGACAGTTTCCCTAACCTCTGTATCTCATTCTCCTTCACATGTAATATGAATAATAAAGATAGTTAAACATGGCGAGGCTTACTGAGTTGATGTATGTGAAGTTTTTAGCAAAGCCTAACACTTCCAAGCACCCACTATCTTAAAAATCATTATTTTATCTGGTGCCACTACATTTTTGGAGAAATAGCGAATATAGTTGTTATTCTAATGAAAGAGGCGATATGACTCATAGAGCTTTAATAACAGGATGGACTTGATCAGATTCCAACTTAGCTATTTGTTTCTCTGTCACAATATAGTATGTAACTAGCTGGAATTAATTCCTGATAAGAAAGCCATCAAAGGCTAATTTTCACAACAGGTAAGCATAAATGGACTGACTAGCGATGGATGGCACTAATGGTATTTCAGCAGTATGAATGTAGTTATTGCCACAGAGCTGTACACTTAAAAATGATTAAAACATTTTTAGAGTTAAATGGTAAGTTAAAAGAATCTATAAAGAATATATATACAGAAATATGTATATGTGTGTGCTCAGTCATGTCCCACTCTTTGCAACCCCATGGACTGTAGCCCACCAGGCTCCTCTGTCCATGGAATTTTCCAGGCAAGAATACTGGAGCGGGTTGCCATTTCCTTCTCCAGGGGATCTTCCTGACCCAGGGATCGAACCATTGTCTTCTGCAGCTCCTGCATTGGCAGGCAGATTCTTTACCATTATGCTGTATGTATGTATATAACTGTATCACTTTATTGTATACTTGAAACTAACAGAACATTGTAAATCAACTATACTTCAGTAAAAAAATATATATTTTAAAAAAAATTTTAAAAATTAGTGTATCAGAAAAAGTAAATAAATAAAATGGTAGATTTTATGTTGCATGTATTTTACCACAATTAAAGAAAATAAGATAGATGGCCTCAGTATTACTTTCCTCTCCCTCCCTTATGATCTCCTATAGGGAAATTCATTTTACAATATATGTTGGCAACCATTGTCCAGATCAGCCTACTTAGTTTGAACAGCGGCTAGATTTTGAAACACATATTGTACATCCTCTGGGAGAGCTCTCTAGGCCTACCATTGTCAATGCAGTCTCTGATAAATCAGTTTTAAAGATGAATCCAGTGATGTTTTAAGGTCCTTAATATTGAATTGCAATCGCTTCTCATACACAAAAAGCCCACCTTTCTGGATTCTCACTGGATGATTGAAAGAGAAAATGCCCTTAAGGACTTGGCCTGAGACAGCCTATCTTTTGCTTTGAACGTTCCCTTTGTAAGATGATGAACTTGGAGAAATATGGGCCATTCATGCATTCTGGTTACATAGGCCTTTATCTGGTGTCTATAACCTCTTTTTTTATGCTTACATACTACCCTGGCAAGAAAAGATATCTTTGTTCTTAAAATCAAATACTACAGTGATAGGAAAAAAGAAAAAAGACCTCCTGATAAAAAGCATAAGAAGGATCTGGGGAAAATCATTTAGAAAATCAAATACAGGCAACTTTTAATTGCCCAACTCAGAGTGAAACTCAGCATCACAGAGGTGGTCCCCCTATTATAAGCAAGTTAGATCCCCAAAGCTTGTAAGCACACTGTGTATAACTTGGCATGCATTTTCCTGTAACACCTTCTACATGTGAGACTGTAGTTTAAACTTAAGGATGGATCTTGGAAAATCAGGAAGAGAGGTCTTTGCTGGCCTCAGCTATGAGAACCCAGTCTAGGTTGCACGGTCTCTAGCCATCTGTAGCACCAGCCACTGCTGCCATCCCCATGGGGGGCAGGTTGCAAGTTGTACGTTCACATCTCAGCAATGACTAACATTCAAAGTGGGAGCTATTTCAGAAATCACAGTGTGATTTTATAAGATGCTTTGCAAGAATATCTTAGGTAATAAAGATTTCTAATGATTTCATAAAGTGGAATTAAACTATTTCGTGACTATCCAACTTCTCTTTCTTCCCACTCTTCAGCCTCTTGTGTTTCGTATATGATTCTACTGCATGCCAGGAATGTGCTTACATAATTTCTCAAACTCTGAGTCAGTATATTGTAAATAAACATAGTGAAATGTAGTAGAGTGATGAAGAGCTATTCAGACCTGGATTTTACTGTGGACAAATTACCTAACCTCTTTGAGCTACAGCGTTCTTATGTATAAAATGGAATAAGAACTCATAAAAAGGTATTGTGAGGATTAAATGAGATAAAACACGTAAAGTGCTAAGCCTAGTGCCTAGACATAGTTGGAACTCCATTAAGTGTTGGCCATTAGTATTATTACATGCTTTCTTGAGCTATCTATTGCCACTTTTTTGGCATATGGTTAATGCACTCATCAGCATTTGCATAAGTGGTGTTGTGAAAATATGTGTGCTAAGCATCCTGTGCATTTGCATAGCAGGTTATAGCTTATAAAGGAATTTCTTCTTTGATCCTTAGAACGACCCTGTGGAATCAGAGGAGGTGATGATCTCTCCTGTCTTTGCATAGGAGGAAACAGCCCCAAGAGGAGACTTGGTTTGGATTGATTTAGGCAGAGTGAAGAGTCAGTCAGAGTCCAGACTGTTTAATCTAGTGCTTTCTGTGACTATGAGGAAGTGTCTTCTAATCACTGATACCATAGTATTGCCAACTTAAAACTAGGAGGAAAACGCTTACGTGTTTCTTGCTTTAATAATTCTTTTTTTAGAAAATATATCCAAGAAGTCACGCTTTCTGAATAGGGCTTTAATATTTATTTTTCTTCCATGTACTGAAAATTTTTGATTCGTGTGTAACAATGTGGTAACTTGAAAAATGACTCCAGGGATTTCATGTTCCTGGCAGTTTCAGCTCACACTGGGGTGAAATCTGACATACTCTAGCTACCCCGAAGGTAATAACGTTGTTGAGATGGTGGAAACCCTGATGAATTCTTAAGCAGAACGAATCTCCAAAAGGTTGTTTCAGGATTTTTAGCCCTTTTAAGTGACTTTGACTTTCCACATACTGATTTTTAGATTACTTTGTTTAAAAAAGAAAACAAACTTTAGAGTCTTTCTTTGGTAGCTGGGTGGTAAAGAATCCGCCTGCCGATGCAGGAGACACGGGTTAGATCCCTGATTCAGGAAGACCCCACATGCTCTGCCCGTGTGCCACACCTACTGAACGCACACCCGAGCCCTGGAACCGCAACCACAGGCCCCGGCTACTGAAGGCCACGGGCCCTGGAGTCTGCGCTCCGCAAGAGGAGCCGCCACAGCAAGAAGCCTACACAACAACTAGAGGGGAGCCGTCACCTGACAATCGGAGAAAAGCCTGTGCAGCGGGGAAGACCCAGCACCGCCAAAAATAAATTCGTAAAATTAAAAAAAAAAAAAAAACTTTACACTTCTGACACAACAATAGCAGTGTTGGTTGTTTCCTCTGGAGTAGTCTCCTTTGCATACCAGTTCTCTATGTATCTATAGTAAAATTTCCTTTTTGACGTAATCACAGCATAAACTTGTAACTTCTTGGCTCCAAATGTGACATTAGTTTTTAAAAGAGCAAGTAGCAAGTATTCTTCCTATCTGTCATCATGCAAATGTTGGAAATTAATAAGAGTCTCAAAAATCATCCATTTGGGAGATGTAATATGATAATAGTTAAGGCCTTGGGCAGTAGAAAGAATCCAAGCTCTACTGTTTATTAACTGAGCAAACTGAGAGAAATGATTTCATTCTAAGGCATTAGTTCCCCTTCTATCAAATGATGATGTAATTGAACCTGCCTAACAGGATTACTGTGAGGACTAAGTGAGAAGGTGTGCTCAGTAGTAGGTTCGATACCATCATCCCCATCACCCCATCATCACCATCATCACCATCCATGATGGTCTCAGTAATCTTGGTACTGAGTTGTATGCCTCTCTCTGTACAGATTCCGTGGTTGTAGGTAAGAATGAATCATTCATAATTATGAGCAGAATAATGTGTGATAAACTTAAAATTATACAGTTACTACAGTTTTCCTACAAAACCACATTTACCGGGTTAAACTGAAGGGCAGTTTTGAGGCTTGGGCCTCTGAGTGTGAATGCATTGTCAAGCCCTTCACAGTAAAATACAATAGCATTCCAGATCTCAGTATGATGTCAGATACAATGGATTACTCATTTTTGTGGGAGTTTATTCTCTCCAAAAACCCAGAAACATTCATCCAGAAATTTCAAGACATACTGATTAAAATATTGCCAGCTAACTCCACCAAGGACACTTGATTCTCTTTTCTTCTCTCTCTCTCTTTAGCTCTTTACTTTGCTGAACTTAGGCAGTGAATTGTCTTTGTTTTGTTTTATTTCTTTTTGTTGCAGACTTTTAAATTTGGGCAGGAATATGCAGAGCAGAAAGTATAGCACATGTGTTGTTTACTGTGTATAAATGAAGGATTCATTCATTCAACCAATATTTGTTCAATATCCACTGTATTCATTCATTCAACCAGTATTTGTTCAATATCCATTGTATTCAAGACACCAGTTTAGGGACATGATTCCTGACTTCAAGGACTTTAGATTCTAACAGAGAAATGGATTAAAAGCAAGCAAACACACAAAAAAATACTGTAATAGCAAGTAATTTTTGACCACAGAGTCCAGCTTTCTTTAAATTTAACATAGAGGAGTAGGAATTAGCTATGGAAATAATCTTGGAAAGTGCATTCAGGGCTGCTAGAGCAACTCTGTTCCATACCTTTTTTTTCTTTTAGCTCAGTGGTTTATATCTGTGATCGGTTTCTTATTGATAAATATTACATCATTAGATTGAGGGGTTTGGGAAATGATTGGATAATAGAAAATAAAACATAGTGGAGTCTGTAGTAAGTGAAAAAGTGATGCCAGAGTTTAGAGTAATATCATAATTATTTAAATCATCACTTGAATAGACTTGGTGGGTTCGTATTCGAATACATGTAGAGTCTTAAATGACACATCAGTCACCCATATGTATCTTCAAAAGGCTTCAGTTACATTTCAGAATTCTGCTATTGTTTAGCAAATCACAGGATTTTTTTCCCTCCTGGTTTAGGATATCATTGAAATACCTAGGTATAATTACTTCCATACTTCGTCATTAGTGTTTTATAGTCTTTATTACATGGACTAACCCCCCCCCAAATTGTAGCTGTGCTGAAATGAAATTTGCTCTGAAATTTTTATTCTAATTCTGAGGCTGCGGGGATCCCAAGTGTAATCTATAGCACTGTTTAAGGTTTGAGTCTAGAATTATAAAACCTTCCATGAGTATGTGCAGGCCCTCGCTAGAATTCAGAATGGAACAATCAGCATTCAAAACCACACGAAGCTGAGACTCTCTGCCTTGCCTTCCCCACCCCCCAGTAAAGTGATCTCCACCCATGAGTCACAGATCATTCATTCACTTGGGTTTGGTTTTAGTTCTGCTCCTGAACTCTCATGGGCCATCCGTCGCCTGAAAATCAAATTAATACACAAGGAGAGATGATCATTGTAGGGGATTTGTGGGAGCCCAGACACTTCTCATGAGAAGAGATTGTCACCCCCAAGGATGTTATTTGAATCTGAAAAGAGGCGGTCGTAAAGGAAGTGGCAGCGCTTTAATCTGCTATAGGAAGCTGCCACCCTGCTCTAGGCGGCCTTCCCATCTGAGCAGAATGAGCATTCTGCTGGAGAAAGCAGCTGAGGTTTGAAAATGGTTCCAATGTTGCAGTTTGAGGAATGTGTCGGAGCTGCAGCTTTAAGATGGCATTTCCCCCTCTCCGCTGTGGAGAGAGCCCGGGCTAACGTGAATGGGGGTTTTGTATGAAGGTTGCGGGCCAGCCAGAGCCACTTGATAATCAAGGCAGCAAAGCACATTAATCCTTCAGGAATATACTTTACATACGGCTTCTCACTTTTCTTTTAAAGTGAAAGTATATGTAAAACTTCCGTGTGCTCCTGGAGCTATCCTGCCTTTGATCTCATTTTAAGTTCGGCACTGAAGGCAACTTGATCTCTGTCGCTATCTCCTTTCAGAGATGATAATGAGCACAGTTCTAGGAGGCTGGCTGCAATGATACCCTTTGCTGTTAGAAAAGGGGAGCGGGGGTAGGGATGGGAGCGATTGTTTGCTGTGTTGGTGACTGTGGTGTTGCCATGGGAAAGCTCAAGACTTCAGGAGAGTTTGTGTTTTGTTGGGCGAGGTGCCAAGCTGTTGTGACTTATTACAGCCCTGTGAGTGAGCCGCACGGAACAGTATCCTGAGTAGCAATTCAAAGGGCAGGATCGCTTTAATCAGGGAAAGATAGAGCACTGAGTATTCACATTATGCTTTATTTCAACTTGGAAATGATAAACAAAGCCAACGTTTTGGTAGTCTCTGGGTTGGCTCTTTTACCTTTGGAGGAAAAACAAGTCAATTCTTTGCGCTCACCCCAACTCAAAGGCAAAACAAAACTGCTTCTGCTTTACATAGAAAGACCCCTTGTGGAGAATGGTGTGCTCTCAAATAACCACTCCGCCCGCAAATGCTAGTTCATCTTGACTCAGCTTCAAGAAAAGCAAAACTTCACAGGCAGAGTTGATTTGGTGTGAAAAGAAAAAAAAAAAAAAGTAGACGTTTGGGAAGGTTGCTTCTCAATTCATACTTCAGACAGGCCTTTGCCTCACTTATCTGGGAGATTCGTCCATGTGTGCCAAAGGGTCCAGCTTAGAACGTGGTCCTGCCGAGATGTTTAGTCATTGTCCAGTCACGCCAAAGGCAAGGAGTTTTTGTTGGGATTCTATGGCAAGTTGATATATAGATTCAAGTAAAGAAAAACTATGGAGCTTTGTAAATTATTTCGGCTTTTCCGGTCCCCAAATGCTGGCTGTGGCCCCCTTTCTGCAGTAGTCAACACAGCCCTCATTCTTTAGGAAGATGCCAAGTCTCCATTTCATTTTGTGCTGTGTAGACATTGCCTAGAAGTTCCCTTGGTGCCAAGTCTTCTGAAGCCTTTTGATCCATTCCAGGGAACTCTTGGAAGGGGAGAGAACTTCACGATTTCCATTTTTAGCCTAAAACAGATGTCAACATGTTAACTCTTCTTCGTTTGGTGTTGGAGGCCTGGGCCTGAACAGTGATCACAAAGATACCACTGAAGTACTCCATGTTTTCTCAATTTATTCTCATCCAGAGACTTGTAAGAAATATATATGTTTCAGATAAATGAAGTACCTGTCTTGTGGCATAACAGGAATAAAGGTATTTTTCATGTCTTAAAATACTGGAGTAAAAATTTCACATGATAGATTTTCACTGTTCATTTTATTTTATTTTTTTTAAGATTTGAAAGGCTTTCATAGGTGGGTGAATAAAGAAAGTGTATGATTTCTAGCAGAAGATGATTTACATATATATATTTTTTAATATGTCCATTTTCTAGGAGTATTTCAGTTTATCTTTTGGAAACACTTTTCAGAGTGTTATTCTTGTATTTGTTGCCAGATTAGCTATTTATTTCCACCGAATTTGACCTTAGAAGGACATATTTTATGGAGAAATAGATATTTTAATCTGCTTTAATTTTCAATTACTATATTTCCAATTAACTGTTCAGAATAGTTTTTTATAATACAGGGAAAAAATTCCTTTGTGTACTAGATGACTCAAATAGTAAGTTACAGATATCTAGGTTTTGGGGGTTAGGAAATTGATGAGATTTTTTTTTTTCTCCCAAGTGTTTTCTGTTTAGTACAGTTTCACATGTATTTTAATATAAGACAAATTGTCTCATTATCATCATCGTTGTCATCATTGTCTTTTAAATAGACCTTATTTTTAAGAAAAATTTTAGGTTCACAGCAGCGTTGAAGGTACAGAGATTTTTCCATATATATACTCTCTGACCCACACATTCATAGCTACCGCCTCTTCAACAGCCTTCCCCCAGAGTGGTACATATGTTACAACTGATGAACCTTCATTGACACATCATTAATACTCAAGGTCCATAGTTTACATTAGGCTTCACTTTGGGTGTTGTATCTTCTATGAGTTTTGACAAATGTACAATAACATGCGTCCACCATTATAGTATCATACAGAAGAGTTTCACTGCCCTAAAAATCTGTGTACCACCTGTTCATCCTTCCCTCCCCCTGACCCCTTGCAACTATTGATCTTTTTACTGTCTCCACAGTTTTACTTTTTCTTTATTGTTTTAACATGCACTATCTTTAATTTTTACTCAAAAATTTGAAAGCCACTTAAAATGAATAAAAGTGATTTTTTTTTTAATCTCAGAACTTTATTTTTGCATTAAGAACTCATTACAAATGGAATAATTCCTCCACCATACTTGGGAATTCCTTGACCTATATATATTTCAGAATGCCATTCTCAGTCAAGGGAATTGCAGCCTTCTGGGGCTCTGGAAATTTCAAAAAGTGATTAAGTCAGAATAGAAGCATAAATAGCATAACACATAAGAGCATAATGTGGCACAGACACATTTAGATTTTTCTTTTTCAATGAGCCTTCTTCCTGGATGAACCTGGTGTAGTCTCAATGTGATCTGGGACTGCAGTTATCTACTCAGGTCTCCATGGCTCCTCTGCCTGGTCCAAGAAGAGTTATTTGAATCTATTAATTACTTGTAGATCTATAAAAGGTTGTTAAGGAAATTAGGGCTAATGGGAAGCATGAACAACTTTTGGAAATAGATGCCACAAAACGTAAAAGGATGTTCTTCTAGTTGTAAGACAAACGTTAGTTTTACTCTCAGGAAACAGTGCTGGATAGACAGGGTCGGAGCATCTCTCTCTTTTCTAAATTCACTTCAGCCCACTTCCCATTTTGTATTTTATCTCTTGCAATACTTCCAAACTGCCCACTTATCCTTTCAACATATCTCCCATCCTTTTGCAAGTTAACTGTCTTAAATACATCACTTGTTTTATCAAGTCCCTGCTTTAAGTCTTTTAAACGGCACCCTTGGCCTACAGAAAAAAATCTGAATTTCCTTACAGACTCTGAATTTTGTGAATCCCAGTGTCGGGTGAATTCTAAGTTTGTTACTTTACTGGAAACAACAGTAGTAGAAGTCATCCTGACTCCTCATTCTGAGCAGTGAGAATGTGAACTCGGCCTCAACAGGAGAACTGGTGTCAGAATTTAACTCTGGGGTCAAGGGGGGGTCGAAGCTGACTTGTAAGAAGTAGGACCCACCCAGCCTTCAGAGATTCAAAGGACTGGAACGGGTGGATCCTGTGAGCATCAAAAGGTGCTGGATTGAGGAAGAAGAATTTCTTGTAAAGAATTTCTTGTAAATATTTCTACTCTTTACTTTCTTGTAAATAGTAATTGTGCACTAAGTATTTACTCATATAGGACTCACTGACCTACAGCTGTCATGCTAATGAATGTTTGTTTTCACCTTGTCAGATGCTGAGATCAGAGGTCAGGTAGGATGGGGAAGGTGTCATCTCTAGAATCTAGAGTGAACCCAGGAGTCAAAGAACTACCCTGGCCTTGTATGGATACCAAGGGCAGCTGCTGCCCATCTGTGTCCCTCTAGGGCTCATTTGGTGTGTGTGTGTGGTGGGGGGGGTCTGTTGTTATAAGACACTTAAGATATTGTCCAAAGGCCTGTGACATAGTCACTACCACTCTTGGAAATAGCTCAAAAGAGGAAAGGAAAACAGGTCCCTTTGTTTTCCTTTATTTAAAAATTCTTAGATGCACCATAAAGAATTATTAGGATGGCTGTCTCCACAGTTTTTTGTGTTGGTATAGCACACAAAACTCATGTGTGCTATAGCAGAACTCATGAAAACTGGTTCCTACTGGCTCCTTACTCTATGACTCATTTGTTAAGGAAAACTTGCTATTTTACTATAGAGATAACTATAATTCTAGCAAGATGAGTGAAGGAAACAGCTTCAATGTCAAAATTTACATGGATGGTCAGTGCTGACCAGAAGTCTAGTAAAAATGAGTTGTTGAATTCATTATAAATTGGCAGAGCCCTTTTAGAAAACATTTTGGGAATATCTTTCAAGAGCCACAATAATATTTGTGCCCTCTGACTCAGTAAAGTCATTTCTGGGAATCTCTCAGAGGAAAGAATCCAAAATATGGAAAAAGTGATATGCATGAAAATAATCATTGTAAGATTATTTATTATAATAATAGAAAAGCTTGGAAACATCCATATGTACAACAGGAACATAATTAAGTGAATTTTACCTATATGAAAATATGATTATGAAAAGCCCTGGAAAATAATAGAGATAAATTATAACAGAAGTCTTAAGATGGTGTGTCTTTGTGTAAAGTCTTTGGTTGCGAGCAACAGACATGACTCTGGCTCATTTAATCGATGATGTAATTTGTTAGAGGGACAGGGGGTTGGTTGCTCACAGAATCCGAGAAAAGTCTGAATAACCAAACCTTGGGAAGGACAGGAATGAGGACAGCTTTGAGGCTCCAGGCAGCAGGAACCGGAAAGTCCTGTCTCGAGGGTCCCTCCTCAGGGGAGAGTCAGTTCTACCTGATTTCTGTCCAGGTGTCATTCTCCTCAATCTCCAGAGAATCAGAGTCTCTTGGATATGGCTTGGATCACATGTCCACTTTGTGAACAGAGGAACAAGGCCCATGATCAACAATCCCACCCAGATCAAATGCAGAAGGAGCGGGTGGCAATGCTAGGGAAGTAGGGAGGATACTACTCACAGGGAAGAGAGAAGAGTGGATTCGGAGCAGGCCAAAGCAACACATGTATAGGATATGGTGAGATTTTTTTCTCTTCTCTTTGTAATCCAAACTTTCCTATATTTTTAAAATCAAGTAATTTTAATCAACAACACGTCTCTCTTAGAAAGTCAGTGTCAGTAGAGACAACTCGCATCATATTGTTGCAGTAGTTAACACACATTGAAAATATTGACTGCATGAAGCAACTGAAGCATGAAAGCAAATCTGTGTCTTTAACACTAAGTAGAAATATCTTAATAAATGGAAATACTTGATGGGGCTTTGATGGGGATTAATGATGTAACACATGAGAAAGTTCTTTGCACAATGACTAGCACACACACAGAAAGTGTATATGAAACCCAAATAAAGACTTTTAGGTGTGAAGAATGAGGTTGCAAGAGCTCTTCAATGTTTATGTAGTAGGCAGAAAGCAACTGCCAAGTTATATATGGCAGGTGATAATGACTGTAAAATGTGTGAATTATGGTTAGATTTTCTCTGCCAGTGCTATTAATTTTTTTTTTTTTTTAAGTAAAATTGTCAGCACAGAGGAACCTGGCAGTCTACAGTCCATGGGGTCGAAAAAGAGTCAGACATGACTTAGCGACTAAACAACAACAGCGCCAGCACCTGAGTGTATTACCTGAGTGTGAATCCAAGAAGCACAATTCATAAAGTGACTGAATAATTTCCCCAGCTTTGTGTTTCGTAGAACATCTTTGATGATGACGTGCACGTATGCTTAGTCGCTCAGTCGTGTCCGACTCTTTGGGACCCCATGGACTGTGGCCCCCCAGGCTCCTCTGTCCATGGGATTTTCCAGGCAAGAATACTGGAGTGGGTTGCCATTTCCTCCTCCAGGGGAATCTTCCTGACCTAGGGATCCAACCCGAGTCTCTTGTGTCTCCTGCATTGGCAGGCAGATTCTTTACCACTAGCACCACCTGGGAAGCCCTTGATGATGGTATAACAAACAGATCTATTAACAGATAACAAAGTGTTAGTCATTCAGTCATGTCTGACTCTTTGCGACCCCATGGACTGTAGCCCGCCAGGCTCCTCTGTCCATGAACTTTTTCAGGCAAGAATACTGGAGTGGATTGCCATTTCTTTCTCCAGGGGGATCTTCCTGACCCAGGGATCGAACCCAGGTCTCCTGTGTTGCAGGCAGTTTCTCTACCATCTGAGTCACTGGGGCATATACTTTAATTTACAACAGTGAAAAGATGCATCATGTAAGTTAGGAATTTGTTAGCATATATAAACTCTAGGGAAAAGTTCTGAGAAATATATTTGTTCATATCAGTTAGTCTTGGGTCATACACAGAGTGGCAAGATAGTCATTCTGCTTTTAATATGTGTCCATAGACTGAAATCGATTGGTTTGGCCCCATGGTCTGTAAGTTGAATGGTTCTGCCCTAGAGTCTGATTACTACCAACCTAGTCTAAAGGGAGTTATTCACAGACAGGGCCAAGACTAGAATGAGGAAATCAAGACACATAGGGCATAAAATTTAAGAGTGAATGCATTCTCAAGTTCTGCACTCACTCGGTGTGAGTGTCTTCATAAATTCTACACTTTACTGTAGTCCCAGTCCTACTGACAGGAAAGCTGACATTTACACAGATTCAGAATTGCTGATTTCTAGGAAAAAGGAATCTATTTTTACCAATCAATCTCTCTGTTTAATTTTTGCATGATAGAGTCCGAACAATACCTGAGACCATTGGTCAGTTGGTATTAAAATCCTTTGTACCAAAGGATTCACTCAAAATCATGTGGCTAGCTATAATAAAAAATATTTAACATTTATTGAGTGCTTACTGGGAGCTAGAAGTGGAGCTAAGCATTTTACATTTTATCCTCCACATATTCCTATTCCCATGGTGCAGATCACCCACACTGAGGCATAGCCATTTAGGTAATGTGACCAGGATCCCAAAGTCACTAAAGTCCCAGAGTTAGTAACAGATTCAGCACCTAACTTCAGAGTCTGACTCCAAAGTTCCCATTCTTGACCCTGCTGTTATGGCACCACCATCCTGGCCTTTTACCAGGTTATTTCTAGTCCCCCACTCCATCCTACTCACCTCCATAAGCTCTGTGGTCATGAATCCTCCCTAATGATGTCATCTGGTCCAGGGAGCCTCCCTTTCTCCCAACAGCTTATTGTCCTTTCACTGACTTCCCTTCCAGTTCTTTCCACCGTGCATGCTGAAAACTCTTTTCCTTTGTGCAGAAAACCTCTCCCCATCCTGTTTCCACGTGGCATGCCACTGCCTTTACCTCCAGCCCTTCAGTGAAACCTGGTTCTCTCCTACGAACATTTCTTTCCTTCTTTTCCTCTCAGATAAAAGATGGAGGAGCTTGAGGTACCTCAAAGCGCTGATGTACCATGATGTACCACTGTGTGTACATGACGTATCAGCGTTACCTTAGTTCCACGCTGCCCCTTTCAGCTTCTCCCTCCTCCTCTGAAATCCACACCATTCAGCTTTGTTGCCTTTAATACGTTTTGTCATAGCTGTCTGCCTCTATTCCGGTCACTTCCACGCTTTGACAGCCGCCGAGGTTTCTCTTCCTCCCACCTACTCTCATCACCCCAGCAGATTTCACATTCCTGAAGGAAATGCTTCAAACACTCCAGCTCTTAGTTTCTTGACTCCTGATTTCATTAGCGTTCACCTCAGCCCCACTGAGAACTGGATTCCCATGGCCTCACCCTTGACTTTATCGACACCTCAGTCTGTCCTGTCAATGAAATCTCAAACTCTAATTATCACACGATCTCCCCTGCTTCCGCGTCCCCAGTGTCTCACCTCCTGTCTTCCTTGTGGAGGCCTCAGCCATCTTGACCGTTCCACAGTGTCTACCTCTCTCCACTTCCTCTTGATTCTTTTTCTTGTTTTTACCCACACTGAATCTCAAGGGTGGCAGGAGAATTAACTCTCTCACAGTACTTTCAATTCTGTGACTTCTTTAGCACCTTTTCTCATTATTTTGGTTTTGACTCCCCAGAAGCTGGATCATGAGGAACTGAGTGGAGATAGTGGCCTCAGGAGGTGATTCTGGGAAGTCCGTGTAAGGACGTGGGGAAGTGAGATGGAGAGAAGGAAGCCGTGACAGGTGTGTTAAGCAGGTTGCTGCTGCGGGTAATCAGGGCTCAGCTTGACTGTGGAGCTCGGGCGAATGTGGGCCGCAGGTCTCAGGGTTGCCTTCCCACCAGAGGCATAGTTCTCCACCAACATCCATGGGTCATGGACTGAGGGATGCTTCCAGGGGAACTTCTTCCCTAGAACTTCTTGTCCCTTCCTTGTCTAAAGGCCAAGCCTGCTTCCACAGCTGGAGAAGGCCCCAAGGCAGAGGGTCCCAGCTGCTTGTATGTTAAGAAGTTGTCCGTGTGCAGAGGAAAGGTGGGTGCCAAGACTATATGGGTGGGTACACAGGCGGCATCTTTCGTATATATCTACTCTGCAAAACTCTCAATGTGGGATTGACCCTACAAGGGATTGGCCTTCTGAATACCAACCGTACTTTGTGCTATTCTGAATATCTAGTTTCTGATCTTGGCAGGACCCATAAATAACATTCTATGATCTTTTAACTTGCTGCCTCTCTTTCATTTCCCTTGGGATTTATGATTACAGTCAGATAGATTGAGTTCACATTCTGGCTCTACCACATTGTGAATTTGGACAGATAACAAACTTCTCCAAGCCATGCTTTCCTCTTTTGTAAAATCGGAATATTAGTGCTGACTTGATTTTTTTTGTTATATAAATTGTTTGATGCAATAATAAATATGTGTGGGTATATAATAAAACATACATATATTAACATCTGTAACATGTATTTTATGTAATATAGATATAAATATATGGATATATGACCTAGCATAGTGACTAACACATAATGGGAACTCATTAGCCCTTCATCTGCGTAGTTATCTCCTCTCGTATAATCCCAATGTTTGAAGCAAATGGCCTTGCCTTGTGGATCTCACAGAGAAAACAGGCCATCAGCTCTTGACTCCACAACTTTTCAGTGCCTTCTCAGCACAGAATACCTACCCTGTGTTTATACATTCCTTGAGTCTCAAAGGGAGGGACCCTCTTCCTGTTCAAGGCTAGCCTTTAACTCAGCCCATTTCTATTCCTCCAGAACTTCATACTGTCCGTTACTAGCATTCTTCTCCCGATCCCTTAGCCTTTCCATCCTCACACTTTTTCTGCAGAAAACTTTCTTTAAATAGTTATAATCATTTGACTCTTCTACACATTTCATTTTTAATTTACCCCAGTTGGAGCATGTAGCATGCCGTTTACTAATTTGAAGCACTTAGAAGACGCCTTTATATCACATACCTGCCAAGATAGTATCAGTGCTGCAGAAAGGCTGGTAGCTTTCAATATGATCATACAGACGTCGGGGGGGAAATACTAAAATGGTCCTGTTTCCTGGGCATAGTAGTTTTCTGGGAAATTGGGGGAAGCAATGAGAAGGTGAAGATGGGGTATGAGTGATAGGTGAAAGGCAGGAGTTAGGGCACGGAGTAGGATTTATAGTCTCTAAAAATCAAGGAAATGGAAATCTTTATAACTGCATTTAAAAAGAAAATTTAACATATGGGTATTTATATATTTCTCTCCTTATATAAAGCATCATCAGCATACCAGAAATACTTCTATGAAGTTTTTAGACTTTAGAATTGTGAAGACAAAAACAGGTTAACAGACTGCAAATAAAGCCCCTGGGTGTTGCTTTCTATAGTAAGTAAACATATCCAAAAAAAAAAAAAAATCTGTTTCTGTCATAGGTGCCAGTTTACCGTTAGGATTGTTCTGTTATTTTGCAAACATTTACTGAGTGCCTACTGCTGTGCTCTGTGAAAAGACAAGAGCAGAGAGAGGAAGTTAGTCTATGCTATGTACTGAGTGAGTCACTGGCCAGTTTGTACCTGTTCTTTTGATATCCTAGATGCTATAGCCAAGGTCATCACTGTTTCTTATTTAATGGGAATTAAAGGAAAGTTATGACCAACTTAGACAGCATATTAAAAAGCAGAGACATTACTTTGCCAACAAAGGTCCTTCTGGTCAAGGCTATGGCTTTTCCAGTGGTCATGTATGGATGTGAGAGTTGGACAATAAAGAAAGCTGAGCACCGAAAAATTGATGCTTTTGAACTGTGATGTTGGAGAAGACTCTTGGGAGTCCCTTGAACTACAAGGAGATCCAACCAGTCCATCCTAAAGGAGATCAGTCCTGGGTGTTCATTGGAAGGACTGATGCTGAAGCTGAAACTCCAATACTTTGGCCACCTCATGCAAAGAGATGACTCATTGGAAAAGACCCTGATGCTTGGAGGGATTAGGGGCAGGAGGAGAAGGGGACGACAGAGGATGAGATGGCTGGATGGCATCACCGACTCGATGGACATGAATTTGGGTGGACTCTGGGAGCTGGTAATAGGGAGGCCTGGCGTGCTGTGATTCATGGAGTCATAAAGAGTTGGACACGACTGAGCGACTGAACTGAACTGAACTGAATGAAACATTCTCTGATAATTTGGGCTCCTGCTTTGACCAGACCTATAATTGCCATAATTTTATTATTGATATAGACTTTGCAGTTTTATGGAAGGGAAGGTGTTCTTTCTGTTAAGAGTTGACTGCGTACCACAATAAGGATTCAATTCATGTGAGGATTCTACTGTGGACTGAGTAAACAAATGAAGCATTTGTCCTCTTTTCTTTCAGTTTTCCTGTTTGTTCAGTGGATATTATACTATTTTTTCTTTGTCATTCAAGGGTCATTTCAAATATCTTGAATCATTTCTTGGCCACCAACCCAAAATGTTCCTTTCCCTTTTGTCCATTAAGATGCAGTACAATTAACAAGGCTCATAATTCTATGTTCTTTAAACGTTTTAGAGTTTAACAATGAATACTCCAACATTCTAATCCCTTCTTTCTCTTATTCACATCTGTACTTCATCCTTAAACTTTTGACCGGACAGTTAGGCACTTGAGGGTAGTGATTTTCAACTTGCGGGCCATGATCCATTGGTTGGTCACGAAACCAAATTAGTGAGTTGTAACCACAAGAAAAAGTGAAATGGGGCAGAAATTAATGAGTTGCATTGGTAAGAATGAGTACTACTTTCTGAAATTTTGTTCCAGTTGTGTGTGTGTGTATGTCCTGGGTATGATCTAAGATCCATTTCTTGCTGTGGGTTACAGTCAAAATAGCTTGAAAACCACTAAGAAGTAGTGCAAAGCTTGCAAAGAAGAATTTGCATTAGAGGAGTGATGAGCAGTTTACTTGAGTATTAGTATTGAAGCTACTGCTTTATTGTTTATTTTTAACACTCTCATCAGACACCCCTGGGTACATGCATGTTCATGTATGTGTGTGTACGTGAGCAGCGGAACAGTGGTAATTTGATTGAAACCACAATGTAGTTTAATACACAGTTGGGATTTTATCAAATAACATGACTGAACATTTAATCACTATTGTGCTGCCAGGTTAAATAATAATGTAGGCTTCTGAGGGTCTTGGGATGAAACTGACTGCAGATGATGGACATTTAGTTGTTACTCTTGGGCCTTCCGCAGTGTATCTGTGTGGATTGTATTCTGTTTACGGCTCAACTCACTTGGGCATGCAGGAAGCAGTTTTGAATGCATTGGTGTGAATCTGGCCTTACGAATTAGTTTGAAAAATGCCAGTTCATTTTTATGTTTCTATATATAGTAAAACATTTTATCCTGACCGTCTCTGTTTTTGTTGAAAGTTTATTCACCTGTGGTTTTTCTGTGACTCTTTAAAACTCTCTTAAAATATCAGTGTTTTCAGAAAAATTCTGACTATTGCAAAAGTGAATTTGTAATAGAAAGTACATTTGCATACTTCAAAGTTAAATCCAAACTAAATAAGGCTTTCATTCACCCGGTGTTACCTCAGTTTTGGTGGAGCATCTGACTGAACTTTAGCTGGACAAGATTATTTGAAATTGTATTTCTACAACTGGCAGAAATTCCTAAATATGCCCTTATATTGAGGCTGCTGTCATTACACTGAATTCAGTCTTCTTGGCCAAAGGGAACAAAATTAACTTGTATTCAAATACCTCATTTCCTAGTAAATTCTCTTAGGTGTTAGAGACACAGACGCTTGAAATCCAACAGCTTGGGTTCCCAAATGCCATTTATTAGTTTTGTGGCAGAGAGCGATTTTCATAGCCTCCCTGAGCATTATTTTTCTCATTTGTTAAATGGAGGTAATAATACTGTTTACATTATAGTGTCGATGAATCAAGGCAGTGCATATAAAGGACCAAGCATGGTCCCTAGCATATTGTAAGTTTTCAGTAAATGCTATCTCCTTGTTTATTCTAGAAGAGATTCTCTTCTTATCACAGTTATATGAGAATTATATAAAGTTAAGATTTTTTACTTGTGGGACATTTGATTACTGAACCTCTGAATAAACAGTGAGCTTCTTAGAAATAGTCATTTCTGCCATCTCTTTCCTTTAGAATCCTTAAAGTTTTTCCCTGTAAAAAATATAAACAGAAGATGCTCATAATAAGATGCTGATCATTTAGCTACAACTGATGAAAATTTCACAAAATGGTTGTTTCTTTTTCTTCCACCCCAAGTTTACCATGTGGTTTTGGTATTAGGGCAACCACATCTTTAGAATTAATTGATGTGTGTCAAAAAAAAAACACACACATTAAATGTTTTCTCTAATGGGTTACCTTTGATAGAACATCCTTGTTCCAGAGGACAGAAAATTCACATCTCAGCTCTTTGTACAACGTTTCTGGAGCTGGCATTGTTGTCAAAAGGAAAATATTTGAGCTTGGCATTTGTATGGGTTTCCTTTATGAAGTACTTATTTCTAGGGGACAGAACTGCGGGGCAAGAATAATTAAGAAAGAAGATATTAGTCTTTTGAAGAACTGTTTAAAAAATGAAAGCTAAGCCAATGCTGAAAATAACACTTAGAATTCACTAGTATCCCTCCAGAGTGCTTCCTAAACTTTGGGCATTCAGCATTTATTTTCTAGCTACAACTGGATAGTCAGTGCTTGCCTGAATAGCCAAGGTTAAATAAGGGCTGAGAAAGTATTTATCCAATCCACTTTTGTAGACCCTGGATGTATGAACCATTTACCATTTTATAGTTTTCTTCTCTACTCCTCTGCTAAATGTATAAAACCTTCAGTGTTTTCATCTTTATTTGAAACTTTGACCAGTCTGTTCAGATGTGACTGTTTCACTTTCACTTCCTTTGATTGGGCTGACACATGAGAATGGCATGCTCTCAAAATGATTATTGTTCTGTATACTTTCCATGGGCTGTTAAAGCTGTGTCTAATTTTTTCAGCCTGACATTTCTGAGGGTCCCTACTGCTTGAGTTTTCAAGGTTGAAGTCCTGCTCTTGTTACTACTGCTATTTCCTTTTAGTTGGCAATGCTTCAAACTTTCTCTTTTTAGTAAAGCATTTGACTTATTTAGAGTTATTATCTTAATGTGCATCAGAAAAGTTGTATGATTTAACATGCTTCAGATGACCAAAAATGCAAACCCTATGGCGTTACTCCCTTTCAGCATATGGGAGACTGAGGAAAATTATTCATTGTTCTAATGAATTCAAAGATGTAACAAAATTTTGCATCTGATTACAGTGGGTTTTATTTGCTTGTTTTGGTTTTGAATATATATTCTAATCTGCCACAGGCTCACACTTAGTACTTGATAAGTGGATTAAAATGAGCAAGCTCCAGATTTTTAGTATGTATGACACGCCTACTGAATTGGGCAGAAACTTTGCTTGTGGATGCTTTCACAGTAAAAATGTAGATAGTTTAGACATGACAAAGGTAATGTCATGCCCATTTTCACTAGTGATTCTTTTTAAAAAACACATAGTTGCACATGACTTCATAGCTGTTGTTTAAAAAACTGTGCATATTGTAAGGTATGGATACTGTTTTCAAGCATAATCCAAGCGATATATATTTAATTTTCATTTGAAAGGCAGTATAATATTTGAAAAAAATCAGCATAAGGTAGAAAATTTACAAGTAATGATTAACTCGTATATCAGATCCACTTTTAGTACTTGAATTTACTCAGGTATTTTGGGGGCTCTCTTATGTGAGACTTTGCTAGACTTTGATCCCTATTTCTTCACTTGTTTTTATATTCCAGTCCTGTAAACTCACACTGTGCTGTTAGAGCAGACTTATTCACAGATTTCCCTGTCATCTCGATAGCCATATATCAATGCACTGGAGGAAATAGAGGAACAGAAAAAGATTAAATTATTGCAAAAAAAAAAATGGAATAGTCTTTTTAAATTGAAGTTCAGTTAATTTACAATGTTGTGTTAGCTTCAGGTATATAGCAAAATAACTCAGTTATATGTATGTATGTATGTGTGTATGTATGTATGTGTGTATATATATGTATATTCTTTCTCAGATTCTTTTCTGTTATAGGTTATTTGTTATTGTTCAGTCACTAAATCATGTCTGCCTCTTTGCAACCCCATGGACTGTAGCACACCAGGGTCCTCTGTCCTCCACTAACTCCTGGAGTTTGCTCAAATTCATGTTCATTGTGTCGGTGATGCCGTCCAACAATCTCATCCTCTGTCGTCCCCTTCTCCTCTCTTTCCCAGCATCAAGGTCTTTTCCAGTGAGTCAGCTCTTCACATAGGATGGCCAAAGTATTGGAGCTTCAGCTTCAGCATCTGTCCTTCCAATGAATATTCAGGACTGATTTCCTTTAGGATTGACTTGTTTGATCTCCTTGCAGGCCAAGTGACTCTCAAGAGTCTTCTCCAACACCATGATTCAAAAGTATCAAGTCTTTGTCACTCAGCCTTCTTTATGATCCAGCTCTCACTTCCGTACATGAGTACTGGAAAAACCATAGCTTTGACTACACGGGCCTTTGTTGGCAAACTGATGTCTCTGTTTTTTATTATGCTGTCTAGGTCATAGCTTTCCTTCCAAGGAGCAAGTGTCTTTTAATGCCATGGCTGTAGTCATCATCCGCAGTGATTTTGAAGTGCAAGAAAATAAAAATCTGTCCTGCTTCCATCATTTCCTCTTCCATTTGTCATGAAGTGATGGGACCAGATGCCATGATCTTCATTTTATTTAAATGTTGAGTTTGTAGTCAACTTTTTCACTCTTCTCTTTCACCTTCATCAAGAGGCTCTTTAGTTCCTCTTTACTTTCTGCCATTAGAGTGGTATTATATGCATATCTAAGGTAGTTGATATTCCTCCAGGCATTTTTGATTCCAGCTTGTGATTCACCCAGCCTGACATTTTACATGATATAAGTTAGATAAGCAGGGTGATGATATACAGCTTTGTCATCCTTCTTTCCCAATTTTGAATCAGTCAGTTGTTCCATGTCCAGTTCTAACTGCTGCTTCTTGACTTGCACACAGGTTTCTCAGAAAACAAGTAAGTGATCTGGTACTCCCATCTCTTTAAGAATTTTCCACAATTTGTTGTGATCCAAACAGTCAAAGCAGAAATAGATGTTTTTCTGAAACTCCTTTCCTTTTTCTATGATCCAGTGAATGTTGGCAATTTGATCTCTGGTTCCACTGCCTTTTCTAAACCCAGCTTGTACATCTGAAAGTTCTCGGTTCACATACTGCTGAAGTCTAGTCTGAAGTATTTTGAGCCGCACCCTGCTAGCATGTGAAATGAGAGCAATTGTATGGAAAATTCTCATTGTCCTTTTTCGGGATTAGAATGAAAACTGAACTTTTCTGGTCCTGTGACCGCTGCTGATTTTTCAAATTTGCTGATATATCGAGTGCAGCACCTTAACAGCATCATCTTTTAGGATCTGAAATCCCAGCTGAAATTCCATCACCTCCATTAGCTTTGTTCGTAATCATGGCCCACTTGACTTCACACTCTAGAATGTCCAGCTCTAGGTGACTGATCACACCATTGTGGTTATATGGGTCATTAAGACCTTTATTGTATAATTCTTCTGTGTATCCTTGCCATCTCTTCTTATCTCTTCTGTTTCTGTTAGGTCTTTACCATATGTCATTATATCGTGCCCATCCTTGCATGAAATGTACCTTGATATCTCCAGTATTCTAAAAGAGATCTCTGGTGTTTTCCATTCTGTTGTTTTCCTCTATTTCTTTGCATTGCTCATTTGGGGAGACCTTCTTATGTCTCCTTACTATTCTCTGAAACTCTGTATTCAGTTGGATATATCCTTCCCTTTATCCCTTGCCTTTCACTTCTCTTCTTTCCTCAGCTATTTGTAAAGCCTCCTCAGACACCCACTTTGCCTTCTTGCATTTCTTTTACTTTGGAATGGTTTTGGTCACTGTCTCTGGTACAGTGTTACAAACGTCTGTCCATAGTTCTTCAGGCACTCTGTCTACCAGATTTAATCCCATGAATCTATTCATGACCTCCACTGTATAATCATAAGGGATTTGATTTAGGTCATATCTGAATGGCCTAGGGGTTTTCCCTACTTTCTTCAATTTAATGCTGAATTTTGCAATAAGGAGCTCTTGATCTGAGTTGCAGTTATCTCCAAGTCTTGTTTTTGCTGACTGTATAAAGCTTCTCCATCGCTGGCTGCAAAAAACATATCAATCTAATTTCAGTACTGACCATCTGGTGATGTCCATATGTAGAGACATCTCTTGAGTTGTTGGAAAAGGGTGTTTCCTATGACTAGGGAGTTCTCTTGGCAAAACTCTGTTAGCCTTTGCCCTGCTTCATTTTTGTACTCCAAGGCCAAACTTACTTGTTATTCTGGGTGTCTCTTAACTTTTTACTTTTGCATTCCAGTCCTCCATGATGAAAAGAACATCTTTCTTTGATGTTAGTTCTAGAAGGTATTGTAGGTCTTCACATAACTGGTCAACTTCAGCTTCTTCAGTATCAGTGGTTGGGGCATAGACTTGGATTACTGTGATGTTGAATGGTTTGCCTTGGAAACGACGTGAGATCACCTATCATTTTTGAGGTTGCACCCAAGGACTGCTTTTCAGACTTTTTTGTTGACAATGAGGGCTGCTCCATTTCTTCTAAGGGATTCTTGCCCACAGTAGTACATATAATGGTCATCTGAATTCAATTTGCCCATGCACCCACTGATTCCTAAGATGCTGATTTTCAATCTGGCTGTCTCCTGCTTGAATACATCCAGTTTGCCTTGATTCATGTGTCTAACATTCTGGTTTCCCATGCAATATTGTCCTTTACAGCATCAGATTTTCACCACCAGACACATCCACAGCTAAGCCTCATTTCCACTTGGTCCAACTGCTTTGTTTTTTCTAGAGCTAACAGTAGTTGCACCATGCTCTTCCCCAGTAGTATATTGGACACCATCCGACCTGGGAGGCTCATCTTCCAATATCATCTCTTTTTGCCTTTTCATGCTATTCATGGGCAAAGGTTATACAAGATGTTGAATATAGTTCCCTATGCTAGCAGTAGATTTTTATTATTTATCTATTTTATTCATAATGGTGTGTATATGTTAATCCCAAACTCTTAATTTCTCTCCCTGCATTCTCACTATCCCCTCTGCTGAGCATAAGTTTTTTTTGTATCTATGAATCTATTTCTGTTTCATAAATAAATTCATTTAAATTTTTTTGTATTCCACATATAAGTGATAGCATATGATATTTGTCATTCTCTGACTTACTTCACTTCATATGATAATCTCCTCTAGGTTCATCCATGTTTCTGCAAATGGCATTATTTCATTCTTTTTATGGCTGATTATATTTGATTGTGCATATATACCACATCTTCTTTATCCATTCATCTGTTGATGGACTGTTAGGTAGCTTCCATGTTTTAGCTATTGTAAACAGTGCTGCTGAGAACTGGGGTACAAGTACCTTTTCAAATTACAGTTTTCTAGTTTTATAAGGAGTTTGCATTCTGTTCTTGATAGTAGCTACACCAATTTACATTCCCACCAACAATATAGGAGGATTTCTCTTTCTCCACACTCTGTCTAGCTTTTATTATTTGTATACTTTTTTTTTTTTTTTTTTTTTTAGAAGTCCTTTAATCAAAAACTGCTGTGAGACTGGGGCAGAGAGGGGGCAAAACAAGGGGCAGAGGATGCCCTGGTGGAGGCAGAACAAGAGGCAACAAGCCTGGCCGCAGCTCGCCAGCCCCTTGTATACTTTTTAATGATGGTCATTCTGACTGGTGTGAGGTGATACTTCATTGTAGTTTTGATTAGCATTTCTCTAATAATTAGCTATACTGAGCATCTTTTCAAGTATATGTTGGCCATCTGTATGTCTTCTTTGGAGAAATCTGTATTTAGATCTTCTGTCCATTTTTTGATTAGGGTTTTTTTTTGTTTGTTTGAGCTGTTTGTATGTTCTGGAAATTAATCCCTGTTGGTAGCATCATTTGCAAATGTTTTCTCCCAGTCTTTTCATTTTGTGTATGGTTTCTTTTGCTGTGCAAAAGTTTTTAAGTTTAATTAAGTCCAACTTATTTATTTTTGTTTTTATTTCCAAAACTCTAGGAGACAGATCCAAAAAAAATATTGCTGTGATTCATGTCAAAGAGTGTTCTGCATATGTTTTCCTTTAGGAGTTTCACCCTAACTGGTCTTATATTTAGGTCTTTAATCCATTTTAAATTTATTTTTGTATATAGTGTCAAAGAATGTCCTAATTTCATTATTTTTCACACGTAGCTGTCCAGTTTTCCCAGCACCATGTACTGAAGAGACTATCTTTTCCCCATTGTATCTTTTGCCTCCTTTGTTATTCATTAATTGATTAATTCCCAGATGGTGCTAGAGGTTAAGAATCAGCCTGCTGATGCAAGAGATGGGTTCGATCCATGGGTTAGGAAGATCCCTGGAGGAGGAAATGGCAACCCACTCCAGTATCCTTGCCTAGGAAATCCCAAGGATAGAGGAGACTGGTGGGCTACAGTCCATGGGGTTGCACAGACTTGGACACAGCTGAGCATGCATGCAAACAAAAAGCAAAAGCGCAGGTTTATTTGTGGACTTTCTATTCTGTTTGGTCTGTAAGTCCATCTTCGTGCAGGTATCATACTGTTTTGATTACTGTAGCTCTGTAGGATAGTGAAGTCAGGGAGTCAGATTCCTCCAGCTGCATTCTTCTTTCTCAAGATTGTTTGGGCTATTTGGGGTCTTTTGTATTAACATGCAAATTTTAAAAAATTTTGTTCTAGTTCTGTGAAAAATACCATTGGTGATTTGATACAGATTGCATTGAATCTATAGATTACCGTGGGTAGTATGGTCACTTTAACAATATGATTCTTCCCATCCAAGAACATGGTATATCTTTCCATCTGTTTGTGTCATCTTCAGTTTCATTCAGCATCTTACAGACACTTCAATTTCTCAGCATCTTACAGTTTTCGAAGCAGAGGTCTTTTCCTCCTTAGGTAGGTTTTTTCCTAAGTATTTTATTCTTCTTGATGTGATAGTAAATGAGATTGTTTCCTTAATTTTTCTTTCTGATATGTCATTGTTCATGTACAGAAATGTGACAGATTTGTGTACATCAATTAATTAATCCAGCAACTTTATAGAATTCATTAATGAGCTCTAGCAGTTTTCTGGTAGTCTCTTGACTTTGTATAGCATTATGTCATCTGCAAACACTGACAGTTTTACTCCTTCTTTTCCAATTTGGATTCCTCTAATTTTTTTCCTTTCTGATCACTGTGGCCAAAACTTCCAAAACTATGCTGACTAAAAGTGGCAAGAATGGGCATCCTTGTCTTGCACTTGATCTTAGAGGAAACGCTTTCAGCTTTTCACCATTGATTACGATGTTAGCTGTGGGTTTGTCACATGTGGCATTTATTATGTTGAGATAGTTTCCCTCTATACCCACTTTCTGAAGCGTTTTTCCCATAAATGCATGTTGAGTTTTATCAAAATGTTTATCAGTATCTATTGAGATGATCATATGGCTTTTATTCTTCAATTTGCTAATGGGGTATATCACACTGATTGATTTGCAAACTGAAAAATCCTTGCATTCCTGAGATAAATGTTCATCAGTGATACTGACCTGTCATTTTCTTTTTTTATGATATCTTTGTCTGGTTTTGGTGTCAAGGTGATGATGGCCTTACAGAATACATTTGGAAGTGTTCTCTCCTCTGCAATTTTTTGAAATAGTTTCAGAAGAATAGGTGTTAGAACAGGCTAGTCTTTTAAGTGTTTCTGGGAATGACTAATGCATCTAAATGAATTTTGGCAACAGATATACAGGGAAATTTCTACAGAAGAGAGGCATCATGGAGTACAGCAGTGGAAAGAACCCAGTCTTCAGAGTCAGATAGACCTAGGTTTACATAATGACTGTTCGATTTAATAAACATAAGCTTGAGAAAAATGAATGCACTATTTCTGGTTTCAGTTTTCTCCTCTACAAAACGGGGTAATAATAGCCACCCTATAGAATTGTCCTTTGGATTAAGTGAGGAAAAGTGTCTCTAGCATTTAGTGCAGTGCACAGTGGGCATCCAATGGATGAAAATTAATTTCCTTCCCTTCACAGACTTCTCTTTTGTTTCTTGAAGTCTGCCTATTCCTGCTACTCAAAGTGTTATTTTTAAAGCCACTTAATATATAGTACTAGACTTTAATGATTCTGTGATAAATTCAGGTTTTTTTACACTGAACCAATTATATGCTGCCTTACTCAATAGTAAATATGATTAGCTAAGAGAAACTGACTGAGCTGAGTTCCATCCAAGGAAGACAGCAATGATTCTGTGCTGCAAAGTAGAATGGTGCATGGCAATAACACATAGGAGGTAATATGTTATATGCGTTCACCGAATTGTGGCACTTTAGTATTCAAGTATTCCTAAAGATTCCTAATAATAGTGCTTTTCCTAATATATGACTTTCCTAATATATGCTGCAACAAGATGTTCTAGTGGCACAGAACTGTGGCAGGAGAGAGCTAGACATCTCAGAATCTGTCTTCTGGTGTTGCAGGAGGTCCTGGCCAAAGGTGATATACATCCAGGAGATGAAAATCGTAATTGCAAGTGGTTATCTTTTACATTGGCAGATGTTCTTATACCTTTCAAAGTGATTGTGATGAGCAGCAATGTTTTCTGAATAAAGAGGTGACATGGGCATACACACAAACCCCTTTATGTGCATGTACAAATATTATACATGTGCATACACTCATGGAAGTTTCCGAAAAGGCCCAAGGAGGCCTCAGTAAAGTAATACCAATAAAAGGGAAAACGAGACTACAAAATGAAGGGGAAAATAATATTCTAAGAACAGTGTTTTGAGTCATATCAACTAAGATTTCACTTATCCGGAAGTTATTTTCCTGAAATCTCAGCAATATAGAATATATCCACGGACCAGGCAGTAAACAACACAATGCTTATGAGGAACTAATATGTATATCACAAAGCACCAGGTTTGAGTGAATCAAATTCCCACTGATTATCTGTTTTCCTTATGGTAATGTATCCGTTTCAATGTTAGTCTTTGGTCGCTCGCTCTCATTCCCGCACTGTGTCCACAAGTCTGTTCACTGCGTCTGCGTCTCCATTGCTGCCCTGCACGTGGGTTCATCATACCATCTTTCTAGATTTCATATACATGCCTTAATATATGACACTTGTTTTTCTCTTTCTGACTTACTTCACTCTGTATAATCAGCTCTAGATTCATCCATCTCATTAGAACTGACTCAACGTGTTCCTTTCTATGGCTGAGTAATATTCCAATTATATATATGTATGATGGGCTTCCCTGGTTGCTCAGAGGTTAAAGCATCTGCCTCCAATGCGGGAGACCCGGGTTTGATCCCTGGGTCAGGAAGATCCCCTGGAGAAGGAAATGGTAACCCACTCCAGTATTCTCGCCTGGAGAATCCCATGGACGGAGAAGCCTGGTAGGCTACAGTCCATGGGGTCGCAAAGAGTCGGACATGACTGAGCAACTTCACTTTCACTTTCATATGTACGATAGAGCAAATGAAACAACTGGCAAAGGATTAATCTCCAAAATATACAAGCAGCTCATGTAGCTCAATACCAGAAAAACAACCCAATCAAACAGTGGGCAGAAGAGCTAAATGGATATCTCTCCAAAGGAGACATACAGATGGCTAGTAAACACATGAAAAGATGCTCAACATCACTCATTATTAGAGAAATGCAGTCAAAACTACAATGAGGTGTCACCTCACACTGGTCGAACTGACCATCATCAAAAAATCTACAAACAATAAATGCTGGGGAAGGTGTGGAGAAAAGGGAGCCCTCTTGCATTGTTGGTGGGAATGTAAATCAATACAGTCACTGTGGAGAACAGTATGTAGATTCCTTAAAAAACCAGGAATAAAACAACCATATGACCCAGCCATCCCACTACCGGGCATATACCCTGAGGAAGCCATAATTGAAAAAGACACATGTACCCCAGTGTTCACTGAAGCACTCAAGGGTTGGGATGGGGCGGGAGGTGGAATGGAGGGGACATATGTATACCTATGGCAGATTCATGTTGATATATGGCAGAAACTAACACAATATTGTAAAGTAAATATCCTCCATTAAAATGTTAAAAAAATTTTTTTAAGTAAATATCATGTAGTTCTTTAAAAATAAATTCTATTTTCCAAGCCTTTAATTACCAAACACCATTTTTTTCAAATTTTTTGTGCCTCCAGAAATTGTATGAATTCATCTACAAAAAAAAAATTTCTCTGATATCATGATCGCAGCAAAAAATGACAAGCCTAGTAAGATGGAAGGAGTCAGAAAAATTATAAAAAGCAAAATGAAACAAAACAGAAAAGCCCAGTAGCCAGAGACTATGGCACGTTGCATTACATGTGGAATGGTTTGGGGGCTTTGCCACTTTTCAGTACAGTGTAATAATTATTGTTCATAATGGTGGTTCTCAGTTATTTAAACAGATTGGATTATGGTCAAAATATTCTTTAAACAAGTAGACAGTGTGTAAGACAATTTCTGACAAATTCCCAGGCTCATTTGTGAAAGTAGGAAAATTTGGCTCTTCAAGGGTAAATATCAAATACCTGAAATTTTACTTACATGAAACAATATCTCATCAGGATTTGTGAGGATTTGTAATGCATTTGTGGATTGTGGAGGTAGAGTGTGATTCAGGCAACATGGAGCACATTAGAGTCTTGAAATCTTGATTGCCTCATCAGTCAGCTTGGCCTCTGTGAGTCCACGAGGCTTGCCTGGCAATTGATTGTCCATGGGGATGAACGGTGCTTATTCTCAGGCTCATGGAAGAAGCAGAATGGAAGCACCACAGTTATTTTGGCAGTAGCACTAACATTGGTAGTAGCATCAATTACTATTTAATGAGCCACATTCTCCCCACTGTCTTTTTCAAGCCACCAGGGTACCATTTTGTGCAGCAGAGTGGTAAATCAAACGGTACTCTACTGGGTTGAAAGAGTAACTGCATCGCTCTTAGAGTTCAACATATTACCTGAATGTGAGAAAAGCTTTGGGGAGAATAAAGGCCATTAAGTGCCCCCAGGGTGTAAGATATTGCCCAAAGTACCAACATTTCCCCATTATTCTATGGGGCCAAATGGTTATCAGCCATCAAGAGGAGGTGGTCCAATGGTACTTGCTGTTCATTCTCTCTGAAAAGCTAATGAAGGAATAAAATACACTACTATTAAGTTTCAGAAAAGTGAGGGAGGTTAGAGGACCTTTCCCCCGATTCCAAGTATTAATT
The DNA here is from genome assembly GCF_019320065.1 of Cervus canadensis. Taxonomy (NCBI): domain Eukaryota; kingdom Metazoa; phylum Chordata; class Mammalia; order Artiodactyla; family Cervidae; genus Cervus; species Cervus canadensis. The sequence continues at coordinate 11,812,284 of NC_057396.1, forward strand.
TGGTTGATATTTATACTCAATCTCCCTCCGAACATTTCAAGTAGTTTTATGTAATAAAAAGGACATTAAGTAATCAAAAACAAACCATTCAAAATGATCAAAGAAAGGAAATTCTGTTCCTCTGAATATGTGATGTGTGTGCCCAGTTCACTGAGAAAGTTAGACACATCAAATAAATACAAGATGCCAAATAAAAAAAATGCTCTTAAAAACAAATCTAGCCACATTACCCTGTCCTATCTACACTTTATATTCCATGAATTCTCTCCAAAGGTCTCTGGTGAGCTAGGTTTATGAATACCCAATGAATACCCAATGGGTATTAAATAAATACCCAATGTAAGATGCTTAGTGACTATAAGCATAGTCTTCTCTTAACTAAAATTTGATTGTTTTAGGCATCAGAAGAAACCAAGAAGGTTAACATTTATGGATATATTAAAACTCTGGACTCCATATTTAAATCTGTCAGCAACTAAAAAATCATTTTTTATTCACATGAGTTATATAGAATTGCACAAAATTTATGAACTGCCTACTAAGGTTCTAGGCAGTGTAGCTATCAGGCTCTGTTTCTTGACATTAACAGTCCGTATATTCCAGTTAATTTTATAATCTGTCTAATCATATAAAAGTTCAGTTATTCCTGAAGCTTAATTGACTCATGCATAAATCAAAGTAACGTTACTTAGGTGAGGTTAGATTCTGCATAGAGTTAAAAGGATGAACCAAAAAAAATAAAAATACAGGCTGAACACAGTCATGGTTTTTGAAAGCCAAATGTCAGGTAGAACTAAAAGCTTCGATATCAGTCCAAATCATTTTCTATCCTTGTGCCATTTCATGACTAAAATAGTAAAACTGAACATAGACTTCAAAGAAGGTTAGAAAACGAAGCAGGCTTTACCCATATCATGCTGCCTTTCCTCATAACTCTAACCCTACTTAAGTGCATGCCACAGCCATATAGTCGGAAAAACACAAAGTATGAAGAACATTAAGAATTCAACACCTGCTGGCTTCACTTATTAGTAGGAAAGTTACATTTTTTTCATCTTCTAAAAACTTTTTCATTGAAATATAGGTGACTTACAATGTTGTGTTAGTTTTAGGTGTACAGCAAAATGAATCAGATATATATATATATATATCCATTCTTGTTAGATGCTTTTTCCATATATGTTATTACAGAATAATAATTCTGTGCTATACATATACAGGAGATCCTTATTAGTTTTCTATTGTATATATTGCCGTGTATATATGATAATCCCAATCTCCTAATTTATCACTCCCCCCCCCCCCCCCCCCCCCCCCCCCGCCATGTTTCCCCTTTGGTAACCATAAATTTGAGATCTGTGAGTTTGTTTCTGTTTTATATTAAGTTCATTTGTATAATTTTTTATTAGATCCCACAAGTAACTGACATTATATGATATTTGTCTTTGTCTGACTTCCTTCACTTAGGATGAAAGGAAAGTTACATTTTTAACTTAAATGTGACCTTATCATTCCAGGGTGACCTTCACTGTATAATATAAAAACGTTTAGAGTTTTGCTGAACTTTCTGGAAATCATGAAAATGCATTTAAATTCATAATGCCTGAGTATTTGTATGCCACATATTTATTACCCTCAATAGCTTAATTTAAATTCACATTGGAGGCTAGTGAGCAGTCAGACTTGGTATTACATGAAGAATCATGCTATTACCATTTACAGCTTAGCAGTTAGATTATCATTGTACAGGCCAGGTGGAAAATGTACTTGTCTCTTTTATTCCTTGTTCTAGATGGTAGCCAATTCACATAATCTGCAGAACAGTAGATATCCAGCCACCAGTAACAGGACCCCGCTCGTGTTAAAAGATACTGCACGTCTGCTCTGAACTCTGAGTTCTTTTTCTGCCATTAAGTATTTCCATATATTAAGCAAGAATAGAATATTTCCTGTGGTTTTCAGGTGCTTTCCAAGATTTGTCATTCAGATTTATAGCACCTGATGTAAATATTTCAGTGACAGTGATAAATGTGTCAGGATACCATTCCACTTTGTCTCAGAGTTCACATGGGGCCCTTTTGGGATTCAGTGTCTCAGTTCCACAAATTTGCAAGCAAAGTGTATTTAATGATCCAGTTGATAAGCCCCTCCTTTCATGCAGTCTTTGTGAGTTAATATGAAAATAAAGGACTAGTTTTTCCTTAGCCTTTTAGCTATTTAATCTCCTAACATGGAATTAAACAATAAAATGTATCAAAAGGAGAGTATTATGATGGTGAGAACATGAAAAGATAACATCAGGGCTTGATTCTTTCCTTACTAAGATGACTGAGTATTTAATGACTCCACTTTGTAAGTTCACTTACTGTAATCTACTTGCACTAGATTGTTTATTAGGACTGTTCCAGCTCCCTGTGTTTTGATTCTAAAATCAATATTATATTTAAAATGTCTGCCCTATCATAGAAGTCTTTCAAACTAGAAAAAAGGACAAAAATCAAAGTTTATGTTTCTATAATTGTGTGAAATTAAGTTTTCTTAGTATATTTTGCTTAGGTTGCCAGTCCTAAAACCACTGGTAAGGCCCTGCCCACCGAACATTGAATTTTGTTTTGCTTTTAAAAATGTATCCCATCCAAGGATAGAAGTAGACATATGTATTCACATAATCCCCCTGCATCCTCCTAAGGGTTTTCATCAGATGAATTTCCCCCAAAGGGCCTTTTAGCTACCAACAGCTTCTCTTTAGGACATATATACTTCTGGCTGTGGTCATTTGTTAAAGAGAATTTTAGCAGATGTTATTAATCAAATAAATTTAAGAGAGCTATTGCTTTTCACTTTCTCCCATGGTGTAACACACATAATAACAGGTTGTCTGTGGTCTCCTTTATGAAACTCTCTGGTGACAATCATCTTTACTCTTGGAAGCTCGGTTTACATCTTTTCTTCTTCAGATCTGTTAAGTGCTCACTGCTAATTTCTTTGCACAATATCTCCATCCATTCAGTTTCATCCCTGAAACATTCCTTCAGACTGCCCTCTCTTGTGAATACATTCTTACCTTTTCTTTAGCTCTAAAATATACAACTCTCCATGACTGCATAATTTGGGGGCCATGTTAAGATCACTGGTCGATACCATGACAGTGTAAGGATTTGTTTAAATTGCGTGGTTCCCCATTGGAATGGTTGAATAGGTTTCTGTCTCAGATGTTAATCAGAAAGCTTATACGAAGCAAAAGTTATTCACCATCCTCACCACATACTTATTTTTCTCATATATTTATTTTGACACACTAGAGAGTTAGCATAGTCATTTATTCAACAAACATTAATTGATAACTGATTTTGTGACAGATCAATAATAAGAATGATAAAAATGAATGATATTAGCCACAATTTACTGAGTGTCTGCTATATGCCAGATTCTAGGCTCTTTTTATAAATACTAAGAATAACAATTTAAGAAATTAAATTTCTTCCTTTAGTGGGATTCACATTCTAAGTGAGGAGACAAGTGTAAAAGCAAGTGTTTTCAATATGTGCTTCACGAGAAAAGGTGGTTTGGTATAATGATTAAGCAGAGAATTAGATGTCAGAATAGCCGTTTACATGGTTTGAATCCTTGCTTAATACTGGCCTAGTAGCTGCATGATTTTGGACAAGTTCCTTAACCTCTCTCTGTGGTTGAATATCTTCATTTGTAAAATGAAAAATCAGGCCAAGAGACACGGTTGCACAGATTGTGCACTGCACAACTCCATGAAGTCTTACGTGACATCATTCAGTAGGTAATGATGGGTGCCTCAGAGGCTAGTGATGAGGATTAGCAGAGAAAATATTTTTAAAGCGCTTAAACAACGCCTAGCACCTTACAGGTTCTGTTGTTTTTGTTTGGGGTTACCCGCCAGGCTCCTCTGGCCATAGGGTTTCTCAGGCAAGAATACTGGAGTCAGTTGCCATTTCCTTCTCCATATTATCACTGTAAAATGCTGAATTAGAAAAAATGAAGACATTCTCTCTTTCTTTTTTCTTTTCTGACTGTGCCACGAGATCTTAGTTCCCGGACCAAGGATTGAACCTGGGTCCTCGGCAGTGAAAGTATGAGTCCTAACCACTCTGTAATGATAGGGAACTCCCAAGAGATTGACTCTTCATTAGGAACAAATATTCATGGAGACTGTTCAAGAAAGTTAAGACATTGATTCAAGCTCATACCATTTTTTCGTTAATTCCTGGGGAAGGAAGTCTGCATTGCTAGCAGAGTTCCAGTCCTGCATACTGCTGCTGCTGCTGCTAAGTCGCTTCCGTCGTGTCCGACTCTGTGTGACCCCATAGACGGCAGCCCACCAGGCTTCCCCGTCCCTGGGGTTCTCCAGGCATAAGTCACGCTCAAAAACTGTTTTCAAGCCGAACTAAATGCTATCACAGGCCCTTTGGTACCATCAGACTGGTGTTGACTCTCAAAGCCCCAAACGACTAGTTCTATCCTCAGGAAGCATTCAGTGTCATTGCTTGATTCACCACTATATTTCCACATCTCTCCTTTGGAGAATGGCTTATCAATTCAGTATTGAGGACTAAAAGAGAAGAAACTGAAAGAGAAGAAACCATTATTCACTTAGAAAGATGGAACCATTGAAAAAAAAAGTAGGAGCAAGAACAGGAGGAAAAATGGGCTAGAGATGGTGACATTTGATATGGAATGTGTGGAGTTAGGAGTATTAGCAGGTGAAATAGCAGATGGAAATGTTTATTGGACAGTCCAGGCCTCTGGAGAGGACTTAAGTCTAAGGACAGTGATTGAAAACTACATGCATGTCTTTGAAGATGAAACTTGTAGAGGTGGAAGATCTTACCAAGTAGATAAATTGCAAGTTTATTACTAAATTAGGAATTGCCTACATTCCAAGGCTCTTTATGGAGAAGTGATTTTCCTCTTGACTAGTAGGCAAGGGAGAAAGGAGTCTTAAGAACAAAAGTGATATTCTATAGAATCAGATGCTGCAGAAGTATGTAAGAGGATGAGGATGGAAAGAAAAGTGTAATAATCAAAAGGATATACATGAACATCTAGAGAACAGAGGGACACGTACTTTCAGTGAAGTTTGGAGAATGGACGTTATAGATGGGGCAGTAGAGATTGTGGACATAGCATTTGTGAAAAATTCTTTCAAAAATGTTAATAGTGTAAAAAAGAAATAGTTCCTAGGAAAGGAATTAGAGATCGGAATAGCATTATTTTTAGGTGAGCACAGTGAATACATTTAGCTGCTGTTGCTGTTGTTCACTCGCTCAGTTATATCCAACTCTTTGTGACCCCATGGACTACAGCCTGCCAGACTTCCCTGTCCTTCACCACCTCCCAGAGCTTTCTCAAACTCATGTCCATTGAGTCGGTGATGCCATCCAGCCATCTCATCCTCTGTCGTCCCCTTCTCCTCCTGCCTTCTATCTTTCCCAGCATCAGGGTCTTTTCTAATGAGTCAGGTCTTTGCATCAGGTGGCCAAAGTACGTAAATAAGTGAAGAAGAGATTGAAATGTAAAAGAAAGCAGGGGAAATCGCTAGTGCATAATAGCTCCATTGAGAATGATTGGTGACTTGTGAAAACAGCAGGGCTTTGGAATGTAGAGGAAAGCTGTTGGTTGGTCCAGTAGGTTCATGAGTCATCATGTACCTCTTCTAGCTTCTTAAATGTTGGCTTCAATCACATTTCTCACCTTTTTAATGACTTCTCCAGCTGGAGACTCAAACTTAGTTCTTTGAGGGCTATGGGATTGTTTCAGTAGGGTCAATTTCCATTTGCAGAGAAGATTATAGCACATTTCATTTTTATTGGTATAAGGGTATCTTGATATTCTCTATTAACCCTGTAAGTAGACATCATAGAAAGTAGTACTAACCTCACACATCTTCCCAAAAAAAAAGCACTTTAAAATGGAGTTGCCCTTGCTTAATTTCTGGTTTAAAAAAAAAAAAAATGGATGTGACATTAAAATAGACAAAGAAGCTGCAATTGTAATTTTGGTGTTAGATCTTAAGGCCACAGAGAGTATAAAGTTTAATAATTCTGCAGGTAATGAAGAAGAAACTCTACACCTTGACAGTTACCATCTCTTTAGTTTATGGCTTATTTAGGTTTCAGTTTTATAAGTGATCAAAAGTTAAATTTGTGGATTACACAATCTTTTGTTTGCCCTTGTTGATGGATTGGTTCCTGCTTTCCTGAATTTTTAGTGGAAACAATTATATCATATAAGAAACTATCTCACTTGTTTCTGTTCCCTGGCATCATATATGGAAAAATACAGCAGTTGGTTGAATTGTCTGCTAGAAACTGGCCTTTAAAGGAGAATATAAGAGGGAGAAATTTTGCAAGTGTATACTTTAAGGTTGAATTGAAAAGGGGAGAGGGGATTTAGGGGGGGTGACTGAGTTCACATTCCAGTTTTTGAAGGTAATTTACTAATTCATGAAGAAAATTACCTCTGAAATGTAGTGTATAAATTTTTTTAAATTTATTTAGATTTGAATTATAAAAATTCAACATGATTACTGTTGTAGGAAGATGATATCTGATCTTAGTTATGTTGTCTAAGCAAGATTTTCTGCCTTATTTGAACCAAGAAATCTTACTATTCCCTCTCCAAATTTCCAGCAGAAAGTATATCTTCTGACATTAAGAAGGAAAGTCTACTTTAAACAGAATGAGCTTAAAAAAAATTTTTTTTTAAATCAGGAAAGTTGCTACAAACTTCTGTTCCAGTTTTGACCACCTGACCTGGCCTGGCCTGCTGTATGAGGGTGGACATCAGCATACCTTGTCTTAGGCAATAGATGTGTCCTTGAAAAGTTGCGTTGGAAACAAATTTTCGGATTAAAAAATAAACCACTCAAGTGGCTTGAAGTAAAAAAAAAATCTGTTGTGAATTTTGTGAGTCTCTTGTGCAGTGGAGAATGCCGCCATGAGGGGCATTCACACCCCAAATACAGACACACAAGCATTTCTTTCTTTTCAACTCTTGTTTCTTTGGTTGTTATGGTAGTTTGTTCAGTATATCAGAGGGTCTTAAAGTGGGGAATCCATCCAACTTTCACTGCAAAATATAATAATTCCCCCTTGAAAATCAGAGGCAGATTTTCTATTTTTGATGACCCCTAATTCAGCTGATAAATGTGGGTAGAAGCCACTGTTCCTTTCCCCACAACCAGTGCCTCCTGCCATCCCGTGAGCCCAGGCGGGAGGGACCCCTGGGGGGAATCCACGGGGGCACGGAGGGGCTGCCCTATTGAGGCTCTGGGGTTCCTGTGTGAGAGCCCCATGCCTGCTTGCTCCTCCTCTCCGGCCATAACCATTCGACCCCCAGGGAGAATGCACTCTTGGCAGTAACACTAGCAGCCTCTTGGGCAAGTGTTCCATGTCCCATCCCCCGTCCTCCCCAGCTGTGGCTGTCCTCCCTGGGAATTACCCTCATGTGGCTGCTTGTGGGAACTGTGTGCTGGGCCTGTGCTAAGTCACTTCAGCTGTGTCCAACTCTGTGCAACCCTACGGATGGTAGCCCACCAGGCTCCTCTGTCCATGGATTCTCCAGGCAAGAATACTAGAATGGGTTGCCATACCCTCCTCCAGGGGGTTTTCCCAACCCAGGGATCAAACCTGCGTCTCTTACGTCTCTTGAATCAGTGAGTGGGTTCTTTAATGGTTCCCCCCTTATTCAGTTATATTGTTCAATATTTTTAAGATTACACCCAGTGACAACCATGTTGAATGTTCAGTTTTGTGGTCCACTTAAAAGCAAAACTTGTAAGTGTGTGATTTGAAAAGCTGCAAAGAGTAAGTACACTAATTTCCCTTTTAATATCACTGCTACTTAAATAATGTTCCCATGTGCTACATTTGAAACTACCATTGCAAACTGCAGTTCCTTCATCTGAGAGTTAAACTGATGTCCTGTGTTCCTCTAGTGTATCCTGTTAGGTGTTGGGGATACAGAAGTGAAGATATGGTACCTACCCTGGGAGCTCACAGTTGACAGTAAGAGATGTGTGTGCTGTATGAAAAGGGTATAGGCTGCAAAATGGGATTATGAAGGTAAATTAAACTGAGTTCAAAATTAAATTATACCGGGGGAAAGGACTTCTAGCCACCACTCATCATTATGACTCAATATAAATTTCCAGTTCATGTTGCAAATAGGGCATGGTGTGGTTGTCTTTAAGTAATGGAAATAGCTTGGTGGGAGGCAAGTGAAGCCTTCGTTATAAGGCGGGTTCAGGCCCCAACCCACTTGACTATCTGTGAGGCAGATTGCTGATGTACTAAGATCCCTTTCAATTAACCAGTTTCCGTGATTCCTTGAAATCATCTCTGACCTCCTAGGAAGGAAATTTTAAGAAATAGAGGATATAAAATGGAACAAACCAACCAGAATAGTAAAAATCTGAAGAAAAGAAATGAGTCTGGGCATTGTGCAGGAGAAAGAAGGGGTTCAATAAGAGTTTCAAAATCTGTAGCTTTTCACTTGCCAGAAAACACATTTCTAGAAGGTGACACGGAGAAATTACTGCATCATTGCATTCCTTTAAAGTTTTTTTTTAATTAAATAATTTTAGACTATTTCCCCTTTCTGTGAGAAATATAAGGCCAGAGGGGCATGAATACTAATTTTTCTGTTTTCTTTTTACTCCACCTACCAACTCCACAGTGTCTGCTTTCCAAAATTAGTCTGAAAGCCCACAACCTGTGTCTGAACTGGGCAAAACAGCACAACAGTTGACACCTGGAATGAAAGAATGATTGTGTGTGAATCTGTTAATGGCTGTGTAGAGCTCTATCTCTATATGAACCTATTTATAGTTGCATTTTATACATGACAGATACATTTAGAGTAGAACTGATCCCAGCGTAAAACAGCATGAATAAAGTATTATTTCTGATAATGCCCTCACTCAAATAAGAGAAATGAGCTCTTGTAGTTACCATTTCCTCTATAACTTTTTTTGAGATGCAGAAAAATCCCTTTACAAAGTGCTCAGTTCCCCTAAGGACACAGACATGCCGTGGGTTACGATACATCCTCATCTGTGTAGGGGCATACAGCTGCTCCTATATCAGCCCCCAATAGTTCCTGCTGCCAGTTCCAGGTTGTTCAAACCTGTGGGTCAGCAAAGACACAGGTTAGCCATAGGTATGGCACATTCATAAAAGGAAAAAGTGCTTTCATGAAAAACATGTTAGGGTACTGGAGGAAGTCCAGGTGACTAAGGATCAGTGAGAACTAGATTCGCTATGTTAGTTCTCGGCTAAGCCCTGAGAAGTTGGTCTGTGGTCTTCCTCTTTCTCCTCTCCTTGTGTGTCTTCTCTTAAATTTTGTACAGAACTTTGTAGTTTGCAGAGGACTGCGATATACAGCATCTCCTTTGCGTCTTCTGTGTACTGAGTGTAGGAATGAACAAAAGGTCATCATTAAGGACAGACTGTGAGTTTATGCCCTGAATGGGGAGACTTTCTTGATATTGCCTCTCTCCCTATAATGAAAATATCATCTACAATCAACTTGATAGTAGAGTCACTCACTCTCCACTCTCTCCTGGGTGCTGGTAGATAAGTCGAGGGTTTTAAATCCTTGATCCTGTGCCCAAGCCCACATGGTCAGCTGTGTGATTCTCACATCTCCTTGGATGACACCTGGTGGTCATGTCCACTTCAATGTCCTAAACTCACAAATTTGTTCTTTCTCCCATATTCTTTATGATAGTCAATGATGGTCTTTTCATCCCAGCCAGATCCCTGGTGGCTGGGACAGTGAAGGATTCTCCTGCAGAAATGTGAGTGTTCTTGTAAGTTCCACCCTCACTCAGCTTTCAGTTTTCTATAAATGACCCAGTTCCTCTATTTTCTGCTGCTTTACTTTCTCACCTCTCCTATCTTCTCGATTATCCCCACTGCCACAATGTTAGCTGGTCCTGATCTCACATTTACTCACTTTTACAGCAACAAAAATATCCCAAGCAGTTACCCTGCTTTCAGGCTAATCCCTCCCAATATGAAGCTGCCAGGGTGGGTTTCTTAAAATGTTTATCATTAATTCAAAATCATCAGCAAAGTACACAAAAACCTCTGTAATGTGATGTTGCTGAACAAAGTTGTTAGCAGCCCTAGAAACACAAGAACTATATTGGAAGGACTGATGCTGAAGCTCCAGTACTTTGGCACCTAATGTGAAGAGCCAACTTATTGGAAAAGACCCTGATGCTGGGAAAGATTGAGGGCAGGAGGAGAAGGGGGCAACAGAGGATGAGATGGTTGGATGACATCATCGACTCAGTGGACATGAGTTTGAGCAAACTCCAGGACACGGTGAAGGTCAGGGAAGCCTGGCATGCTATGGTCCACAGGGTCACAAAGAGTCAGACATAACTGAGTGACTGAACAAAAAAAGAAACACAAAACTCCCTTAATGTCACTGTGCTGTTCCCCCCACCTGGAATGCTCTTGCAGTCTTTGTTTAGAAAACTCCTGTTCATGCTTCAGTGCTCAGGGAATCATGGGTCATCTTACTAGGAAAGATCCACCACCTCCCCAGCTCGCCAGCCTGAGTTTGCTCCTCTTTCACCCTCTCCTAATACTCAGCCATCGTATGGTTTTACGTATCCCATCGCTGCACTTCACACATTGAACTCTGTTTTGCTGGGCTGTCCACCTCACTTCACTGTGAACTCCTCAAGGCAGAGACTGGTTCTGATGGGCTTATTAGCACAGTGACCAGCAACAGATGAAGCATTTGGTAAATGGTGAACAGAATCTGTTTACCTTTTCCAGAGCACAAAGCATGCATGAAAGATTAATTTACTCCACATGGGAAGTCGTTGCCCAGACTTACCAAAAGATCAGGTCTATATAAAATGGCGTTACTTTTTTCCCCCCTTTTCTTTAGTAAAACATTAAAAAGAAAAACACAGTTTCAAAGCTGGGACCTATGGAACCTATTTCTGATGTGAAAAATTACAGACACGTATTCCCACAGCACCTAAAAATATTCCCTAGGGCAGTGCTTCTCAAAGTGTGGTCCCCGGAAGAACAGCAGCAACATCACCTGGGAACTTGTTACATGTGCAGATTACTGGACTCCATCCCAGACTGTCTGAACTGGAGACCCTGGGGATGGAGTCTGTGTGTGCTAAGTTGCTTCAGTTGTGTTCAACTCTTTGCTACCCTATGGACCGTAGCCCACCAGGCTTCTGTGTCCATGGGATTCTCCAGGCAAGACTACTGGAGTGGGTTGCCATGCCTTCCTCCAAGGGATCTTCCCGACTTAGGGATTGAACCCACATCTCTTATGTCTCCTGCATTGGCAGGTCAGCTCTTTACCACTAGTGTTTAGTCCTCTATTTTATCAAATCCTCCTGGTGACCGTAGTGGTTACCCTAGTTTGACAACTACTTCCTGGGGTTAAGAGAAAAATCTACTGAAGGATATTAGCATTTATGTGCCTGTTAGGTGCCAGACCATGTTAACTTTGTTATTAACTTTTTCATGATGCCAGATTAGCACTTAAAGATTTAAATCTGCTAAGATACCTTTCATTCTGTTTATTCTCTATCTAAAAGTATTTTAGATACAGCTGTCTTGAGTTGCAGTAGTTCCTGGCCAGGTAAAAATGGTGCATCCTCCACAAAGCAGTTTTTCATTGCTCTTCAGGAGTGATTCTTCACTTTTTTACACTGGCTTGTGGCACTGAAGTGACACTCCGAATATATTGCCTTGAATCATAGATATCTACACAGCTGGCTTATCTCTCAAACTGTGAGCTTTTACAAAGTATAGACCCTGTTTTATGTCTCTACTCTGCACTCTGCATTAGATAGTACTTTCCAAGTATGGGGCTTCCCTGATGGCTCAGCTGGTAAAGAATCCACCTGCAATGCAGGAGACCCTGGTTCGATTCCTGAGTCGGGAGGATCCGCTGGAGAGGGGATAGGCTACCCACTCCAGTATTCTGGCCTGCAGAATTCCATGGACTGTATAGTGGGGTCGCAAAGAATTGGACATGACTGAGCGACTTTCACTTCACTTCCACATATGAGCTAAACACTAGATAAATATCAGTTGGATGAGTGAATGACTCATGAATTTATCACAGTACTGTCCAGATTTAGGTTTGTACTGTTTAGTTTGTTGCACTACACAGAACAGGGATTAAAAGCTTTCTTTTTTTTTTCATCTAAGAAGTTATATCATCTGTTTATATGGAAGAGAAGGGGAGAAATAATTATGGAAATGGAGAAATAACCATATTTTCCCCTCTTTTTTTTTGGGGGGGGGGTAGCTGTTTCTCAAGTGGCTTCTGCCTGATTGGTGTTTTAAAGGCATAGATATTTTAAAGTGTGGATTAATTTAACTCCATCAATCTCAGAAGCTACCAGGCTTGGATAATCTGTCCCAAGTATATAATCTTGTTTGGTTGGTACGGTGGGTATCAACACTGGTTGGCATGACTTTAACACATCACTCTTGGCTTTGGGGGTGCTCTGTTCAAGGACAGACAAGCATGTTTCCTTCCTTAAAAGTGGCCCTCTGCTTTGGATTTTTGTTGTTGTTTAGTCAGTAAGTAGTGTTCAATTCTTTGTGACCCTGTGGACTGTAGCCTACCAGGTTTCTCTGTCTGTGGGATTCTCCAAGGAAGAATACTGGAGTGGGTTGCCATTTTCTCCTCCAGAGGATCTTCCCCACTCAGGGATTGGACCCGTGTCTCCTGTGGCTCCTGCATTGCCAGATGGATTCTTTACTACTGAGCCCCCAGGGAAGCCCGTTTTGGATTTTATTTTATTTTATTTTTTTCCATTTTGGATTTTAAAAAGTGAAGTCACTCAGTCATGTCTGACGCTTTGCGACCCCATGGACTGTATGTAGCCTATGAGGCTCCTCCGTCCATGGGATTTTCCAGGCATGAGTACTGGAGTGGGTTGCTATTTCCTTCTCCTTTGGATTTTAAAACTAAGCTTAAAAAAGGGGGGGGGGGCATTGACAAGTGAAAGAAACTGTTCTTGCTATCCTCTCCCCCTCATCTCAGGATGAGGAACGGCCAGAGTACAACACGGCAGTGCAGAGTTATCAGGGATCCAGAGTGAATATGCATAGTCTTCCGCAAAGTAGAATTAATCATGCTAAAGGAAGAAAACGAAACAAAAGTCTCTTATACTATATTCAGCGCCACCCCCCATTATTGCTTTCTCTAGAAATTGAGAATGAGCCAGAAGACTTGTTATTTATATTTCATATTTTTTCCTTGCGATCCTGTGCTAATTTGCATGGACAGGAGATTTGAAAATTGTGATTTCCCTGCCCTCTTTCTTGCCTTGAACTTTATGAATTCTTAACACATCCACCAGGTTAGACTTTTCCTAGTCATTGTAAAATCCTCTTTCTGAAGAAATGTACATTTCTGGAGGCTGTGAATAGGGTCTTCTACGGACTAAAAATGTTCAGTTAAAGTAGACATAGAAATGAGTAAAAACGGAAATGAAATATTTTTATTGATTTGTAGCATAAGGAAGCATTTTGGTCTAAGCGCTACTATTTATATTGCAAAAATGTTTAAATTACTAAAAAGTCATAGATCAGGCAACACAGTTTTTCTACCCTTTTCCACTGTCCCATACGGAGAGTTGTATTTACAGGAGCACTGATAGTGAACTTCACTTTAAGGTGTTGCAAGGTTTGAATTCTACAACAAGGAAAAAAATTCCTTGGTTTGTGGACAAAGAAAAATGTGTAAGTTAGGATGTGTTTAAAAACTAGTTCATCAAATATGTTCTGAGCCATTATTCTGAAGGGATCTGGCATAAATGTTATTGTCTGCAGTATTGTTTTTAATAGTTGGAAGGGGGAAGTAACCTTAATGTCCACCCATAAGGAATTGACTAGATTATGATACGTTTATATAATGGAATATTATGCAACCATTAAAATTCAGGACATTTATATATATTAGGGCTTCCCTGATAGCTCAGATGGTAAAGAATCTGCCTGCAATGCAGGAGACCCCAGTTCAATTCCTGGGTTGGGAAGATCCCCTGGAGAAGGGAAAGGCTACCCACTCCAGTATTCTGGCCTGGAGAATTCCATGGACTGTATAGTCCATGGGGTTGCAAAGAGTCAGGCTTCCCTGATAGCTCTATATGATGGAATGTTACCCAACCATTAAAATTTAGGATATATATATATATATATTGCACTAACATGGAATTAACCTGGCAAGATATTAAATGAAAAAGGAGGCACCAAAATATCATTTGTACATGAACCCATTTATGTGAAATTATACATATCTAGGGCTTCCCAGATGGTGCTAGTCGTAAAGAACCCACCTGCCGATGCAGTATAATAAGAGTTGCAGGTTCGATCCCTTAGTCAGGAAGATCCCCTGGAGGAGGGCATGGACAACCACTCCAGTATTCTTGCCTGGACAATCCCACGGACAGAGGAGCCTGGCAGGCTACAGTTCATGGGGTTGCAAAGAGTTGGACATGACTGAGTATGCACACACATACAAGTCTAATGTGTATTTACATATATGCAATGGGATTAATGACAACGGTTCAACAAAACCTTCATCGTAATGACCTCTAGGTGGCTGGATGCAGGTGATACTTGTTTCTCTTTAGAGTTTTTTTGTATTGTTTGAATATTTACAAAAGATTATCTTTTTAAAAGAAATTAAAAATGTAAAAAAAGAATAGTTGTATGAGCATATAGCTATATGAACTACATCACTCTATGCAGATTCTGTTTCAAATAATGTTTTAGTTTTCCAGTGCAATTCACCATTGCTGCCCTTTTCATTTAGAAATATATGTAATTGATAGGTGACCTAATTTAATATTTCTGTTTTTTTTAAAAAACTCACAATAGATATAACTATGAGATTCATAAAATATAAAGAAAAAAATTGCATAAATGCACTAAATTTTTTAAATTAAGATCAGAGAAATACAAATATAATAAGAAGAAAATTGTAGTAGAGATAGAGAGGTATGAGTAAAGATGTCCATAAAGAGAAAGATGAGAAATACTTTGAAAGAGAACTAAGAATAAATGAAACTACCAAGCAAATTTGCAAAACTCCAAAGAGACAGGACAATTGAATGATATTATCTTATAATGGTGACTGCAGCCATGAAATTAAAAGATGCTTGCTCCTTGCAAGGAAAGTTATGACCAACCTAGACAGCATATTAAAAAGCAAAGACATTACTTTGCCATCAAAGGTCCATCTAGTCAAAGCTATGGTTTTTCCAGTACTCACGTATGGATGTGAGAGTTGGACTATAAAGAAAGCTGAGTGCTGAAGAATTGATGCTTTTGAACTGTGGTGTTGGAGAAGACTCTTGAGAGTCCCTTGCACTGCAAGGAGATCCAACCAGTCCATCCTAAAGGAGATCAGTCCTGGGTGTTCATTGGAAAGACTGATGCTGAAGCTGAAACTCCAATACTTTGGCCACCTCATGCAAAGAGCTGACTCACTGGAAAAGACCCTGGTGCTGGGAAAGATTGAGGGCCAGAGGAGAAGGGGAATACAGAGGATGAGACAGTTGGATGGCATCACCGACTCAATGGACATGAGTTTGAGTAAACTTGAGGAGTTGGTGATGGACAGGGAGGCCTGCCGCCCTGCAGGCCATGGGTCACAAAGAGTCGGACACAACTGAGCGACTGAACTGAACTGAACCTTATAATGAGCGTGAATTATGTGTTATAATAATTAAACTAAGGATTTGAATCCCACAACAGTCCTAAAAATTTTGTAGTTTTTAATCCTCATTTTTTATATGAGAAATGAAGCCCTGGGAGAGGCAAGCATCTTGCCTTAAGTCACAAATATGATATCTCTTTGCTTTTTACCAGGCATCTTAAAGGTTATTTTATTTAAACCTCAGAATAATTCTGGTAAGTTTCTCTCCATTTTACAGATGAGAAAACTGAGTCTCGTGGTCACAGAGTTGTTTGTCTTAACCCACATAACTATGCCATAGAATAATCCAGACTCAAACTTAGATATTTTAACCTAAATTCAGTGTTTGCTTGTTTGTTTTTCTTTTCTCTTTTAGCACTGCAGAGAATAACTTGTAATAGAAAGGGAAAATGTAAATAAAGTAAACAAAGGGATAGAAATGAAAGCTACCAAAAAGCTTTCCAAAATTAACAATCATTTGTATAAATATGTGAAAGTAAATTACTTTCATTTGCATGAAATTACTATTTTGGGCTAGCGTAATTTTTCCCAAGCCAAATATTGATGAAACCTAGTAAATTCTGTCCCTTTTAATCTAAGTTGAGCTTTTTTTTTTAACTTCTCAAGAGGTAAATAAATGATTCTTCCAAAACCTTTGCAATTTTATGGGAAAATAAGACAGACCATGCAAGAGAGACAAGATTATTGCCTTAATTTATAAACAGTGCAGAATTCAGATTGTTTCTCATTGCTGTCAAAAACAGTACCATCCTTTCAATGCAACTTGACGCCAGTTCTGATTGTGACTTCCTCCTTGTTTCTATGGTAACAAACTTTACTGAGATCAGCACTATATAAAAACTTTTTGCGTTGAAACAGACTAGGAAAACCTGACTCTGTGTGCCTGATATACATAGTAGGGCTGAATAAACATTTACTGGATGAAAGAGTTAAAAAAAAAAAAAAAAGTCTCAGCCGTACAATTGCATGCTAATCAGATGTGGTGCTAAAATTTGCATATGCAAACATATTCATCGGACAGAACAAACTTTAGCAAAACAGTAAGGTGTAGGGTTGTTTTTGCTTCACTTTAGACCCAGATTGTAGCACAAAGAGAGCTAAGTTGAAGGTTTAAATGGCTTAATTGTGCAGCAAGTTAGAAGTTAAAGGGTCAGAGTAATGTTAAGTAAATGAAGCTGTTTTGGAGAAAACCTGTAATGCTACATTCCAGGTCTGCAAAGGCACAGTGCCATTTTTGTGTGTGTTAAATCAGTTTAAGGCCAAATACTGGTGTTTGCTGACTTCCAGAGCTTCCTTATGTTTCCACTCTTTGCAAAGCAACATAGCCAAGCGCACGATATGTGGTGGGCTGCTTCTGAAATTTTGCTTGGAAGGTATTTAAATACATGTTGTTTTTTGGGTTTTGTTTTTGCTTTTAGCTCATAATCTGGTCTGTTTTCTTAAAACCTTAAGTTTCTGGCATGCATGCATGCTGAGTCGCTTCAGTTGTGTCCGACTGTTTGCGACCCCATGGACTGAAGCCCACCAGGCTCCTTTGTCTGTGGGATTCTCCAGGCAAGAATACTGGAGTAGGTTGCTATTTCCTCCTCCTGGAGATCTTCCTGAGTCAGGGATTGAACCTGTGTCTCCTGTGTCACAGGCGGATTCTTTACCCACCAAACCACTATGGAAGCACTAAGTTTCTGGCAGTTGACCATTTACATTTTAAAAGATGTCTGAAAATTCTCATCCAGGTAAGGTGGGTATCTTTTGTGAGATCATGGAAGCCTTTTAACATGGAAGAGAAAGGTAGTATGTGAGTATGTGGACCAAGGTGTGTTTTTTTTGTTTTTTCTTAACACACTATCAATTAGCTCAACAAATATTTGCTGAGCTCCTGCCATGTGCCAGGTACTGTAGTAGGCACACAGTAAACAGAAGTTCAGCTGTCTTGGAGCTTACATTCTAGTGGGGAAACCAAAATAAAAGTACAATAAACAAATGTTAGATGATTGCAAGTGCTGTGGAATAATATGAGGCAAAGAAAGGGGCCAGCTTTAAATAGAAAGATTGTGCAAGCTTCACTATGAGGGTGGCCTTTGGGCAGGGACCTGAGTGAGGTACGGGAGAGTGCCATGCAGAGTGGATGGAAGAGCGTCAGCAGCCTGATCTAGAAGAGCAAAGGGTCTGAGCCAGGGGCATCCCTGGCACGTTCTAGGAACAGCAAGGTGGCCAGCCTGGCTGGAGCAGTAAGCCAGGGAGGGAGAGATGGAGTTGATGTCAAAGAGGTGTTGGAGTCTGGGAGAGGATGTGGGAGATGGATTGTGAAGGACCTTGTAGACCATCATTGAGAACTTTAGCTTTCGTTCTAAATGAGGTGGGAACTCCTTGGAGAGATTTAAGCAGAGAGGTGGCATAATCTGACATGGGTTTTAAATGGATCATTTTGGCTGTTGTGTTTAAAAAAAAAAAAAAAAAAGACTGGAGGGAGAAAGACTGATAAATTTAAAGATTGCATAGGAGCCTGTTGTATTAATCCAAATAAGAGATGATGGTGTCTTGGAACAGACCAATATTGGCAGAAGTGGTACAGTTCGCTGGCTTCTGGATATCTTGTCTCAATGACTGCACTCTTAATGGCTTAGCTCTGAGGGAAGAAGGAGGAATCAACAAAGACACTTAAGTTTTCTCCTGGAGCAAGTAGAAGGATGGGGTTGCTCCGGGCTAAGAAGGAGGAGACTGTCTTCACAGATAAGCTTTGGGGGAAAACATTAGGAGCTTATTTTAGACATGTTAAATCTCAGATATCTAAGAGGAGATATCATTTGGACATAACAGTCTGGATTTCAGAAAAGATACCTAGGTTAGAGATATAAATTTGACAGTTATCAATGACTCGAATCGTAGGCATTATTTAAAGGCATGAGGCTCGAGAAGAAGCCTGTGGGCTGAGCTCTGGGTCTCCCAACATTTAGACATAAAGGAGATAGGGAGGGACACCCAAGGGAGATGCGACGGAGGGGCAAATGAAGGGGAGGACAGATCGGGAGCCAAATGAACCCACTTCAGAGAAACATAGAGCAAAAGGCCCTTTTCTGATGGGCTGCACATATTTACCAGGATATGCCAAAGTGAGAAGAGCCAGAAAGAAGGAGCTATTTAACCTTGGTCCCTTTAGTATCACACCCATCTAAGTATTGTCTCAGGAGTATGTCACCCAACAGCCGTTTAGGCTGACCAGAGAGCTGAAGCAAATGTGTGCAATCATGATTCCTGTGACCAGTTGTCCCAGAAATTTCACCATAGCCACAGAATCATAGATGCTTACTTTGGACAAGTCCTGAAGGGAAACCCATTTTAATTTACCTGATATAAAATTCCCATCGTGAATTTATCCCACCATTATTCTTAATCATTTTCAATAACAGGTGACTTCACATTTTCGAGAACAGTGGTGCTTCTTTGAATTCCTCTAACTGGCAGCCGCTGCAGTTAAAAATGGCCAAGTCCTTAACATGGTATATGAATGAAGTGAACTTATTATGCTGACATTACATTGATGTATAACTTTTGAGGATATTTCTGAGTTTTCAGAGATTTAGCCTAATTCACGTATGCCTTCACTCAAGCAGTTCAGCGTTTGCTTCATTTATTTTCCTCCAAAGTCATATTTTTGACTTTTCAAATGTTTGTTTCTGGGCAAACAAGAAAGAAAATATATTTACCTGTAAGATGTGTGTGTGTATGTTCAATCGCTCAGTCGTGTCTGACTCTTTGAGACCCTATGGATTCTAGCCCGCCAGACTCCTCTGTCCATGGGATTCTTCAGGCAAGAATACTGGAGGGGGTTGTCATTTCCTCTTCCAGGGGATCTTCCCAATCTAGGGATTGGACCTGGATCTCCTGTATTGCGGACAGATTCTTTCCAGCTGAGCCACCAGGGAAACCCTTTTTAAGGTGTATGCTTGATTATGTTCTGGTCGAAGGGGAAGTTTCAGATGATTAAATAAAGCTAGCCAAATACCATCAGAGCAGAACCTTCATAATAAACTAAAATCCTAGAGAGCAGAGGTGACATCCTCCTGGTTATAGAGGTATGTGCCTGTCAGGAAGAGAAAGCCAACTGCATGTTTGCAGAGTCAAGATGAAATCAAATGTCATATGGCTTCACAGGGGCCATATGTTGATGCTTCTTCCTATAGGAGGAATTGCTGAGTCGTTCAAAACAGAGTGTAAAAATAACAAACGGGCTGAATGAGCAGGCACAGTCAGGGCCTAGGAAGTGTAAGAAGCCCCCTTTTTGTTTTTGCCGCTCCACTGGTGGGGGAGTAAGTCTGTACACCATATACTCCAGACCTTTGTGTAAACAAACACAACTCACAGTGTCAGCCTGGAGTGCGGCCAGCTGAAACCAGCTCCTGGAGGAATCGAACCCCTGAAGGGGGAGCAGAGTCAGCAGTGCTTTCCTTATTCCCCGGCCTGCCAAGGCTATCCCGATCCAACGCTTCTCTTCCACCTCCAGGCAGCACAGGGCAGTTAATAAGGCTCGGAGAATGGGAAGCACACGTCAGCACCGCGTGTGGTAAGCGGTAGGTAATTACATTTCGGTTGTTTAATTAAGTTTCACTTTCTGGTTGCCTTGGGGAAACTGTAGGGAAGGATTTTTGTTGTTGTTGTTTTCTCCTGATGCCTCCTTTTCTTTTGTCCCCTGGCTAGAAACGGAGCAGTTCCACATTGTTGTTGAAATAGATACGCATGCTGCATTTGTGTTGGCCGAGCCCAGCACCTATAATCATATATTTCCTCTCTTCGGTCTATGTGTGTGCCACTGCCTTAATATGTGGGGTAGGAATTTCATTCAATGAAGACATGATTTTTCTCTTGTCTTAGGGCTTATTGAAACCAGCTCATTCTCTATTAGAATGTTTTTCTGTACCTCAGCCATTGGCTCAGTACTGACTCTATTACTATTTTTCACCCTTTCCTTTAAAGACTGTATTTTCTATCGAAGTCCAAGAAGCTGATAAATTTTCTATACTTGCAAGGAAATCTTTTTCCTTGTTTTTCCTAGATTGTGCACATATACAAGTTAGGCACTAGGAATGCTATACCCTTCCTTGGAAGGCTGCGTGGCCATTCTTTCATTCTCTTAAAAATGACCTGTGGACCTACTTTGTGAAAGAATATGTGATGTGCTCAATGGAAGATTTACTTTTCCATAAGGTTATGGTTTAGTAAGTCTCCAGTATTTCTAAATTTATATGCCTTGAATATTCCATCACAGGGGGGCCCCACTATGACACATCTCCCCGAGTATGATGATTATCGAGGTGTGTCCTTGGAGCACACCCAGCCCCAGAAGGGGGCAAGGGTGTCATGGCACAGGAAACTTAGACGCGCATCCTGCCACTCAGCACCTAGGAAATAACATATCAGTTTCCAGCTTCTCTCCTGGAAGTGAAGCCTGCATTTGAAACTGGTTGACTGCTTTGAGAGACAATTCATTTTTCTCAAGAGATGTGGTCAATTTCACTTTACCAGTGACGCTCAGAATGGCACCCAAGTATGGGTTTTGAAAGGCTGTCATTCTCTTAGAAGTCCAGCCCAGGACTGACTTAGGAGGGCCGCCGAGTAACTGCTGAGTTACCTGTTCCTTTTTCTCCTGAGCTCAGCTCCCACGCTGCAGGCTTCAGTGAAGTGCAGCTATCTCAGAGGCCGTATTTCAGTTGCTCCCTCAAAGGACTGCCCCACTTCCAGCAGTAATTCATGAGCAAGGTGTCTCTGTCATTCTCCTGTCGCATTTTCTGCCCCTGCCGACTCTCCTCTCCTCTTCCGAGCACTGGGGTCAGGAAAGGGGCCTCACTTTTCCGTCCGTTTGCATGGACTAAGATGCTTTGCGCTGAGCGTGTTGGTCTGCCAGCTTTCTGACCTCTTCTGGAGTCTGCCGTCCTCCGTGGCAGTTTCTACCAAGATCCTCAGAAAAGTCAGTTGACGCTGTTTCGTGCCTTCTGCTTTGCCCCGTCACTTCAGTTGTGTCGGACTCTTGGTGTCTCCACGGACTGTAGCCCACCAGGCTCCTCTGTCCATGGGATTCTCCAGGCCGAATACTGCAGTGGGTTATCATGCCCTTCTCCAGAGGATCTTCCCAACCCAGGGATCGAACCCACATCTCCTGTGTCTCCTGCACTGGCAGGAGGATTCTTTACCACTGGGCCACCGGGAAAGCTCTTGTTTCGTGCCCTAAGGAGTAAATAATATGTTTTGTTTCCATAGCAATTTGAATTCCTTATGTTAATGTTATAGCCCTGGTATGGTTAAGTCTCTGCCATCTGCTAACTTTTTGCTAAAGTCAGAGGGTCTTGCTGTTCAGAACTCCTCTTCTGATGAAAGGGTTTATGTTTATGGCTGAAGAAATGCATATTTAGTGCAGCAAATATGTCAGGGACTTGCACTTCTTTCAGCCTTTTCGTTTCAGGAGCATCTTGAGAAGTGATCCAGTATCACATCTCTTTATTACAACATCGGGTACGATTTCTAATGCTTCATTTGCAGACCCTCCTTTATTAGCTTCAAAGATATAACTTGAAACTTCAATAAGGTAGAGTCCATGAGGAGAGATTCCAAAATGGATAAAATAAAGCTGAGGGAAATTAAAACAGCTTGCCCAGTCTGACTAAGAGGGTCAGGAATAGAACCTGACTGCTAATAGAACACATTTTTGTGTGGGTGGCACAAAAGAACGGGACATGTTAACAATCAGAAAAAGCTCAAGTTCAGCCATAAAGCATATTTGTACACACTGTTGCATATTGTGTTCGAATGACTTATTTTTGCCTCAGTCTGTTCCAGTGCACATTCCTGCCAGAGGTAGGTATTGGTTTGGAGATCATTTTTTCTCTTGCAGCACGCAAGAGTCAGAGTTTCCAGATGCGTAGCTGAGTAGGGGGTCTGGGTCATACAAGACATGAACTGGTGGGTCCGCACGTTGTAGCCAATTCTGCGACAGCTGGCAACACCTTGGTGTACCAGGCGGCTTTGCAAACCCAGCCAGTTTCCATGGGGATGCAGAGCTGCTGAGGCAAATGCGGGCAAATGTGGGAAAGACAGCCCAGGCAGGAGACACTCGGGTACACGTGGCCACAACTCAGGTTACAGGATCCAGGGAAGTGATCCGGCTCTTATGTGAATTACAGTCAGAACCAACATTTATTTCACAGGGATTTTCATACATTATCTCAATTTTCCCTCACAAAGGCCCCGAGAAGGAAGTATGTTGGCACACCGTTACAGATCTTTTATGAGGGCAAACACAGTCTCTATCCGGGAGATTTCAATAGGCTCAAGGTTACACAACTAAGAAATGAGGATACACAGAGTCAGGTCTCTTGATTCCGAATTGGGTGCCCTTTCATTTTTATTTTTGTATTTGCATTTATTTTTTATTGAAGTATAGTTGATCTGCAATGTTGTTTCAGGTGTCCAACAAAATGATTCAATTATATGTGTGTGTGTGTGTGTGTGTATCTAGATTCTTTTCCCTTAGAGGTTATTACAAAATACGGAGTATGTTTCCCTGAGCTATGTAGTAGGTCCTTGTTGGTTATCCGTTTTATATACAGCACTGTGCTTCCGTTAATCCGAAACTCCTAATTCGTCTCCTGCCTTCCGGGTCCCCTTTTAATGAGACCAACCACTCTGACTGCTCCGAGTGTTCTGTGCCCCCCCAGCCTCCCTCCACACCTGCAGAGACTAAGTACAGACTGAGGGCATTTATAGTGTGCTCACGGGTGTGTGAACTCTCAGAACCCCACCCCACTTTCCCCTTCTTTCAGGACCGTCTTTG
Source organism: Cervus canadensis (assembly GCF_019320065.1). Taxonomy (NCBI): domain Eukaryota; kingdom Metazoa; phylum Chordata; class Mammalia; order Artiodactyla; family Cervidae; genus Cervus; species Cervus canadensis. Next base: position 11,835,865 of record NC_057396.1, read on the forward strand.
CTCTCCCGTGGGGGGAGTGCAGGGCACAGTGTGGGGTCATCTGCCTCTGTGGTCTTCATCCTTCACAGCGGACATCAGACTTCCTTTTATGGCATTCTGGATGATTCATTAATAGTTTGATTTTTTACAAGATACACGGACATTTTTGATTGAGAAACACTTTAGAAATGCCGAACATATTACTGTGATGAAATAACAATGACTAAGATCGCTCTTAAATTGTTGGAATTATTAGGGCTTCAGCCTTTTTTTTTACTCAATGTGTTTGTTTTGATTTGTTTTATCTTGCCTTTCAAATGGTCTTATTGGCTTTGAAACATTAGCGAGCAGTGTTGTTCTCTTACAGATCTAGCTCCAACTTTTAGCAGCCATAGGAAGTAGATTCAAAACATCCCTGAATTAGACATGGGATTTTACAGAACATTTTATTTTTACTGATTTGTGATAAAACTGAATAAACCACAATTGGTTAAAGAAGTAATAGTACAACTAATCTTAGGGTGAATAAAGTACTCTTGAGAAGTAAATTGTTTATGTAGATATGAGAATACCATAGTATACTCAATCCAATAAAATACATAAACCAGAATAGGAATTTTCAAACATTTAACTCCTGGAGGAGCAGTATAATGATTACTGTCATACTTACCCATGTAAAGATCTATAAACACATAGATGCAAAGTAAATGCAAATTCTTTGGTTTATTAATGGATGATAGGATTGAAAACAAGCCAGAAAGTGCAGGCAGATGAGATTATAGTAAATCATAAAATTATGGCACTTGCAACCAAAAACTTGCCATTTCTGGGGTGGCAAATGAAATAGAGCATTAAAACAAGGGTTTTTAAAACATGGATTAAATTTTAAAAATGAAAACAAATGGTAACAGGAAGAGAAAAACAAGAGGAAACAAAATGAGCAGGAATCAGAATCCTGGGGGAAGTTTTTTTACTTTGATTTCTGTGAATTCTAAGTATGCAATCGAGACTGCATTGAGGGTCAAGTTTAATCTTCTCTATGAGAACACTATAAATTACTTTAAGTCAGCACATTTAGAAAAATAAAGAGCTGAATTTGTGACTGAGCTTTCTGTCTGATCATCTTGTGTAAAGTCGTGTCTGACTTTGCAGCCCCGTGGACTGGAGCCTGCCAGGCTCCTCTGTCCATGGGATTCTCCAGGCAGTACTGGAGTGGGTTGCCATTTCCTTCTCCAGAGGAATCTTCCTGACCCAGGGATCGAACCTGCATCTCCTGCATTGGCAGGCAGATTCTTTACCAGTGAACCACTTGGGAAGCCCTTGACAATCACACCCTCTATATAATTTTAGGCTCCTTATGTCTCAATTTCACTTTTAGTGACACTTATGTCTAATTAGTGGTACTCAGACTTTGGTGTAGGTCAGCGTGTCACATGCTGGTGAACAGGGCAGATTTCTGGGTGATGTCCCAGAAATTCTAGCCAGTATCTCTTGAGTGGGACCCAGCCAGATGCAAGGACCACAGACCACCTTTTGAAAACACTAACAGAGAATCATGAATCAGGAGGGAAGTGGCTCTTTGAGCCAGAGAATGTCGTTGATTTTCATGAACTCTGACTCTATCAAATATAAGTTTTAAAATTTAAATTTTTGTTCATGGTGATGGATTAGAAATATGACATCTTCCCTGTTAGTCAAAAAAAGGATTATACAGATGTCTGTGATTATACAACTTGGTTGCTTATAATCAAACTTTTTAGAACATAAAACTGAAAGAATGACCTAATTCAACTCTTCATTTTATAAATGAGCCATATGAGGTTCAGAGAGTTGAAGTAGCTTGCAGTGTCATGTAGGTTGCTAGTGACCACATAAGACTGTTTTGCTCTTTCCATTCCTCATGTTGCTGCTGCTGCTGCTGCTAAGTCGCTTCAGTCGTGTCCGACTCTGTGCGACCCCATAGACGGCAGCCCACCAGGCTTCCCCGTCCCTGGGATTCTCCAGGCAAGAACACCGGAGTGGGTTGCTATTTCCTTCTCCAATGCATGAAAGTTAAAAGTGAAAGTGAAGTCGCTCAGTCATGTCTGACTTGTAGCGACCCCATGGGCTCCTCCAGGCTCCTACCAGAGCCCTGGAGTGGGGTGTCATCGCCCTCTCCGATTCCTTATGTTACATTTCTCTTAAAATTCTCTGGTACTGGTTCAGTATTATAAAAAGGACTGAGGATAAGCCAAGCATCCCATTAGCTGATATCTTTGCCTTATACAGAAAAATAAGATTAGAAACTTGGGTAAAAATATATGCAGTCAACAAAAGCAGTTGCATAGTGACAACTATATGATATGTCTTGTCCATCGTCTAAATAAATGTCGTGAACTAGGGGATGGCGTAATGATGCTAAGTTGTTGCAGACATAAAAGTTTGAAACAAATTATGAGGCTCCAGGAAACTGTCCGCCTGCAGCTTAGGAGACCGGGGTTCGATCTCTGGGTTGGCAAGATCCCCTGGAGAAGGAAATGGAAATCTATTCCAGTATCCTTGCCTGGAGAATCCCATGGACAGAGGAGCCTGGCAGGCTACAACCCCTGGGGTCGCAAAGAATCAGATATGACTGAGGGACTAAGCTCGCACACGCAGGGTATGATAAATTGGTTTTTACCTTCTAAAGAATATTAGGCTTCACTTGAATTTTTCAAACCTGTCCTTTCCCCACAAAGTTTTCTAGGAATAGATAACTTTTTTTAAGACTTTATTTTCTTCATGTGGACCATTTAAAAAGTCTTGATTAAATATGCTGCAGTATTGCTTCTGTTTTATGCTTTGCTGCTTAGGTTGCAAGGCATGTGGGATCTTAGGCCCGTGACCGGGGATTGAGCCCTCACCCCTGCATTGGAAGGTGAAGTCTTAACCACTAGACCACCAGGGAAGTCCTTCAAAAGCTTCTTATTTGGTCTGCTGCCCTTACCAAATCAATTTTTTTTTGAGGAGGGGGGGCATTCGTTGTTGTTTAGTTGTTCAGTCATGTCTGACTCTTTGTGACCCCATGGACTGGCGGCACGCTGGGCTTCCCTGTCCTTCCCCATCTCCCGGAGTGTGCTCAAACGAGGCTGCAAATAACCGAACACTGATTGATGGTGCTTAAAACAAATAGAGACGTGTCTTCTCACATTTACCGTGTTTCTGGAGATAGGTCATCATTGGTATTTGGTTGAGTAGCTGAGTAATAACAAGGCTCAGGATCAGTAACTGTGATCTTTCTCTCCTTTCTCTCATAGGCTCAAGCTCCAGGTGCCATATTGTCATTCAAAGTCAGATGAAGGGCTAGGCAATGGAGATGGGGTGTGGGGTGACAGAGTGTCTGCCGCTCTCTTTGTTCGTGAAGAAAGTTTTGTTTTTCCAGCATCATCTGGGTCTTATGGGGCACCCCAGTTTGAGATGTCCCCTCTTCTTGCTCCTTCTTCGTCCTGCCTCCATCCTTCTAGACTCTTCTACGTGGCCCCAACACAAACACACCGCACAGAGTGACCACATACCCAAGCCAGTCGGAACCTGCATTTCAAAAGAGTCCTTTGATTGACAAGCCTTTAGGAATCTGTACGGGTGTCCCTAGGGTGATAGGAAGTTTTTTTTTAATTTTTGTTTATTTTTAATTGAAGGATAATTGCTTTATAGTATTGCATTGGTTTCTACCAAACATCAACACATAGGAAGTTTTGCTGAATACACTCTCTCTGTGGATGTCCAGCAGTCCTTCTTCCCTGATTCTTTAAAAGAATGATCAAATCCAACCATAATACACTGATGTTTTATAAAAAAAAAATCAGAAGTCAGTATCTTGAAAGCGTATCCTAAGGCTTTTTTTCAGGTAACCTTTATATTGAACCATAAAAAGATTTAAGACATCTTCTGTTGGACTCAGGCCCTGTCATTCATGCTGAGATTGTTCGGGAAAAGAGGTGCTGACACCTTTGCTAAGAGGAGTCAAGGTCTTCCAAGCAGGAAACTGGCTTGATGACAATACGCTGACTTGTCAGTTAAGCCGGTGGCTGCTCTGGGCAATCAGAGATTGGCTCTCCTTCTGACTTCTGACTTTTGTGTGTGTGTCGGGGGAATCTTATGAGTCATGGCTAGCCTTTCCAGCCTGATTAAGCTTGAAGGAGCCTCTGGATTTTTGCGAAAAAAAAAGAAAGGATTTTGCCAACAGTTGTCTTCGGCACCCCCACTGGAGAAAGTCGGTTCAGAAATGGAAATTCTAGACAAACAACTGAAGCTAAGGACACCTCCGTGTGTAAACGCTTCCAGATGCAAACAAATTTTTCATTTCACTCTCTACAGTTTTCATTTTAAAGGGTTATTGAGATGGAAGCTTGGAGGAAAGTGCATTAGAATCATTTGCCCTGGTTTCCCATCCGAGTGAGGCCGGCTCACAGTTGCAAGGGGGATAGCACTGTCTAAAAAATAAATCTTAATCAAGTCCCTGTAGTCTATCAACACATGCTATTCAGAAGAAGCAAACGAAGAAACATCTGAGGAAAACAGGGCTGAGTTGGTGGAACATCTTAAAGGGGGCCAGTCCCCTCTTAGAAAATTAAAAAGACATGCGGTAGCCTAGGAAGCGTCAGTGCTTGTTAAATAGAATAACATAAAGGATGAAATTCAAGATACAGCCATTTTAAAGTTTAAAACAACAATCTGCAATTCTTTGGATTGTAAGGTTGTTAGGATTGTTTTTACACTTTTGAAACGGTGCTGAGCAGAGTTACAAATAGTGTTTTTGTTTTTGTTTTTAAAGTGTTGGGCCAACAACAATAAAAAATGTCATTTGGCCTATAAAATATTCTCTGCTCCCACCCAACAAGCCTTCCTCTTGCTTCCTACCAGTCATCCCCCCCTCCTTCTACAGCTTCCTGTACAAAAGGCTAGGATACCAACATCTGCCTGAAGCAACAACAGATGCATTTCAACCAAATAAATAAATAAAAAGGAACAAAAGTCTGGGTACACTAATGTTGCTCTTATTCTCAGCGGCTGACTGCCATTAGCCCTCTCTGGTTATAATTATAAGGTCTTTCAAGCCTTAGGCCGATGGGCCTGAGCTCATGGGTGATTTGGAATCTGCTGATAGCGGCTGGAATGAAGCATGGAGAATCTTTTAAACTTAAGGCCTAAGCTCACCGAGTTAGACCACTGTATTCTTGGACTTAGATGTTTACTCAGTAAATGATGCTCCTCAGCGGTAGTGCCTGGACCATTGCCCAGCCATGTGGAGGGGGCGTGAGCGTGGATGTGACTTTCTGGGGGGAGCCTTCTGCAAATAAGAGCTAAGAGGACCCTGTTGAGAACGTTCAGCTCCCAGCTCCTCTGTGCCAGCACGGTGGATAACAACAGGATGTGGGTTTCAAACACGTGTAAACTTCTTCAAGCTGCCTCTTTCAGTTTCACTCTTTTTTAAACTAGAAAAGAATAATTCAGCTATTTAAAGCAAACTTCTTTTTCTTGCTACCAGTATTTTTTTTGTCATTGTCATATCCCATATCAGGACTTGATTCCATTCACATTTCTACAAGCCACTCAGGTAACTGAATTCATATCAATATGTATTTAATTAGTACATTATGCAAATGAAACACAGCATATTTATGACACAGGTAGATTATGATGTACACTAAAAACAGTTTCACTTTCTGTAAATGAGGAAATAGATTGCATTCATCATCAACTAAGGGTATTCTTCTGTACCTCTAGAACTTGGTTGATGGTTTTAATGAACAGGACTAAAAGATTCAAAAGTCACACGCATGTTGGTTGTAAAAATTGAAGGCATTTAACTCTAAATTAATTTCTTTTAAAATAAGTTATGAAGTTTGAGTAGGCCATAAAATTAGGATTGCATGCATTTTTGTCAGACCAGAGAAAATAAGGGAGAATTGACTATCCATTCTTTGTATTTTCTGTTGTTTCTCCAATCCTCACCCTCCCTTTCATGGTCCTTGCTCTTCATCTCAATCTACTCTTTCTTACATTCTTCTTTTCCCATCACTCTAGGACTCAGAATTAAGAGAGAATAGAGGATGGTTAGAATTGGTGAGCAGAGAAATTTCATAGGTTTGTTTTTTTTAACTGCAGGTTTTGAGTTGTTTTTGCACTTGAGGTATGCACATTATAAAAGGTTGCCATTTCAATTCATATTGTCTCGAAAACTCAAAGGCTCCTTTCTAGTTTTTCTGTATACAAAGAAGACTTGGTGGATTGTAGGCTCTTTTAACTATGCTCGCTGAACAAAATACCTTGGAAGGGAAACAATTCCAAGTCATGTATCAAAGATTCAATTTGATGTGTATTTACTAAATGCCTGACATCCCTATGCATTTTGTTGATTCATTATAATACAATAGAGTGAATTCATATTCTGTGCTGGCACTTGCTCTGTGTTGAAAATCCAAAGTTAAACAAGTCGCAAGACTCCTACCTTCAAATTTATAGTCTAATGGAAGAGTTGTTGTTGTTTTAGACGCTAAGGTGTGTCTGAAATTTTTGTGACGCCATGGACTGTAGCCCACCAGGCTCCTCTGTCTATGCGATTTCCCAGGCAAGAATACTAGAGTGGGTTGCCATTTCCTTCACCAGGGAATCTTCCCCACCTGGGTATCAAGCCTGTTCTTCTACTTGGCAGGCAGATTCTTTACCACTGAGCCACCAGGGAAGCCCCTAATGGAGGAGAAAGGAGTATGAAAAGATCAATTTCAGGGTGATGAGAGAGCGTTACAATGACACAAAGAGCTATGATTTTAAAAGGATGATGCAAACCAGTTACTTCTTGCTTATGGAATAGATGGGCTACAGGAAATTTGGTAATAAGACAGATTTATATAAACTGAAACATTTTCCTACAACTCCACTATAAAGTTGGATATGTTTTCCCAGGAAAACCTCCAAAATGCCTAACGCAAAACTTGAGATTGCAGAAAATACTCCATTGTGCCTATATTTGGCCTCCTGAAAATTGTGTCTTTACAAGGCCCTCCCTGCTTTCATTCACAGCTCCCATCCTGCTCTTACTGTTTTCTTCTTGGTGTATTTTTCTATTTCTGGGACTACCACTATCTTGGGACCGGAAGCATTCTTTTCTTTCTCACTGGGATTGCCTCTGTCTTCACACTCAGCCTCTGCAGCTCAGTTTCCCCCCTTCCTTTCTGTTGAGAGATTTATGGCAGCTAATAGAGTCTAATAAGACATATTCCAGCCTGGTATGCCGTGTGGTTTCAGCTGTGTAAGATGAATAACCTCTTATGTCTAGCTCAAGAATAAATATCTAGCTGATATTTATTGATTAATTCAATAAATGCATATTGACGTCCTACTCTGTCCAATCAGAACACAATTCTTCACCTCCTGAGCTTACCAAGTAGCATGGGAAAATGAGCATTAAATACTCATTTGTTTGTAATTGTGATTATGGCTACAGAGGGCAAGTATAGGTTTTTCTGAATAAATTGAAGGGGAATAGAGTTTGTCTGGAAGATGTAAGAAGATGAAGAAAGGCTTCCCTGAGGAGATGATATTTAAACTGAGATCTGGAGGATAAGTAGGCGATCCCTCCAGGCAGAGGAAAGAGTAAAGGTTTGGGGGCAGAAAGAACATGGTAGTTTTGAGGAACTCAGAGGTTGGTGAGGCTGTGCGTGCGTGCATGCCAAGTCGCTTCAGGCATTTCTGACTCTTTGGGATGCTATGGACTGTAGCCCACCAGGCTCCTCTGTCCGTGGGATTCTCCAGGCAAGTACACCGTGTGTGTGTGTTAGTCACTCAGTCGTGTCCGATTCTTTGCAACCCCACAAACTGTAGCCCGCCCGGCTCCTCGTCCATGGGATTCTCCAGGCAAGAAGACTGGAGTGGGTTGCCATGCCCGCCTCCAGGGGATCTTCCCAACCCAGGGATCGAACCCGGGTCTCCTGCATTGCAGGCAGATTCTTTACCATTTGAGCCAGGAAAACAGGGAGGATGTAAAGTACAATCTAAATGTATTGTCCCCACAAAACAAAAAGGCTAAAAATAAGCAGTTCGGGATTGGTGCAAGACTCAGGAGTTCATCATAGGCTTTGTTAAGTATTGCTCCGTCATGTCTGAGCCATGAGTAGTCCTAGGCATGACGGTGCCATTGGAAGGGAGAGGGCGAGGAAGAGTGTACAATGCCAAGTTCTTTATCAGAAAAGTTAGAAGCTTCTCTGAAATCTGCTGGTGAACTTCTGCCTATGTGTCACTGGCCAGAACACAACCCAAATAGTAAGGAAAACTGGGAAAGTGAGAATGTAGATTTACCAGCTGTGACCCTGGATGCAGCCCAGTGAGAAGGGATCGGGAATGGGTATTGGTTTCCTCAGTAAACAGTGTCTGATGTCAGCATTCTCCAGCTTCATGATCTTCGGCAAGTAACTCAACTTCTCTAATCCCTCTTCTGAAAAATGGGAACAATGAGACTCTCCACCTCAATTGTTGTGGGGTTAACTGAAAGAATTTTTGTGCTGAGTACATAATAAGCGTTCAACCCATATGAGCTCAGGTCTTGTGCTTGACAGGTATGCCGCAATCAGGCCCTGAAGAGCTCTGTAAGTCATATTGATCATGTTGTGTTGATCCTTAGCACAATGAGAAGGTATCAAAGGATTTTAAGCAAGGAGGGGCATAATCACATTTGTGTTAGAGCCTTAGGTTTCTCCCCTAACAGATACAGCCGGTTGTGTGACATAGCAAATTGTCCGCACAAGGCTTTGCTTACCTGTGTTTGCGCCCGGCTGACTTTTAATACTTTTTTGGCAATCTAAGTTGTTTTGAGATGTGTGAAATGAGAATCAAATGCAGGTGTTTGACTTTCTTTGATTTTTTAGAAAAACATTTTAACCCTGGGGCAATTTAATGCCAGAGAATCAAATTACTTTGATCAGGATTTTCAAATCTATTTGGCTGATAGTGCACCTACAGAATAGGAGAAAAAAATCACAAAGATTTTACTTTGCTCACTTGAACTACTGCCCTACTATTAAGGACCACGGCAAGCTTACATGTTTAAAAAAAAAGGAAGAGCTCCAGCATTCCTTTCACACTCCCACTCGCCCCCGAGGTTCTTCCACTTCCTTCCTATGGCTTTTTTTAGAAGCGAGTGTGTTTTTCTCACGTCCGGCAACAAAGGATGTTTTTGAGCCACCACTGAGGTTTGTGTGTGTGACTGACTTTATAACTCTTTCTAGAAAGTGCTATCTCTATTTGCATAGATTAAGTCGAACTTTATCTTGAGTGAAAGTCTCAAAAGACTATTTTTGTTTTTGTAAATGGATTTTTGCCGTTATTTAACTTCAAATAAATTTACCTATATGTTTTAAAATAATCTTAAGAGGACCTGTCAAAATTCCTTCACAATTCCCACATAAGTTTTAATCTCAAAAAAACCTGTTTGGGTGATTCTTTCAGCATATTGTGTTTATTCCTGTTACCTTGTTAAAAAGTTTATCATCTCTTCCTTAAATATGTCTGAAAGTGTCAAAATGTGTGTATGGTGGAGGGCATGGTAGTTATGTATAAACTTTGGTGATTTTCACAGAGAAAAATGCTTGTAACTGTCACCATGTCCCATGCTGGGGCTATTGGATGTCTTGACATTAGGCGTTTTTATCTAATTGTAATTCTCTGAGCAATGAGACAAGGTGAAATCAACAAAACTCAGATGGCTGAGAATCATGCCGTAAATCCTGTGAGAGAATTTACCTTTCCATTGTCAGACGATATAAATCATTTAAAACATGTGCTGGAAGAGCTGCCCATTTTCTCGAGGGGAAATAGGGTTTACGTCCCAAGTTTTACTTCTCAACCAAGAGAAAGATATTAAAAGAGCCTCCAAACCTTTTAGACACATTTTGGTGGCCAACCTCGTCCATGTGCTGCCAGCAACAATCCCGCCAATGACATTATAAAGAGGCAGCATTCCATTGAGTACAGAACAACCTTAGCTGCTTGGTTGGTAAACAAGATTGCACTGGAGATAAGTATCTGCCTTTAGTAAACGACAAGCCCCACCTCTAATCCAGATAGGAAGATTTCTACTTGTGAATTTTGTGATTCCTCTTCTGTTGGAGTTCAAGAAGGGGAGCTTAGCTTCCAAGATCAATTTAATGTCTAAATTCCTTGGCATTTGTCATGTTAAATCAGCATGTCTCCGGTGGGTGGCTATAGTTATTTTAGCATTGATTTACCTCTAGTGGTGCAAAGCAAAGGAAGACCCAGAAAATCAAAGTCAGTTTTCGTCGGCCTTTTCTCAGAAACAAAGGGAAGCTGTGGTGTTGATGGGGTGTTTTGGTTTTTTTGGTTTTTTTTTTTTTTTTTTTTGCTCATCTTTGCCTTCCATGCGAAATCACTCTTTATATGAGTTTCTTTCCCATACTGCATATCTGTTATAGGTAGAGCCTTGGGTATTTCTGTGGTTGGGGGATTATGCAAAATAATTTGAAGGCACACCAGTCGACTTTGAGGAACTAAGTACTCATTTAAAGAGATAAGATATTACAGTGGGAGTTGTGAGAGTGGGTATGTAGTGTTGTGAGAAGCCAGGCTTTCACATCATGCCTCATCTTGGATCCGGCCTCTGCCTACTATCTGAGCAACCTGGTGCAGAGGGTTTCATGTGGGTCCTCATCTGGAAGAGGGAGGTAATAAAGACTCTTGCCTCGAGGTCACTATGAAAGGGCAGCAAGGGCCACTTGACTAAGAACATGACCCAAACCAGACTGCTTGTGTTTAAATCCCAGCTGCACTGTTTGTAGCTGATGCGGCCTTGGGCAAATCTCATCCTCGCTGCGTGCCTCAGCTGCCTCATCTGAAGATGGAGACGATGCCGGTACCCACTTCACAGCGGTGCTGAGCATCTAAGGGGAGAGAGGAAAGGGAAACTGAGAACAGTGCCCTGCAAGCAGCGTTACCTGAGGGTTTGCTTTTGTTTTTGTGGGGATTAAATGCTTGGTACTCATGTAGGAGGTAACTAGTAACTATTACATTATGTGGAGAGCTCAACACAGCGTATGGTATGTTTTCAGGACTCAGTAAATATTTGTTAACTTCATTGTCTACTGTATACGTCTTTGTGTGTGTGTGTGTGTGTGTGCGCGCGTGTGCGTGTGTGTGTGTGCGTGTGTGTTTGTGTGTGTGTGTGTGTGTAATAAGGGAGAAAAGCACATATTCCCTAACAACACAAAAAACCATAAGTTTATGGGTCGAAGTCTATAAGACAGAATGGATATCAGCCAAGCCACACATCTAGGAGAGTTCTTCCTATACTTCCTGGTGCCTGTTTTGTCCTTATTTAGAGGCCTATTTTTTCCACTGATGCTTCTCAAACATTTTCAACTGTGGATGGAACCCCTAATATTTCATAAATCAAAGGAATAATCACAGCTGATTGTTCCTACCACCACAGAAAGCTAAAATCCACTTGGCTTTTGGGCTTGACTAGAAACCTAATTAATAGTAATCACAATGCAGGCACGTTCCCATTTATAAATACACTCCCAAAATTCAGTTATAAAACAAGAAATTAGATCGCATAATACCTCATAAAAATAATGTTACAATGATCATTAAAATTCAAGCCTACCTATATAATTATCCCAGTATATTGAAGAAAAAAATGGTACTGCACATTTCTGCTAACCGTGTATGAGTCGAGGTATGTAGTCTGACTTCTGGGTCGGGACAAACCAGAGACCTCCCCCCTGTGGAAATCCCACAGGTGATGAGGATGAGGGAGTCACCTCTTGTCTGTCCCCATCACCTTTAGTTTACTTAAGAGACAGGAGTTCGGGAGATATGGTTTCCAATATGCAACTTCAGCCTTGGTTTTCTGTGCAAATCAATGGAGAAAATAAAGACGGGTTATGGGGTAAAAATCACCAGTGCTGGGCCTTCCTTGGCAGTCCAGGGGTTAACACTCCAAGCTCCCAATGTTACGTGGCAGCCTGGATGGGAGGGGAGTTGGGGGGAGAATGGATACACATATATGTATGGCTGAGTCCCTCCGGTGTTCACCCAAAACTATCACAGCATAAAATAAAAAGTTCAAAAAAAAAAGACTCTAAGCTTCTCCTGCAGGGGGAGAGGTTCAATCCCTGCTCAGGGAACTAAGATTCTGCATGCTGCATGGCACAGCCAAAAAAAAAAAAACCACAAAACATTATTAAAAATCACCATTAGTAAGTATATGTCATCTGTAAAGATTATTTTCTTATTAAGACCTTTGGCATGTTTTATTGTCCCCTATGTTCCTTTCACCCCTCACTCCACCTCTCCACAAATTACCCAAGGCCATGGTTGTAGGGATAACTCCACTTGTCATCAGTTTTTCCTCCATGTACTCCCGATATGATATTGAAAGGCTTTCAGACGAAGACATCCCTCAAATCCCTCATTTAAAAAGGCAATATTAGAAGAAAACAGTTTGTAATGTCATTATCACTGTTAATTCCGAATTGAGTCAGATTTCACTGTTTCACCCTCACTACTGAGTTTGTATGCAAAGAGAGCCTGGCAGAAAAACCAAATGCTATGCCATTCAAGATGTGTCCATCAGGTAATGCTTCACACAGAACAGAAAGTGACAGTAGCTTTCTTGAGGATCCCAAGCTAATAATATGACATCAATTTTTCATTCATTCAACAAACATTGACTAAACTTTTAATAGATGCCAAGCATTCTGATGGATGCGGGGTGTACAGCAATGCAAAGCAAATAATATGCCTGCTAAGGCTAGGATGATGAGAAAATACACCAACAGGTGAAGATCGTGTGTCATAAGATGGTAATTGCCATGGAGGGGATTAATTTCAGTTGGTTCTGCAGAAGGAAGTCAGGGAGCAGGCCATGTGACCATTTGGGAGAGGCGCTTTCAGGCAGAACAGCAAGGACAAAGCCTCTGAGGCAGCAGCATCACAGATGTTCCAGCTGGTTCAGAGGAAGCTCAAGGAGATGGGTGGGAGACGAGGTCAGAGAGGTAGCAGGGGTACTTTATAGGGCTCTGTGGACCACTGGGAGGATTTGCTCTTATTCTAAGTAAGAGAAGATATGTTTTGAAGACAGAGCATTAGGAGTGCAATGTGCTGGATGTCAGGTGTCAAAGGAAGTGCAGAAGCAAGGATAACTCAACCTCTGTGGCTGCGTACCTGGAACTGTCATTAATTGAGCTGAGGAATATTATTGAAACATCATGTTTGGCAACAGAGGAGGAAGGAGGAGGAAAATTAGAATTTTTATTTTGGATATGTTTAGTTTGATATGCCAACTAGACAACTTAGAAGATGTCAAGTAGGCAGGGGATATGTTGGATGCAATTCATGGGTGAGATCTGTTAAAGGTGTACATTTGGGTATTTAGGACCACAAGACTAAAAGCACCAGAGAAAAAGTGTAGATAGTTTTTGGCTTAAACAAAAACAAACAGACCTATAACAGTGACTGGAGGCCATTCACCATCCTTATATCTTTAGGGAGTTTTTTAAGAAAAAAAAATCAGACAAAATATTAAAGCAAGCTTCAGTTCAGTTCAGTGCAGTTCAGTCACTCAGTCGTGTCCGACTCTTTGCGACCCCATGAATCACAGTACGCCCGGCCTCCCTGTCCATCACCAACTCCCAGAGTTTGCTCAAACTCATGTCCATCAAGTCGGTGATGCCATCCAGCCATTTCACCCTCTGTCGTCCCCTTCTCTTCCTGCCCCCAATCCCTCCAAGCATCAGGGTCTTTTCCAATGAGTCAGCTCTTCACATGAGGTGGCCAAAGTACTGGACTTTCAGCTTCAGCATCAGTCTTTCCAATGAACACCCAGGACTGATGTCCTTTAGGATGGACTGGTTGGATCTCCTTGCAGTCCAAGGGACTCTCAAGAGTCTCTCCAACACCACAGTTCAAAAGCATCAATTCTTCGGCGCTCAGCTTTCTTCACAGTCCAACTCTCACATCCATACATGACCACTGGAAAAACCATAGCCTTGACTAGACAGACCTTCGTTGGCAAAGTAATGCCTCTGCTTTTTAATATGCTATCTAGGTTGGTCATAACTTTCCTTCCAAGGAGTAAGCATCTTTTAATTTCATGGCTGTAATCACCATCTGCAGTGATTTTGGAGCCCAAAAAAATAAAGTCTGACACTGCTTCCACTGTTTCCCCATCTATTTGCCATGAAGTGATGGGACCAGATGCCATGATCTTAGATTTCTGAATGTTGAGCTTTAAGCCAACTTTTTCACTCTCCTCTTTCACTTTCATCAAGAGGCTTTTTAGTTCCTCTTCACTTTCTGCCATAAGGGTGGTGTCATCTGCATATCTGAGTTTATTGATATTTCTCCCGGCAATCTTGATTCCAGCTTGTGCTTCTTCCAGCCCAGCGTTTCTCATGATGTGCTCTGCATACAAGTTAAATAAGTAGGGTGACAATATACAGCCTTGACGTACTCTTTTTCCTATTTGGAACCAGTCTGTTGTTCCATGTCCAGTTCTAACTGTTGCTTCCTGACCTGCAAATAGGTTTCTCAAGAGGCAGGTCAGGTGGTCTGGTATTCCCATCTCTCAAGCTTACAAAAGTAAAAAACCTTTGGCTAGCTTATTCTGTTTATGAGGAAAAGCCCGTTGTAAGATGTTTGTTTGGGTACTGTTTGCTAAGCCAACCTGATACCTAGAACTGTTTTGAGCTCGAATACACAACCATAGCATGCTTGATTAGAAGCTTTATATTATACTATAGTGATAAAAGCAATAGGAGAAATAAATGGCATATATTCAGTGATACTAAGGGGGAAAGAAGAGAGATGTTCAGACTGAGTGCTTAGACTCTCCAGTACTTAGAGAGATTAACTGGAACTAGCAAAGGAGACAGAAGAACAGTCAGTGAAGAAGACATGAGAGAAGACGGTGCCCCATAAGACCAATAGAGAAAGAAGTTAAGGAGAGAGTGTGTGTCCCTGCCAAATGCTGCCAATAAATTAGGTGATCTGAGGACTGATAATTGATTATAAAACTTGGGGAAGGTCATGATTTTCATTCAGAGCTGCTCTTCGGGTTGGTAGTGTGTGCCAATTCCCATGCTGTAAATACTTCCATCGTAGTCTGTCTCAAGCTACCTATAGTTTCAGAGGAAGCTTGTAAAATTGTTGAATTTGACCGCTGGCTCCAGCTAGCTCCTGTGTACTCTGCTTGCCAGGAGCCGTTCTGATGGATGCATGGGGAGGCAAGTGGATTCATAGGGAATGAAACTAGAAGAACTGGAGACAGTGAGTATAGACAACATTTTTTGAGGAGTTCTGCTATATAGAGATAAGGTGGTAACCAGATCAAGATGTGTGGTCAAGAGTTTTTGTTTGTTTGTTTTGGGGTTTTTTTTGGGGGGGCGTTCTTTATAATAACAGGAGGTATAGCAGCATATTTATATGTGATGGCAACGATTCAATTATAAACTGGTGAAGAAGAAAGCAGTGAGAACTGGTGGAGAGAAGGCCCTGAGTGGGAGAAAGAGAAGGGTTGAATGCACAGGGAGGGGGCCTCAGTTTCAGCGGAGAGCCTGACAGTCCCCTTGGAGTCCCAGCAGGGAATACAGCAGCCCTGCCCGACAGGACAGTGTGAGCTATAATCTCAACATTCTAGTCGCTATGTTGAAAACACAAACAGGGAAACATTAATTTGAGTTCTTTGATTTAACCCAATATATACAAATTATTCAGACTTGTACTGAATAGAAAGCAATTATTTATGAGACATTTTACATTCATGGTTGATAAAATTACAAAATCCTGTGTATATGGCATAAAAAAGGACATCTCAATGTGGTTCACGTGATCAGTAGCTACAGGTGGCCAGACTGGAGAAGGCAGGTATAAAAATGAGTGAAGGGCTTATTATGCCTTGTGGGGGGTGGGGATCGTAGAAGTTCTATTTACTTCTATTTTCTCAGTGAAATAGAATTCAAGGTAATCCAGCAACTGGGACTGAGAATTGGGCAGAAGGTGCTAGAGGTTTGAGGAGAGAGGAAAAGATGTGGAATAGTCGTGGAGGAGAACGACAGAGTGAGTGGAACAGGAAAAATGTACTAGGAATAGGGCGGCACTGATGGTGCCCTTGAGGCTGTTGTTAACTCACTCAGTTGTGTCCGAGTCTTTGCAAACTCTTGGACTGTAGCCCGCCAGGCTCCTCTGTCCATGGGGCTTCCCAGGCAAGAATACTGGAGTGGGTTGCCATTTCCTTCTCCAGGGGATCTTCCCGACCCGGAGAGAGAACCCATGTCTCCTGCATCAGCAGGCGGATTCTTTTACCACTGAGCCACCTGAGATCAATGGTCCAGAATTTAACGTGAGACATGCAATCCTGAGTGTGTGGTTTTCTTCAGCCACTTTCTCTTCTGCAGAGGTGGGGCAGGAGCATCTGCAGCATGTACAAGAGTTGGAGTGAACCGGGTTGAAACGGACTGGAAAGCAGACACCAGGCAGTCCATCTAGTAGAAAATGCTAAACTTTGCCCATAGGAAATCTGCCCTTTATTCTGCCTGATCTAGGCTTTGTATGCCTGGGTTGGCGGGTGAGGAGGAGGATGAGACATTAGGCGAGAGCGTGTGGGAGGGTTTAAAAGCATAGTGACATTTTTCTTTTCGGCCACTGAACTCCTGTCTTAGAATTCTTCTCTTAGCAAGCTCTCCAAGTTCTTTCTCCAGGGTCGCTTCACTGAGCTGTGGGTGACCCATCTCTCTCTTTCCTTGGAAGTCATCAGACTGTTTACTGAGGTTTATTCTTTTTGCAGGGTCTGAATCTGATACATACTTGTCAGGACACAGTGGTGTGCTGAGCTGACTCTGTGTTTGTTGGAGCCCAGGAAGATGTTAATGAGGGCTCTCTGTTCTCCGCTGGTAACCTGAAGCTGCCAGTCAACAGAACAAATCAGAGGTTTCCAGCGGCACACTGAGGTCCTTATGTAAGGCAAATCACACGCAATTTTTGTCTTTGCAGAATTTCTTTCTGTATAATTATTCTTTTGATCATGCTACACATGAAAAGAAAAGCAACTGGGGATATGAATCATGCCCTTGTTTTACTTGGAATTCAGAACTGAGACAGGGTGAGGAGTCTGAGAATTGCTGGTCTGAGGGAGGTGGTTCTCCGTTCTTAATCGACACACTGGCTGCATGTCCTTCCTCCATGGTGTCCTCGGAGCAGACTTGCCCCCTTGAACCCCCTATCTCAGTCATCTTGCGTAGCTCCCTTCCTGGGTGTGATGCTGAAGGGAGCATGGCCCCAACTTTCTCTACTGTGCACGCAGGAGTGCTTCATTGTTCCTCAGCAAATAAGTTAGGTCCACTGGACTGCATTCGGGCTTTTACTGAGATGTCTCAGGAATTTTCTCACTGGCTTGATGTTAAAGGGATTGAGCGCTTAATCTGTACTGTGCCTTTGACCGCTTTTGGCATTAGCGGTTTACAAGAGGAGTTTGTGGATACAGGAGTGGGGTTCACAAAGTCCTCTGGTGTCTTGATGCCTTCCTCCACCCCCGGAAAGGATGGCTCGCTTGAGCACTGGTGCTCTCGTGGTGTTTTGTACGTATTTTCCCCGTGTCCCTGAACTCCAAGTCCCTTTCGGAACTTCATGATTTCGCATATGATGCTTCTTTGACCTTCCCCACCTGTAAGTATCCGCTTTATCCCTCAAAATCCAATAAATATTTGTTGAATGGATAAATCAGATGCTTTGTAGAGGAGAGGGCCTTCCCTGAATTAGTCACTTTTTCTGATGAGTCCCACACACTTGGGTTATGCTTCATTTGGGGCACTTATCCAGTTCTGAAGATGAATTTACTTCTGGGTCTCTCAGGAACTTTCTCCAGTATAGGACTGTGTTTTATGTACTATCGTGTCTTTAGAGCTTAGCATAGTTAGTACCTGGTGCTGTGATGAGCCCTCACATTTTTGTTGAATGTGACATGCAAAGAATTAAGCATGATAGTGTGCTTGACATGAATATAAAATAGTTGAATTGGACCACATTTTTATAGCCCATGCAAGGTCGTATTGAAGTAAGTCAACCAACTTGATGCATTTCAGATGAAATATCAAAACAAAGATGTATTGGCTTTAGCCCAAAGCAAAAGTTTATATAAAGGATGTAGCCTTTTGCCCACCACACTCAGGAATTAAACTAAAAAGAAATCTAAAAATCCATTTATAGGTAATTTCCACTTGAAGCTTATAGGTATGAAAACAGGTTTATTTAAAGTTTAATAACCAAATTTCATGTGGATTCTTGTTTGGGAAAACTTTCACATGACATTAATATGCCGTAAATTGTGATTTACAAAAACATTCTCACATCCTGTCTGGGGTGAGATTGTAATTTGTCCAATGAACTTTCCACTGAAAAAGAAAATGGCAAAACTGACAAACTAATCTAGCTATGCATGTTTTGTTTTGGAAACTTGCTATTCCCAAATGTTCCCTGAATTTATTTTTGAAAATTCTTTGGAAAATTCAAGGAAAAAAATTGGTCTTTTGAGAAATACCTTGAATGTTAGATTTTGTATGTCAAAGGAATATTGGATTTCTTGTTAGCAGGTGTTTTTTTTGTTTGTTTTTTTGTTTTTTTACTTTTTGCTTTTTTTTTCTTGTACTATTTATTGTTTCTATGATTTAGTAGGTATGTATTTTATTCTGATGTGTGAACTTTTATTTTTTTTTTAATTTTTAAAAATATACTGTGTTTCTTGTGTTTCAATTTGATAAAATAGATGTATAAGTTTAAAAAATGTTTTGTGTATCTCTTATCTATTTGATTGAATGCATCTTCCAAATAATAGACATTTCATATTGGATAGATGGATGGGTGGTTGCTTTGAGTGCAGGTGGATAGGTACAAGTCACAGCTTTGCTACATACTAACTCTCTGGACTAGAGCAAATTAAAGATATAAACCTCTGTTTCTTCAAATGTGCTTAATCATAGTTCTAGCCAGGGTTGTGGAGATTAAAATAAATTATGCATGTAAAGAACTTTGTATCACAGTTGGCACATGGTGAGGGCTCAGAAATATTAGCTGTTGTTATTACTCATATTAACATAAGAATACATGGCTTTAACCACATAACCCATTTTTTTTAATTTAAAAGTAAACCGTTACAACATGTAAGAATTATGAATGTATTGACTGTAGCAGATTTGATACCAGTAATTTTCTAATCACTATAGCTCAAATTCTTCCATCCATAGGAACAGGGAAGGGTAAAAGAACCGGAAGCTTCTTTATCTAATTTTAGAATTACAAGCATAGCTTAGATATGAAAACATTCAGAAGCTTTACTATGATACAACAGCTGGTTGTATTATGTACCATGCCTTATTAAAGCAGCATCATTTCGTGCAGTTTAAAATGTTTATAAATTCTAGGTAAGCATTCTTAAAATAGGTCTTTCCCTCTAGGGTGACACCGAGATTCCCAAAAAGGGTGATAACATTTTATTAATAAAAGATCTTTAATGGGGTTGCGATCATTAGGCAGCGTAGCCCCCAGATTGTACAAACTTTCACCCAGCCTTCTCTAGAGGAAGAACCAGCCTGATTTTTTTAGGCAAAAGAGTAAGTCACTGAGGTCTGCCCTAACTCTGCGCAGATGGAGGGCGCGCAGGCGACCGGAGGGGTTAGGTCGCGCTCAGCGCAGGCTGGCTGTTCAAAGGGCACTGTCCGCTTCCCCCCTGACTTGCACGGCCGGGCCCCCCTTCTCGGCGGCCTGGGCGCCCCCCGGCCCCAGGCTGATGCCAACGGGCGGTGGGCTCCTCGGCCGAAGCTCCGGCGAGGCCCGCGCGCCGCGGCTGGGCTGCCTCTCGGCGCGCGCGTGGACACGCGCAGCTTGTTTGGAACTTGAGCAACGCCTCCTGTTTTCTTTCCACCCTATTTCTGTTTGTGCAGAGCTGGCCTTTTCTGGCAGGAAGTGCCAGCCATTTAAGGAGTGCAGGCGATTCCCGACAGTCGGCCCCCTCCCCCGCCGGGCCGCCTTGCTCCCAGCTAATTGGCCTGGAGACCGACCGGGCTTAGCCCTGCGAAGGTTCGCATTTTAAAAATGTCTTCTTTTGTCAGCTTGAGATTTTCCAGCATTTAAAAGCGGAAAGGAAGCGAGGAATACAAGGAAGCTATTAAAGATATATTAAATAAACTCTACTGGGAGCAAGCGTGTGTTTAAGAGAAAATCTGTAACTTTTGCAAGGGAACTTTTGGTGATTGCTTATTATTTTAACAAAGAGGGAGGGAAGGAGGGACAGAGAGAGTTGGTTTTGTCCCTGAACTGGAGAAGCAGATGTTTAAAGGAGAGGGGCAGGAAGCAGCTCTGACAAATGAAAGGATTTTTGATTGAGTTCATGAGCTAAAGTTTCCTGCCAGTAATTCATTCAACCCTAGGCTACATAAAAGAAAAACCCTCATAATTGAATTTTAATCGCCTAACTTTTTAACATACAACCAATACAGTCAAGTGGAGCTACCACAGGTAAAACAGAAATAATGCTATAAGCTGATCTTAGGTGATTATTTATTGGTAGTTTTTTTTTTTTTAATTATGATCTTTGCTTCATACTGCTCCTTCTTTTATGGGGGCCTGTGGGCCAGAGGCTATTCCTTACTGTCTGTGTAAGTTAAAATCCTTTGTGCAGACTTTTTTTTTTTTCCTTTAAGCTGTTTTGTGAGCAGGTGCAGATGGCTTTCCTGATCTGAGCCAATTGAAATGTTCTGTTTCAGCCTGCAGAAACTGAGGTTTTAAAAAAAATGAAGCAACCACGTTTTGTGCTGTATCTATAATTCAGCTGGAAAATGTGTTCTCCATTTTATGATGAAATCTGCCACTTCTGTTTCTTTCTCTTAATGAATTTGGTTTGTTTACAGCCTTAAGGAAATCTTGTCACTAAAAGCCACCCTCAACACGCCTGCAGTGTTTTTTCAGCCTGATGATTTCACAACCTGGGCCATTGCAAAATAAGAGTAAATGGGGTGTTTTTTTGTTTTTGTTTTTTTTAAATCCCTGGAGATTTTTAAGAACTTTTTTTCCTTTCTTTTTTTTTTTCCACAGTGTACTCAAGTAAACAGTTTCAGGAAAACTTGGAAACATTTGAGACTTTTGTACCTTTTTGTAAATATAATATGAAATAAGCCAGTTTTCTTAGTGAAGTCTTAGAATCTTACACCAAGTGAAAGTAGGGAGTCCATGCATCCTAAAAACTCTAGGTTTGGTGCTTGCATTAATGAGTCCTCCTGCAAAACAAAGTCAAGAGCAAATTAACTCCTCTGGAGCACAGAAGGTTCTGTGGCCATCACTGGTGGTGAGCCACAGCTCTCTGCTCACTCACACTATGTGGGCAGGCCATAAACCAAATGGCCATAGCCAAAATCCAGAATCGCAGAATGGGCTGCACCTTGAACTGAACAGACCCAAATGTCAAGACTGTAACTGAACCAAAACATGTCCATAAGTAGGCCTGATGAACTAGTTTAAACTGGCACGATACTTACGTACTTTCTAACATGACTGAACAAAGCCAAACTAGAACTTCAAAAAAATTCCACAGACTTAGCCTGAAACAAACCAAGAGCTCATCGATCTGGATCAGTGTTCCTGTGTTGTTTACGGGATCCCAGCTGGAAGTGAAGGGTTTGGATCCTGCTCTGATATCGACCCTCACGATAATGACTGATCCGAGGCTACTGACTCGGGAAAGAAGTGTTAAGGGGCAATACCTGGTATGTTGTCAGTGAAAGTGAAATTCGCTCAGTCGTGTCTGACTCTTTGCTACCCCATGGACTATACAGTCCATATAATTCTCCAGGCCAGAATACTGGAGTGGGTAGCCTTTCCTTTCTCCAGGGGATCTTCCCAACCCAGGGATCGAACCCAGGTCTCCCAGATTGCAGGCAGATTCTTTACCAGCTGAGCCACAAGGGAAGCCCTGAGATACAAACCCCAAAGGACGATGTTTCTCACCCTTGGTGCAACTTGAGTTTAGACTGGATAATTTCCTTGGCGGCCGGGGTTGGGGGTGGGGGGTAGTCATCAACATTGTTTCCAAAATGCTGTTATATCAGTTGTATTGATTGTATTAATGTCCAGGAGATATTGGAAAGAAAAGCTGTATACATTTATCTGCCCAGAAGGATCACCTAATAGATAGTAAGTCCTGCTAGTCTTCATTTCAGAGCTGGTTCTTCTACTAAAGCAAGAAGCCCTTTATGTTAGAAAGTCCATGTATGGTGTTATTGTGAGGCAGAGCTAAGGAAAATACTGTAAGTTATAGAAGTTATAAGTTATTTATAAGCACACACTTTTATAGAAACTTGCCCTCACACCAATTTATGGTGTCAGTGATAAAATGATTCTAGAATCTTCTGACCACACAGTGTTTATCTTCATACTCTGTAAAAATGTGGCAGAAATATTTCGACACATTTGAGTCTAGTATTTCTAGTTCACAGTGTGGGGAGATGCTGTTTGATCCAGGCTGCCTACATACCGTACAATGAATTATTATATATTAGAGTGTTATTTCGGGAGAGTTAGACATCTTAATTATAACATTTTTTTTTTTTTTTTAGTTTGTGTGTATATAGTGTGTGCCTTTGAAGTAAAACTTATAGTTATTCTGTGCTTCGATGAGACTTTTCATTTTTACATATTGTAACGGTACCTTTCCCTTGGCAGTTTTCATTTGTGAGGAAGATTCATTTGTACATCAGAGCATTATTTGGAACAGTGGGTTTTGCCAAGATTATAATGTGGTAATTGCATCTAAAATTGAGCTGTGCCAAAGCACTGCAAAAGTAATAATAAATCCACTAAATATATAACACTGACACAGACAGTTCATCAACTTTTCTTAATACTGTGAAAAACAAACCAAATTTTCTTTTTTTTTTTGTCTGTGAGGAAAACATGGGGAAAGAATCATTACTGTATAAAATTGAACAGCTAATCGTGTTTTCCAAATGGTTTACTTTAATGGTGATTTAGCATTTTAAGGCACAGACCCTTAGCTTTTGTTTAGCTTTGGTCTTTAATGTAGATTATAAATCTAACCGCTCTATAGCAACAAAGAAAAAAGTTACTGGTTAATATGTCCTCATACAATGTAACTGATGACGGTGCCTGTGAAGCTTTTAATAACAAGAATATACTCCCTTAATCTCAATTGATCCCTACAACCACTCTGTTCAGAATCAATGATTTTCTTATTTTACCAATGAGAAAACTGCAGCTTGGAAGTGTGATGAAGACATGAGCAGGTCAGCATAGCTGTGAGAGGGATCAGGGAGGGAGGGATACAAATATTCCAGAACTTCCTGATGTATCTGCCTCTTTGACCATCATTCTGCTCTGTTATGCGGCTACCACTGTGCTCTAAGATGCAGGTGCCATTATTCCATTTTCTTAAGATAAA
The DNA here is from genome assembly GCF_019320065.1 of Cervus canadensis. NCBI lineage: Eukaryota > Metazoa > Chordata > Mammalia > Artiodactyla > Cervidae > Cervus > Cervus canadensis. The sequence continues at coordinate 11,859,317 of NC_057396.1, forward strand.
AAACAGACTCTAAGTGGAAACTCTATGTGGACAGCTTGTAAATGATAGCCCTGGAATTTTGAAACCAGGATCTGTGACTTTTTTTTTTTTTTTTTAATTGATTCCCTGGTACCTTGAAGTGAAAAACATAAAAGAAACTCAAAGTGCATTAATTCACACTGAATGTGTAAACTCTTAAACATGAAAAAGTACAATCACATTAGGTATGGCCTCAGTTTTTAGGAAAACCAAAACTTTGAAAGTTCTTGATTCTGTCCCAGTGATTTGCCTTCACTCTGAAATTGGCCAAAATATCCAGAGTGTTTGCCGCATTCTGTGCGTGGCTTTCTGAAGAGCTCTGCCTTAGAGCAATGGCAACACTGGTGACGACTCCAAAAAGAGTCAAAAGCTGTTCACTTGCGTCTGCTGCGCTGCCGTCACCCAGGAGAAGGAAGAAAATTTACCCCAGTGATCTGCTGTCTAGAGACCCTCCTTCTAACGTGTTGAATCATCCAAACCTGACATTACCTGCCAGCCCCTGAAAGAATAGCACAGCATTTATGTCATAGAAAATCAGAAGGATTGAGCCAGACCGTATCAGTGCATTCAAGTGTGGGAGCTTGAGTCTTTAATAAAACAGTTCTGACATTCTTAAGAGGGCTTCCCAGGTGGTCAGTGGTAAAGAATCTGCCTGCCAGTGCAGGAGACGCAGGAGTCGAGGGTTCCATCCCTGGGCTGGAAAGAGCCCCTGAAGGAGGAAATGGCAACCTGCTCCAGTGTTCTTGCCTGGAGAATCCCACGGACAGAGGAGCCTAGTGGGCTACAGTCCATGGGATCACAGACAGTCAGACATGAGTGAGCGACTCAGCAGCACACACTACATTCTTAAAGGTGTGAGTATGATTTACGTCTTTTATTGCAGTTGTACTTATGCCAACCTGCCTCCGCCCTGGCTGGCCAGTCTGTGCCTCTTAGGTCTCATCCTGGTGTTACATGCTGTTTCCAGCTTGGACTTGGACCACAGCGCCTCTTCATTTGGGCTGCCCAGGTGGTGTGAGTGGTAAAGAACCTGCCTGCCATGGCAGTAGATGTAAGAGACATGGGTTCCATCCCTTTGTGTCGGGAAAATCCACTGGAGGAGGGCAAGGCAACCCACTCCAGTTTTCTTGCTGGGAAATCACATGCTCAGAGGAGCCTGGCAGGCTATGGTCCGTAGGGTCACAGAGTTGGACACAACTGAAGCAACTTAGCATGCAGGCATGCATGCACCTCTTCATTCTGTTTTTTCCACAGTCTCCAAAAGCCCAAAGTTGCTACTTATTCCTTTGGACAATGACCCTTCAACACACCCCTCGTTAAATTCCTTTCCACTTAGTTTGGTTTCTCCAAGAAGCTCCCATCAGCTGTACTCCATCAGTGACTCAATAATACTCTCCCCCATTTTGTGAGCAAGTTCTTCATCTGACTGACTCTGTACATTCCAGACACTTGAATAAGTCGCATTTCTTGTCTTACCTCTTCTAGTAGATCCTGGCTCATCAACAGACAAATACTGGATGACCTCGCTTATACGTGGCATCTAAACTACCAAACTTACAGAAACAGAGACTAGATTGGGGGTTACCGGGGCCTAGGAAGGTGAGAGAAATGAGTGATGGTGGTCAAAAGGTCCACACTTCCACTTATAAGCTGAATGAATGGGGATCGACTGTACAGCATGGTACCTGTAGCTAACAATAGTGCAATGTATATTGAAAGTTGCACTTTACACGAAATTGTAAATCAATTATACTTCAGTAAAATAAACATAAAAAATGGAAGTCGTTAAGAGTAAATCCTAAATGTTCCCACCACAGACACATACACACACACCAAAAAATGGTAACTGTGAGGTTAGGATGTATTAGCTAACTTTATTGTGGTAATCATTTTGCATCTGATAAATGTTTATCAAATCATCCTGTTGTCTACCTTAAACACTCACAATGGTGTGTCAGTTACATCTCAATAAAGCTAGGACAAAAAAAAGCATTAGTAAGCACGCCTTGACGTATCATATCTAAAATGGAAGTTTCATCTACAGCCATAGTAGCTACAATGACACCTACTGTTGGAAAAAGAGTTGTTGATCCAGGAGCTGAACTTGAACTTGAACTTCTCTGGGGGGGTCGTTGGGAACAGTGACAACCACAGCCGTCATGAAAACGCCATTGCAGAGACAACCAGGCTTGGAGTCACTGTGGAGATTTCGTTCAAATTTGGGTTCTCTTTCCCTGGTCTCTCAAATGGTTTCCAGAGGCTGGCCACTTAGAGAAAAAAGTAGATCTTCTCTCACTAGGAAGTAAAGAATGTGCTATTGGACTTGAAACATAACACAAATGTTCCTTGGCTCACTTTGTTTTGTGTTTGATGAGCCTAATGCTTCTCTTCCCCTTTATACAAACCTGTCACTGGTTTCTTAGGTGAGGTGTCCGAGCATGAAGTGCGTAGATCAGACTCTATGATAGTGTAAGTAACAGTTTTCCTGTCTCCTCCATATTAATGAAACAAGTAAAACCTATACTCATGGCTTGTCCTCCAAGCGGGGTATTTCAGGCCTAATTCTCTCTAGAGCGCAGCTGGCATGGAGTATGCAAAAGCTCCTCTGGTTCCTTTAACCACTTAAGTACTAATTCGGTGGCATGGAAAACATTAGGCTGTGTTCATACGAGCAGAACAAAGCAGAATATTGAGCAATTTCCCAATTTTATCAATGTAGTAAGCCGGCTCGGTTGGTGTTTCTACTTAAAACAGATGTTTGAGTTGTCAGGATGCACCCAAAGTGTTGGTTGAAATAAACATTAGCTTAGCAGTTTCCTCTCATTGCACAAGCGTTCTGAACAATGGGCAGGTGTGAACTGTGCAAATCTGTGAGCCTTGAAGAAACTGGACAGACTGTAGAAGATTGTGTCATTTTCCAAATGGGTTATACCCGTAGCCAGACTCATGTAATGATTATTACATTAAAGAAAGAAGGAATGAACTGTTAAGTTTTGTAACCGTTTTGGCCTGTACTTGATCAGTTAGTTAAATTTCATATCTTACTATGTGTTCTCTCTACATCTCCTTCTTCATTTACTTAGCTCTTTTCTTATGAATTTAGATATTCCAGCCTGCAAGTAATGACTGAAACGGTCCCTTTCATTTGGCCCTGCCATTCCATATATATTTATTAAAATTACCCCATTTGGGGGTTTCCACTGTATGACCTTACTGCTGTTTCTGATCTAAAAGTTTGACTTGTAGTCACCCACAATACAACTGGCAAGCTACGTAAGCTTTCAAGCTATATAAGCTTTCAAGCTATATGAAAACTGCTGTTATGGGTTGGGGAAAAAAAGTATTTATGGGATGTTTTCTGCCTAACAGTTCACTAGATATTACGGAAAACAGCTTCATCCATCGGGAGCTGACAATCTCATTGGAGAAAGAAAGCCAGCTCACACGAACCAGTTATAAAGAAGAAGTGTAATGTGTTATGTGGGCCAGACTCTTAGTGCTTAGAATAATAAGGTGTTAATTGTGTGGGAGAGACAGTCAACCTCAGAGGCATTAAGGAAGGTGGAGATCAACATGGGCTGAGGCCATCTAGGAAGACTCTCAAAACAAACCAACAGTATTTATAGGCCCCTTCTATGTTCAAAGCATCGTGAGGGCTGGCGAGAAGTGTGATCACAGAGATGGGACTTAAGCAGGATCCCAGCAGATGAGAAAATTACTGACTGGCCAAGAAGTGAAGGTAAAGTAAAATATAGGGCTGGGGGAGGGGCGGGGGCAGGGAGAGCCGCAGCTCCGCTAATCAGCTTAACGCTGCAGTTCTTCCTTTGAAAACTCCTCAGACTGATGCAGCTATGCCAGCTTAGATTTTTTAATCCATTTTGGCTCATGCTTGGTCTGCAAAATATTAGCATCCAGTTCAGAGGTTTCTCTGTAAGAGAGAGAGAGAAAAGCAGATAGTGCTGTTCTCGGGGATTTGGGAAGATGATCTAGCAGAAATGATGGATGGTGCACTAGTGTCTTTTTCTTGCAAAGAAAGGCACTACAGAGGACAAAGGTGCCAGCTAAAAGTCTATCCTGTGTGGTAAATGCAGAGAACTCGGTATCACTTGTGTGTGTGCATGTGCGCTCAGTCATGTCTGATTCTTTGCAACCCCCATGGACTGTAGTTCTCCAGGCTCCTCTGTCCATGGGATTTCCCAGGCAAGAATGCTGGAGTGGGGTGCCACTTCCTGCTCCAGGGGATCATCCCAATCCAGGGATTGAACCTCTATCTCTTGTGTCCCCTGCATCGACAGGCAGATTCTTTACCACTAGTGCCAGCTGGTAGATATGCATAGAAGATATGCATGAGATGTTGGTAACCAAGCTCTATTATTCAGGGTTATTTGGGTTTGGGAAAGCTCTCTCATTTGTGAAGTACTTCTTCATGTTTCAAAATACAGTGTTTCAGTGTGAGCATTCATTTTGCTTTCTAAATTCCATATATGCTCGTTCTTATTCAAAATCCCCTGCTATGGAGACCAAGAACCAATCATTTCTGGTTCAGAGATGCAATGATACCTGCCAACACCTTTATTTTCCAGGCAGAAAAGAAATGGGAGAAAAATGTTTATTTTGAAGATAATAGGCTTGCTGGTTTTAAAATCATAGTCATTAGCATTGAGATCTAGTGCCTTTTCTGCTCTCTGCTTCAAGCACTTTAGGTGTTCGGGTTTTAGGATTATATCGCAAGTATTTTATTCTGTAAAGACAGCAGACACAAAAGTTCATTTAGTTGTTGGGGCAGTTTTGGAAGGAAGGAGACTATTCCTGCTCTAGCATGATTTCGTTAATTTTGTAGCCTTCTGTCATGTGTCGAGAGAGAAATTGTGTGATGTAGAATATGCCCGTAGCATTCAAGTTCGCAGAGTGCACAGCCTCCTTCCTCCTGAAGCGAAGACATTTTGCTTTGGTAATCAGTGCAAAGTGCTTTTTTGGTGTGAGGCCTCCTGCCATTTCCCTCAGGATTCCAAAGCGGCAGCAGAGACAGGACGCTCACTTACCAAAAACACGACAAAAAAGAGCATTCATCTCTGGCACAAGCAGTACGGTGCATCTGTTCTAGGAAAGTGTGGGCCAGATGTGCTGCCTTGTCTGAAACAGATTTTATTGCTGTTTACATTCTCTTTCCAGCTCTAATCTGCAGCTTTCTGGCATGTCCATGATACGGTAGCAAGGGGGTATCATCACTTGGTTGTTAAATGCTTGAAATGATGTGAAACATTTCACTGTAAACTTGGGTTTTGAAGAAAGGCTTTTTTAAAACTGATTTGGATTTCTTTAAAATATCATACAATGAGGAAAGGTCTTAACCCTAGTCACATAGAAATTTAGAGGGAATTAATAAGGAATACATGATCACGTGGGCTAATTCTCCATCTTTTATAGATAAAAAGTCAACCTTGAGGGAAGTGACTACTTACCCAAGGTCAGATAGAGGTTTACTGGCAGAATGCAGTTTAAAATCCAGGTATTTTGACTTTCGGTCTAAAGAAGGGATGCAGATTCCTCCAGGTCAGGAGACAGGAAACTTTGCTCTGTAAAGGACCAGAGAGCAAATAGTTTAGGCATTGTGAGCCACATGATTACTGTCAGAACCACTCAACTCTGTCCCTGTACCTGAAAGTAGCCCCAGAGACAGTATGTAAACATGAGTGCGTCTGTGTTCCAATAAAACTTTATTTACAAAGTCAGTTAGTGGGCCACATTTGGTCCTCAGGCCATGGTTTGCCAACCTTTGCTCTAGATCTTAAGGAGGAAAATAAGCATGAAAGTCTCCTTGGGAGCTTCTTTATGAGCCACATCCAAATTTGATCTGTCATGGAGAATGTCAGTTTTTCAAAGGTCCAGAGGGTGCAATTAGTTAGATAAAATTGCTCTGACTCTGGCAAAACTGACTCTTTTTATAGCTTTCCTGAGAAAAGGTTGTGAGAATTTCAGTGTTGAAGAGTCATTCTTCAGGATTGTCCTTATGTCACTATTATTTCACTTAAATGTGGAAAATTTATGTTTTCATATGCCTTTCAGAATTTAAACCCACTCACCACAGAGATCTTCTATTGTCACTGTTGGATTTCGTTAACTTGAGTAATCTCTTAAAAAATCTTGTTTTCAATTAAAAGTAAATAAATTTTTTAAAATATGTTTTTCAGAAACAGGATTCCAAAGAGTTTTCCAGTTTAATAGCACTTAAGAAATGAAAATGAAGTTTTTCTAAAATACCCTTACATTTTTATGTAGTATTTCTCTTCGAACAGAGAAATATTGAAGTTTCTTAAGTTTGCATGTGTGTGTAAATGAGTGTGTACATGTGTATGTGTGTGAGAGAGAGAGAGAGAAAGGGAGAGAAGGAGAGACAGAAATAGAAATCTTTAAGAGGCAAATCAGAGGGATTACCTACATCTCTAACAATAGCTGGCCTGAAGATGCTAAGTGAAATAAGTATGACAGAAGAAGAGAAGTACTATATCACTTATATGTGGAATCTACACAAAATACAACCAGCTAGTGAATATAACAAAAAAGAAGCAGACTCACAGATACAGAATAAACTAGTGGTTACCAGTGGAAAGAGGGGAGGGGCAGTATAGGGAAGGAGTTGAAGAGGTACAAACTACTAGGTATAAAAGAAGATACAAGGATATAGAGTAGAACATGGGGAATATAGCCAATATTTTATAATAAGCATAAATGGAGTATAACCTTTAAAAGCTGTGAATCAAGGTTGATCTGGGAGAAGTGGTAATTTTAGTTCTTTTTCATTTTCTTCTTTACTTTGGTATTATTTTATAAAGAATGGAGGAAAGCATTTACATATCTAACTTTCCTCCACTATAAATGTTTCATTTTCAAAGATAATAGTTCTATCTATGTGTAACAATTATTTGGAGGGTAATTAAAAGGAAAGTTATCTATTTTAATGTTCCTTTTATTAAGAATTAATTACCATAATGCCTCACTCATTTCCTGTGGTCGTGTTGGTCTCTAAAATAAATTTGGGATGATAAATAACCCGACTATTCAAACTTGCTTTTCTTTTGGTAGTGGATATTACTTTTTTTTCTCTTCAGTTTGCATTAGAAGTTCATGTAAATGTTCTCATTGCATAATTGATGGTATTTAAACAATTGGTCTATGCGAGCAAATTATTAAGAGGTTAATATCCTTCTGAGGGGGCTTCCCTGGTGACACAGGCAATAAGCATCTGCCTGAAATGCAGGAGACCCAGGTTTGATCCCTGGTTGGGAACAGCCCTAAAGAAGGGAATGGCTTACCCACTCCAGTATTCTTGCCTGGAGACTTCCATGGATAGAGGAGCCTGGTGGGCTCTAGTCCATGGGGTTGCGAAGAGTTGGACACAACTGAACCACTAACACTTTCACTTCTTTTTCATCCTTCTTCAGAAACTAAGCACATACTAAGATGTTGGGTTTCATTTTATTTTGTTTTATTAATGTCTACAGTTCAAAGCTTGAATAAGACATTTATTTCTTTTATTGGTCTCCAGGACTTATTAAAAGGGGGTAGAGAGAGGACACGTTGTCCAATCTCTAGCTCTAATACTTCAATAGTGTGACCCAAGGCTTCTGGCCCCTACATCCGTGGACCTATGTCCTCCTGGTAGAAATTCCCTTCTCCTCCTTTCCACCCACTCACATCCTACCCAGACCTCAAGTCCCTCTCTTGGGACCACAGGTCTTTAGAGATCTTTCCTTGGATAATTGCCCACCACAAAGATCTTTACTGTTTTGGAATTTGTATGACATTTTCAGTTTGTGCCAAACAATTTCTCACTTAATTATATGTTAATTTGGATCACTCTCTGGTGGTTTAAAGCATAGTAAGAAGCACATCACCTGTGCAGCCATTTCAAGAAAAGGCAAATGGCTCATGAGGACTCACGAGAGTCACATCACTGAGATGTGATGCTTAGGGAGGGCCACACGTACCCACAGGGAGGAATTACCTTGGAGGGTTGGTTAAAATTAAACTCTGGCCCTCAGACCCACAGGCACAATGACTTGAATGTCAGTATACCATGTGTTGCAGCATCAACTAAGGCAAACTCACCTTCACCTGATTGTCGGAAGCTGATTAGAATGCTGGTTTATTCGTTTTCAACATGAAAACTAGGATAACTCAGGCCCTCAGTTGAACACATCGGCTACCTCTGAGCAAGCTGTGTGAGTTCCAGTATAACCATCAGAACTCCTGGTGAACATGGAATCAAGGTGACCGTGGTTAGTCAAATTATTTGAGTGTCAAGGGATTAGAACAGAGGACTAATGACTGGTTCTAAGACTGGTGACGTGTTTTTACCATAAGGATAAGCCTGCACACAGAATTGGAAAGGTAGTGACCTTTGGTGGGATAAGCTTGAACTCTAGACAGCGCTTGTATGAATGGTTACTCTGTGACTTTCTCAATGACCCTATGTATGAGCAACCAACCTTCTTTCCTACTAGCAAATTTTTTCTAAAGACTTTAAATAGACTTGGTTAGTTTCCAGTCAAGTCTTAGTCTCTTGAATTTGATTTTTTTTTTTCATCTCTGCTCTGAGCAGAGCAGAGATTTCCCATTATATGTAGGGAAATCTCATTTCTGTCATTTCTGACTCCTCAGGTGTACATCTCATTGTTGCCCTCTTCTACCTCCTATAGTAAGTACCACTAAATATTGAGTGATTGATCATCTCCCAGCTCCAGTACAGAATCCTTCATAGCACTGACTGCACAAACATTTATTTTTTCAGTGTTTAGGAAGCAACATATTTAGTATCCACTATGTTCCAGCACTTTAGAAGTTAATAGGGATTCAGAGATGAGTAAAATATAATGCCTTTCCTTAGTAAGTTCATATTTAAAAGACAAGTGTGTAAAACAAGTACAATCACATGTTTTGGGTGCCATGATGAGAATAATGGTGGGACATAGAAGAGCAAATAATTGATTTTACTTGTGAGAATCAGGAGAGTTTTCATTGAGAGGAAAACTATATTGATTAAAATTCCTTACACTTACAGTTTTTATTATAAATTGTCTTAGATATCAATTCAGATTTTAAAATCTTGACGTCTTTCTTGTTCATTCCATTCACTTGCCATTAAATACTCATGCCTAATCTAAGTTTGGAATGAAAATCACAAAACACATCTTTCACTATTTCCTGATTTACTAAACATGGAAATGTAGCTAAGGACCTGAGCATTTGGTGATCTCATGTGACCATGAGAACATTAAATAAGGAAGGAAGTGCAGGAGTGAATATGATGATCTCTTACAAAGCCTCCATCTGGGTAGAGAGGTAGGCATTAATTAGCCAGGCAAGTGTCACATCTACTCTATAGACATCACAACATATTAAGCTTAGTATCAACTCATTTCCTGTCAGCCATCCTCAAAAATATACATGAATGAAGTCAGAGAACCCGGTAACTCTGTAAATCTCAGATTGGCCAAGACAGAATCATCGTATTCTGATGCTAGCAGTCTTGAAAATCAGAAAATCCAAGAATCAGTTGCTCCTTTATGCTCTTTAGTAAATAATTAAATTTTGGTGTACTCACTCATTTGAAGAAAGACAGCTAGTATAATCTGGTCTTAATCTCAGCAGATAGGATGCCATAAAATAAATGAGATGCAGTGCTGTTCTTCCAACATGTTAGCTACTTCAGTTTCCTAAATTTAAAAGAAATATGCATAAATCATCAAAAGAACATATGTATAAATCATTAAAAGAGCATTAAGTGAAATAATGCTTTTAAACTGAGAATCAATATGTACTAATATATATAAATATATATATTTATAAGGTAAAATATATAAATGTTTGAAAGAATATTTTAATGCATTTTGATGTATTTTTGTAAACTGGAAATTTTTGCACAAATGTTATCATATCCATATTCTAAAGAGCACAAGATTTTCTTTCTAAAAATGGACCAAAGGACAGTCATATGGTAGAAAATCTTTCATTAATCAGACCAGATTTCATTAAAAGTGTTTTTTAAAGCTGTTTCAATTTTCACGTTATCCTATTGAGGATAACAATTTTGAAAACTTGCCAACTGCTGATAAGAATAACGTTCGTATCCTAAGATAACATTTTCCTTTTTAAGAGAAGATTAGAATCAGAGGATTCTAGGATACCAAAATACAGCAAATAAATTTGTGTTTTCCATATCCACATCCACTTTTCTGTCTTTTATATCTAGCTTTGATTTTGCAAGGTAGAATGTTATATGAAAGTAGACACCAAGTGGCTATTTTCTTTCTAGCCCAAAGATTCCACAGTTTCTCCAAAAGTTGAATAAATACCCCAAATAATTTAAAATGTCTGGAATAGCAGATTCTACTTTTTTTTTCCTAGTATAATGGAATGAAACACTCTTTTCTATTTGTATTCTTTATGGGTTTAAAGAAAATATTTGTGAATTCTGAAGTGAGTTAATCAGTTCATATTTATTGATCTCTTGTGTTCAAGGCATCTTGGTAGGTGCTGAAGGGGTAATGAAAATAGAAGTCTATGTTTTACACCCAGGCTGCTGACAGACTAGAAGAAAGACTATAGATACCTGGTGGGAAATGCTTTGGTCTTCCCAGGTGGCTGAGAATTTAAAAATCCACCTGCAGTGCAGGAGAGTCAGGTTCGCTCCCTGAGTCTGGAAGATCCTCTGGAGAAGGGAATGGCTACACCCTCCAGTATTCTTGCCCGAGAAATCCTATGGACAGAGGATCCTGGTGGGCTACAGTCTGTGGGGTCGCAAAAAAGGGACTAAACAATGGGAAGTGCTTTACAACGTGATGCACAAGCATCATTATGGGGTAAAGGAGCCTCTAAGAAGAGAGCGGTGATCGAGAGGAAGGCCTGTAGCTCTTGGGGTCGCAGAAAACTTCCTGGAGGAAGAGGTAGACCCCTGTAGGGTTTTCCCAGCTGCTTCCAAAAGAGCATTTAGAGACTCTCTGAGGTATAACTGCTCTTTCTAGGAAATAGAATTCGATTCTTTAAGTATTTAACAGCTTTTTCGACTGCATGTTGCTTTCTTTTTGCCATTAATAGATTTCTCGGTGCTTTGGGGTTGGATTTGTGTTTTTCTCCTCTCTTACTTATCTGAGAAATTCTGGCACTGACCAGGTTTTGGGATGTTTTTCTTCAGACATTCTTAAGTTATTTGGTAAGAAGTAAAGTCTTTGTTGCATTTTTCTGCTTAGAAACTGCTTTTTCTTTGTCTTTGTTTAAATCCTGAACTCAGTAAAAAGCTCTTTATTTTTATAGGGTGTACTGCAAAGCAATATCTTTGGAGGTGAAAGAAGAGAAAACACTTTTTTTCTCTTTTTCCAACTGGAAGTAGCCATATTTTCAGAAAATATTTAATACATTTAAAAGATATCCCAAACAACCTTAACAAGAGAATGCATGCACACGGTTACATAAAAGAACGCCAGTGGTTTCCATGCCCATATCAGCAGGCCTCAAAATTGCTTGTGAATGACGGGAAACCATGGCCTTGTGCCAGCCAGAAGCAGCATCACCCGAATGGAATTCACAGTTACACTGTTAAGACTTATGAATACAGTGAGGGTCCGAGAGCCAGGACCTTGAGGCAAATCAGGCTTGTCTGGTCTGGTCTGGTCCGGCTGACTGAGCAAGCAAGCTCTCTTTGCACGAGGCCTTCCTCAGCATCGGTGACTAAACTTGTTTGTCCCCAAAGCTAAAATGTCCCAAGGGACAGGGGGACAGTAGCCATCCATTTTCTTGCCAGACACTCTCCTAAGTGGGGCAGGAAGTCATCCTGAAAGTCAGGGGGTAGGCGGTTGGTCTGGGGACAGTGTTTGGAAGTCAGGAAAGTGCAGCCATTTTCGAGTGTGAATTCATTTCCCTTCAGAGACACTATGCCAGGTCCTAGGAACTGGGTGCTGTCACAGAAGATAAAAGTAAGTAAATTAAAGAAGTGGGTCTAGAAAGACTTGTAGGAAAATAAAAATGCAGCCCAGCGATTACAGGGAGGGGTGGGTGAAGTTAGCCAAGGCCGCTGGGAGGGAGCCAGGCGGCTGAGGTGACAGGAAGCCACAAGTGACCGAGACTAGGCTGACCAGAAGCTCAGCAAGGAGTCCTTTCTTCCCTACCCTACTGACCAAGAGGGGAAAACTGGAGAATTAAGTTCATCATGATTTCATTCCACGGCTGGAGGTAGAACCAGAAGCAGTTACGACAATAACAGCAGCAAAAACAGTAATCTACTAAGCGCTTACTCTATGCCAGGTTTCAAGCTAAATACATTCACTGTATGCATTTTCTCAAGCTCATGACAGCCGTGTGAGGAAGCTATTATTGTCTCCATTTTACCCATGAGGAAACTGAATCTTAGAGAGGAAAAACGCATGCCAAAGGTCACATAACTGAATAGTAAGAACTTGGGTTGTACCCAAGTATGTTTAACTTGAGAGCTCAGGCTCTGAACACACACTGCACTGCTCGTTTATTCATTTATTCACGTAGTCACATCTGTTTTACGTACCTACAATGTGCCAGGCACTAGAAAAGAGACACCCCTCCTCCCCGTATTGCCTGAAACTTATTTCATGTGTTCATGAAATAATGATATAAATATATAGCTGTAATCTGTGACAAGTAATAGTAAGGAAAGTTGATGGGGACAGAGAATGCCTAGGTACGAAGATGAGTGTATCTTTGTTATTAAGGGAGCCATGAACTATGATAAATAAGATTAAGGAAAGGGATGCATACTGAGAATATGTGGTATTATTTAGGGGAAGTTAAGGAGCACTTCCCAGAGAAAGAGACACATGCTCTTTTTGTTATTATTATTATCATTTTTACATTTTTATTGAAGCATAGTTGCTTTATAATTTTGTGTTAGTTTCTACTGTACAGCAAAGTGAATCAGCTATACATACACATATACCCCTTCTTGGATTTCCTTCCCATTGAGGTCACCGCAGAGCGCTGAGGGGAGTTCCCTGGGCTATCCAGTAGGTTCTCATCGGTGGTGGTGGTGTTCAGTTGCTAAGTCGTGTCCGACTCTTTTACGACCCATGGACTGTAGCACACCAGGCTTCCCTGTCCTTCACTATCTTCCTGAGTTTACCCAAACTCATGTCGGTCGAGTCGGCGATGCCATCCGGCCATCTCACCCTCTGCCGTCCCCTTCTCCTCCTGCCCCCAGTCCCTCCCAGTACCAGGGGCTCCTCCAGCGAGTCAGCCCTTGGCACCAGGTGGCCAGAGTACTGGAGCTTCAGGGTTGACGAGTTGTCTGTTTTCCAAGCAGTGTCAGCAGCAGTCTAAGTGTGTCGGTCTGAGTCTCCTCCCAGCTTTGGCCCTTGGCATCCGTGTTTGTTAACATGTTCTTAGGTCTGAAAGGTGAAAGGCTGAAAACCAGGCAGAGAGAACATGCAAAGCAGGAAGCACTAGACCCTGAGGCTGAAGAGAGCTTGACTCAGTCTCTGAATGCTTGTCCACAGGTAATGTGAATTGCAGTGAGAATGTCACCTTCAAGGTGCTTCATATTCTTCAACTGAACCTAACATTTCTTACTGTTTCCCCAAATGAACTGATATGAAAATACTCTCACTGTTCTTTATGCATTTTTTATTTGCTTTCTGCTAATTTTACCTGATGGGCTGCTCAAGGTTTTAGGGAAGCAAGAGCTACATCTGTCGTTGTTGTATTACAGTTCCTAAGATTACATGCAGTTGGGTACTTAATACGTGCATTTTTATGGTAAAGAGGAAGAAGGGATAGTAAATGTCAATTCAGAGAATAATAGAACGTAGTTACTTTTAACTGATATGCTCAATTAGGAGTTGACACTGCCTGTAAAAAAAAAACAAAAAAACTCATCTTTGTATATTATGTGAGCTAAGAAATAGATTCATTTTTAATTTTTGCTAAGTGAAGCTTTTTAATATTTCTTGAAAGTAAATGGGAAATTTTCCAAATTAATGCTCAGCAGTTTGGCATAGGGTGGGGCAGGGGTGGGGGGTGGGGAATCTTTCCACTAAAGCAGCTTTTCCAAGGAACAGATTAGTATTAATTAGGGACTGTTTTACTAATGGAATATTTTCCCTGCCATTGATGTCACTGTCCTTCATCCCTGAGGATGGCATTATTGACAGTGATTGTTCTTCTGTGTGATAGACAGACCATTTATCAAACTTCCATTTGTCACACACCCTGAGACAACTGTCCTTGATTTAAAAGCCTGAAGCTGTTTGTCAGGCCTGGCATTGTGTGGGGCCCTACCTGCTAAAATCATAATTGGCCCAGAGCCTTTTCTTGAATTCCACCTGTATTCTTTCTCTGTTACACAAAATAATTCTTAAATAATTTTCCATTCAAGTAGGTGGGGCTCCTTTTATTATTTGTGGTGGGTAAGTTGGTGGAGAACACTGGAATTTAGAGCCTTTAAAAACATGCATCTTACCTGATTTGTCTTTGTGTTCCCAAGACTTAGAATAGTGACTGCCCGATAGCAGACACTTCCATACGTATTTATAATGTAATTCGTTGACCGAATGCACTGTACATTGACAATGTACACTGTACGTTGACCGAATGTAGTACAAAGTGGGTTCCAGATCATGACTTTAGGTAACTGCTGCAAATTTTTTCACCACTTCCAGAAATTAATGACCATAGATGTTTAACTGTGAATATCTACAGTGAGCAGGCGCATAATATTTCTATACTATCTGTATTGGTTATCTATCATGAATATGAGTTTCCATGAAATTTAGCACCTTGAAGCAACTGACGTTTATTATCTCTCAGTTTCTGCAGGCAACTTAGCTGTGTGGTTCTGCCTGGGGGTCTCTCATAAGCTTGCCGCCAGGCCAGCTGCTGGGTCTGCAGCCATCTGAAAGCTCGAATAGGGCCGGAGGATCTAAGCCCACTTGTGTGGCTGTTGGCAGGAGACCCTACCATGTGGGCCTTTCCATAGAACAGCTAGATTGTCCTCATGACATGGCAGCTGGCGTCCCCCGGAGGGAGTGATCCTTGAGAGATCATCTTTATGATCTACTTTCCCAAGTCACATACTATCACTGCCACTTTATTCTATTTCTTAGAAAAGAAAAGTCAGTCACTAAGTCAAACCTACATTTAGGTCCTGCCTTGGAAGGGAGGAATATCAAAGAATTTGTGGACATTGGAAACCACTGAGATATCCAAATATTGAAATCTTTCCAATATATTAACATAAATTACACGTTTTTTAAGTGGTACAGTACATCACAATGTTCCCTTTGTCAATAAGAAGTGCTTTTAGACAAAGTGCTTTTCCTGGAAATCAGCAAACTGTTTTGAAGTATAAGTAATGCCATTTAAAAAACAAACAACAAGAAAACTCATAACCATGAGACCAAGAATAACCAGTACTTGAAGAATCTGAATAGTAATCTTTATTTTTATTTTTTCATTCTATTGTATTCTATTTCTCTGAAGTCGATGTCAATAAATTCAGATTTTGAAAAATTAAGAGCACCTACTTTGTACCAAGTACTGTGTTACTTACATGCACTGGGAAGAGAACAGGCATGGATACAGAGGTAAAAAGACATAATCTAACCTGAAGAAGTGGATAGCGGGGCAGAGATGATGGGTGCATACCCAAAACTTGATATAATACCAAGCTCACTGAATTGAGTTTTCTAATAGAGCTACAGAGATAGTGCT
Organism: Cervus canadensis; assembly: GCF_019320065.1. Taxonomy (NCBI): domain Eukaryota; kingdom Metazoa; phylum Chordata; class Mammalia; order Artiodactyla; family Cervidae; genus Cervus; species Cervus canadensis. The sequence continues at coordinate 11,875,067 of NC_057396.1, forward strand.
ATAGGAACACAAAGAGAAGAAATTTAATTGAAATTGGAAAATGGGAAGACTTCTTGCAAGCAGTGCCACTTGAACTGACCCTTGGAAGATGAAGGGCCATCCAAATAGATGGAATTGTGGTAGTAAAAACATAGAGGCAGGAAGGAATAGATCTCCTGGGGGAGTTGTAATGGGGTGAGAGGAAGGCTGGAATTTAAGGATGGAAGGACAAATTAGAGCACTCGAATGCCATGAGAAGGAATACTCTGGGCAGTGGAAACTATGAAAAGGTTGTTTGATTGGGCTTGGCGTTTTTTAACATCATGTAAGTTTCAGGTGGGCATGTGTGCATGCTAAGTCATTTCAGTTGTGTCCAGTTCTTTGCGATCCTGTGGACTGTATCTTGCCAGGCTCCTGTGTCCATGGGATTCTCCAGGCAAGAATACTGGAATGGGTTGCCATGCCCTCCTCCAAGGGAATCTTCCTGATCTAAGGAAGAAACCCGCATCTCTTAGATCTTCTGCATAGGCAGGCAGGTTCTTTACCACGAGCACTGTGTACAACAGTATGTTTGGCATCTTTATACACTACAAAGTGATCACAATTACAAGTCTAGTTACCAACCATCACCATAAAGTTGACCTACTTTATCCATTTTGCCCACATCCCAACCCCATTCACCCTGGTACCTGCCCAAAGGATTTTGAACAGGAGGATTACTAAATGAATGAACATACTAATACTTTAAGAATTAAAACATGTGGGAATTATAATAACTATTTATTTTATGTTTACTATCTGCTAAGCACTTTGTGTGTACTATCTCTAGTCTTCAGTGCAACCTTATGAGTGTATTTCCATCACTGTTTTACTGATCGAGACAATAAGGCTTAAATAGTTGAAATAAATTTCTCTGCAAGTGATTGGCAGGGTTACAGTGCAAATCCAGGATTGTCTGACTTCACAGAACCATATTTCTAACATGCATACATAACTCTTTCCTACATTATACATAAAATATGGAAGTATATTGAAGAGTGCACATAGACTGTCAAAAAATACTTTAGTAAACTGATTATAAGACCAAAGAACTTAGTATTCTTGTCTTTTTCTCTTTTATCTCTATCTGTAAGACAATTACCTATTGAGAACATACATTAATTAAGTTCCTGGGGAGAAAAATCCAATCCTATTGCACCTACACCAGTGACCATAAAGAGATGGTTCAAAAGACCAGTACTATTGAGAATAGCTTCAGAAAGAAAATATTGAGAAGACCTGGCTTCTTACATTTGCAGAGCTCAAGGCAAGACAAATGGTGGCCTACATACCATATGTCTAAATATTAAAAAATTATAAATCGGGCTAACAAACAGTTAGATATTCTGTCTTCCTACTTTGACATATACGTTTATAGTGACAACGTGAAAAAATATATGGAAGGCTAGGGTTCTTGTATGACTGAAAGTCAACAAAATATCTAATGACTGGATTTAGTTATTGTTGTGCACATCTGGATATTCTGTTCTTAGATTGGCGATGTTTCCATGATAAGAAAACTAAGTTATTCACAATTAACAAAGTATTTATTAATCTATAACATTCATTTATTGCCTTCATAATGCCAAAATCCTAATCTTGTTGTCATAGAAAAGATTTTTATGCAACTTTTTTCTACTGACTGTCATGATCTAAGCTTTAAATTCTAAAGTATTAAAAGTAAAATGTAATTTTATTCAAGGTGGACACAAGTTTCATCACAAGTGTAGCTTAAACAGAAACCTGACAAAGTAAAATTTTTGCGTGTTCTCAAAAGTTATTTTTCCCCTAAAATCTTCACTTTTCTGTAAAACAAAAGATAAAATTTGGAGTATAATGAATGAATGTGGATTTTAAATTAAAATGATTAAAATGAAAATTTTGGGGGGGGAATTTAAATCTTATTAAATAATTTTATAAAGATAAAACTGTGAACAATTCTAATGATTGGTGTTAAGCTAATTGCCAAAGACTATCAAACAGGTCACTTCTAGCCCTTCGTTTAACTTCAAGAATAATAAGACTTGTTTAATATTATAAGATATTCTTCTGCCACGTGTGCATCTGTGGGGAATATCCTGCTAATAGGAGGAACCAAGAATCAGAACAAACAGAAGCAGCAAAGTGGAAGGTCAGCATTACTGGGAAATGGTCCCTCATTATCCTTTTGCATTCATGCCAAGAGGAAAAACTTGACAAGTTAATTAATTTGTCTTTTTCATACCTAAGTGCTTTCACTGCCCAAATCTCCCCACCCTCCAAAGTGTCCCCTGACCTCGGCAGCATCAGAAGCTAGAAGGACCCTTCCCACCCTCAGAAGGAAGCCACCTTGGGCTTCCAAGATGCAAAGCAGGAGATCCAGAGAAGCACGCCCCTGGAGCCGGAACACTGCTCCTCAGTAAGAGTGGATGTTTATGGTGACTAGTGGCGTTGGGCAGCCCCGAGTGTCAAATTCCAAGTGACCACCTGTCTGCTAGTACATTTCTTTTGTGTGTGTTTTTGATCCCCTGTGGCTCTCCGAAGCACAAGGCTCAGGCTGCAAGGCTGGGACTGATCCCTAGCATCACCTGTAAGCGATTCAGCGTCCTTTGGTTTGCAACAGCTGGATGGCTTGTGGCGGGGGGGGGGGGGGGGGGGGAGTGGGTGGGGGTGGGGGCCGTGGGGGATAGAGGTTGCCGGCATGAAGACTTTACCTGTGAACTTTTTCCCCTTGTGAAATAGTCTGGTTTTAATAAAGCCGCCAGATCCTACCCGGAGAAAATGAAAGATTACAAGGGTCTCAGTGAATAGGTGACAAAGTAGAGACGGAAACGGGGAGGAAATGAGGTGAAACACGAGGGAGTGATGTATCAGAAAGGGGGAATGAAAACCAGTGGAGAATGGAGACACGTGAAGAGCTGCTCTGGAAACTCCACTCACTCCTTGTGTACGAGGGACCTGCTCGCAAGTGTATTCACCTTGCTCTCTATTTGCATCTGCCAACAGGGCACATTGAGCTGTTTTCTATTAACACTGAAGTACACTGAGGCTTTGGAAATCTTTAATAGCCAAATCAGGACCGGAGAGCAGTCAAAATAAATAAAGAAATGGCTAGCTTGACTGAGCTACCGCTCCATCTTCCCTATACTGTGCAGAAGCAAGCTGCTAAATAGTGATTTTGGTTTTGTGGTTAAAGTCAACTACCATGCAACTTCTTAAGTGGTTCATGGCTGTCCGTGTGCTCGCCTTATAATTGAAACAATATTTCCCGCTTTTCCCAGAGTAATCGTTTTAGAGGTGGGGTCTCTAACCTCAGGGTCAGCCTGGCCCCTGCAGTGTTGAATTGCTCCCAAAATGACAGGGGACACGGAACAGACAGGTCCCACTGAAGGTTGTAGGAGGGGCACTTTGCTCACAAAACCAACTCGACCACTAGAGAAGGAAAGGCTTCAGACTGCCTCTGAGTCTTGATGGGCTTGGAATGACTTTATTAATCAATAGAAACAAGATCGGTGGGGTCTTGGGAACATGTTGTTCTCTGTGGGTAACAATCGCAATGACGAGGTCAACTGTCATTAAGTCTAAACAATCAGAAGCTAAGAACTATATCACCCAGACTCCCAGAGTTGATGATACTGGCTTGCTGGTTGGCGGCATTATAAACAATGTTGCGGTGAAATAATTATTTATTAATGACCTTAGTGATAATAACTCTATACTGCAAACGGATTTGAGGGCAATATATCTCCTAAGTGCTCAATAAATATTTCTTGAAAAAATACTTGTTCTTTGGTTGGCTCAACAAATGTTCCTTGAATACCTGTTATGAGAAAGGCATTGGGTCCCAATGCAAAAAAAAATGAATTTGGCACAGCAGAAGCCTCCCAAGATATTGCAGTTTTGCAAATGTTATGCTCATGAATGGATGCCCCCAGACAGTTTTGTTTTCACGTAAAGGATTTTGAATGTGATTTTTGGAAAAAGCCACTAGAGAAATCAGAGGACATACTTGCAACTTGCATTTTGCTTTTTAACATATATATCCCCAGTTGTTCTAGTGATTCTAGTAAAACTGGAAATCAAATATCAAAACTCCAATCTCATGCATACTCCAGGATGCAAAAAAACAAAATCATTTTGAATTTAGGAGAACATTTTCCACAGCATTTACAAAGGAGTTACAGTCGGGGGGGGGGAAAAATAGCATGCATGACTTTGGATTGCAAGAAAGTGAGTCCCACTTAGCTTTTAAATTATGCAACTTCCTCACTGATGACTGAGAGAAAAATAAAGAGGCAGCAAATAGTCAATAAAGAGTCAGGCAGGAAGTGTGCAGTGACCAGAGTCCCAGAGGGTTCCCTATGCTGGTGCCACTAAGGAAACAAGTCTCTAAGGCAGTTAGTTTTCCTGCTTGTCACATGCACAATGCAGTGGTTTAAATGTGTAGGTTTAGAGGAGTGAAGAGGAATAGAGAAATAAGAAAATGAAATCTTTACCTTGTAGAGTGAATGAGGCTCATTTATCTGTCCCCAAGCAATGCTTTTCTCTCTCTGGGTGACTGGGAATTTGGAGTCTCTGCCTGGAGTCTCAGGCGCCGATTCTTCAGTCAATTCTTATAAGTTCTGATGAGCAGTGGACACTTTGGGGAGTGTAGATTCAAAGAAGATAATGATAATAATATGACGATGATGCTGACTATGATTACCTACCGTGGGTCAGTGCTCTCTAAGAGTTGACACTACTCATATGTCATCTTATTGAACTCAACACTATAATTTACTGAGAGATGAAGATAATCAGTTGAGACCTTAGAGATGTGTTTGTCCAGGGTGATAGAGCTAAGAAGGGAAGAGCACCATTTGAAACCAAAATTGGTCTGACTCTAGGGCTCTCATGCTAAATCACAGCGCTATGCTACCACTGCCTACAGATTCCCCCCCAGGGAATTTATAAATGGAAGGTCAGTTCGAATAGTAAGCAGATTATGTCGCATGTCAAATGAATGGGGTAAATGGTAAATGCTGGCAAGATGGGGCAGGAGATGCGGTGAGGCGATAGGGGGGAGGCTTCTTAAACAAGGTGGCATTTATATCTGGTTCCTGAAGAATCCGATGTGCTTAGATTTCGAGGTGAGGGTTATGTAGAAACTGTTTTTAAGATGTCATATTTTATCATCTTATTCCTCTTGATTGGCACTAATGAACATGAAAGATTTCAACAAAAATACATGGAGCACCCACTCTATGAAGGGCATTATTTTTGTTGCCTTGTAGCTTTTTAGGGACTGGTTAATCTCCAGTGTCTTCTAGATCCATTAGACCCCGAGCCAGATGGCTCCATGGGACCCTGGGGAATGGCCAGTGCAACAGTCTCTGCTTTTGCACATAGTCATGAAAAGAATGGCCCCTTGGGAATTCAGTAGACCTGCAATCTAGAGATAATGTAATTCTGATCATAATTCAACTGCCCTCAGATATAGGGTTGCCAGATTTAGCCAATAAAAATACAAGAGGCTCAGTTAAATTTGAATTTCAGATAAACCAATGATCTTTTTAGTACAAGTAGTCCCAAATATTGACTGGAAGATGCTTATACTAAAAAAAGCTATTTGTTGTTTATCTGAAATTCACATTTAATTGGGCCCCTGCATTTTGTCTGTCAACCATAGCAAGATAAGAATTAGAGGGGAAATTCTGAGATTTGAATTTCTTTGACCTGTGTAAAAACTCCCTTGTTCGAAAACATCAAATCAACTAAAAAAGAAAGGAAAAATGATCACTAGGGCTTCACTGTACTATGAAATGTATTCCATTTTCACATGAAATCAGTGGAGCAGGAAAGGAGTTACATCACAAGATAGTTTTGTGGAACCGGTGTAAAATGTTTGTGTTTTGATACCTTATATTTTCATTCAAGAAATTCTGATCTTGAGGTAATAGTTGGGGTTGACCCAAGTAAGTCAGTTGTTCTGTATCAAGATAAAAATACATTTCATGCCTTGTACCCTGAGGATAAGAAAGGGCAGACTGAAAACTGGATTTCCAAGGAAAGCCCCCATTAAAGATGATGATTAAGAGGGGTTCATTGAGGAGGCATGTGCCTTCAGATTGAATTGTAAGAATGATGAGTGTTTTTAGAGTTGGAGTCAAATATCAGCCTTTAAACCAAGTTCAAGTCAATGCTGCAGCTGCCTTCTGTCACTGACACCATTGTGGAAAAATTTAAAGGCACACTCAAAATTTTTTTCTAGTGCATTTTTCAAAATGACTCAAAATTAATACAAACACCACCAAAGCAGAAAGCAAATATATTTACCAATTTAATATCTACCTTGCCAGTAATTATTAAACAAAAAACAGGATTCTGCAGAGAAATAATGTACTTTGAGAGAATGTAAAGCATTTGAGAGAATGTGAAATGGAGTCTTGAAAAGGGAGACACTTGAAATCACATTTGGACAGAAATCCTTTCAGGTCACAATCCCGTAGATTACCAGCATCTGCTAAGCCTAGATAGTTTATAGTGACTAAAATTGTTCTAATCTTCCTATGGAAGGCTTACCAAGGAAGTGCTGAAATACACTGGGTTAATACTGCTAAAAATGAACAGTCAAGAAAACGATGCATAAATTAACAGAGTGGCTACATAGTAAAATCTAATGTTTGTAACGTATCTGAAGCAGGCTGTGGTTATCAAAGATAACCTCCTTTAGGGTGACATGTTCTCAGCTATGTAATCACCTGGAAAGTTGCCAACCATTATTTGCCTTCACCCACTCCTGCCATCATCTGTGACTTGTCATCTTACCTTCAAAAAGAGAGGAGGGCCTGAAGGTTGAGTCTATAAAATAGAAGGGAAGCCATAAAAACAAAAGCACAGATATGGCAATGAGGGAGGATGCTCGAATACACTGTCAGTGACTCGTGTTCTTTGTATGAAGCGTCAGCTTTAAACTGACGAATCTGAAAGCTGTCTACCTCCCATGGCCTGAATGGGAACAGTATATTTACTGCTATGTGAATTGTGTACCATCAGCACCGTCAAGTGACAGTTACCTAGTCTTATCATGTGTATGTGTGTGTGCGTGTGTGTGCGTGTGTGTGTGTGTTTTAAGATGGACAATGCATTTACACTTGTATAAGATTTTTTTTAGTAAATGCATAGGTGTAAGCATTCTCACCGTCCTCCAATAAATTTCCCAGAATCAAGAGAAACATTTTAATGACACAGAGGTATACACTAAGAAGTTATAAAACAGCTGAGCAAATTCTTGTTATACTTTAATACGAGCAGCAGTAAAATGTGCTAAGAACCAAGTAAAGTGATTATGTTGAATGCATCCATACATCCTTTTAAGTAGAATGTCTGGACCTTATTTCCACACCTCCTGCAGCCTTGCTGTCATATTCCCTGGTCTCCAGTCATTCTCGAAAATTCTCTGAACACCCCACGCCATGGCCACTTTCTGCCTGTTTGCTTTTGCGTGTCCTTCTGCCCGTGGTGGGTTTCCCCTCTGCCCTTTGTCTCCCTGGTAAAGCTCCGCTTAGCCTTCAAAACTTAATTCAAAAAGCACCCTCTGACCTCTGCTCCCAGTCTCCCCTCCACTGTCTCCCAGTCTCTTCTCCACTCTCCTCCAGTCTGCATTCACACCCTCTATGAGAAAGCACTTAACATGGATTCCCGATAGTGGCTTCTTTGCTTTCCTATCTCAGCGGGCTCCACACTTCTGGAGGCCAGGGACTGTGTCTTTTTCTTCCTTTTATTCTCAGAACAGAGCATGATAGATGACTCATGTGCGCATGCCCAGTTACTCAGTCGGGTCCGACTGTTTGCGACCCCGTGGACTGTAGCCTGCCAGGCTCCTCCGTCCATGGGATTCTCCAGGCAAGAACAGTGGAGTGGGTTGCCATTGCCTTCTGCAGGGGATCTTCTCAACCCAGAGATATAACCTGCGTTTCCTGCTTGGTAGATGGATTCTTTACCACCTGAGAAGCCCATGTGACACATATGGGTGATCAATAGGCTTTTGTTCAATGTCACCTGGAATATGCCACTGGCCTGGGCACTTTGGAGGAGGGATGGTGGTATAAGACAAATACAATACCAGAGACTGACATATCTAAAATAGCTAGATAACAAAGCTCTAAACTTTTTAAAAATTTTTTTATTTTTTTATTGCAGTATCTTGATTTACGATGTTGTATTAGTTTAAGGTGTACAGCAAAGTCATTCAATTATATATATATATACATATAGTCTGGTTTTTTTTTTTCAGATTCTTTTCCCTAATAGGTTTTTACAAGTTACCGAGTACAGTGCCCTGTGCTATTCAGTAGGTCTTTGTTGTTTATCTATTTTATGTAGAGTGGTGTGTGTATGTTAAATCCCAAACTCCTGATTTATCCCTCCCCTCCCCTTTCTCCTTTGGTAACCATCAGCTTGTTTTCTATGTCTTGGGTCTATTTCCATTTTGCATATAAGTTCATTTGTATCTTTTCTTAAGATTCCGCATGCACGCAATATCATATGATATTTGCCCTTCTCTGTCTGTCACGCTCTAAACTTAATGATACCGGCAGTGAAATTGTGGCAGTTGAGAGAAGGGAGAGTAAAATTCTGGGGGAAGGATTGGGGAAGTCTGCACGGAGAAGGTATAACTTGGATGGGCTGGGACAGAGGCATTAAAACGGGAGAAGGCAGTGGCCTCCTCTTCCTGGGAGCTCATAGACTGCAGGACAGAAAAGCCAGGACATGGACTGAAAAGAGAGCCAAGTATGAGTGCAGGGTCTATGTTGAAGAGGAGGTTAGAATCTCCCCATTCTTCACTCCAGGTAGCGGGGGGACTCTTCTTCCAGCATCCAGTGATCCATCATCTTCCTTTGGTCTAGAAGACAGGCCTAAAAGGGACTCAGCTCTCACTGAAAAACTTGTGTAGACGCTGTGTGTGGAGTTCCTGTTGGCTGGGGACACATAGATCTGCCAAGATGTTAAATAATTTTTTAGAAAATTGAGTCCATAACTCTGCCTCAAAGTGTGCAGTACCTATCTCCCCCTTCAAATTTCCTATTGTTATAATTTTCTGAACTATATTTGGGATCCCTTGTGACCTCAAGCTCAAAACCAGAAAGTCATTCTCATTTCTTCTGTGGTCCTCAATCATAACTCTTTCAATTTCTGGACTCGGAAATGTCATTTGATGATGAGGATTAAAAAGTCCCAGGGTGGGAGGAAGTGAGTTACGGAGAGGGGCTGGCAGGCAGGAGCCGAGGCGGTGGTGGGGGACAGGGCAGGGTGCATCTGTGTTCAGCTGCAGGTGTGGAGGCGGAAGGGCAAGAGGGGCGGGCGTCCAGGTGGCAGCATGGTTCAGTGGGCAGCTGCTCACGGGCATGGTCGGCCTCCTCCCCTCTGCACCACCCTGAGCAAGCCACTGGCCATTTTCTCCTTTGGATGTCCTCATCCCAAAAGAAGAGCTAACAATGTGTATTCATCAGGGGAATCATGGCCCAGTGTCTCATTCAGAGCAGCTAATGGAGGTGGTCGTCAGACCTTAGAACACATGAAACAAAGCAATAAGGAAGTAAGAATAACAGGAAGTGGAAGGGAGAGGACTCCGTGACCAGTAATGTTATGTGTCATCTGCTGGTGTCATTGAGGTCATCAGGCCTCCATAAAGCTTTGTGACTTAGGAGGATGGCCATACTGGGGACCTCGTCACTGTGAACCCAGCAGTCCCCAGCATCTCAAGTAGCATAGATTCTTCCGAGAGCATTTATTTCTATGTTGAAATTGCCCCATTCTCAGCCCATCCCCGTTTCAACTTTGTACAAATACGAGTGGCCAATTCACTTTACTACACAAATGACTCATGATTTCATGAGCCACGTAGCTTCCTTCCCTCTTTGTACAGGAAAGGAGCACAGAGAGGCATGTCTCTTGCAGGCTGGGTCTTTTCTAGGTGTGAGGCAAATTCAGGGAGGGAACAGCTTGATGTGAGCTCAACAATCCAAGATCAGCTAGAGAATGAAACTGATAATTAACTTCAAAAGGCACAGGATTCTTCCTGAATCCTCAGCCCCTACTTCATAGTGGACCTGAGTTTAAAGTCTTGTTTCTCGTGAAAGGCAAAACTCATACATTTGGGGCATTTTTGTGCAAATAGATATGATTTGAGAATTTAAGGAGGAAAAGGCAACTTTTTGCAGTTTTCGGTACATGTTAGTTTTTTGACAACTGCTGAAATATAGCTGCATTTAGAGGGTAGTGTGGGTAGCCAACCACTGCTATTCAAGATGGGAATTTTGGCCAGGGACCTTCAAGCAAGTGTACAGTGTGTTCCACATGACTATGAGCATTTCTCATCTGGAAGATAACTGCATCAACAATTCCTGGAGTTTTCTTGGTTATTTAAACCTTCTGCCTTGGAATTGAGTTCATGGCTTACTTACCAACATCGGCAACTGTTTCCTATTTTGTTGTAGGCTTTCAGGGAGGAAGAAGGAATCTGTAGAGGAAAATGGGAACAAATGATTCTGGAGACTTTATTTCCCTTATTACATTTAATCCTCGTAAGAACCCTAAAAGTTAGTACTTTTTTCATCTGTTTTATAGACCTTGAAAGAAAACTGAAGCTCAGAAAAGTTAACTTGTCTGAGATCTAGATGGCTAGAAATGGAAGTGCTGGAATTAGAATCCAGAATTTCTTAACTCAGAAGACTTTGTTCTTATCTACATCAGTTTACCAGAATAACCTGGGCATGGCCTCAAAAAAATCTATGCTGGAAATGTGCATTTTTCTGGTTGTAAGGATGGATTAACTTTTTATTATTCAACTATTTAGGCTGCTTATGTATTATATTATGCAGAAATTTTGAACATCAACAACAAATGAGGGGGAAATGCCTTCACTGCACACACGTAAACATGCAATCTATGTTGTTGTTTTTTTTGCAACTGTCTCTGTTCCAAGACTGGGAGTGAAAATAATTAGAATTTGCTGTTGGGCGTCTGTGTCCACTTTAACCTGATCTATTTTGTCTAACATTTCTTTACAAAGCTCTCAAATGCATTGTTAGCCTATCTGATCCTGTCGTCTAGAGACTGCAGAGTATTTCACATCTTACCCGGGGAACAGATCACTTTTAAGGAAGGGAGGGCATTCTTTGCTGACTTTTCCTCATTTAAACCCATTGAATTTTGTTTCAGCTGCCATTTTAAGAGCAAAGAAAAAGCAATGCCTCTGTAAAGAGCTCTGTCACTTTACTCTATGTGATGACTAATGGTGAGGAACTTAAAACCTTATCCTTGGTATCTTTTGGAGTCCAGACAATTCAACACTCTCTTGGGATGAGTAAATATCAGCCTGTTCCCAGGAAGATTAACTAGTAAGATGATGGAAGAAAAGCTGCTACTTTTTAGAGGGCTACACTTAAACTGCCATCTCGACTTCTTAAGACAGAATCTCAGATGATTCATTTGCTATAATTCACAGTGCTATAATTTCTAGAAAGGAAAGCTATTCAATACAGTTTTAAGAGTAGCAATAGTTCCTTTCCAAGATGTTAATTTTGGTCGCAAAGTTAATTTTTGTTAATGTAATACATTTACTGATCTTTAAAACGCCATAAAATAGAGTATGAAGACCTGGGTTCCGTATACTGACAGGCAGATCCTCAGTTTGTCTACCTGTTGCGGAGGTAACAATACTTAACCAGCTTCCCTCATAGCCTTACATTTATGGAGGCGGGGGTGGGTGGGGAGGGGGAGGGAATGAAGCAGATTTAAGTACTTTGAAAGTTCTAAGAGTCCCCATGGGAAGCAAAGCATGAGCTTTGTGGGCAGAGAGCCCCAAATCTGAAACTTAACTTTGCTGCATGTCACCTGTCTGAGCCAATTTCCTAACTCTCTATATCTTGGCTAACTCATCTATAAAGTGGGCCAAAAATAGTCCCTGCCACGTAGGATACTTGTGAGACCCAAATGGACTACTCCCCTGAGTGATCACAGGAGGAAACTGAAGCCCTCTGGACGGTGTCTTTCTCTGGTTCATCCGCCAGCAAATACTCACTGAGTTATCCCAAGCAGTGTGCACGCGGGGATTCAAAAGCCATTGTCTAAATTACTACGCTGCCTCAATTCTAAGGGAGACTTTTTTCTTTTTAATTGAGAGCTCTTTTTGCTCCTTTATTTCAGGAGGGCCGATCATGTTGCTGGCTGTCTCCTGTTTATGGGCTGATGACTCATTCATGAGTTATCTAAGCGTCTTGTTCCGTCTTTCTTCCTCTCCACTGCCATCTCTATCATGGGACCCTTCTCTCTCTTCTAGCACTTCTCCTGGAGATTGTGAAAGAGTGGGGAACTGTGGTGAATTCACTCCTTGTTGGCAGCCCTGCCTCTTGAGAGAGAAGCCTCACCCGCGGCTACTGACTGAGAAAACAACAGCCATCTACACTTCCTAAAATGTCTCCTCCGCAACGTTGTCTTCCAGATTTCCTCTTGTCTCGTTCTGCTCTAATTGTTGCTTCTTTGCGGGATCCTCTTCCGCGGCTCACGGCTTGAATGTTGGTGTTCCTTGGGGATCTGCCCTTGGACTTCTCTTTTGATTCTGTTGCTCTCCTGGGAGATCCGGTACACACGCTTGTCCTCAGTTACCATCTATCCGACACTGACTCCCAAGTCCTTTATCTTTCACGCGGAATCTCTTTCTTAACCTCCAGGTCCAGATGTCCCTTTAACACCGCTGCCTGTGAGCCACATATCAAACAAGTTCTGGTCAAAAGTGCACTTATTTGCCCCCCTACACACACACACACACAACAAAAGTGAACTTATTTGCCCCCCTACACACACACACACAACAAAAGTGAACTTATTTGCCCCCCTACACACACACACACACACACACACACACACACACTAACCTCTTCCCATTCCGTCCACTAGGTACCCTGTGAGTTGAATTGACCAGTTTTCCCCAAGTGCTTGTCATGCAGGAGACGTGTGATTTCTTCCTTAAAGGCCCCACGCATATTTCTCATCTTCCCTTCTCTTACAGTTCCCCCTTAGGTCCCAGCAAGTGAGCCTTTAAGAAAGAATCTTTTAAAATCCCTCTCATGAATAATTGGGACTTCCCTGGTGGCTCAGAGGGTAAAGCGTCTGCCTTCAACGCAGGAGACCTGGGTTCGATCCCTGGGTGGGGAAGATCCCCTGGAGAAGGAAATGGCAACCCACTCCGGTATTCTTGCCTGGAAAACCTCATGGATGGAAAAGCCTGGTGAGCTACAGTCCATGGATTCACAAAGAGTAGGACAGGACTGAGTGACTTCACTTTACATGAATAATTATTTGTTCCATCTTCTGTGCGTTCACCTCCCTTTATTCATAACTTTCTGTTATGGTCTCTTTTTATTTATCTCTCTCCAGTAAAGCTTTGAGCTCATCAGATTAGATAATAATATTCTTTTTTTTTTAATTTCAAAGAAATTCCCTGTTTTATTTCCCTGTCATATTGGACAATGCCTTACAGAAGGAATTCAATAAAAATTTATTGAATGAATGCACTTATGACTATTATTAAGACCCAAGGAAAATTATTTATCATTCTATTTCCATGAGGAAATATTTGATTGTTGATAGTCATTTACTAAATAATTCACTTACCACTCCACAAACTAATTAACAAGAAGAGCCTTCACAAATGGCTTTGTTGTCACATCAAGATGTAAGAGTCGAGAGTTAGGATTTCAAAAATATTTCTGTACCCTATGGCTTTCAACAACTTTCAGGTCTCCCTATAGTTTAATTTTAATATACTTAAATTGTTTAATTGTTTAAAAAAATAATCTTTATACTTATACTCATTGACTCCAAATTTCTGACTATTATATTAAATCCAAAGATAGATGAGGACTTTCAATCTTAAAGTTTCCCAATAGATGGATAGAATGAAGTCAATATAACATGTAGTTTGAGGAAGTAATGCATATATGAAGCTATAGAAAAGGAAGAGAGGAAGAATTTCAAAACTTAAATAAACCTATTATATTAACATATGCTGTAATATTAAATAAGTGTTAGGAGTTGAATGATATATTAGTTTTATAAAACTATCATGAATTGTTAATTGTCTAACACAGTGCCTAGAGATAAGAAAACAAGGATAATAATTATAATAACTGACATTTATCAGGCACTTACTATATGCTAGAGTCTGTGATAAGGACTTTACATTCATCACTTAATCCTCCCAATACCTCTTTGAGACAGTTCCTGTTACTATTCCCGTTTACAGATGAGTAAAATGAATCTTGGAAAGGTTGAATGACATGGAAGGAAACGACAAACAACACTTTTTATAGCTGTTTCATTGTAAGTCTAACTGGTTGTTCTGTGTTACATGAGTTAATGCCTTTTAATCATCTTGATAGGAGAAGGAAATGGCAACCCACTCCAGTATGCTTGCCTAGAGGATCCCAGGGACAGAGGAGCCTGGTGGGCTGCCTTCTATGGGTTCGCACAGCCGGACACGACTGAAGGGACTTAGCAGCAGCAGCAGCAATCATCTTGGTGTCATATTAATTAGTAAATCATTGATAAATCATTTGATGAATTTGTATAAGCTGTTTTGCTACATCTAAAATGATAAGACATCTGGCACATGCTATAGTCGTTATTGAGAATCATCAAAGTTAAGTATTGGTTTTCTAAAAGTATTTGTTGTTTAAATCTACACATTAGCTTGCTTTAAAGTCTGCTTTTCTATCAAAGTATTGAACATTTATATCATTTCTTTTTAGATGCCACATATAAAGGATGTTATACAAGTGAACATATTTACAAAACAGACTCACAGGCTTAGAAAATGAACTTATGGTTACCACTAGTAATGGTAAGGGAGAGGGTTAGTTAGGGAGTTTGGGATCAACATGTGCACTCTGCTGTATTTGAAATGGATAACCAAGAAGGGCCTACTGTACAGCACAGGGAACTCTGTGGCTGCGAGGATGGGAGGAGAGTTTGGGGGAGAATGGATACCTGTATGTGTATGGCTGAGTCCATTAGTTGTGCACTTGAAACTATCACAACATTGTTAACTGGCTTTATGCCAAAAACAGAAAGTTTTTTAAAAAATTTTGTTCATTTGCTATAATGTATGCTTGTTTGTGTTTCCTGGAACTAGAACTCTTTCTTGAGTAGAAATATAAAAAAAAATTCTTTCTTTAAACAGGACAGTTGTCAGGAATGACCACTAATATATTTTTAAAAACACAGTGGGAGATTTTCAGGTCTGTTAGATGATATAGGAAATATAGTTTCCTGCTGAAGGATAATTAAAAAGAAAATAACTGATAGTAAGTTTTGTGGGCACTGTACAAGTGTAAATGTTCTCAAAATAGTCACGATTAAAAGAGCCTACAGATATTATAAAGCTTTTCCCCAGGTTAATTGTTTCAGAATATCTACTCATCACAGTATGCTATATAGGCTGCCAATAAAGAGTCAGAATTATTTTTTCTTCATGTTTGATCTCCAGAGTTTGATTTATAAATAGCAAATGAAAATGGAACTTCTTTTATTACAGGTTTTGAGGGGCATGGAAAATATTTTCTTGTCCCAAAATATTTTGTCCATAAAAAAGAAGAAAGAAAAGTTGTATGTTTTAAAGATTATCAAGTCTTCAGTTGCTATTAACAAGTAACTCTTCCTGGGAGAGATAAACCTGTATGTCTTTATCATATCATTAAGTAATCACACTGGGCAGCTGTCAAATGCAGATTCCCAGGCCTAGTCTCAAAGATTCTGATTTGATAGGTTTGGGATGAGATCTAGGAATCTGCATTTTAACAAGCACTTTTCTGTTCTGATTTAGATGGTCTTCTGGAAAACACTGAAAAACCTTGATTTCATGGATAACTGACATAAACTTGGAAGTAGAAGCACACATTAAAAAAAAAAGTGAAAATTTACCAAACTCAAAATTCATCTCATTGAAAATATCATCTAGGTCTAGCCTTGCCTTTAGTCTGAATTTTATCTGAATTTTATTACTTCAAGTATCACCAAGTGAAATAAATGAAACAAAAGCTCCTTAACTGACTTTAAAAACTCAAAAGGGGAAAAAAATGACTTTTGTTTGTTTCTGAAAGTTCTTTTTAATAGCCCCAGAAATGCTAAAAGTTGAGAGCAGAATGTACAAAACATTCTTGAAATATATTTTATTCTTGGGTGCCAGGCACATTGGGTTTGTATCACAAAACACTGAAATAATAAAAAGCAGGTGCCCTGTCAAGTTTCTTTAGTAATTGTGAAACTCAGGGTTGATATATTTTGCAAAAAAAAATTTTGACAGAACAGCCCCAACGGATTAATCTAGTGCCCTTGCTTTACATTGAATACAATGGAGATTGGGGCGGGATAGTGTATTTAGGAATATAGTAGATGACAAATTAGGCTCATAACACTTCTTATGTTTCGTAGGAAACAAATCTTTTTTTTTTTTTTTTTAATTCACTGCTATAAAATGTGGCCAGTTGTTAAGAAGAGTATTCCATACGATGGAGACTCTGAGTTTGGAAGTTTAGACCAAAACCTTGCAAGAGTGCTCGCATGGAGAAAACAGGAAGACAACTTCCTCTCTGAACATAGACCATTTCCTGGGGAGGAAGTAGGGGCTTTTAAAAAAATTGTTCTTTGTTGACTCTGTAACTGAGAGGCATCTAGTTAGTGATGACTCTATATGTTTATACAATCAGTACATCGACTGTAAAAAAAAAAAAAAAAAAATCCTGTAAGTGCCTTCTCTATTTGATGATGGCAAGTTCAAAGCCCTTGGATTAGTTGGTTGGGAATTTGTTGTATTTTTTTTTTTTTTTGGGGGGGGAATTTGTTGTATTTTATGATCATTGATTTACTCACAGCCAAGCATACACTGCCTGGATTTTGAGCACAGTGGCATGGCCTGAAGCAGCCTCACCTTGCAGATACAGTAGCGGAGGTGATATGGATATTACCCAGGATGCCAGCACCAGTCCTCACACAAGACCCGCTGTATGTGTAGGTAAAAAGAGGCAGCCCCAGGCAGTGATGTCAGTGCGTGTAATCTGTGATCAGTTTGGTATATGTGATACCGGCTGGCTGAAACTTGTTTCTGGCCACTCTCGTTTAAGGATGAAGCAATATCATTAAGGTAACCACATCTTACCATTCAACTGAGGGAGTCACGAGCATAAACCAAAAACCATGAGAACCTAGAGTCGCTGAGTCTAAGACGGTTCTGCCCATTGACTTTTAAATAGCAACTTTAGCAATATATTGAATGTTTGGGCAGGATTTGCCCTGTAACCTTTAAAGGACTTAAAAGATGGACCAGCGGGTAATTGAAATGACATCCTTTACACAGCAGAAAGAGCACACAACAATGCTCAGAGCGCCCCAAAGCCATAGATTTCCAGATTACAATAGAGAAATCTAACTGGAGCAGTGACAAGAAAACAAATCCTTTTATTGAGGACAGAGTAAATCTCTTTTAGGAAAACAAAAAGGGAAGTGGATTTAACATCTTCCCTTAAGATACTTTGAAAGAATGATATGGCTCAGATTTACTGTGTTTTTTCTGGAGGTTGGATGATATTTTTCCTTCACCTTTTTTATCCTCATAACTTTATGATTTCTATAATTTTTACCTTTCTATTATTCACCAAACTTAATATTTTAAGAGACCTTGCTAAAACCATATATCCTCCTAATATTCCTTTTTATACCTCTATTATTTCCAGAAATGTCCAAAGTGTTTGATAAACAGTATTATGGAGTTGCAGACTTGCCCCAGATTCCATACTCAGGACAGTCTCTATTTTCTCACATAGTTAATTATATTTATATGTGGTATGTTCAGGCAAAAATAAAAGAAAAAAGAATCTGCATTCTTTTTCTTTTTGTCTAAAGAGGGCAAAATGAGATAGATTGCCTGATGACTCTTGGCCTTCTGGCAATTTCATTATCCCTACAATAATAAAAACTTTTCAACAGAACTATTTACTTTTCTCTTGTATTAATACTACTCATCAATCACCACAGTTATCCTTTTGGCCTGAAATAAGCCAATTTTTAATGACATATGAGCTAAAATTGTTTTTTATGTTCACAAAGCTTTTTGAAAAGATTGAGGAATTAATTTTAGGTAACTGATCAAAACCCTTATTGCTTAACTTGCCCAATTGTGAAAATTAAGTTTTTCAAAACACAAATTAGGCAGGCATTGAGAACCAGAAAGCTCATATGACATACTGTTATTGCCAAAGACATTGATTTTTCTTTCAGCATATATGCAATCCTAATTTCTCCTTAAATGTGTAAAAATCTTCTGTTGAGGGCTTACTTGGATAACCCAAACAAAACACTTGAAGGATCAACAATAAAATGGAATTTTACTTTCTTTTAGGGATCAAGACCTCAATGTTTAGCTGTTTTTGCTCTCAGCCAGAAACTGGGGAGTCTTTCTATAGAAGTAACAAAGAAGAATGGGGATGGAAGGAAGGAGGCAAATCTTTGACCTCTTTAGGAAAGGAAAGACCAGGGTTCTGATGCCAAGACGGCCTCCAGTGTGTTGGGAGAGGGATTGAATGCAGCCCCTACAGGAATCTCACCACTGTGATTACTACCATGTCTTCACCAGCACAGTGCTTGGACACATAGTATGAGTCAATTAAAATTGGTGAAATTGAAGTAAACTTAGCTTGAGCTTCTTGAAGGGAGTGACTATATCTCATATTTAACCCCTAAATGCAGTACCTGAAATATACTAGACACTAGATGTGTGTTTAATGATGAACCAATTATGGAATCCTTGGGAGTTCTTACACAGTCTTGTAGAAATTATTTAATGAAAGATATTGGGTGGATCTGTTGTGTTAAAGTACTCCGAATAATTGTCACTAACAAAACAATAAATGGTAACAAGTAGGTCACTACAGTAATTGCTTAAGGACAGTCCACAGATTGGAGCATTCAATTGCGTGGCAACCATATGGTTATGCATCTCACCATGTTGACATCATGCTGCAAAATTCACACATTATATAAAAAGAAATCACACCAGGAAAGTACAGGCTACCACAAATAGTAGAGTGAAAAGCACATTACTGAAGTGTACTGCTTAGTAACAGATTTTAGGTATTTGAGCTTCTAATTCTTAAGAACTTCATTGATGCCAGTTTTAAGAGGCCCTCCAACCAATGTACAAAGAATGAAGGCTAAAATGAAAAAGAAATGTAGTAGAAGAGGAATGAGAGAGAGAAGTAAGTGACTTAATTTAGGCTCAGCTAACATTGTTTCTACCTGGCAGGGAGTCAGGAAACCTGGGTCCTTGCTCTGTCTCTCTGCTACTAAATAGATTAAGCAGATTTCTTCATCTGTAACATGAAGACATTGAACAATTTCTGATATGAATTGTGGTTTTAAAAAACCCAAAACACATTTAGGGTTTGCCAAGACCTCGTAATGCAATTGCTATTATCTTTATAAACACTATCAGTAGAATTATAAGCCCATAATTCAGTGACCTCTTTATTATCCTGAAGATAATTAACTTGATATTACAGGTTGGGCTGTGTCAGCCATTTCTTAGTCATGTCCCCTTTCCAAAGGAGAGCACTTCTTTAGTGTGCTTCCTCTCCCAACACTTTCTCCTATTTCTGTTACAGAATCTGCCTGAGGCAATGCCTTTTACACGGTCTGTATGTCTGTCATCCACACTAGGCTCCGTTATTTGAGGGCAAATACCATGACTGACTTATCTTTTAGACTCCTTGCATAGTGTAGGGATTGACATGTAGCAAGTGCTCAAAATACTGAAAAGAGTGAACGTCGCTCAGTCGTGTCTGACTCTTTGCAACCCCGTGGACTATACAGTTCATGGAATTCTCTAGGCCGGAATACTGGAGTGGGTAGCCATTCAAAATACTGAAGGAATATTTAATAAACTTAATTGAGCAATAGCATATGGGGCTTCGCAAGTGCTCTAGTGGTAAAGAACCTACCTGCCAGTACAAGAGACATAAGAGAGGTGGGTTCAATCCCTGGGTCAGGAAGATCCCCTGGAGGAGGAAATGGCAACCCACTCCAGTGTTCTTGCTTGGGAAATCCCATGGACAGAGGAGCCTAGCGGGCTACAGTCCATGGGGTCACAAAGAGTCGGAACACGACTGATGCGACTTAGCGCAAGCACATTTGGGTATGTGTCAGACACATTCTATTTGCCCCATCTGTTTGGATCCATGTCCACCCGTTTTTACCCTGTTCTAGCAAGAAAGTTCTTGCCTTTCAAGGTAGCCTACTCTGTGGGACTTTCTCTTATTTGGCTTCAGAATCTTCTTCCTCTTCTAGTCCTTTTAGTAATGCTGACCATCTCTGCTATTAGCCCTGGGTTCCTGCTCTAGCCCTTGGGATTTCCCTGTATCTTACCTACACTTGGGTGATTAACCCTTCACCCACTCCACGAATTATCCTAATTGAAGCACACCACCTATTTCCTGCCAGCACCCTCGCTAAAGTAGATAAGAGAAGAAAACGACTTCAGTTTAAAATGTATCTTGATACTGACATTTTTGAGAATAACCACCCTGAATTTTTTGATAAACATTTCAACAAGTAAATCCTTGTAAAGGCTAGTTGTTTTTGTATAGACTGTCCTTCTCTGAGTCACCCATCCTCCAAGTATGCTGTTACACATTCATCTCAGTGTCTACACCACAAATGCGTTTTGCATTTGACTTAGTAATATAATTACTTATGTTTACATTTGGCCATTGGTGTTTAAATGTCTTTCTCATGTCTTGTGTTAGAATATATAACCTCTTGTGTTAGAATATAACCTCTTGTGTTAGAATATAGTGCCTCAAGAGAAAGGGTGCCATCTCTTTCTTTTTAAATGAAGCCTCAGAGCTGGTGGTTCTGTGGGTGACAAATATCTTTAAAAAATCTAGATATATATGATGATGAATACAGACTAATAAATGTAAAACCATATCTGACAAGAAATATTTTGCACATTATTTTAAGGGCTAATTTGATTGTACTTGATGCATTCTTTTCCAGAATCAACAATTCTTAAGAAAGTGTATAACCGTACAGTTAGTATATTCATGGAAGAATAATTTGAAGAATCATTAAAATGTCCACCTTTAAAGAGTGTTATATGTATCAGTTTAGGCCACAATTCAGATAGGTAAAAGCATTTATCACTGATGTATAAGCACCATGAAGTCAGAGCTGTTTTCTGTTTCGTCTACTAGTGACTCCCCAATGCCTAAAACAGAGACTAGCGTTTAGTAAGTGTTCATTGTATTTGTTGGTTAAATGTATATATTGGAATTTGGTTATATTATTGTTGTCCATTATGTTTTTGCAGTTGCATATTGTCATTCATAAATGATCAGAGAGACAATTTAGGTTCGTTTTCTCAGCCAATATTTATTTCATTCTTATTCTGTTTCTTTAAATAGAGTTTCTTTTAGGAGCTCATGTTCTACATCTGAAAAATGTTCTCTTGAACACAACCGAGTTATGGGTGGATTCCACTCAGTGGCTTTTCTTTTGCACCAGAATACCTTTGCTCAAAGCAAGCCTGTACCTCCACTCTCCCAACCTCTGATTTTTGCCAGTTTTGCAGAAATATACTGAAGCAATTAGCACTTCCTGAAGAGCCCCTGATGCTATTCTGGGATTCTGTGACTGGTGACCATGTTGTGCCTTTTCATGTGGACTTGATTACTCCAATAAAACTGCTGGAAGGCTATTTTTTTCTTGCATGATATTTTTCTACCTCATCCACTATGGCAGAAACAGAATCTTCTCCTTGTCTGTGGTTCACATGAGGTTTGCAGGGTGTCATGGTTCCATTAGAGACTTTCCAAGGTCCTTTATTAGGCTTTTATATGACTCCAGTTGATCTATACAGGCTTTTAAATTCACAGACATTTTGATTTATTCACAAACACTTTTTACTTGTTTGACTATAAATACATCTTTGATGTGAGTCATTCTTCTGGAGTAGGCTTAGTGGTCTCAGAACTTGGAACACACTGAATAAAACTCCAAACTTAAAGTAATTGTTTCTTAATCCAAATAGATTTCTAAAGGTTGCAGAGTTTATGAGGGAATTGTACATGGCAAGGCACTGTTATAATTGGGGAGTGTACATTCCCGTAGGAAATTAAATATCCTCCTTCTTACCTTCCATTTCCCCCTCCTCCCTCCTACTTTTCTCCTTTTTTGTTTTTCTTGAGGATTCAAAGATCCACTTCCCCTTTGTAAATATTCACATTTACATGTAAGAGAGACATAGATTCTTCAAGTAGGTACATATTGTAAGTAGTTATAAAATAGTATAAATATATATTGCTCAGAAGAATTTGTTCATGAAAATACAGAGAACTCTTAAACAACATGGGGATTAATCCACATACAATTTATATCAACTCTCCATATCCTTGGTTCTATATCCTCAGATTCAACCAACCATGGACTAGGAGGTACTGTCACGGTTACTATTGAAAAACATCCGCATCTAAGTGGACTCAGGCAGTTCAGACCCACATTGTTCAAGGGTCAGCTGTAATCCTTTATAATGTATTTTCAGATTTCATGCCATAAATGAATGAGGTCTTTCTTTTCTTTTCTTTATTAAGAAAAGGAAAAGACAAGCAAAAGCAGTCTTTTTTTTTTTCAAAAGAGGTATGAGTCATTGTAATCTTATGAAATATTGCTTCTAAATCATAAAAGCAAAGAATTTCAGAAGTAAAACTTACCATCGTGGTTGCTTTTGTCACATGAAATTGCCTTTCCTATTTTTTCCCTCCTTGACCACCTCATTGTTCTGTTATGTGAGTAAAGGATGGTGCCGCTGCCCGTCCTTTATTGCTTTATACACTGGTGCTGTCTTTCCTGAAAGGGTTGTTTTCAGTCATTTCTCCACCCCATCCCTGCCTCCCTCCCCAGACACACACACTTCGCACTACTACAGTGGTTAACTTTTCAGAGCCCAGAAGTTGTGGAGATGTCTGCAGGAAGAAATGGCCGTGTGAGGCTTAACCATGACCTGAAGGAAATAACAAATTGCAGGAGTGTTTCTGGGAGGAACATGCTAACTTAGGACATCTTTCTCTGATGAAATCTGTTAGGCTTTTAGTTTTCCAAATGTGGGAACTTTTGTTCTTGTTTTTCGCTTAGGCACAGGACAATTCCCAAGAGAGATTCCATTCATTCCTCATAGAGAAACAGAAGAAAAAGATTGAAGCTGAGCTAGTTGTTAGGAGAATTGTGACTACTCTGAGATCTGATTCAAAACCAGGGACAGGGAATATCAGCAAGTCCATGCTAGAGCTTCTCCGTTTTGTAGCCGGGGCATATAGTGCTCAACCGTGTAGTCTGCTGACCAGGGAAAGTCCCAGTCACCTAGAACACTAAGCCGGCAAATGCATGTCTACAAAGAGACTGATTGTTGGCAGTGTCATTAATGAGAGTCATCTTTACATTTTTGTTGTTATTACTGAGTCCAAGCTCATACTGCTGTCTGCATGACAGGCCAGTAAATCCAGAGATGAGTTGTTGGGGCAAGGAATAGTGACTTTATTTAGAAAGCCATAGACTGAGAAGATGGTGGACTAGTGTCCCAAAGAACCATCTTTCCCCCAAGTTAGAATTCAAGCTTTCATACTAAAAGGAGAGGTATGTGGTTGGTTGTTGCCAACTTCTTGGTAGAATCGTTTGTTCTTGCAGCTGTCCAGGTAGATCAGGTCATGATGTTCCTGTAAACCTCCAACAAGACAATCATAGTCTCTGTTCTGAAACTCTTTATCTCTAGATGAATGGAAAAGTATTACACCTTTAAAGATCAGAGCCTTGAGAATGGGCTATTTCAGACTATAGGCAACATTCTTAACCTGTAGCAAAAACAATAGAATGCAAAGTTTAATGGAAAAGAAAGAAATCTAATATGGAGTCAGATTTGTTCTTTCCTTTACAAGATGACATTGTGACTGATCGTTCATGTTGTAACTACTAACTTCTAGTCAGTGATATAACAATATAACAGAATGCCTCAGATATGTAGAAAGTACTTTAATTTTTTCATTTACCTAAGTTGATTCCTGACCTTCGCCTGCTCATCCCTCAAGAAATAGTTTCAGCAAGTCCTCTTTATGCTAATAAGTGATAACTTTCTGGAGAGAATGGGAGCTGAACCTTGCCTAATGAGATGGTTGGTCTTCATTTTGGCATTAGACCAAACTGATGAAGCATACATGGATGTTTGCATTCATTATTGTATTCATCTTTTATAGAAAATGTGAAGACTTCTGGTTTGGTTTGGCTTTCTGCCAATTAATGTTGCCACGGTTTTCCAGTGATGCATATTCACATGGGTCAACAGAAACCTTTTTGACTAAGCAGAGTTGGATTTAGCAATCCTGAGTGCACCAGGGCTTTGGATGTGGGGGAAACTAGAGTTACAGGGGGCCAGTGAGACCTCAGACAGAAGCACTGACAAATAGATTTCAAAACAGTGGAGTCACCGTAGCCCCACAGCACCTCACGTCTCCCCAGCACCTCACGTCTCCCCAGCACAAGTTCTACGTGATAGACAAAGACGTGCTCAGTTTATCATCTCTTGTTCATTAGACTCACAGCCCCAGAAACCTGGATCTTAGAGAGGGTACAACCGCTTTGAGGAATGAGGCTCCAGTGTAATACCTCACCTCTCTTTTTGTCCATCCTTGAAGCCAAGTCTTCCTTTGAAGATTCCTAGTGATTTTTAACATATCATTCCAGTGAAGAAGCATGCCACTTTAACGGCTGATCAAAAGGAAAAGGCTAAAAGTCATTTCATAACATGATGTGGTAGGGAGGGCAGCAAATTCTTAGGCTTCTTTAATAAACATAAATTATCTCAAGTAAGGAATGTGTATCAGTCAGCTTTAGCTTCGGTTGTGAGTGACAGAAAACACAAAAATCACAGGAAGTTAAACAGCATAAATGTTTGTTTCTCTCTCTTATGAAAGAAGTCCCAAGGGTTGGCCCAGGAGAGGGAGGCACTTCCCAGTGTTAGAGATCCAGGCACCCCCTCACTGTTTTCCCAGCCTCAGCAACATGTGACCTCCATGTGGGGGACAAGAACGCTGCTCCAAGCTCAGTCAGGAAGGAGGAGGAGGCGGCCACAGCGGCAGCAGGGACCGCCCCTCTCTTAAAGGACTCCTTCCAGAAGTCTCTCACAACACTTCCATGTAAGCCTTAGTCACCTGGTCACCGCTAGCTGCGGGTGTGGTGGGGACATGTCACCTTTACTTGGAGTAGTGGTGTGGGCAGCTGAAAACCAGGGATGGTGTGACTAATGAAGAAGGAACCTTGCCAGCACTCGGCCCACTTCCAGAGACCTAGTGGTCTCTCCACGGGAGGCGAAAAGCCTTCTCTACCCTTGTCTTAGTCACAGAACACCTTGGGTATGCTTTTCAGTCCCAGGACCCACACAGCAAAAGAGATATATGTGAACAAGTCACTTCTGAGGTAAATTGCCAGGCTGTGTGAGGCCTGGACCCTCCGTCTTCCTCAGGGTTGGTTAAACAAGCTGTGTCACCTGAGGAAGAGCTAGAAGAACTGGTGATGTTTCACCTGGAATTTACTCCTTTCTGAGGAAAAAGAAAACCATGGGGAAGACATAACACCTGAATTAGAATGTGCCCCAGTCAGTGAGTCTCACCAGAGGTACCATGTGAAGGAGCATTTCCAAGTCCTCAGGGGAGTCCTGAGTTTGAGCTGTGCAGAGAAAGCGGACTTGCTTCGGTCCCAGGGACTGAAGCAGTGACTGCAGGGTCCGTTGACATCTTTCTAACATGTTATCCTGGCTCTAGTCTTCCTATCCCTCCAGTCCGTTCTCCACATTGCCATTGGCCATCTTCTGAATGTCGATCAGAAGGTAGATCAGATAACTTCCCAGATCCCTGCCCCTCACTCAGGGGCTTCCCATTGCTTTCTGCCACCCAGTTCCTCCTGACCTGGTCTTAGCTTCCTCAGTCTGAGTCTCCAGACAGAATTTCCACTTCCCCCAGCGTGTCAAATTTCTCTCCCTTCTGGAACTTTGCCCACGTCATTCCCTCTTCCAGAACGCCCTCCTCCACTCTCTCTCACACTTCACCTGGCTAACTCCTACACCTCCTGAATCATCGCTTCCTCTCTGAAGCCTCCACTCCCACCCCCTCAGAAGGGGATTTTCCCATAACTTCTGACACCTCAGTTAGCACAGCATTTTCTACGATTACTATGATTGCTTATTTAATGATCTGTCTTTCCAGCTAGACTGGAAGCTGTCTGTAAGTAGAGTCTGGTCTCCTGATCATCCTAGGGGCCTGAAAATAATATGGAAACGTTATAGAAGATACTCAAGCATCAGCTGAGGGGACATAAACGTTAAGGATGAGGAAGAAGCAATAGAGGCAGGAGTCAGGAGGAAGGGACCATACATTAAAGAGTGTCTTTTCCTCCAGCCTCCCCCACCCACCCCCCGAACATTCTTTCTGGAGTGGTGATTTTGAGGCATGTGAAAGAAATACTTCTCTTGGGTTACTTGGATTGCCTCCTAGCCCCCAAAGAGTCAGAGCAACTGTTACAATGGAATTTGAAATACTAGCTATGTTAATGGAGGTCAGAGTTACCGGGTCTGGATTTACAGCTCCAAAAAATTGACCCAGATTTATTTCCTATTATTCAAAATTAGTTATGTTGAAGGAGGAGCAAGGGGTTCCTTGGTATATAGACTATCGCTAATGTGTCCTGGGACTTAAATCTTGTTTGGCTTTTCATCTGTCCTGGAGAACATGACTGTGGTTCTCAGTGAGTAGGGCGGCGCTGGGGGACCTGACATGGTTTGCACGTGGGCAGCTCTGGCCACCAGACCTTCGTGATCTGGGCTGGTCACTCGTGTCTGCCTTTTCCTGGAGTGATTTTTACAGGCTCTGAACAAACTCCTGCCCTTAGATACCTACTGCCATTTGCTTCTTAATGCTTAACACTGCAGGTTTAGAGATGAGGCCTCAAATTCAAGGACCGTGAGAATGATGCATTGATTTAAATTTATGTAGACATATATTGGATCCTTTTGTGATGTATTGGAGCATTGGGCTGCAGGAAGTGTAAGTGAGGAGTAGAAAAATGAGAAGTTTGAAACAGGAGAGGCCAGGAATTCCAAGTAGGCTGAGCAGGTAGAGGACAAACTGCATTTAATGTATAACTTTGTTTAACTTGCTTTGGAGAAGGAAGTGGCAACCCACTCCAGTATTCTTGCCAGGAGAATCCCGTGGACAAAGGAGCCTGGCGGGCTACAGTCCATGGGGTCACAAAGAGTGGGACACGACTGAGCTCATACACACACTCACACACACGTACACACACACCCTCCAGATGTAACAATTTCTTGTTCGGATCTGAGCAGACAGTAGAAGAGTAACTTAGACCCAGGCATGGACCTCCTCTTACCAGCATGAGGACAGGGCGTCCTGTTATGTTGTGAGATTCTCCATGCGCCATTGGCTTTAAGTGGGTAGGACTTTCAGCACCACCTGTGCATTACCTCTGGTCAGTCACCTCATGGTCAGTCCCTGCCTGCTCTGCAGGTGCCCACATCGCCTTTTCTTGGTCCACACAGGCCAGCAGAAAGTAGATAAATCGGGACTTCCCTGATGATCCAGCAGTTAAGACTCCACGCTCCTAGTGCAGCGGGCCTGGGTTCGTTCCCTGGTCAAGGAACTAGATCCCGCGTACGACAACTGAAGTTCCCACATGGCAACTGAGAAGGATCTCACACAGTGCAACTAAACAGAGCCCTGCATAACACAACAAAAATTCCGGTGCCACAACTAAGACCTGGCGCAGCTAAAAAAAATAAATATTTTTTAAAAAGTAGATGAATAGGCAAACAGACAGCACATTCCCAAGAGGAGAGATTTTGTGCTCATGCAGGCCAGGACAGTGGTCACCTTGAAAATGATTTTTTCAAGTCTTGTCTACTTCTGAGGCTGATTGGAGATAACTTTTCCTAGAATGAAAATCACCCAACCGGCATGAACTATTTATTTTCTTGATTGCTTCGAGAAAGCTCATGAACAACAATCTTATTGTCTCTTCCAGTCTTGCTTTAAAAGGCATGCAGCTGCTAATAATATTGTGTGTACAAAGCATTAATTAACAATAGTCCCTCTTTATTTATATTTGCCCTCTAAAAATTTAATTGTTGATTGCTTTGGTGCTGTAAAATGCACTGTCTATGCCTCTTTCTGTAGACTTTCGTGCAGTGAAATTAAACATTTTAGATTGTGTCGGTGATCAGAAAGATTTAATTCTCTTGACATATACAATGACAGTGTTTCAATTCTATAAACAAAACCCACTGGTACAATTAATCATTAACCTACTTGCTGTAGGGATTAAGGGAGAGAGCGAATGTTAACTCTTTGTGTCACACTGTAAATCAGCAAGAGAGGAAAGATGGTAGAACGTGTAGTTTTTGTTGTCTAATAATTGACTATAGTTTGATACTCAGAGTATAATTTTCCAAAAAACTCCTAATATCCCATTTTTAAGTATATGCATCCACACTTGTCTTTTTACTGAGTTATCTGGAATTCTTGTCCACACAGCAGATGGACACAACCAGTTACTCATGCAAGTCACCTTTCACTTGCATCGGATTCTAGTAAATCATGCCCCTCTTCCACTCAGCTTTCTGCCTGTGTTCAGTAGCAGAGATTATTCTTTTTTGGTGAAGAAGACACTCAGAAGGCACAGACAGGTCATACTTAGTTTTCTGAGTTTGTGAGCTGATGGAGGAATCACATTGATCTTCTTCTGTCCTTTACCACTGGAGGCATTAGGGAATGCCACCATCCCTGGTCCTTCCTGTAGACTCATCCTCTGAGCTTTCCATCTTTGGCCACTTACTTCCTTAGGTCTTCTTCGGAGAATATTCTTACCCCTAACTGGAACTTACCGAGCACCACCAAGTAGTGAACTATAGTTGGTATATAATCCTTGGGGGTGTTTCTGTAAGTAGAGGTAAAATCTAAGAGAGCTCTGTGGAATATTTTGTAGATTTAAATGTATTAATTATATTTTTATACATTTATTTATGTATTATAACATGTATATATTTATATATTTGTAATAAATATGCTAATCATATTTTTCTCAGGAATACACCATCCTTTCACAGGTTTTTTCAGAGAGTGTCGGGTGTCTCTCTAACTCTCTCTCTCTCTCTCTCTCTCTCTATATATATATATATATATATATATGTATTTTTTGAATGAATGATCAATTGCATGACTTGTGGTTCTATCAGAGATCAGGTCAGTAGGGAAAAAAGCCTACAGATGAGGAAGAACATGAGGTCAGAGGATTTGCTACAGCTTGGATACCAACACTGTTCAGAATATTTGCCTTTTCTAATTTCATTTTGCCCACACAAAAACAATCAGGAAAAAAATCCAGGGTCTGAATATTTTTTAGTCTCTTGTTTCCCGAGCAAGCATATGTATCACAGAATTGTATCTGTTCTCATTAGGAATGTTTAAGCATTTTAATTCTAATTATAATCCCCACCAGTTTGACAGTGTTCCTTTAAATGTCAGAGGCACTGGAGAGGTTGCCGGGCAGGGAGGGGCTGTGAACTAAACCTCTCCAAAGGATTTTAATGCTTTCCCTTCGGTGTCTTTTCTTCCTGAGAATAAAGGCAGGGAAAGGAGCCAATGGACTCAGCCCTATAGCAACATTTTTCCCCAAGGAATTTTGTATTTAGTTCTTGTGCCTTTGGCTAATAAAGAAGAGATGAACATTTAGTTCATCCGAACAAAAGAAAGCAAAATTTCAAAATGTGGTTCTTTTACTTGCAGATTTTCTGGATTTTATCCCCAACTTTAGGCTGTAAACTAGAGGGCAAATTATTTAAGAAATTTATTCTTTCCTTGCAGTACACTGCTTTGTACTGAGGTGGCTTGTTTTTCTGCTCAGACAAAATAGAATGGAGGAAATTATCTAGTGGATGCAAGCTGAAGAAAGAGCCCCAACTCCATAATTTGAGCACCTAGCTACTCTCTTTCCCCAATAATGAGGAGAATTTCATAAATTCTCACCTTCACTTTGCTTATTCAGATGTAGGCTCCTGCTATGTATACACAGTAACACCAGTTCAAACACTGGGACTGAACTGTTAATAAAATTAAAAAATTTAAAAAAAAAACCTGTTAATAAAATTACCAAACTGGTCTAGTTAACTCATACCCCTACTCCCCCACCCTACTCTCCGTCCACTCTGCTTCCCTGTTCCTCTAATTCAATTGACCATTTGTTTGCATGAATTTATTAGACTGACCGCCTGGTGTGCTGTTACAGAGGCCTGGTCTTTTTTTTAATTTCGGTGACCATCAGGTTTTGTTCCTTATTTTGAAGCCAGTTCTAGATTGTTTACCCTTTGATGGATAGAGACCCATGCTTTGTCTCATTCAGTTCCATTTAGACAAAGAGTAGGGGTGTGAAAAGGATGCTTGGGTTCAGTTAAAAAGAGGCCTAGATCCTCTCCCCTCTGGGGACTGTTCCCTCTGCAGACACAGCTACAGTGAGAATTAGAAAGGAACGACAAAAAGGAGAAACAAACCACATGGTGGAACTTGTCAGCTGCTTTTGTTAACGTCTCTTAAAATTCAGGTCAGGGTAGTATATGCAGATCCCGAAAATGAGGAGACGGTCTGGTTAAAAGTCAGGTATGTGTTCCTCACATTTTATAAGGAAAAGGATAAAGACCACTGAAAAGTAAAGATCTTGCTCTTCGAAGAGCAATTTCCATTTTGTTACAAAGGAAAATGCTTCATTTGAAATTGGTAAATACATGGCTGCTTTGCAAACATTCCAGAAAATGCAGTTTGTCTTTTTGAACCTCACAGGATTAGCTGTTGTATTACAGTTTCTTCTTATTTCTGGAGCTATAGACATTATGTATAGGATAGCTCACAAACATCTATCAGCATGTCTTTAACATGGTGTTCTGTCAAGTGAATGTTGCAGTCTGATCAAATTGATGGTGTCTTTCTAGCCGGCGAAATGCAATGCCACATAATTCCACTCCCTGACATCATGTTTTAATCAATGGCAGATAGCAAGTGCCAGAGAATGAACAAAATGGTTCCTGAACCACTTACCCGAGTTTTAGTGGTGTACCTAAAGATGTCATTCCTGGAGTTCACAGTATAGTAAATTATTCTAAAGCATATGCTCCACTAGAATTTTTATCTTAAAATAATTCAATTCTGGTTCACATATGGGCAGGGTCAGATGGCCTGCAGGAAGAAGGCCAGCTAAATTTCCATGATTCATGGTCACTAGGCAATGTCTAGTTCAGTTGATCATTCATACTGGCATATGTCCCAAGTATAGGTCATCCCAGTTATGGATAATCTAACTGCCCTTAATAAGACTAAAAGATAGTCTTACTCTGCCTCCAGATAATTTGAAGCCTGTGAGTTTAAGTGTCTAGAAGGGATCATTCCAGGGAATGCTATCTTAGAGACAGATTTCTTCTTAATCTTGAAAACAATCATCTTTGAACAGTTTAGATTTGGAATGGAAGATAAGGGATGAAATTATAAAATCACAAAATGTCTCATCATAGATTTAACCTCCGTTTTTCTTAAAATTTATGTTCTCACAATTAGAAGTAGCTTCCCAGGTGGCTCAGTGGTAAAGAATCTTTCTACAATGCAGGAGACACAGGAGACATGGGTTCGATCCCTGGTTGGGAAGATCCTCTGGAGAAGGAAATGGCAACCCACTCCAGTAGTCTTGCCTGGGAAATCCCATGGACAGAGAAACCTGGCGGGCTACAGTCCAGGGGATCACAAAAAGTCAGACATGACTGAGCACTCAGGCACGCACATAGAGGTCTTTGAACCTTAACCATATCTGTGTGCAGGAGATGTTAACTCCTATTCCAAGGCTCTTTACCTGATGGGTTCCTTCTTCCTTAGATCAAACCAGAAAGAAATCTGTCACAATGACACTCCTTGCGATAAAGGACCACA
The DNA here is from genome assembly GCF_019320065.1 of Cervus canadensis. Lineage (NCBI taxonomy): Eukaryota > Metazoa > Chordata > Mammalia > Artiodactyla > Cervidae > Cervus > Cervus canadensis. The sequence goes on from NC_057396.1 coordinate 11,907,175, forward strand.
GAGGAGGATTGTAAGGACCTTGTCTTGGAGGGTCTGATGCATTTTGCATATAATTTTTCTCAAAAGTGAGAGCAAAGCCCAACCTTCAGAGAAACCATGTGGCTCCCTGCCTTGTAGTGTCACAGGTTCCCGACCCTGTTCCTTGGCCGCCCTTGACCCTGGTCTTTGCAGAAGGCTCAGGCTCAGCCTCACTCGAGTTTGTAGCTTCTACTGTCCTCCTTTGGATTCTGCTTAGTCATGGTCTGGGCAACTGCGAAAGTCCAAACTTCACATAGTTATCTGCATTTGTGTGAAAATGCCTTATATGTCATCCAGTTGGATATCCATCCATGTGGGGATTTCTGCCAGAATATCTCCATCTGTGGCCTTCCAGCTGGGCTGCTAGACCTCTAACACTCTCACCGACAGACCTTGTATTCCCTGAGGCTGTCCATTTCCTCTGAGTTGGGCTTCTTATAACTCTGTGAATTAGTCCTAGACAAGAACTTGAGTCTACACCCACTTAGTTGAACCCTTCTTTCCCATGCTGGAATTTCAGCTGATTACAGATAACTCTTAAGCTTCCCGTGAGGTACATCTTCTACTGCTTAAATGTCCTCAGCTCTGTTTCATCTTTCTTATATCACAGTAGTTCAGATTCTCTCTCCATCTCGCCTGGCATGACCTTTAAACAAGTATCACTTTGGCTAACTCTTTTCTAAAAGGGAAACCAAAAAACTGAGCAGCACACTCCTCATGGGGTTTGGCAAGAGCAGAATTGAGAACTAACCCTATATATGCAATCTCAGATAACATTAGTTGTTTCAGCAGCGACATCGAGTGACCTGTGTCAACTGAAACTCTCGGTACCCCATTATCTCTTTCAGAACAGGCCCTCAATAAAACTTTGATTACTTAAATTAAATCCTTTTTATACATGAGCCCCTGTTAGATTTCTTCTCTCCAACCCTATTCATTTTATACAATTGATATTTTATGTCCAAGTGCAGGGACTTAATTTTTATCCCATTAAACAACATCTTTTTAGAGCTGACTTATGGTTCTAACTTGTTGAGATATTTTTGCTCTGTACTCAAATTCTGTGCTCAAAATATTTTTTATTGCTGTCAGCTCCATGTCACTGATAAGTGGACTAAGCATGTTTTTCCAAACTTTAACCAAGTCACCAACACAGATTATTAAACAAGATGGAGAAGAGGTTGGAGTTCTATGGAGTGCTGTAAGGGCCTTACAGGCTGTCATTCTTCAGTGAATGAGCTCTGTGTATGGATGTTTAACTCATTACAAATCCCTCTGAAAGAGGTGGCCGGTAGGATCATGGGTTCTATGGTCAAGTAGAAGTGGATTTCAAAATCCAATCTTTTCCCTCACTAATTGTGTGGCCTTGAACACGTTCATTAAAATTTATCATCAACAGATGCTCATCTATAACAATACTTCCTTCCTAAGTCTTGGGAGCACACTGAATGAGGCACTGGCTGTGAATTATGGACAAGTGCCTGGCACCTGCCTCCCACCCATCAGTATTCCCCAGCTCCTTCCCTCACCTAATTTGTCTGCATCTTGTATACAAGAATATCATGGACTCTGTCTAGGTTCACCATTGAAAGTAAAAAATTCAATGATGTATTAAAATTGCTTCATCTATGTGGCTTTTTTATTTCCTCTTAACAAATTTTTCAGTATGAAATCATTTCCTTAAGGAAGGGGGATTTACAAAAAATAGGAATTAGGATTTTTTTCCTTCTTTATGTCATCTAGTAACATGCATCATTAACCTCAGCTACATAAATTCCTAGTATGCTTTGGCCCTGAACTTTAGAAGAAAAATTCTTTAGTCATCTTTAATATTTTATAATTATAATAGATTAAGCCAACTGAATAAAAATATAAATATCCTAGTTCCATCTTTTAAAGCTATTTCTTCTTGTGATGTATTCACTTCTGAATGAAGGTTTTACTTCTTACAAATGTTTCTGGGTAATGCAGCAAAGACACCTGTAATCGAATCTGCAACCAACAAGGTAGTAAGTTGATTTGGAGTTCTAATAGTTGCACTGTGTATCTACAGAATGGATATGATGAAACATGACATGAATTAACAAATCTGTCAGGAGTAAAACAGGTTTGCTGTCACAAATTAACCAATTTTACCATGATTTCAAGGCCATAGATTTTCAATCACCTGAAATTAGTCATCGTGGTAGGAGACTCTTTTCTTTCTAGTCTAGCCCACAACAGTGTTAAAGACTGTTTCAGATATTTCAAATGGAGAATCTAAACCATCCATTTAAAATTATTTTATAAGCTCATATTCCCCTAAGAGTAATTCTTGGGGATAAAAAATACAAAGCTAAAATATACAGATAATATATGAAAATACTGGAGAAGGAGATGGCAACCCACTCCAGTATTCTTGTCTAGAAAATTCAATGGACAGAGGAGCTTGGCAGGTGGGCCACAGCCCATGGCGGGGGCGGGGGCGGGGGGTAGGCCCCAAAAAGTGGGACATGACTGAGCCCATATATAATATACATGAAGTAATTACATATAATAAAAGATAACATAAAGGTAGTAAATGAATAAGCACAAAATTTATACTACAGAAAATGTGCACTACTTTAGAAACAAAATCTATTTCAGTAAGAAGTCTAGATTAGGCCCTATTGGCTTTAATTTTATAATGGAAATCCATTTACATGTATTACCAAACTCTCATCAAATCATACCTCAGGGCACCAGTAGGGAAATCACCTCTTTTATTAAACTAGATGTGTCAGGAGAGTGATGGGTATAGAGGTGGTCGTTTCTATGAGTGGAACCAGATGTAGAAAAAAAAATCCAGTCCCTAGCACTTGAACTGAAATCTTCTCTTGGCTAATACGATGTGACTGAATTCCAGGAATGTTAGTCCAGTTCAAACAGGAATGGTTTCTCATCAGTGGCTCGTTGGACATTTGCAATCTTCTGCTTATTTGTTTGTTGGATTCTTTTTTTTTTTTCGTGAACTAGGGCACAGCACTTTGATGCGGCTCTGACTGGCTCTGTAGAATGCTGCCTCATAACTTTTTCCTGTGACGCTTCCTTTCAATGATGTTTCACATGTGCTTTTTTTCCCTCTGCCCACACTCCGTGTTCACCACCAAATTTCCATTGTCGGTCCCCGCCTACATGCCATTTTACCAGCTCGTGTCCTCCTCAAATCTTAGAGCGGTTCGGGCTACTGCTCACATTTTCATTACACCTTATGGAGAAGAAAATTGACTTCCTCAAAAAGGGCATAGAGTTCACAGAGAGAACTTGATATTTTCCAGGGCATTTTCCTCTACGAGGGCGTCTCGTGCCGGTTTCTTGCACTTGCCACAGTAAGAATGTCTTCTCTCTCTTTGCTTGTGGGACCCCCCCGCCAAGCCATTTTCCCCTCTTGACTGATTTTCCCATCAGAAGTTCTTCATTATGAGTCAATAAAATAATACTCTACAGTCACATCCCCAGGGAAGGGAAGGATTGCCCAAGTCTCTAGATTATTCAAGAGAGGAAGTGGCCAGGGGGCGGGGGATTTGTTTGGTTTCTAATTTCTGTGCAAGAAAAAGTAGATTTTAAAAACTGAATTAGGAAGGTAATAGGAACTGCTAAAATCAGACTCTCGCATCTGTGTTTATAAGCTCCCAACTCGAGAAAGTTTGAGAAAAAGAAAACTTAGGGTTTCAAACATGTGCTTGTGTCTAAGCACAGACTTGGCAGCTTCTCACGTGCGTTTCACTAAACCTAAGAATTCTCATACAAGTGAGGTCTGTGTTCATCACTTTCCACCAAAGTTTAAATAGTAGGGTGCTGTGGTGATGACTCCGGTTGCTAAGACTTCATTGCCAAGTCAGAAACATCTGAGGGACAACTCCATTTAACCAGAGGCCAAGGATACCTCGGCCGCCTGAGTGCCAGGCCAGATGCCAGCCAAATTCATCAGTATGCACAGTGCGGGAGTCAGGAGCAAAACCTCCTCAGGAGGGCTCAGTCCATAGACCAGGGTGAAAAAGGAGCAAGACGGAGGACAGTAATAAGTGGCCCATTCCCGGCCGTGACTCTGACACTTAAAAAATGTCTAGTCACGTTGGATAAGTGACACTGGAAGTTCAAGCATTTACTTCCAAGGCAGCCTAGAATAGAATTGGCTGTGATTTCTTAAGGGAAGTTAAATTAATACCCTTATTCTTTCACTTATTCATTCATTCGTTTAAAATACAGATATTTCGAGGGCACCTAATGAAGGAGCCTGTTAGGCTACAGTCTGTGGGATCGCAGAGAGTCGGACCCGACTGAACAACTTCACTGGTTCAATGAATGTCAAGGAAATTCCAAATACATGTCTCTTGCCATAGCTAATGGATGAATTTAAAGTTCTGAGGGAAAAAAAAAATAGGAACCCAGAATCTATATTTGAGCAATAATAAGTCAAATAAAAGTATTTCTTTTAGATCTACTATGTGTACACTTCATATATCTTGTTTCTCTATCACACTTAACTTCTAAGAAAGGTGTGGAGAAGGCAATGAAAGGGGTGCTCAGGAGCAGCTTGAGTCACAGAGATGAGAAAAGCCCTTCGGAGGGTTCCTGGATACCCTGGCAGTTCGGAATTAAGTTAAAGGAACATAGCTTGGCCCCAGGAAAGACAGAGGGGTAGATAATTGCTAAGTGGCAGGGGGCTGGGGTAGCAGGAGTGTGGACAAAGGTGCTAAATCACATTGGTTTTGTTTGTTTGTTTGAGCTGTGATTTGAAAGTCACTGAAACCTGTTTCTTTAAATCCAGTTGCATTTATCAAGTCACATCCTGCTCATGATATTTTATGCTTATGGAAACCTTTGTAAAAAGACTCTCTCCCTGTGAGGCTCTGTGAGCTGTAGTTGTTAGGAGTAGGACTCTGAGGCCAGAACCCACTGGGTTCCATTTGAGAGTCTGACACTCACCACCTGTGTCACCTTGGGAAGTGATTTCAAGCTCCCTGCATCAGTTTTTGCCTTTAAGATGGGAATGGTAACACTTCGTACCGAGTGGAGTTGTGAAAATGAGATGATGCATGTGAGTTACTCACCATGGTAGCTAACGTTTGCAGAGTGATTATTCTATTAGCCCCTTCTGCCATCCCCAGACCACTCTTATAATACAGTTGTGTGCATCTCTTCTTTCCAGGGACTCAAAAAGTACTCTGTTTCTCCTGTGTTTTGATAGGCAATTTGTAAAAGCTAATATATAATTCGTTTAGAAGCAAAACCTCATTATGCTCTATTGCTGTATGATTTCCTCTAGCGTGCAAGTATCTGATGCTGCTTATTGAAGTAAGAAAGTACACTATGCCATCTACCAGAAGGGAGGAATTTTGAGTTCTCTGCATCTGGGATGCCATCCACCAGAAGGGAGGAATTTTGAGTTCTCTGCATCTGGGCTTCTGCTTGTCCTGCGCACATAGATCCCTAGTCTCGTAGAAATGCAGATTCTGATGGGCCAGGTCTGGGGGAAAGCCTGAGTTTCTGGGTCTCTGGCCAGCTCCCCAGCCATGCTGGGGCTGCTAGTCGACCGCCCACACCGTGTTCTAGACCCCAAAGCAGTAGCAGTGCCGGAATGGGCCGGGCTGAGGAATTGGTGTGAACATTCCTCCGGTCGTGGGTCGTTTCCTGGACAGCAGTTTTTCTGTGGAAGACCCAGTATTCAGTCCCCACAGACATGGCCAAACCTCACTGCAAGGCACCACCTTCTCACACGAGCACCTGTGACAACATATTGGAAACAAGGCTATAAAAAGAGAGAAACCTGCAGCCAGACACCTGGTCAGGCCACAGCTGTTCAACCAAGAGAAAGCGCCCTGGTTTCAACACTTCGCTGGCTCCTTTTCTAGAAGGCTGGGTCCTCCCAAGGCCCGATTGTTTTCGAAAATCACGTGTAACAGAGGCTGATAGACCACACGAGGGAGCATCACAGACTTGACTTGACCTTTGTCACTGCAGTCTGTAGCTCTGTGGACCATTCCTCACTCCTACATCAAATGGGCTTTTAAAATCAAGGTGTGCGAAGTCTATATTTAGTGGATTTGGGTGCCAGTTGGACCAATAAAACATAGAATGGACTCTGTGTCTCCACATCTTCCCTTGACAGTTCTTCTGAAGGGGAAAAAGGGTAAATCCTAGAAGTACCTTTTTTTTTAATGTTTAAAAATCCTAGAAATGTTGGACAGATGTAAAAGTCACAACTGTATTCAGGGTCCCATGTACTCCACTTGGAATTCAAGGTTTAGTACAGACACCGAGTTATAAAGTGTTGAGATCTTCTCCTTTACCGTTGCTCGTGCCTATTTCTCTAACATTGCTCCTGGGGTGTTGCTTGCCCTGGCCTGGTGACAACAGATGAAGTGCTACACTAGGAACATAGTCCACCAAAGGTTCTCCCTGCTTCGCAGATGCAAATACAAACTTTTGACCTCCGTATAGTCCAGGTAGCTTTCCCACAGTCGGTCCGAAAAGCAAACTTACTGATTTATTTCTGAATCCCTCACCCAGCTCCAGCAAAATACTGGATATTTTAAATAAATGACAGTGAAAGGTACAACAAGGATTTATGAAAAGCATGCTTAGTAGGTTATAGAAATAGAGAAAAATAATAATGTAAAAAATGCAAAGTCAAGGGAGGAGTATGTGGAACTATGTCGTTTCAGTACAGTTTTACAGTAAACCTAAAACGGCTCTAAAAAATAATGGTCGGTTAATAAAAGAAATGCAAAGCTCATCACCTTGGAAAATATAAGCAGATATGCTAAATACAGAAGCTCTAGAAAGGATGTTTAAGAAGAAAGGGCTTCCGGAAAGTTTCCTATTATTGCACCACCATTAACTGGTATAATGAAAAAAAAAAAATCCTGCTCCTCTGGTAGATGGTAAGGTGCTCCCCCACCCCATTGCTTCTCCAGCAAGAAAGAACATTCTGGAATGAGCTTACAGTAAGGCCTGGGTTTGAATCCCAGGTCTGCTTTCCCACTAGCTATGTGGCTTTGGGCAAGCTACTTAACAGCTTTGGCTGTTAGTTTTCTCATCTGTAAAACAGTGTTCCTGTGACATGAGCATAATGGAGTTATTATGAGGATTAGATGAAATATTGTAAATGAAACCACTAGCCATAGTCAATGCTTAGCAAATGTTAGTTGAAATTAATCAGCTTCTGGTAGCAATGCCCTGCTTTTGTGGTTTAATTCTCTGAAGAGGTGTGTTGGGTCAGTTCGATGGAAAGTCACTTGGTGGGGAAAGAAACTTGGAGAGGGATAAAGATTGCTTATATGCAAGTACATACCTAGACATCTGCCTGACGCACTGAAGTCCCCCAACAGATATTTGTTAAATGCAAAAAGTTCTGGACCAAGAGTGTCCAGATTGATTGATTTTGTTCTCAGAAGCATTGCTTCGAACCTCACAATTTCCAAAGCGTATTTATACCTATTTAATAAGATAAACCAAAACCTAGGAGGAAGGTAGGAAAGATCTTAGATTCTATTTTGTAGAAGTGGAAACTGAGGTACATAGAGAATCACACCAAAAAATCTATCAAAAGAACAGAATTAGAATTCAGCTCTTCTAATTTAACATCAGTTTTTCCACTGTATCTGTTGAAAGTTAGCATGTCTTTTTTCCCTATACCCACCAGTTGGGGGGGTGGGGGGGCTGCATTTTAAGCACTTAAGAAACCATAGATGAGTCATAAGCCTGAGTTGGAAATTTGCAATATAAGGGAAGATTTGCTGCATTAGATAGTGGTTGCTCTTGATGCTGCATGAAGAAAAGGTGGCTGAGAACAAATGTAGAAAAGAATCGATTGGTGACCATGCATTTCACAAAAGCATTGAAAGAGTCTTACTCGTTCCTTTTCAGGCTGAGATTTGATGGTCACTGATGGCCACCAGCATGCATTGGCTAGTGCACAGGCCACCAGAGGCAAATCTTCTGCTTTAATGACAGTTGTCTATATACAGTGTCAAGTCTGTTTTGACACTTGTCCAAAAGCTACATTTTTTTACCTCTTATGCTTGTTTTCAAATAATATATTTATATTTGAAAAGTTTGATAAGATGGGGTGGTGGGGAGTATGGCAGAGCAAAGAGAAGAAAGATAAGAAAGGTTTTCCTAGTAATGGAAGGTTTTCTTGGTTATTGCAATAGTTGCACAAACTGTACCAGCTGATGTTTGTATAGGTCTAGCAGAAAAGTAGAATTTTTTTTTTAATGTTTTTGTAACATATGTAAGACTGTAAACGTCATCTTGATCTGGAGGTTGGCCAACTCCCAAATATCTCCTAATGGAGGAGCAGGATAAGAGTCACAGCTGCTTGGTGAGGGCACCTGCCTTTGAGCCCCAGACAGGCCATTACTGACGTTAGAGCCTTCCCTGTAGGTAGACTTGGGTGGAAAGAAGCAGAAACACGAAGATTATTAAGAGTTTGAGGACGGGGGCTAAAGAAATAAAGAAGGAGTTTGGAGGGTAATGGGAAGACTAGAGACCCTGAAGTCGGGTTTGATACTGAGACTTGATCCTAGGTACTTTCACCATTCCCTGGCTTCTGTGACATCTATTCACATTCTTCCTTTCGGACACGTGAACTATGTCTCTTTCGATTAAAGGATATGTATAGTTATAATGAGCCCAGGTGACCAAGACTTTTCATTTTTAAAGCCGTTTAGAAGGTAAGGTCACTGACACAAGACACAGTACCACGTGGCTGGGAAGGAAATGTAAGGTCAGGCAGAATAATACAGACTTGCCAGACAGTCCCACAGATCTAAGCTCCCAGGGACAAAAGCAGAATGAACCCTTTCTCGGGATGCTGTCTAATCAAATTCATGCATGCGTCCAGCCTGCAGCACTGCAAGGATGACCATTTCATTGGACAACGATTATGAAAATTGGATTCCTTTTTTTTTTTTTTTCAGAAGAGGGTCAAAATTAGAATTCCACAGAGCATTATCTTCTTCCTGCAATAGCCATGTCATTTTTTGTTAGAGACCGTGTTGCCTAGAAATCCTCCTGATCCTTTTGTTATTCCTCACGTCTAATCCGTGTTCAAGTCAGCAGCAAAACTGGGTACCAGACATGTCCAGAGAAGCACAAGAGACAATTAACACCTAGCTTTTGGAACACTGGGGACGGTTAATAAGATATTGTGCCTCAGCTGTGTGTGTTTTTATGTTTACCACAATCAGGCTTGATTAAAGCTGGCTTTTGTGACTTCCTCTGATTCCTCGTGGTGTCCGGAGTTTTAGGAGATTGGTTGCCCAGCTCCCGTTTTTTGCCTCACAGGGAATCACTCCTGCAGCCATTTCCTGATCTCTGCTAGGGATTAACTGATATTCCTCTGTGGCTGGTGAAACAGCATCATTGAGGCCATCCCTGGAAGCTGGTGGTGGGGGGGGAGAATTTAATTCTTCAGATCATATGTATTTGTACCATCCCTGGCTCTGTCTCCTGATCATAGTCAGGAGTCATTTCGGAGAGGTGGTCTCTCATTCAGAGGCTGTATGTCTGCTGTTTCCCCAAGGGCAGGAAAAACAAGCCACTGATGTGGAACCAAGTCTTCACTGTGGCAGCCGACTTCTGTTTACCACAGAGTCGAGGCTCACGTCTTTAATCCCTCCCTATAAAGCTGTCTGAGAGAGTTGTACAAACCCACGGATGTCTTTTATTGTTTCTCTAATCACTTTTAATGTGTTTTCCCACAGTTTTTGTAAGTGTTGCTGTCTCAGCCTGGCTGTGTCAGCAAAAAAAAAAAAAAAGGAAAAAGAAAGATTCCCCTAAAGGGATGCTATTTCAATTTATTATTAGTGTTTTAAGTTAGAGAGTTAGAGGGGCTTAGAGAGTTAAAGAATATAAAATTATAGATCTCATCAGGATTTAAATTGTATCTCAGACACAGTGTCATATTTAAATACATACAAACACAGAACCAAGGTCTCAGGATCTTCAGCCTTTCCCATTTCTCTCACAAACCCCCTCAAAAGCCCCACTGTCTGTATCCCAATATGAAAAAATGAGTTACCCCCAACCTCTACTTTCTCCCATGGATATTCGTTTCTCCCCCACCCCACTTTCTATCTTTTATGGCTCTTCTTTTGATTAAATGTGGGCTTATGGTTGCTAATAATTTCAGGATAAATGTTTCGATTGGATCCAAAGGGATTTGAAAACAATAGACACAGACTCAATGTCATCGCGGCTTCCGCATGAAGGAAGGTGTGTTTCTAAGTGTGTCTTATGGCCTAGAAAGACTCGGCCGCAAGTGAAAACCCATCCCCCACAGCGCTGTCAGCTTTTTAGGGTTAAACACTGACATGCCTTGTAATTTTGGCAGTGGGCTGTCATTTGGATAGTTGTCTGCAAATGCTGCTAATGTTACTTTGGATAAAACCTGTCTCGTTACCGTGTAAGTTATGAAGAGACTTGAACTCACATATCACCCTCATTCTTCCTCCTCTTCCCGTGTCACCCTGTCCTGTTGTGACGCAGTGCGGTTCCCGGGGGACTGTAATGCCCCTGAAAATTGACAGTCACATTCTAGTGTAACATATTTTTCCCGTTTAATAACATGGTCTGTGTAATGATTCATAATCCTCAAAGGGCCTCCTGCCAGTGACAAGTGAACTCAAGAAATTGAATACACCAGGCAGTTTGGTGGCGACTATACTTTTACGGTTCAATCAAGAGTTAAGGCAACAGTGTATCTGGAGAGATGTTGGTAAAATGGCCTTCAGCTCAAATATTCCCTTGTCTGGTTCACACATGGAACTCCTGCTTCTTCAGGCCACTGTGGAGAGATGTTGGTAAAATGGCCTTCAGCTCAAATATTCCCTTGTCTGGTTCACACATGGAACTCCTGCTTCTTCAGGCCACTGTGGCCTGAAATAGGACCGCAAAGGGTATATTTGTTCCCCATGAGACAATCAGTCCTAAAAAGACAGGGATATTTTCTCCTTTTTACCTCTGTATTTTTAGTGCCTACAATAGTGCTTGGCATATGATGTGCTCAGTTGTTACTTCCCTTGCCTGGTGGAATATCAGTCAAGAAAATAATCTTTGGTTTTGAGCTCCCATCCATCACCATCACTGCATCCAAACTCCACAAGGCCCCTTTAAGCTCTGGAAGGGTTAAGGTGACTGGCATTATTTTTCTGGCCCTCAAGCAACAAAGCTGGGACTTCTCAGGTAGTGCTTGTGGTAAAGAACCCACCTGCCAGTGCAGCAGACATTAGAGACAGAGGCTTGATCCCCGAGTTGGGAAGATCCCCTGGAGGAGGGCATGACAACCCACTCCAGTAGTCTTGCCTGGAGAATCCATGGACAGGGCAGTCTGGTGGGCTACTGTTCATGGGGTTGCAAAGAGTCGGACATGACTGAAGCAATTTAGCACACACACACGCCCAAGCAACCAACCTACTTCCTCCCCACCACCTGATGGCTTTCACTTGGAACCCCTGATGGCCCTCCCTCAATCATCATCTCTTCTAGCTCTGTTACAGCTAGGTGACCTCACTTTTTCAGTCTTCTCTTAGACCCCTCATAGGACAGAGCTGGAACTGAGACTTTCTAAGTGTCAAAACTTTGTGCCCACCCAAAAGAATTCTGAGAAATGGAGTATTCCTGCAATATCAGGAAACAAGAATGTCACATTTATCAGTGACTGCCCTCCAAATGTGAATTTCGGGGCCCTTTAGGACATCCAGGAAGGAGAACAGTACCTGTTATCCAGCAGCCATGAGGCTGCAGCCACTCCCTGTGGTGAGTGTGGAGGCCAGGATGCGAAAAAACACAGGATATGGGCCCCAGAGAGCTGAGATGCATGTGAAAGGGATGATTTCATTGAACCCAGACTTTTGGATCTTCTCACACATAGAGAAGCACCAAATACTTGAGATATCTGATTTCCTTTAATTCACAAAAATACTTTTGATGTTCCAACTACCTGCCCCTTGTTGAAAACATCTACATAACCTGACTCCTCCCCCACTCCTCGGAGCAGTTCTTTCAAGGTTACTTAAGATGCTGCCTCCTGGACTTAAGTCTTAAAAGTTTCCACCAAATAAAACATAACTCAACTGTTAGGTTGTAACTGATGTTTAAGTTAATGATTCCTTTCTACTGACCAGCAGCAGCAGCACCCCAGAATAGATCCTAGGCACCTTAGCTCCTTCCTACCTCGAGATGATCCCCCTGCCTTACTTGCGAAGACACTGTTTTTTTCTCAGAAACTATGTTAAGATTTGTTGTTCAGTTGCTAAGTCGTGTCCGACTCTTTTGATCCCATGGAATTAAGTGTGATAATATATATGTTATCTAATATGCTATCTAGCACCAGGTAAGCATTCAATAATTGATAGCTTATTCATTGTTATAATGAGTTAAACTTTAAAATCTGTCTTTTGGAACCGTGAATTATAACAAATATTAAGCTCCTAATATCACAGATGTGGAGACAACATCATGAGGTTTGGCAAGCGTGAGCTTGGCAGGGAGTTTAACCCTGCTTCAAGTACCATCTTTCATCATGACTTCCTATGACTCAGCATCTCTGAATCTCATCTTCATCTGTAAAATTTGGGTCACAATACCTCATATGGTAGGGACAAAGGTTAAGAGAGATGGTGCCTGTGATTTTGTGTTCTACATACTAAAGCATCGTGCAAATCAAGGCATCTTCTTTCTCCCAGGCAAATATATGTTATGTGAATTGGGGGCAGCTTGTATTTTGCATTCACAAGAGGTGAATTATGGAACTGAGATTTCAGCAAACATCAGCACAGGCATTAGAAACTGACTTTCAGCTTACTTACAAAACAGAAATAGAGTCACAGATAGAGAAAATAAATGTGTAGTTACCAAGGGGGAAGCAGGGGAGGGATAAATTGGGAGATTGGGATTGACACCTACATACTACTATGTATAAAGTAGATAAGTAACTGTATATAAAGTATATTATCACTAACTATATATACATACTACTATATATAAAATAGATCAGAACCTACTGTATGAGGAACTGTACACAATACTCTGTAATGGCCTCTATGGGGGAAAAAATCTAAAACAGAGTGGGCATATGTATATGTATAACTGATTCACTTGGCCCTACAGAAACTAATACAACATTGTGAATCAACTATACTCCAATAAAAATTAATTAAAAAAAAAACACACCTGACTTTCCATTTCCTTGGTGTGTTAAGGGCAAAACAGACTGAAGCACGACAGTAGAGGAAGGAAGTCCTGTGCCGCCCAGGCCTGCCTTCGCCCCATCCCCCAGGGTATGACAGGGTCTGTGGGCCCCCTCGAGGCTTCTGCACCCAGGGGCTATGCTGGCAGTTTGTTTTGTACACGATTTAAAAAAAAAAAAATCCAACTAGAGCCAGGGAGATTTTTGTTGGCTTGCATGTGAGATATGTTTTTAAATTGCAGAACAAAGTTTAATTTGGTTTCCATGTCCCTTGATGAGGAATAGCATCTCTACTGCAAGAAAACCTGACACTCCTTTATTCTTGCAAGGATGGTCAAAATTTTCTGGGTCACAAAACAAGCACGAGAGGAAGAAATGAAAGTGCACGCAAGACACTTGAAACAAATATTCCTCTGTGGTCATTATTAGAAGGCTTGGACTAAGAAGCTGTCAGCCCTAGGAGTTTGGGCCATCCTTCCCTCTAGTTTTCCCTGGCTGCTTTGTTCCACGTCGCTCGTACAACACACGCTAGTCAGGAGCTGCTTCACCCCGTGTTTCCCAAAATGCTTGCAAACGCTGAATGGCAATTATAAAACAATGCCTTAGGGTATATGGGCTCCAAGAATATCACTCTAGCCGAAGGCCAACTCAAGAAAGTGTTCCTTAAAACAAATCCACTGTCAGGGGGAAATGGTAGCGAGAGATTTGAATTATCCCGGATGCCACACGAGACATTTAATTCAGGTTATCAATTGAATGCGTTTTAGGCTTTGTAAGTATCCCACCAGCCTAGGACACAGGCACTATTCTCAAGGAGATTAGTTTCACTCAGGAGAGCAGACTCGCGGGGCACTTAAATAATAAAGAAAGAGAATTGCTGCCTCCACGTTTAGTGTGAAATTTCAGAGGAGGGAAATGACCATAACCTGGTGTGTCCCAGGGAGGTCTTCCTGTAGGGTGCACATTTGTCACCTCTGTGCCTTCCAGGACAAAAGAGGCAGACATCCCCCCATAGTGCCTTTTAGATCCTCTGTGACCAAACAACTTGGCTTCTCAGATGGCGTTAGTGGTACAGAACTGGCCTGCCAATGCAGGAGACATCAGAGATGCGGTTTCGATCCCTGAGTTGGAAAGAGCTCCAGGAGAAAGGCGTGGCAACCCACTCCTTGTATCCTTGCCTGGAGAATCCATGGACAGAGGAGTCTGCCTGGCTGGCTACAGTCCCTAGGATAGCAAAGAATCAGACACAACTGAAGTGACTTAGCATGTATGACTGTACAACCACTGAGTGAGCTGGGCAGGTTTCATTCTACAGAACAAAGGGAAAGAGAGGTGAGTGTAACCCTTCCATGGTCTGGAAGACCTGGATGGCAGGCCGGGTTGCCTCCCACTCCTGCCTTGATGATTCTGGTGCTCACTTTCTCTTAAGTCTTTGCTATTTGAATGTGTCTGTTACCATTTTACTCCACATACTGCTTAGCCCATGGGAGCCACTCTTCATGTTTCCTTCTGTCCCCTTGTCCTCTAGAGAGGCAGGGGATAAAATGGTCACATTCCTTAAAAAGTGCAAAAGCATAATATATTAATATAACAGAGAAGACTCCCATGTCTTCTGACCCTCTTTCAGCTGATTCTCATCAGAATAGTGGGGCTTCCCTGGTGGCTCAGTGGTAAAGAATCCACCTGCAATGCGGGAGATGTGGGTTCGATTCCTGAGTTGGGAAGATCCCCTGGAGAAAGAAATGGCAACCCACTCCAGTATTCTTGCCTGGGAAACCCCATGGACAGAGGAGCCTGATGGGCTACAGTCCATGGGGTCACAAAAGAGTCAGACATGACTTAGAGACTAAACAACAAAAACAGTCAGAATGGTATTGGAGTGAACTGGAGAAAGATGATGATTTTGGAGGAGAGAAAGCAAGAGAGAAAGCTTCTGTCCTTACCTTCTAGAATCCTCTGCAGCCTTTGGCATGGCTGATGATCCCCCTTCTGCTCCCCAACGTCCTTTCTCCCTGTTGCTTCCATGGCATCCAGGGAGCCTGTCCACCTCTTCTTCTTGTGAATCCTTCTGCCTCCTTCACCCAACGTTCTTCTTCACATCGCCTCTTAGATGCAGGTGGCCCGGAAGGTTTGGCCTCAGCTGTGTCTCCCACCCTTTCCCTCCCCTATAGCTGCCCTCTCAGTACAGATGACTCTCAACATCTATGCCGCTCCAACCAGACTGGCCTGAGCTCTAGACCTCTGTCTCCAGGGCTTATTTCTCAACTCAGGTCACTCAGACTCAACCTGTTACAAATGTGATTTTGCCCACTGAAACTCTCTGATCTCTTATTTCCAAGACCGTTTTCCTTAGAACCCATTTTCTTCTCTCCCGCTTCCTGAATGTCACAGAACAAATATAAGAGCCTTTCTTGGGTAGGGAAACATTTCCTGCAAGATGCTTTGTGGCTAACGGCTGCTGTGTGTGACCAAGGGCCCTGGAACCCATCTTCCCACTGCCCCCTGCATTCCAGAGCCTCTGCAAAGGGGGAGGAGGGGTGGCAGGTTTGCATAGGCGAGAAGCTCACAAGAGATAGCTTGTAAATGCCAAAAATGACTGCGCTGGTGTGTGTACGGAGGGGAAGGATGTCAGGGAGGAAATACATTCTTAGCATCCATGGCAGTTGCATAAAGGATGCCCGTTAGAAAGACATCCACCCCTGGCATTTTAGCGCATGGTGTTTTATGTTCAGAGAGGTTGGGAAACATATGAAAGGGAATTACTCGTGTTTTTCCATCTGTACACATGTGCTTTCGCTGGTGTTAAATTCTTGTTGCAAGAGTCTCTCATCTGGTAATGTACACACAGAAAGATATTCCCACCACTTAAAAAAATTATGATGATTAAAACCAGCTGAGTCAATTCATAGGACATTGAAGCAGGACAAGTGAAATGTAAACCCACGTTCTCTGGAGCTGTAAATGCTTTTAACACATGAGCTGCTTCATGTGAAATTTATTCCACTACCAGTATTGTGTTTTCATATTACTGTTCTTAAGGTTGATATTTGAGGATGAAAAAAAAAAAAAAAGCATGCTTTGAAAGGAGGAGTTTTCCCGTAACTTTTGAAATGTGGTCATCAGTGGCTAACAGACACAGAGTTTCCCTTCTAGGTAACAGGACCTGAGCAGAGATCAGTTTGAGGAAAGAAGCTGTCCCCTTGTTCCTGTCACTTACATACTTCTTAAAAAGGGATTGCTTAATTTGGCTTCAAAAGTGAGGCAGAAGTCACTCAATCAGGAGACCCTCCAAACTCTCAATGTACTTTCTTAGGTGATGAATGTTCCCGGATTATGGTTTACTATCTCCTTTTGCTTTGCTGATGTGTCCTGAGTAATTCTGATGAGGGTTCATTGAAAATACTACCCTGAAAGACTACTCAGCTCTGGCCATGGAGACAGGGGCCTCCTGTAAGGTTTTAGAAATTCGTTTATCCATTCAGCAGATGTTTACTGAGCATGAATATTGTGACAAGCACAAGTCTGGACTTTTGGAATACATCAGTGCTCAGCAAGGACAGAGGTAGCCATGCTGTTTATCAGCGCTTACTACTCAAGCTTGTCTCTCTACAAGCAGCTGGGGGAAGTTCTTGCTGGAACCCCAAAGACAGAGAAGGTATGGTCCTGCCACGAAAGAAACATCCATCTAGCTGAAGTCACCAGATTCAGGGGTTAGTTCATCAGTCCTCTGTCTTCAGATGGATAGAACTGAAGTTGAAGGATGAAGGCAAGGGCCTTCCACAGAGACCCCCTCCCCCAAAGACTCAGAAAAGCCATTGTTTCTCCCCTCGTGTCCTGATTGTCCTTGCCTCACCCCCATCCTTCGGCTTCTGCCATTCATTATTTGGCTTCTACCATCACCCTGTCTCCAGCTCTGAGTTGACTCTTTTTACCAGGTTTGGGGGCACTGTTTCATCTCCCACTGGAATGTATCTTCGGACAATACTTATTTTCTGCTTTATCAATCTCAGGTCTGCATTGACAATCAGAGTGAAACACTACCCTTGATGTGGCATTTATTTACACCAATTGTTAGTAATTCATTTTAAAAAGCATTTGTTGAACACTCGTCATATTCAGGCATTTTACTGAGGCCCTAGGCACAGCGATACTCTCATAGTTTGCAGAATAGAGTGGGATTGTCAGAAAAAAATGAGCCAGTAATTAAGTACAATGCCTTGGGAAGACAGAAAAGGAGCACCTACTCTGAGTGGGCAAAGTCTTGAGGCATAAGCAGAAATGAGTCAGGCATAGAAGCAGGAGCCGGGTCAAGGGGAAGATATAAATACCTATGTGATAAAGCCATATGTCGCCATCAGACAGATGAAAAGAACAGTGGATACTGTGGCCTTCTCCTCAGACCACGTACAGTCTGGTGGCCCGCTTCACTCTTCTCTGCAGGGGGTTGTACCTCCTTCTCCTCTCTGGTCCCCCCATCAGCACACAGGACGGAGGAAGAAAAGAGGCAGGTGAGAAAGAGAACGGACAGGTGGAAACAGAGGGTTGAAGGAGTTTGCACCCAGTCAGATGTAGACAAAGAAGTAAAAACAAGCCATGCTCCTCTCTCACCCTTTCTCTCCACAGCTTTCAGCCACGTGCTTTAGCCAAGGCCTTCTCAAATGGCAAAGAATCCACCTGCCGATGCAGGAGATGCAAGAGATGCAAGTTAGATCCCTGGGTCAGGAAGATCCCCTGGAGGAGGGCATGGCAACCCACTCCAGTATTCTTGCCTGGAAAATTCCATGGACAGAGGAGCCTGGCAGGCTACAGTCTATAGGGTCACAAAGAGTCAGACACAACTGAGTGACTGAGCATGCACACATCTGTTGTGGGGCTTCCCTGGTGGCTCAGACGGTCAAGAATCTGCCTGCCAATGCAGGAGACCTGGGTTCGATCCCTGAACCAGGAAGATCCCCTGGAGAAGGAAATGGCAATCCACTCTAGTATTCTTGCCTGGAGAATTTCATGGACAGAGCCTGGTGGGCTACAGTCCATGGGGTCACAGAATTGGACACAACTGAATGACTAACACTTTTAGCCAAGAAATCATCTTTCACCACCTGGTAATCCAGCATCCACCCTGGAACCTCTCATCGTGATGAAAGATAGCCTTTGCTCACCTTCCTGTCAAAATGCAGAGTTACAGACATCCTAGAAGTTCTGGAACTAGCCTTCATTTTCTAAAAAGCTTCATCTGAAAGCAAACTATCTGTGATAAGACTAAATAAACTCACCGCCAGTTTTCTGCTTTTCACTGGAACAATAATAATGATTCCACTGGCACTTGGGAGAAGATGGGAAGCATTGATTAGGCATTCTCTGTGTCTCTGATTAGTTTTTAAATGGCAAAACACTATAACTTAATCAATGGGTAGAAGAATCTTTTGTCACATAATCTGGGCCAAGAAGGGAAAATTGACAAAAAATTAGGATTTCCTTGTTTGTTAAGTGCTTAGAACACATCAGCCAAGGGGGCATCGGCTACATGGGTTTGGCAGGAGTAAAGAGTTGCACCCGCCTGCCTGTTGTGCCCTGACCCTGAAGAAAGGGACTGTGTGATGCAGACGTGCATCTACATTGTCTCAAGTTGGGTCCTCCTGAAGCGTGCATCTGGAAGGCACTTTCCCTGTGGACCACACTTAGTATTAATATAATCTACAGCAGACTAGTTCAAGACCCCATGGACAGAGGAGCCTGGCAAGCTACAGTCCGTGGGATCGCAAAGAGTCGAACACGACTGAATGGCTGGGCAGCAGCAACAGAGGCCCTACCACATGTTAGGTTTCTGTTGTTCAGTTGCTCTTCACTCTTTGCGACCCCATGGATGCAGCACTCCAGGCTCCCCTGTCCTTCACCATCTCCCGGGGTTTGCTCAAACTCGTGTCCGTTGAATTGGTAATGCCATCCAACCATTTCATCCTCTGTCATCCCCTTCTCCTCTTGCCTTCAATCTTTTCCCAGCAACAGCATCTTTTCCACTCACAATAATAAAGATTCATCTCCCATTCCTTTTTCTTTCTCCACTGATGGCCCCAACTCTGACAGCAGTTTCAGTGAGAGTGGTTCCCAAACCAATTAAGAATTCTCCAGCACTGTCTGGGTGACCTGTCCTTCGGCTCAGTTCTGCTGATGGTGTCGTGGTGTCATCTCCTGGTGATGGGGTCAGGTCCCATGGGTTAATGGCTCTGTCCTACAAGACTGCCCCTCCCAGCTTCAGACCCAAGTTAGCTATGCTTCTGAGTGGCTACTCATTGGAAGTTCCAAGCACCCCCTCCTTGGATTCAGTTGATTTGCTGGAGTGGCTCACAGAGAAACATTTTGCTTACTAGATTATCAGTTTAATATGAAAGAATACAACTCAGGAATAGCCAGATGGAAGAGATGCCTAGGGCAGAGTATGTGGATAGGGCAGGGCTTCCCCTATGGCTCCGCCGGGAAAGAATCCACCTGCAGTGCAGCAGACCCGGGCGATACAGGGTCGATCCCTGGGTCAAGAAGATTCCCCTGGAGGAGGAAAATGGCAAGCCACTCCAATATTCTTGCCTGGAGAATCCCATGGACAGAGGAGCCTGGCGGGCTCCAGTCCAAAGGGTCACAAAGAGTCGGACATGACTGAATGACTAAGAACCCTATGGGGAGAAGACGCAAAGCCCTCATCTCCTCTCTCGCATGCCAGAATTTCCATGTATTCATCAGTCTGGAAGTTGCCCAAACCCTGTCCTTTAGGGGTTTTATGGAGGCTTCATTACCAAGGTATGATTGACTGGTCATTGGCTATAGGTGATGGGATTCAGTCTCCAATCCCTCTCCCCTCCCAGAGTATTTGGGAGTGGGACTTAAAGTTCCAACTCTCTAACCTCAGGTTTGGCTCCATGGGCAGCCATCCCCCATCCTTAGATGTGGTCCAAAAGTTGCCCTATTAACATAACTAAAGACGCTTTTATTACTCTCATCACTTAGGAAGCTCCAAGAGTTCTAGGAGCTCGGCGCCATAAACTGGAACAGAGACCAAATACATATATTTATTACTATAAATCACAATACCACAATGGTCTAACAGAAATAAAGGCAAGAACGGGAGTTGGATTTCCAGAAAAACAGGCACGGACTCACTGTTGCTAGTACATTCAGATTTGCTCCCAAGGGTGTGAGCAGATGACTTCCTACAGATGGCCCCAGTGAGATCCTTCAGGAAGGAGTAGCTCAAGTACCTGCCTCCTGATGGCCATCCCTAGAGCGTGAGGATGGGAGACTGAGGCCTTTGGAGAACGTGCTGGATGGAGCAGCAGGGCATGAGGGAAGAGAATAGCTCTTTGTTTCAGGTGGCTTCTTGGTTCCTGTTTCAGCTGAGCACTGGCGCAGACCACCCAGTGGAGCTGGCACTCTCTCTTCACCATTCAAAATCTGGGGGTGTTGCTACCGACTGACGTTTGGAAATTGCTTCTGAGGTTAATACCGAGGCAACTGTTCTCTCTTAGGACAGTCGTGAATTCTTTCAGGCCTTCAGTCAGTGGCTTGCTGTTCTCAGCCAAGGAGTTAGCGAATAAGAGGATTGAAGCACTCTTAAAGAAACTTTAACCCAACCAGTCTTCATAGAAAGAAGAGGCCCCAGAAAGGCAGAGTGACCTGTCAAATGTCACATTGGTAATTTATGGCAGATTGATAATCATAAATTAACTCAACATGAAACTGATGATAAAGCTCAACCCTGAACAGCAAAATCTACATGCCCTAAATACCATCATTCTGTTGCCAGTTCTTGGAAAATAACCCAAGAGGGATTACTAGGAAATTTTTCATCCACCCCCACAATCAGCCTTGCTTTGTGACGCAGATGTCCTTGTAGCAGGTCTCCACAGAATCCATTTTAGGTACTTCATTTCCCTCCCTGATTGCCTTCCATAGAAGGATCCTGTGAGATTACCTTGATCTTCAGGACCCCTCTAGACCCTTTCCTCATGTGAGATAATGTGTAGTCCCGGGACTAGCAGCAGGTGAAAGAGTCTGAGGTACCAGCCAGGGCTAGTAGTTCTCAAAGTGTGGCTTATGGATCATCCATCCAAACAGTGCTTATTACAAATGCACATTCTCAGATGGACTCCAAAGTAAGTCAGAAAGGGGACAGAGATATGAATTTAAATTGGTTCCTTGCATGCGTGCTCGTTTCAGTCATGTCCTACATTTTTTGATGCTATGGACTGTAGCCCACCAGGCTTCTCTGTCCATGGGACTCTCCAAGTGAGATACTGGATGGGTTTCCATGCCCTCCTCCAAGGGATCATCCCAACCCAGAGTTCGAACCCACATCTCCTGCAGCTACTGCATTGCAGACGGATTCTTTACTGCTGAGCAACCAGAAGCCCCAGTAGGTTCCTTAGGAGATTTTAAAGCATGCTAAAGCTTGAAAATCACTGCTCTAGGCTGTGGGTTACATCTGGCCTGACCATTCTCATACCTGTGAATAAGGTGGTATGATCTTAGAGTAAGGTAGATAAATAAATAAATTTTAGCATACTTAAATAATATCCATCCACTCATTAAGTCAGCCTTTATGAAGGGCTTTCTATCACTAGCAGCCTCATAGAATTAATAAAAAATGGAGTACCTACCATACTCTATGTAATTGCTTTCATATATTAACTCCTTTAATCCTTACAACCCTATGGATTACTACTATTATGTTCACTCAACAGAGGAGCAAACCAAAGCACAGAGAGACTTTTTAAATTGTCTAAAGTTACAGAGCTTGTAAATGGTAGAAGCAGAATATAAACCCAGGTAGTTGTCTAAGAACTCATGGCCTTAACCACTACACTGAAGAGCCTCCTCAAGTATAGAGATGAGCGAGTCTCCATCATCAATGCAGGCCTTCGACCCCTTATCCAAGGAGCTCAGGGTCTAATCAGGAATCCAGACTTAATCACATTATGGCTTATTAACTGCCATCATCCCTGGAGGAGAAAATGGCAACCCACTCCAGTATCCTTGCCTGGAGAATTACATGGACAGAGGAGCCTGGCGGGCTACAGTCCATGGGGTCACAAAAAGTTGGATAGGACTAAGTGACTGATACCCACACAACTGCCATTATAGTGGTATGAACAAAATGCTATGCAGGTAAAGAGGAAATCATTAACTGCCCAAGTGTCAAGAAAGTCTTCAAGAAGAATTCATACCTCTCCAAGAATAGCGATCCTGTCTATATGGCTCCTTTAGCATGATTTTTTTTTTTTTTTTGCAATTATTAGATGCTAAAAATAATTATGTTGAATGAGTGAATGAATCAATGAATGAGGTGATTCATTTCAGAGGGCACTGAAGGATAAGGAGGAAATTTTGTGACAAATAAGAGGAAGAAGAATGCACACAACCTGGAGGAGTGCATGGTTAAAAATGGCTCTTGTTCTGGGAACAGAGATTCCATGTGAGTAGAGGAAAGCATGCCAGGGAGGCTGGGTGGCGTGAAGTGAGGAGGGAGAAAGAAGAGACTGGTAGTGGAAAGTCTTCAATGCCACGCCAAAGAATTTAGATTAGTCCTCTGGGCAGCCATCTTTAGGCCAGGGAGTGAGGCGATCAGAATCCTTGAACAGGAAGGCACTTCTGGAGGCCATTTGGAAGGCACAAAGTGAATTGGAATGAAGTGTACTAGGAGGAAGGCCAGACAGGAGGGGTGAAGTAGTGAGGGTCAGAGATTAGAAAGGTCTGAGCTAATGCCTAAGGGCAGGGGGTAGACAGGGAGGGACTGCCTTTGCTTGAGGTAGAGGAGGCAGGATTCAAAGACCAAGTGAATACAGGATATCCAGATAAGACGTGATTTTTAATGTAAGTGGGGATGCCACCAACTGAAATGAGGAAAATTAAAATATAAAATAGAGATTAAAATAAATAAAAAGGAAAGTTTGAGATGGAGAGAGTTAAAGAGTTTCCTTTTAAACAGGTGAGGTTTCCATCTTCTGTCAGCTTTTCCAACCTTTCCAGTGAAACTAAACTCCCAGAGGGCGTTCATCGAGATGGTGGAGGAGCGTATTTGCCAATGAGATGTGATGTTTGGCGCCATCAGCCTCAGGATGGGAGTTGAAGCCGTGGGAGCAAAGAACATCCTTAGGAAGAAAGTACTGAAAGGAAAGAAGAGGACTAAGGAAGTGTTCATAAAACACTGCTTTTAAGAGGTGGGCGGTCAGTATGGCAAACAAAGCAGAGAAAGATAATTTCAAATTATGCTGGTCTAGTGGAAGAGTCACTTAGTATTTATTCAGAAGAATTTTAGGCAAAGAAAATTCTTAAAAATCCTGTGTGTGTGTGTGTTTGCTTTCTGACCTATTTAGGTGTGAGTGTCTACATGCTGAGTTGTGTCCAACTCTCTGCAACCCCACAGACTGTAGCCCGCCAGGTTCCACTGTCCATGGAATTTCCCAGACAAGAATACTAGAGTGGGTTGCTAGTGTCTTCTCCAGGGGATCTTCCCAACCTAGGGATAGAACCCATGTCTCTTGAGTCTCCCACATTGGCAGGCAGATTCTTCACCACTAGTGCCACCTGGGAAGCCCCCAAAACTCTGTAGACAAGCTGAAACTTAGAACACAGTGTTTTTGTACTGGATGCTTTGGACACCAGCTCTCCTTCAGCTGTGAAAATCTAGACATGACATTTCCCCCAGTGAATGCCAAAGAGCCCAAGAATGCAGAATCCTCCACCAAAGGTTTAGCTGTTGGTGTTCGACCTTAAGGCTTCCATGGTGGCAAGTTAGGAAAGTTTTCAAAGATCAGCGGTTACAGCTCTTTCCTCAGACCTTCTTCCTTCCAGTTTCTACTCAGCCTGGGAGCCACGGCCCTGCTGAGTCCATGCGCCTCCCCCAGAGCAGAGCAGAAAACAAGGAGAAAAACCTATTAAGATAAACACCTTCTTTTAAATTTAACTCCATATACATTGTAGCACTTATCCTTTACCTCAGTTAGATTGGCTATTTGTAGTATAACTGACTCATCAAATTCAGTTGGGGGTTTTTAGGCTGGTGTGTTTTTGCCACCTTAGTGGAAGTTTCCCTGGGACTGCCCATAGCCTGGCAGTCCTTCACAATTTGAGGGTGTGTGTGTGTGTGTGTGTGTGTGTGTGTATGTAAAAGAGACAGAAATGGATGCTGGTGTTTAAGGAGAATTGTAAGGAAATAACATTTTACATAGGATTGTTCCTTGTGTCCATTAAGATGGCCGATGTCCTCATGGTCTGTGCTATGCAAGATACCTACACAGATATCCTGCCTAAGGCAGAGCAATTCACAAAATCATAAATACTGATGCCAAATAAATATGTGGGGGAAAATGTTCAACCTCAACTGATGTCAAAGAAATAAAATCAACAATACGGTGCTATTTTTCTCAAGTTGGTAAAAGTGTTTTCAAAATTACAATACCCTGAGTTGCTCTAGGAAATCAGAAAATGAGATGCTGCTGGTACTCTGTTCTGAGAATCTAGTTATGTACAACCTCAATTTAAAAAAAAGAAAGTTACACTGTACTACAACCATGGCCCTCCAAGGGCGTTCCCCAACCAACCACATCAATATCTCCTAGAAACTTGTTAGAAATGAAAATTATGGATGTCTACCATAGAGGTACTACATTAGAAACTGGAAGTGGGACTCGAACTCTGTCTTAACAAGCCATCCAGGTGATTCTCATGTTCAGTAAAGTTTGATAACTACTTGGGAAAAAAAAAAAAGGTTCTTAATAAGTTGTAATGTGAAAACAAGAAGAAATAGGCTACAAAACAATATATAATGATGTGAGGCCAATTTCCTTGAAAAAATGTCTATGTGTATGCATGTCTAGCTAAAATATTAATAGAGATTTTTTTTTTAGTAACAGTATTTATCTACAGATGGTAAATATGTAGCTCTATTTGGTTTTTTTCTTGATGACTTTCTGTCTCTTTCAAATTTTCTATAATAATTATATGCAATTTTCTAGTAAAAACTGTTATTTTACAAAGTTCTTACCCTTGAAAGTTCTGAGCACCAGACATTTAAGGAAATAAATAGCCCAAGTTCAGTGAAGAGAGAAACAGAAAGGATGGGTTGATTTCTCCCCTACTCAGTTGTGTGGGGAGTGTTACTGTTTTTAAAGTAGGACTTGACATTTTTTGTACTTGCTTTAGTTATGAAAGTGCCACACTAGCTGTCTTAAGCATCGTACATCAAAGGGTATGTGGTGAATGGTGAACATCAGATTTCAGACTCAACTTCTTTTGAGACCATGACGGGGTGATTTTCTTTCTTTCTTTCTTTTTCCTATGTTGTGGGATGGTGGTTTTTTTCTGTGTTGTGTCCAGGGATTGTTGCAAATGAGCATGTGCTGGTCTTCTGCTTTGGACAGGGTCACTTTGGGGCTTCGTCACAATCTGTATCACTAAAAAAATCAAGAGCATCTTCTCCACTCTTGGGAATTTCATGTAAAGAGCTCAATAGCAAGTGCTTTGTTGGCACAACCACTGAATATATCAGGTGGCCTCGGCCTTTTGTTACCGGACAACACGATGGAAAAGACAGGCCAGTTTCCTTGTAACTAGTTCTGTGCCTGAGGCAAGTCTCTCGTGTTCTCTGGGTCTCGCTTTCTTCACCTTTAAACTGAAGGAGTTGACAAGATGATCTCTGAGGTCCCTCCCAGCTCTGAATTTCGGTGCTTTTATGACTAGATTCACAGAGGTAGAGTGACCATAACCAGAAGGCAGTGTAAAGCTCTTTGATCTGTTTCATACAGTTTGGCTTTGCGAAAGCCTGGTGGTATTTTTTTCAGAAGCTGAGACTTCCTTTCATGGGCGTCTTCCTGCTCTGGTGCTGAAAATCTATTTTGAGTTATTTACTTAAGCAATATTATCAATGAGAAATGGTGTTTGGAATTCAGAACCCTTTCCACTACAGTACCGAGGAGCTGGGGCGCTTGTAAATAGAAACGGCCCTTTCCATAAATGAGGAGGGAGAAGCACAGGTCACTGGAATCTGAACGATTTATGAGAGAGGACACAGCAGTTGTTGTTTTCTTTAATTGGAGGATAATTGCTTTACAATATTGTGTTTGTTCCTGCCATACATCGGCAAGAGTCAGCCATATGTCCCCTCCCTCCCACCCAGTAGTTTTTCAGACCAGTTAAGAGACTTGGATTCTAATCCTCGCTGTGGCCTTGTCTAAATATGTTCTCTCTCTTTTTTTCTCAGCAGCAGTTTCCTCATTTGAAATATTTCTAATTGATCTGTAGTATTCTTTCATTTCTGAAAAAAAAAAAGGTGAGTTTTTGATTGGAAAAAAAAAAGATATTATGGGGATAAAGACAATTGTCCTATCTGAAGAAGTCCCTCAGGAAGTAACTATTCTAGAAAAACAAAATTGTAGAGTTGGAAGAAAGAACCCTGTCGATCCTTTTGAGGGTCTGAATCATTTCTATGAGATCCAACTTTTCCTTGACAGGCAACAGGAGATGAACACATGTGTTGTCTGGGGCTGGCACTTGGCAGCTTTTGCCTGGGGTGCGGGAAGTGTGTGTTTAAACTGCCGAGACAGCCCCAGGTCTGGGGGAGCGCTCTCTGCTCCTCCCTCTAACGGCAGAGTGTTAGCAGTGTGCGCTGCACCGTCAAGGAAGCACGGGAAGCTCGCTTGGCATAGGAGTAATGTGACTAATGAAGCTCTGGCTCTAGCCAGCATTCTAAAGCTGGGGTTTTGCAAAAGTTGCAAATCCCCAGAGGAAATGCTGGAGCACAGAAGGCTTGCATATCATGGATTACACTAATCCAGGCAGGAAGTGATAATGACATAGTTATACAAGCAGTGTTTTTCATGGCTAATTGGGAAGGATGGTCATTTAATTAAACTGCATCAGACCTTGGGGTTTTTTTTTGTGTCCAAGACAGCCTAAGAGCACTTCCTAGACACCCTTTCTCAGGTCGCTTAAGCTCAATTGTAAAGGGTAGGGTCTATTGTTTTTAAAATTTCTAATATGTAATACCTAGTATCGTCCCTAGAACATAGAAGGTGCTAGACCTGGAGGAGAAGGCTTCTGAGTATGTTATTAGCCATATGAAATGCTTTAAGCTGAATAGAGAGGCCAACACTTGATTCGATCAGCCTCTCATAGATGCAAAAACAGTTCTGGCCTGATTCTGCATGGATATGCTGATCATACACACAAAAATAAAGTAAAATAAAACAAAAATTTAGATTGATAAAGAGAATGGCCCTAAAAAAAAAAAAAAGAGAGAGAATGGCCCTAATGATGTTATACACAAATATATATGTAAAGTTAATAAAGTTAAATTATATATATATACATGTATATTGTCAGGAGTAACAAGTGTATTGTCAGGATTAAAGTGCTTCTTTAATTAAAGAAAAAGCCTTTTGAAAGCTTAAAATGAATATGATGGCTGGATAGTGTATTAGAAGGGAGTAATGCATTGAGTGTCAGAAAAACTGGATTTCAGTCCCCTGGTGCTGACACCAACCTGTGTTAAGATATAACTTTCCTCATTCACAAAATGAAAGGTGTGTATTGCAATGGTTATATTTCCCAAGCCAAAAATTACTCCAATTCTCATCATGTAGGAGACGAGGCGAGCTGGGTGATACAATTTGGGAGCTAAGCTATGGAAAGTTTCTGGACACAAGGATGCCATTCAAACAGAAGAATAAAATATGACACTGTGCTTGTTGACTAAAATTCAGGACATATGGATGCCGAACATGAAACAATGCAGTCTTAAAGAAGTTACAGTGCAGATCTTCTAATTATGTTTGTGTTGCCTTGAATTTTTCCTTCAGCAGAGGAGTAGAAAATTCCAGAAACTTGACGCTACTTGGAGGGTCAGCTTCCCATCATCCCGTCTCAGCCTGACGTGACCCTTCGTGGGTCCTCTAACCTGCCCCCGTCCCATCTGATGGATTCCAAGACTCCTTTGTCTGTCTTTACAGAGTCCAAAAATGAGCCCTTTAAGAGACTGTAAGAGATCCAGGCTGTTCTGCTCAGGGAATCATACTAGGAAGGAATGAGATTTATGAGATGAGGTAATAGAAATACAAATAGAAATACATTCTAAAGGAACTTTTCCCTCAAATGCCTATTTCCTTGGTGATTGATTTGTGTGGGGGAGGCTGAGGAGATTGAATTCCCTTGCTTTCCCCACCACATTCGTACTGTTTCAGCTTCTAAATGTTCCCCATCACAGGACACAGGCGTCTTCTCAGAGACTAGTCCTCAGGGATGCTCTCCACTCTCAGCTCTGCAGTTTCTAGAGGCTTCTTGCAGTGACATGTCTACTTTCCACTGACGCTTGAGAAATTTTATTAAAATGGAAGAAGATTTATCCCCCCAGCCGAAATTGGGGTCACTAATACTCACAGAAAGGTGCAGTGACTCGCAGGTTATCCTGCAGCCGTTTGTCAAGCCTTGTAGAGTAATTTATAGGCAAGTGGGCACCAAGGGTCACCCCTAGAGGGTGCAGAGCAAACTACACTTTCCCCCAAATCTGTGTTTGTGATAAATAACAGAGGCTGTATAAGCGAGTCCCTACTGTAGCAGGCACAGAGCTACACAGATTCTATGCATCATTCTATTTAATCCTTAAGAAAAATTTGTAAATTAGGGATCATTAGACTTCATCTTAGAAATGGGCAAATTGAAGCTTAAGTCAATCAACTTACCAAAGTCCATGGGGTTTAAAAGTATTACAGTTGGGTTCAAAACCAGGGATTTCCTATTAAAAAATAGAATAAAATAAGTCCATTTGGATCGACCTAGAGATTATCATACTAAGTGAAGTAAGACAGAAAAAAAGACAAATATCATATGACATCACTTATACATGGAATCTAAAAAAGATGGTACAAGCTAAGTTATTTACAAAGCAAACTCAGACATAGAAAACAAATTTATGGTTACCAAAAGGGAAAGGTGGGGGAGGGAGGGAGGGATAAATTAAGAGTTTTGGATTAACGTACACACACCACTATATATAAAATAGATAACCAACAGTGATCTACTGTATCACACAAGGAACTCTACTCAGTATTCTGTAATGACCTATATAAGAAAAGAATCTGGGAAAAAAAATGGGTATATGTACATGTATTAGAGAAGGCAATGGCAACCCACCCCAGTATTCTTGCCTGGGAGATCCCATGGACAGGGGAGCCTGGCGGGCTACACTCCATGGGGTTGCAAAAGAGTCAGACACAACCTGGCAACTGTACACACATATGTATAGATGAACCACTTTGCTGTGCGCCTGAAACTAACACAACATTGCAAATTAATGCACTCCAATACGAAACTGAAATTAAGTTAAAAGTACAGGGCTTTCTGACCCCTTACTATGAACCAAGCTCAAATGACAGGAATACTTGTAAAGGGAAAGAGGAGGCAGATGGCCTCCTGAAGGGTCCATGGAAGCAGGAGGAGCCGGGGGCTCCACCCCTGATGTAAGTAGCTCTGTGCATTCTGTAACCATAAGCATCTCAGGGATTTTGGAGGCTCTGAAGATAGTCATTTCTGCCCAGTTCACCCCTGATTTAACAACAAACTCTTATTGATCCCTTTCTATAGTGAAAAAGCCTTGCAGTAGGCAAGAGAGTAACAAAGTTTATTAGAACATATACTGTTTCCTAATTCAAGACCATAAACACTACAGTGCAGGGCATGCCAACTAACTACAATAAATTCAGAATGTGATATTATTTGACATAAAGTGGAATGGGCATACTGAGTAGAGGCAATGGATCTGTGGCTCTTTTCAAATGTGGTCCCTGGACCAGCAGTATCAGGCCATCATCACCTGGGAATATATTAGCCATGCAAATTCTCAGGCACCACCCCAGGGGTGGGGACCAGCAATCTGTTTTGTTCACTGAAGTTTGAGAAACACTGGATTAGGAATTTGACTGGTAATTGAATTTGGCTTGCTAGGCGATGGGGTAAGGGACCAACAGCAAATTATTCTGGGTAGGTAATTCAGGGCTGCTGATTTAAAGGCATTGAACTTTGTGCTACAGGGACTTCAGCAAGGGGATGAAGTGTGGATGGCAAACCTTTTAATGAAGTTTACATTTAGAAAGATTACTGCTTCACAGTAAGATTCAAGGGACCATAACACTCTGAACCAGAACTAATCACAAATTTCTCCACTTTTTCCTGTCTTTTCTGTTCTTCCCACTCAAGTTTCTATGACAACAGTTCTGATACAGTTTGTATTTATGAAAATCATATTAATTTAATTAGGGCCTCAGGGATTCTTACAAATCAATATTTTTCACATCTGTGGATCATAAGGAAGAGCAGCCACCCTTTGCCCACTAGTCAACAGGAAACAGAAGGAGAGCTGTGCTCTTGTGTTAATTAGGAAGGCTCAAAGGCGCAACTTTGGGAATTTTCACATTTTTCCTCTACCGTTGACTTTTTCCCCCAAAGAAGGCTTTATTCTGCTAAGACAGCAAATCTTATTTCCTTTCCCTAAAAGGTAAGGCTGAGAAAAAGGCTTACCCACATC
This sequence comes from Cervus canadensis, assembly GCF_019320065.1. NCBI lineage: Eukaryota > Metazoa > Chordata > Mammalia > Artiodactyla > Cervidae > Cervus > Cervus canadensis. The sequence goes on from NC_057396.1 coordinate 11,937,975, forward strand.
CTCTTAACAAATTCCATCTACCTGGGCATTTGAATGATACGTGTTCTAAATGAGAATTTTAACAAGAGCTGGAAGATCACGGAAGAGCAATGCCCTTGGCTCATTCCCTGCAGGGTTGTCTCACTCCCGATCATTCTAGCTTGAACCTCGTGACAGCTCCTCTGTGAAATTAAAAAATAGGCTTCATACATAAATTAAGACTTGCCAATTACAGCCTTCACCCCACAAAGAAATCTGCTCTGATTTCAAGACTACTCTTGTTGACCTATCGTCAGACTTTGCAGAGGTTTGAGGAGTGGCGATTCCTGCCAGCTCTGGACACGCTCCCAAGCAGCTCATTGTGTGCTGACCTTTGAGAGCATTCTCGATCACTCCGGACATCCCCCGTGTCCCACAGGAAAACCTAGACAGATGGTCAACCTGGGCAGCATCTTGCTTTCAGAGCCTGTCTCCATGTGTGGGCCTGGTCACCCCAGGACCAACAAAACAAAGCCAGAAGACAACTGGGTGGTCCACCATGTTAGGGAAACCAACACATGCCAACAGACTATGAGAATTAAGACTCTTTCTTTTGTAAATAAACTATAAGTGTTCACCAAACCTTGGAGTCTGTAGAACTCTGTAGCACCTCTTATCCGTATAATTCATTTTAGCAGTAATCGTACTCTCTCAGAAAAACATGTTTTGTGTTTAGCCTTGCCTTCCCTACAGGACTTGAAATACTTGAGAACAGGAAATGTGATTTATACTTTGTTTGAATACTAAAACCACAGCCCTGGAAACACAATAGATAATTCTCCTTGAACTGAATTAAAACAAAATGGAATACAAGAATCAGGGACCTCCTCTTGAAGTCTGAAATAGGTACTTTAGGGGTTAAAAATGAAAGGAAAGAAAAAACAAAATGCAATCTTAAATGATCAGTTAGGTTACAGAAGTTATTACCCACAGAGGTGATATAAACAGCAAATACATAGACTTTAAGAATTTTCTTTATTTGGATTCTTTGAAATGTTTGTGAACCACGTATGTGAGCTTTATATCTACTTATCTATATTAATATTAAGTAGATATGTTAATGAAAGATCATAAGTATAGATAAGTAAAATTATTTGGTTACATAGAAAGTGAAGTCGCTCAGTCATGTTTGACTCTTTGCAACCCCATGGACTGTAGCCTGCCAGGCTCCTCCATCCATAGGATTTTCCAGGCAAGAATACTGGAGTGGGTTGCCATTTCCTTGGCTACTTGCAAGAGTCCAATTTTATATAGCAAGAGATAACTTAAAAGATATGATTTTCATGCCTCCTGCATAAGTGTGTCATTCTTGTTAGTTGAACAACCAGTGGTGGTAGAAGAGCTAGCATTTAGTTCAACAGAAGGCTGATGAGAACTTGTCAAAGTCCTCAGGTTCATGATTAAAATTACTTTCCTACTGTAGTACCTGCCATTGTTCCACAAACCACAGTGGTTAGACATGCATGTGTTCTCAGTTGCTCAGTTGTGTCCAACTCTTTGCAGCCCTACAGACAGTAGTTTGCCAGCCTCCTCTGTCCATGGGATTTTCCCAGCAAGAATACTGGAGTGGATTGCCATTTGCTACTCTCGACACAGATGGATTAACAATGTTTTCTGTATTTTCTGTGATTTCGTGGACAAAGCTCTGTGGTGTTTGTGTCAAGATGTTTTAGGGAAAGTCCTTCAGTTTGGACACTGAAATATCAAGCGGGACAGCCCCTCTCTCAACCAGGAACCACTCCCTGTCAGAAATGAAGCTTGTGTAGTATAGGTCTGATCGGCTCCTACAAATATCTTTGCTTCTGGAGTTTAGAAACTTCACTGCATTCTCCAAATGCCAGCTTTGAGAGACATACAAAGCACAGAATGTTTATCAGTCTCTTCTTGTAGTGTCTGGCTTTCTGGCATTTTCTTCTGCTGCTGCATCATGACGATGCTGCCAGGGAAGCCATTGGATGGCTCTCTCCAATGACTGCTGTTGCTAATACAGTGCCGAGTCTGCTCTGCCCGCCGGACTGAGACGTGGCTGGGGACTTCTCAACCAGGGTAATTACAGAGTCCACCCACCAGTGCAAGTGAGACACGGGGCCAAGAGAACACTGAGTTTAAGATTCCGTTGTGTTTTGTTTTTATTGCCTCATAACACTTAAGTTCCAACTTGGAGATGAAACATTATATAAAGGGACCCCGGTTTGCTTTCAGCCGTAATTTGTTTTTCATCTCCAACAAAGTAGGTAGAGTTGTAGTTGTTATTTAATCTCAGTGCTTCTGGATGAACAGGGGCCGTTCTTTACCTCCACTGGTCAAACTCTTTAGATGGTTTTCAGGAACTGGTTAATATGTCCTCAGGTCACCCTGTGATGAAGTTAAGTATCCTTGTTTTTCAAGTGGGAAAAAATGAAGCACAAAGAGCTGCTTAGGCAACTGGCTTGGCCTGTCAGGGACGGCAGCCTGGGCCGTCACTGGGGAGCCCTGGGTGGCGGGCGGCGGGCGCCCTTGCCTGCTCGCTGGAGGGCCGTTGCGCGCCTGCGCTGTCTGGGGGCAGCAACATGGCGGCGAGAGCAAGCCTCCCACTCAAGGAGACCGTGGTTCCGAAACGTCCCCCAGAGAGGCCTGTTCGCCGGCTGACAGTTACAGCAAGTGACCTTCAGCTTCACTCTGGAAAGTCCAAGTGACTAATTTAACGAACCTTTGCTGTGTGGTGGGTGGAGGGGGGAGGAGGCTGTCTGGGCCCAGGGCCAGTGTGAGCCATCTTCAGGCCACGCAGGGGGTTGAGGGAGAGATGGGAGCAGGACTCAGAAGAAAAGGGGCTCCTCTACCTGGTCAGGGAAGAGATCTGACCATGTGGACAGATGGAGGCCCTGGGTGACGGAGGCGAAGCGTGTCAGCAAACCAGGAGCACTTCCTGTCTGCAGGCAGGCGGAGGGCCAGTTCTTCGATGAGCTGGAAATAGGAAGCGGCGGGGGGTGGTCAGCAGAACCCTTGTGCTCTGTGGGGCTTACCAAGCAAAGTGAAAGAGCTCGTTATGTCAGTGATCCAGGGAGCTTGTTTATGCGCTGTGTTTTCTTTTATGTTTCCTCTTGTAATACTTGATAGTACTCAATCCAAAGAGGCCACACCGCCCTTACGTCTCAGACCTACATCAGCCAGGAGCCATTGTTCGGGCTGCAATTATTTTGCCCAGGCCTTGTGGGCTGGATATGTTTAGATCATGAGTTAGCTCACTGATCTCTGCTTTCTCGAAAGCAGGAGGGGGCGGGGGGGGGAGGTTCCTTCTGTCGCCCTTTCTCTGAAGAAGTGACGATGCCTCCCAGGCATTCTTACAGCACAAAGCCCTGTTCTAAGTGACGCAGAGGTAGTGACTGAATATGGGACCAGGCCATTCTGGTGAGCCCAAGATTTTCCTCCTAGGTGTTCTTAGTGAATTGTTACAGCCCTGTCCAGTGCGTGGTATGGTTTGGAGGCAAATGAGACTCAGAGAAATGCACGAGGTCTCCTAATAGTCTGACCCTGCCCTAAAGGGCCTTTTGAAGAACCATAACCAGCAAGAAGGCAGATGGAACTCAGATCACTCTGAGCCCCGCCAGCATTCCCAGGACCTTTCGTCCTTCACCCCTTCTTCCTCTTCTTCTTCTTTTAATATTTATTTAGTTTTATCTATTTTTATTTTTGGCTGTGCCGGCTGGCGGGTTCTTCGTTGCAGTGCACGGGTTTAGTTGCCCCAGGGCATGTGAGATCTTTGTTCCCTGACCAGGGATCGAACCCATGTCCGCTGCATTGGAGGGCGGATTCTTAACCGCTAGACCACCAGGGAAGTCCCCTGATCAGCCTTTCTGACTCACCTCAGCTACTAATCTCTGCTGGAGTTTCTGAGGGAGCCCGAGCTACAGCATCCCTCTGTCCCACTGAGTCCCAAACAAATTGAGAAGCATCACCATTCTTCTTCTAATTTGATTTTTATTTTATATTGGAGTATAGGTAGCTTAGGCAGTAAGGAATCTGCCAACAATGCAAGAGACCCGGGTTTGCTACTTGGAGAAGGGAATGGCTGTCCACTCCAGTATTCTTTTGCCTGGAAAATTCCATGGACAGAGGAGCCTGATGGGCTACAGTACGTGGGGTCACAAAAGTGTCAAACACAACTAAGCAACTAACACTTTCACTTTCATAGTTGATCTACAGTGTTGTGTTAGTTTCGGGTGTACAGCAAAGTGATTCAGTTATACGTATACATATACCCATTTTTTTCAGATTCTTTTACCGTATAGGTTACTACAGAATATTAAATTGTGATACAGTAGAAAATATCACCATTATTAATTTAAAAAAAAAAGGGACTATGGTGGGAGACTTAATTCACCAACTAGACTCCAAGTTTAGGCAGACATCTTTCTCAAGGCCTGCGCACCAGGAAAGCCTGAGGGGTGAGATTTACCTTCTGGAGAAGCAGAGAAGCACTCTCTGCACGGCTGTGCCCAAGAGAAAGCAGAGCATCAGGATCCGCACACCCCTGGCAGAGTAAATTGAGGGCCTGGAGGCCAGTGTTACAAACTGTGGGGCTTCACAGACACCTGGCAGAAAGTGAAGTCACTTCATCTGATGCCTCCTCCAGGATGTCTTACCCGGAGCATGTAGACTAGGCTAAAGTGCCCTCTCTGCTCCCTGCAGCCCTCCCTGCATATGGCTGTCTTGTCACATGTAATCCTGAATTATGACTACTGTTCACGTGCCTCTCTGCCCTGCCCTTCATTAGAATGATGTCCCATTAGAATGGGTCCCTTCATCTTTCTGTCTGCAGTGCCCAGCACCCAGCAGGTACTGGTAAGAGTTGGTTGAATGGCACTGAACTGGGATACTGAACCTCTTTTACAACCCATGCTGAAAAGACTTTGTTGTTGGGTGGTCTCAGAAACTTCTGAGAAGTTTTCCTAAGTGTTCATTTACAAAATCAGGATAAGCACTGATAAGAGGCAGCTCTAGCAGTTCTAAAGGAAAGCAAAAGCTATAATATGTAGATAAAAGCTGCAGAGGCAGCCGATTCTGTTTATCACCGTGAACCTGTACAGAGGATGTTTGTGTGAGCAGCCCAGTTGAGAGTTAGTGTATGCGCTGGTGATTAATTGCAAACATGTTGCTGGTGAAGGATCAATCCAAGCTTTATCCAGTTACGTTGCCTGCAGTGAAGTACAGTTGACCTTTGAATAACATGGGTTTAAATTGCACAGGTCAACTTATACACATTTTTATTTTCAATAAATAAACACTACAGTGTTACACGACCCAAGGTTGGTTGTATGCATGGATGCAGGGATATAAAACTGTAATTGCTCAGTCTTGTCCAACTCTTTGCGACCCCATGGCCTGTATGCTGACAGGCTCCTCCATCCATGGGATTTTCCAGGCAAGAATACTGGAGTGAGTTGCCATTTCCTTCTCCAGGGGATCTTCCTGACCCAGGGATCAAACCCGGGTATCCCTCATTGCAGGCAGACTCTTTACCATCTGAGCCACCAGGGAAGCCAGATATATGGAGGAACCGAGTGTGTCAAGGGCTGCCTATAAGTTAAACTCAAATTTTTGACTAAATATAGGGTTAGCACCCCAACCTCCATGTTGTTCAGACTCAAAATTTGATGTCTACAGCAGCAGCAACACCTAGGAGCTTGTTAGAAATGCAGACTCCTGATCCCCCACTCTGCTCCTAATAATTGCAGTTTTTGTGAACAGTGTCTAGGAATTTGTGTTTTAACAAGCCCTATAGGTGATTCTCAGGCTGCTAAAGTTCAAGAAGCATCGTTGCAATGTGCTTCCTCTAGTGTGGAAAGAACAGATTTGCAGCGTCAAAGAAATGATAGTAAGAGTTCACATCATTTGTGAGGCAATGTTCCAAACACTGTAAGTATATTATCTCCGTTATTCCTTGCATCAATCCAATGAAATGGTCATTGTGTTTCACTTGATTTTGTAGATGAGAAGACTGAGACACAAAGCTAGGGCTAGGGTAAGGCAAGGGAGGCAATCTCCTCCTAAGGAGAGAAATTTAAGAGGGTGCCCCAAACTCAGTAATCAAGGTTAATGATATTTTAATGTAATATTTTTAAAAATCAAAAATAGTGCTAATAAATTAGTAATGATCAGGATATCAAAGGTCCAACAATCAGAATGGTTGCAATTACGTGTCAGGATGATAACAGTAAGAAGCAGAGTCAAGACGAACCCAGGCTGGTTCACTCCAGACACTGCTTACTCAATGGAGATGCCATGGACCACCTGTCTACTCCCACTGCTGTGTTCTGATTGGGAAGGGAAGGGTCCAAGCCTAGGAGCAAGTAGCATTTGGGTCACAGGGGTGCCTCATGGATCCAAACTCATTGGGACCTCAAGCAAAACAAAAGCAAGCAAACAAACCCAGCCACCTAGAAACGGAAGCAGAAAATTCAGATGGGCCCTCAATTTCATAGCTTGGCTATCTCTGAACTTAAGTATGAAAAAGGAAGATGATTTCCAAAGCTTCCTCCCAATTTTTCTTCTGGCTGGCTCCTGCTGGGAGAATCAGTGGGGAGAGCTACTCTGCATTCTGGCTGTGGGAATGTGATAATTAGAATCACTTAATATAACTGCCCTCCTTGGTCCGTCCACCTTTGGAGAGAGAGAGATTGAGCATTTTCCTTGCTTCCAAACTGTGAGATTCTGGCAGACAGGCAAGCTGCTTGTCTTGAGGGCTTGTCATTGAGAGCTGGTCACCTGGAATGCCCCAACATGTTTGGGCTGCATTGTTCAACTCCATTGGTATTCTCCCAGGAAAACTTCTCTCCTTCTTTGTCCAAATCAGCATTCTGTCAACATGGTATTTCCTAACCTGAAAATTGCATGTTTCTGCTACTCCCGCCATGATTCTTCCTTGCTTTATATAAATTGACTCAAAGGAATATTTGTGGTAAATGTGTTCATGTGTCAGGAGACTGAAACATAGTTAGTTACAAACTGTACCTGATACATTAAAGAAGATCAAAGGGCTTATGGCTAGTTTCCACTTTCCCTGTCTTTAGTGGGGACAGAGGAGAAAATGTTCTATAAACGTAGAATTCTTGCCAGCCATGTACCCTATGATATTTAAGGTAAATGGGAGGCACAAAATTTGAAATGTAGACGTTTGGACAGAACCTCTAATAGTTGGTCAGTTTCTCTGTCCACCTTCTTTTTTAATAGCTGTAGTATTTGGGGATAAGTTGTTTCTCAGATGGGTAATTTCAAGTCAATGGAGGTCATTTCCCAAATGTTACGAAGTAAGTGCTAATTGGGTTTCTTTGCTATCGATAGAAATACGTGTTTACTCTTTTTCACCCTTTGAGTACAAACATTTTCTTTCAATAATTTATCCTAGAAATATGTATGCTAAGTCACTTTAGTCATGTCTGACTCTTTGCAACCTCATGGACTGTAGCCCACCAGGCTCCTCTGTCCATGGGATTCTCCAGGCAAGACTGCTGGAGTGGGTTGCCATGCCCTCCTCCAGGGGATCTTTCCGACCCAGGAATCGAACCCACTTATGTCTCCTGCATTAGCATGCAGGTTCTTCCCAGGTTGCCTGGGAAGCCCAGAAGTATGTATAGAGCACCTATTAGCTAAAATCATGAGGAACAGTTATATGGGGAAGCTGTGGTCTCTGCTTTTCAGGAATTTATAGATGACTAGCAGTCAGGAAATGTCACTGATAACTCTACTGCAAGATAGGACAGACTAAAAAAGAAATAGCCTATGTACTTTGGACATTCAGAGATGAGAGAGACACACCTGGGAAGGATCTAAGAGGAGACACCTCAGCCCCGTGGATCAAAAGGATTTGATAAGTGAAAGAGGGCTCCAAGTGAAGAGAACAGGAGCAAAGGCAAGGGGGTGAAGAGAGAAGGCTAGAGCATGTTCCAGAACAGGAATGTGTCCTGGGGAGCTGGAAAGAAGCAGAAATTATATGGGGGGTTTTGAACTACATTCATTGGGTATGAGGGAGCCAGTGAAGATTTTGTTTTTCAGCAGTGATGGAATATCAGTAAAGCTGTGCTTCTGAGCAATGCTTTTCAGACTTCACTTTGTGTTCCCATCACCAAGGGATTTGTTAAGATGCAGATTCGGGTTCAGGCAGGGACTTGAGAGTGTGCATTTCTCAGAAACTCCCAGGTCATGTTCCTGCTACTGGACTACAAAGCACAGTCTGAACAAGAAGGCTTTAAAAATGCGCGGTAATGGGAGATCAGAAACACTGAAGTGGAAGAAGGCTGGAGGCTGGGAAAACAGGGCTTGGAACACTGGCCCAACGAAAGATAAAGCAGGTCTGAACTAGAGTGGAGGACCATCTGGTGGAAGTGAAATGTGTGAGCTTGACAGCTACTTCACAAACTGTGAGGGAGAAGAGTAGGAGCTGTCACAGGTGACCCTAAGACCCCCAGACTGCAGACATGGGTGCCGTGAGCATGCCTCTCCCCTCAGACTGTGCTCTGGTCACCCAGAACCACTCACAGTTCTCTGGACTTGCCTGCCTATCTGCCTGGACTTGTGTCATGTGGCTGATTCTGAAAGAAATGCTAGGAAATGTATCTCTCAAGGCCCTCACCAGAATAACTCCTACAGAACCCGTGCGACTCAAGTCAGGTGTTATCTCTTCTTGGATGCCTTCCTGGTACCCTCACCTACCCCCTTCCCCCAGGCCAGATTCGGTCTCCTGCCCATGTGCTCTCATGACATCTTGGGAGGTCTCTGATCAAAGCATGGTGTAGTCGGATGACATACCTGTCATTGACCCCGTGCTTCTGGAGTGTAGGTTTTATCTTTTTCAGTTTTGCGACCTCAGTATCCTAACAAGGTAGGGGCTCATCAGTGTTTGATGAATGAATGGATGAGTCATGAGGAAGAGCAGTTTTACTCGCCTGGTTGCCGTGGCTTTTGTTTTTGTCATGTCTGGCGAGAAAGGAAGTTGTTTACATTTTGAATCAAATCTAGTTTGGTACGTGGTAACTTTGAGGTGCAGAAGATCTAGGTGAAGATATCCAACAACTAGTTAGACATTTTGGTGTGCAACATAGAAAGACATTGAGATTTGAGTACAATGGCTTAGGAGTCCTACGCATGGGGGTGACAGTTAAGAGTACGGAAGGGGATCAGATTAAGACAGTGACAAGGAGACACAAAGGGAAAGAGACAGCCAACGGAGGAAAAGAGTCACAAAGAGAACGAGTCAGAGAGCAGACAGGGTCAGATGGAGGTAGATGGAAGGCAGCAACTTTAGGGCTTACTTTTGAAGCCCTTTCTTCTGTGACATCCAATGTGAGGGACACGATTGGGTCACAGGTCACCACGTAAGGGCAATGTTAGTCCTAGAGGGCTTCAGGAGCCAGCAAGAGAGAGATCCTGCAGGGAAATAGGCTTAGATATGAGGTCAAGATCCAAAAACCAACTTCACATTCAGATTATACAGGCCTGTTTCATACGTCTACCTTCCTGCATGCATGCGTGCTAAGTTGATCCAGTCGTGTCCGACTCTTTGTGACCCTATGGACTGTCACCCGCCAGGCTCCTCTGTCCATGGGATTCTCCAGGCAAGAATACCGGAGTGAGTTGCCAGTCCTCTAGGGGATCTTTCCAACCCAGGAATCAAACCTGCATCTCTTTTATCTCCTGCATTGGCAGGTTGGTTCTTTACCATTAGTGCCACCTGGGAATCCGCTCTACCTTCTACCTAAGTAGAATCTCATTCATCAAAATGTAGGTGAACTTGAAGTTTGGTCCCAACTCCTCTGCCCTTCAATTTCCAAACTGCTTGATGAGATAATCTGATCAACACACACACACACACACACACAGACACACACACACACACACTACTATGTTCTGCTTTTTATCAGATAGGCTTGAGTACATTTCAGAATAAGACATTTCAGGCTAGAAGGCCATTTTCTCCAAAAAAATAACTCCCTGGATTTTATCCAGAGCAGTACAATCCGCAGAATACCCAAACGCGGGCTGGTGGGCGCCCCTCAAATCGTCATTAGTGTCGGCACCTCCAAGGCCTTCAGAAAGAATGATCGCATCAGGCTTTTTTATTCTCGTTGCCCAAAGCAGCATTTTAACAGACTTCTATTGTGTTTTCTCCATTCAGTTCACTTAGAGGGTGACATTTTGCCCTCAAATTCATATGCATAGTTGCTCTTAGAGACTTCCAGAGCTACATTCCTGACAAAATCAGACCTTCTGTTATATCTGAAACAACCCCCCAAAGAAAATCATCGGATCTGAATGAACAGAACAATTCTTTATGTCCATGGGAGACAGGCAGACAAAACCCAATAAAACTAAAGAAAGAAAGAGACATGGTCATGATTTGTTTTTCATAATTACTTATTCAAAGTAGAAAGGAACAGGGGAAGACGGTTTCTTTTAACATGTCTCGACGTGACGGATGAGGTGTGCTCATCAAGTGTATGCAGGAGAGATGAATGCAGGGCAGTCTTGTTAAAGGCGATGTTTCATGTTGGGCGGAGATATATTTCTATCTGCAATGCTGGAGATAAACACCCGGCGTTTTATTCCTCGTTTTCATTGTGCTTAAAGCCCCTCGCTGTTCTATCAGAGTGGCAGGTGCTGTGACTAGCATGCATCAGACCTTTCTTTTCTATGTCCTGTCTCAAAAACAGTGCCCCCTCCTTCAAGACATGAAATAGAAATACCCTAAACGCATGTTTTCCTCCTAACAATACCCCCAAACGTGTCTGTAATAGATTTGGAAATCACACTGGAGGGCAAAAAGCCTCCATCGTCTCTGAGTTTATTTTCTCTTCCTAGTAACTCAGTCATTCAGTTTTCTTTGGTGCAAACCTCATCCCAGCCAGAAATCACGGGAGAGAAAGAAAAAAGGAAAGTTTTAGCTAAATTAATTGGCTTTGTTTCTTCAATTATGCACAAAAGGTAGATAAACTTTTTCTACCTACAACGCACAGCCTTTACTCACGGAAGAGTTGAATCCAGAAAATTCTGATTTGAACTGTAGAAGCAATAAGTTGGATCTGTGATTTAGAAGGAAAGAAATTAGTGATACACTTTTTCACATTTCTAACTAAGGAAGGGTGTTAATGCATCTTTGAACCATTTTCTAAGGCTATTATAAATTCTAGGATAAAATTTTTTTAATTCTAGGATAAAATTTTTTTAAAAGCAAGTACAGGGAGTGTCAAAATAAGTTTTGCCATAAACATTTATACCTCCACGATACAGTCATGTGAGGACGTAACTTGCATCCTAAGCCATGCAAGTGTGTGTATATTTAGTTGCTCAGTCATGTCCGAATCTTTGTGACCCCATGGGCTATAGCCCTCTGGGCTCCTCTGTCCATGGAATTTTCCAGGCAAGAATACTGGAGTGGGTTGCCATTTCCTACTCCAGGGTATCTTCCCCACCCAGAGATTGAACCCACATCTCTTGCCTCTCCAGCATTGGCAGTCGGGTTCTTTACCACTAGCACCACCTGGGAAGCCCACTAATAGCAATATTATACCCAATTCTTCCTAGTAATTTTAAGTACAAGTCACAGTAGTAAGCATATGTAGCCAGACTGATTTGGAGAATAGTTTCCCATTTTTTCTCATCGAAACCTACCGGATCGCATAACCTTAGGGTTCCAAGAGATAGAATTTCCTATAAGAAACCTGACTTTCTTCAAACCATGAATTTTCTGCTACCAATAGCTTCAAACTTATATCCCAAAGGTGCTCCTATATAAGACAGGACCCCAACACAGTACTTGCGACAGGTAAACCTTTCCCTTCACCTTGGGGTGTTGGAAGTGGATGGAAAAGTCATCCATATTTTATGTGATCATACTGCATGTCACCATGTTAGTGTGTGACAAACTGCTCTGATTGCAATCTTTTACATTTATATATGTGTACCATTTTTTAAGGGCTTCCCAGTTGGCTCAGCGGTAAAGAATATGCCTACCAATGCAGGAGACACAGGAGACGAGGGCTCGATCCCTAGGTGGGGAAGATCCCCTGGTGTAGGAAATGGCAACCCAGTCCAGTATTCTTGTCTGGAAAATTCCATGGACAGAAGAGCCCAGGGGGCTACAGTCCACAGGGTGGCGAAGAGTCGGACATGATTGAGCACACACACTACTTTTTTTAAAGCCTTTACACATCATGATTTTATTATGATTTTATTATGACAGTCCCTTTTGTAGATTAGGAGACTGAGTCCTAGCAGGTTTAAAGTGACAGGTTATGCAGCTGATTCACAGAGGAGACAGGACCAGCGCCCACGTCTCTTAACTTCTGGACCAGCGTTCTTTCTACTATACTAGGCTGTTGAAAGTTCCCAGTGTTATCATGTGCTTCTCATCTTTTCCCTGAAAAATCACAAGATAGCACGATGTTATCTGGCCTATCACTGTAAAGATTTTAGCATTTAAATGAGGAGGAGGAGAAAAATGAGAGAGAAAAATGTTTCTGTAGAGATCTTTTTCAAAGATAGGAGGGTTCTTGGGCTCCATCCAGAGAGCATGAGTGTTTAATGAGACTATTGTCCACAAATCAGTGCAGGGGTAACAATAAGGGGGTAGCTGTCCGGTGGTTCTCAGTCTCCCTCAAGGTCTGCAGAGAGAAAACAGGAAGTGAGGTTAGTACTGACAGAAGCTGCCTCTGGTCCTGGCCTTGAGGAACGCAGGTCACACTCTGAGCCTCAGTGTCATTGTCTCTAAAATGAGGGCAACTGTTCCTGTTTTGCCCAGCTCACAGAGTTGTTTTTGAGAATCCAGTAAGGTAACGCATTACAAATTCCTGGAAGACTATTCACATTACATGCCATACAAATGTAAGGGATGCTTTTGAATATTATTAATGGATCGCAGAGATTCCACTTCACTGAGAAAACAATGGAATTAAAAGAATGCACTACACTTCACTCTAGATCACATTTCTTTCCCTCTTGAATCAAAAATAGGGAAAATATTTATTCCACAGGGTTTGTAGAATAAAAGGATGCAGACATAGAGAAGGGACATGTGGACAGGGTGGAATGGGTAGGAGATAGGGCTGGGTAGGAGACAGGGGAGGGTGGGATGAATTGGGAGATCAGGGTTGGCATACATACACTTGTGTTTCGTGCTAAGTCACCTCGGTCATGTCCAACTCTTTGTGACCCTATGAACCATATAGTCTGCCAGGCTCCTCTGTCTATGGGATTCTCAGACCAGAATACTGGGGTGAGTTGCCATGCCCTCATCCAGGGGATCTTCCCGACCCAGGGATTGAACTCGGGCCTCTTATGTCTCCTGCATTAGCAGGCAGGTTCTTTACCACTAGTGCCACCTTGGAAGCCATGTTTAAAATAGAGAGCTGTTGGGAAGTTGCTGTGTAACACAGGGAGCTCCGCTTGGCGCTCTGTGATGACGTAGGCGGGTGGGATGGGGGGTGGTGAGGAGGAGGCTGGAGAGGGGAAGGACACACACACACACACACACACACAGCTGTTTCACTTTGTGTATGGCAGAAACCAACACAACATTGTAAAGCAATTATACTCTAGTGAAAAAGAATAAAAGGAAATGTCTGTAAGGACTTAGAGTAGTACTTGGTATATACATCTGGCATCTTCTTCAAAACTTCCAGTGATGAAATCTATCCCATCAGATAGCCTAACAAATGATCCCAAGTAGGACAGTGAGCGTTCTTATTATTTGTTACTATTTCTGTCATTCTCAGTTTACTCCACTTCCTCTAATTCCACAGTAAAAATAGAGCTATTCATCAGATAGCAAGCCCAGGGCTCCCTGTCTTCTAAGGTCAGTGACATGAAGGTTGCCACACAAATATTTGGGGGATTATTTAGTGATTAAATCTGGGGCTCTGAGCTGATGAAATGCTGCACATTTTAACAATTCCACATATTGTTAAACAGAATCTCCTACCATCATGTATTTTTCTGATCTCAACCTCCCTCCTCTCCCAGATCCCTCCTCCTAGAGTTTCTGGAAGATCTGCCCATGACTAAACATTTCAACTAGCCCTGGTGTTAAACACTGATGGTTTTTTTTCCTACATAAGCATTCTTCCTGACCATATTATGAGAGTTCTCTAGATGTATTTATACGTTTGGTTTGTGTCCCTCAAGGCCCTGACTGATGTTACTCAGCATCCACCCAGCAGTGTGTTTTCAGTTGTTAATTGCCTTACCCGGTTAAGAAAAAGCCTAATGAGTTAGGCATCAGAATTTGGAAGAGGACTCCAAGCTATGAAGGGAAAGCCCAGTGCTCATTTCTTTACCTATCTGCCTTCCTGCCACAAAATTATTAGGCCCTCAAAAGCCCATCATTTCAAAAGCTGTCCTCTTCCTTTATAACCTCCAGCCCTCCCCAGCGAGAACTCCAGCCTGATCTTTAGTACAATTGAGCTAACATCTTCAGACACTGCAGTTAGGTGTTTTGAAATAAAATGTGTAATTATGGTAGTGGAAAGCTACATCTGATTCCAAACAAACCTCGTGTTCCTCCAGCTATAATTAGAGAGCAAGGTTTGCAGCACACATTTTCCCAGCAAAGCCAGTTCAAGTGAGGCTTCTGTTCTTTCAGAGGGGCTGGGAGATGCAGATGGTGATAGAATGATTGGACATTGGTTCCCCTTCCCAGTTCTAAACAGCTTGTCCATCATCAATCATAGAGACTAAAAAAGCACAAGGTATGTGTAAGGAATTAGCATTTGGAGGTTTGGATAGTAGTCTTCCAATGTGCTCATCTCTGAACGGGAACAAATTAGAACAGGAAGGAACGTTACAGACTCCCACAGATATCCATGGACCAACATGTGCCGAAGTGAAAACGCTCTTTTAAATGCCTCCAGAGCCTTGCAGCTTTGGATAAAATTAGATATTGTTTTGAATCATCGCACACATCTCTACAACTTAAAATTCCTAATATTAGAAGCAGGTACAAGGTGCCCAAAGGCCCAGAGGTGTTCCTGTTTCCTATTTGAGGACTGTCCCTGTGAATCTTCTCAAAAGTGTGCATTTTCCCACTGTCCTTGTAGGGCTTTTGTAATTAGGCATATTTAGCTGCACCATGTTATACTGCTACAGGAAGAATCTCATTTGTCAGCAGTTTTAAACTTTGCCAAATAAAGGCTTATTGGCAAACGGCAGTGAACACCCTGATAATGACCCAACTTTAGAAAACACACACCCTGCTGTGTTGTATTCAAGCCACAGTTCAATTGAAATAAAAAGAGAGAGACAATGCCTGCTTTCAGACACTAGAGATCCTTTGTATTCCAATAAAAGTCTAAATTAATGTTTTAAAAGGTTATTGCTATTTTTTCCCATTTAGCTGGCATCATTTATAACTCTTATTTAGACAAGGTCCTACATTATTTTACTATTTCTCTTTTGCACAAAAGCTAGTATTTGATTGCGTTAGATCATCGGCTTCTGGTTTTCATTAGACAAACCTGAAATACCCTATTATTAAGATTAAACAAAAAAAAATTGTTGTTTTCTTATTCTGAAACCTATTATTTTGAGGCTACTCTGACCAGAGGAAAAGAAATCAGCTTTGCAGAACCTGACAGAGAGATCCTTCAAGAGGAGCAGCATAACCTCATCGATGCTGCATTTGAGTCGCTTGTGTATATGGGTCCTTTCCTAGAACTGACAGTGGGGAAGAGGGATACGTTAATTCCTTGACATTTGCAATACTTTCTTTATTAAGAAAGAACTTTCAAAGTGCAGCATATATGGTAAAAATATACTGTTTATTGTAATGCGTGGATCCCTGTGAGGTGCTCCTGAAAATCTACAATTAGATGGCACTTGGACCTAAGAGTTGTAAGGGTCTTCCAGCTCCGTGTTATTTACACTTCTTGGTATTTATTCAACATAAGGGTCAGACTGAGCCATTAGTGGTTGAGTGGCAGCCACAGTAGCCTAACAGGAAAACAAGGTCAAGATAACATACACAAATCAGAACTCCCTTGACTCTCCCACCCATTCACATGGGAACTTTGGCCTCCTCGATATCTCCCTAATAGATCAGAAATTCTCTAGAGGCATCTCTTATGGAGGAAGAGATGTATAGTATGTATGTATGCTATGTATAGTAAGTATGTCTCTTCCTCCTGACTCATTCTGACTGGTCCATGGGACCTCAGTTAGAAACCATCGTTCTAGGACACCTACCTCAGCCAAGCAAAGAGGAATTGGGTGCCCTCCCATGAGCATGCAGACTTCTATAGCTCTAATCACATCGTCCTGTGATCATCTCAGATTTGTTGGTTTCCTAAACTGGGCTGTGAGCAATGTGATGTGAGGGACCGTGTCTTTTCAGTGTTAGACTTGTGGCATCTAGCCCGCTACATGCAGCAGAGTAGGTGTTTGCATGCTGAGTTGCTTCAGTTGTGTCCCAGCTCTATGTGACACTGTGAACTGCACCCACTAGGCTCCTCTGTCCATGGGCTTGTCCAGGCAAGAATATTGGAGTGGGTTGCCATTTCCTTCTCCAACAGTAGGTGTTTAATAAAGGTTGACTAGTATCTTCTCAGACTAGTAACTAGTAACAAACTAGTATCTTCTCAGACTAGCTTTCTTGACTGTGCCCTCGCCTTCGCCAGTTTCCTCTAGTTTTCCCACAGATTCCCCTGACGACGGCTGGCCCCACTGGTAACATCAGCTAGAGCGTGGGCACCTGCTGATATCAGCATCTGGGTGGGTCATGGCCCCTCTGCTGATGCACAGACCCGGACTCAAATGCTGCCTCATTTTGTTCACTTATTGTACTCCCTCTGTCTTTGCACCCCCACCCTTCTTTCTAGGACATTCTAGGCATGGCCTTAAGAGGTGATAAGGAAAGCAGCCTGATAGCCGAGATCCGCCAGGCTCAGCATCACCACTTTCTCTGTGACAGTGGTTCAAACTCATGTGCCTTGGTTTTTATTTCTGAGAATTGAGTTTTTCCTCAGGATACTCTCTGGCTCCTGATCTAAATGGAGCTTAGTGGGATGTCCCTTCCCTGTGTCCATTTGATATACTCAAATACGTCTGATTCTGAGGGTTAACACAATGGCAGTTCTCGCTGCTCTGTAAAACTCTTAGTGCATTAGCAGACTTTGCTCCCTTGGATTTCAGGAGAGGTGTCGAGGGTCTTGATGGGGTGAAATACAGGGCACTCAGTTAAAGCTGAATATCTGATAAACAACAAATACATTCTTAAAGTATGTCTCAAATACTTCACGGGATATACTTATACTTAAGAAGTGCTGCTCTTGGGCCCCAAAGTAAACACCTCCCCAGAGTGATAACGATATTGTCACGTCATCCTTTATCCCCACCTACCTGAGCTTGTTGTAAGCCTTTGAGTATTGAACAACTAATGAGAAAAAAATAAATGGTCAACAGGGTGGTGAGAATCAGGCAGGATGTTACATGAGACATACCTTTACTAAAAAGTGACGTCTGATGTTTACATAAAATGCACATTTATTTGGGTGTCCTGCGTTTTTATTTGCTACACCAGGCAATCTTGCAACAAACAGCCATTGGAAGGGCAGGGACAGTAATAGTCCCAGTGTGTCCCTGAAGTGACAGCCCCAGGGCAGCCCTTGACAGAACACATGGGACTGTCAGCTGTCTCTGAACCCCTGATCCCCAGGCTCACCCCAATCCAGACGGCCTTCCCGGTTCTTAAGGAAGGACACAGCACCAAATCAGCAAGTTCTAGACTCTAGATATGTCTTACTTGTATATCTTGAGTGGTGAAAGTCTTTGGGGGACTTCTCTGGTGGTCCGGTGATTAAGAATCTGCCCCTCAATGCAGGGGATGTGGTTTCAATCCCTAGTTGGGGAACTAAGATCCCACGTGCTGTCGAGCAACTAAGCCCACGTACCGTAACTATGAGCCCACATGCCACAACTAGAGTCCACATGCCGATATGGAAGATCACACATGGTGCAACTAAGACCTGATGCAAATAAAAGAATACAATTTAGAGTTGGACCATAAAGAAGGCTGAGAGCTGAAAAATAGATGCTTTTGAACTGTGGTGCTGGAGAAGACCCTTGAGAGTCCCTTGGACAGCATGGAGATTAAATCAGTCAATCTTAAGGAAATCAGTCCTAAATATTCACTTGAAGGACTGATGCTGAAGCTGAAGCTCCAATACTATGGCCACCTGATGTGAAGAGCTGACTCATTGGAAAAGACCCTGATGCTGGGAAAGATTGAAGGCAGGAGGAGAAGGGGACAACAGAGGATGAGGTGGCTGGATGACATCATCAACTCAATGAACATGAATTTAAGCAAACTCCAGAAAATAGTGAAGGACAGGGAAGCTTGGCCTGCTGCAGTCAATGAGGTTGCAAAGAATCAGACATGACTAAACAACTGAACAACAATTTTAAAATGTTTTTTTTTTAAAAGAAAAATCTTTGGAGAATAAGAGAGATGGAATTTTAGAAGCTACCTCTGGCTCCACTGCTTCAGGCTGAATCTTATGGGGGAGCTCCTGAGACTTTATTCAGAGAAAATCCAAGCTCCAGTGTTCCCTGTATGACTTCTGCTAGCCATTCTGCCCTGGGGACTGGACTCGGCTCATCTCAGCCTACTCATGCTGTGCCCAAAAATCTAAGTGGCTCAGAAGAAGTGATAATGGCATTTTCTTGTCTTCCTTTATTCCTCATCTACCTGGGCTTATGTTAAGCCTTTGAGGATTGAATAACTAACAAGAAAAATATAATTTGTCAACAGTATGATGAAATCAGGCCAAGGCAAGAAATGTGTAAATGAATTAACGTGAACAGGATAGAATCTTAATTTTCTCCCCTCAGTCCTGGCTTTTGTGCTTGCCACAAGTCTAATGGAGGCCGAGATGAACCATACCAATGCCTGGGATTTGTGACAAAACAAGAGGAGATAAAGAGGGATGAAATCATCCATGGAAGAAGGAAGCAATTAACCGCATAAAGAAAGCGAAACATCATCAGTGATAAGCCTCGGCAGCAATTTACTCAGGTTTGGGAACTTTTTGTTCAGAAGGTTTTCAATAAGTTTTCCTAGTTTTCTACAGCTTCCTTGATTCAATAGCTTTTTTTCAAAAAGACAAAATTATGCAGTCATTACTACCCACATACCCATGTCTTTATTGTATCACAGTGATTAGATGTGGGTGGAAAGAGTGGAAATAAGCAACAGAGATGGAAATTTCAAAGGTCCTTAATGTTTGCCTTTGCCTAACTATTTTGTATTATAGATCTTCCTTGACTTATGATGGGTTTATCAGGATGAAACCCAAATTAAGTCAAAAATATCTTAAGTTGAAATGCATTTAATGTGTCTAATCTACTTGAACATCATAGCCTGTGTGTGTGTTAGTCACTCAGTCATGTCTGACTCTGTGCAATTCCATGGACTGTAGCCCACCAGGCTCCTCTGTCCATGGGATTCTCCAGGCAAAAATACTGGAGTGGGTTGCCATGCCCTTCTCCAAGGGGTATCCCCGACTCAAGGATTGAACCCAGGTCTCCTGCATTGCAGGCAGATTCTCTATCTGCCTACCTTAAACATGGTCAGAACACTTATATTTGACTACAGTTGGGCTCACTCATCTAGCACAGAGCGTATTTTATAATAAAGTGTTGAGTATCTCATGTAGTCTATTGGATTCTGTACTGTAAATGAAAAAACAGGATGATTATGTGGTTAGGTGCTAAGTCACTTCAGTTGTGTCCGACTCTTTGTGCCCCTGTGGACCATAGCCTGCCAGGCTCCTCTGTCCATGGGATTTCCCAGACCAGAATACTGGAGTGGGTTACCACATCCTCCTCCAGGATCAAACTCAAATCTCTTATGTCTACTGCATTGGCAGATGGGCTCTTTACCGCTAGAGCCACCTGGGAAGCAGAATGATTGTAAGGGTATCTGTTGTTTACCTCGTAATGGTTGGCTGCCTAGGAGCTGTGGCATAACCAGAGAGTAACATACTCTGTATCGCCAACCCAGGAAAAGGTCAGAATTCCCAGTGTGAGGTATGGTCTCCATTGAATATGTATCATTTTTGCACCATCGTAAAGCCGAACAATATTAGGCTGAGCCATCACTGAGTCTGGGACTCTCTGTATTTTGGTCTTTGCCATTGTCTGGTATTGTCTTGAGAGACAAAGTTTCTATACTGTTGTTCTGAAAAGCAGCAGTCACTACTGACTGAAGCAATTATGAGGAAGTAAAAAGGGAAGATAGAGCTCCAGAAGTTTGATTTCCAGGTGTCAAGTTACCTTTCTCTAGGGTTCAGAAGAGTCTTGTGATAAAGAATTTAATGTAATTGGAGATTTAATATTCTCTTACAGATCAAGAAAAAGGAATTGTTATGTAGCCAATATTTGAGATAGTAATTGTTGATAACTTTGTCTTTTTTTTAAATAGTTCGTATACTATATTATTGTATAAGTTAAGATGTACAATACAGTTGAGTCACGGTTTTTAAAGGTTATATATACACCCTGGTGGCTCAGACAGTAAAGAATCTGGCTGCAATGCAGGAGACCCAGGTTCGATCCAGAGAAGGAAATGGCTACCCACTCCAGTATTCTTGCCTGGAGAATTACATGGACAGAGAACCCTGGCAGGCTATAGTCCATGGGGTTGCAAAGAATCATACAACTGTGAGACTATTACTTTTAATTTTTTTCTACTCTGCTCCATTTATAGTTATTATAAAATATTGGCTATATTTCCCATGTTGTACAAAACACCCTTGTAGTTTATTTTATACCTAATACCTTAGTCCTCTACCCCTGTACTGCCTCTCCCTGCTTCCCTCCCTCGGTGGTGACCACTAGTTTGTTCTCTATATCCATGAGCCTTTTTTTTTTATTCACTAGTTCACTGTATTTTCTAGATTCAACATATAAGTGATATCATGCAGTGATATCTTTTCCTGTCTGACTTATTTCAATTAACATAATTCCTTCCAAATACATCCATGTTCCTGCAAATGGCAAAATTTCCTTCTTCTTTATGGCTGAGTAGTATTCCTTTCTACATATGTACTACATTTTCTTCATTCATTCCTCTATTGATGGACCCTTAGATTGTTTCATATCTTGGCAATTGTAAATAATGCTGTTATGAACATTGGGATGCATGTATCTTTTCAAATTAGTGTTTGGGGTTGTTTTTTCTTTCAGTTATACACCCAGGAGTGGAATTGTTGGGTCACATGGTAGTTCTATTCTTAGTTTTTCGAGAAACCTCCATACCTGTTTTCCACAGTGATTGCACCAATTTACATTTCCACCACCAGTACCACTGTCTTTTATCACAGACTGTGGATGATAAGCCTAATATATCTGATTTGTGTACAGATTTGTGTTAGGAGAGCTAATTTGGCCCATGGTACATTATGAATAGATATGGGGGGGGGTTCTATTAGAACATGGTTCTTGCATATTCCATTTTTAAGGAACTGTAAGCATCAAATGACATCCTAGGCAACAAAAGTTGCAGGATGATTAAGTAACTATTTTCAAGAGTTCTGGAGTTACTATATGAAGAAAGTGTAACCAACTACTTTTCACCTTCTTGGAAGAAGGAAGAAGAAACAACTTAAATTTTAGAATGGGTTGTGAAATCGTTCTCATCAGCATCGTATGGTAGAGGACAGGACTCTTCCCCAAGTGTTTGAGAAAGGTAGTGATGGGACTCAGTAGCCTAGAACAATGTAAAGTTTTCCCAAGATTCACAAGTTTGAGGGGGGTCATAGAAACCCACTGGTCTCTAACTAGGAAGCTTCTCGGGCCCTTCTTGTGCTGTGGTTCACAGGTTCTTCCTGCTCGGGCATTCATAAGTGAGGGTGCATTATCAAACCCATCCCCTGGTGGTTCATTCACCCAGCAACATTATTCACAACTCCCCCCATCTTTCTCACCCTCTCCAACACACAGGCCGACCACTTGGGGGTAAGGAAAACAGGAAGACTGAAATAAGATCTCCCATTAGCAGCCATTAGGAGCTCAACAGCCACTGAAATAGATTTTTCATAAATTTCCTGAGTAGCCTTGTGGAACCCAAGATAAGGAGTAGTTTTTGCTCCTTCTTTTACAGATGGCATTAATAACTTCCTTTGACCACAAAGCTTTAGAGCTAGGA
This sequence comes from Cervus canadensis, assembly GCF_019320065.1. NCBI lineage: Eukaryota > Metazoa > Chordata > Mammalia > Artiodactyla > Cervidae > Cervus > Cervus canadensis. The sequence continues at coordinate 11,960,161 of NC_057396.1, forward strand.
ATGAAGCAAAGATCTCCAAGTCCAGGGACATTAACATGAGCTCAGGTGGCTGTCTGGAAATTAGCACTTGAAGAGGGTGACTAAGGAGGAGGCTTTGGGGAGAGAGAAAACTAATATGGGTATCAACATGGAATAAAGGAAAGCATATTTTTTCTTCATTGCTTCATATGCCATTTTGCTTCACTTCACCGTTTTCAGACTTTGCATTTTTTCTTACAATAGAAGGATCTTAAGTCATATAAAAAGAAGAATCTTATATTTTTATTACCCTAGATGTATTAAGGCTTCTTTGGGCCCTAATAACTCTAAGGTGAATAACATTTACCATAGCCATTTCTGAATCATGCTGTCCAAAATGGGAATCACAGAGGCCAAAGCACAATTATAACACAATTCCTTGATGGGTATAGGAATATTGTCGGGAACAGTATGGGAAGGGAATTTATTTGATGGAAAGAGACTGCCTTTTTGATATGATTAGTACATTAAAAAGGTTGTTTAAAAATAAAGGAGTGAAGTATTAAAGGCCAATATATTTAATAATCTTCAGGGTTAGCCCAATTCTAGTTTTCTAACTTGCTCATCATAATACACATTAGCTATGGGATTAATATGGGCCATAAACACCCATACAGTTTTCTCCACTCTCTCTCTCCCTCCTACCTCCTCCTCTCTCTCTCTCTCTCTCTCACACACACACACACACACACACACACACACACACACACAGTGTGTGTAGTATGTTAGGCTGGTGACTGGATGGTCAGTGAGTTTGTGGACAATACAATGCTTGTTATTCTTCTCTCTGAGAGGCAAGAAACAAAGGAATTCCACAGCTTAGATCATGTGAGGAAGCTCTTTCTGGCTCCCAGTAAATGTGTCGTCCAGTTCTCAAAATGCACCAGGCTAAAGTAAACTTAGACTCTTATCCAAAGTCTTTGCTGAGAAAACAAAAGGAATTAGGTTTTCCCTAAAGATTTTCCTAAACCAGTCAGATTTGCTTCTTTTGATCCAGGCGTATTAAAGACAGTAAAGAGAAATTTAGTCTTGGGAATTACTATTTTAAACAAAGGCCGAAAACAGTGGTGTCTATTTTTAAAGCCTCCTCCTTCCTCTCCAGTAACCAAGCGCAAGGTAATTTGAATTCTGTTTCCAGTTAAGACGGTTAACTTGATTCTACTCTACAATTCAGTGGTCTCTCCTTTATACTTGATTTCTATGATATTAAGTATACACAACATTTCCTTTCCTTTTAACCCGGTTTCCAATTACACTTTTCTGTGTATCTGAAATCTGTACTGTGACCTGCCTGAACTCATGGAAAGTTGACGACAGTGAAAGAGAATTGTAGTTAAACTTCCTGATGGCACTTTTTAAAAACAGCAGTGGAAGAAAAAAAATAACAGGGCACTCGTCAGATGTGATTTTTGGCAGACATTTCACTTGGACTGTTCAGGGTATCCCCAGAAATTACAAACCCTCAGAGGTGTTCAGGGTACAGTAAATCAAGCAAGATAAATTATTTTAATGTTCAACTTATTGATTCAGTTCCTTTCTCTGCAAGTTTTTAGTAACATGGATTTCAATCTAAATGAAAGGTCAGCTTTGAAGTAAGTGTAAAGATATTTACAGGAAATGAAGCAGAAAGTGAGCTTTCATGCATTTTCAAATGTGTCTATTATTCAGGGGAAAATGAACTGTGTCATCAGTCAAAAGAACAACAGATGCCTACCTTTTTACATTAAAGTTAAATGAATACCTACCATACCAGTAGTATGCTATTAACTCTGAAATTTGAAATTCACTAAGGTATGTTTTCCCCAACTTTGCTGTGAAAACAGGAAATAAACAACTGTGAATTAAGCTTCTAAGTAAATATGTAGCAGTTGTAGTTTGGGGGGAGACAAGGAAGACTGCCAAGATGAAATCATCATGGTGGATTTTTTTTCCAGTGTAGGATGCTAACTAGACATTTGTGACAACGACATAATCAACAACATCTTTAAATATTTAATTTCTTGTCAGTTGTTATCTAAATTGACTTCAATTCATGTTTATGTAAGTGTGTATGTATTATGTGCATGTGTATAACTAGATCTGTCAGAGGGAAGTGGCAAATTGAAACAATTATGTGGCTCATTCTGCAGGGTAAAAAGAGGAAGAGGAGAAACCTGATGGTGAGGAAAAAGACAATTTAGAAAATTATAATTTACCGTATAGCTTTATATTTAGGTATTGTTTGGACTTCCTCCAATAATATGTCTACCTACAAATCTTGTACTCCTTCCTACCCCAGGTCATCAGATTGATTCCTAGATGTGCTTAGATGGACACATATAAGCGGTTCACTGGTACATGAGTACAGGACTCCGTGGTTCCATGTTGGTCCTCAACTGGATTAGTTGGCAAGTTTAGTTCAGCAGTAATTTAGTTCAGTAAATATCTTAAAAGTACTGACTGTGTTCCAGGCCCTTAGCTTGGTGCAGGGGCCACAGTTCATTTTATTATAATCTGTAATGTGTTTGTCGTTAAAATGATCCCCTGGTCTGATGTCCAAAGTAAAAGCAGAAAAGTAAGATGACCTCCAAGCTTACACATTCCATTGCCTGACACCAGGGTCTTCTGACATCAGGTGAGCATGATGGGACTGATTTGGCCAAGAGACCCGTGACATGGGGTTCACTGAAATCCTGTGGCAGAGAGGAGGGCCAGTGGAATACTGCCCCATGGAGGTTGAACACTGACGTGTTCAAATCAGAAAGACTTGGGTTACAAGCCATGCCTCCTTCATCCCTTCTCCCCCCAAACCCCAACCCTGGACTCCCAATAGAAAGAATCATTTTGTTCACAGGTTAGGGTGCTGTCGCTCAGAGACGCGTGTCAGTATCAGGGATTAAGAGGACCTCCCCGAGCAGTGACCCAGACGAATCTCTCCTCCATAGGTGGCAGAGAACATGCCATCCTCATTCAGGAATAAAACTGCATAAATTATAAGAAAAATCAGTCTTTACTTTGAGTACGTATTCTGTTACTTTTCTATCTCCAGCACAAACCTCCCATAAAATCATTACCACAGTTTTAAAAAGTTAAAAAAGATCTGGGTTAGGACCTCAATTCTGCCACCCAGTAGCTGAGTGAGCTTGAAAAAAAATTGTTTAAAATGTCTCAGTATCAGTTTCATCCTCTGTAAAGGTACACTAATAGTAAGATCTAATTCATAGGCTTAGTATGTGTATGAAATGAGATAATGTATAGAAAGCTTTGGTGCAGTATCTGGCATTGGGCAAAGGTTCAGTAAATGTCCCCTGTTATTGTGATCCCTCTTTCTGCTATGGCTGGACAGCCTGAGGGGCTTCAGACACTGTGGATCGAATATGTGGTACATGCCTGAAGCTCACCTCTTAGAAGGAACCCTTGCTGTTTCTTGTAATAAATGATATCATGGCCAATGAGGAAATAGCAGTCAGTGATATTTGTGTCTTTCCATGGTAACCATTTCTATTTACCCCTCTTAGCTGAGGAAATGAAGGCAATTGCAGCTGAATTAGTTGGAACATGCCACTTGCTTTTACCACAATGTGGTAAGAATAGAGAATATCATGATAAAATTTCTATGTGTCAGGTCATTGGCAATGTCAGAATTTGGGGAGAAAGAGGATAGATTAATTTACATACAGCGAAACTTCATTGGCTCATTCTTTTATTTCAGTATACTATTTGGACAAGAGTGTGGCCAATTTTAAATATATAAGAAGCATAATCTTCTAAGCAAATAAGTAATTCCAGAATCTTAAAGTACTTAGAAACTTTAACGTGGTAGGGGAGAAAGAAAATAAACAAGTAAATAAATAAATAAAGTATTTCTAGTTTGTAATAAGGGCTATAAAGGAAATAAATAGGATTCTGTCTCCTATACTTACTAGCAGTATGGTCTTGAATAAGTCACAGATCCATGGAATAATAGAATCTGAAGCCATCTTAGAGATCATTACAAAGGCTTTATGAACTGTAAGGCACTAAACACATGGGAAGAATGGTTATCAGTAGTTTATAATTGTCGCTCAGTCATGTCCGACTCTTTTGCGACCCCATGGACTGTAGCCTATCAGGGTCCTCTGTCCATGGCATTCTCCAGGCAAGAATACTGGAATGGGTTGCCATTTCCTTCTCCAGGGGATCTTCCCAACCCAGGGATCGAACCCAGGTCGCCCACATTGCAGGGCAGATGCTTTACCATCTGAGCCACCAGGGAAGCCCAATTTATAATTGTAAGCCTTTCCTACCTAGTAATAGAAACAGTCATTAAAGACTTTTATTGAAAGCCCATATTCCTCCTCAGAAGTACAGTATGTTTCTTAAAAACATAAAACCCATTTCATTCAATATTCCATGTTTCAATATATTCACTATTTTAAACTAGTTCCCTGCCAAGTGGTCTGGCCTAGAGAAGGGTGAATGTTCACATCATCTTTCAGAGGGAAGAAAATCAAGGTGTGTAATGATTATATGGATTGCTATGCATTTGTCTAGAGACAAAAAAATGGCCCAGAAATAACAGATCTAGGTGCCTATGGAACTTTAAAATCAAAAATAATAAAGACAAATAAAAAATAAGAACAAATGTATTCAGCTACTTTTTCCCAGGTGATGTTCAACAAGAACTGAAATCAGGATATAGACTTCTAGAAAAAAGACAACAGCATATCTATTTCATATTAATAGAACCATTTTTTATAATGATTCTCTTGTAATTTTTAATATGCTCAATATTGAACCTAAAAGTTCAATAGGAACTTTTAATAGGAAACATTCCATTAAACATCAAATGAATTCATATCCTCACTGATTTTCATTTAAAATTCTAAGTGTAATCAGATATTCACAGAACTTAATTAATGTCTGCGAAGTGCTTTAAGTACCTTGAATAAAGGTTATCAGGAAATATCTTTATCCAGGCGTGCCCACATGAGGTTGTTTTGTCTTACATGTCTTGTATCTCACCTACCTCCAAGCAGAGTATCATGTGAATATAAAGCACTCACTGTATATTATTGAATGATGTGTCACAGTTAAGTAGTTTTATTCTAGTGTTTTTTCCACAAACATCACAGAGTAGCAGTATCTTGAGTGTGATCATTAAGTTCCAGGATTTAATATAAATCTTGCCAGACTTCCAGATAGTTCACATTACTCAACCCAGACAAGATTGATGTATAAACCCAAATACCAATTTAGACCTTTCCAGTGAGAACCATAACACACAGCAGAGAACCAGAACACCCAAATGCACAGAGGAATTCACCCTTTCCAGTGTGTAAAGGAGACATATTACAAGGTAAGTTCCTCATAGACTATGGAATCAGAGCCATAATATTTGGTAGGAACATTGCTGTGCTGTTATCAGAAAGGTAAGAGGATGCCATATGTATCTCTCCCACAGGTTTATGTTTGCAGAAGGGCTCATATTTCTATCTGAGACATACTATTCTTTGAGATTCCTCCTCTTTTATTGTTATACTGACCATCATTCACACATATTGTTTCTTCAAACTCTATAAAATAAAAAAGTCTTTAAGTTTCATTAGGTCCCATTTGTTTATTTTTGCTTTTATTTTCTTTACTGTAGGAAGTGAGTCAAAAAGGATCTTGCTGTGGTTTATGTCAAAGAGTGTTCTGCCTACATTTTCCTCTAAAAGTTTTATAGTGTTCGCCTTACATTTAGGCCTTTAATTCATTTTGAGTTTATTTTTTTGTATGGTGTTAGGAAGTATTCTAATTTCACTATTTTGCACATAGCTATCCAGTTTTCCCAGCACCACTTAATAAAGAGGCTGTCTTCCCCAGTGTATATTCTTGCTTTCTCTGTCAAAGAGAAGGTGTTCATAGGTGTGTAGGCTTATCTCTGGGCTTCCTATCCTGCTACATTGATCTATATCTCTGGTTCTGTGCCAGTACCATACTGTCTTATTTCCTGTAGCTTTGTAGTATAATCCGAAGTCAAGGGAGCTTGGTTCCTCCAGCTCTGTGTTTCTTTCTCAAGAGGGCGGGATGTGGGGGTGGGAGGGAGGCTCAGGATGGAAGGGTTATATATATACTTATAACTGATTCATGTTTTTGTACATCAGCAACTAACACAACATTGTAAATCAATAATATTCCAATTAAAAATAAATTTAAAAAGAAAACTTTACAAAATCAGATGATTATGCTATAGCTTTATAAATGCAAAAGTAATTATGCTTCCTGCTCACATTTGATCTCTTAGATTGAAGTGTGGCTAGTTCCAGTGTAGACTCACTAAAGCGTAGACTCTGGCAAATTATAGTCTGTCTTATTCACCTCTGAATCCTTAGCACTTTACAGAAGGCCTTTCACACAGTAGGTCCTCAGTAGATTCTTGTAGAAGAAATGAATGAATAGATAAGTTGTCTCAAATGCCTGACTTCATTCTGTATATGAATTTTTTTTCCTAATTTCCTGCTCAGAGAATAACGTTTTAGAGATCCTTTTCTATAAGTGGTGTGGGCGAGAGCAAAATATGTATACGTGCACACTATTAACTGTGTGTTCTGTTCCTTTGCCAAATACATGATCCTGGACTACCAGAAACTTTGAAGTGTACAATGCATTGTTTTTAGTATATTTAAAAAATTATGCAGTCATCACCATTATCTAATTCCAGAATCTATTATTCTATCAAGAAACCTTATACACATTAAAAGTCACTCACCATTGCCCCCTTTCTCTGGATTCTTGGACCACTAATCTACTTTCTGTCTCTATGAATTTGAATATTCTGGGCATTTCATATAAATGGAATTCTAAATATGTGATCTATCTTGAAGAATGTTCTATGTACACTTGAGAAGAATATGTATTCTACTGCTGTTGTGTGGAGTACTCTATATTATGTTAGGTTTTGTTGGCTTAAAAGGTTATTCAAGTCTTCTCTTGGTGGTCTGTCTAGTTATTCCATCCATTATTGAAAGTAGAGTGTACAATACCCTACTAATAGTAGTTGGAAGTCAAAAACTATTACTGTTTTTTATTCCTTCTGACAGTTTTTTCTTTGTGTATTTTGAAGCTGCTTTTAGATGCATGTATATTTATAATTGTTTTGTCTTTTAGAGAGATTAAGCTTTTCATCATTCTCTGCCTTTATTTATGCTGCTCCCTTTCCTCAAGGCTATCTTTTCATGCCTACCCTGCTAAAATTTTATATGCATTCAAGACACGTCTTCAATGCTGTCTATTCTGAAGTAGTTTTCAGTCTTTCTGCTAGTTCTGCTCACTCCTACTTTTGTATAACCATATCTCTGCTATATAATTTGTGTTTTTGTCTTTCAACTCCTAATTAAATAGTCTGTTTCATCTTTGTAGCCATTCCATACCTAGCACGGTAGATATTCAGTAAGTATTTCTAACTTCAAAAAAAATCATCCCAGTTTTGAGTGATCCTGGATGATTGGTATAAGACAATGGGTAGAAGTTACAAAGAAGTGTAATTTAGAGTTAAAGAAACTTAAGATTTTTTTCCCTTATAAAGAAATCTTGAGCCTTGAATGTAGGAATGGCAGATGATCTAACTATAGCAAATTATTCTTGCAACTAAAATCCAAGTTATAGATCTTACTTCATCTTTCATGTCCCTGGATTGGATCCTTTCTTCAAGATTAAAACAGCAAGCCATGGTACATATCATGGCTTGGCAAACTTAGAGCATTTTGGAATCTTCTCTCTTTTCCCTCTCTAACGTCTTGCCAACTGGAAGATTGTGATGAGGCATGAGGTAGGGAAAGCTGTTGAGTGAGGAAGGGGGAAAAAGTGTCACATATCCCCTCTGGGTTTCTGAACCTTGTTATGATTTCACTAGAAAAATGACATTCTTTTGGAAGTCGTCTTGAAGAAGGTTCTGTGGCTCAGTGTTGTAGGTGGCTCCTCTGGTTTAGCCTTCTGCACAAGAAGCCCTGCATGGGACGATTGGCAGCCTATTCCTGCATGGAATCCAAGTACCAAACACACAGACGTGTGTGTGCTCGTGGACATACACACAGAGTAAATGCTGGGAAAATCAGGCGATAAAACTGCAACTTTCCGTGGGCTTATATCTCCTATAGTCATTGGACATTTTATCTGCTCATCATTTTGCTCATTTATGCTCTTGGAATCATCATAAAGTGGGACAATGAGCTTGAGATAATCATTTGGTATATCTCAGCTGCAAAAAAAGCTTTTCCATCATACCTAGTAGTTCTTAGCCTTGGCTAAACCATGGGGCCATCTGGGGAGCTTTAAAACTTGCTTTTAGCTGGATCCCACACCCCAGAGACCTTGATTTCGTTTGTCTGGATGGCAACACAAGTGTTAGGATTTTCAAAAGTTTCCCTTGATGATTTTAATATATAACCAAGGACGCAAACTTGTTGTCTAGAACAGTGTCTCTCAAAGTGTGTACCAGAAGCATCAGCTCATGTGGAAAAGCAATGTCTGAGACACCAGCCTAGACACATTTAAATCATAAATTCTGGGGCTGGGGCTTAGCAACACAATGTGTTTTTAAAAACCCTGCAGGCAATTTTGATGTGTTCTCAAGTTTGAGAACCACTGGTCTAAAATGAAGGCCTCTTTTTACTAATTATTAAGTGTTCTTTTAAAAAAGATTAGTAGGATTTAGGACGCGTCTGACACCAGGGGTAAAACTACAGTTGCCTGGCCCTTACTGTACCTGCCAGCTCTCCTTCTTCACCCTGTGTCCACCTCCTGGCTCTGGCTGGCTGTTCACCAGCCCCATGCCCACGGGTTCCCTATTCCAGCACTGGGAAGGCCTTCTGGGATTATGGCCTTAATCTTGGCCTGAACCATGGCTCTTCAAAGGGACCCCGGGAGACGATGATTCCACTGCTTCTACAGAGAAGCACATTGGCATGTTGGACACTGGATTCCTATATGTAACTGTTAAGTGTGGAGCCATTTGGATAAAGCTGAGAAGAAAGTGTGGCATCTTCCTGCCTGGCCTTGTCATCCTCTCCTGAGGTGGATGGGCTAGTCCTAAAGTGAGATCACCAGATTTATGTCCTTTCCAGATGAAATGTGGAGCCTCTAGCAACAGGAGAGACCAAGCCCTGAGCCTTTGGAGTGGGAGCACTGACTCCAAGACCGTAGACTACCAGAGAACTAACCCTAGGGAATATCAAATAGTGAGAACTCACACGAAGTAAACCACTTGAATACAAGACCCAGCATCACCCAACCACCAGTAGCACCCTGTGCAGGATGCCTCATCTAAACAACAAACAAAACAAAAACGCAAACCCACTCAGCAGCAGACAGGATTACCACCTCAGCCTTGCCCATCTGAGGAAAAACAAGCAAATAAACAAACACTCAGCTCGAATCTCACCCTATAGGAAGCTCACACAAACCACTGGACCAACCTTAGGAGGGCAGAAACCAAAAGGAAGAAAGAATTCAACCTTCTTAAAGGAAAGAATTCAGCTTTCCTTGAAGCCTGGGAAAAGTAGACTTCAAACACAATAACTTAAAAAAAAAAATAATGAAAAGGCAGAGAAATACTACACAAATGAAGGAACAAACTGGAAACACAGAAGTCCAAATAAATGAAGAGGAACTAGGCAAACTACCTGAAAAAGAACTCAGAATAGTGACGGTAAAGATGATCAAAAACCTTGAAAACAGAATGGAGAAAATGCAAGAATCAATTAACAAAGACCTAGAAGAATTAAAGAATAAACATACAGACAAACAACACAATTACTGAAATTAAAAATGCTCTAGAAGGAATCAATAGCAGAATATCTGAAGCAGAAGAACAAATCAGTGACCTGGAAGATAAAATGGTGGAAATAACTTCTGAAAAGCAGAATAAAGTAAAAAGGATGAAAGGAGCTGAGGACAGTCTCAGAGACTTCTGGGACCTCATCAAATGCACCATAGGGGTCCCAGAAGAAGAACAGAAAAACAAAGGGCATGAGAGACTTTTTGAAGAGATTATAGTTGAAGATTTCCCCAACATGGAAAAGGAAATAGTCAATCAAGTCCCAAAGGTACAAAGAGTACCATACAGGATAAACCCAAGAAGAAACACACCAAGACACATACTAATCAAACTGACCAAGACTAAACTCAAAGGATGTTAAAAGCAGCAATGGACAAGCAACAGGTAACATACAAGGGAAACCCCATACGCTTAACAGCTGATCTTTCAGCAGAAACTCTGAAGGCCAGAAGGGAATAGCAAGATACATTTAAAGTACTGAAAGGGAAAAATCTACAACCAAGATTACTGTACCCAGCAAGGATCTCATTCAAAATTGATGGAGAAATAAAAATCATTTCAGAAGAGCAAAAGTTAAGAGAATTCAGTACCACCAAACCAGCTTTACAACAAATGTTAGAGGAACTTCTATAGTCAAGAAATACAACAGAAGAAAAAAGATCTACAAAATCAACCCGAACCAATTAAGAAAATGGCAATAGGAACATATATATCAACAATTACTTTAAATGTAAATGGATTAAATGCTCCAACAAAAACACACAGACTGGCCAAATGGATACAAAAACAAGACCCATATATATGCTGTCTACTAGAAACCCACTTCAGACCTCAAGAGGCATATAGACTGAAAGTGAGAGAATGGAAAAATACATTCCATGCAAATGGGAAGCAAAAGAAAGCTGGAGTAGCAATCCTTATATCAGACAAAGTAGACCTTAAAAAAGATTACAGGAGATAAGGAAGGACACTACAAAATGATCAAGGGATCAATAAATGAGGAAGACATAGCAACTGTAAATATCTATGTACCCAACATAGGAGAGCACCTCAATACATAAGACAAACACTAACAGACATAAAAGGAGAAGTTGACAGTGACACAATAATAATAATAGTAGGAGACCTTAACACCCCACTCGCACCAATGGACAGATCGTCAAAACAGAAAATTAGTAAGGAAACACAAGTCTTAAATGATACATTAGATGACATGGATCTCATCGATATCTTCAGGACATTCCATCCAAATGCAGAAGAATACACCTTCTTCTCAAGTGCACATGGAACATTCTCCAGGACAGACCACATCTTGGGTCACAAATCAAACCTCAGTAAATTCAAGAAGATTTAAATCATATCAAGCATCTTCTCCAACCACAATGCTATGAGACTAGATAGCAATTACAAGACAAAAGTGTAAGAAACACAAACACATGGAGATTAAACAATGTGTTTCTAAATAACCAACAGGTTACTGAAGAAATAAAAAGGGAAATAAAAAAATTTCTAGAAACAAATGACAATGAAAACAACTCAAAACCTATGGGATGCAGCAAAAGCAAAAAAGTTTTTAAGAGGGAAGTTTATAGCAATAAAATCCTACCTCAAGAAACAAGAAAAACATCAAATAGACAACCTAACTTTACATGTAAAACAACTGGAAAAAGAAGAACAAAAAAACCCCAAAATTAGTAGAAGGAAAGAAATATAAAGATCTGAGCAGAAATAAAGGAAAAGGAAATGAAAGAAAGAATAGTAAAGATTAACAAAACTAAAAACTGATTCTTTGAGAAGATAAACAAAATTGGCAAACCTTTAGCCAGACTCATCAAGAAAAAAAGGGAGAAGAATCAAATCAACAAATTAGAAATTAAAAGGAAAAACAGACAATGCAGAAATACAAAGGATTGTAAAAGACTGTTATGAACAGCTATATGGCAATAAAATAGATAACCTGGTAGAAATAGGAAGATTCTTAGAAAAGTTCAATCTTTCAAGACTGAACCAGAAAGAAATAGAAATTATGAACAACCCAGTTACAAGCACTGAAATTGAAGCTGTGATCAAAAATCTCCCCAAAAAAAGCCCAGGACCAGATGTCTTCACAGGAGATTTCTATCAAACATTTAGAGAAGAGCTAATGCCTATCCTTCTAAAACTCTTTCAAAAAATTGCAGAGGAAGGAACATTTCCAAAATCATTCTACGAGGCTACCTCGTAGAATCATACTATCAGGCCATCAGCCTGGTACCAAAACCAGACACAGACAACACAAAAAAAGAAAAACTACAGGCCAATATCACTGATGAACACAGATGCAGAAATTCTCAACAAAATTTTAGCAAACAGAATTCAGCAATGCATCAAAAAGCTCATACACCATGAGCAAGCTGGGTTTATTCCAGGGATGCAAGGATTCTTCAGTATATGCAAATCAATCAATGTAATACACCACATTAACAAATTGAAAGATAAAAACCATATGATAATGTCAATAGATGCAGCAAAAGCCTTTGACAAAATTCAGCACCCATTTATGATTAAAACTTTTCAAAAAATGGGCATAGAAGGAACCTACCTCAACATAGTAAAGGCCATTTATGATAAGACTACAGCAAACATTATTCTCCATGGTAAAAAACTGAAAGCATTCCCCCTAAGTTCAGGAACAAGACAAGGGTGTCCACTTTTACCAGTATTATTCAACATAGTTCTGGAAGTCCTAGCTTTGGCAATCAGAGAATAAAAAGAAATAAAAGGAACCAGATCAGAAAAGAATAATAAAGCTCTCACTGTTTGAAGATTACATGAGACTGTACATAGAAAACCCTAAAGATAGTATCAGAAAACTACTAGAGCTAATCAGTGAATTTAGCAAAGTTGCAGGATACAAAATGAATATACAGAAATCACTTGCATTTCTATGTACTAACAATGAAAAATCAGAAAGACAAATTAAGGAATCAAACCCATTCACCACTGCAACAAAAAGAATTAAATATGTAGGAATAAACTTACCTAAGGAGACAAAAGAACTGTACACAGAAAATTATAAGACACTAATGAAAGAAATCAAAGATGACACAAACAGATGGAGAGATATTCCATGCTGCTGGGTAGGAAGAATCAATATTGTGAAAATGACTATACTACCAAACACAACCTACGGATTCAATGCAATTCCTATCAAATAACCAATGGCATTTTTCACAGAACTAGAACAAAAAAATTTCACAATTCATATGGAAACACAAAAGACCCCGAATAGCCAAAGCAGTCCTGAGAAAGAAGAAGGGCGCTGGAGGAATCACCTTCCTGACTTCAGATTATGCTACAAATCTACAGTCATCAAGACAGTATGGTACTGGCCCAGAAACAGAAATATAGACCAATGGAACAAGATAGAAAGCCCAGAAATAAACCACATACCTATGGGTATCTTATTTTTGACAAAGGAGGCAAGAATATACAATGGGACAAAGACAACCTCTTCAATAAATGTTGCTGGGAAAACTGGACAGCTACACATAAAAGAATGAAATTAGAACACCTCCTAACACCATACACAAAGGTAAATTCAAAATGGATTAAAGACCTAAATGTAAGACTAGAAACTATAAAACTCTTAGAGGAAAACATAAGCAAAAGATTTGATGACATAAATCAAAGCAAGATTCTCTATGACCCACCTCCTAGAGTAGTGGAAATAAAAACAAAAGTAAACAAGTGGGACCTGATTAAACTTAAAAGCTTTTGCACAGCAAAGGAAACTATAAGCAAGGTGAAAAGACAGTCCTCAGAATGGCAGAAAGTAATAGCAAATGAAACAGCTGACAAAGGACTGATTTCCAAAATATCCAAGCAGCTCATACAACTCAATTCCAGAAAAACAAACAATCCAATCAACAA